>NC_133164.1:57477500-58733100 GCF_040802235.1 Manis javanica | reverse complement strand
TTCGCAGATAACTTATTGCCAAGAAGATATTAGCAAGTTATACAGATCACCACAGGAACAAAATTCTCATAAAAATGAACTTTCATTGCAAGGCCCCTTTTCTGAGTTAGAGAGAAAAGGATCCTAAGCCTCAAGGCTGTCCAGCTGCATGTTGTGTGCATGTTTGGTTTTATCTCTCTTAAGTTTGCTTTCAGCTCCCACTGTATACCTTTGTTCCAGGACCTACCTCAATATTTGAAACTAAAATTGCCACATCAACTTAAATTTACCAACAGACCCTTCTATTTATATTACTCTTTCAGAAACTTAGAAACTCAAAACATTTTTCTTATTTTGCTCTTTATATAGCAAAAAATCATTTCCAGAATTCTTTAAATTGTTGATGCTTCAAAACCAAACTAAATAGGCTATCATGGTACAGAGAGTATTACTCATACTCTAAAGTGGACAAATCAAGATATTTGAACAGATTTTCACCTTTGCTGCTTCCTATTTATGCTACTCATTCATTCATTCAATTGGCATATATCATCTCCTGTTGAGGACTCAGCTCTATATAAATACCTTAATTATACTTAAAGAGTAAGCATGACCCCTTCCAATTAGGAGCTTACCATCTTTTCCAGTTGTGAAGGACAAATAGCAATTATATGGAGCATAATGTATTTGTAATTATATAGATTTGTCCATATGTGTTCTGAGAAATACAAATTGTGCCTGCTGTTACAAAATATATAAGGTAAACCCTTTAAATTTTTTAGAAAGATGCAGAATTTCTCCACTTGACAGGATTGTTAAAGATCTAGAACAGGCACTAATTGCTAACAACACGTTATTATGTACTAGCCACGAGTTCTCTGTCAACAGGCCTGGGGGCCCAGGACTCCCTAAGTCACCTGGTGGTCTCCCCACATTCATTCTAACTGCTCTGACTCTCATCATTCCAGCTAGCACAAGGAAGGCAAAGTTCCCAGTCAGGTGGGTCAGGTGGCAGAAGATGACAGGAGAGCAAACCACAGAACCTCATCTCCATGGAATGCAGCAAGAGCACATGGCTGACATTTTTCTAAGTGGAGGGGAATAACTTCTTTCTAAAAAGGAAAGAATTCATCTTTACAGGAAAATCTATTAAGAATCCTTTTTGGTAAATTTTGGATCAATTTCTTTTCTAGATTTACATTAAATATTAGCATTTCTCTTAGCAGCAAAAGTTACAGCCTGCAATTGAGATAAACTTGCTTCTGGTACACACGCTAATCATTTGAGCTCTCTGAAATTGACATGGTTAGAAATGAAAAGATTATAAATTCACATTTGAGGATTTTAACCACAAGTTTTAGACAGAAAACTTATTCATTTAAATAGAGCCTTAAAGGACCTAATATATTCTCCTCCAATATTATTGGTAAAATGTTACTTTTATTTCTGACCTCATCAACCATTTTCTTTCTTCTCAAAGTTCAAGTCAAACCATGGGGCATGCAAGTGGGCTGTGGTTTACCACTTGAACCGGTGTTTCTACCTAAGGCTGACTCATCTAGCAGGGCTAAATTGTTTCAAGTCTGGAATATATTTTTTCATTCAACAAGAAAATCTGTTGATTTTTATCATCCCCTGAAAATGCTGATCAAATTCAGACAGGGCCTTCTGCTAGGCTTTCCTTGCAAATAACCTCAGCTTTAAGACCTGATATATTCCACCTCAGAGAATGCATAGCACATGCCACAGTTCCAATAAACATTAAGTCTGTCTGTCTATCTATCATCTATCTATCTATCTATCTATCTATCTTTGTCTATCCATCTTTCCAACCTCCACTCAAACATGTGTTGATCACTTACCATGTAAGTGATACCAAGCCATCAAGCCATGCCAAGCATAGTTTGGGCACAAAGATACACAAATGAATAACATGAAAACAGAGGTAACAGTTTAGTATGGAAGATAGGTAAACAGACTGTGTGGGTCTTGCCAATGGGTTTCAACCCCGGGAAATTTCGCTATGGATTCAGTGTGACCAAAGGAATCAACAGCAAAATGTTCTTGGGGTGAAAGGATTTATTACCCGGTTTGTTCTCCAGTGGTAGGTCGAGCACTAGCATCTCTGCCTCCTCCCAGAGCACTGGGCCCAGCTCTCTGTATAGCACAATAATAGCTTATTCCCTGAAGGTGTGGAAGCGGTAGCCCAGCAACAGGCCAGTTACATCATCAGGTGGTTTAAGTTCAGTGAGGATCCTGGCCATAGGAACCCCAACTTCCCCACAGTGGGTATGTGTTTTTAACTGTATCTTCACCCTTATATTTCTAATACAGAGAACAGTGCCCAGCACACAGTAGGTGCTCAAATCCTTATTGACAAAATTGGATGAATACATCACAGAGGCCAGTGTAAGTGGAGCAAAGTGAGAGGGAGAGCTGTGGATGGGGGCGGAGGGCATTCAGGGTGGGGCTGGTGGGTGAGGTAGAGACAGTGTGAGACCCTATAGGAACTTTAGCTTTTACTCTGAGAAAGATGGTGTGGATAAAGTGAAGGTTCCTGTGGCCAGGATTCTCACCTGGCTCTGGTCAGCTGGCTCACTACACACATGTGGGCAATGCATCATTATTGTCTCTATATAAAGAGCCCTGCCCAGTGCTCTGAGTGAACTGGTGGCACAGCTGCAAGGTTTCAGGAGAGCAGAGGCTGGAGTGGTGGCAGTGCCGAGGACAAAGACTGGAATGGCTGTGCAGGCAGAGAGGCCCAGAGGCAGAGACCAGCTTGCTGCATGCAGACTCTCTCTGGGTGGATGGGATTCTAGTGACTGACCTGCCACCATGGAAATAAAGTTGAGTATAACCCTTTCACCCCAAGAACATTCCACTGTCATTTATTTGGTGACACTGAATCCATAGTAAACTTGCCCAGGGCTGAAATCCATTGGTAAGACGATTGGCGACAGTCGGTAGGGTTCATTGGTGACCAAAGAAAAGGCTGCCCTCATGGAAAGAGTATTTCAGCAGGCTGCACCTATGGACGGAGACACATTTAAGTGTCCCCCTGTCTTGCCAATGGGTTTCAGCCCCGGGCAAGTTTGCTACGGATTCAATGTGACTAAAGAAAATGACAGAACATTCTTGGGGTGAAAGGGTTATACCCAACTTTATTTCCAAGTGGCAGGTCAGTCACTAAAATCCCATTCACTCAGAGCGAGTCTGCATGCAGCAAGCTAGTCTCTGTTTCTGGGTCCCTCTATCCTCACAGCTGTCCTCTGGGCCTCTCTCACACAATTGTCCCACACAGCCATCCTCTGGGCCTCTGTCCTCAGTGCTGCCACCACTCCAGCCTCTGCTCTGCTCTCCTGCAGCCTTGTAGCCATGCCACCATGTCATGCCCAGAGCACTGGGCAGAGCTCTTTATATAGAGTCAACAGCCATGTATTGCCCACAGATGTGCAGTGAGCTATTCAACCAAGGCCAGGTGAGAATCCTGGCCATAGGAACTCTCCTTTTATCCATGCCCCCTGCGGACATGTTGTACTGTGAAGGAGTGGAGAACTGGGGTCCACCCCAAGAGAAATAAAATTTGTTGCTGGCTGAAATAGCATCACTATGAAGTACTGTGGAAATAGTAAAGGTCTGAGAGGAGGCAGCACAAGAAGGAGCAAAGGCCCGAGAAGGAGCAGCATGAGAAGCAGCAGCACACAGTCTGCCAGGTGCTGTGGAGCAAGAGAAAGATATAGTGGAACTGTCAGCCCCAGAAATGGAGGAGAGGAGGTTTGACAAGCAGGTGGGGGTGGAGGCCCTGCAGGTGCCAGAGGCATCAGCCCCTCCTTGGTTGAGAACCCACCTGGTTGAAAGCTGGTAGAAAGCCAGGACTTGGCAACCACAGGTTCATTCAGGAGACGTGCAGACCTCCTCAGGTTGTGGAGCGCTCCATGCTCTGCTTCTGTCCTCAGGCTCAAGCACAAAAGGAAATATGGTCTGCTTCTCGAAGGAGGAATTTAAAGGACCCTGTGAAGGTCACGAGGATGCAGACATGAGTTGGTTTGAAAAGGCAGGAGCAGACAGAAAGAAATTGGATGACTGGAGTAGCAGTTCTGGCTGCTGAGGATGAAGCAGAAGGCAGAGATAAAGCAACAAGATCAGCCTGTGTGTCTATAAGACTTTTTGCTGGAGAGGTTGGAGAAGGTGGGTATTTTAAGGCCCACCCATGGTCCTTTTGGTTAACCCATTTGAGTAGAACTGGTTTGAATACAGGATGACCACTTGGTGGCAATGGATTTTGTCAGGCTTGAGGTTTATTATAATTTGTTGTAATTTTTGTTATTTGTATATAGTTGCAGATTATGGAATTTGGTTACAATGTTCCAGCATCCTTGCACAGGGACCATTGCAGAGGATTGAGAGCACATAGATTGAAAGGTGAGAATCCTGGAGGGGTGAAGTGTGGATAAATTAAAGGTTCCTGTGGCCAGATTCTCACCTGGCCCTGGTCAGCTAGCTCACTACACAATGTGTGGGCAATGCATCATTACTGACTCTATCTAAAGAACCCTGCCCAGTGCTCTGGTGACATGGTGGCATGGCTGCACGGCTGTAGGAGAGAAGAGCAGAGGCTGGAGTGGTAGCAGAGCCTAGGAGAGAGGCCCAGAGGGTGACTGTACAGGTAGAGAGGCCCAGAGGCTGAGACCAGCTCATGCAGACTCACTCTGAGTAGACGGGATTTTAGTGACTGACCTGCCACCATGGAAATAAAGTTGGGTATAACCCTTGGTCACACTGAATCATAGTGAACTTGCCCAGGGCTGAAACCCATTGGCGAGACAGATGGGAAGCCACAGAAGAGTTTGGGCGGAGGACAGTCATGATCTGATTTAAGTTTGAAAAACATCCCTCTGGCTGCTGTAGGGGCCCCAGGTGGAAGTAGAGAGAATGGTCAGGAGGCTCCTGCAGTGATCCAGATGAGAGAGGGCCAGGCTTGAACCACAGGTGAAGGCAGTGAACAGTGCTCAAATCTGGATATATCTTGAAAGTCTGCTGAAGGATCTGATGTGGGCTGTGAAAGGAAGAGAGGAAAGAGTCAAGGATGAGTCTAAGCTGTCTAGCCTGATGTCTGGCCAATGGGTTTCAGCCCTGGGCAAGTTCACTATGGATTCAGCAAGACTAAGGAATGACAATGGAACATTCTTGGGGTGAAAGTGTTTATTACCCATCTTGTTCTCCTCGCAGTAGGTTGAGCACTAGAGTTATGTCTGTATCCAGCAGTCTGCAGGTCTGTAGTCCTCCTTTGTCTCTGTCTCTTCCCAGAGCACTGGGCAGACCTCTTTATATAGTGACTCAGTCAATAATAGCTTATTGCCTATCAAATAGTTTAGGTTCAGGTGAGGATCCTGGCCATTGGAACCCCAACTTTCCCCACACCTAAGAAGGCAGAAGGATGATGTCTCTAGCCCAAATGTCTACCAGCTAGCTCCCTACTTTCTTGAAGTTTCTGCTTGAATGTCCCTTTATCAGAGAGGCCTTCCCTGATCATGTGTAGCAATCTTCAGGACTATTAGATGTGCTTGATTCTCTCTCCCCTCAAGAAGATAGTAGGGTTTCTCTTCTGCATCCTATTTAACTCAGGTGTGTGTGACCATGTGATCATTTTGGCCAATGAAATGTGAGTAAACAGGACTTGTGCCATTTTTAGATGAAAACCTTAATGGTTGGTACATGCTTCCCTCATTTTCTTCAGCCTTTGCCAGGGCAATTAGAAACATTTGCTTGGATTTATCTTCAGAGTGAGGAATGTGGAGCTGATCATCATTGGTCATGTAGAATAAACTAGAAGCAGATCTTTATTATAAACCACTAAGATTTTAGGGAGTTGTTTGTTATTGCAATATAATCCAGCCTATCCTAACTGATACATCATCCTAAATAAACTAGCACTCTCAACCCCTTCCCCTATTCCCATCTTCTTACTTTTACCACTTCCTAACATACAGTGCATATTGATTTTCTTTCTTTTGTTTCTAATCCACCCCTCATCTGAATGAATGCTCCATGAGGATAAAACATGGTCAGATGTGTTCACTGCTGTGTACTGCACTCAGAGCAGTGCCTGGTTTATATTACATGCTGAGGTGAAACATCACGCTTGTTCTGTGAATGAATACATACCTAGGACATCAGGGAGCTCTTTACAATACAGAGAGCACTGAAGCTGTATCTTGAAGGATGTGTAGGAGTGTACCAAGGAGAAGAAATAACATATGAGAAGACCTGGCATGTTTAGGGGACTCTAAGTTCAGTATCATTAGAATGTAGGGTGAGTAAAGACAATGTGGAAGGAAGTGGGATTTGGGGAGACGGAGTGATGGAAGGTGGAACCTGGAAGATTGTTTGGATCCAGTTTATGAAGAACTCTCTATGCCCTACTAATACACTTGGACTTTATTTTTTGAACAATGAAGAGCCAATGAAATACTTAAATATGGAAGTAAAAAGATGAGTTTTGATTCTGCCTGAGCAAATTACTTTTAGGAAGAAAGCTCGGATCAACTAATATTCTAATTTCTTTTTGACCACTGCAGCCATGTCATCCTTCATTAAATCAGTCATTCACTTTTTCCCCCAATAAATATTTATGATTACCATGAGCAATGTACTATGTAAGGTGCATGGAAACAAACCGAAGTGAAAGACACTCCTTGCATTAAATGAGCTCCCTAATCTGGGGTTCAAAGCCAATAAACATAAAGGTCAACTAGTCATGCAAGCCACAGAAGCAAATTCCTGCACTGGGGTCTCTGGCTTCTGTGAACTTTCTTTTTATTGGCACATCCACTCGTGTTCCACATATGAAATTCTCTACACCATTTCACATCATTTTCTTCTTAAAGAAGCCATCATTGTTGTCATTGTTTTCATCGTCATCATATTATCATCACAAAATGAACATTTATACAACACTTTACAGTTTACAAATCACTTTGATATACATTATCTCATTTAATCCTTACAAGAACCCTATAAAGTAGTATTATCTACACCTTAAAGATGAAAAAACAAAACAAACAAAACAAAATACCAGGTCCCAAGAAGTTGTAACTTGTCGAAAGTCATTTATTCAGAAAGCCTGGAATCCAGGTCATGCTAAACAGAGTGAAGTAAGAAATGGTCGTGGCCCCATTTGCACATTTTCATTTCTTTTCTTTTTCTGTTTATTTATTTATTTTTTATTTAAATTTATTTTTTATATGCCTTCATTTTTTTTAAATTAATTAATTTTTTAAGGTATTATTGATATACACTCTTATGAAGGTTTCACATGAAAAACCAATGTGGTTACTACATTCACCCCTATTATCATGTCCCCCATCCCCATTTCAGTCACTACTCATCAGTGCAGTAAGATGCCACAGAGTCACTATATGCCTTCTCTTTGCTACACTGTCTTTCCCGTGATCCCCGCGACACCATGTGTACCAATCATAATACCCCCCAATCCCCTTCTCCCTCCCTTACCACCTGCCTATCCCCACCCATCCCCTTTGGTAGCCGCTAATCCCTTCTTGGAGTCTGTGAGTCTGCTGCTATTTTGTTCCTTCAGTTTTGCTTCATTGTTATACTCCACAAATGAGGGAAACCATTTGGTACTTGTTTTTCCCTGCATTGCTTATATCACTGAGCATAATATCCTCCAGCTCCATCCATGTCAAAGCAAATGGTAGAATTTGTTTCTTTCTTATTGCTGAGAAGTATTCCATTGTGTATATGTACCACATCTTCTTTATCCATTCATCTACTGATGGACACTTAGGTTGCTTCCATATCTTAGCTATTGTAAATAGTCCCGCAATAAACATAGGGGTGCATATGTCTTTTTGAATCTGAGAAATTATATTCTTTGGGTAAATTCCTAGGAGTGGAATTCCTAGGTCAAATGGTATTTCTATTTTTAGTTTTCTGAGGAACTTCCATATTTCTTTCCACAATGATTGAACTAGCTTACATTCCCACCAGCAGTGTAGGAGGGTTCCCCTTTCTCCACATCCTCACCAGCATTTGTTGTTCTTAGTCTTTTTGATACTGGCCATCCTAACTGGTGTGAGGTAATATCTCATTGTGGTTTTTGTTTGCATTTCTCTGATAATTAGTTATGTGGAGCATCTTTTCATCTGCCTATTGGCCTCTGAATATCTTATTTGGAGAAGTGTCTGTTCATATACTCCACCCATTTTTTTAATTGGGTTATTTGCTTTTTGGATGTTGAAGCATGTGAGTTCTTTATATATTTTGGATGTTAACTGCTTGTCGGATATGTCATTTACAAATATATTCTCCCATACTGTAGGATGCCTTTTTGTTCTGTTGATAGTGTCCTCTGCCATACAGAAGCTTTTTAGTTTGATGTAGTCACATGTGTTCATTTTTGCTTTCATTTCCCTCACTTGAGGACATGTATTCAGAAAAAAGTTGCTCATGTTTATATTCAGGAGATTTTTGCCTATGTTTTCTTCTAAGAGTTTTATGGTTTCATGACTTACATTCAGGTTTTTGATCCATTTCAAGTTTACGTTTGTGTATGGGGATAGACAGTGATCCAGTTTCATTCTCTTGCACATAGCTGTTCAGTTTTGCCAACACCAGTTGCTGAAGAGGCTGTCATTTCCCCATTGTATGTCCATGGCTCCTTCATCATATATTAATTGACCATATATGTTTGGGTTTATATCTGGGCTCTCTAGTCTGTTCCATTGGTCTATGGGTCCATTCTTGTGCCAAATTGTCTTGATTACTGTGGCTTTGTAGTAGAGCTTGAAGTCAGGGAGAGTAAGCGCCCCCCCAGCTTTATTCTTCCTTCTCAGGATTGATTTGGCCTTTCAGGATCTTTTATCATTCCCATATGAATTTTGGAAGTATTTGTTTCAGTTCATTGAAGAATGCTGTTGGTATTTTGAGAGGGATTGCATTGAATCTGTAGACTGCATTAGGCAGGATGTCCATTTTGACAATATTAACTCTTTCTATCTGTGAGCATGGGATGTGTTTCCATTTATTGGGATCTTCTTTAAATTCTCTCATGAGGGTCTTACAGTTTTTAGTGTATAGGTCTTTCACTTCCTTCATTAGGTTTATTCCTAGGTATTTTATTCTTTTTGATGCAATTGTGAATGGAATTGTTTTCCTGATTTCTCTTCCTGTTAGTTCATCATTAGTGTATAGGCGTGCAACAGATTTCTGTGTATTAATTGTGTATCCTGTGATGTTGCTGAATTCAGATATTGGATCTAATAGTTTTGGACTAGATTCTTAAGGGTTTTTTACATACAATATTATGTCATCTGCAAACAGGGTCAGTTTGACTTCACCCTTACTCATCTGGATGCCTTTAATTTCTTTGTGTTGTCTGCCATGGTGAGGACCTCCAGAACTATGTTGAATAAAAGTGGGAAGTGTGGGTATCCTTGTCTTGTTACTGATCTTAAAGGAAAAGCTTTCAGCTTCTCACTGTTAAGTATAATGTTGTCTGTGGGTTTGTCATATATTGCCTTTATTATGTTGAGGTACTTGCCCTCTATACCCATTTTGTTGAGAGTTTTTGTCATGAATGGATGCTTTGAATTTTTTCAAATGCTTTTTCAGCATCTATGGAGGTGATCATGTGGTTTTTGTCCTTCTTTTTGTTGATGTGGTGGATGATGTTGATGGGTTTTGTAATATTGTACCATCCATGCATCCCTGGAATAAATCCTACTTGATTGTGATGGATGATCTTTTTTATGTATTTTTGAATTTGGTTTGCTAATATCTTGTTGAGCATTTTTGCATCATTGTTCATCAGGGATATTGGTCTGTAATTTTCTTTTTTGTGGTGTCTTTTCCTGGTTTTGGTATTACAGTGATGCTGGCCTCATAGAATGAGTTCAGAAGTATGCCTTCCTCTTCTATTTTTTGCAAAACTTTAAGGAGATTGGGTATTAGATATTCACTAAATGTCTGATAAAATTCTGTGGTGAAGCCATCTGGTCCAGGGGTTTTGTTCTTAGGTAGTTTTTTTATTACCAATTCAATTTCATTGCTGGTAATTGGTATGTTCAGATTTTCTGTTTCTTCCTGGGTCAGCCTTGGAAGGTTGTATTTTTCTAGAAAGTTGTCCATTTCTTCTAGGTTTTCCAGTTTGTTGGTATATAATTTTTCATAGTGTTCTGTAATAATTCTCTGTAGTTCTGTGGTGTCTGTAATGATTTTTCCTTTCTCATTTCTGATTTCATTTATGTGTGTAGACTCTCTTTTTTTCTTGATAAGTCTTTCTGGGGGTTTCTCTATTTTGTTTATTTTCTCGAAGAACCAGCTCTTGCTTTCATTGAGTCTTTCTATTGTTTTATTCTTCTCAATTTTGTTTATTTCTGCTCTAATCTTTATTATGTACCTCCTCCTACTGACTTTGGACCTCATCTGTTCTTTTCCTACCTTTGTTAATTGTGAGTTTAAACTGTTCATATGGGATTGTTCTTTCCTGAGGTAGGCCTTTATTTCAATATATTTCCCTCTTAGCTCCGCCTTCACTGCATCCCACAGATTTTGTACTGTTGAATTATAGTTTTCATTTGTCTCTACATATTGCTTGATCTCTGTTTTTATTTGGTCATTGATCAATTGGTTATTTAGGAGCATATTTTTAAGCCTCCATGTGTTTGTAGGCTATTTCATTTTCTTTGCATAATTTATTTCTGGTTTCATACCCTTGTGGTCTGAGAAGCTGGTTGTTACAATTTCAATCTTTTTTAACTTATTGAGACTCTTTTTGTGGCCTAGTGTTCTTGAAAATGTTCCAAGTGCACTTGAGAAGAATGTATATCCTGCTGCTTTTGGATGGAGTGTTCTGTAGATGTCTGTTAGGTCCATCTGTTCTAATGTGTTGTTCAATGCCTCTGTCTCTGTACTTATTTTCTGTCTGCTTGATTTTTCCTTTGGAGTGAGTAGAGTGTTGAAGTCTCCTAGAATGAATGCATTGCATTCTATTTCCCCTCTTAATTATGTTAATAGTTTTTTCGCATATGTAGGTGCTCCTTTGTTGTGTGCATAGATATTTATAATGGTTATATACTCTTGTTGGATTGACCCTTTATCATTAGGTAATATCCTTCTTTGCCTCTTGTGACTTTATTTGTTTGAGGTCTATTTTTGTCTTATACAAGTACTATAACTCCTGCTTTTTTCTCCCTATTAGTTGCCTGAAATATCTTTTTCCATCCCTTTACTTTTAGTTTGTGTATGTCTTTGGGTTTGAAGTGAGTCTCTTGTAGGAAGCATATAGTTGGGTCTTGTTTTTTTATCCATTCAGTGACTCTATGTCTTTTGATTGGTGTATTCAGACCATTTACATTTAGGTGATTATTGATAGGTATGTACTTATTCCCATTGCAGCCTTTAGATTCATGGTTACCAAAGGTTTAAGGGTAACTTCTTAGTATCTAAGTGTCTAACTTAACTCACTTAGGATGCTAATACAAACATAATCTAAAGGTTCTTTTTTTCCCCCTCCTATTTTTCCTCTTCCATTCTTTATATATTAGGTATCATATTCTGCACTCTTCATCTATCCCTTTAGTTACCTCTGGTGACAGCTATTTATCCTTAGAAACACTTCCATCTATAAAGGTCTCTCCAAAATACACTGCAGAGATAGTTTATGGGAGCTAAATTCTCTCAGCTTTTGCTTATCTGGAAATTGCTTAATCTCTCCTTCAAATTTAAATGATAATCTTGCCAGATAAAGTGTTCTTGATTGGAGGCCCTTCTGCTTCATAGCATTAAATATATCATGCCGGGGAGGCGGAGCCAAGATGGCGGCATGAGTAGAGCAGTGGAAATCTCCTCCCAAAAACACATAGAGCTATGAAAATATAACAAAGAAAAATCTTCCTAAAATAGGATCACAGGACACAGGACAACATCCAGACCACACCCACACCTGCAAGAACCCAGCGCCTTGCGAAAGGGGTAAGATACAAGCCCCGGCCCGGCGGGACCCCAGCGCCCCTCCCCCCGGCTCCCGGCGGGTGTAAAGAAACTGGAGCGGTTTTTTTTTTTTTTTTGGCAAGTGCTTTTTGGAAGCCTTAAAGGGACAGGGACCCTGGTGCTAGGGAGGCAGGGTGGCGGGACCGGTGAGCGGGTGCCCGGGACAGGCACTTGAGGACGGAGGAAATAATGTGTTTTTCCCCTTTTTTTTTTCTCTTTTTGGCGAGTGCTTTTTGGAAACCTTAAAGGGACAGGGACCCCGGTGCTAGGGAGGCAGTGCGGTGGGACTGGTGAGTGGGTGACTGAGACCAGTGCCTGAGGACAAAGAATATCCCGCGTTTTTCCCTGCGGGACCGGTGGGCAGGTGCCTGAGACCGGCACTTGAGGATGGAGGAAATCGCGCTTTTTTCCCCTTTTTATTCTCTCTTGTTGGCGAGTGCTTTTTGGAAGCCTTAAAGGGACAGGGACCCCGGTGGTAGGGAGGCAGGGCGGTGGGGCTGGTGAGCGGGTACCTGGGACCGGTGCCTTAGGACAAAGAATATTGCGCGTTTCTCCCTACGGGACCAGAGGGCGGGTGCTTTTTGGAAGCCTTCAAGGGACAGGGACCCTGGTGCTAGGGAGGCAGGGCAGCGGGACCAGTGAGCGGGTGTCTGGGACCGGCGCCTGAGGACAAAAAAAAAATCAAGTGTTTTCTCCTTTTTTTTTTTTCTTTTTTCTGTTCCCTCTCTAATTGTTGCTGTTGTTGTTTTGGTTTAGAGAGTGCTTTTTGGAAGTCTTAAAGGGGCAGGGCAGGTGACTTAGACCAGAGGCAGGGAATCTGGGGATCTCTGGGCACTCAAAACCCCTGGGCAGCAGGAAGCACAGAGGCCCCTTACGGAGATAAATAGCCTCCCAGCCGCTCCCCCTCCAACAGGGCTCCACCATATTGGAGGAGCAGCCCCAGCCAGGCCACGCCCACAGCAACAATGGAGATAAACCCCATAGCAACCGGGAAGGAAGCAGAAGCCCTGTCTGCACACAGATGCCCAGCACACGCCACTAGAGGTCGCTTTTCTCCAAAGTGAGGAAGGCCACAAACCAACAAGAAGGGAAGCACTTCCAGCGGTCACTTGTACCAGCTCTACACACTATCTCTATCACCATGAAAAGACAAAACTACAGGCAGACAAAGATCACAGAGACAACACCTGAGAAGGAGACAGACCTAACCAGTCCTCCTGAAAAATAATTCAAAATAAAAATCATGAACATGCTGACAGAGATGCAGAGAAAAATGCAAGAGCAATGGGATGAGATGCAGAGAAAAATGCAAGAGCAGTGGGATGAAGTCTGGAGGGAGATCACAGATGTCAGGAAGGAGATCACAGAAGTGAAACAATCCCTGGAAGGATTTATAAGCAGAATGGATAAGATGCAAGAGGCCATTGAAGGAATAGAAGCCAGAGAACAGGAACGTATAGAAGCTGACATAGAGAGAGATAAAAGGATCTCCAGGAATGAAACAACACTAAGAGAACTATGTGACCAAGCCAAAAGGAATAATATTCATATTATAGGGATACCAGAAGAAGAAGAAAGAGGAAAAGGGATAGAAAGTCTCTTTGAAGAAATAATTGCTGAAAACTTCCCCAAACTGGGGGAGGAAATAATCGAACAGACCATGGAATTACACAGAACCCCCAACAGAAAGGATCCAAGGAGAGCAACACCAAGACACATAGTAATTAAAATGGAAGGATCAAGGACAAGGGAAGAGTTTTAAAGGCAGCTAGAGAGAAAAAGGTCACCTATAAAGGAAAACCCATCAGGCTAACATCAGACTTCTCGACAGAAACCCTACAGGCCAGAAGAGAATGGCATGATATACTTAATGCAATGAAACAGAAGGGCCTTGAGCCAAGGATAGTGTATCCAGCATGACTATCATTTAAATATGATGGCGGGATTAAACAATTCCCAGACAAGCAAAAGCTGAGGGAATTTGCTTCCCACAAACCACCTCTACAGGGCATCCTACAGGGACTGCTCTGAATGGGAGCACCCCTAAAAAGAGCACAGAACAAAACACACAATATATGAAGAATGTAGGAGGAGGAATAAGAAGGGAGAGAAGAAAAGAATCTCCAGACAGTGTATATAACAGCTCAATAAGCGAGCTAAGTTAGGCAGTAAGATACTAAAGAAGCTAACCTTGAACCTTTGGTAACCACGAATCTAAAGCCCGCAATGGCAATAAGTACATATCTCTCAATAGTCACCCTAAATGTAAATGGACTTAATGCACCAATCAAAAGACACAGAGTAATAGAATGGATAAAAAAGCAAGACCCATCTATATGCTGCTTACAAGAAACTCACCTTAAACCCAAAGATAAGCATAGACTAAAAGTCAAGGGATGGAAAAACATATTTCAGGCAAACAACAGTGAGAAGAAAGCAGGGGTGCAGTACTAATATCAGACAAAATAGACTTCAAAACAAAGAAAGTAACAAGAGATAAAGGACACTACATAATGATAAAGGGCTCAGTCCAACAAGAGGATATAACCATTCTAAATATATATGCACCCAATACAGGAGCACCAGCATATGTGAAGCAAATAG
The DNA here is from genome assembly GCF_040802235.1 of Manis javanica. Taxonomy (NCBI): domain Eukaryota; kingdom Metazoa; phylum Chordata; class Mammalia; order Pholidota; family Manidae; genus Manis; species Manis javanica. Next base: position 58,718,505 of record NC_133164.1, on the reverse strand, counting down.
TAACAGAACTAAAGAGGGAAATAGACTGCAATGCATTCACTTTAGGAGACTTCAACACACCACTCACCCCAAAGGATAGATCCACCGGGCAGAAAATAAGTAAGGACACAGTGGCACTGAACAACACACTAGAACAGATGGACCTAATAGACATCTATAGAACCCTACATCCAAAAGCAACAGGATATATATTCTTCTCAAGTGCACATGGAACATTCTCCAGAATAGACCACATACTAGCTCACAAAAAGAGCCTCAGTAGACTCCAAAATATTGAAATTCTACCAACCAATTTTTCAGACCACAAAGGTATAAAAGTAGAAATAAATTCTACAAAGAAAACAAAAAGGCTCACAAACACATGGAGGCTTAACAACATGCAACTAAATAATCAATGGATCAAAGAACAAATCAAAATAGAGATCAAGGAATATATAGAAACAAATGACAACAACAACACTAAGCCCCAACTTCTGTGGGACGCAGCGAAAGCAGTCTTAAGAGGAAAGTATATAGCAATCCAGGCACACTTGAAGAAGGAAGAACAATCCCAAATGAATAGTCTAACATCACAATTATCAAAACTGGAAAAAGAAGAACAAATGAGGCCTAAAGTCAGCAGAAGGAGGGACATAATAAAGATCAGAGAAGAAGTAAACAAAATTGAGAAGAATAAAACAATAGCAAAAATCAACGAAACCAAGAGCTGGTTCTTTGAGAAAATAAACAAAATAGATAAGCCTCTAGCCCAACTTTTTAAGAGAAAAAGAGAATCAACACAAATCAACACAATCAGAAATGAGAATGGAAAAATCACGACAGACTCCACAGAAATACAAAGAATTATTAAAGACTACTATGAAAACCTATATGCCAAACAAGCTGGAAAACCTAGAAGAAATGGACAACTTCCTAGAAAAATACAACCTCCCAAGACTGACCAAGGAAGAAAGACAAAAGTTAAACAAACCAATTACGAGCAAAGAAATTGAAACGGTAATCAAAAAACTACCCAAGAGCTAAACCCCGGGGCCGGACGGATTTACCTCGGAATTTTATCAGACACACAGAGAAGACATAATACCCATTCTCCTTAAAGTGTTCCAAAAAATAGAAGAAGAGGGAATACTCCCAAACCCATTCTATGAAGCCAACATCAACCTAATACCAAAACCAGGCAAAGACCCCACCAAAAAAGAAAATTAGAGACCAATATCCCTGATGAATGTAGATGCAAAAATACTCAATAAAATATTAGCAAACAGAATTCAACAGTATATCAAAAGGATCATACACCATGACCAAGTGGGATTCATCCCAGGGACGCAAGGATGGTACAACATTAGAAAATCCATCAACATCATCCACCACATCAACAAAAAGAAAGACAAAAACCACATGATCATCTCCATAGATGCTGAAAAAGCATTTGACAAAATTCAACATACATTCATGATAAAAACTCTCAGCAAAATGGGAATAGAGGGCAAGTACCTCAACATAATAAAGACCATATATGTAAACCCACAGCCAGCATTATACTGAACAGCGAGAAGCTGAAAGCATTTCCTCTGAGATCGGGAACCAGACAGGGATGCCCACTCTCCCCACTGTTATTTAACATAGTACTGGACGTCCTAGCCACGGCAATCAGACAAAACAAAGAAATACAAGGAATCCAGAATGGTAAAGAAGAAGTTAAACTGTCACTATTTGCAGATGATATGATACTGTACATAAAAAACCCTAAAGACTCCACTCCAAAACTACTAGAACTGATATCATAATACAGCAAAGTTGCAGGATACAAAATTAACACACAGAAATCTGTTGCATTCCTTTACACTAACAATGAGCTAGCAGAAAGAGAAATCAGGAAAACAATTCCATTCACCATTGCATCAAAAAGAATAAAATACCTAGGAATAAACCTAACCAAAGAAGTGAAAGACTTATACTCTGAAAACTACAAGTCACTCTTAAGAGAAATTAAAGGGGACACTAATAAATGGAAACTCATCCCATGCTCATGGCTAGGAAGAATTAATATCGTCAAAATGGCCATCCTGCCCAAAGCAATATACAGATTTGATGCAATCCCTCTCAAATTACCAGCAACATTCTTCAATGAATTGGAACAAATAATTCAAAAATTCATATGGAAACACCAGAGACCCCAAATAGCCAAAGCAATCCTGAAAAAGAAGAATAAAGTAGGGGGGATCTCACTCCCCCACTTCAAGCTCTACTACAAAGCCATAGTAATCAAGACAATTTGGTACTGGCACAAGAACGGAGCCACAGACCAGTGGAACAGATTAGAGACTCCAGACATTAACCCAAACATATATGGTCAATTAATATTTGATAAAGGAGCCATAGACATACAATGGCAAAATGACAGTCTCTTCAACAGATGGTGCTGGCAAAACTGGACAGCTACATGTAGGAGAATGAAACTGGACCATTGTCTAACCCCGTATAGAAAGGTAAACTCAAAATGGATCAAAGACCTAAATGTAAGTTATGAAACCATTGAATTCTTGGAAAAAAACATAGGCAAAAACCTCTTAGACATAAACATGAGTGACCTCTTCTTGAACATATCTCCCTGGGCAAGGAAAACAACAACAAAAATGAGCAAGTGGGACTACATTAAGGTGAAAAGCTTCTGTACAGCGAAAGACACCATCAATAGAACAAAAAGGAACCCTACAGTATGGGAGAATATATTTGAAAATGACAGATCCGATAAAGGCTTGACATCCAGAATATATAAAGAGCTCACACGCCTCAACAAACAAAAAACAAATAACCCAATTAAAAAATGGGCAGAGGAACTGAACAGGCAGTTCTCTAAAAAAGAAATACAGATGGCCAAGAGACACATGAAAAGATGCTCCACATCGCTAATTATCAGAGAAATGCAAATTAAAACTACAATGAGGTATCACCTCACACCAGTAAGGATAGCTGCCATCCAAAAGACAAACAACAACAAATGTTGGCGAGGCTGTGGAGAAAGGGGAACTCTCCTACACTGCTGGTGGGAATGTAAATTAGTTCAACCATTGTGGAAAGCAGTATGGAGGTTCATCAAAATGCTCAAAACAGACCTACCATTTGACCCAGGAATTCCACTCCTAAGAATTTACCCTAGGAACGCAGCAATCAAGTTTGAGAAAGACAAATGCACCCCTATGTTTATCGCAGCACTATTTACAATAGCCAAGAATTGGAAGCAACCTAAATGTCCATCAGTAGATGAATGGATAAAGAAGATGTGGTACATATACACAATGGAATACTACTCAGCCATAAGAAGTGGAAAAATCCAACCATTTGCAGCAACATGGATGGAGCTGGAGAGTATTATGCTCAGTGAAATAAGCTAATCGGAGAAAGAGAAACACCAAATGATTTCACTCATCTGAGGAGTATAGGAACAAAGGAAAAACTGAAGGAACAAAACACCAGCGGAATTACACAACCCAAAAATGGACTAACGGGTACCAAAGGGAAAGAACTGGGGAGGATGGGTGGGCAGGGTGGGATAAGGGCGGGGAAGAAGAAGGGGGGTATTAAGATTAGCATGCATGGGTGGGAGGGAGAAAGGGGAGGGTGGGCTGCACAACACAGAGAGGACAAGTAGTGACTCTACAGCATTTTGCTAAGCTGATGGGCAGTAACCGTAATGTGGTTGTTAGGGGGGACCTTATATAGGGGAGTGCATAGTAAACATAGTATTCTTCATGTAAGTGTAGATTAAAAATTAAAAAAAAAAAAGAAAGAAAGAAAGAAAGAAAAGGGGGATTACTCCTTGATAGGATAAAACTATTGGTAAATCAAACATCAATGCATGCTTTAAATATCCTTAATGTTGATCACTTAAAGGGTGTCAGATGATCAGCTATGGAGGTACTCTTTTCTGATAATATTCCTTTCTCTTAATTAAAAAAAAAAAAAAGCAGTTACTGTGTGCTGACCTCCAATGAGTTCTGCACAGTGGTATAGAGGGCATGTCAAAGTGTGGGCAAAGGGTCTGTTTGTTTCTATGCAGAAGATCAAGGCCTAGCTTGGATACCCAGAAAATGAACTAAGATACGATATGAGGAGGAGCTTCCGGCATCAGCACTCTCTGGAGGACTTGTGCCGGGGGATGATCATCAAAAAGCCTCCACAGGGATCCGGACGATGCTGCGGTTGTGGCTGCATCCAGCCCACCGTCTCCTGGACTTGCCATAGGAATGAGGAGGGAGATGTCTAGGCTGGCATGTGCATACAGTGAGACAACGAATTTGACCGGATCTGTACTGTTGGAACTCAACCAGGAGGTGGGAGGGGTGCAAGGTGTAGCACTCCTAAATCTTATGACTATAGACTATCTACGGTTAAAAGAACATATGGGATGTGAACAGATCCCAGAAATGGGCTGCTTTAATTTGTCTGATTTCTCTCAGACAGTTCAAGTACAGTTGGACAATATCCGTCATATCATAGACAAATTTTCACAAATGCCTAGGGTGCCTAAATGGTTTTCTTGGCTTCACTGGAGATGGATGGTAATTATAGATTTGCTTTGTTTATGTCACCATATTCCTATTATGTTAATATGTGTGTGCAAATTAGTTAGTAGTTTAAAACCTATACATACTTAAGGTACTCTACAAGAAGATATGTCAAAGAAATAATCAGTCCTCCCATGTTTCCTTCCATATGCTACATCTGTAGCTTTTCTTCTTTCTTCCTAATTACAACCCTTAAATAGAATTCGTGCCTCATATCGAATTTACCGAGTATCATAATTCCTCCAGGTGGTAAAGATACCTCGAGACAAGTGCTGGGCATAGAAGCCACAGGGCATAAATCTGCAAAGAAGTAAAAAGCTAACCTTTTCAAACAATATGGCTTCTCTCTCACTTATCAACTTTTTATTTCCCTGTATGGCCCCAGATGATGACTGGTTAGCCAGAGACGGGTAAGATTCCTCAAGGGAGGAACAACCTAAGACAGGCACAGTCGCAGGGGGGCCATCAGGTGAGAATTTGGGGATCAACAGAGGTGAGGCTCAGAACCTCACCCCCCTGCTTTGAGAGAAATCTTCTGCATCTGTGGATGTCTTGCTGCCCTTGTCTAGCCTGGATTAATACTTAGTCCATAGGCACACACCTGATCATCTGATCATCTACATTTGCCCTCTTACAACACTAAACTATATTTTCTTCCTTTATCTTGCATCTACCTACCACTTCAGCATTTTATTAAAAATAAAAATAATAATAATAATAAAGGGAGAAATGTGGGATCCACATATAAATCAAGTACAAAAATGAAATGAATATTCATATTTGACCTGATTGTTTATAGGTCATAATGCGTGATCAAAACCGAAAGTTTCTGTGATGAATGCCCTAGTACTGTTCACCATGTAAGAATTTATTCACTATGTAAGAATTCGTTCACCATGTAAGAACTTGTTTGTTATGCTTCAGAAGATTGGAGACTGACGAGAATTAGACTTGAGATGGATTAATGATTGTACATTGAGTATTGACCCCCCTATACTGAATTTTATTGTTGTTAACAACCATTTGATCAATAAATATGAGAGATGCCCTCTCAAAAAAAAGAAAAGTGGAAACAACCTAAATGTCCATTAGTTGATGAATAAATAAACAAAAGTGGTATGTCCATCAAAAAAAATAAATAAAATAAAATAAAGTTGCCTTTAAACAGAAAAAATATATATATATATCATGCACTCCCTTCTGGCCTGTAAGGTTTCTGCTGAGAAGTCTGATAATTGCCTGATGGATTTTTCTTTGTACGTGATCTTATTTCTGTCTCTGGCTGTTTTTAATAGTCTGTTCGTATCCTTGATTTTTGCCTTTTTAATTTTTATATGTCTTGTTGTTGGACTGCCTTGGGTCCCTTGTGATGGGAGATCTGTGTACTTCCATGGCCTGAGAGACTATCTCCTTCCCCAGATTGGGGAAGTTTTTAGCAATTACTTCCTCAAAGACACTTTCTATCCCTTTTTCTCTCTATTCTTCTTTTGGTACCCCTATAATATGAATATTGTTCAATTTGGTCACAGAGTTCTCTCAGTATTCTTTCATTCCTAGAGATCCTATTTTTCTCTCTGTGCCTCAGCTTCTTTGTATTCCTCTTCTCTAGTTTCAATTCCATTTATCTTTTCCTCCACTGTATCTAATCGGCTTTTAATGCCCTCCATTGTGCTCTTCAATGATTGCATCTCTGTCCTAAATTCATTCCTGAGTTCTTGAATATTTTTCTGTACCTCCATGAGCATGTTTACGATTTTTATTTTGAAATCTCTTTCAGGAAGACTTATTAATTCAGTCTCACTCAGTCCTTTCTTTGGTGTTGAGATTTTGCTTTGAACCAGGTTCTTCTGATGTTTCATATTTGTGTGTGGCACTCTCTAGTGCCCAGAAGCTGTACTCTCTGGAGAGCTCAGCTGCTGGAGCAATGTTGTGGGTCACCAGGGAACGGTGCTGGTGCCTGGGGTGCAGAAAGAGCTCTTTCCTGTTTCCTGACTGTTATACCTGTCTCCATGACCAGAACTAGTGGGCCAAATACACATGTGTAAGCCTCTATACTTTGTGTGTTTGTAGCTGTGGGGCTTCCCTCTGTCTGGCCCTTTCCAATGTCAGTGTTGGGGCTGCTGGTTTGCGAGCCAGGTGAAAGCTAACCAGGAGGAAGACACAGCAACTGTGTATCACAGTGGGGGCCTTGGAGCTGCATAGCCAGCAAGGGGGATGGAGTTCCTGATGGTTGTTTAAGTTCCCAACCTGCAGGACAGAGTGCACCCAGACAGTTTTGTCTACCCGTCATTTCTCCTCAGCAGTAAGCTCTGTGCAATTCTTGCCCCTTTAGCATCCCCCTTGCTGTTAGGAAATCTCTCAGTCTGCCTTCCCAGCTCAGCTGGATATGAATTCCTGTTTTCCACAAGCAGCTGGAATCTGTCTCTCCAGGTATTCCACCTGTCTTAGCTATCCAACCCCACTAATTACCAGAGTACCATGCAATGCAGGTTCGTGCTCCCAGAGCAGATCTCCAGGGCTAGGTGTTCAGCAGTCCCAGGCCTCCACTCCCTCCTTGCACTGTTTTTCTTCCTCAGACCAGTGAGCTGGGGTAGGGGAAGGGCTGGGGTCCTGCTGGGTCACAACTTTGGTATGTTACCCTGTTCCATGAGGTTCACTCTTTTCTCCAGGTGTATGCAGTCTGGTGCAACCTTCTTTTCTGTTGCTCTTTTGTATTAATTATATTTTCATTTTATGTGTGGTTTTAGGAGGAGGTCTCTGTCTCACCTCTCATGCTGCTGTCTTTAATCCAATCCCCACTTGCACATTTTCTCACCTGAAGTTTTCCATTTCATTTGTTTTCTCCTTCTGGGCAACAAATATTTTCTGGGCATCTATGATATTTCAGGTACTGTCTTGGGACTGCAGACAAGTGGCAAAGAAAACACACAATGCCTCTGCTTTCTTGGAGCCTAACAGAGCTTACAGTCTAGTTTAGCCCTCAGGGGCTTTCCCTTTTGCTACCATGCCTGGTGCACTGGGAACAAGGCCTTTCTCTCACTTGGCTCATGGACCGAATGGGCCTGCCACTGGTTCTCTGCTTCTGCAGCCCTCCTCTCTGCCACTGGTGTGTTTTTGCCTCCTGATTGTGCATAAACGTGCTGGGCCCACTCTTTCTGCCCTTTCCCTGCCTCACCAGCTACTAGACAGTAGCCCTCTCTTGCTGCAAGGGGCCATTCAGCTGCCTGACCCTCAGATATCCTAATTCCTCTAGGCAACAGGCAGAAGCTCCTCAGGAAATATGTGCCACTTGCCCCTTTCCTCACCTTATCTTCCTCTCTGTGGCTTTAGCCACTGAGGTTCTGGAACTTCCAGGATTATTATGCAGCCAGCCAAGGGTTGAGTTCAGTCAGGCACTGGAAGTCCCACAGGCAGCAACAGGCTAGCATGCTGCATGGGAGCCCACCTGAAAGTATCTGGTGATTGTTTCCAAACAGATGCCTCCTGGCCAGTAAGCCTAGTTCAGTTTTATTTTTTTTAGATATTATTAATGTACAATTACTTGAACAACATTATGGTTACTAGACTCACCCTATTATCAACTCCCACCCACATACCCCATTACAGTCACTGTCCATCAGCGTAGTAAGATGCTATAGAGTCATTACTTGTCTTCTCTGCATATACTGCCTTCCCCATGTCCCCCCCCGTGCTACATTATGTGTGCTAATTGTAATGTCCCATTTTTCCCCCCTTATCCCTCCCTTCCCACACATCTCCCAGTTCCTTTCCCTTTGGTAACTGTTAGTCCATTCTTGGGTTCCGTGAGTCTGCTGCTGTTTTGTTCCTTCAGTTTTTGTTCTGTTCTTATACTCCCCAGATGAGTGAAATCACTTGGTACTTGTCTTTCTCCACCTGGCTTATTTCACTGAGCATAATACCCTCTAGCTCCATCCATGTTGTTGCAAATGGTAGGATCTGTTTTCTTCTTATGGTTGAGTAATATTCCATTGTGTATATGTACCACATCTTCTTTATCCGTTCATCTACTGATGGACACTTAGGTTGCTTCCATTTCTTGGATATTGTAATATATAGTGCTGGATAAACATAGGGGTGCATATGTCTTTTTCAAACTGGGCTGCTATGTTCTTAGGTTAAATTCCTACAAGTGGAATTCCTGGGTCAAATGGTATTTATACTTTGATTTTTTAAAGGAACCTCCATACTGCTTCCCACAGTGGTTGAACTAGCTTACTTTTCACCAGCAGTGTAGGAGGGTTCCCCTTTCTCCACATCCTCACCAATGTGTGTTGTTGTTTGTCTTTTGGATGTTGGCCATCCTAACTGGTGTGGGTGATATCTCATTATGGTTTTAATTTGCATTTCTCTGATGATTAGTGATGTGGAGCATCTTTTCATGTGCCTGTTGGCCATATGAATTTCTTCTTTGGAGAAGTGTCTGTTCAGATCCTCTGCCCATTTTTAGTTGAATTATCTGCTTTTTGTTTGTTGAGGTGCATGAGCTTTTATATATTTTGGATGTCAGCTCCTTATCGGATATGTCACTTATGAATATATTCTTCCATACTGTAGGATGTCTTTTTGTTCTACTGATGGTATCCTTTGCTGTGCAGAAGTTTTTAGTTTGATATAGTCCCACTTGTTCATTTTTGCTTTTGTTTCCCTTGCCCAGGGAGATATGTTCATGAAGAAGTTGCTCATGATTATGTCCAAGAGATTTTTGCCTATATTTTTTTCTAAGAGTTTAATGGTTTCATGTCTGACATTCAGGTCCTTAATCCACTTTGAGTTTCCTGTTGTGTATTGGGTTAGAGAATAATCCATTTTCATTCTCTTACATGTAGCTGTCCAGTTTTGCCAACACCAGCTGTTGAAGAGGCTGTCATTTCCCTGTTGTATATCCATGGCTCCTTTATTTTTTGTTAATTGGCCATATATGCTTGGGTTTATATCTGGACTCTCTATTCTGTTCCACTGGTCTATGGGTCTGTTCTTGTGCCAGTACCAAATTGTCTTTATTACTGTGGCTTTGTAGTAGAGCTTGAAGTCAGGTAGTATAATTCCCCTTGCTTTTTACTTCTTTCTCAGGATTTCTTTAACTATTCAGGGTCTTTTGTCATTCCATATGAATTTTCTAACTATTTGTTCTAGTTCTTTGAAGAATGCTGTAGGTATTTTGATAGGGATTGTATTGAATCTGTAGATTGCTTTAGGCAGGATGACCATTTTGACAATATTAATTATTCCTAGCCAAGAGCATGGGATGACTTTCCATTTATTAGTGTCCTCTTTAATTTCTCTCTTGAGAATCTTGTACTATTCACTGTATAGTTCTTTCACTTCCTTCATTAGGTTTATTCCTAGGTATTTTATTCTTTTTGATGCAATTGTGAATAGAATTGTTTTTCTGATTTCTCTTTCTGGTAGTTCATCTTTAGTGTATAGGAATGCAACAGATTTCTTTGTAGTAATTTTGTATCCCACAACTTTGCTGAATTCAGGTATTAGATCTTGTAGTTTTGGAGTGGATTCTTTAGGGTTTTTTATGTACAATATCATGTCATCTGCAAATGGGGACAGTTTGACTTCTTCCTTAGTAATCTAGATGCCTTTTATTTCTTTGTTTTTGTCTGATGGCTGTGGCTAGGACCTCCAGAACTATGTTGAATAAAAGTGGGGAGAGTGGACATCCTTGTTTTGTTCCCTACCTTAGAGGAAAAGCTTTCAGCTTCTCTCTGTTAAATATGATGTTGGCTGTGGGTTTGTCATATATGGCCTTTATTATGTTGAGGTACTTGCCCTCTATACCCATTTTGTTGAGAGTTTTTATCATGAATGGAAGTTGAAGTTGTCAAATGCTTTTTCAGCCTCTGTGGAGATGATCATGTGGCTTTTGTCCTTCTTTTTGTTGATGTGGTGGATGACGATGGATTTTCAAATGCTGTACCATCCTTGCATCCCTGTGATGAATCCCACTTGATCAAGATGGATGTTTTTTTTTGTTGTATTTTTTAATTCAATTTGCTAATGTTTTTTTGAGTATTTTTTCATCTATGCTCATCAGGGATATTGGTCTTTAATTTTCTTTTTTTGTGGTGTCTTTGCCTGGTTTTGGTATTAGAGTGATGTGGGCCTCATAGGATGAGTTTGGGAGTATTCTCTCTTCTACTTTTTGGAAAACTTTAAGGAGAATGGGTATTAGGTCTTCAATAAATATTTGATAAAATTCAGCAGTGAAACCATCTGGTCCCAGTGTTTTGTTCTTAGGTAGTTGTTTGATTACCAATTCAATTTCTTTGCTGGTAATTGGTGTACTCAGATTTTATGTTTCTTCCTGGGTAAGCCTTGGAAGGCTGTATATTTTTCTAGAAAGTTCTCCATTTCTTCTAGGTTATCCAGTTTGGTACCATATAATTTTTCATAGTATTCTCTAATAAGTCTTTGTATTTCTGTGCTATCTCTAGTGATTTTTCATTTCTCATTTCTGATTTTGTTTATGTGTGTAGACTCTCTTTTTTTCTTGATAAGTCTGGCTAGGGGGTTATCTATATTTTTTTATTTTTTCAAGGAATCAGCTCCTGCTTTCATTGATTCTTACTATTGTTTTATTCTTCTCAATTTTATTTATTTCTGCTTTAATATTTATTATGTCCCTCCTTCTACTGACTTTGGGCTCATTTGTTCTTCCTTTTCTTGTTTCATTAATTGGGAGTTTAGACTGTTTATTGGGGATTGTTCTTCTTTCCTGAGGTAGACCTGTATTGCAATATATTTTCCTCTTATTATGGCCTTCCCTGCATCCCACAGATTTTAAGGTGTTGAATTATTGTTGTCATTTGTCTCCATATATTGCTTGACCTCTGTTTTTATTTGGTCATTGATCCCTAGATTATTTAGGAGCATGTTATTAAGCCTCCATGTGTTTGTAGGCTTTCTTGCTTTCTTTGTGTATTTTATTTCTAGTTTCATACCTTTGTGATCTGAGAAGGTGGTTGTTACAATTTCAATCTTTTTTAATTTACTGAGATTGTTTTTGTTGCCTAGTATATGATCTACTCTTAAAAATGTTCCATGTGTACTGGGAAGAATGTATATCCTGTTGCTTTTGGGTTGAGCATTCTATAGATGTCTGTAAGGTCCATCTGTTCTAATGTCCTGTTTATTGCCTCTGTCTCTTTACTTATTTTCTGTCTGCTTGGTCTGTCCTTTGGAGTGAGTGGTGTGTTGAAGTCTCCTAAAATGAATGCATTGCATTCTATTTCCCCCTTTAATTCTGTTAGTATTTGTTTCACATATGTAAGTGATCCTGTGTTGGGTGCATATTTATAATAGTTATATCCTCTTGTTGGACTGACCCCTTTATCATTATGTAATGTCCTTTTTGTCTCTTGTGACTTTCTTTGTTTTGAAGTCTATTTTGTCTGATACAAGTACTGCAACTCCTGCTTTTTTATCCCTGCTAGTTGCATGAAATATCTTTTTCCATCCCTTTACCTTCAGTCTCTATATGTCTTTGGGTTTGAAGTGAGTCTCTTGTAGGCAGCATATAGACGGGTCCTGTTTTTTTTATCCATCCAGTGACTTTTGATTGGTTCATTCAGACCATTTACATTTAGGGTGATTATCAATAGGTATGTACTTATTGCCATTGCAGGCTTTAGTTTCGTGGTTATCAAAGGTTCAAGGGTAATTCCCTTACTATCTAAGTGTGTTATTACAAACACAACCTAAAGGCTCTTTTTGTTTTTTCCTCCTTTTTCTTCCTTCTCCATTCTTTGTATGTTATGAATCATATTATGTACTTTTTGTCTATCCCTTGGGTGACATCTATTTAGTCTTAGGAATACTTCCATCTATAGGAGTCCCTCCAAAATGCACTGTAGATGTGGTTTGTGGGAGGTAAATTCTCTCAACTTTTTATTATCTGAAAATTGTTTAATCCCTCCTTGCTGGATAGAGTATTCTTGGTTCAAGGCCCTTCTCCTTCATTGTTTTGAATATGTCATGCCACTCCCTACTGGCTGGTAAGGTTTCTGTTGAGAAGTCTGATGATAACCGGATGAGTTTTCCTTTGTTTGTGATCTTCCTTCTCTCTCTAGCTGCTTTTAAGAGTCTGTCTTTATCCTTGATCTTTGCTATTTTAATTATTACATGTCTTGATACTGTCTTCCTTGGGTCCTTTGTGTTGGGAGATCTGTGCATCTCCATGGCTTGAGAGACTAACTCCTTCACCAGATTGGGGAAGTTTTCAGCAACTGCCTCCTCAATGACACTTTCTATCCCTTTTTCTCTATCTTCTTCTGGTACCCCTATAATAAGAATATTGTTCCATTTGGATTGGTCACACAGTTCTCTCAATATTCTTTCATTCCTAGAGATCCTTTTTCCTCTCTGTGTCTCAGCTTCTTTGTATTCATCTTGTCTAATTTCTACTCCATTTACTGTCTCTTCTACTACATACAACCTGCTTTTAAATCCCTCCATTGCATGTTTCATTTCAGATACAGAATTTCTTAATAATTGAATCTCTCTGACTTAAATTAGTTCCTGAGTTCTTGAATATTTTTCTGTACCTCCATAAGCATGTTTATGATTTTTATTTTGAACTCTCTTTCAGGCAGATTGGTGAGTTCAGTTTCATTTGTCCCTTTTTCTGGGGTTTGTGAGATTTTGGTCTGAACCATGTTCTTTTGACATTTCATATTTCTGTGTGGTGCCAACTAGTGCCCAGAGGCTCCAGTTTCTGGAGTTGCTCAGCCCCTAGAGTGAGGTTGGGGGTTGTAGGGGGTGGAGCTGGTGCCTGGGGGGAGGAAAGATCTGTTTTCTGATTCCCGTCTGCAGTGCTTGTCTCAGGTGTCAGAGCCAGTGGGCCATGCACACAGGTATAAAGCCTCTGTGCTTTGCATCTCTAGCTGTTGTAGGTGGGGCCTCTCTCTGGCTGGCCTGATGCCAGCAGAGTGACTGCAGGTTTGTGAACCAGTGATGGCAGGAGGAAGGCTCTGCAGGCTGTGTGTCACAGTGGGGGGCCTTGGAGCTCAGTAGGCAACAGGGGGATGGGGCACCTGAAGCTCCTCAAAGTTCCCAACCAGGTGGGCACAGCGCACCCAGAGAACCTTGTCCAGCTCTCCCCTTCCCTGCACAGCAAGCTCTGTGCAAACCCTGCCCCTTCAGCAGCCCTCTCGCTGCTAGGAAGCCTCTCAGATCATCTGCTTTAGCTCTGACACAGAGCGGCCAATTGTGGATCTGGTCCTCCACAAATGGCCAGAATCTCAGTCTCTCAAGCACTCCACCTGTCCAAGTTCCCCAATGTCCAGAGTACCACACAGTGTAGGTTTCTTCTCCCAAAGCAGACCTCCAGGGCTGGGTGTTCAGCAGCTCTAGGCTTCCACCCCCTCCCTGCTCTGTTTCTCTTACTCCACCAGTGAGCTGGGGTGGGGGAAGGGCTTGGGTCCCACCGGATTAAGGCTTTTGTACTTTACCCTGTTCCGTGAGGTCTGCTCTGTTCCTGACGTCTGTATGCAGTCTGGTTCAGCCTTCTTTCTTGTTGCTGTTTTAGGGTTAGTTGTATTAATTAAGTATATTTTTGTACTCTTTGTGGTTTTGGGAGGAGTTCTCCATCTCACCTCTCATGCAGCCTAGTTCACTTTTGAGTGAACACTTATAATCCCACTATTTCTTGCTCCTGAGGATGCTCGTTCTCCTGCTCTTCCATCCAGGGCTTGGCTGCCCAAAGGGCACAATATTCTGTTGGTGCCCAATAAGCAATTCCCAGTCACTGGCATTCCCTGACATCCCTGGAAATGTCTGCAGTGACAGCATAGTCTTCTGACTCCTGCCTGTTTGAGGCTTCCTCTGGGCCCACCAGGACACTATCTAAACCCAAAACAAAAATAAAGAATTTCTAAACATGGACTGGACAAATTAACAGTGGCCAACTAGGCCTGAATTACCAGTCTGAAGTTGCTCTGAGAAGTGACCTTAAATAATAACAGCAGAGGGGGCCTGTCCTGGGCTGAGGGCTCTCATCATCATCACAGCTCATGCTCTCATTTTCTGTTTGATCCATTGCTGACTTCCATATGGCTTCTGAAGCTGGGAACTGGAAACTTAACTGGATGGCACTGAACAGTTCCTGGCAGGGAAGGTGACACAATTATTTCTGGGGTTCAGACTGTGCCTCTGTTTAGTTCTGCTCCAAATAATCCCTCCTTCACCCTATCCATGGTCTTTGCTAGTGGGGTTAACTTTGAGCACCTGAACTTTTCCACTCCTAAATCCTAGCAGCCTCATTTTCCCTGGTGCTGGGGTGGGGAGTAGGAGGGCAGCTGCTCTCAACAGAAACAAAATGATTTCAGCCATGGAGAGCAAGCTGGAAGCTGGTGGAGCAGAGCGTAACTTCTTGCGTGGAGGATGAGCACCGTGCAGGGATGAAACTCTGTCCACAGGCAGCAAGAGTGGTGGAAGGTTGGGAGGAAGCCAAAGGAAGATGTGTGTGTTTCTCTCTTCAAAATGAAAATTATTGTGTTTCTGTTCATAAAAGTAAAGCAAATTCATTGTGGAGAATCTGGAAAATGCAAAAGGAACTATAAAGAAAATGCTTGTAATAATTGTATGTAATATTATGAAATGCTGCTTTTGACTTTTTCTCAGTCCATAAGTACATACATAAAGCTCCTCTCCTGTTTTTGAATAGTTAAAATATTTTCAATTTCCAATTATAAATAACTTTGTGATGAACATCATTGTCCCCAAATAGTTCTCTAACTTATTCATAATGGTGCCTTTCCTCATGACAGACAATGTAAGCATCTCAAGAGGAGATAAGAGTGGCTAGGATAGCAGGTTGGATCAGGGGTCACCCTGGGAGGATGACAGAAATGACATGGCTTATAGAGGTCAAGGTCTTTTGTGCAACTTCTTTCTCATGTGTGCTTAATGATAGTTTTAGACTATAATCAATCTTGCAGAGTAAGAAATAATATTAAAATCCTTGTGATTCGCATTTCCATCCTTTTTACTTTAGCTTGATTTTATTTGGCAATTTGGCCAAAGCATTCATTGCCCACAACATTATCTTGTGTATTGACAGACTCAGCATGCAGCCCAGCTCTTTCCTCACTGCATGGGAAGGTAGGAAGCGAAAATCGATGTTTCTCTTCTTACCTGGTAGCTGGGCTTCAGTGTGCAATTTAGAGGCTGCCTATCAGATGCCCTCCTGCTAGAAGAGGTGTTTGGAAATGAGCCAGGAGAAACAGGGAGAAAAGGAGGAAGCAGGCATTCATTTTGCTTAACAAATAAGGTTCAAGTTCCATCTGCCCACTTCCCCAATCCTGATCCCCTCCCCAGCATAACACTGAAGAGAACCACTGTTATCAGATTGGTGTGTATCTTTCCATTCCCTTTTCTGTCCATTTTCTAAATAGACCTATATACATAGATTCTATTTTTGTTTTGTTTCTCCAGTTTTTTTAATATGGGAAAATACACATTATTTAATGTGGTAAAATACATAAAACATACAATTTACCATCTTAACCATTTTTAAATGTGCAGTTCAGTGGTATTAAATGTATCTGTAATATTGTGCAGCTGTCACCACCATTCATCTCCAGAGCTCTTTACATTTTCACAAACTGTAACTCAATACCTATTAATTTTACCTTCCCATTCCTTTTCCCCACTGCCCCTGGTAATCACCATTCTACTTCCTGTCTCTATGAATTTGGCAATTTTAAGTACCTCATATAAATGGAATCATTCAGTATTACCTTTTGTGGCTGACTTATCTCACTTTGGATAATGTCCTGAAGATCATCCATTATGTAGCATGTGTCCACAATTTCTTCCTTTTTAAGGCTGGATACTATTCAATTGCATGTGTACACTGCATTTTGCTTATCCATTCATCCATTGGTGGACACTTGAGTTGCTTCCATGTTTTGACTATTGTGAATAATGCTGCTATGAACATGGGTGTGCAGATTATCTCTTCCAAACCCTGCTTGTAGGATATCAAGGAACTGAGGTGATACTTAGCATCACTGCTGGCATAGTAAATGATGATGAAGAGTGGCTCTTACTACTACCAGTATTACTGCTCTACCTCTCTAAGCTTATCTATAGAGGACATAGTTCTACTACAGTCCTTGTGGGATTGAGAGCATTTTGTTATTACTACAGGATATGCCTGCTTTTGAGAAGTGTTAACACACTCTGTACTGCATTTCTAAACTGGTCGTTTGAAAGAAACCCACAGTGATGTGGACTCCTATCTCCTTATGCTTTTAATATAATGAACTGAATATGTTCATGAGTCATGCTCAATTTTTTACTGAAAGAACCACTTCCCTGTGCACTTTTCAAAGGTTTTAAATGTAAGAGGCTAAAATTAAGTTAATATCTTCAGAATGGCAATTTTCAAATGATGTGAATTGTGCTCATTAGCGTGTTCTATTTAAGGGAGAGGACTATATGGTTCCATTTTAAAAGAGGCTTTTAGAGTAACTCAGGCTGTCATGGGGTGCAGGGAGAATGTAATGGGGAATTAGAAAGCCCCAGGATTGGTTCCAATTCCTGCTCCTGATTAGCATTGAAAGACTCATAATAGTTCTGAACCTCAATATTCTCATATTTATATTTACCTGATGGGGTTGTTAAGACATAATGTGTGTAAGTTCCAGGCACATAAGGCATCCTTAAATAATGTTCATTCCTGTCTACCCTTTAGTGGCACTTGCATGGCCTTCTGAATTCAGTGTCGATTTACTAAGGACCAGCTCTGTGCCAGCAGGCACTTTATAGGCTCTGGGGTAAAGGTATGAATCAGAAGGATAGTCTTATCTTCAGAGGGTCTTTAAACTAGTGAGAAAGATGGGCCATGGCTAAGGGAACTCAGAGAATGATAAGTATGACAATAACATTATGTGCAGGGCCCATACCTTCCAGCATGGCAAATAAGAGAGACCTTCACAGAAGTGTCACTGAAGCTAGGTCTTGAAGGATAAGAATGAGTTTACTAGGCAGGTAAGAAGAGCAGGCATAAAAGCAAAGACAGAAAGAGTATAAGGTAATGAACACTTCTTTCTTCTCTAGAATGCCTGGCCCAGCATTCTGATAGTCTTTCCTTTGGCTGGCATCCACATTTGAGTCTCCTTGGGTGTTGGAATCCATAGAGAAACCAAGTCATTAATGCCCTTTGCAGACTGGAATTTAGAGCTCCATAAATGAGCCCAGGCCTACAAGTCTACTTGGAAAATGTTTAGTTCATACCTCTTTTTCTCTTATTTTTCTTGGGGAGGACTAAGCAAATCACAATGGTAGTATCTGTCTGTAAATAGGTCCTACCTGTCAGTGTTGACCATGAGAGAGATTTTTCTTTCTGGAACTAAATCATTTAATCTCATTTCTAAAAGTTGTGCTCAGGGGCTGGGTGGGTAGAGGCTGCTAATAACAACAAAAGACCAATGATTCTTCTACTAAATATAGGAGTAAGTCACCTAGTGGACAGAGAAGTCTGTTTCTCCATGTTCATTTAATAAAGAAAATTCCACAGCATGAATTAGTTTGTAACTAAAATGACCATTCCTAGATAGAATTCTTATGTCCCTATACTCTTTTATATATAAATCACAGGCATCTGCCAGCTGCTGCTGCTGAGAGGAATGTTTATATCCAGGCAGAAGGACAAAAACATGGTAGAAAATGAGCAAGCTGAAACCAATAAGAAGAAATACTGAAAGAAAAAATGAACAATCAATTTTTCCTGGGTATTTTAAAAGAAATTCTAGTCCAGTTGTAGCTGTGAGATGACTCATCCTGTCTACAGACGCACCAAGAGGAGGAATGAAGCAGGAAAGAGGAACAAAAACAAGACTGTTTTACGTAATTCTCATTTTCATGCAAAGAGCTATTTAAACAGCTCATGACATTAGCCAGCAATTTAACTACCTCACAATTCAGTGTGTGAGGCAACGTGCAGGAGATTTTTCAAGATAATAATTATGACAGCTGGTCAGTGGAAAGACAGTCCTTGGCCATATCCTAACCCCTAGAACGCCAGGGAAATAGCAAAGCCCCTCGAGAGACTGGGAGAAGTGGTGCACATAGATCTTTTGGTCGCAACAGAAACTCACTCAAATGAGCTCCGGAAAGGCGGTCAGGTGGTTATCAGTGATTCTCAGACCTGGCCACATACTCACTTTGCCTGAGGAATTCTTTTAAACTACTGAGGTCTGGGTCTTAAGCCAGAAATTCTCATTTATTTAGTCTAAGGTGTTACTTGGGGAACAGGATTTTTTTTTTTTTAATCTCCAGATAATTTTCACGTACAGCCGAGTTTGAGAACACTGACAGAGCTGTGGAACAACTGGAACGGGAACAGAAACACGCCGGGAAGCAAAACGCAGTCAGGGCGACCACACCGCGCAGCTTGTGAGAGCCCCAAGTCGCCTGGCTCTTTGTGAGAACAGTGCCGTCTGGCGAGCGGCCCCGGACGCTCAGTCCTGTGGTTGTGTTGACGACTGATACTTCATCCCTTTCACTGGGGGATGAACAGATCGTGAAGCAAGTCTTGAATGCTGCCTCATGCCGTTTCATTATAGCTATGTTCCTAATCACACAAGTTTCTCCATTTCCCAATTTGAAATTCCTGAGAAAGGAATTTAGTATATTAAACTCCTGTTTCTGAGACAGATAACAAAAATCACCTGCTTCTGGGGGTGGGGATTTAATAATATTGGAAACTGTTATGTACTGTTTGTATACTTGAAAACAATATAAGATTGTGTATCAATGATACTTCAATTTAAAAAATTGCCTGTTTCTGAGCAGCCTACAGGTGAGGTACACCTGAGCCAGGTGGCCATCCCCCATTCATCATGAGTGGGGACAGAGGTAGCGCTGGCCACTAAGGGAGAATTCTGAATGGAATCTTCCTTCAGAAAGTGTGATGATGGTATCTTAAACACAATGATTTTGACAGAGGCTGACAGATTTCATTCACAAGATTGAACCTTGGGTGACAGGACAATTTTGAAAGAGAAAGGGTGCAATTAATAATAATATTGAGACAGTTAGGTGTAAAATGGAACAATCCCAGGTAAATTGGCATATATAACCACCCTTGTTTGGCTTCATTTTGATGGAAAAAGAGAAAAAAAGACCTAGATAAAACTTAGGATATGGATTTGGAAAGTAATGTTTAGATTAGGTGGAAGATCCATAATGAAGAAGGGGTTATGGAGAAATACACTCAGGCAACTACTCTGTAGGGTGGAATTCATGGAGGTGACAACCCCCTAATTCTGGAAGTTCTAGATATGCAAATTTCTCACCTAAAACGGGTGTATTAATTTACTAGGGCTACCATAACAAATTTCCACAAACTGGATGGCTTAAAACAGTAGAAATTCATTCTGTCACAGCTCTTGAGGCTGGAAGTCCAAAATTAAAGTCCCTAGGTTCTAATGTTGAAGACTATAGGGGAGAATCCTTCCTTGTCTCTCACAGCTTCTGGGGCTCCAGGCATTGCTTGACTTGTAGATGCATATCTCCAACATTTGCCTCTGCCTTCACATGGCCTTCTTCTCTTTTCTATCCATATCTTATCCTCTTCTGTCTCATTTAAGGATACTTGTCACTGAATTTAGAGCCCATCCAGTTGATTCAGTATATCTCATTTTGAGATTCTTAACAATTAATCTGCAAAGACTCCTTTTCCAAATGAGGTCACAGCCATGCATTCCAGATGGACATATCTTTTGGGGAGCCATCCTTCAACCTACCAAAGCAGATAAGGACCTTAGAGTTAGCTTTACTTAGGTCAGTATGGCCTGAAGAATCAGTGCTCAATAATCCATTTTTAGGTACTATACAGTAGGCTCTATGTTGAAAGCAGCAACAATCCCATCTCAAGATGGCCTAAACAATAAAGCAAATTTATGGGCTCATGAAAAATCAAGATATAGGATTAGCTTCAGGTGAGATTTAAACCAGCAACTAAATCATGTTTCATCCCAGGCCTCCACTTTGTCCTCCATAGGGTTGTTTCCTCATAAACCCAGCTTCATTTGTGGTCCTGGGGCTGCAAATATTCTGATTCAGGATATCCAGGGAAGGAAAGTCCACTTCCCAATGATGCAAAGTAAACCACTGGAATTAAACTGTTTTGGCTCTCATTAGTCCTACTTGGCTTAAGGTGATTGGCTTAAGTCAACTGGGACTCACTCCTGTAGTTGCAGTGGGGTCATTTCAACCCAAACCACATGACTGAGATTTAAGATGCTGTTAAAAAGAAGGAAAATGATGAGGATGCTGGAGACACAACCAGAATCACAGAATCACTACAGGTACCATCAAATAATGAAAATGAGAAGCTAATAACTAGAAATATTTTCTGAGTGCCCATTATGCACCATGCACTAGACATGAATTATATCATATGTTCACAACAGCATTAAGAGGTACTATAATTATCCCCATTTTAAAGAGCAGGAAACAGAGATATGAGATGTTAAGTAGTGTACTAAAAGTCACACAGCTAGTAAGTGTATTATTCTAAAGGCAATGAGGACCATCATAATCAAACTTATTTTAGAAATATCATTCTGGCAGTACCATAGAGAAAGGATTGGAAGGACACGAGGGGCTGCTGGGAGGCCAGTAATCCAGATAAACAGCAATGAGGGTCTGATGAGAGCAAGGGAAGCAGGGAAGGGGAGAAGTATTGGTGTGAGAAACGTCAAGGAAATTCCCTCAGGAATTATCAAGAACACGAACTTGGTAACTGCATGTGGAGAGACAACATGGGTATCAATGAAGAGCTCCAGGTCTCCAACCTGAGTGACTCAGTTCATTCCCTTCTCTGAACTGAAATTGTAATGATACTTATATTTATTGAGTGCTTACTTGGTACCAGAACTTCACAGGGATTTGCTCATTTAATCTTCAAAATACCTTATAATGCCACATGACAAACATCAAAATCTCAGTAGCACTCATCAGCAAGCACTTGTATAGCCAATGTGTGTCTGTGAGTGGGGGATGGAGGTCAGCTAAGTCACAGCTGAGGAAGTCTGGCTCTGTCCCACACGTCTTTCATCTTCCTCTTGGGACCAGCAGGTAAGAGAGACCTCCCTTACCAGATAATAACACTTACTGTTAAAATGTACCTAATCAAAGAGTGTGATTTTGGCTTAGGGGTAGATAAATAAGACAATGGGATTTTTTCCAAAAAAGAGTTGTTGTAGGCATGAAAAAAGAGAAATTTTGCAATTGTTATTGGCAGCATAAATCAATACAACCATTTTAGAGAACAATTTGGCAATATCTAGTAAAGTTAAAGATGTCTATAACTGATGACCCACGAATGCCACTCTTGAGTGGAAAGAACAGAATGCTGGTATACGGAAACCCGGTCTATGGCAGAGGTGGTATTTTAAATCAGTGGGGAAAGGATTCAATAAATGGCACTCTTACACTATACATAAAAAGTTGAAATTAGGTCTATATCATAGATTTCAATTGGATAAAATATAGAAAATTATCTTTATGAGAATGTCTTATGACCTTGGGATAGAGAAGGATTTCTTTCAAAGTCAGAAGTCATTAAGGAAAGATTGATATATTTGAATATTAAATTTAAAAACCTCTGTTGAACAACATAGCCAAGCATGATAGCTAACATTGCCTTTAACTGACAATCATTTAGTATCTAGAATAAATCTAGAACTTTTATAAATCTATAAGAAATGGTAAACACATAGTACTGAAATAGACAAAGATATTAAGGAGCACATTAAAAAAGAGGATATTTGAATTGCCAATACTCATATGAAAAATGTCTCAACCTCAGTAGGAATCAAGGAAAAACAAATCAAAATCACAATAAGATATTATTTCATCCTGATCAATTTGGCAAAGACACAAAAGTCTGACATTCTCAAGAGTTAGCAAGGATAAATAGTCAATATCATGGAATATTTTGTTAAAAGTTTAGGGAATTTTTCTAGATTAAAGGAGACTAAATATACATGACGATTAAATGTAATATTCAATCCCTGATTAGATGATGTATGGAGGAAAAATGATAAAGAGCATTATTACATCGATGGGGAAATAATCTGGACTCGACAACAGATAGAACTGTATCAATGTTCCATTTTCTGAGTGTAATGATTGCATTATGTTACATTGTTCTAGGAGATTTTTTATATTTATATATATATAAAACAGAAGGCCAAGAAATTTTGAAGCTACTGAAATGGAAAGCAAATATAGCAAAATGTTAATAACTGTTGAATCAAGAAAGTATACACATGTTCATTGTACCATTTTGGAAACTTTTCTGTAAATTTAAAATTCTTCCCATAAGAGAAGGCAAGGATATGAAAAATGGAAACTTTGTCATTGTTATTTGCCATATAAACTGATACAACTACTTTAGAGAACAATTTGGCTAAAGAGATCTAATCCTATAACCCACCAATTCTACACTTGAGATATTTTCTCAAATTGTGCAAGTAGACATGCCTAAGACAGTTCACTACAGTATTGTTGTTTTTTTTTTTTGAGAGGGCATCTCTCATATTTATTGATCAAATGGTTGTTAACAACAATAAAATTCAGTATAGGGGGGTCAACGCTCAATGTACAATCATTAATCCATCTCAAGCCTAATTCTCGTCAGTCTCCAATCTTCTGAAGCATAACGAACAAGTTCTTACATGGTGAACGAATTCTTACATAGTGAATAAATTCTTACATGGTGAACAGTACAAGGGCAGTCATCACAGAAACTTTCGGTTTTGATCATGCAATATGACCTATAAACAATCAGGTCAAATATGAATATTCGTTTGATTTTTGTACTTGATTTATATGTTGATCCCACATTTCTCCTATTATTATTATTTTTTTTATTTTTAATAAAATGCTGAAGTGGTAGGTAGATGCAAGATAAAGGTAGAAAACAGAGTTTAGTGCTGTAAGAAGGCAAATGTAGATGATCAGATGATCAGGTGTGTGCCTATGGACTAAGTATTAATCCAGGCTAGACAAGGGCAGCAAGACATCCACAGATGCAGAAGATTTCTCTCAAAGCAGGGGGGGTGAGGTTCTGAGCCTCACCTCTGTTGATCCCCAAATTCTCACCTGATGGACCCCCCTGCGACTGTGCCTGTCTTAGGTTGTTCCTCCCTTGAGGAATCTTACCCGTCTCTGGCTAACCAGTCATCTTCCGGGGCCATACAGGGAAATGTAAAGTTGGTAAGTGAGAGAGAAGCCATATTGTTTGAAAAGGTTAGCTTTTTACTTCTTTGCAGATTTATGTCCTGTGGCTTCTATGCCCAGCACTTGTCTCGAGGTATCTTTACCACCTGGAGGAATTATGATACTCGGTAAATTCGATATGAGGCACGAATTCTATTTAAGGGTTGTAATTAGGAAGGAAGAAGAAAAGCTATAGATGTAGCATATGAAGGAAACTTGGGAGGATTGATTATTTCTTTGACATATCTTCTTGTATAGTACCTTAAGTATGTATAGGTTTTAAACTACTAACTAATTTGCACACACATATTAACATAATAGGAATACGGTGACATAAACAAAGCAAATCTATAATTACTCCAGTGAAGCCAAGAAAACCATTTAGGCACCCTAGGCATTTGTGAAAATTTATCTATGATATGATGGATATTGTCCAACTGTACTTGAACCATCAGACAAATTAAAGCAGCCCATTTCTGGGATCTGTTCACATCCCATATGTTCTTTTAACCATAGATAGTCTATAGTAATGAGATTTTGGAGTGCTGCAACTTGCACCCCTCCCAACTCCTGGTTGAGTTCCAACAGTACAGATCCGGTCAAATTCGTTGTCTCACTGTATGCACATGCCAGCCTAGACATCTCCCTCCTCATTCCTATGGCAAGTCCAGGAGACGGTGGGCTGGATGCAGCCACAACCGCAGCTTCGTCCGGATCCCTGTGGAGGCTTTTTGATGATCATCCCCGGCACAAGTCCTCCAGAGAGTGCTGATGCCGGAAGCTCCTCCTCATATCGTATCTTAGTTCATTTTCTGGGTATCCAAGCTAGGCCTTGATCTTCTG
Organism: Manis javanica; assembly: GCF_040802235.1. Classification (NCBI taxonomy): domain Eukaryota; kingdom Metazoa; phylum Chordata; class Mammalia; order Pholidota; family Manidae; genus Manis; species Manis javanica. Next base: position 58,693,825 of record NC_133164.1, on the reverse strand, counting down.
CATAGAAACAAACAGACCCTTTGCCCACACTTTGACATGCCCTCTATACCACTGTGCAGAACTCATTGGAGGTCAGCACACAGTAACTGCTTTTTTTTTTTTTTTTAATTAAGAGAAAGGAATATTATCAGAAAAGAGTACCTCCATAGCTGATCATCTGACACCCTTTAAGTGATCAACATTAAGGATATTTAAAGCATGCGTTGATCTTTGATTTACCAATAGTTTTATCCTATCAAGGAGTAATCCCCCTTTTCTTTCTTTCTTTCTTTTTTTTTTTTTTTTTTAATTTTTAATCTACACTTACATGAAGAATACTATGTTTACTATGCTCTCCCCTATATCAGGTCCCCCCTAACAACCACATTACAGTTACTGTCCATCAGCTTAGCAAAATGTTGTAGAGTCACTACTTGTCCTCTCTGTGTTGTGCAGCACACCCTCCCCTTGCTCCCTGCCCCCCATGCATGCTAATCTTAATATCCCCCTTCTTCTTCCCCCCCCTTATCCCTCCCTGCCCACCCATCCTCCGCAGTTCCTTTCCCTTTGGTACCTGTTAGTCCATTTTTGGGTTCTGTAATTCTGCTGCTGTTTTGTTCCTTCAGTTTTTGCTTTGTTCCTATACTCCTCAGATGAGTGAAATCATTTGGTATTTCTCTTTCTCCACTTGGCTTATTTCACTGAGCATAATACTCTCCAGCTCCATCCATGTTGCTGCAAATGGTTGGATTTTTCCACTTCTTATGGCTGAGTAGTATTCCATTGTGTATATGTACCACATCTTCTTTATCCATTCATCTACCGATGGACATTTAGGTTGCTTCCAATTCTTGGCTATTGTAAATAGTGCTGCGATAAACATAGGAGTGCATCTGTCTTTCTCAAACTTGATTGCTGCGTTCTTAGGGTAAATTCCTAGGAGTGGAATTCCTGGGTCAAATGGTAGGTCTGTTTTGAGCATTTTGATGCACCTCCATACTGCTTTCCACAATGGTTGAACTAATTTACATTCCCACCAGCAGTGTAGGAGGGTTCCCCTTTCTCCACAGCCTCGCCAACATTTGTTATTGTTTGTCTTTTGTATGGCAGCTATCCTTACTGGTGTGAGGTGATACCTCATTGTAGTTTTAATTTGCATTTCTCTGATAATTAGCGATGTGGAGCATCTTTTCATGTGTCTCTTGGCCATCTGTATTTCTTTTTTGGAGAACTGTCTGTTCAGTTCCTCTGCCCATTTTTTAATTGGGTTATTTGTTTTTTGTTTGTTGAGGCATGTGAGCTCTTTATATATTCTGGACGTCAAGCCTTTATCGGATCTGTCATTTTCAAATATGTTCTCCCATACTGTAGGGTTCCTTTTTGTTCTATTGATGGTGTCATTCGCTGTACAGAAGCTTTTCACCTTAATGTAGTCCCACTTGCTCATTTTTGCTGTTGTTTTCCTTGCCCAGGGAGATATGTTCAAGAAGAGATCACTCATGTTTATGTCTAAGAGGTTTTTGCCTATGTTTTTTTCCAAGAGTTTAATGGTTTCATGACTTACATTCAGGTATTTGATCCATTTTGAGTTTACCTTTGTATATGGGGTTAGAAAATGGTCCAGTTTCATTCTCCTACCTGTAGCTGTCCAGTTTTGCCAGCACCATCTGTTGAAGAGACTGTCATTTTGCCATTGTATGTCTATGGCTCCTTTATCAAATATTAATTGACCATATATGTTTGGGTTAATTTCTGGGGTCTCTAATCTGTTCCACTGGTCAGTGGCTCTGTTCTTGTGCCAGTACCAAATTGTCTTGATTACTATGGCTTTGTAGTAGAGCTTGAAGTTGGGGAGTGAGATCCCCCCTACTTTATTCTTCTTTTTCAAGATTGCTTTGGCTATTCGGGGTCTTTGGTGTTTCCATATGAATTTTTGAATTATTTGTTCCAATTCATTGAAGAATGTTGCTGGTAATTTGAGAGGGATTGCATCAAATCTGTATATTGCTTTGGGCAGGATGGCCATTTTGACGATATTAATTCTTCCTAGCCATGAGCATGGGATGAGTTTCCATTTATTAGTGTCCCCTTTAATTTCTCTTAAGAGTGACTTGTAGTTTTCAGAGTATAAGTCTTTCACTTCTTTGGTTAGGTTTATTCCTAGGTATTTTATTCTTTTTGATGCAATGGTGAATGGAATTGTTTTCCTGATTTCTCTTTCTATTGATTCGTTGTTAGTGTATAGGAAAGCTACAGATTTCTGTGTGTTAATTTTGTATCCTGCAACTTTGCTGTATTCCGATATCAGTTCTAGTAGTTTTGGAGTGGAGTCTTTAGGGTTTTTTATGTACAGTATCATATCATCTGCAAATAGTGACAGTTTAACTTCTTCTTTACCAATCTGGATTCCTTGTATTTCTTTGTTTTGTCTGATTGCCGTGGCTAGGACCTCCAGTACTATGTTAAATAACAGTGGGGAGAGTGGGCATCCCTGTCTGGTTCCCGATCTCAGTGGAAATGCTTTCAGCTTCTTGCTGTTCAGTATAATGCTGGCTGTGGGTTTATCATATATGGCCTTTATTATGTTGAGGTACATGCCCTCTATTCCCATTTTGCTGAGAGTTTTTATCATGAATGGATGTTGAATTTTGTCAAATGCTTTTTCAGCATCTATGGAGATGATCATGTGGTTTTTGTCTTTCTTTTTGTTGATGTGGTGGATGATGTTGATGGATTTTCGAATGTTGTACCATCCTTGCATTCCTGGGATGAACCCCACTTGGTCATGGTGTATGATCCTTTTGAAATACTGTTGAATTCTGTTTGCTAATATTTTATTGAGTATTTTTGCATCTACATTCATCAGGGATATTGGTCTGTAATTTTCTTTTTTGGTGGGGTCTTTGCCTGGTTTTGGTATTACGGTGATGTTGGCTTCATAGAATGAGTTTGGGAGTATTCCCTCTTCTTCTATTTTATGGAACACTTTAAGGAGAATGGGTATTATGTCTTCTCTGTGTGTCTGATAAAATTCCGAGGTAAATCCGTCCGCCCCGGGGTTTTGTTCTTGGGTAGTGTTTTGATTACTGTTTCAATTTCTTTACTTGTAATTGGTTTGTTTAACTTTTGTGTTTCTTCCTTGGTCAGTCTTGGGAGGTTGTATTATTCTAGGAAGTTGTCCATTTCTTCTAGGTTTTCCAGCTTGTTGGCATATAGGTTTTCATAGTAGTCTTTAATAATTCTTTGTATTTCTGTGGAGTCTGTCGTGATTTATCCATTCTCATTTCTGATTATGTTGATTTGTGTTGACTCTCTTTTTCTCTTAATAAGCTGGGCTAGAGGCTTATCTATTTTGTTTATTTTCTCAAAGAACCAGCTCTTGGTTTCTTTGATTTTTGCTATTGTTTTATTCTTCTCAATTTTGTTTATTTCTTCTCTGATCTTTATTATGTCCCTCCTTCTGCTGACTTTAGGCCTCATTTGTTCTTCTTTTTCCAGTTTTAATAATTGTGATGATAGACTATTCATTTGGGATTGTTCTTCCTTCTTCAAGTGTGCCTGGATTGCTATATACTTTCCTCTTAAGACTGCTTTCGCTGCATCCCACAGAAGTTGGGGCTTAGTGTTGTTGTTGTCATTTGTTTCTATATATTCCTTGATCTCTATTTTGATTTGTTCATTGATCCATTGATTATTTAGTAGCACGTTGTTAAGCCTCCATGTGTTTGTGAGCCTTTTTGTTTTCTTTGTAGAATTTATTTCTACTTTCATACCTTTGTGGTCTGAAAAATTGGTTGGTAGAATTTCAATATTTTGGAATTTACTGAGGCTCTTTTTGTGAGCTAGTATGTGGTCTATTCTGGAGAATGTTCCATGTGCACTTGAGAAGAATGTATATCCTGTTGCTTTTGGATGTAGAGTTCTATAGATGTCTATTAGGTCCATCTGTTCTAGTGTGTTGTTCAGTGCCTGTGTGTCTTTACTTATTTTCTGCCCGGTGGATCTATCCTTTGGGGTGAGTGGTGTGTTGAAGTCTCCTACAATGAATGCATTGCAGTCTATTTCCCTCTTTAGTTCTGTTAGTATTTGCTTCACATATGCTGGTGCTCCTGTATTGGGTGCATATATATTTAGAATGGTTATATCCTCTTGTTGGACTGAGCCCTTTATCATTATGTAGTGGCCTTCTTTATCTCTTGTTACTTTCTTTGTTTTGAAGTCTATTTTGTCTGATATTAGTACTGCAACCCCTGCTTTCTTCTCACTGTTGTTTGCCTGAAATATGTTTTTCCATCCCTTGACTTTTAGTCTATGCTTATCTTTGGGTTTAAGGTGAGTTTCTTGTAAGCAGCATATAGATGGGTCTTGCTTTTTTATCCATTCTATTACTCTATGTCTTTTGATTGGTGCATTAAGTCCATTTACATTTAGGGAGACTATTGAGAGATATGTACTTATTGCCATTGCGGGCTTTAGATTCGTGGTTACCAAAGGTTCAAGGTTAGCTTCTTTAGTATCTTACTGCCTAACTTAGCTCGCTTATTGAGCTGTTATATACACTGTCTGGAGATTCTTTTCTTCTCTCCCTTCTTATTCCTCCTCCTCCATTCTTCATATGTTGTGTGTTTTGTTCTGTGCTCTTTTTAGGGGTGCTCCCATTCAGAGCAGTCCCTGTAGGATGCCCTGTAGAGGTGGTTTGTGGGAAGCAAATTCCCTCAGCTTTTGCTTGTCTGGGAATTGTTTAATCCCGCCATCATATTTAAATGATAGTCGTGCTGGATACACTATCCTTGGCTCAAGGCCCTTATGTTTCATTGCATTAAGTATATCATGCCATTCTCTTCTGGCCTGTAGGGTTTCTGTCGAGAAGTCTGATGTTAGCCTGATGGGTTTTCCTTTATAGGTGACCTTTTTCTCTCTAGCTGCCTTTAAAACTCTTTCCTTGTCCTTGATCCTTCCATTTTAATTACTATGTGTCTTGGTGTTGCTCTCCTTGGATCCTTTCTGTTGGGGGTTCTGTGTAATTCCATGGTCTGTTCGATTATTTCCTCCCCCAGTTTGGGGAAGTTTTCAGCAATTATTTCTTCAAAGAGACCTTCTATCCCTTTTCCTCTTTCTTCTTCTTCTGGTATCCCTATAATACGAATATTATTCCTTTTGGCTTGGTCACATAGTTCTCTTAGTGTTGTTTCATTCCTGGAGATCCTTTTATCTCTCTCTATGTCAGCTTCTATACGTTCCTGTTCTCTGGCTTCTATTCCTTCAATGGCCTCTTGCATCTTATCCATTCTGCTTATAAATCCTTCCAGGGATTGTTTCACTTCTGTGATCTCTTTCCTGACATCTGTGATCTCCTTCCGGACTTCATCCCACTGCTCTTGCATTTTTCTCTGCATCTCATCCCACTGCTCTTGCATTTTTCTCTGCATTTCATCCCATTGCTCTTGCATTTTTCTCTGCATCTCTGTCAGCATGTTCATGATTTTTATTTTGAATTCTTTTTCAGGAGGACTAGTTAGGTCTGTCTCCCTCTCAGGTGTTGTGTCTGTGATCTTTATCTGCCTGTAGTTTTGCCTTTTCATGGTGATAGAGATAGTTTGCAGAGCTGGTACAAGTGACCGCTGGAAGAGCTTCCCTTCTTGTTGGTTTGTAGCCTTTTCCTGGGAGAATAGCGACCTCTAGTGGCTTGTGCTGGGCAGCTGTGCGCAGACAGGGCTTCTGCTTCCTGCCCAGTTGCTTTGGGGTTTATCTCCGCTGTTGCTGTGGGCTTGGCCTGGCTGGGGCTGTTCCTCCAAAATGGTTGCGCCCCGTTGGAGGGGGAGCGGCCAGGAGGCTATTTATCTCCGTAAGGGGCCTCTGTGCTCCCTGCTGCCTAGGGGGTTAGAGTGCCCAGAGATCCCCAGATTCCCTGCTCTGGTCTAAGTGACCTGTCCTGCCCCTTTAAGACTTCCATAAAGCACTCTCCAAACCAAAACAACAACAGCAACAATGAGAGAGGGAACAGAAAGAAAGAAAAAAATAAAAAAAGGAAAAAACAAGCGATTTTTTTTTTTTTTTTGTCCTCAGGTGCCGGTCCCAGGCACCCACTCACTGGTCCTCCTGCCCTGTTTCCCTAGCACCAGGGTCCCTGTCCTTTCAAGGCTTCCAAAAAGCACCCACCCACCGGTCCCGCAGGGAAGGAACACTCAATATTCTTTGTCCTCAGGCACTGGTCCCAGGCACCCGCTCACCAGTCCCGCCGCCCTGTCTCCCTAGCACCAGGGTCCCTGTCCCTTCAAGGCTTCCAAAAAGCACTCGCCAAAAAGAGAGGAAAAAAGGGGAAAAACGTGCGATTTCTTCCATCATCAGGTGCCGGTCTCAGGCACCCACCCACCGGTCCCACAGGGAAAAACGCGGGATATTCTTTGTCCTCAGGTGCCGGTCCCAGGCACCCGCTCACCAGTCCCGCCGCCCTGCCTCCCTAGCACCGGGGCCCCTGTCCCTTTTAGGCTTCTAAAAAGCACTCGCAGAAAAGAGAAAAAAAAAAGGGGAAAAACGCGCGATTTCCTCTGTCCTCAAGTGCCGGTCTCAGGCACCCGCCCACCGGTCCCGCAGGGAAAAACGTGGGATATTCTTTGTCCTCAGGCGCCGGTCCCAGGCACCCGCTCACCAGTCCCGCCACCCTGCCTCCCTAGCACTGGGGTCCCCGTCCCTTCAAGGCTTCCAAAAAGCGCTCGCCAAAAAGAGAAAAAAAAAAAAAGGGGAAAAACGCGCGACCTCCTCCGTCCTCAGGCACCGGTCTCAGGCACCCGCCCGCCGGTCCTGCAGGGAGAAACGTGGGATATTCTTTGTCCTCCGGCGCCGTTCCCAGGCACCTGCTCACCGGTCCCACCACCCTGCCTCCCCAGCAACGGGGGCCCGTCCCTCTAAGGCTTCCAAAAAGCGCTCTCCAAAAAAAATAAAAATAAAAACCGCTCCGGTTTCTCTCCACCCGCCGGGAGCTGGGGGGAAGGGCGCTCGGGTCCCGCCGGGCCGGGGCTTGTATCTTACCCCCTTCACAAGGCGCTGGGTTCTTGCAGGTGTGGATGTGGTCTGTATGTTGTCCTGTGTCCTGTGGTCTCTATTTTAGGAAGATTTTTCTTTGTTATATTTTCATAGCTCTATGTGTTTTTGGGAGGAGATTTCCACTGCTCTACTCACGCCGCCATCCTGGCTCCGCCCCTACAGTATTGTTTTTACAAAACAAAATAATTAAATGTTCACCAAACACACAATAAAGAAAGCTTCTATTCCTATAATTCAGTAGGGTACTTAACATCTCAAAAATAATATTATTGAGTGAAAAAAGCAATTTGCAGAAAAGTCAGTGCAGTATTATATCATTTCTATACTGTTAAAATAGTTCAGAATCTTGAGTATGGATCCATAGATATGTAGTCAGTGTTTAAAAATATTGGAATGGCAAACAGCAAAATTCAACAAAGTAGAGACAGAGAGAGGAATGTAATTGTGATCTTCACCCTCACCCCAAACCACCCATAGGTATCTTTAATGTACTTCTTAAAAAAATAATTTGGGAACAATGTAGCAAAATGTTAACATGTGACAGAGCAGGGTGGTGGAGAACAGATGTTTGCTACATTACACTCTCTGCAATAAGAGTAAAACATTCACACTATATTTTTGAAATCTTTGGCACGACAGGAACAGGAAATATGCATTTTATTTTGCTTTTACAGGAGGTATGCTAGAAATTTGCTCTGAACTCAGGAGACAGAGCTCTCAGCAGAGGCTGCTCTCAGAAGGTATTTCTTGTGAGACAGTGAGATTACTGTGGTGGTTTTGTGCCCATCAAGAGCACTAAATTGTTACTATGAGCATTGAGTTGACACCAAAATGCTCTCTCCAGTTTCAACATGAGCACATCTATATCTGCAAAGGATTTAGGACAGCAGTTATGAGCTACAGCCCTATAGGGCCACATGGCTAAAGGAAGACAAATGGCCTGAATTGTGAATAAAACAAACCTGCTCACAGCCAGGTTCCTTTCAAGAAGAATCCTGAGCTGTTACTGAGAACCAGAGGGAGCATTAGGATGGGGCCCAGAGAGACTGTACCCTGACCCCTTGCTAAAAAATGGGGACCTCCAGTCAAGTACCCAGGCTCTGGAGGACGCCCCATGGATGGCATTCCAGATTTCTCTTTAACAACCTCCCGGATATGCAGCATGTCCCAGACTCTAGTCTTGTCTTGAATGTAGCTGAGACCTGGAGCCAAGAAGTGGGATTGCATAGGGCCTGCTCCTGCTTTTGAGTATGAACCAGTTTTATGCTTAAGGTGTTCCACTCTCCAACCTGCAAACAAGCAGGATATTTTAATAATTCCTTCCTTTGATAAACATTCTGAGTGGGCAGTGTCTCATTTGTGCCAGGCACTAGGCTGGACTGAGCAGTCAAAGGCGAACAAAAGTAGTTCTGGGCCCTCAGGAAGCTGGTAGTCTGGTGGGAGAAGTGGACAAACAGGTAAAACACGGGAAGAGAAGCAGTTGAGGGCTAGTTGTTGCAGAATCCCCTGGGAGTTGTTGCAGAATCCCCTGGGAGAACACAAACCTGGCAGGGTCTCTGAGGAGGAAGCCATGTCTGAGCTGATGACAAGTGGCCAAGAGGTATGTGCAAAGCCCAGGCACGTGAGAGGGCAGGTGAACTCAGAGCCCTGCCCTGGAAAGGAGAAAGATGGAGAAGAGTGATTCTTACAGCTTTCAAGGCAAGCAAGTATGTTAATAACCACAAGTTGAAGCCTGTTTGCTCTGGAGATTTCTAAACTTTGAGGCTTCCATCTTGAGATAGTGAATGCCTGGATCTGTACCCAGCCATGGAGCACCCAGAACCAACACCTGCTGGGTGGAGCTGTTTCCCCTTTAGTTCCAGCTCCCTCAGTCCCTGGGATGTCCTGCCAGGCAGGTGCCCCTCTGCAAGCAACTTAGTTCACCAAGAGGTTTGTGTGTATGTGAGAGGAGAGGAGGCAGGAAAGGACACTCCAGAGCACACAGGAGTCTTGCCAAACATCTCAAACTTCCTGTATGCTCTGGAATCAGAATGCTGAGATCTGTCTAGCTGTGTGCCCTGAGACTAATTATTTAACCTCTCTGAGCCTGATTTTTCTTATTTGTCAAGGTGGAATATTAATAATTTCTATCTCATGAAGTGGTTGTAAGAACAAAATGAGATAAAGCACATAGGGCAGTTAGTGCATATTAAGTACTTAATGTTAATTATTATCATTATTTATGTTTATCATTATCATTGTTGCTAATACTGTTTGTATTTCTGATATATTTTAAAGAATCCATGGCCTTTCAGTGCTTTTTCACTCTATCTTCTGTAAATAGACACCAGCTAGATTCCATCAAGATTTACTTCCTGTGTTTGTATTATGAAAAGAGTAGGCACATTGCTTGTTCTCCCTCAAATCATGCCTGCTCCCTGGAGAGCCTGGTGCCCATTTCCTGCTCCAATCCGCATGCTCCCACCCCACCACTGGTTGGGAAACCTGATGGGGTCACAGTAGGCTTTTAAACAGGAGAGACACAAGACTAGATGAGGCTGCTTAGAGTATCACTTAATTATCTTGGGGTCAAACTTGTGTGTCTAAAATAGTTGATGAGCTCTTGTATCTTCATTTGTTAACAGCCTGAATTTTTTATTTCTGGGGAGATGACACTCAGGGTTACCATGTCTGATGTACTGCTCTGGACCCACGGATATTATATTTTACATGCTGTAGAGATAGGCCTTGTCATCTTCTGGACTAATACTCCCTGAGTCAGATATCCGTGTCTAAGCGCAGAGCCTCTGCAAGGGGCCCTGCCTTTGAGGGTCAGGCCCATCATCTCTCCCATAGGTCCTGGCTCAGCTGCCACCTACTGGTAAGTTTTGTCAATTAATAAAATGGTTCTTGAGAAATGCTTCATATACACCCTTGGAAACAAGACCCTCTCTCTGTAGCTGTGAGTCATGATGGCCTGATAGACATTTACTCATCTTTGTAAAGAATGACTAAGTGCTTCTGGCTGATTCAAGACTGTCTTTGAAAAATAAATCCATTTTGTTTCTTCAAATATGAATTTTAGGATTTTCCAAACATATTAGTGATTTTTTCCTTCAAAATGCACCCTAGCAGAGGAAGGACTAGGTCACCAGTCGGGGAGGGAAGGGTGTATTGCTAATATTCGTCAAGCCTGTAGAATGTGCCAAGTTCTGTTGTTAAGCACTAAGAATACTTCAATCCTTATTTCAATCCTGAGGTAGGCACTGTAATAAAAACAAAATTAATAATTCTTAGTTACGGTCACTCTCATAGTTATTTTGTAAATGAGGGAATTAATGTTTATGTAGCTCTAATGTCCCTTGGCTAGTAAGTGGCAGCTGGAGTTATAACCCGGGTCTGTCTGACATCAATAACTGTGTTCTTGAAGCTCCACTCTTGAATGTTGACTTCACTTCTCTATACCTGCTGGGTTCCAGCATCAGCTCATCCTGAAAATATTTGTCAAAGCCCAGACCGTGTACTCTATCGAGTACTGGTTATCATCTGATTCAGACACAGACCCTTCCCTCACAGAGTTCATACTCTAGTGGGAGAATAAAGAAAAGTAAATATGAAATTGCAATATAGCTTGGAAAAAGGCTATAGTAAGGTGAACACAGGGTTCTAAGGAGCCATATATATATACATATGGCTATGGTGCAACCTTGGGGCAGTAAGGGCCAACTTCCTGGAGGAGATGACCAAGGTAATTCTTATGAGAAGAATGGGAATCAGGCAGGTCCGAGGAAGGAAGGGATCACAGAAGGACATTTCAGGCACAGTGAACAGAGGGCACAAGGCACTAGAGGTCCCAGGTGGGTGCTGAGTACTAGGAAAACACTCTGATGATTGGGAGTTTCACGGAGGGACCAAGGACTTTGCTTATTTGGGTACTGACTTGTTTTCTGTGTCTGGAGGATGCTGGCTGCCTCATTCTGAAAATAACTTTACTTTGCAAATGAGAAGCTCTAAGGGAAAGGTAAGAAGAAAGTATCTTCTTTCCTCTGGTGTCCTGGGCGGATGTATGAATGCCGTCCTGGGCCTCAGAGGGAGGTCTGGGAAGCCTGGTGATGATGCTCTATCACAAAGCAGCCGGCTTGCCTGTGAGGACCTGGCAGCCTGGCCAGTGCTGTGCGGTCCAGGTGTCACAGCACCATGTCCACTCTGGTGCCATCTCAAAGCCAAATTTGGGAAGATGGGTCTTGTTTGCTTGTTAAACATGACTACAGAGATGAAGGAAACCAGTGTAACAGGGACTAAAGAGAAGGGTCTCCGGTGTGGGCTGCTACTACCCACCACAGGGGGTGTGAAGGGATCATGGGCTCTTCTCTGAAGAGTGAGGCCTTGGGAAGGCCACCCTGTGCCTGCTTCTCCGAGGTACTGCCTCACCTAGTGACCTGCAGCATGACTCTGTTAGTCTGATGCTTACTGGACAACCATTTTACCAAGTTATGAGTAAACCATGAAGAAGTTATTTTACAGGGGTGCACTGTGTTTAGTCAGCTGAATTTGGCCTCACATGCTGATTGGGCTGTTGCCTGATCATCTTTGTCTCTGGTTTATTGCCTGCCTGATTGGGCCACTTTGCCTGGCCCTTGGAGACATTTTGGAGTTTCTTATTAGATTGTCCAGACTTAACCCTTTGGTTCAAGTTGAAATAGTTGTTCATAGCCTCTTGAATCTTAACCTTATGCTTCTTCAGCATTCTTCTGTATCTCTTAACCAAATCTCCCCTTCCAGGTGCTTTGTCTCCTTGTGGAGAAATTCTCCCTCAGTGCCGGCATTTCTAATTTAAGTCTTTGTAGAAGCAGTGTGAGTCTTCCAGTCTCAGTGGCAGTGGCCAGGCTATGGCACAAGCCCTGAGCATGGGAAATTGCTATGGCACTTTGCTATGGAATGTGGGAGGAATTGGCACCAATGTTTCTATTTTTGACTTCTATTTAGCAACCTGTTAAACTGTGTATTGTGCTGGTTTAGAACATGAACTTAAGTTCTGCCACTGTCAAACCTGAATAAGCCTGGATAATTCACTTAGTCTCTTTGTGCCTCATTTCTTTTCATCTATAAGCTGACATCATAATGCTACTTAGTTCCTGAGGTTGTCCTGAGAACCAGCGAGCCACGACTGCAAAGCACAGAGGACAGTGCCTGGCCCACAGGTAAGAGCTGTGGAGTATTTCCTTTCTTCTGGTTGGCCACTCTTCTGACTACTCCCTGTGGCCCCTCCAACCACGGTCACATCACTATTTATTTCCCTCATGTCTTATTTAGATAACATTTGTGTACAGAGCCAAGGTGCCAAGGAGTTCACAATGCTCATGTGGGAAGTGCATTCAACCCCTCCAGCGACTTCCACATGACTCAAGAAAGCCCATATGGCAGCAGGAAAGACCTTGTATACCAACTCCCAACTCACTCCTACTCAACAAAAACATGCTCCAGCTTTCTCTAGGGCTCCTTTCCAAATGCCCAGCTGTGGACTAGAAAGTTGTTGTGCCTATTTCCTCTTGTAGCATTAGTTCTGAACCCTCTCAAGTAATCTTAAGTAGTAGGTGTAACTAATTCGTATTAGGTAGTTTTCTATTAAAATTTGTAATTTATGCTCATGGAGACAAATTTTCTATTGTGTGCTATTTTATGCTTTTTGGTCTTGGAGTCTGCTTCATTCATTTGCTGGCTTCTGAATAGAGTTTAGACAGATGCCTACCTTGGTGTTTTCAATATATTCCATAATCCTGAATAACAGTGTCTTGTGGAACTGCCCACCTATCATTTCCTTCTCTTCATAGGAATTGGCCTGTGCAATAATAAAATGCTATTGCTTCTTATGATTCGTTTGATGAAAGAACCAAAAATTACAAACTGTTGGAGAAAGATCACATTTGCCTTTAAAAACAAAATTTTATTCCTTTCTGGTATAATGTAATTTGATTTGTCACTTACTTCATGGACATTACATTTTTGTCTTTGTTTTTCTGAATTTTAATATTTTAGTTCTCTCTGTTTAATCATGGAGAAGAGAATTTAAGGCAAAAACTCTTACTACTTGGACTCAGTTTTGCTTTTATCTTTGCAAAGGTGTAAAAGGTAAAATGATTTTTTTCTGATATTAACTCCTCTGCCCTGTGGAAGGAACCACAACAGACTTAATTGGAAGCCATGCCTTAGTGACTTTGCAGCTGAGAAATGGTAAGTAATGGCAGGTTGCCATGAGTGTACTTTCTAGGATTGAGTGCCCTAGTCATGGGTGATTCCAAATTCATATACATTACCTTTCCAACAGCTGGATGGGAAACTGGGAAACTCATATAAGGGCCTCCTCAGTAAAAGGTCTCATGTGTCTACTACTTTTGAAATCACAGGCCTCCTTGCCTCACCGTGAGCTGGTGGTGGCCCTTGGTGCTCACTGACACCACTTTGAAGCAGGAGGAGGCCATCTGGGGACACTCTCCACATCCCTCTTAAGGGCCCTTTCCTCCACTCTGGGCTCCCTTCTCCTGTGGAGCCAGAGCACTTGGCAGCTCCTAATTTTTTCCCTTCTTTCAAGCTGCCTTGGAGAGAAAAGACAAATACAAAACATTAGCTTTTGACACCTAGCTCCATTTCAAAACCCTGTCTACTTATTATCAATACCAATGGTTTAAAATTACTTTGTTGGATTTTTTCCAATAAAATGAAGCATGTGTAGGACTTGTATATGGAAAACTACAAAATGCTGATGAAAGAAATCAAGGAAGATCTAAATAAATAGAAGGACATACTATGTTCATGGATTGGGAGACTCAATGTAATAAAGATGTCAATTGTCTCCAAATTGATTTATAGATACAATATAGTTTCTATGAAAATCCCAGCAATTTTTTGTCAATATAGACAATTTATTCTAAAATTGATATGGAAAGCAAAATAATTAGATAGCCAAAACAATTTTGAAAAGGCATATAGTGGAAGGAGTCACTCTGCCCAACTTCAAGACTTACTATATGCTATGGTAATCAAGACAGTGTGGTGTTGGTGAAAAGATAGAAACATAACCAGTGTAACAGAATAAAAAATCAAGAAAGAGACCCACACAAATTTGCTCATCTTATTTTTACAAAGATGCAAAAACAATTCAATGGAGGAAGGATAGTCTTTTCAATAAACGGTACTGGAGCAATTAGACATCCATACACAAGAAAAAAAAGGAAAGGAAAAAAGGAGCCTTTAACTGAACCTCACACTTTAAGTGAAAATTAATCCAAAATAGACAATAGATATAAAACATAAAAGTACAGAATATTTAAAAGAAAACATAGGAGAAAATCTTCAGGACCAAGGGCTAGATGAGAAATTGTCAGATGTGATACCAAAAGCACATTTCATGGAGGAAATAAATCAGTAGATTGGACTTCACCAAAATGAAAAACTTTTTTTTCTGTCTAATGGGTTTTTTTTGGTATCATTAATCTACAATTACATGAGGAACATTATGTTTACTAGACACCACCCATCACCAAGTCCCCCCCACATACCCCATTACAGTCACTGTCCATCAGTGTAGTAAGATGCTGTAGAATCACTACTTGTCTTCTCTGTGTTGTACAGCCCTCCCTGTGCCCCCCCAACATTATACATGCTAATCATAATGCCCTCTTTCCCCCCCCTTATCCTTCCCTTCCCACCTATCCTGCCCACTCGCTTTCCCTTTGGTAACTGTTAGTCCATTCTTGGGTTCTGTGTGTCCGCTGCTGTTTTGCTCCTTCAATTTTTTTCTTTGTTCTTATACTACACAGATGAGTGAAATCATTTGGTACTTGTCTTTTTCTGCCTGGCTTATTTCACTGAGTATAATACCCTCTAGCTCCATCCATGTTGTTGCAAATAGTAGGATTTGTTTTCTTCTTATGGCTGAATAATATTCCATTGTATATATGTACCACTTCTTCTTTATCCATTCATCTACTGGTAGACACATAGGTTGCTTCCATTTCTTGGCTATTGTAAATAGTGCTGCAATAAACATCAGGGTGCATATGTGTTTTTCAAACTGGGCTGCTTCATTCTTAGGGTAAATTCCTAGGAGTGGAATTCTTGGGTCAAATGGTATTTCCATATTGAGTTTTTTGAGGAACCTCCATACTGCTTTCTGCAATCATTGAACTAATTTACATTCCCACCAGCAGTGTAGGAGGGTTCCCCTTTCTCCACAACCTCGCCAACATTTGTTGTTATTTGTCTTTTGGATGGTGGCAATCCTTACTGGTGTGAGGTGATATCTCATTGTGATTTTAATTTGCATTTCTCTGATGACTAGCAATATGGAAACATCTTTTCATGTGTCTGTTGGCTATCTGAATTTCTTCTTTGAAGAAGTGTCTGTTCAGCTCCTCTGACCATTTTCTAATTGGATTATTTGCTTTTTTATTTGTTAAGGTGCATGAGCTCTTTATATATTTTGGATGTCAACCCTTTATCAGATCTGTCATTTATTAATATAGTCTCACATACTGTAGGATGCCTTTTGTTCTATTGATGGTGTCCTTTGCTGTACAGAAGCTTTTCAGCTTGATATAGTCACACTTATTCACTTTTGCTCTTGTTTCCCTTACCCGGGGAGATATGTTCATAAAGCAGTTGCTCATGTTTATGTCCAAGAGATTTTTGCCTATGTTTTTTTCTAAGAGTTTTATGGTTTCATGACTTACATTCAGGTCTTTGATCCATTTAGAATTTACTTTTTTGTGTGGGGTTAGACAATGATCCAGGTTCATTCTCTTACAGGTAGCTGTCCAGTTTTGCCAACACCAGCTATTAAAGAGGCTGCCATTTCCCCATTATATGTCCATGGATCCTTTATTATATATTAATTGACCTTATATGTTTGGGTAAATATCTGGACTCTCTATTCTGTTCTACTGGTCTGTGGGTCTGTTCTTGTGCCAGTACCAAATTGTCTTAATTACTGTGGCTTTGTAGTAGAGCTTGAAGTTGGGAAGCGATATCCCCCCTGCTTTAATCTTTCTTATCAGGATTGCTTTGGCTATTTGGGGTCTTTTGTGGTCCCATATGAATTTTAAAACTATTTGTTCCAGTTCATTGTAGAATGAGTGCTGTTGGTATTTTGATAGGGATTGCATTGAATCTGTAGACTGCTTTAGGCAGGATGACCATTTTGACAATATTAATTCTTCCTAGCCAAGAATATGGGATGAGTTTCCATTTGTTAGTGTCCTCTTTAATTTCTCTTAAGAGTGTCTTGTAGTTTTCAGGGTATAGGTCTTTCACTTCCTAGGTTAGGTTTATTCCTAGGTATTTTATTCTTTTTGATGCAATTGTGAATGGAATTGTTTTCCTGGTTTCTCTTTCTGCTAGTTCATCATTAGTGTAGAGGAAAGCAACAGATTTCTGTGTATTAAGGATGTATCCTGCAACTTTGTTGAATTCAGATATTTGTTCTAGTAGTTTTGGAGTGGTGTCTTTAGGACTTTTTATGTACAATATCACGTCATCTGCAAATAGTGACAGTTTGACTTCTTCTTTACCAATCTGGATGCCTTTTATTTCTTTGTGTTGTTTGATTGCTGTGGCTAGGACCTCCAGTACTATGTTGAATAGAAGTGGGGAGAGTGGGCATCCTTGTCTGGTCCCGATCTTAGAGAAAAAGCTTTCAGCTTCTCACTGTTAAATATGATGTTGGCTGTGGGTTTGTCATATATGGCCTTTATTATGTTGAGGTACCTGCCCTCTATACCCATTTTGTTGAGAGTTTTTATCATGAATGGATGTTGAATTTTGTTGAATGCTTTTTCAGCATCTGTGGAGATGATCATGTAGTTTTTGTCCTTCTTTTTGTTGATGTGGTGGATGACATCGATGAATTTTTGAATGTTGTACCATCCTTGCATCCCTGAGATGAATCCCACTTGATCATGGTGTATGATCCTCTTGATGTATTTTTTAATTTGTTTTGCTAATATTTTGTTGGGTATTTTTACATCTATGTTCATCAGGGATATTGGTCTGTAATTTTCTTTTTTTGTGGTGTCTTTGCCTCGTTTTGGTATTAGAGTGATGCTGGCTTCACAGAATGAGTTTGGGAGTATTCTCTCCTCTTCTATTTTTTGGAAAACTTTAAGGAGAATGGGTATTATGTCTTCTCTATATGTCTGATGAAATTCAGTGGTGAATCCATCTGGCCTGGGGGTTTTGTTCTTGGGTAGTTTTTTGATACCAGTTCCATTTTGTTGCTGGTAATTGTTCTGTTTAGATTTTCTGTTACTTCCTTGGTCAGTCTTGGAAGATTGTATTTTACTAGGAAGTTGTCTATTTCTTCTAGATTTTCCAGCTTGTTAGCATATAGATTCTCTAATAATTCTTTGTATTTCTGTGGGGTCTCTCATGATTTTTCCTTTCTCATTTCTGATTCTGCTGATGTGTGTAGATTCTCTTTTTCTCTTAATAAGTCTGGCTAGGGGATTATCTATTTTGTTTATTTTCTAAAATAACCAGCTCTTGGTTTCATTGATTTTTTCTATTGTTTTATTCTTCTCAATTTTATTTATTTCTTCTCTGATCTTTATTATGTCCCTCCTTCTGCTGACTTTGGGCCTCATTTGTTCTACTTTTTCCATTTTCAAGAATTGTGAGTTTAGACTATTCATTTGGGATTGTTCTTCCTTCTTTAAATAGGCCTGGATTGCTATATACTTTCCTCTTAAAACTGCCTTCGCTGCATCCCACAGAAGTTGTGGCTTTATGCTGTTGTTATCATTTGTCTTCATATATTGCTTGATCCCTATTTTAATTTGGTCATTGATCCATTGATTATTTAGGAGCATGTTGTTAAGCCTCCATGTACTTTTCAGCCTTTTTGCTTTCTTTGTACAATTTATTTCTAGTTTTATTCCTTTGTGTTCTGAGAATTTGGTTGGTAGAATTTCAATCTTTTTGAACTTACTGAGGCTCTTTTTGTGGCCTAGTATGTGGTCTATTCTGGAAAATGCCATGTGTACTTGAGAAGAATGTGTATCCTGCTGCTTTTGGGTGTAGAGTTCTGAAGATATCTGCTAGGTCCATCTGTTCTAGTGTGTTGCTCACAGCCTATGTGTCCCTACTTATTTTCTGTCTGGTTAATCTGTCCTTTGGAGTGAGTGGTGTGTTGAAGTCTCCTAGAATGAATGCATTGCATTCTATTTCCTCCTTTAATTGTGTTAGTATTTGTTTCACATATGTTGGTGCTCCTGTATTGGGTGCATATATATTTATAATGGTTATATACTCTTGTTGGACTGACCCCTTTATCATTATGTAATATCCTTCTTTATCTCTTGTTACTTTCTTTGTTTTGAATCTATTTTGTCTGATACAAGTACTGAAACACCTGCTTTTTTCTCCCTATTGTTTGCATGAAATATCTTTTTCCTTCCCTTGACTTTTAGTCTGTATATGTTTTGTGTTTGATGTGAGTCTCTTGTAGGCAGCATATAGATGGGTCTTGCTTTTTTATCCATTCTATTACTCTGTATCTTTTGATTGGTGCATTCAGTCCATTTACATTTAGGGTGATTATTGAAAGATATGTACTTACTGCCATTGCAGGCTTTAGATTTGTGGTTACCAAAGTTCAAGGGTGGCTTTTTACTATCTAACCATCTAAGTTAACTTGCTTATTAAGCTATCATAAACACAGTCTGATGATCCTTTATTTCTCTCCCTTCTAATTCCTCCTCCTCCATTATTTATATGTTAGGTGTTTTATTCTGTATTCTTCTGTGTTTCCTTTGACTCCTTTTGTGAATAGTTGATTTTGTGAATAGTCTGCTTTCTTTGGTGTGATTTTATTTTCTCTGGTGACATCTATTTACCCTTAGGAGTGCTTCCATCTAGAGCAGTCCCTTTAGAATATCCTGTACAGGTGGTTTGTAGTAGGCAAATTCCCTCAACTTTTGCTTGTCTGGGAATTGTTTAATACCTCCATCATATTTAAATGATAATCATGCTGGATACTGTTTTCTTGGTTCAAGGCCCTTCTGTTTCATTGCATTAAATATATCATGCCATTCCCTTCTGGCCTGCGAGGTTTCTGTTGAGAAGTCTGATGCTAGCCTGATCAGTTTTCCTTTGCAGGTGACCTTTTTTTCTCTCTCTGGCTGCCTTTAATACTCTGTCCTTGTCTTTGATCTTTGCCATTTAATTATTATATATCTTGGTGTTGTCCTCCTTTTGTCCCTTGTGTTGGGAGATCTGTGGGCTTCCATGGTCTGAGAGACTATTTCCTCCTCCAGTTTGGGGTAGTTTTCAGCAATTATTTCTTCAAAGACACTTTCTATCCCTTTTTCTCTCACTTCTTCTTCTGGTACCCCTATAATGCTAATATTGTTCCATTTGGATTGGTCACACAGTTCTCTTATTATTCTTTCATTCTGGAGATCCTTTTATCTCTCTTTGCCTCAGCTTCTCTGTATTCCTGTTCTCTGATTTCTATTCCATTAACAGCCTCTTGAGCCTCATCCAGTCTGCTCTTAAGTCCTTCCAGATATTGTTTTATTTCTGTATTCTCCCTCCTAATTTGATCCTTTAGCTCTTGCATATTTCTCTGCAGGCCCATCAGCATGGTTATAACCTTTATTTTGAATTCTTTTTCAGGAAGATTGGTTATATCTATCTCCCCAGGCCCTCTCTCAGGGGTTGTCTGGGTAATTCTGGACTTTACCAAATTCTCCTGCCTTTTCATGATGATAGAGGTAATTGTTCGCAGGTGGCATGTGTGTCAGCTGGGAGAACAAAGTCCCTTCCTGCTTGCTTGTCACCTTATCCTTCTCTGCTGCCTGTGCTGGTTACCTGCACACCAGGAGCAGCCTCTGGGTTAATGCCCTGATCTTCCATGGGCAGGGCAGCCATCGGGGCAGCCCAGAGCCCTGCAGGGAGTGGCAGATGTGCCAGGTGTGCTCTCCTGCCAGAACAGCATCCCTTCGCACCTTGCCCTTCTTCCTCTGTGTGTGCTGGGCAGCTACACGCTGGCAGTGGCCTCTGGGTCTGGCCTGGGCATTTGTGCGCTGGGAGGAGACTCTGGGCAGTTGCTGTGGGTGCAGCCACTCTCCGGTTGCTCAGTCGCTGTGGCGGGGCTGCACTAGCAGGGGAATGAATGGCAGGGTGCTTATCACTGTGGGGGGCTTCAGAGCTGTGCTGCCACCCAAGGGGGTGGGGCGCCTCAAGTTCCTCAGGATTCCCAGCTGCTGGTCTGAGTGTGCCGGGACGCTTCTGTCCAGCTGTGAGGCCCCTATCCCTTTAAGACTTTCAAAAATCACTCACTTTTCTTTTGTCCCAGGGGAGCCGGCTGCAGGGGCCTGCTTGCAGAGTTTACTGTTCTGTTTCCCTAGTATCCAGCACACCATGCAATGTGTGTCTGCTCTCCCGGTGTAGCTGACTAGGGCTGGGTATTTAGCAGTCCTGGGCTCCCTCTCCCTCCCCACTCCGACTCCTCTCCTCCCACCAGGGAGCTGGGGTGAGGGGCGCTCGGGTCCTGCTGGGCCGTGACTTGTATCTTACCCCCTTCATGAGGTGCTGAGTTCTCACAGATGTAGATGTAGCCTGGCTGTTGTATTGTATCCACTGGTCTCTCTTTTAGAAATAGTTGTATTTGTTGTATTTAAAAAAATATGTATATGGTTTTGGGAGGAGATTTCCACTGCCCTACTCACACCGCCATCTCAGCTCCTCCCCCTCCAAAATGAAAAACTTTTACTCTGCAAAAGATGCTACTAAAATGCTGAAAAGACAAGGTCCAGTCTGAAAGGAAATATTTGCAAATCATATATCTGACAAAAGATTTATATCTAGAGTAAGTAAAGAACTCTCAAACTCAAGCATAAAAATATATATAAATCCAATTTAAAAATAAACTAAAGACTTGAACAAAAATTTCACCAAAGAGACTATACAGACAGCAAATAATTTTTTCATTTCAAGAATGTTATTTGTTCACAATCATGTTAATCAAGAAAATTGGTTTACCACAAGTAGCCATTAGAGAAATGCAAATTGCAGATCACTAAACACCTATTAAAACAGCTAAAAGAAAAAACAGTGATAATAACAAATGTTGGCAAGGCTGCTGAGCAGTTGGATCACGTGTACATTGCTGACAGGAATGTAAATGGTACAGTCACTCTGGAAAACAGTTTAAACACCACTGCTGATATAAATTTCCTAAAATACCACTTTTAGTATGCCATTTGTCAGCTCCAGGACCTTCAGGGATGTCACTATCTAAAGTAAAAATCCCAAACTCCTCAGCTTGGAGTTTGGTCTCCTTTCTGTTGATCCCAACTTATCTTCACAACCTAGATTCCCACTATTCTGAAAGAGATAAACCAAATAGGCTGGCACAATTTCAATGCCCTAAACACATTGGGCAGAATCCCTTTGCTTGAACTGAATGCTTCCCCATGTTGACCTTTCCATTTCCTCCATTCCTGTTTATCTCTGAATATGCCTCACTTAATTCTTAGTTTCCAGATACCTTCCCTGAACCTGCACCAATGTTAATTTCTTTCTCACTTGTCACACTGCAACACTGAGCAGGTTCACTTTCTCCATTTCAGCACATCATGCCTGGGTCCCTATTACCACATCAGCACTCTATTACCGGTTCCCTGAAGGCAGGGACCATGCCATACATCCACATACTCACCAACTTACTGAGTCTGCATGTAGTCAGAGCTTGGGACATAGCTCAGGCTCACTCAGGTGCCTGAGTGATGGACATTATCTAAAGGCAAATCATTGCATCATTTTGTTTTTCCTTGACCTTGAGTCCAAAGTCATACAGACTATAATGAAACCACAGAAAATTAGATATGAAGTGATTAACACTCAGGCCATTGAGCTGCTGCTTCCTGGGGATTGTTTAAACACTATTCTCAGAAAGTGCCATGGTTCAGCCAAATGGAGTCCATATCCATTCAGACTGAGAACTGGCAACTTGCGTTTGCAAAGCATTGGTGAGGGTAGCAAGGCCTCTTGTAGAAATCAATTCCATAAAGATGTAGGACTTTAAAAACTACGCTTTCAGCAATTGCAAAAACAAAGGCTAAGAAGTCAGTATTACTGGCTCTGAGGCCAGCAATGGACATTTCAGCAGAAGCAATGAGGGAAAACCTGACACAAGACAGTTCCCAGGACCAGTATGTGGCTGGCGAACATTATGGTGTGGGCCTCCACATGGCCTCTGCCACAACATGGCAATCCCCCGTCCTGAGGACAAACAGGAGTTTGGTGCCAGGATGCAGCATGGGGCACCACACAGCAGTGTCTGAATGAAGTTCTCTGTGGTGCATGTAGGTTCTGTCTTCACCAGATCCCTCTGGTGGTCTCCATAGTTTCTCCAGTTGAAGAGGACTTTTGGGTGGATGACCTGAGCAGGCCGGTCAGCCCAGTGAGGAGCTCCACACAGAGCCTTTCTTCACCCGATGCACATTTGCCTTTGTGTCACGCCCTGAAGGTGGGCATGAGGAGGAAAGGGTGGAAGGGGAAAGGGGAGGAGTAACAGTTACTGGACACCTACTATATATATACCAGGCCCTTTGTTAGACATCTCTGTCACATTACCTTAGTTGCTGAAAATCTGCACTGCACACAGGCTTCCTTCTCTGTGCTATTGAGAACAGGAACTGTTACTATGATTAGCAAAGTCATTCCTTTTCATGTAAGGTAGGTTTTTGATGAAGTGGTTTGGAAACTTATGCAGGGAATGACACAGATATCAATGCGGCTCAGAAGACCCCGTAGGGATGCTTCTCATTGCATGCATGTCCTGGCAGCCAGTTAATGTGTCATTCAGAGTGGTGGCTCCCAGAAGGGTAAAGGGAACCTTGACCCATTAGAAGAGAACACACAAGAATAGTTTCCCCTTTTGCTTTGTTTAATCCATATTATCTAACTTAATCCATATTCTCCAAGGAAGGGAGCAGAGTCTCTGAGAGTAAGGATGTTGCCCTCAAGAGCAGGACCACTCAGATTCAGGTGTGCTGCCCCTAGAAGTTATGGTTTCTCTGCTGTCCTACAGATGTAACACTTCCCAGTAAAGCCTGTTCATCCCAAAAAGTTAAAGGTGTGTCACTAGCAGCCTTGGGCTGGCTGGCTCTGTGGTGTGATTTTCAAAAACAGTGGCAGCTGCCCACTGAACCCTGAAATGTACCTCCCACCTGTTTCTTGAGGCCTGGGGTTTGTTTGTTTTTTTAAACAGAGAACAAGTCCTTTCATTCCCAAACTAGAGATGTGGCAAAATGCAAAAATTGAATACAAAAAGCAGCACTGATTTAACTTTGCACTAAAGTGAAAACAGGTAGCAGCCAAATGCAGAGTGTGAGCTTGGAGTCAGAACTGAGTTCAAATCTGGCTCCACCAGATGTGAGCTGTGTGGCTTTAAGCTTGTTGGTTCACTTGTTTGAGGCCCAGATTCCTCATCTATAAAGTGAGAATTACGCTACTAATCTTCAGTGGTGTGCAGAAAGATTTCACGAGAAGTTCACAGAGGCACCCAGTACAGTGCTCGACATACAGCATATGCTGAATCAATGCAAATCCTTCTTCTTGTGACCATGTGAAAGTGCTTTGTAGCATACGAAAATCTATGTCAGCAGCAAGGCAGATGTGGTGTGGTGAGCACAGAAGTAGCATTAGTTTATGGCTGTAATATTTTTGATCAGAGTACAGTACAGGTTACAATTACCATACAGAGTACAATAACACACTACGGAACATTGATGGCAGAATCTTGCTGGAGTTGTAAAGAATTTTGCCTTAATGCTTTATCTCTATTAGTGTGTATATATTACATGTAAATGACACCTAAATTTTATAGACATGTAAAAATGTTATATGATGATGTCAGTCTAATTATACATCACATGAATTCAGCAATAGACTTGTTTTTCTGTTTTGAAGCACTTTCTAGCACTACCCAGGGGCCAATCTGGGGATAAATGCTGCTCTACATGTGGACTCACAAAGACAAAATGTGACACTACAAGCTGGGTCAGCAGACACCTGGACAGAGCCCAGAGGTCATAGTGGGAAGGTGGCATGTCCCTAGATGGAGCATCTGAAATGGTCAAGATTGGTACATTCACTGATGTGGTCTTTCTCTGAGCTGACCTGATACAAATGAAAAAGCCATTCACAAGGTTCTCCAGACAAGTAAGGTCATGAATAAGCTCCACAGGGTGGGAAGTCCATTTGAAATTGTCTGTGGGAGATGCTGGTTGCTACTGGTTCTGCTCTGAGGTCTGGCAACACAGCTCCACCTTTAGGATCCTCACAGAGTCTAGGGAAAGGCACTACCTCCTTCAAGGAATGCCTTCTTTTTCCATAGCTAAAACAATGGTCTTAGTGTTCATCTGTTTGCTACAAATTCTTGGGCTCTATTTTACTAAAGGATCCTCTTCCCTCCAGAGAATTTACCAATGTGGTGCGTCATACAGAGATGTAAATAAGCCTTTTAGGATGCAAATAAATGCAAGATGAAAAGCACAGATTGTCTTATGGCGGTAACAGCCAAGTGGAGTAGTTAGCAGCTATCAGGCTCTTGAAATATGAAATTTAATTAAATTCAATTTGATGAATGAGAATAATCACTTCAAATGGAATAATGTGATAAATAATGCCTTATAAGGAAAACAATCATTTCAATGCTACAGGTGTCTGATTTTGAGGATTGCCAAAATATTTGCAAAAATTTCCAAGTTTATGAAGCCAATGGAATTAATACTAATGAAGTGCTATCCTGAAGACCCCACTGGTGGGACTCCTGCTTCTCACCACTAGATTTGTCCTCCTCTTTCAGCTAACTGGGAGTGTTATGATCCCCAAAGACATGAACTTCTTTGAGTGCTGTGGGTAAAACTGCAATATTTCCAGAGTCTCTCACCTGACTTTGGTGCATCTCCATACAGTAGATTTTTCTAAAGGGTGGAAAGAAGTAGTCCATATCCATATTATAGGTAATTACATGGAAGATCAAGGGCTTATCTGGACCAGAGAGCTTGGGTGGAGCTCTCTCTTCTCCTGCAGCCAGGTCTGGAGAGACGCGGGATGACTGCTTGTAAGATATAAATGGTTTTCTCCCACTTTATTTCTCCATTGATTTCAATTTCAAAGGTATTTTGCCCTGGGATTCCCCCCACTCCAGCCCCCAGAGTTATATCTGGTGGTAGCTGGCAGGACCTCTGAACCCAAAAACTGTCTACATGTGTGCAAACCTTTGGTGGGCTGCCCCAAGAGATGGAGGGGAGATGCCCAGAACCCCAGTGGCTGCAGTGATGGGGGATGAAGCTTCACTGGGAGCCCCGTATCTGTGGGGCTTCCAATCAGGGAGCCCCTAATGGACAATTGGCCCAGGGTGAAGCACCTCCTAGAGGGGTGGGGCCTTCCCCAGAATTGGGGAAGGATGGAGACACTGGAAGCTGTGGAATTAGCCCTCCATGAGATAGAAGACTGCTTGGAAGCCCTGAGTGGCCATGTAGCAGCTGGGGTTGTAGGATCTCTTTTCATGAAGATAGTGGAAAGTGTTATCGAGGAGAGAAAGAGAGAGACTTTGGCAGGAGAGAAACACACTTCAGCATCACTTAGAGGAACTGGGTGATGACCTAGGGGATGCTCTTAAGGAAGAGAGACATTTATTGAGAAGACGGATCATGCTCCTGGAAGATTCCTTAGCAGCAGCGATGGGGGAGGTGGCAGGAGAAGCCATGTTGCAGGAGGCCTTGCGGGAGGGGGAGGAAAGATGGTGCCTTCAGCCCTGGAGATGGTGGAGGAGGTATCCAGAGAGGATGAGGGGTGGAGGCCAAGGGCTGATCTGTTGCTGAGGCCACTGCCCAAGGCACTAGCCTCTCCTGTATTAAAGGCCATCCAGGTTACAATTAAGAAAATAAATCATAACAATTGTGGGATCCTTAGGGGTAGGAGCCACCCCCTCCCCAGGTTGTGGAGCACTCCATGCTCTGCCCCTATACCCAGGATGAGCTGTTGGACATGAGTGTCCAGTATAGGCAAAAACCACTATAGGAACAGCTCATGCTTACCTGTCCACTGGCCCTTTCTAGGAGAAACTCCATGGGCAGATTCCCAGCAACTGACAGGCTCCATACCAGTTACACAACAGAGGAGAGGAGAGAACAGCCTCTCTCCACCCCTTGCCCTGGAGGTTGGAGAAGCTGCAGTGGTATATGTAAATGGGCTAAGTCCAGCTGAGAGATTCTGGAATATTGCAATTTACCCCACAATATCCCTCTGTCTTAGAGATAAGGATGCTCCTTTCCTTTGGTATAGGGAGGGCACCCTGAACATGAAGACTTTATGACCAGTTTCAGGGCAGGTGTGTGGAGGGAAAGGTCACAGTGACCTTCTTGTTTTGCCATTCACTTTCTCCCAATCTAGCCTTTCCCTTGACTGATTTCCGTCACACTAGTTTATTTATCCGAGGCTGGGAACACACTTCCCCCAGGAGCCACACATGGCATAGTTGACAGGATTGGTGAACCCAAAATCTGTCTTCATGAATGTGATGTTTGGGTGGGCTGCCCCTAGAGATGGGGGAAGATACCTGAGAACACCCCTGTGGATGGTGGGGTTTTACCCAGAAACCCCCTCTGTGGAGGGTAGACATTCACCTGGGGATTCCACAGTGGGGATTTGGTCTGAGGTAAAGTGCCTTCTAGATGAGTGGGCCCCTCCCCAGAATGGGAGAATGGTGGAGACACCAGAAGCTGTGGAATTAGCCCTTCATGAGATAGGGGACTGTTTAGGGAGCCTGAGTGGCTTGGGTGGCAGGAATTGTGGGTGGTTGTTTTTCATGACATTGGAAAGAGTTACTAAGGAGAGAGATGCACTTCAGTGTCACTTGGATGAGCTGGGAGATGAGTTGTGCTGAAGAAGGAAAGTCCACTATTGAGAACTGAGATCGCACTGCTGAGAGACATGCTAGTGGCAAGGGAGGAGGCTGCTGGAAAATCCAAGCTGCAAGAGGTCTTGGGGAGGGAAAGGAGGGAGTGGTGACTTTAGCTCTGGAGGTGGCAGAGGTGGTGTCAGGAGAGGAGCAGCTGAGAAGGGTAAGGGGGTGGGGCTGATGCAGCGCTGTCACCAAGGCCGCCACTTGAGGCACCAGCCCCTCCCATATTGAAGGCCTGCCTGGTTGTGATTAAGAAAGTAAACACACAGCAACTGTGGGTTCCTTGTGGGGAGGAGAAACCTTCTCCTCAAGGTGTGGAGCACTCCATGTTCTGCCCCTGTACCCAGGATAAGCTGGTGGACTTAAGCATCCAGTTTTGACAGAAGTGCTCAGAATATCTACCTACATGGCTTTTGTGTCTTTGGGACTTAGGGGTAAGAGAGTATTGCTCTATCTCAGTCAGAAATGCATAAACTGGCTTCCCAGATGACTCACCCCTCCCTCCCGCAGCTGTTACAAAATGCCCAGGGAATCATACATTTCTGGATTGGCTATCTGCAGCTTTTAGAGCAATTTGGCCTGCTCAGGATGATTTACCATACTTTCCCACTTGCTGGCAAATGTATGCAGAGCTCCAGGAGGTTTTATGGGAGTTGGGCATGAAAAATATCATCTATAATATGGACTCTCAGGGCCCTGATGAGGAGTTGTTCACTGTGGGAATGAGAAATCTGGTGTACCATACAGCTCCCCATCTTCCTAGTGACTATTCTTGCCCCTGACATAAGTAGAAACCCATTATTGAGGTTACTCATACTATAGCAGACCTGGGAGAAGTTGAAACAATAAGGGCAAGGAGGGAAGTGTGGTCTACAACTGAAAGAAGAGGTTCAAAGGTCCCTAGAAAGGTCTCAATGACCCAGATGTGAACTGATTTAATAAAGGTGGGCAGTGAAAGAAAAACTTGATGGGCAGCCCAGTAGAATCTTGTTAGAACTGTGGCACCAATTAAAGCCAGAGCAGTGGTTCCAGTCACTGAGGTCCAAGACACAGAAGCTGGAGGTGAAGCCGCATGTCTGCCCTGTGTGCCTACAGGACTTCCTAGGGGAGGACATGCAGAAACTGTCTTGTCTCTTGCCAGAGAATGGTTGGGTGTTATGGTTTGACTGAGGGGAGGGTCAAGGCACCCTCCTTGGGGGGCTGGGTGGGGCCTCATGTGACAGAGGACCCATGTTGAGTGAATGATCAGTCTTTAGTGAATGTGTAGTGTGTCCTGGCTTTTGTGAACACAGGAGCTGGATGCTTTGTGATTTATTGTGACTCTAAACTGTGTCCTGGGGCCCCCACTGTTATACAGGGGTGGGGCTGTCAGAGTGGAATAAGCCTGAATCCCCTTGGGAGTAGCAGAATCTAATGTTGTGTACTCACCTCAAGTAGGGTGGAAGTAACGTGCAGTTACCTCCACCATTGCAAAACAGACAAACTAGATGTCCCTGTGACTGAGGTCTCTGGCACCAACTTGCCTGCCATTTGCCTTGACATCCCCAGGGGATGATGGAGCAGATGAGCTGGTCCAGGGCAGGAGACAATGTGGGCTGTAGTCCATCAGTGAGGCCTGCTTCTGTCTGGCAGGAACTCATTATGTGACTGAGTCCCACAGCAACCTAGAGATTATGTGGCCTTGGACATCTCAACACATGGAACAGCAATAGCTGGCCCTCCTGGTACCTTGGGGAGAAGGCCTGGAAGCTGGCTTCCTGTGTGTTCCAGGAGTAACAGCAGAATGGCCCCCAAAGATCATGGTAGTATACTCTAAACAGCTGGGAGGTAAAAGCATGTTTTGTTTAATCTTTGTGGCCAGTGCATGTGCTTCCCATTGTTCTATATATTGACCCATCTGTAACTCTTATGGTTGGGTGGGTGGTGGGGTGAAGGTCTGGTATGCTATGCCAGGACAAGATCCCATTCCTGCCACTGTCCTATTACAGGCCCACTCTCTTGCATGCACCGTATCTGATGGACAGGATTTGCCTATGCTGGTATCATTAAAATATTCATTTTATATCCCTTAAGGTTATTCTCTTCTACAGTCCTGGAGGCTTGAACCCAGCTCCTGGCTACAGATGTTGCTTGCTGAGTATGCATAGAGCTCCCTACTGGTTCAGCTGCTGGTCTCCTGTGGAATAGGTGAGCTATGGACTTAATCTGAGTAGGACTTTGAACTTAACTGGATCCTCAGGCTTAAGGATTATATTGCTACCTGTATTTCTGTTGTTATTGTCTGTTATTAGTATGGTCACAGTGCTCTAGCTTTCTCACCCAAGGGCCATTATAAAAGATGGCCATTATAAGGCAAGAATTCTAGAGGGTGGGTTGTGGAGTAAATTGCAGTATTTCCAGAATCTCTCACCTGGCCTTGGCCCATTTACATATACCACTGCGGCTTCTCACAGTCACTGGGGCAAGGGGTGGAGAGAGGCTGTTCTCTCCTCCCCTCTGTTGTAATTGGCCTGGCACCTGTCATACGCCAAGGATCCCCCTGTGGAGTTTCTTCCAGAAGGGATGGGTGGAGAGGTGACTGCATACCATGGTTGCAGATATGGGGAGGACCAAGCAGGCCTTGCTAGCGGGGAAAAGGGACAGAGGAGAGAGCGTGTGCAAACTAAGCCAGGCCACATTGTGGCCACTAAAAGGGTTTCTTCCAATCTAGCCTTTCCCTTGATGGATTTTGGTCACACTGGTTTATTTGCCCAGGGCCAGGAACACGATTTTCTCCTGGAGCTACAGATGCCAAGTGGTGTCTGGACAAATGGGCCTCGCCAGTTTTCCCTCAGTTTACTCCACTTGCCTCATATTCCCTAACCTGTCATATTTCTGCATGTCTACCCACCCTTCATCAAACCCAGCATACATATAGTCAGGTCCAACTGTTTCTTCAGGTCTTTATTTCCATATCATCCTGTGTCATAAAAAATTTATATCAAATACATTTGTATGCTTTTCTTTTGTTAATTTGTTCTAATGAGCAATTAAGTCAATTCTGATACCACTTACCTGGAGGTAGAAGCAGGTTCTTCAGGTGAAGGACCTAGTCCTACAAGGCTGCCCTTCTCCTCCACTTTGGATGTCAATCGCAAGCTCAGGTTGTTACCTGTGTTTCTGACTAACTGACTATAAGTTGGGGGTTCCCATGACCTCCTCCTCAGGTTCAATTGATTTTCTGGACTTACTCACAAAACTCAGAAAAACATCTACTTATGTTTATCAGTTTATTATAAATTATATTATAAACCACATAGATGAACAGCCAGAAAAAGAGATACCTAGGGGGTCCAGAAGGGTCTCAATGGCAGGAGCTCCTGTCCCCATGGAACTGGGGTACACCACCTCCCAGCAAGTGGATGTGTTCACCAACCCAGATGCTCATCAAATCTTGTTGTTCAGGTGTTTTACACACCTTAATCTGTAGTCTCCTCCTCTTCCTGGAGGTTGGGGGATGGGGACTGAAAGTTCCAACCCTTTAATCACTTGGTCTGTAGTGACCTGCCCCATGCTGAGGCTATCTAAGTGTCCCAGCCTAGGGCACCTTCTTAGCATAAACTCAGGTATGCTTGAAAGGGGCTCCTCATGAGTAACAAAGGACTCTCCTATCACTTAGGAAATGTCAAGGGTTTTAGGAGCTTTGTGCCAGGACCCAGGACAAGGACCAAATATATTTCTTATTTTACCACATCCGTCTTTCTCAGTTTAATTTTCAGACCAAGCCAAGGACCCTAGGAAGGTCAAGGAAAACTTGTTCCTTCCCTACAGCTTCCCCCTACTAAAACATGCAAGACATATGGAGTGCCTACTCCACACCCAATATTTTGCTAATTGCTGTTATATATGTTATCTCATTTAATCTTCACAACACTACGAGGTGGATTTTAATATTTTCAGTTTTACATATCAGAAATCAAAGCTTTGAGAGACTGCCTTCCTTGCCTGAGAACTCTAGAGCAAGAGTTCAGATGCAGGTCTCCAAACTGTGTGCCCACTGCCTCCCCACCACTCTAAACTGCTTCCCAGAAACTTAGCCTTGAGCCTTGCATGTGACCGATAGCAAAGTCCTCACTATTCTGTAGCTTTCTCTTTCTTGCAGCCATGTGGCAAAATGAAAACAAACTAACACAAAATAAAAACCTTAACTTTCGATTTCAGGTCAGATTTCAACCATCCCTAACAAACAGGTGGTCCAGGCTGAGTTCAACTGGATTTAGGTTACTGTTAATTTCTAACACACAACTTTGAGAGTCTAACCTCTTTTCAGATTATGGCTGCATTCCCATATTTCTAGAAGTTACTAAATATATTTATGTAAGAAGCTGTGTATAGATGTCTGCATTTGCGTGGTTAAGGAGACCCAGAGTTACTCTGCATCAACAAATTTGGCTTCCGTAATATTACTTCTTATGCAAAGAAAATTAAAGTTATTTGGTCTAGTAGCCCCTGGGGAACCATCGGCAGGAGTGCCAGGATGCTCACTTCTCTCATCACAAGAGAGTGTTTTCCGCTGCTGACTTTTGAGCTCCCTTATGTCCAGTGCTGCATTACACTCAGCATAATCATTGCATTCTTTTATGTAGGAACATGAGTATGGCCTATATTCAGAACACTCCAAATAGCAAAATTCAAATGCAAAGAACAGACATATTAGAGACCATCCCATCACAAAATATTTGCTTTAAGATTCACTATTTTATTTGTGTGACAGACTCCCCAAAGGCATTTAAAATATAATTTAATTAATAAAAACTCTATACAATACATCTAATAGCATATAACAGATTGCATTTCTGTAGGGGTTTTATAGATTTCAAAAGGATTCTACATGTATTTTCACGTTTTATTTTGTCCTCATGACTAGTTTGCAAGATGGAGGAAGTATTGCCACTTCCACATTACAGATGAGAAAACAAGGCAGAGATCTAAGTCCTTTGCCCAAGGTCACATAGCTAGAAGGTATTAGAGCTGAAAGCTATTTCAGTTCATTTGAGTTCTTTTTAAAGCACTCTTTCCTTTATAAATATCTTCATTTTTAGATTTATGTTTTTCCCTTGAAACTGAACTCAGATACTTAGAAGATATTTTGGAGTATATTCAAATTTAAAATGAACTGTAAAAAATGATTTTACTTCTTTTCCAAAGAGGGTACTTAGAGGTCTGGAAGATTTTAAAAAGAGGATATAAAAATATATTCCATCAGGATCACCAGTGAAACTTTTAAAAAATACACAGATGGTTAAGCCAGACTACAAATATATTCAATAAGAATCTCCAGGTATGGGTTTTTTTTAATCTAAAGAGTTGATTCAGCTAAAACTAAAAGGCATGAGTCCAAATGTGGCCAGATGAGGTGATTAGAGGACTGGTAAAGAGAGTCATAGATTTTCAGAGTGAATGATTCCTGTGCTCAAAGATTTGTGTCATTTCCTTGTAGGTAAAGTTAATAAAATTAATTTATATTTATCTTCTCTAGCATGGAAGAAGAGAGAATGAATCATATGCAGTTGACAATAATCAAGAATAAATTCAGTTCAGTTTTAGAACATGTTTCTATATTTAAATGGAATCTCTAGCCTGTATGTTCCTTCTGGAGTAATATTCGTCATACATGGATGGCTGTAATCAATATAATACCCCCCTCCGAGGTCTTCCATGGTCCCTGCTGCCTCCCGAATCACATCCATGATCTTCTACAGGCCCACCCATCCAGCTCTTATATCCTCTGTGTGCTGCCACTGCCCCTCCAGGGACCAGTGTATCTGTCACTCCGCATCAGATTGCTCACAATTTTCAAAAAACACTAAATTTTGTTTGGGTCTTTACTATTATCCCTCAACTGCTCTTCTTTTTATTTTCTTTAATGTCTTCCTCTAAATTTGTCTAGAGGGTTAAGCCAATTAACCCATTTTCCACAAGGCCATTATTTGAACTGAAATTCTTCCTTCTCTGTTCTCTGCTAGTGGTTCATCATTTCCTCACTTATAACACCTCATTTATCACTTTCAGACTTATGTCTTGGCATTTTGTGTATGTGTTTTAGGTCTTCTGTTAGACCAAATCTTACTATCTTTGTACTCCAAGGTGCCCAGCACAGTATCGGACATGTAACTTGTGGGTACCCAGTAAATAAAACTGTGGAATTGAATTGAATGGTAGTTCTCATATTTTTGAAGTTCATTCCAAATAAAATTATGAAGCTTTAGCTTAAGAGTCTTGTTTCAGGGAAAATGAAATTATTTTCCATTTCTTTATCTTATAGCCAGCAAAAAGAATGAGATGTCAACTGCAAGGTGGTGGGTGGCTGGGGAAACTGGTCAGGCCACTGAGGTTGGCAAAGGAAGAAGTAGCAGGGGGAGAGACAACAGTTGTCAGAACTACAAATCACTCGATACCAAAATGTTCAAGCTTGCAGAGAGGACAAACCAGTGGTTATGAGATCCTTAGAAAATTTGTTCCTATTCACTGGATGAGTAAAATCAGGTAAACTTGAGCTGCCAAAAATGGGGGTTAGCAAGAGGTAACCAGAGCTTGGGTTCTCAAAGAAATGGACTGGGGATTCAGTCTGTGGGACTTGATAAATGGATCAGAAACTAAACCAAGCATAAAAATCCACATAGGTGTCTGAATCAAAGCCTGTTTGAAAGAGCAGCCAGAGATATAGGAGGAGAACCTAGAGATTGTGGTGTCATCAAGCCCAAAAAAGAGTCACAAGAGTAAGTAGTAGTCAACTGTGTCTAATATAACAGAGATCATGGAAGTTGAGGCTAAGAAATGGACCATTAGGCTTGACAACATAGTGGTCTTTGGTCTTTGACAAAGCCAATTTGAATACAATGTCAGAAACCTGCTGAATTGGAGGGTATTGAAAAATGAAAGGATAGAGGCATTCTAATTAGAAAAGCATGCCAAAGGGTTGTATCAAATTCATAACAAAATCACAGATAGTGCAGAACCTTATTGCCTTTCCTACAGATGCTAAAGGTTTTAATTTTTGACATTATGATAGATATGATATTTCTTCAAATTCTGAACTTATAAAAATGATATGATACTATTTTTTAAGCACACTACAGAGTACAGAATAAAGGGGGAATATCCAGAGAGGTCAAAAACAGAGTAAAAGTATGAACTCAGAGAATAAGGGAGTGCTAAGAACCACTTTCACCCTGGTAATATTATCTAAATCCCAGTGAACTTTATTGATGTTTTGATGACTTTGTGGGATGAAGGAAATTGGCAATAAAGCCTAAATCATGACCAAGATGGAAACTGTAACAGGAGGCCCCTTGAATAAAAAACAACCCCAAAACTTAGTAGCCTAAAATAACAATCTATAATTACATTCTATTGATTGACTTGGCTAAGCTGATAAATTTTCACTTCAAGAGTCTCTTGGGATTAGAACCAGATGGAGGCTGGGGCTGGAGTCATCTTAAGGCTTAGCTGTCCAATTTATGTGGCAGCCAGTTAATGCTGACTGTTGGCTGGGAACTCAGCTGGGCTATCAACCAAAACATCTCCACTATTCCAGGTAGCTTGGTGTGCTCTCAGATGGCAGTTGAATTCCAAGAGGGAGATCTCAAGAGCAATGTTCCAGGAGACTCAGGTACAAGCCACAAGACTTATTGTGACTTAGCCTTGAAGTCCCAGAATACCACAGTATTCTATTGTCCAAAGAGGAATTCTGCTGCATTCTATTGGCCAAACAACTCATTAAGCCCAGTGAAGGTTCAAGAAAAAGGGAATAAGATCCAATTTTTGAGGTGATGAACAACATGTACTTACAGGTAGAGGAGGAATCAATGGCTATCCTTGTTGGAGATTACTTTACTCCTGAATAAAGCTGGAACACTGTAACCTCCATTCTTAGTGTCTTGTATGTCTGGACCCCTCCCTCAGGTGAAAGTAAGAAAATATATCTCCTGAAAATTTTGAATCACAAGCTGATTTTTGTGGGTATTATGACCAGAATTTTCAACTCCTACATGGTGTTGAGAGAAGTGAAACAATGAGTTTAACTTAATGTTGTCCCAGGATTTTAATGCATCCAAGAACTTGAAATAAATAAGTGTAAAACCTCTCTGGGGGAAAATAAACACAATCCTCAAAGAATTTCCACTGATAAAAGTTCCAAAGAATAGTCTTATAGTAAAAAAATTCACAAAACATAGCAAGTCACATTGGCCTAGAGGCAGCAGAAATGATAGACAGCAGAATCAGACTGGCAAAGACTTCATAGTAAAATTATTAGACACAGAGTATAAAATAATGATCTTTTAATAAATGAAGAAACTTGAAGAGATTAAGAACAAAACACTATAAATTACAACTGTGCAACTTTGAAAAAAATGCATTTGCAGAAATGAAAAGTAAAATGACTGAAATTAAAAATGCAAAACATGGGTTTAACAAAGGATTAGACATGGGTGAATCCAAATGAGGACAATTAAAAAGAAATCTATACCTCAATATATCACAGTAATATTTCAGAAAACAGAGAACAAAAAGAAATTCTCAAGACTCATGAGAAAGAAAATCAACTCCTCTATAAAGCAGTATCATACTATAGTGCAGCAGATGGTAAGTGTGGCTGGAAAGGGCATGAGCTCTGGGACTGCATGGACTGAGTTTCAATACTGGTTCTGTCATTGGCTAGTACATTTTGGCAAGTTATATCATTTCTCTGTGACTCAGTTTCCTCATCCATAAAATTTGATAATAACAATGAAAATTTCTTATATTATTTGAAAGTGCATACACAAGGACTAGCTTAAAGATGGTGGTGTGAGAGATGAGACAGAAACTCCCTCCCAAAACCACATATAATATGAAAATATAGCAAATGCAACTGATCTTGAAAGGGCACCAGGAAAGAAGGCTGCAACAGACTGCCTACATCTGGGGAAAAGAGCAGACCTTACAGAAAAGGGTAAAGTACCAAAGCCACGATCCAGCAGAACCCAAACCCTTCTCCCACCCCAGC
Organism: Manis javanica; assembly: GCF_040802235.1. Lineage (NCBI taxonomy): Eukaryota > Metazoa > Chordata > Mammalia > Pholidota > Manidae > Manis > Manis javanica. The sequence goes on along the minus strand of NC_133164.1, from coordinate 58,657,823 downwards.
TCACTGGTGGGAGAAAGAGAAACAGAACCAGGAGAGGGTGGAGGCCTAAGACTGCTGAACACCCAGCCCTGGAGATCTGCTCTGGAAGCACAAACCTACATTACATGGTACTCTGGAAATTAGTGGGGTTGAAAAGCTAAGACAGGCAGAATGCTTGGAGAGAATGAGATTCCAGCTGCTTGTGGAGAACAGGTACCCACAAGTGGCTGCTCCCACAAAAGAAAGGCAGGCATTTTAAAAGACTTCCCAACAGTGAGAGGGCTGCTAAAGGGGCAAGGATTGCACAGAGCTTGCTGCTCAGGAGAAAGGACAGATGAACAAAATTGTCCTGGTACACTCAGCCCAGCAGGTTGGGAATTTTCAGGATCTTTAGGCACTCCATTCCCCTAGCTGGCAACATAACCCCTAGGGCCCCCACCATGATATGCAGTCTGTCGCTCCTTCCTCCAGGCTCATAAACCTGCTGCTTCCGCCATTGCACCAGGCTAGCCAGAGGCCAACCCCTACAGCAGATACAAATGCATAGCATAGAGGGTCCTCACGGCATGCTTGGCCCACTGGCCCTGACAGTGGAGGCAGGCACTGCAGCAGAGAAGCAGGAAAGAGCTCTCTCCTCCCAGCAGGCACCAGTGCCATTCACCTGCAACCCCCACCATGGCTCCAGGGGCTGAGCAGCTCCAGAGATAGAGCATCTGGGCATGAGAGGGTGCTGCCTACACCAAGGTATTATTACAAGTATGAAACATTTAAAGAACCTGGTACAAACCAAAATCCCACAAACACCGGAAAGAGGGCCAAGTGAAAAACAAACTCACAAATCTTCCTGAAAACGATTTCAAATTAAAAATCATAAACATGCCAATGGAACTACAGAAAAATATTCATGACCTCAGGGAGGAATTCAAGAATCAGATACAAATGTTAAAGAATATAATATCTGAAATGAAATATACAATGGAAGGATTTAAAAGCAGATTACATGAAGTAGAGGAGAGGGTAAATGAAATAGAAATTAGAGAACAAGAATACAAAGAAACTGAGACACACAGAGAAAAAAGAATCTCTAGGAATGAAATAATATTAAGAGAACTGTGTGACCAATCCAAATGGAAGAATAATTGCATTTTAGTGGTACCCAAAGAAGAAGAAGAGAGAAAAAGGGGTTGAAAGTGTCTTTGAGGAGGTAATTGCTGAAAAATTCACCAATCTGGGGTAGCAAATAGTCTCTCATGCCATGGAAGTGCAGAGATCTCCCAACACAAGGGACCAAGAAATATAATAATTAAAATGGCAAAGATCAAGGATAAGGATAGAGTATTAAAAGCAAAGTGAAAAAAAATATCACATACAAAGGAAAACCCATCAGGCTATCATAAGCCTTCTCAACATAAACTTACAGGCCAGAAGAGTGCAAATGGTCTGAATGCACCAGTCAAAAGACACTGAGTAACTGAATGGATTAAAAAACAAGACCTGTCTGTATGCTGCCTACAAGAGACTCTTCAAACCCAAAGATGTACACAGACTAAAACTGAAGGGATGGAAAAAGATATTTCATGCAAAAATAGGGAGAAAAAAAGCAGTAGTTTCAGAACTTGTATCAGAAAAAATAGACTTCAAAACAAAGAAAGTAAGAAGAGACAAAGAAGGACATTATGTAATGATAAAGAAGTCAGTCCAACAAGAAGCTATAAGCATTATAAATATCTATGCACCCAATATAGGAGCACCTACATATGTGAAACAAATACTAACAGAATTAAAGGGGAAAATAGAATGCAATGCATTCATTTTAGGAGACTTCAGCATATCACTCACTCCAAAGGACAGATCACCCAGACAGAAAATAAGTAAGGAGACAGAGGCACTGAACAACACATTAGAACAGATAGATCTAACAGTCATATACATAACTATCCACCCAAAAGCAGCAGGATACACATTCCTGTCAAGTGCACATGGAACATTTTCAAGAATAGATCATATACTAGGCCACAAAAACAGCCTCAGTAAATTTAAAAAGATTGAAATTGTACAAACCAACATCTCAGACCACAAAGGTATGAAACTAGAAATAAATAAAGCAAAAAAAAAAAAAAAACCAAACAAGCCCACAAACACATGGAGGTTTAACAACATTCTCCAAAATAATCAATGGATCAGTGACCAAATAAAAACAGAGATCAAGCAATATATAGAGACAAATGACAACAGTAACTCAATACCACAAAATCTGTGGGACACAGCAGAGGCTGTGCTAAGATGGAACTCTATAACAATATAGACTTACCTCAGGAAAGAAGAACAATCCCGTATGAATAGTCTAAACTCATAATTAATTAAACTAGAAAAAGAAGAAGAAATGAGGCCCAAAGTCAGCAGAAGGAGGGACATAATAAAGATTAGAGCAGAAATAAATAAAATTGAGAACAATAAAACAATAGAAAGAATCAATGAAAGCAGAATTGGTTCTTCAATAAAATAAACAAAATAGATAAACCCCTAGCCAGACTTATCAAGAAAAAAAGAGAGTCTACACACATAACCAGAATCAGAAATGAGAAAGGAAAAATCACTATGGATACCACAGAAATACAAAGAATTATTAGAGAATACTATGAAAAATTATATGCTAACAAACTAGATAACCTAGAAGAAATGGACAACTTTCTAGAATGATACAACCTTCGAAGCCTGACCTAGGAAGAAACAGGAAATCTGAACAGACCAATTACAAGCAATGAAATTGAGTTGTTAACCAAAAAACTATGTAAGAACAAAATACCTGGACCAGATGGCTTCACTGGTGAATTTTACCAGAACATTTAGTGAAGACCTAATACCCATCCTCCTTAAAGTTGTCCAAAAAGTAAAAGAGGAGGGAATACTTCCAAACTCATTATGAAGCTGGCATCACTCTAATACCAAAACCAGGCAAAGACACCACATAAAAGAAAATTACAGACCAATATCCCTGATGAGCATAGATGCAAAATACTCAAAAAAATATTTGCAAACTGAGTTAAAAAATACATCAAAAAGATCATCCATCATGATCAACTAGTATTTAATCCAGGAATGCAAGGCTGTTATAGTATTCAAAAATCTATCAACATCATACAGAACATCAGAAAAAAAGGGCAAAAATCTTATGATCATCTCCATAGATGCTGAAAAAGCATTTGATAAAATTCAACATCCATTCATGATAAAAACTCAATAAATTGGATGTAGAGGGTAAGTACCTCATCATAATAAAGGCCACATATGACAAACCCACAGCAAGCATCATACTTAACAGTGAAAAGCTGAAATCTTTTCCATTAAGATCAGGAACAAAACAAGGATGCCCCCCCACTCTCCTCACTTTTATTCAACATAGTACTGGAGTTCCTAACTACAGCAGTCAGACAATACAAAGAAATAAAAGGCATGGATTGGTAAGGAAGAAGTTAAACTGTCACTGTTTGCAGGTCACATGATGTTGTACATAAAAAACCCTAAAGAATACACAACAAAACTACCAAAACTAATAACCAAAGTCAGCAAAGATGCAGGATACAAAATCAATACACAGAAATCTGTTGCATTCCTATATACTAATGATGAACTAGCAGAAAGAGAAATCAGGAAAACAATTCCATTAACAATTGCATCAAAAAGAATAAAATATCTTGGAATAAACCTAACCAAGTAGGTGAAAGACCTATACCCTGAAAACTGCAAGACACTCATGAGACAAATTAAAGAAGATGCCAATAAATGGAAATACATCCTGTGAAAATGGATAGGAAGAATTAATATTGTCAAAATGGCTATCCTGCTTAAAACAATCTACAGATTTAATTCAATCCCTATCAAAATACCAATGGCATTCTTCAAAAAACTAGAACAAATAGTTCTAAAATCCATATGGAACCACAAAAGAGCCTGAATAGCCAAAGCAATCCTGAGATAGAAGAATAAAGCTCGGGGGTTTCTGCTCCCTGACTTCAAGCTCTACTATGAAAGCACAGTAATCAAATCAATTTGGTACTAGCACAAGAACAGACCCATAGATCAATGGAACAGAATAGAAAGCCCAGATATAAACACACAGATGTATGGCCAATTAATATATGATAAAGGAGCCATGGATATACAATGGGGAAATGACAGCCTCTTCAACAACTGGTGCTGGCAAAACTGGACAGCTACATGTTAAAGAATGAAACTGGGTTATTGTCTATCCCCATACATAAAAGTAAACTCAAAATAGATCAAAGACCTGAATGTAAGTCATGAAATCATAAAACTCTTAGAAGAAATCATAGGCAAAAATCTCTTGATTATAACCATGAGCAACTTTTTCCTGAACACATCTCCTTGGGCAAGGGAAACAAAAATAAAAATGAACAAATAGGACTGTATCAATCTAAAAACTTCTGTACAGCAAAGGACACCATCAGTAGGACAAAATGATATCCTCAGTATGGAGAATATATTCATAAATGACATATTTGAAAAGGGCTTAACATCCAAAATATATAAAGAACTGATATGCCTCAATACCCAAAAAGCAAATAACATGATTAAAAAATAGGCATAGGATATGAAGAGACAATTCTCCAAAGAAGAAATTCAGATGGCCAAAAGACACATTAAAAGATGCTCCACATTGCTTGTCATCAGAGAAATGCAAATTAAAACCACAATGAGATATCACCTCACACCAGTAAGGATCACCATCATCAAAAAGACAATCAACAACAAATGTTGGCAAGGTTGTGGAGAAAGAGGAACCCTCCTACACTGCTGGTGGGAATGTAAATTAGTTCAACCATTGTGGAAAGCAGTATGGAGGTTCCTCAAAATGCTCAAAATAGAAATATCATTTGACCCAGGAATTCCACTTCTAGGAATTTACCCTAAGAATGCAGCACTCTAGTTTGAAAAAGACAGGTGCACCCCTATGTTTATTGCTGCACTATTTACAATAGCCAAGATATGGAAGCAACCTAAATGTCCATCAGTAGATGAATGGATAAAGAAGAGGTGGTATATATACACAATGGAATATTACTCAGCCATAAGAAAAAAACAGATCCTACCATCTGCAACAACATGGATGGAGCTAGAGGGTATTATGCTCAGTGAAATAAGCCAGGTGGAGAAAGACAAGTACCAAATGATCTCACTCATATGTGGAGTATAAGAAAAAAGGCAAACTGAAGGAACAAAACAGCAGCAGAATCACAGAAACCAAGAATGGACTAATAGTTACCAAAGGGAAAGGGATTGGGGAGGATGGGTGGGAAGGGAAGGACAAGGGTGGGGAAAAAGAAAGGGGGCATTATGATTAGCATGTATAGTGTGGGGGGGGGGCACGGGGAGGGCTATACAACACAGAGAAGACAAGTAGTGATTTTACAGCATCTTACTACACTGATGAACAGTGACTGTGAAGGGGTATGTGGTGGGGGGGACTTGGTGAAGGGGGGAGCCTAGTAAACATGTTCTTCATGTAATTGTAGATTAATGATACCAAAATAAAAAAAAATGGGCAGAGGATATGAAGAGACAGTTCTCCAAAGAAGAAATTCAGATGGCCAACAGACACATGAAAAGATGCTCTACATCACTAATAATCAGGGAAATGCAAATTAAAACCACAATGAGATATCACCTCACACAGTTGGAATGGCCAGCATCCAAAAGACAAGCAACAACAAATGTTGGCAAGGATGTGGAGAAAGGGGAACCCTCCTATACTGCTGGTGGGAATGTAAATTGTGGAAAGAAACATGGAGGTTCCTAAAAAAAACTGAAAATAGAAATACCATTTGACCCAGGAATTCCACTCCTAGGAATTTACCCAAAGAAAACAAGATTCCAGATTCAAAAAGACTTATGTACACCTATATTTATTGCAGCACTATTTACAACAGCCAATATATGGAAGCAATCTAAGTGTCCATCAGTAGATGAATGGATAAAGAAGATGTGGTACATATACACAATGGAATATTATTCAGCCATAAGAAGGAAAAAAGTCCTATCATTTGCAACAATATGGATGGAGGTGGAGGGTACTTTGCTCAGTGAAATAAGCCAGGTGGAGAAAGACAAGTACCAAATGATTTCCCTCAGTTGTGGAGTATAACAACGAAGCAAAACTAGGAACAAAACAGTAGCAGACTCACAGACTCCAAGAAGGGACTAGCAGTTACCAAAGGGGAGGGTGCAGGAAGGTGGGTGGTAAGAGAGGGGGAAGGGGATTAAGGGGCATTATGATTGGCACACATGGTGTTGGGGCCGTTCACGGGGAAGACACTAGCACAGAGAAGACAAGTAGTGACTCTGGCATCTTACTAGGCTGATGGACAGTGACTGTAATCAGGTATGGGGGGACTTGATAATATGGTTGAATGTAGTAACCACAATGTTTTTCATGTGAAACCTTCATAAGAGTGTATATCAATAATACGTTAATAAAAAATTGTTTTTCAAAAATTCTAATAAACTGTTTTCAGGCAGACAACTAGACTGGGCCAAAGTGGCCAAACGCAAAGGCGACAAAATAAAATTTTGTTTCTAGCCTACCAAAAAGAAAAAAAAAAGAAAATGCACATACATTTTCTGGAAGGAGTGTGTAGCATGGATATATACTAGCTGTTATTGTTAAAGGAATTGGACAGCTGATTCCTCATCAACAAGACAGAGCAGAAGATAGCTAATCTAGCTATCAACCTAGAATTTTTTACTTACATAGTTATCTATATCTTTGTTCACTATTCCTTCCTGCGTTTAGACTTGCCCTTTTTTTTTTAACAACAGTGCAACTTTTAGAATTTCTTTTTTGTAAGAATTTATTGGTAGTTAACTTACTAAGCTTAAATAATCTATGAAAATCATAGTGAAATATGAAAAACCACAGTAAAAGTTACTTAAAACCTAGCATATTTCAGCAGATTAAAAGTTTGACCATCACAAATGCTTCTAAGGAGGTAAATTCATGGGAGTTCTCATACACTGCTATCAGGGCTATGGATTCATAAAATCAGTGTGGAAAAGAATTGAGGATTACCTAGAAATGTTGATCATGAACACATTCCTAAGTGTATAATGTGGAGCAGCTTCTACATGTGAGCACTGAAAGACATGTATGAGAGTATTCATAGAACCGTTGCTCCTAATAGCTAAAGTCACACAATAACCTAAGTCTCCATTACTAGAAGTATTGAAAATTAAATTGTGTCACACTCACACCAGCAGCAATATCATGATTGAACCCCAGAAAGATAAAGCTGAATGGAAATAGTTACTATATTACTCCATTTCTAGAAAGTGCAAAAACATGCAAAACTAAGTCATATTTTGCTTGGAGATAAATTTTTGTGGTAAAAGAGTCATTAATACAAAATTCAGAATAATGGTTACCCCTAGGATCAGGGATACATAAATGAGCATGGAGGCACTACTAACATTTGACTTCTTAGGCTAGAGGGTAAGAACAGAGATAAAAAAAACTTCATTCTTCTTTAATTCATACATTTGTATGAAAGCTCTTGTGAATAAGGAAAGCATCATGCTTAATTTTAAGAAAATCAATTCATATCAGACTTTAAGCACCCATCCCACAAGGCTAATCGGAGGGAAATTCAGTCTTGGTCAAATAAGGGTTCTCCAATTTGAGTTACACAACAGTTTGTTTTTCCTTAACTTGAGTTTTGGCATCAACTCTACTATAGAATAAATTACAAATCATTTAATTAAGTATAAAACAGAGAATTGGTAGCTAAATATTATGTAATGGTATTTGCTTCTTATGTTCCCACTGAAAAACCACAGTTCCAGTATCATAATTCTGCCAAAGTTTACACAACAAAAATCCTTTCTCCCAGTTGAACAGTTTCTGCAGTTGCTCAAGGGGATACCAAATCTCTCAGATGCAAAACTGTACGTAAACCTCAGGCACACTCTTGTTGTTCATTCTGGTAAATAAAGAGTTCTGTTTTGATTTCTTCCTCAAGGATGACATTCTTTGCAAACTGAGATGCTTCACTCTGGTTGGACAAAAGGGAAATAAGTCATTAAGCTCCCCACCCCCCAACTTCTGTTTTTCTCTCTCTCTCACACACACACACACACACTGTAGACTTACACACACTAGTAACTCACAACCCTCTTTTACTGGTCTCTTCCTAAGGATGTGGTTGATCTCTATGCTTTTCATGGGCTATCTTACCTTTGGGAACTTGTTGAGATTTCTAATTACCATTTGAAAATCCCTACAACTTTGCAATATAAACTCCTATTTTAGGTTTTGCCTTTCTTCCTCTAGCACACCCTTTTTTCCACCCTCCTCAGCTGCTGGGGTGCCATTTCAACACAGGCCATGCCCCACGTTGATGTTCTCTTTCCACCTCACCTGCAATGCAGTATATGTGGCATCTGTAAGCCCATTTTCATCCCTCTTCCAGGATATCTCAGTAGGTTTAAGCCCAGTCCCCACTCCAGGTGTAGACAGATCTTCCTCAGTTGGTCAGAGCAACCCCTTCTTCTTCAGTTTAGTTTAGGAGCTGGTGTATAATCTGAGTGGATCTGATCAAAGGGAAACCATGACTTCTGCTAGATGACCTAGGCAGGAGCTACCCTGCTTCTTCTGGGTACAAGTAGGAAGCGTGTAGCCTCAGGCTTCCCAAAGTCAACTTGTTCTCTTGAGGGGATTTGGACATGGAACCCAGCCAGTACCTGAAGAGAAGGCCCACAGAAACCCTAGTTGAATCCTGAAGTTCAACTTCCCTTTCTGTTTCGGTTTTATGAGATGATGATTGTCGAAGCCACTTGGACCCCAGGAACTGACTCCCCTCACTCCAAGATGGGACTCCTTCCCTTGGTAGGGTTGGGTGGGCTTCCATCAGAGGCCCAAGTCTTTTCCTGCTTTCCTTTCTCCTGTCTGCACTCAATTTCCATTTCTGGTGGCCTTTCTTCTCTTCTTTTTTTAAAAAAAACACAGAATTAATTTGAATTTTAAAATTTAATTTTATCTTAATTTTAATTTTATTTCAGCAACACATATTCACAAGTTAGACAGTTAAATGGTTTTTAAAAGAAAAACAAATTCCCACCTATCCTACCACCCTCAACTTATCTCCAGAGCAATCCCCATCAATTCTTTTCACATTTTCTTCTGGGCTTTGCTCCTGTTGTTAAATAGCACTTTTACACAGCTATTAATTGTTCTCTAGCTTTAGTTACTATGCATTTTCTGTAGTGAAAGATGAGGACTTAGTTTCTTACACCCTGTAATTCTGGGGGGAAAATCCCAGGACAAAATAACTTTGAAACAGAAATCATTAAGGGGAGAAATAAAGTGGGAGAAACCCATTTATTTCTTAGAAGCAGTCATCCCGCGTCTTTCCAGACTTGGCTGCAGAAGAAGAGAGAGCTCCACCCAGTCTCTATGGTCCAGATAAGCCCTCACTCGCCCATATAATTACATACTGATCTGGAGATGGACTACTTCTCTCCACCCCTTGGAAACACCTATTGATATGGAGATGCACTAAAGCCAGGCAAGAGATTCTGGAAATACTGCAATTTTACCCACAGCCCAACCCTCCAGAACTCTCTCCTCACAATCTACATGTTCCCCATCTTCCGTAATGGCCCCTGTGTAAGAAAACTGGAGCATTGTAATCAGACTAATAACATACAGTAGCAACAGCAATAAAATAATGATGCTCCTCAACCTGGAGGATTCAGCTAAGTTTAAAGTTCTATGCAAATTTAGTCCACAGCTTGCCCATTCCATAGTCAGCACTGAACAGGTAAGGAGTTCAGAGCAATCATCACATGGAGGCTGCCACCAGGCGGCACATCCAGGCCACAGGGACTGTAGAAGAAAATAACCTTAAGAATGATAAAATACATGTTTTAATGATACCAGCATAGGCAAATCTTATCCATCAGGTAGGATACATACAAGACAGTGGTCCTGTGATAGAACAGTGGCAGAAATGGGATCTCGTCCTGGTCTAGTGTACCAACCAGATGTTCACCCCACTCCCTGTGGGAGTTACAAATGGGTCAATATATAGGGCTACAGGAGGTACATGCACTCACCATAAAGATAAAACAAAACTTCCCCACAAGACGCTCTTACCTCCTGGATGTTTTGGGTACACCACTGTGATCTTTGGGGGCCACTTTGCTGTTATTCCAGGAATATACAGGAGGCCAGCTTCTAGGCCTTTCCCCCAAGGTGCCAGGAGAGCTAGCCATCACTGGTCCATGTGTTCAAATCTCCAGAGCCACATCCACTTGACAGTGTCTCCAGGGCTGGCAGTAGGATGTTGCTCTGCTGGCCATATCCTGGCTTCAATAACTCCTCTTTGATTTGCACATACAGATGTATAGGAGAGGCAGCAATGTGTGTTAGCATATCCACAGGGCTTAAGGCTCCTCTTTGGGGCTTCTCATTCAAACGCCGCAGCACTATCTATAAATGAACTGACCAGCCCACAGACAACAATTGGTGTCTGACTTCAGGTCAGATTTCAACAAACCATTGTACCTCTCTATCATGCCTGTCCTAGTAGGGATATATGGTACATGAAGCTTCTACTTTATTCTTAATTGCTGCACCCATTCTTGTAACACATGTCCAGTAAAGTGAGTGCCTTGATCGCTCTCGATCACCTGCAGGCTGCACCATAGGCTGCAAAGAGATGCTTCAAGCCCCTCTTGGTGGTTTGCTGATCTGCATGACATGCAGGAAAAGCAACCAACAGTCCAGTAGCTGTGTCCACACAAGTCATGGCATACCGATATGGTATCCTTCTGATATGGGCATAGGCTTGATGTAGTCTATCTGCCACCTGACAAGGGGTAATGGCTCCTTTACTATTGTCCCATGTTGCTGCAGGACTCAGTGTAAGTCTTAGATCACACAAGGCACTCCTTTTGGGCTCTGCTGATTTTTTCAAAGTTCAACAGCAAGCCTCACTGACTGGCTACAGCCTACATTGTCTTTTGTTCCACATGCAACAAATCCTGATGTAACTATTGGGCCACATCAGAGGCAGGCTTTCCTTCTAGCCAACACACCTGACCCAACGTATCTGCTTCATCATTCCCTAGGGAGGCCAAAGGCAAATGGCCAGTCACATGATATATGGTGACAGTCTTAGTCTGACCAGAGGCCCATAGGTTTTGCCACAGCTCTTGCCCCCAAAGGGGCTGGTGACCAACCATCCAGTTGGCATGGTACCATGTCAGTAGCCACAGGGAGACACCCTGATAGACAGCCCAGCCGGCAGTGCAGACAACTATGGGGGATGGCTCTTGGATGATTACCAGACATACTGCCTGCAACTCAGCCCATGGCCTGATCTTCCCCATTGACTCTCTGTCCTCCATTCATGTTGTCCCAGTCTTAGGATGGAAATCCACAGCCCTACACTTTGGGGGCTGTTCACAACTGGAGCTGTATACCAAGCATCTTTAGGTATAGGGCCTTTTCCCTCCTGATATGGACTTTTGGCTACTACAGGCTCAGAAGCAAGTTCTTGCTTTCTACTGGTATATGTCACTGGCCCCAATAAGTATTGTAGTTGTCCACTTGAGGGACTAGTAGAGAGGGTGCTATGCTGCTGTAAGTAGGCATCCCATCTGGCCAGTGTAGGCATCTGTACTACACCACCCCATGGTCTTTGGGTCCAGTCTCACACCCACCCATGATGGGATAGGTGGTTATTACCTTGGTCAAAGCTGTTCCAGTGATGGGCTCTGTAACCAGCAAGGCGTGGTATGCAGCAGCCAGTTGCTTCTTTATCAAGGTGTACCGGACCTCTGCTACTTTCCATAGTTGTGACCATAATCCAATAGTTTCACATGTCTATTCAAGCCTCTGCCAAAGACCCCACCCATAACCATAACATCTATCTCACAGGGCCCTGATGAATCCATTACACTCAGGGCCTGTACAGCCTTGACTGCTCGCTTAGCAGCAGTAAAAGCAGCTGCACATGTCTCATCCCAGTCCCACCTGATGACCTTTCATACCAACCAGTATAAGGGCTTCAGAATTTGTGCCAAGTGTGGGATAAACACTCTCCAGTAGCCCAAGACCCAAAAACACTTGTAATACTGCCACAGTGGTAGGGGTAGGGAAATCCTGAACCTTGTCTATGACTGCTTCAGAATAACTTTAGTTTTATCTAACCAGACAACCCCCAAGAACTTTACAGACAAACCAGGTCCCTGAACCTTGCTGCTGTTCACAACCCATCCTTTCTCCTTTAGATGTTGCAGCAGTCTTGAAACTGTCCCTTCTAAATCTGCAAGAATATCAGGCGTGAGCATAATGTCCTCAATGTAGTGATACAGCCACAACCTTTGTGGTTTCTTCCATGTGGCCAAGTCCTGGGCTACAAGTCCATACAAATGGACTGTGGAGATATCCCTGCGGAAGGACAATGAATGTCCATTGCCAGCCTCCCACACGAAAGCAAACTTTTCCTGACTTTCCTGTGCTCTGTCAATAGAGAAGAAAGCATTAGCAAGGTCTACAACATAATGATACATCCCTAGTTCATAACTGAGTGTGTCCATAATGACTGCTATAGAGGGGACAGCAGCATGCAAAGGGAGTGTGATTTTATTCAATTCCCTGTAGTTCATGGTCATATGCTAGGGGCCATCTGATTTTTTCACTAGCCACAGTGGGGAATTAAAAGCACATAGAGCCCACTCATAGGGCTTTATGATGCCCACCTTCTCCAACTCCTGTAGAATTGCTCCAATTTCCTTGTGCCCCACAGGCAGTTTATACTGGTTAGGATTTGTCACTTTCCAAGGTACAGACAGAGCTACAGGTGGGTGCTTAGCATGTCCCCTCAGATCTGCCTTTACCACATGTCCCCTCAGTCTGAACTCACCTGCAATGGTCTGTAACCAACCACAGGCCCTGCAGAATATCTACCCCCAAAATATATTCAGGGATGGGAGAAATGTACGACCTATCCCCAATGGGATTTGGGCTTTCTTCCCTCTAACTGCCTTACCCCCATAGCCATCTATCACAGCAGGGGTCCTGGGAAAACGCTCAGGGTTGCCATGAATCAGAGAACACTCAGCTCCTGTGTCCACCAGTGCCAGGACATGCTGTACATTCACAGGGGACCAATGAATTGCTAATTTTACATGTGGCCTCTAGTCCCTACCACATATCCCAAGGTGGGGGCCTTGAGCCCCAACCACCATCAAACTGTGATGCCCAATCATCATCCTCTGGGGATTAGAGCCCAGGCAGAGCCTGAGTACAGTCCCCCAGGAAGTTCTTCAGGAATAGAGGATGGACATGGGGCTTTGACTCCAGTTTCCATGTCCTGGAACTCAGCGGCTGGAACTGCTGCTCTGGCTTTAATTGGTGCCACAGTTCTAACAAGATCCTATTGGGCAGCCCATCAAGTTTTTCTTTCACTACCCTGGCCTTTATCAAATCAACCCACGTCTGGATCCTTGAGACTTTCATGGGGCCCTTTGCACCTCTCCTTTCAGTCATAGCCTGTACTTCCTTCTGTGCTCTTATTGTTCCAACCTCTCCCAGATCTGCTAAAGTACGAGTAGCCTCACTTATGGGTTGTCCTATGTGGGGGCAACAATAGTCACTTGGGACCAAAAGAGAGATGGGGCCGCTGTATGGAACAGCAGATTTCTCATTCCTACCATGAACAACTCTTCATTGGGGCCCTAGAGGTCCATATTATAGATGAGGATATTTTTAATGCCCAACTCCTGTAACACCTACTGGAGCTCTGCATACATTTTTCAGCTAGTGGGTAAGTATGGTAAATCACCCTGATTAGGCTAAACTGCCCTGATGGCTGCTGTCAGCTGATCTAGAAGCACCCAATTCCCTGAGGTATGATGGGCACATTATAACTGCTGCTGGAGGGAAGGGTGAGTCATCAGGGAAGCTAGTCTACCCATTTCAGAACCCGATGTAGCAATGTTTTCCACACTCATAACCCAGAGGTGCATAAGCCATTTAGGCAGAGGTTCCAATGGCCTCTGCCCAAACTGGCTCATGTTCACCGACTCATCCTGGGTTTAGGGGTGGAGCATGGAGTGCTCCACAACCTGGTGAGGGGGCAGCTCCTCCCCCTGAAGAGCCCACTATTGTTGCATTTTTATTTTCTTAATTACAATTGGGCAGGTCTTTAATATGGGAGAGGCTGTTGCCTTGGGCAGTGGCCTCAGCAACAGATCAGCCCTCAGCCTCCACCCCCTCATCCTTTCCTGACATCTCCTCTACTGTCTCTGGGGCTGAAGGTACCTACCTCTCTTTCTTCCTCCTCCTCCAAGGAGTCCTGTAATGTGACTTCTCTGCCTGCCTCCTCCCTTGCTGCTGCTAAGGAATTTTCCAGGACCACAGCCTGTCTTCTCAGTAACTGTCTCTCTTTCTTAAAGGTGTCCCATAGGTTATCGCCCAGCTCCTCTGAGCAATGCTGAAGTGTGTCTCTCTCCTGCCGAAGTCTCTCTCTTCCCTCAACAACCTTCTCCTCGATAACACTTTCCACTATCTTGAGGAAAAGAGATCCTACAATCCCAGCTGCTACATGGTAACTCAGAACCTCTAAGCAGTCTTCTATTTCCCAGAGGGCTAATTCCACAGCTTCCAGTGTCTCCATCCTTCCCCACTTCTGTGAAAGGCCCCACCCCTCTAGGAGGTGATTTACCTTAGACTAATTCCCCACTAGAGGCCCCTCAGATAGGCACCTCCCAAGTAAAAGAGCACCCTCTACTGCTTCAGCCACTGGGGTCTCCCCACCATCCACAGGGGGATTTTTAGGTATCTCCCTACCATCTCTAGCGGCAGCTCACCTAAGGGTTGCACACATATAGACAGTTTTCAGGTTCAGAGGTCCTGCCAACTACCACCAGATGTAACTTTGGGGAGAAAAATCCCAGGGCAAAATACCTTTGACACTGAAATCAAAGGGAGAAATAAAGTGGGAAAAACCAGTTTATATCTTAGAAGCAGTCATCCCATGTCTCTCCAGACCTGGCTGCAGAAGAGAGAGCTCCACCCAGTCTCTCTGGTCCAGATAAGCCCTTGCTTATCCATGTAATTACCTATTAATATGGAGATGGCTACTTCTGTCCACCCCTTAGAAAAACCTATTGATATGGAGATGAACTAAAGCCAGGTGAGAGATTATGGAAATATTGCAATTTTATCCACACACCCCTCTTCAGCACATATACATCCTCTCCCCTCACTTCCTGAAAACAAGTTTTATCACAGTATTTTGCTATTTGCATCAATCTCTGTAAATATTATTCACAACTGAGCCATGTAGTGTACTATGGCTTTATTTCATTTCTTAATGGTTTCTTTTCCCTATGGCATTGAGTAATTGCATTGTCTTATTGTCTTTTCACTTGCATTGTCTTTTCCCTAAGGCATTGAGTAATTGCATTGTCTTATTGTCTTTTCACTTGCTTGTTTTTTCTATGTATTTTCACTCTGTATCTCAAGCTCTCCAAGAACAATATAAATCCCTCCAATGTGTGTGTGTATAAATCAGTTTCTTGTTTTTCTGCTATAACCAGCATCCTGGGAATTCTCTTCACCTTCCTCCTGTGTTGAATTCCTTGTTTCCTAGATAGCATGTTTTTTTTATCTTAGTTTAATCTCTTGTTTAGAGGAGCACATCCTCCAGTAGGTTTCTGATATTTAAAAAGTACAAGGATGATAAAAATGTGGTATTTCATATGAAGATGTCTCTGTCTACCCTTTCACTTAGTTATTGATGTTTTTGTCTTTGGGCTTTTTTCTCCCATGTGTAGCAATAACTGACTGTTCACAATGAGAGTGAGGCTCTAACAGGCTCATTAGGCTCTCTGTGAGTGGAAGGGATCAGTTACAGGGGGGACTTCTCTGTCAGGTAATAGGACAGGCACTGGCTTTCGTGTTGGGGAATCCCCAACAGTCTCTCTTCTTCTGCAACTTTCCCATAGGAGCATTCTCTAGGCTCCTGTCTTGATAGGGTGAGTCTATCAGCATTCTGGCAGCTGAGTAAGGAAATGACTATAAGGCTATGAAGTCTTTCATTCAGTCACTCCCTAGCTTCACAAAACCACCTCCCTTCCACCATTCATTCTGCCTGGGGTAACAATTTCAAAGAGAAAACCTCGGTGTTCAGTTGTTCAGTTTTCTCTCAAAAGTGTAGAGGGGTAGGGGCCTGATAGGGGAAGGAAATTCTTATTCAGACTTTGAACCAATCATTTTGGAGGTTTTCAGGGGGAAGAGTGGTAGAAGCACCCAGCCAGCCCTTCTGCATAGAAGTTTCAAAAACTCTTATGAGCTGTGTGAACTTCAAATTTCTTAATTTCTCTGAGCTTCATATTTTTTCATCTATAAAATGGAAATGGGCTTTGGTGTGAGAGTTAAATGGGATTAATAGATGTGAAGTGCCTGGCATAATCTGTGCAGCATGGAGAGGGCACTTATTTATTGGCAGTATGGTGTCATGGTGGTAGTAAATGGTCATCTCTGTCTTGTTTCAGTAGACAGAAAGGAACCCCTCTTAACTATCCAGTGCTTTTCTATACTCTCAAAAGGAAAGTCACCCTACACTTGTTCTGATAAAACATTAATAAAATTTCAGGGGTAAAACCACTTGCCCTTCACTCCACCCTTTCTCTGAGTGTCCAATCAAACTCAGAGAGCCCTCTCCTCTATTCTGTCTCTCAACCCAGTGGATTCATGTACAGAAATAAAAATTGCAGTGAAGTCAGCCAAACCTAAATCTCAAGAGTAAAATTGATACCCCCTTCTCCACTATTGCGTTCATAATTCCATATATAAACTCTTAGGGCAACATCCCAGGTCGTCCTCCTAGTCTTTCTGCCCTTCCTAACCCAGTAAAAAGAGAGAAGCAAATCTTCTTGCCTTCACTGTGCTAGAGACCCTCTTTCAGTGCAAAATTAAATTCCTCCCCCACTCCACTACTTCTCACCAGCTCTCTCTTGTCCCAGTCCTTCTCCTTTCACTGTTTTTCTCTGGGGCCTTGGCTCTACTTTGTGAGAGGGCAGCCTTCCTCTTCATGGCCATTCTTTGCCATGAATTCCTAGGATGCCCTTCTTACCTTCTCTGGATCCTCCAGGAGCTTTGTTAATTGGCTAACAAATCAGGGGGTTGAAGGGGCCGGAGGAACCAGAGAAGCTAGGCAAGTTATGGTTATCTTAAAGTTAAAAAATGTAGAATTCCTGGTGGGCTAGAGATTTGATGAAAAGCTTAGCACTGTGCTCAGCATTTTTCCCCAGTCTGACATTTCAAGTTGCTAGACTGTAGTAGGGGTTTTTCCTGCTACATTCTCACTTAGACTCAACCACTGAAAATACATCTCATGAAATTTTTGAAGTAGGTCTTATTTAAAAAGTCATGGTCAATTAGATGTTGGGAATCAAACTTTGTTGGAAAGAGCTTGGTCATTTGAAGACTATGTGTGAATGAAAGTGGAACAGAGATACAAGAATAGGCTTCACCTAGTAACTACTTAAACTTGTGCTTCTTTTTTCAACCACACAAAGACAGGAAAGTTGCACTTTGTCTTCTGTGGATGACATTTGTTGAGTGCAGTCCTTAGTCTGTCCTTGAAATTCTCCCCAGTGAAGTAATAGAGCAAAGGGTTGAGGCAGCTATTGGCTGATGCCAAGGCCAGTGTGACAACCAGGGCTTTATGCAGTTTTTCTTTGCATAGACTCACTTTCCACATGATCAGGTGGAGGGTTCTCAGTATGTGGTAGGGCAGGAAACATAGGAGGAAGATGATCAAGGCAAGGATGATGGTGACCAGTGCCTTCCTGTGAGCAACACGCAGCCCGGATTCTGGGATCTCCACCTTTAACAGGACTCGAATGATCAGCAGGTAACAGATGTTGAGCATGCAGAATGGCAGCAGGAAACCCATCACCAAGGCGATGTAGTTCATAATCTTCAGTTTAGCAGCTTTATCAGGATTCAGCTCTAAGCACGATGTAACATTGCCCTTCTGCTCAGAGCCAGTGTGCAGAAGCACTGATGAGGAAGCCATAATAAAGATCCATATAATCCCACATAGAATCCAGGCACTTCTGGTGCTGGTGACATGGAAAAGCCGGAAGGGGTGAACAGTTGCCAGGAAACGCATGACACTCAGCACAGTCAGGAAATAAATGCTGCTATACATGTTGACATACAAGGAATAAGACATGATCCTGCAGGCCAGGTCTCCAAATACCCAGTTGAAGTCTCTGATATAATAGTCAGCCCTAAAGGGAAGTGTGATTGCAAACAAGAGATCTGAAACGGCCAGGTTTAGCATGAAAACATTCACAGATGTGGACTTCTTATAAGGCTGCAGGAACACATATATGGAAAAGCCATTTCCCAACACTCCCCATACAAATATTGTCAAGTACACAATGGGATAAAAATCCTTTTTGAAGTTGTCAATTGTGCAGTTTCTGTAGCTATTGTGATTGCTGAAGTTATCATTGCGTTCCATTTCTGGCATGGAGATGGATGGAGACAAAGATGTAAATTTTTTCTCCATACTAGATTAAAAAGAAACAGACATAAAGTTACTTCCTGCTCACATCTTTCTAGGTTTTGATGTAACAGGGAGAAATACTAGCTTTTCTTTGAAAGCTGAGCAAAAAAAATATCAGGTTTTTATTATACGTGCCATTACATTTTGTGATACATTTTTAAAATGCAGACTAAAACTTAATTTATTTGGATGAAGCTGAAGCATCAAACCTGGGGGCTTCAGGCATAGTGTCCATGTTGACATGTGAGCCCTGCAACACTGCAGTTTAAATAGACCAGACAGCAGATTTCTGATAAGAATGTGTGGAAGACAAAAGGAAGTGACACATTTTTCAAGTACTGAAAGATCTAACAGTCTTAGAGACCTATATGAATATACACCCTTCAAGTATAAAGGAAAAATCAAGACACTCTCAAATGATGGAAAACTAAGAGAATTTGTTGCCAACAGATCTACCCTAAAAGAATGACAAAGTAACAGAGAAGACTCCCTACAAGGAAGAACCTTGGAACACTGGAAAAGAAGAAAGGACACAATAAGCAAAAGTATTCATGAACACAATAGGCTTTTATTTTCTTTTAGAGCCTAAGTTGTGTTTGATGATTGCAACAAAAACTATAACGCTGTCTGATGTGGTTCTAAATGGATATAGAGAAAATTTTAAAGATAATTATTTTATAAATGAAGAGGGGTAGAGGGACATAAAGGAGGTAAGGTTTCCACACTTCACTTGAACTGGTAAAATGATGATGCCAATAGACTGTGATAAATGATTTATATATATCTAGGGCAGCCACCAGAAAGCTATACCAAGAGAAGCACTCAAAAACACTAGATAAATCAAAATGGAATTCTAAAAAGTGTTCAGATAACTAACAGGATGGCAAGAAAAAGAAAATATACAATAGGTAAGACAAAGAAAATATATAATACAGAATATGGCAGACTTATCTCTAACAAATCAATCATTACATTAAATGTAAATAGTCTAAATGTACCAATTAAAAGCAAATTGGCAAACTGGAATATAAATATGCCCTACTCATTTTTGACAAAGGTGCAAAAGTGATTCAACAGAAGAAAGAGTCTTTTTTGGAGGTGTTAGAGCAATTGGATATCCCTGGTCAAAAGAATGAACCTTGATGCAAGCTTCAAATTTTATACAAAAATTAACTAAAATGGATACTGAATTAAATGTTAAATGTAAAACTAAAAGTTTTAGAAAAAAATTGGAAAAAATATTTGGATCTAGGGCTAGACATAGAGTTAGTTCTTAGACTTGACATCAAAAACGTGATCCATAGAAGGAAAACTGATAAATTGGACTTTATCAAGACAAAAAACTTTTGCTCTGACAAAGGCCCTGTTTAGAGGATAAAAGTCAAGCTACAGACTGGGAGAGAATATTTGCAAACCACATATCTGACAAAGGACTCATTTCTTGAATATACAGAGAACTCCTAAAACTCATACACTGCTAGTGAGTATGCAAAATGACAGTCATTCTGGAAAATACTTTGGCAGTTACTTAAAAATTTAAGCATGTAACTACTATAAAATCCAGTAATTGTACTCCTGGGCATTTATCCCAGGGAAGTGAAAATTTATGTTCACATGAAAACTCATACATGAATGTTTATAGCAGCTTTATTTGTAATAAATGAAAGCTGGCAGCAAGCCAGATATCCTTCAATGATTTAAATAAACTGTGGTATATACATACCATGGGATACTGTTCAGTGATGAACAGGAGTGAACTATTGATACATGCAATAACTTGGATCATTTTCCAAGGAATTATGCTACATGAAAAAAAAAGCCAGTCTCAAAATATTATATATAATATGATTTCATTTACATAACACCTTTGAAATGACAAAATTAAGGAAATAAAGAATGTAGATTTACAGAGATGTAAGAAGGTGGGGCTAGCAGGGAAGTGGATCTGGCTCTAATAGGGCAGCTTGAGGAATCCTTGCAATAGAAATACTCTGAATCATAACTGTACCAATGTGAGTATCCTGGTTGTGATATTAGCCTATAGAGATGTTACCATTGGGAGAAAGGGTACAAGAGATTTCCCTATTATTTCTGCATGAGAGTTATAATTGCATGAGAATATATAATTATCTCAAAATAAAAAGTTTAATTAAAAAAGAAAAAAGCTAGCTATTGTTTGAGCAAGATGCCCTAGGATGACTGCAGAATTCCAGCTAGAAAGAGCTGCTCTTTAGTTCTTCTGTTTAGGGCCTTTTTTGTTATTGTGAAAGGTCCCTTTCTGCACACACAGTGTTCATCCCCTGCCTGTACATGCTACACTTTGAGAGACGATCCCAGGGAAGACAGGACGAGTCTTGCTGTAGCTAGCAGTAAAGCCGACTTGTTCAACTACAGCTGTGTTTCTGGGGGTCTTTGTTTGGGCACATCGACAGGATTGGAGCTTCTCTGGGATTCATGGGAAGTCCTTGCTGCCTTGACCGAGTAATAGTGCACACATCTGAGATCCCTGTCCATGGCTGGAGATCAGTTCACACTCAGCTGGGCCCTGATATTTCGTTGAGAACCATCAGCAGTGTGTCTATTTTGTTTCCCTGCGAATAAAACTTTTGTGACTATGAGTTACTGATTAGACTTGAAAATACGGCGAATCAGGACAATTGTTTTCTAGCCTTCTAACACCCATTCTATAGCCTGTCTATTGAGTGTTGTTTGCCTATCAAAGGAAAGGTCTGTGAGGAAAGGCCAAGGAAGGCCCCATCAGTCCATCCTCCAGCTGCCCAGGGGCTGGGAGTTCGGGACTGGGATTCTTTAGAAAAACTGTCCTTCGGATGAACTCTGTGTCAGATTATCATTTCAAAACTTGGAAGGACTTCCTCTATCTTATATTTGAGACCCTGAGAACTTCTTTATTTAGTTTCTTCATCCCTAATTGGAGACAATTGACTTTTGCCCAAATTACAGAGATAGAAGGTCATACAAGCACCATCCTTACACCACCACAGCTCTTGTGGGGTCCACTCAACCTACAACTGCACCTTTTCCAGAGCTAAGATCTGTTCTCTTCAGCCTTTATTTCTGTATCACACATGTGTGTGCTTTTCTCTACAACTGGCACAATTTCACCAGGGACAATTTGGAATTGCAATGTCCACTTTGGAGAACCTTTGATATAAAAGCAAGTTTTTGACATACTAAAGACTGTTAACTTGAAAAGCACTTCAGAACAAAAAGTGAAGAAACCTTCAAGAGGAGATCATTTATCTAAAAGATAGATTTTTTTGTTTAATATTGGAGTTGGCACCCTCCTTTGCTTCTACAGTTTGAGGATTAATAAGTGCTGGCTTTTAAATCAGAGTTACTGATAAAATTGCAAAGGACTTAAGCCAATTTTAATGTCATTCTTTTTTGTGTGCATACTTCAAAATCTGTTTTTCTATATATAACCTTTCTTTTCTCGTTTTCTAGAGGGAACATAATTATCATTTTTCAGTGTTAATGTCATACTCATCTAGAGCAGTCTCCCTTTCTTTTTTTTTTCAATTCTTCTTCCTCTCTTTTTCTGTCTTTTAGGAAATTAATGGTTACCTGATCAAGAGTCATTCACTTTAAGTGTGCACATTCCAAGAATAGCTAGTCCAGATAAACAGTCCAAATGTCTGAAATAAAGAAAAAAAATGTGTATCATTTTGTAGACACTAAAAGCATATTTACATAATAATAGCTTTTATTATCACAATTATGAGAAAAGAAGAAAGGGCATTCTCTTCAAGTTAAAAGAAGATAATATTTTTGGCATGATTCAGAGTCTTTATAAAAATTAGTTTGGTATACAAAGTAGTGTCAGCACAATATTTTGGTTTGTACAAGGCCAGGGTTAAATTTCTTTTGATTAAATTGAATTTCCTACATTGGTTTTTATGAGTTAAGCAAATTCCACTATTCCCATAACTTGCTTAAAATTAAAAATTATACATATTGTCAAACAAAGAGGTAGACACTGAAATAAAAAGCATCTATTTGAGATCTCAGACTTGCAACTTGGGGAGGAGATTTGGGTAACAACCCAAATTGTGTCCCACTAGGGAACAAAAGTCAGGGTTTTTTAAAGAAAAGGTAATGCTTTACAAAGAATTACATTTGTTTACAAATGATACTGATTGTTGCTGGTAGCAGACAATCTTGGCTGATAAATATTGATTGATCAAGCTACCACTAAGCAAAAGTCTGTTACTGTAGCAAATTGCAGATGTCCACACAGAGTCCTTGGAATATTAGTGATCTGGCACAGTTTAAAAGTTTACGTTCCACTCTGTGAGGACACGCATAAGGCCCACACCCCTAATGGCTTCTGGCTCTGTTTCAAAACCCCTTAACATGAATGGCTTCATTTTACTTCAACATTCACAATATAAAATTATATTTAACTACAATAAGTGATAATAATGAATGCCTTTTTAAAGGTTTAAATTTCTAAAATCTTATTTTTTTAGAAATCTTAAGGATTTACTTGTGTTAACTAAAATTACAATTTCCTGAACCTTAGACAAATGGTTAATTAATAAATGGTCTTTAGATGCCTAAACAATTTCTGCATAAGAAACAGATTCAAAACATTGGTCATTAAATATAATTTTTACCTTATTTCTTAGAATGGCAATAGATGAACAAAATATGCAAATTCCTTTAAACTGTATGTTTATACATCAGAATTGTTTAAATTGTATGAAATAAATGCTGTAGACAGAAAAATTTCTAAAAAATTCTTTATTTTCTCTCCTCTGATGTTTTTAGCCTGAAGAAAAGGAAGTGTGATTACTTTGGTGAAAGATGATAATTAATATAAGTGGTTAATATGGAGAAATAGAAATATATGTCAATGATAATAAGTATGAATTTGTTTATTAGGAAAGCTGAAACACTTTGTTCAGAGAGTAAATTCAATATGATATACATATTATTTTATTTCATAGATTTAAAGTCATACTTAAAAACTTTAAATTTATTACTTATTTGTGTATTTGCATTGTGAATGCCTTAATGTATATAAATAAGGGCATATTAATAAATTCTTTATGCAGATTATTACATGAGTAATGTATAAAAAGTCAAATTAGAATTTGGGACTTTAAAATATAAAATCATTAGATTCTTTTATGGTCATATTAGTAAAGATTTCATTTTGTCAATAGAATATTCTATTAACTTTCAGTGCTTCTGACACTTTTAAATTATCCCTTTAAAAGATCCCTTACTTTAAAAAATGTTAAGTTCCTATAACTATTGTTAATTGCTGAGTGTTTTTACAATGTTGTTTATAATTATATCTTGACTGTAGATGCTTGTAATTTATATCTTGACTCTTCAATTCTTAATTCTTCCTTTCCCAAACTGGGGCCACAAATTCAGAAGGAAGCTATTAATATGTCTTTTGTGTCTAAGCTATTTTGTTTTTACTAGAATGGCTAATACGTAACACAATTTTTTTTCTTCATCCTATAAAAGGAAGGACCATGGGAATAATTAGATTTCTAAAAATATTTTGAATTTTAGTTAATTTAAAATTATGAGAGTGTTTTTGCTTACCAAACTTGGTAATAAAAAACTAATAATTAGAGTTGATTTTCCCAAGTTAATTATATTTAAGTAAAATGTGCTAATATAAATGTCTTTCAAGGATCACACACTTTTGAAGTTAAAACAAGCATGCTCCTGTTTAAATACAGAGATTACTATTATAACTAAACATCAAAAGACTTTTTTTCCAGGATTCTAGATTCACAAATTCTTTTCCTGAACAAGCACTAGGGCTTCTGACTCAATGACACAGGAATCATCAGAGACCAATGGTTTCCTGCAGTTTTCATTAGATTCAGTAGTCACAACATAGCCATCTTGTTTAAGGGGAACAAACAGCAGCTGCAGCAAGGTTTGGAGAAAGCTTAACTCAATTTAGCCAACTTAATCCTAGGATTCCACTAAGCTTAATAGTTTCCTTTCTGTACACTCTCTCTTTATTGACAGTGATAATGTGGGACTTTTCAGTTATTCACCTATCCTCCTATGCAATTTTTTTGGTTTCCCATGAAACATCACCATACATTGCTATGTAACACTCTAGAAATCCAGTTAACGTATTTCCCTTGTTACGGAAAATACTGGAAAACCTGGACTGGATCGCTGACAGAAGAACTAAGCAGCACTCGGAGTTCTTGGAGTGTTGACGTTTTATTTCACACCGGCGGCTCAGAGGGGAGTGATCGGCCAAGGTCTGAGCCCTAAGCACAAGCAAGGGGAGCAATTTATATTATTTTGATATGTGGCATTTCGGCATGCGCAGGGCAAAAGAGGGGCCTGGAGGAGGGGAGGGGAGAGCTGGGGGTGCTCTGCTGACTTTGCCAACCGGAGGAAAAAAGCAGTTTGCTGATCTTGACGGCTGTGCTGAATATTTTCCTAATCACCCTCACTGGTAGAAAAAGAAACCCATGATCCTTACCTCCATTAGGGAGGTGTCCGTGTGTTGCATGGACTTCTAGATTCTTCCTTGGATACCCCCGGCTAAATTTTGTTGATTGGTTCATACTTAAAAATAAAAACTGAAAATTGCCAAGAATATCATGCCATCATTGACTTGAATTTACACTTGAAATATAAACTTTACCCCCAGACAAAATAAGTTCAGATGGCTAAATCCATTGCCTTTACCCAGACTTGTCAGCTGACAAAAAAATAAAAGAACAAATATTTATACTGATACATGGTTTATGATTATGGATTCATCCATGAATTCAAAATGCTTTAGAAATAGGGATTTCTTGATGTAATAGGAATCCCAATAAAATAGACTACAAATTAAAGTAACTTGAGGTGCTTTGCTATTACCTAAAGAGAGAGTCATAATAAAGTAGAGTTTAGCAAGGCTGCTTCATGATATTACCTAAAATAGCAGAGATAACTGGCAGATAGTAAACCGACATTGGTGGGATAAATGTTCCAATGCCGTCAACAGCGAGACTGAGGGTAGAACATGGGCAGCCTCAGGGCGCCCTTGAACACCTCCAGAGGACTATGAATGGGTTTTGGTTATTGACTATTCTCAGAGAGTGTAAGAAGTTTTCTTTGCTGAAGAGATCTGGCTGTAATGGTAGGAAAAAAATGCTTAATTTTGTAATCCCAACTTGTCTCTCCACTAAAAGAGACACAATTCACTGATACAGTCACTGTAAAGCTTTATCTTTGACTTAGAAACATCACTATACTTATCCATAAACAACAGGGAAAGTAATAAGAACTAATGGAATTCTAAAACCCTCAACAGCTATGGCATTGGCCTTGACGGCAGGCAATCGGATCGATCTCTCTAGGACCTACTGCCTTATGCATTAGGAATTACTTCCAGTCTTCGATCCTCTCTTATTGCAATCTAACGTGATGACTGTAGGAAACTTGCATTTCCAAAACGTCCTCTGAAGCAGCCTCTGTACGATTGGAAACCTAAATATTTGGTCTTTTGGAAAAGACATCAGAGAAAAAATTCTCTTGACTGTTGATGGGAAGAACCTTACTGGTGCTTTAACAACTCACGCAGCATTAAGACTAACATTTTAATCCTTGGACTCATGTTTACAACTAAAAAGACATGTGTAACTTCCCTTCAACTACTGGAAGTCTGTTCCTTTAAAAGACTTCAAACTGAAGATATTTAGAAATTCCTCAGAAATGGATTTACAGAAGTAGACAGCTTCTGCCAAAAACAGCAAAACAAGCTTCTGACTGCAGAAGCAGACAGCTTTCACACGACAGAACAAAATTCTCTGATTCTTTAGTATTCTATTATCTTTCCCATAATTACTCATATTGTCCATCATTGCACTTTTGGCCCCTAGATTAACTAAAATGAGCTCCTTTATCTTCATCCTGTGATTCTTTATGTTCTTCTTCTGCTTAAGAAAAAACAAAATTCTCTGGTGCTGCTGTTCTGAATTTAACCGATGGCTGACCAAATTTAATAACTTAAAAACAATACTTCAAAAAATGAATTCTCTTCTACACATTCTTGCTGATATTTAAGTTTCCATAGCATAATTAATCCTGTGCTTTGGTCTCACAAAAGTTGTACACTGACCCTCACATCAATGAAATGCTTATGCTGAACTCCTTATAACCATACCAGCAAAACCTTGCCCTTGAGGAGTGGGAACAAAGAATGGGCCCATCTGGATAAAAAATAGTTATTTAAATTTTCTTCAGAGACATTCCAGCTGGCTTTTCAGGACCTGCCTGACTCTGATGAAGGAATCTATCCACTTCAACTGACTCCTGAGTAGATGCTCAAATAAAAAGGCTTGTTCCTGTTGTGATAATGATTCTTAAATTCTCAATACCAATACAGTCTTTGCCCCACAAATATACTTCTTCTCGTGTGGACATCAGGTTTGCCCTCACCTACCACATACTAACTTATCTTGTGTATTCGGATAACTGTTAGAAAATTTCAGATGTTTAAAACTTCCACCCCTCCAGTGAACCATGTTCCCTGAAAAGGGTACCTAGGGGAGCACGGGCTGACTTAGGGTCCCTGGGGGAGAACTGGTTCCCTAGCATGCGTACTGTGCCAACAGCCCCCGCCAGAGTTGGGGTGATGCAGCTGGAAAGGATCCTGCTCACCTTGCTTCTCCCCTGGCCAAAGACACGCATCACACAGCTTCTGCTCTGGAAGCTGACAGAGATTCTCTCCTGGGTCAGATTCTAGCCAGGCTCCCCTGAGCGCTAGGCTTCCACTTCAAACTATAAAGGCATGGATAAAATTGTAACATTTTTAAAACAGCTTCAAGACCACACTTCTAAGATAACCAGAACCTCCCCTCCTTGCATAGACTTGAGGCTGTCAGAAGAATTTCCTGTTTGCTCTAGCTGACGCCTGAAGATAGGGCTGCTGCCTCCCAGCCTCTGGACGAGGGTATAAGCCTACCCTCTCCAAGTGCAGGTTAGCAAACCCAGATGCGTCTCACACACCGCAACCTCCCCTGACCCCCATGTTTTGTAATTTTTCATTCCCTGACTCTACTAAAACCCTGTCCACCACCCTTCCGTATTCCCTCATTTTCCCTTGAAAACGTCCAGCCGCTCTGTTAAAATCGAAGTGAAGTTCCGTTCATGTTGGATTCTTTTCTCTATTGCATTAGTATATTACTGAGTAAAATCTGTCCTGTCCACTTTAACTAGTGTCTGACTTTCTCTTTGACAAAGCCTAGGCGTAAATTCATCAGGCCAAGTGTCATGGATGATCACATAGTCCTTAATTTCTTCTTAGCTAGCCAAAGAGAAGTCTTTGCCAGAGTAACCACTTCTTACTGCACTTGTATAAATATTACTGAACAGCCCATGACTGGGGTGGGGGTGAGGGTTGGGGGGAAGCATCCTGGATGTCTAGAAAAAGATAGCTGGTTTGTGGGGGGTGAGGAGACTTTCAGTGTCTGGGTGTCAGATAGTCTGGCTGTTTTCAGAATCTGTTTATTTCAGAATATAAGAATAACCATTTTTGTTCCTGAAAGTTCTATTTCCTTGAATCTTACCACCAAACTGCCTAACACAAGCACAAATCCTATAACAATGCCTAACATCCTCTTTCTGAGATATCCTAGTTTCCCATGGTATGTATTCTTCCTCTGATGCAAGTCAATAGACCCTACCTTGTTCAATTACATGCATGTTCCTAATGGCCTTTGACTAGAAGACACTGACTCTGAGAAGCCATGTAATGATCTAAAGAATAAAAGAGAGACAGTAAACCATCAATTAAATTAACTTACCCAAGGAGATGGTTTGTAAATGTATTTCTGATGCAGCGAGGATGTTTTTCAATTTTCCTTCAGAGACCTAAGTGAAGGTGTAACTCAGAAAACATGGCTGGCATATCAATAATGTCAAAAAAAAGCTTTTTTTTCCTTTTAAGTCAGCACCTCTTAAAGTATCTTCTACAGAATATGAGTTCCATGACATGCTCTTCAAAATAAAGGGTTCCATGTTCAAATCAGCCTGAGAATCACATATAGTTTTAGTGTCCTTCTGGGAGGTTCTTAATGCATGTTAAAGGCTCTATTTTTGGGTAAATTACTTTTGGGTAAATTAGCATTTGGGAACATTTATTACTTCATTTGTAAAATGAGGATTACGTTAATTTCCTAGTACTGCCTTGACAAACTGGGTGGCTTACAAAAACAAAACTTTACTCTCTGCATTTCTGTAGGCTAGAAGCCTGAAATGTCAGCAAGGTTACGCTTTCCTCAAAGGCTCCAGGGAAGCAGTCTTCCTTGCCTCTTGCAGCTTCCCGTGGCTCCCAGCAATCTGTGGCAGGCCACAGCTTGTAGATGCATCACTCTCGCCTCTTGACTCTGCCTCAAGGTGTTTCCCTTCTGTGTCCTCGCATCATCTTCCCTCTCTGTATTCTGTGTGTCAGTCTTCTCTTGTTATAAAAGCCCCAGTCAGTGGGCTTAAGGCCCATCTTAATTCAGTATTACCTCATCTTAACTAATTACATCAACAAAAATTCTATTTCCCTATAAGGTCACATCCACATGTTTCTGGGGTTAGGACGTGGACATATCTTTGGGGGGTGCTTATACCCACAACAGGGATGTATAACATCTGTTTCACAGAGTTGTTGTTAAGTATCAACTGAGATAGAGTGCTTCACAGATACGCTCCACTCTCATGAATGTGGGAATGACCTAGATTCAATGTATCATCCCATCAATGCTCAGATGATGTGTGACCTCAATTCTCATGTTCATGTAAAGTGTAAATAGCAACATCTTCTGGTGTTTTACAGAAAGGCATACCCAACAGATATACTGATTACTTTCAGATTATCCTAGAGCTCAGGAGACAAGTCAAAAGTTGCAGCTACAGTTAAGGGAATAGTCACGTAGATGCTGGAAGTTTGGGAGACTGATATGGGAAAGGCAAGCAATGTGAGAAGCTTGGAGAGGGTGTTTTAACTCAATGTTATAGAGAATTAAAGTTTCCATTGGCTGGCAGGGCCAGGACAGAATCAGGAAGTACAGAGCTGAAATGTGAGAGGCGGTGCATGTGCAGGCCCAAACCAAGACTACAAAGTGCAAGTGGGGCTGGATTGGACGTCACAACCAGGTGTCACCTCTAGGTTGGCAGGGCACTGAAATCGGTCAGCACACAGAGCCTCGGGGGACAAGGAGACAAGACGTGGGAATTCAGATTGGTATGTGACCAGCCAGAGGAATTCTCATGGAAGGTTCCATTACAAATGGCCTTTTATTGAAAGGATAGAGTCCCATCCATATAGCCATACAGAATCTACTTTAGTCTTAAAGAGCCTAACTTTGGAGCCAGGAGTCTGATGGAATCTTAGAGAAAGCTTATATCTAAGAGACCAGAGAGTATCTGAAAAAGTAGAAATAAATTTGAGAGCAATGAAATCCTTTAACATTTTCACTATGAAAACTACCACTTCTCCCATCTCAAGATAGCAGGGCTTATGAATTGCAGTAAGAAAGGCAGTCAGAGAAGGTTGAGACCCAGCCCTGTATTCTTCCTTCCCTAGGGTATGGCAAGCCTTCAGAGACACTGTCAGCTACAGATGTTGAGCAGACCCATTTCATAGACAGAGTGTGGAATCCAGCAGGCATGACCACAGATAAGATGTCATAAAAAAGATGGTAACTGGTGGCTCAGCAGGGATCCAATGAGTGTGGGGAGACCAAAAACAGACCTTAGCAACAGGGTCTCCTTGAGCAACTAGGAAGGAAGGCAGCACTCAGGGAGGAAGTTAGTCTGCACACAGCAAGGCCCTTCACTGCCAGGCCACACTGCAGGGAGAGGACCTTGGATGTGAGAAAAGGCCTGGCCAGAGTAGGCAGGCCCTGAATCCTGCTGAGCCCAAATGCTGGGCACGGGGACTCATACCAGGGGAGAAGCCAGGACAGGAGTCCATTGCCCCTAATGAGGTAGAGTCTCAGGACTAAGATTGAGCTTCAATTTTAGAATCATGACATAAGTTCAGGATCAGATCAACCCCAAGGGAAACACTGAGCTCCAGAGCTGCTTCAGTTCCTCTGCCTGAGACTGGGATTAGTTCTGGGTCCACAGCAGGCTGAAGAAGAGTGGGAAGGGTCAAAGGCTGTCACACAGCCCCAGCTATGGGGAGGGGAGATCTGCAGAAGCTAGAGGTTTTATTCTAAGAGTGTCTTAATCCCTGGAAAGCTAAAGAAAAGTACACAAACACCCTTCCTACAAGCCTCATTTAAGCTAACAGCCACAGGCTAAAAACTGGGCCAGCTCAGGGCCAACATTGCCTTTAGCTAAACATTTTCTCTTGAGGAACCTCTAAAACATTTTGGCTGTTCTGTCCTGCTTGTATAGAGTATGTTTGACTACACCGTACCACAACTTTTCACTAGACTATGAAAACGGAAAAAGAAAATTGCTGACTAGGTGTGGCTGTAAAAATCAGTCAGGCCAATTAAGTTGGCAGCTGAGAAATATATGAAGAGGTAAATTCAAGGGAAATTAGGAAGTAAATTGACAGCATAATTTCCACTGCCTTGGAGAAGAGGGAATGAGCATGGGTGTGGCTTTCTGACTGAAAGGGGGCTTGGAACAAAGAAAAAATTAAGGTTTTGTCTCCTGCAGCTTTACTGGTAATAAAGCAATGAAGGAGAAACAGTGAGAAGCAGCAGCTGATGAAGCTTCCACGTTTCCGTTATGGAGGAAACCCTTTGCTGCACGACCAGTTAAAATCTGATGCAGGTGGGTAGCTTACACTAATGCCTAGAAGGCCATGGCAAAAGTCATAACATGGTCAAAAGCTCACGGACTTATTTTCATTTAAACTTAGAAAAATACATATTTTGAGGCATTCACAGGGGGCCAGTTAGACTGTTGCAGAGTCCCCCTCCACAACTGACTGGGTGCTGTGCCCACAGCTGTGCTCACCTTCCATTCTCAGATCTGGGCCTGTGACTGAGACACTCAGACACGTTGACCCAGACATGCCCAGAAGAATAGCCAGCAATGTGCCATTAGACAGAGAGCCACTGTGATATTGGGGTAAACTATTAAAGCACAGATAATCTTCCATAGAATCAAGGTTTGCATCATCTTACAAGGAATGATGGGACTTTGTGCAGAGTGGTCAGAGAAGAATGAGCATCACCAGACCTGTCAGTACTCTGTCAGGAGATGTAGTAGACACATGCGGGCAGCCTCCCTGATTGCAGAGAGGCGACATTCTGAGTCCTCTGCTTGGGCACTGCCTCTGGGCTTTCTAACTCCCACATCAAAAGTCCTCGTAAAGTGTCCTCAGGGTCCTTGGCTGTCTGATTTCATCAGCCATCCTTCACTTCATGCCACCAGCCTTGGCCAAGCCTAGGGCTTTGGGAGAGCAGCTTCCTAGATCAGCCCACCTCTGCCTCTAGCCACAAATGCTTGTTGATTCAAGAGGAGGACAGCCAACCTGTACTGTGTTTACTCAGGTGGAGGCACTCTGCAAAGCTCATTATGTACATTAACTCAACTAATGCTCAAAGAAGTCTAGGTACTCTGAACTGGTCATTTTATAGATGAGAAATACCAAGTGCAAAGACATGGCATAGCCTGTGTGCTCAAGTTCCTTTGTCAGTTAGTGGTGGGGATGGGCTTGAGTCCAGTTATCAGCTCTCAATCACAGGCTGTCCTGCTTCTCTCTCAGCCACATACACTAAGGAACACAGTCTCAGACCTAAAGAAACCTCCAGGGTGCTGAATAAATCAGACAAGTTAATAGACAAAGCTCTGTCAGAGGGGAGAAGTTAACAGACAAAGCAAGGTGTGAAGGCCCATCTGAAAGGAATGTAAAGAGTGCCTGGGAACTTGTGGTAGTGGCCCAGATATCCTTGGGAACAAGGGGGAGTTTTTTGTTTTGTTTTGTTTTTTGTTATCATTAATCTACAATTACATGAAGACATTATGTTTACTAGGCTCCCCCCTTCACCAATTCCTCCTCACACACACCATTACAGTCACTGTACATCAGCATAGTAAGATGCTGTAGAATCACTACTTGTCATCACAGTGTTGCACAGCAACTCTTTTTGATGCAATTGCGAATGAAATTGTTTTCCTGATTTCTCTTTCTATTAGTTCATTGTTAGTGTATAGGAAAGCCACAGATTTCTATGTGTTACTTTTGTATCCTGTAACTGCTATATTCCAATATCAGTTCTAGTAGTTTTGGAGTGGAGTCTTTAGGATTTTTTTATGTACAATGTCATGTCATCTGCAAATAGTGACAGTTTAACTTCTTCTTTACCAACTTGATAGGTTGTATTTCTTTGTTTTGTCTAATTGCCATGGCTAGGACCTCCAGTACTATGTTGAATAACTGGGGAGAGTGGGCATCCCTGTCTTGTTCCCAATCTCAGAGGAAAAGCTTTCAGCTTCTTGCTGTTCAGTATGTTGGCTGTTGGTTTATCATATATGGCCTTTATTATGTTGAGGTACTTGCCCTCTATACCCATTTTGCTGAGAGTTTTTATCATGAATGGATGTTGAATTTTGTCAAATGCTTTCTCAGCATCTATGAAGATGATCATGTGGTTTTTGTCCTTGTTTTTGTTGATGTGGTAGGTGATGTTGATGGATTTTCGAATGTTGTACCATCCTTGCATCCCTGGGATGAATCCCACTTGGTCATAGTGTATGATCCTTTTCATGTATTTTTGAATTTGGTTTGCTAATATTATGTTGAGTATTTTTGCATCTACATTCATCAGGGATATTTGTCTGTAATTTTCTCTTTTGGTGCGGTCTTGGCCTGGTTTTGGTATTAGGGAAATGTTGGCTTCATGGAATGAGTTTGGGAGTATTCCCTCCTCATCTATTTTTTGGAATACTTTAAGGAGAATTGGTATTATGTATTCTCTGTATGTCTGATAAAATTCTGAAGTAAATCCATCTGGCCCGGGGGTTGTGTTCTTGAGTAGTTTTTTGATTACTGCTTCAATTTCGTTGCTGGTAATTGGTCTGTTTAGATTTTCTGTTTCTTTCTGGGTCAGTCTTGGAAGGTTGTATTTTTCTAGGAAGTTTCCATTTCTCCTAGGTTTTCCAGCTAGTTAGCATATAGATTTTCATAGTATTCTCTAATAATTCTTTGTATTTCTGTGGGGTCCGTTGTGATTTTTCCTTTCTCATTTCTGATTCTGTTAATGTGTGTAGACTCTCTTTTACTCTTGATAAGTCTAGCTAGAGGCTTATCTTTTTTGTTTATTTTCTCGAAGAACCAGCTCTTGGTTTTCATTGATTTTTTCTATTGTTTTATTCTTCTCGATTTTATTTATTTCTTCTCTGATCTTTATTATGTCCCTCCTTCTGCTGACCTTAGGTGTCATTTGTTCTTCTTTTTCCAATTTCAATAATTGTGACATTAGACTATTCATTTGGGATTGTTCTTCCTTCTTTAAATAGGCCTGGATTGCTATATACTTTCCTCTTAAGACTGCTTTTGCTGCATCCCACAGTAGTTGGGGCTTAGTGTTGTTGTTGTCATTTGTTTCCCTATATTGCTGTATCTCCATTTTGATTCAGTCATTGATCCATTGATTATTTAGGAGTGTGTTGTTAAGCTTCCATGTGTCTGTGAGCCTTTTTGCTTTCTTTGTACAATTTATTTCTAGTTTTATGTCTTTGTGGTCTGAGAAGTTGGTTGGTAGAATTTCAATCTTTTTTAATTTACTGAGGCTCTTTTTGTGGCCTAGTATGTGGTCTATTCTGGAGAATGTTCCATGTGCACTTGAGAAGAATGTGTATCCTGTTGCTTTTGGATGTAGAGTTCCATAGATGTCTATTAGGTCCATCTGTTCTAGCGTGTTATTCAGTGCCTCTGTGTCCTTCCTTACTTATTTTCTCTCTGGTGGATCTGTCCTTTGGAGTGAGTGGTGTGTTGAAGTCTAAAATGAATGCATTGCATTCTATTTCCTCCTTTAGTTCTGTTAGTTTTGTTTCACATATGC
Organism: Manis javanica; assembly: GCF_040802235.1. Taxonomy (NCBI): domain Eukaryota; kingdom Metazoa; phylum Chordata; class Mammalia; order Pholidota; family Manidae; genus Manis; species Manis javanica. The sequence continues at coordinate 58,623,214 of NC_133164.1, read as the reverse complement.
TGGTGCTCCTGTGTTGGGTGCATATATATTTATAATGGTTATGTTGTCTTGTTGGACTGACCCCTTTATCATTATGTAATGTCCTTCTTTATCTCTTGTTGCTTTCTTTGTTTTGATGTCTATTTTGTCTGATACTAGTACTGCAACATCTGCTTTTTTCTCCCTGTTGTTTGCATGAAATATCTTTTTCCATCCCTTGACTTTTAGTCTGTGCATGTCTTTGGATTTGAGGTGAGTCTCTTGTAAGCAGCATAGATGGGTCTTGCTTTTATATCCATTCTATTACTCTGTGTCTTTTGATTGGTACATTCAATCCATTTACATTTAGGGTGATTATTGAAAGATATGTACTTACTGCCATTGCAGGCTTTAGATTTGTGGTTACCAAAGGTTCAAGGTTAGTTTCTTTAGTATCTTACTACCTAACTTAACTCACTTATTGAGCTATTATAGACACTGCCTGGTGATTCTTTATTACTCTCCCTTCTTATTCCTCCTCCTCCATTCTTTATATGTTGGGTGTTTTATTCTGTGCTCTTCTGTGTTTCCTTTAACTGCTTTTGTGGGTAGTTGATTTTATTTTTTGCCTTTAGTTAGTATTTGCTTCATCTGCTTTCTTTGCTGTGATTTTTTTTCTGGTGATATCTATTTAGCTTTAGGAGTGCTTCCATCTAGAGCAGTCCCTGTAAAATACCCTGTAGAGGTGGTTTGTGGGAGGCAAATTCCCTCAACTTTTGCTTGTCTGGGAATTATTTAATCCCTCCTTCATATTTAAATGATAATCATGCTGCATACAGTATTCTTGGTTCAAGGCCTTCTGTTTCATTGCATTAAATATATCATGCCATTCTCTTCTGGCCTGTAAGGTTTCTGTTGAGGAGTCTGATGATAGCCTGATGGGTTTTCCTTTATAGATGACCTTTTTCTCTCTAGCTTTCTTTAAAACTCTTTCCTTGTCCTTGTTCTTTGCCATTTTAATTATTACGTGTCTTCGTGTTGTCCTCCTTGGGTCCCTTCTGTTGGGAGTTCTGTGTACTTCCGTGGTCTGAACAATTATTTCCTCCCCCAATTTGGGGACGTTTTCAGCAATTATTTCTTCAAATATACTTTCTATCCCTTTTTTTCTCTCTTCTTCTTCTGGTACCCCTATAATGCAGATATTGTTCCTTTTGGATTGGTCATACAGTTCTCTTAATATTGTTTCATTCCTGGAGATCCTTTTATCTCTCTCTGCATCAGCTTCTATGCATTCCTGTTCTCTGGTTTCTATTCCATCAATGGCCTCTTGCATCTTATCCATTCTGCTTATAAATCCTTCCAGAGATTGTTTCATTTCTGTTATCTCCTTCTGGACTTCATCCCTTAGCTCTTGCATATTTCTCTGCAGCTCCATCAGTATGGTTATGACCTTTATTTTGAATTCTTTTTCAGGGAGATTGGTTAAGTCTATCTCCCCAGATTCCTTCTCAGGGGAGGATGTCTGGGTTAGTCTGGTCTGTATCAAATTCTTCTGCCTTTTCATGGCAATAGAGGTAGTTGCAGGAAGCTGGCACATGTGTTTGCTGGGAGAACATCCCTTCTTGCTGGTTTGTGGCCTTCCTCTCCTGGGAGAATGGTGACCCCTAGCGGCTTGTGCTGGGCAGCTGCACACAGACAGGGTCTCTGATTCTTGTCCGGCTGCTGTGGAGTTAAGCTCCGTGGTTGCTGTGGGCATGTCCAGCCTCACACTGCTGCTCCTCTATAGCGGAGCAGCATCAGAGGGGAAATGGGCGGGAGGCTAATTATCTCCTTGAGGGGCCTCCAAACTGCACTGCCGCCCTGGGGGTCAGGGTGCCTGGAATTTCCCAGGATTCCGAGCTGCTGGGCTAAGTATCCCGGGACACTTCCATCCAGCTGTGGGGTCCCTGTCCCTTTAAGTCTTACAAAAAGCACTTGCTTTTCTTTGTCCCAGGGCGCCAGCTGCTGGGACCCTCTCACAGGTTTTACTGTCCTGTTTCCCTAGTATCCAGCACCCCATGCACTGTGTGTCTGCGCTCTGGGGCAGATTGCTAGGGCTGGGTGTTTAGCAGTCCTGGGCTCCCTCTCCCTCCCTGCTCTGACTCCTCCCTGCTCTGACTCCTCTCTTTCCACCGAGTGCCAGGGTGAGGGGCGCTCGGGTCCTGCCGGGCCGCAGCTTGTATCTTACCGCCTTCGTGAGGTGCTGGGTTCTCGCAGGTGTAGATGTAGTCTGGCTATTGTCCTGTATCTTCTGGTCTCTCTTTTAGGGATAGTTGTATTTGTTGTATTTTCAAAAATATATATGGTTTTGGGAGGAGATTTCCGCTGCTTTACTCACGCCGCCATCTTGGCTCTGCCTTCAAGGGGGAGTTTTTAAGGTTGATGAGAGAGGCTGCCTAAGGAGAGGGGGTCAGGTTCCAAACAGGAAATGGGATGTAGGAAGACCAGTTGTTGAATGACAGCCTGGGGAAACTACAGGAAATATAGTCTAGGTAAGCATGAAAGGGAATTCGAGTAGGGTAGAGGGTGGTTTGAGAGAGACCTACATCCACAAAAAGAATTTGGATTTTATCCTGATGATGGGCCTTGAATTGTGGAAAGCAAATTTGTATTTTAGAAGGGAGATTCTGGCAGCAGATGGAGGACAGTTTGGAAGGAGATAAGCCTAGGTTCAGAGTGACTGGAAGGTTGCTCGGGTGATTGTCATGGGCAGGGACATGGACATATCTGGGTGGGATTGAAAGAGAAAGAAATTCTAGTTGACTGGGCTTGTGGATGGACCAGTTACAGAAGGTCAGGGAAAGAGGGCTCAAAGATTTTCTTGGGTATTTGTATGGGAGAATGGTGCCTTATATTAATAAAAATAACATAAGAGGAAGATACTGTCTGGGGAGCAGTGAATTTAGTTTGGGGGTATTCTGAATCTGAAGCATTTAGAAAACCAGTCTGCCTGTTGCAGTCTAGACCAGGGAGGAGCTCAGGCACCAATCGGCACTCAACGGGGACTGAGGCCAGAGGAGTTGAGGAGCCCATGCAAAGGCATGAGAGCAGAGGAGGGAGGAGGGTCCAGGACAGAACCTTGGGGAGCAGCAACGATTAAGGGACAGGCAGGGAGAACAGGGGCCCTTGAAAGATGATTGAGAAAGACTGGTCAAATAGTAAAAGATGAATCAGGAATGCAGTGTCAAGGAGGCCAGGAGAAAGACTGCTTTAAGCCTGAGTCTGAGTAGTCACTGGGAATAAAATATATCAAGGGCTTGGAGATAAGAAGGCTTATCAGTGATCAGAGGTGTTGTGCAAGCCAGGAGACAGGAACTGGTAAGGAGCAGCAGTGGGCAAGGGGCACAGAGACGGAAGAGGGTGCTCTCTGGGGTCCTGCTGTCTGCGGAAGACCTGGGGCCTGGGAGGAAGGTGCAGGACTTCTTTTCTCTGGAGGTACCATGATTCTTACTCTCAGCCCAGCTCCCACTGTGGGCTGCACACTCTTCCTCTGTTCACCTCTCCTCCTCTCTCTCCAAATGTCACACTCCGGCATCCTGCCAGAGTAGAGTGCACACTGTACCTGAAGTCTGATAGATCTGGTTTGACTCCCAACCCTCCCACTCTGGCTTTTTAACTCTTACTCTCTGAGGTTTAGCTTCCATGCCTTTAAAATGAGACTAACAAAGGTAGTCCCTTAGGATTGTTTGGAGTGGCTTGTGAAAGACCAAATGGTTCACTATGCATAGCAGGTGGTCAACCAAATGTTAGTCTCCTCTTCTCCTACCTAATTCTGTGACCTCGTCAATTTTTTGCTTTGACTTTTCCTTTTACACTTGACCTCCCTAAATCATCGGGCACACTGCTGTCATGTCTTTCTAGCCTTTTCCTTGCAGATCCACAGCAATAGCTGCCCTGCCCACCCCACTGCCTCACCAGATCCTCCTCAGCACCATACACAGCTCGGATGAGGTCATGGGCTCCTGCTCAGCTGCTGTTCTAATGCTCTTTGCTCAAACTTCTTTCTCAGTCATTCTAGAATTTGATCCTCACATCTTGTCTTTGAAACCTCCACTCTTTCCCTGACTTCTGTGGCCCTGAGTTCTTAATGGTTTCCCATTTTCTGACTGCTGTGCCCTTCCTGAGTTCTTCACCCAGTTGTGGAAGCCCACTGGGCCCCACCAGGGTCCCCAGCTCACCTCTCTGTAATCCCCCAGAGCTCATCCACCCTTGAGACTTCACCACCATCTCTCTGCCCTGGACTCCCAGACATGTCTTTTACATATAAAAATATCATATTTCTCTCTTATAATTTGCAAAAAATTTTCTTCTCTGTTATCTCATTTACTCCACTTGGCTGTCTTTTGTGATAGGCTGAGCTGACATTATTATCTGCTCTGATAAGGAAAAAAACTGAGACCAAGAGAATTTAAGTGTTTTTTCCTAAATTCTAGCCCAAGCTGTGTTTCCACATTTCTAGTTGTCTACAAGATAGGCTTACTTGGAGCCTATCCACTGTGTGTGTCTACATTTGTATGCTGAAGCCCCAACTCCAAGTGTGACTGTGTCTGGAGATGGGGTCTTTATGAGGTAATTAAGTTGAGTGAGGCCACAGGGTAGGGCCCTGATTCAAAAGGATGAGTGTCCTTAGGAGAAGAAACACTGTGCCGTGTGAGGACACAGCAAGAAGGCAGCAGCCGCCTACAAGCCAAGAGGAGAGACCTCCGAGTGAGACCAACTATGCTGGCACCCTGACCTTGGACTTCCAGTCTCAAAACTGTGAGACATACATTTCTGTTACTTAAGCCACCCCATGTATGGTATTTTGTTATGGCAGCCTGAGCAGACTAATACAGCTGGTGACCACATTGGGATATTTTCTTATTTTTCTTTATTTTATGTTTCACATCCAATCAATGGCCAGAGTTATCTCCATTGTTTTTACATGATGTGCCTTGAATTTTATCCTTACTCTTCGTATGCAAAGTCACCACCCTAACCTTGCACTTTGTTAGCTAATGCCTGAAGCTGTTAGCATCTCCTGACCTGTACACCATTATAGGAGTGAACTAATTAAAACACCATTTTTGTTTCACCGTGAAAACCTGTAACTGCCTATCAGACCAAATACAAATTCCTCAACAGGAAACATAAGACTTTCTACCCCTTGTCCCAGCAACACCTGTGTTCTTATATATGAGATTCAGCACCAACTCCTGGAGCCATGCAATGGGGTGACAGATGGCAGAAAGCTCACAGAGATCTGGGTCCTGGTCTGCCACTTTCTAGATATAGGTGGCTTTGGCTAGACACCTCACTTAGCTTCTTTGGGGAAACTTACCTGTAAAATGAGGATAACAATGCCCCCAACCCCACCTCTGAAGAGGTCTCTGGGGGCAGCAGATGTAAAAGGGATCTGAAAGTACTTTGGAAATGGTGAAGCTAGCATATTACAATATTACGGCTTCTCAAGCCAGGTAGCCCACGCCTGGATTTGCATGCTCCTGTGCTGTTCACACTGCTCTCTTCTCTGCTTCTCCCCTCTTCTTTGTCTCCGCACTCCCCAATATGCAAGGTGCCTAACTCTTGTCCAGCTAAATCCTCGTCTCCTTCAACATCTAGATTACCTCCTGCACATCACCTTATGCAACTGACACTTCCTACCAGCCTCGATGTTTTTAATCATTCCCACAGCACTTGTGGTTAATTCTTCATGTGCTTCCATAGATATATCTTAGGCAGACTCATCACATTGGCCTCTCCAGATTAGGAGATTTGCAGGAGGAAGGGACGGTCCTTTACTTATTTGCATTCCTTATTACATTAAGCAAGCATTTGGCGGAACTTCACTGGCAAATGAGGGTTATCCCATTTGTAAAGCATGTGTGTTAGGAACAGACCTGAGATATTCTTCACCTCTTTAATCATTTCTCTGTGCTCCAAATTTGAGGTATAATCACTATAGTTAACATCATTGAGTGCTCACCCTGTATGAGATAGTTCCATTCATTATGCCATTTACAGATAAGGGAACTGAGGCCCAGAGAAGATAAGCCACTTGTGCAAGATCCCCAAGTGAAATGGGCAGCTGTGGCTCCATGACCATACACCAACTCCCTCTGAATATTTCTATGAACTTAAAGAATGTCCTATTTGTCAGTCCACAGTGTGCAGCAGCTATGGGAACTAAAACCCAAGTTGTGCTCTGAAGTTATTAGATAAAAGGAAGAGCTTTATTGTGGGGAGAGTTGTGAACTGCAGGGGGGTGGGGGTTATTAAAGCAGAAGCCTCCTGCCTTGCAGAACTTCAAACCCACAATGACACAGTGGTTAGAAATAGGCGTAACAAGGAAAAGCTGATGCCTCACAGGGCTGTGAATTCACTGCGCCATCAAATCACATGGAGAAATGATTAAAGAGGTGAAGAAGATCTCAGGGCATTAGTAAAAATATAAAAGCAAGGGCTGAAAGATGAGTTGAGTAAATATGTTGAGAGGCCTAACGGAGCCTCTGCTGCAGGCAAGTGGTGGGGCAGCAGGTAAGAGCACAGACTCTGGACCTGAGGCCTGGTTCTTCCACTCAGAGCCTCCCTAAGACCTTGAGCAGGTGACTTTATCTCCCTCTGCCCCGGTTCCTTAGCAGTAAAACAGAGATAATGACAATAATAGTTCTTGCTTAACAGGGACCTTGTGAGGAAAAAGTGAGATGACGTATGACTGGCACTCTGGCCAGGGCCTGGGCCAGAGAAAGGGCTGGTGTTAGCTGTTGTCATTGCAGAGGATTATGCACTCAGCTCCCCCAAGCTATGCAGACAGGATGCCACCGTCTGGACTGGAAGATCTATGTATCTGTCCTTCAAAACCCCAGAAGGCCCAGAGTGCTGAACTAGTATGCCCCCCAAACCCAAACAAGGAAGTGCCTAGTCCTTGAAGTCCAAGACTGCAAGCTCAGCCTTTAGTGGAAACGGGCCCTGAATGTCATGGCAGAAACATAAAGCTTCATAGACATTTCTGGCCTACCAGGAACAGTCTTGCACTTTTTCAAAAGAATAAAGTGAATTAAATTCTTGGAGTTTAAAGTAGAAATACAAACAAAAAGAACTGAGATTACAACATTGTTTGAATGAGGAACTGAGCTGGTCTCTAGGCTTCCAGAATAAATGTGGTGGGGGGAGGATAGGCAGGGGGTAAACCACACAGAGCCTTGTTTCCATGGAGTCAGCACTTGGGGCATGATGCTGCTCCCATTCCTCTTCCACCCTGTCTCCCGCAGCGTGCCTCAAAGCGCCCCAGTGCAAGTCACCAAATGCACTAGGCTAATGCTCGTTGCCTTCCCAATGCTATTTCCTTACCCAGGCCTCACAGTGAAGTCAGCACCTTGTCCCATTAGTAAAGATCAAAACCAGCAGCTGTTAAATAGCAGTTAATGGTCCCGGAAATCTGTGGAGGAAATCCTCTAATTCACTTTGTTCTGCAGAGATTCTGGGAGCAGCTTTGGTGCCCAGAGGAATTTCTCAGCCAGAGTCCTGGGGACGGATAATTCACCCTGCAGGATGACTGTTTAGCTTTCCCCTCCTGGGTCTCTGAGTCTATGAAGAGTTTTATTGTCTCATTTTTGTCTTCTGGTTAGGAATGTGCATTTGGAAGCTGCAAAGCTCGCAGGGTCCTGTCCTTGTAGAACCAAACTGTGCCTGGTTCACCCTGGAGCTCAGTGGACAGGAAATCTGGTGTGTGGGTGGGATCGCTGCAGGTTCGTGGAGTGGCTTGAAGCTCTAAGGAATACTCTATGGAACTGGTGTGTTTTCTTTTGCTGGGGGGCTAGAGGGTGCAGGGGAAACTTGGGTGAGTTCCTGCAGCAAGGGTGGGAAGCTTTACCAAGCAGCTGTCATAATAGATGAAGATCCCTGTGGGGGACCAAGTGCACTAAGCAGTTTCTCCCTTGTAATCACCTACCCTAGCTGGCTTCTTTTATAAGTAACCTTTCAGCCCTCTTTTACAATCATTCCTCAGGAATCTACCAGGATCATGCCAGCAGGAAGGGGAACATAGGTGACTGGCCAGTCTCTGACCTGCCTGCTGACTAAATTCCAGAATGTTAAGAGAAAGTTCAGAAACCCACAAACTAACTTCTGAATTTCATTAACTTGTTTTTCTATTGTAGATAAGACCAGACATGTCCTAGGATATTGTTTCCTAATTAGAACATTTTCTTGAAAGCATAGCAATTTGGTTGTCAGCTTTCCAGTGATTTCTCCCAGCTGCTGAGCTACACGTGCCCTTCAGCTTGCAGTTGCCTCCTTCTCCTTGCAGTACTTTCCCTGGTGCCTGAGAGGTCCCAAGAGCCAGACCCTTCCTGGCCTGGACTCTGCCCGAGGCCACAGGGCCTTCTTAAGGTATAACTATGAGGCCCTATTTGGGTGGGCCTGGGCATAGCACGTGCTGGCTATGCCACCTTCCTCTGAAAGGGACCTTTCCTCAGAACACAGAATGTGTGTCAGATGACACCTGCCACCACATTGCACTGTGACAGATGTAAGAAGAGGCACCTCAAGAAGATGTGAATCACTAGAGAACCATTAGGACAAAGATCTGCGTGGGTGAAAATCAGCAACTTGGAAAGTGCTAGTGTGGCCAAAAATTCAGCCCCTTTAAGCATCAGTGTTGATGGTGGTTCAACAAAAGTTGCCTTCTTTCTACCCTTTGCTCACAAGCTTTTCTCCTCTGTTTTCTTGATTGGCTGGTTTGCATATTCTCCTCTGAAGTTCCTTCCTTGAGAATTTCCCTCTGCAAAAAGGAGCCTAAAGCTTATGGACACATCTGGGGATAACTATCCCTTAAAATTGGAGTCTTTTCACAATTTCATTCTTTCTTGCATTATTTTGAGAGTACAAATGATCCCAGAGAACATTTTATCCTCAGGGACATAGCAGGAGCTGACCCCCAGCAGGAGGATGGCAGCAGCGCACGTGAGGGAGACTCTCTCTGCCTCTGAGAGTGAGATACGTGGCGTTACCCTGACATCCTTCTTCCTATCTCTGTCTTTGCTAAATCTCCCTGTTTCATTGTTTAATATCCTCTAAAAGCTAGTTTTCCTTCCACGTGCATCCTAACCACTAACACACAGCTACTATAATAAACACAAATTCAACACGAGGAAAACAACATGTAAGGGAAGTGCTCCTTGAAGATATGACTTTATTTTTTTAAAGAATTCTTTTGACTAAGTGCTGTATTCTCTCTGGCTCTCCAAATTTTTCTCATCTCTTCTTTGCTAACAGAACATATGAGTCTGTGAAGCAGATTATGAATTTAACTTTACAAAAATATCTCAACAACTTTTTGTCATTTTCATCAGTATTCTGTATTTCATCCCCCTGTATTTCATCAGTAGAGTCATCTGTTGTCAACCCAACTTATGATCCAAGTAAGGCCACAGAGTCCTTCTACATCTGAGTCTTCAATTCCCAAAACTTTTGATTCCAAAGACAGTAAAAGATAAACAGTAGATCACCAAGTATCATCTCAGAGGCCATTGCCCTGATCATTTCAATAATTTCCTAGGTATTGTGTTAGCATTTGGATTCTTCCTGTCCACAATCAAAGTGACTAACTGACATGACTCAGGGGTTCTGCAAAAACTTATTCAAATTAAATTACTCTCCTACCAAGACATTTCATAGTATGACATTAAATTCACCTCTCAGAGCAAAGGAATTCTTTGTGAAGGTAGTGTGTGAAACATCCTGTTTCCTGAAAGATATAGAAGCATTGTGATATCATACAGAACCTTTGGGAGTAATCCTAAGAGGACCCAAGTCCTAGCTTTACCCCATGCCAACTGTGTGACCTTAGCAAGTACCCAACCTCTCTGAGTTATTTTGAAGATCTAAGGAAACAACACAGATGAAAGCGTCCAACACAGATGCACTGGGCCTGGCAAATACTACAGTCAATGTATCCTCATGCCTGTTGTGAACTTGTCTACTGCCAATGGAAGCAAAACCTAAGAACCTTTTAGTATGCCAGATGTAGGATAGCTCAAAAGGCATATCCCAGTTATATTACAGGTTTGGTTCCAGACCCAATAACACAAATATCACAATAAAGGGAGTCAAATGAATTTTTGTGGTTTCCCAGTGCATAAAAAAGTCATGTTTACACTAAGTGCATTAAGTGTGCAATAACATTACGTCTAAAAGACCAAAGTGCATTGTCAATGAACAATAATATTTTGAAAGTAATCTTTTTTCTGAATGGTAGGTCTCAAGAGTGGGCTTAAAATATTCAGTAAACCATGTTGTAAACATGTGTGCTGTCATGCAGTCTTTTTGTGTCATTTATAGAGCACAGGCAGAGCAGAATTAGCATAAATTCTTAACAGCCCTAGGATTTTTGGAATGGTAAATGCACATTCAAACAGACTTCAACTTAAAGTTACTGGTTTCATTGGCCCCCTAACAAGAATTAGCCTTTCCTTGGAAGCTTTGATGCCAGATATTGACTTCTCTCAATCTATGAAAGTCCTAGGTGATCTTCTTCCAATAGAAGGCTGTTTCATCTATGTTGAAAATCTGTTATTTAGTGTATTCACCTTCATTAATAATTTTATCTGGATCTTCTGGATAACTTGCAGTTTCTACATCAGCACTTGCTGCTTCACCTTGCATTTTTAAAGAGTTGGCTTCTTTCCTTAAACTTCACGAATCAATTCTGTTAGCTTCAAACTTTTCTTCTGCGGTTTCCTCACCTCTCTCAGCCTTCATAAAATTGAAGGGAGTTAGGGCCTTTTTCTGGAATAGCTTTGGCTTTAGGGAATGTTGTGGCTATTTTTTATCTTCTATTCAGACCACAACATCTTTCTCCAGATCAGCAAAAATGTCTCACTTTCTTATCATTTATGTGCTCACTAGAGTGGCACTCTCAATATCCTTTAAGAACATTTCCTTTGCATCCACAAGTTGTCTAAACTTTTGGTGCAAGAGGCCCAGCTTTCAGCCTATCTCAGCTTTTGACATGCCTTCCTCACTAAGTGTAATCATTTCTAGCTTTTGATTTAAAGTGAGAGACATGCAACTCTTCCTTTCACTTGAACACTTAGAGGCATCATACAGTTTTTAAATAGCCTGATTGAAATATTGTTGTGTCTCAGGGAATAGGAGAGAGGAGAAGGAGAGAGATGGGGGAATGGCCAGTTGATGGAGCAGTCAGAATACATACAACATTTACTGATTGAGTTATCTGTCTTCTATGAGTTCATGGTGCCTCAAAACAATTACAAGGTAACATCAAGGATCACTGATTACAGATCACCATAACAAACATAATAATGAAAATGTTTGAAATATTGTGAGAATTAACAAAATGTGATACAGAGACATGAAGTGAGCAAATGCTTTTGGAAAACTGGTACCAATACACTTGCTTGATGCAGGGTTGACACAGACCTTCAATTTGTAAAAAAAAAATGCAGTATCTGTGAAGTGCAATAAAACAAAGTGCAATGAAGTGAGGTATGCCTATATAGATAGTAAGAAACAAACAGATAAGGAAGGAATGTTTTAATATGTCCAGAAAAATGGAAAACTTGGGGAATTTCCCTGGAAGGTGCCCTAAGAAGCTGTCAGTAGAATAGAGGCAGCAGGCTTCTGCCATCCAAAGAGGACAGGGCAGAGAAAAAGCAAGCCTCAGGCTTTCCACCTTCTCCAGACCATCCTGCTGCCCCATGTCTCCTCTAAGGCACATCTGGCCTCATTACTCGACAGTTTCCACCAACCCCTCCTCATATCACGGGGACTGGGTCAGTCTGCCATAGTACAGGCTGTCATCTGTCCCCTGGACAAAAGACACAATCTCCTGAATGGTCCACTGCATTCTCTCTTACTGTTCCCAATCCATTCTCCACACAGTGGCCAGAGTGACCTTTCCCAAATACATATCTGAGCATGTTACTCTTCTGCTTAAAAACCATCATTACCTCAGAACAAAGTTCATCTCCAGGCTCTTCACACTATGGATCTTGTCACCAAGCATATCCTCTCCTCCCTACTCCCCTCAGTAAAATCCACCCTGCCTCATGGAACTTATTTCAACACCTAAACACATCTGGTTCTCTCATTCCTATGCACTCTGAGCCCCAGTCATCTCATGGGGCTATCTCTTAACCAACCTTGGTCTTCTTTCTAGCCATTGCTTCTAGAAGAATCCTTCTCTGAGCCTTCAAAGGTCTTGGTTGTCTGCCGCCCCACCAGCCCCTGCAGCCGCTGGACCCTGTTTTGACCCACTCGTCAGACTTTTGCCCACTGATGGTGAGAACGGGTTCTCACATGTCTGCTGCTGCAACCCCAGCCCCTAGCACAGCTCACAGCATGTGGATGTGTCAAACAAATGAGCAATGAGTGAGCTTATGAAGCTGTTATGCAACCCTATCATTTTATGTCTCACAATACATACCTTCTAGGGAAAAAATTAAGTGCATTTTTTCTCACAAACTGTCTACCTCTGAAATTCAAATCTAAAGTCTGGAGATAGTAATACAGGGTCAGTGACCTAGAGGCAAAGGTGTAGCCACAAAAAGGGCCCAAATGGTGCTTTGTTCTAAACATTGTAGGAAGCAAAGCTATTTACATCTCTGAGGTTTGTAAATCTTCTTTCTGGTTCTGTGCTAACAAGTTCCTCATAGGGATTTGTGTCTGCTGTAGTTAGCAAGGGGAACTGTCTTCAAATCTCTCAGAGAATTTGTAAGAGAACAAAATTATTGTTAAGGTGAGACAACAGGAAAAGAAACCAAATAAGTTCAAAGAAGTTGTGATGCCTCCAAGTCCTATGTAGGCGATCATGTTTTGTGTACCAGTGATAGGGAAAATTTACAAGGACAGCAACCTAGCAGGTGGCTCTCTTCTGCCTCGCCCCCATCTTCAACCCAAACAAAAAACACTCCCCTGGTTTCCCCGTGCTGCCAAGCACCGGGTCCCAAGGTTCACTCCCTAAACTCCCTCCCCCTTGACTGCTCGGTTGCTGTGCACATAGGAATGTTACAGATAAGGAAGCGGAAAGGTATAAATTGCTCCCTTTTCCTTTGGGAGACTTTTTGGGAGATTACTCCCCTCTGAGCCCGCCAGTGTGAAATAAAGCCTCAACACTCTAAGACCTCCGAGTGCCACTTGGTGTTTTCCGTCGGTGATCCAGTCCAGGCTTTTTTTCCAGTATTTTCCATAACATTTGGTTCCCTGATAGGGAAACCCAGCCGTACTGGCCCTTTGTTGCCACCAGTTTGGGGCAATGGCAGAGCAGTGATGGAACAGGAGATCTCAAAGGAGAAAGCACGCCCTGCCTGACCTTTCGGCAGTCTCCCACCCAGTCGCCCTGGGCCAGCCCTGCTCTGCTGTTCCCACCGGACTCAAGGAGGCTTGGCAGGTGAGGACCTGTTTCCGACATCGAATCCAGTAAGGCCCCAGGGCACCTGACCCAGCCAGTCCCACCCACTGGGGTGGAAGGGGAGCCTGATCAACTCCCAGGAGGCTTATTAGAAGTCTCACAGGTAGACATTCCCAGGGGGGAATGTTTAAACTCTGGTCTGCCTCTGTGTGTGTGTGTGTGTGTGTGTGTGTGTGTGTGTGTGTGTGTGTGTTTGTGTGTGTGTGAGTGAGTGTGCAGGGCAGCTGAAGTCATTCAGTCTGCACTGAATCTATGATTCTGTGGCCTGTGCTATGGAATCTGCGTTGGCCCTCATCCACTTTCATGGTCAGCCGTCAGGGCATATCGGTGATTCAGCTTCAGCTGACCTGGCCTGGGACTTATACAGATGCACCTTAGCCAAGGCTGGCCAAAGTCTCCGCAAGGAGCATGAACGGATAGGCATCTGACTGGTCTCCTTTCTAGAGGAGGCACCCCTCCCTTGTCTGTTGTCGCGGCCCCGTCCATGGATACATCATGGGGTCAGGGTCAGGGCACAGTAAACCCACAGTCCCCGACACTATGATCAAGAATTTCAGGAACAGATTTTCAGAAGACTACAGAGTGAAATTAACTCCTGGCAGGTTGAAAGCCCTGTGTGAATCTGAATGGCCCACCTTTAATGTAGGGTGGCCTCTGGAAGGGTCTTTAGATGTCCCACCAATCCTCTGAGCCTGGCAGGTCATCCCTAGAGATCCAGGTCATCCTAATCAGTTCCCATACTTTAACTCCCGGTTAGAAACTGCCCAGACTCTTCCCCCTTGGGTGCAATTTGCTTGCAACAGGCAAGGACAGAGTAGGGTCTTAGTTGCCTCAACAAAGAAGCCTGCAAAGAAACAACAGAAGCCTGAGCCTCTGCACATTTTTACTGGTGACCCAGAGGAAGAGCTAATATTGCCCCTGCCTTTTGTGCCTCCAAAGCCATCAGCAACCAGCCCCCCTGGTCCCTGATACCTCGTCGCTATCAGCCTCCCTGCCAACTCCAGACCAGTGAACCCACTTCCCCCTGGACCAGCAGCCTGACTGCACCCTCAGCTGGGAGCAGATGCCCTTCAGATGCCAGCACAAGACATGCAGGGCCTGAAAGACATAATAAGTATGAGACCATCCAGACCAGCCAGTCCATGTTTTACTATCAACCCTTCTCCACAACTGAAACACAGTCAGAAAAGCCATAAGCCCTGGTTGATCTTATGTAATCCCTCTTCCAAATCAATCAGCCAACTTAAAAAAAACTGTCAACAGCTTCTCAGTGTCCTGTTCACAGTAGAAGAGAAGAGGCAGCTGGGGTCCTTGGTCAGGGTGCATAGGCTGAAATTGATGTCCCTGAGGAGCACCCCAAGAGGGACTTCACCACCCCTGAGGGGCAGCACCAGATCCGCCGTTATCAGGATGCCCTCCTCCATGGAATCAAAGCCGGGTCCAAAAAGCCTATGAACATGAGTAAAGTTTCTTCAGTCACTCAACAACTAGGAGAGTCTCCTGGAGACTACTATGAGAGACTGTGTGAAGCTTATCGCATCTACACCCCATTTGACCCTGAGTCACCAGGAAGTCAGCAGACGGTAAACACCTCATTTGTAGCCCAAGCTGCCCCAGACATCAGATGAACGTTCCAAAAGCTTGAGTGTTTCACTGAGATGACTGAAATTGCCAATAAAATATACCTAAACAGAGAAGTTCAGGCCAACAGAGAGAGAGGGAGAGGGGGACAGAGAGAAAGAGAGAGCAGCGAGAGCAGTGAGACAGAGACAGGGAGAGAGAGAGAGCAGTGAGACAGAGAGACAGAGAGAGCAGAGAGAGCAGCAGCATGGTGCAGAGAGTTGTGCCTTTTATTGTAGTAGATCAGCTTGGCCTGTTGCCTTGGGGGAGGGTCGATATGTTTAGAGATAAGGTGGGGCAGGCCCAGGCATGATTTTCACTGGCTTATGTGCTTGAGACCATGGAGTAAATGGAAGATAAATTGCTGTATTCTTACACTCAGAGCCACAGAGACAGCGGCAGTATCCCCTCTCAGAAGAGGTGAGAGCAGGCATCCAGGAACACCTGATCAGACTCAGAGAGGCAGGCATTCTAATCGAGTGTCAGTCTCCCTGGAATACCCTGCTTCTACCAGTCAAAAGGCCAGGAGGAGGGCACCAGCCTGTTCAAGACCTGTGAGCCATTAATAGAGTGACTGTTTCTTTACACCCAGTGGTCCCAAACCCACACACCGACCTCAGCCAGATCCCAGAGCCTGCCAAATAGTTCACTCGCACAGACATAAAGATGCCTTTCTCCATCTCTAGCTGGTTCCCTAACGCCAGCTCTTATTTGCTTTTGAATGGACTGGACTGGATACAGGGTGGCAGATGCAGTTAACATGGATGCGGCTTCCACAAGAGTTCAAGAACTCACCCACTCTCTTTAGAGAGGCATTGGCTGCACACCTTTCCAGCTTTCTGAGAGATGCCACATGCTGAGTCCTCCTGTGGTAGGTAGATGACCTCCTCCTTGCTAGTAACACCCAGGAAAACTGTGCAAAAGGCACAAAGGCCCTCCTGCAACTCCTGTCAGACTCAGGATACCGAGCCTCATAAAGAAAAGGGCACAAACCTGCAACAGCAAGTCCAGTACTCAGGCTTCCTCCTCACCAAGGGAGAAAGGGCACCAAGGCCAGAGAAGAAAAAGGTCGTTAACTCCTTGCCCCAGCCCAAAATGAGGTGGGGCATGTGAAAGTTCCTAGGGGCCACCAGGTTCTGCAAAAATCTGGATTCCTCGATTCTCAGCAATGGCAAGGCCCCTCTGCAACCTCCTTGGGGGCCAGACTGAAAGCCTCTGCCTGGACAAAAGAGGCAAGAGCCACCTTCCTGGAAATACAAACTGCTTCAGAACAGGTACCATCCCTAGGCCTGCCAGATATGAAAAGGCCCTTCAATCTCTTCGCTACATAATAAAGGTAGCAATTCTGCATTGCAAAGAATATCAAAAGGAAAACAACCCTACAGCACAGGGAAATGGGATGGCAGATGAAGCTGCCAAAGCAGCAGCCAGTAAGGAGGCAGGGAGAGCTCCTTCCCTCACCATGGCCCTAACACCCTGGTAGAGGCCCCTCCACCCAGGTACACTGAAAAGGAGAAAGACTGGAGCCACTTTAACTGACAACGGATGGTGGATGTTGCGGGACAGACATATCTTTGTCCCGACTGCAACTGGGAGGCAACTAGTCAGCAAATACCACCTCACCCTCCTGGGAAAAACTGCACTGAAGACCCCCTCAAACCTCAGAAAACCGGCCCCACATTATTGTTCTAACTACTCCTACTGCCCTCAAGGTTGCAGGCATCACTCCAAGAGTCTGTCATTCCTGAGTAAAAAGAGCCTGTCATCCTGACAAGGAAGCACATCAGCAGGAGGCCCGGCCAGACCTCCAGATCCTCTCCACCTCTGCATCGGACTATTGCCCTCTGACTAATAGACACCTGCGTGCCATAGATCCTGGCTCTCGTTGGAGTAGTGTCTTTTATTCTGGGCATTGGACTCTGTGCTGCTGCATCCCTGGACTGGACTATTCCTCAAAAAAGTTGCCCTTTCTATTGTCTATCGGGTAATCGTTAAGTTGTTTTACTGTGCTTACCTGTCTCTGCTAGCTGGACCCAAGTCTCAGCCTGCATTTCCAAAGTACCTCTCTGTAATGTTTAACTGTACAAAAGTTATAAAGTGCATAGTGGGCTAAAGGGAGCTACCTCCTTTTCCCCAGTGAGATTTCCTAGGCAGAACAAGCTGTCCCTTTACTGATCCCTGTTCTGGTCAGGCTCAGTAGAGCTGGATCAGCTGCAACAGACACAGCAGCTGTAATAAAGAGACTTAGGGCCTGATGCCCTAACAGAGAAAGCTGATCAAGCTTTAGAGCAGCTTGAAACCACCATGATTCAGCTGCAAGATCAGATTAATTCCCTGGCTGAAGTGGTGTTGCAAAGTCATAGAGTACTGGACCTCCTGTTCTTGTCACAGGGAGGCTTATGTATAGCCCTTAAAGAAGATTGTTGTTTTTATGCAAATAAGTCTGGCATAGTTAAGAGTTATCTAGACAAAGTAAAAGAAAACATCCAGTGTAGGAATAAAATGTTAGAAAATAAAAAGTCTTAGTTCCAGGGATGGTTTGAATAGAATCCATGGCTAACAACTCTTCTAACTGGCCTTGCTGGGCCAGCGATTCTGCTGTTCCTTAAACTATTAGTAGAACCCTGTATATTTAACTGGCTCATTAACTTTATCGAGGAACGCGTTTCCTCCATACAGCTCCTATATATGCAGAGCCACTATGACCCTGTCATAAGCCAAGGAGACGATGCCCCCTAAACGAAGTGTTTGAAGGGGCATCAGAGGGGGGAGTGATAGGGAAAATTTACAAGGACAGCAACCTAGCTGGTGGCTCCACTTGGTCTCCCACCCCTCCCTCCTCAACACAAACAACACTACAAGGACAGTAATTTACGAGGTGGCTCCCCTCTGCCTCGCCCCCCTCCTCAACCCAAACAAAAAAAAAGAACAGTCCCCTGGTTTCCCCGTGCGCAGTGTCCCAAGGTTCGCTCCCTTAACTCCCTCCCCCTTGCCTGCTCACTTGCTGTTTATGTAGGAATGTTACAGATAAGGAAGCAGAAAGGTATAAATTGCTCCCTTTTCCTTTGTTCGGGACTCAGACTTTTTGGGAGATTACTCCCCTCTGAGCCTGCCAAGGTGAAATAAAGCCTCAACACTCCAAGACCTCCGAGTGCTGCTTGGTGTTTTCTGTCGGCGATCCAGTCCAGGCTTTTTCTATTTTCCATAACACCAGAGGTTCAGCAGCAAGAGGCTGTCTCTATGGCCTCAAAGGAGGACACTTACATGGGAAAGGAGTTTTTTCATGATAAAAATTTCTTGTACAATAGAGGTAATAACCTTGGACTGGATCCTTTTAGATTTTCCTGGCCTAATGAATATTTAAACTCCCAGAGTCAATAGGCTTCCTTTCCCCTTCTCTCTACTTTTCTCTCCCCAGCCCTCTATCCCCTTCCTTCTTATTCTTCCTCAGACCCTTTCTTAAACCTCTCTTTGAAACACTAACGATGAGAAAAGCTCCCTTGCTGGGCCCTGACTCTTCCAAAGGAGCCTCCCAACTTGGGGTTCTTTGGTCTTGCTCGCTGCTTAGGTCCCCATTACTTTCTTTGTGAAAGGGTCAACCCAGGCTGCCACCAAGTCATCAATCCAATAGAAGTTTTCTTTTAAATATTGTCAAAGATTGTACCATTTTTTCCATGAGTCGATGAATACAAAGGGGGTTAACAGTTTCAACGGAGATAAACATAAGCTGCTAACTAAAGCTCACATTCACTGATGAATTAATTTATTTGCACCTTCCCATTTATTCTTAGTAGAGCCCATATACTGGGTTTTCTGCAAGGACTCCATCTGCAGGCATTCTTGCACCAATAGAAGGGATGAGACCCTCACATAAGTTGTTCCAGTACAAAGAAGGACGTGGTCAGTGCCCTGAAAAATGCATAGACATGGTGCTAGGTGTTCTGCATGAATTTGTAAGGCTTTATAGCAAAGTTGGGCAACCTAGGCAAATACTTGCTTTTCTCTGAATTATTCAGCATAGCATTGAGAGCTCACTGGGTAATTGCACAAGTCCTTCTTAGATTTTATGTTCCAGGCTTAGCCTTGGGAGGCTAGCACATCTCAGTGCCTGGTGTGCAAGACAAACTAGAAAAATAGGAGTCCCTAAATCTGCATTATGTGAGTTACTAAAAAA
Source organism: Manis javanica (assembly GCF_040802235.1). Taxonomy (NCBI): domain Eukaryota; kingdom Metazoa; phylum Chordata; class Mammalia; order Pholidota; family Manidae; genus Manis; species Manis javanica. The sequence goes on along the minus strand of NC_133164.1, from coordinate 58,604,012 downwards.
TGCTCAAGGTAACCCTTGACACATAGTAACGAGTACATTGAAAAAAATATATTATCTTTCTTCCAGAACAGGTGCTGCTTAGATGATAGGGTATCCCTTATGGCCCCAGGTGGGCATGGAAGCAGACTATTAATAGATGTTTGGCTTAATTATGATGCATTTAGAACATTCTTGGAACCTCAACCTCTAACTTTTAACCACCAACACACTCATACAAATCCATCTCTTAAAAACATTAGTAAATTGAACTCTCAAGTTGTTTCTCATTCCAAGTTTATGTGGTAAGGTTATTAATTTCTAGAAGACATATTTGTTTCCCCCAAACTACTCTTGCATTAATGATATAGTATTGAAGGGAGATTTGGGTGGCTTGCCTGAAATTTTACCTGTCTTTCCCTTAATACATATTATTCTCATATATATGTCAGATAGAGGAAGATATTTCCAATGACTTAAGTCAGCTGTTATTATGCTGGTCACCCATTAGAACCACCTGGGAAGCTTTTGGAAAAACAAACAAACAAAATGCCACTACAAATGACTAGCTCATCTCCAAAAGTTAAGTTTCAATTATTCTAAGGGTCATTTTCTAATCTCTTCAGAATCAGATGATTCTGGATGAACGTGCAGCTAGAGTCCAGACACCGACTGAGGTCCCAAAGGCATAATGAACAGATTGTAAACACATACTCCACACGTTCTTTTCCTCTCATTGTCTCTCTGTGTAAAACCTCTGAAATCTACATTCTCAAACTTAACCTCTGTCCCCCCCAAAACAAGACCCTGAATGGAAAAAGTATATCTTACAATAAAATGACCCAGTCTATGAAAAATAGGTCACTGTATATATAAGACATTATATATATATATATACAATATAAGATTCTCTACGGCCAGAAACAAGGCCTTGAGTAAAGTAGATTCCTCAATGCAACATTACTCAGAAATTTTAAATTATCATTATGAAGAATTTATAGCAATGTGGAAAAATATACTCTAATAGAAAAAATGAATATAAACCTAGTTGTACTGTATGAACATAACTATGGAAGTTGAACCAAAATTATATACAGACACAAAAAAAGAATGGAAAGAAATGCCCCCAAAATGTCAATAGAGGCTATCTTAGTGGTGGTTTTTGCTTTCTTCTACTTTTTTGTGCTTTCCTACTATTTTTTAAACTATCAAGTATATGGTAGAAAAAAAACTTATAGTAGAAAAAAAATTATTCTTCTGACTATGAAGTGATAAACAAGGTGTAATTCTCAACAGTGAATTAAAAAAGCAAAGACAAAAGTGCTCACCTGCTGGTTTCTTTATTGCAGCTCTTTGGCTTCTGTCTCCTCTATCTCTCCTGCCTTCCTCCTTCAAGTAATTCAGCTTACCCAATTAAAAGAAAAGTGAAACAGCAAATTATATTTTACGAACAGTGTCAGCTAATAGAAAGAGAAAAGGGAACTTGGGCCACTGAGTCATCTGTGCCTTATAGAAGTCAGTGTGGGTGTTGATATGGCATCCTTCTCGAGCAGAAGGGGAGGAGATTTCCATTTAGGGACGACATCTAAAAGGAAAAAACCTGGATTAGCCCTGCCCCACTAATGACTTTTTCCCAGCATCTTTCACAACAAATCAAATGGACTAGAGTCAGGGGTTTTAAGTGGCTTTAAGTTCTCTTAAACGGTTATTTCCATGACAACAGTAATATCAACACTACCTTACCTGTATAGCATTTTAGAGCTGTTTAGAGCACTTCCCATCACCCACTTGCTTTTTCAAGTCACTCACACAGATGGAAACAATTACTGACCCATTGCACTGAAATGCTTGCACCAATGAACCAGTGACCTCATTGCTCATGTAAATGGTTCTTTCTCAGTGCTCCTCTTCTTCCCTCAGTTTACCTTCTTCCCCCAATTAAGCTGCACAGTTTACCAATGCTGCTTTCTTGAGACTTCCACCTTCTTGTTTCTTCTACCCTTCTGGTTATTTTTCTACCCTTTGGGTTACTTTCTCTTTGCCTCCCTTTCGATGCCCTTTTTTCCACCCTTTTCTAAGTGTGAGTGTGCCCTAAAAGTCTCCTTTGACTTCTTCCTGTTCTTTTGCTCTTACCAACATTATCCACATCCATAGCCAAATTTAATATGGCCAAAACAGAGCTTTTCTCTTCCCCCGTGAAGTGTACACTTCTCCATCTACCTCATCTAATCAAATGGCACCACAACCACTCAGCCAGTTAATCTGTGTAACCTAGACATCATGCTTAACTCCTGTTTGTCTTCCACAACCAACATCCTAGCCAACCAATTCCATTTGTTCTATCTGAAAAATATGTCCCAAATCCAACCATATCTCACTTCCACCATCCCCAGTAAAATCCTCATCATCCCTTCAATAGAATGCTGCAGTAATATTAGGCAAGAAATTGGAAAGAAAGAGGTAAAATCAAGTTTGTTTGCAGACAGTAAAATCTTATACACAGAAAACCCTAAAGATTCCACAAGAAGAAAACCTGTCAGCATTAATAAAAAGTTTTGCAACATTGCAAAATACAAAATAAACACACAATCAGTTGCATTTCTTTACACTAACAGTGAAGAACCCAGAAAGGAAATTAGGTAAAGAATTCCAAGTACAATAACATCAAAAAGAATAAAACACTTAGGAATTAACTAAGGGAGTAAAAGATGTATACACTTAATACTACGAATATTGCTGAAAGAAATTAAATAAATGGAAAGTTATCTCATGTTCATGGACTGGAAGACTTAATGTTATTAAGATGTCGATATTACCCAAACTAATCTACAGAGTCAATACAATCCCATTCCAATGATATTTTATTTCTGAAACAGAAAAATCCATCCCAAAATTCATATGGAATCTAAAGGGATACCCAAATAGCCAAAACAATCTTGAAAAAGAAGAATGGAGTTGTATGATGGATACTTTCTGATTTCAAAATATTATAAAACATCAATAAGGTAGTCTTGGCATAAAGACAGATATATAACCTAATGGAGTAGAATAGAAAACTCCAAAGTAAATCCTCACATATATGATAAAATAACTTTTGACAAGAGTGCCAAGATCATTTATAGGAAAAGAATGTTTACAACAAATGGTTTCTAGGAAAACTGGATATCCACATGAAAAGAAATGACATTTGACCCTTACCTAACACTATGTACAAAAATTTGCTCAAAATGGATCAAAGACCTAAACATGAGAGCTAAACCTATAAAACTCTTAGAAGAAACATATGGGGAAAACTTCAAGGATTTGGCATTGATTTCTTGGTTATGAAGGTACAGACTTTAAAAGAAAAAATAGACAAGACTTCATCAAAATTAGAAACCATTATGCATCAAAGGACACTATCAACAGAGTGAAAAAGTAATCCACAGAATAGAAGAAAATACCTGCAAATCATATGTCTGATAAGCAATTAATATCCAGCATACAAATAAAACTCTGGGTATCAATCACTTATCAGATATACTATTTGCAGGTATTTTCTTCTATTCTGTAGATTACTTTTTTACTCTGTTGATAATTAAAAATTCCAATAATAAAAACAAACAACCCAGTTAAAAAATGAGTAACATACTTGAAGACTGTTCTCAAAAGAAAATCAGTAAATGGCCATTAAGCATGTAAAGACATTCAACATCACTAATCATTTGGGAAATGCAAATCAAAACCACAATGAACTATCACTTCATACCCATTAGAATGACAATTGAAAAAATAGAAAATAATGAACATTGGCAAGGATGTGGAGAAACTGGACCTTGTACATTCTTGGTAAGAATGTAAAATGGTACAGCCATTGTGGAGAACAATATGGTGTGGTTTCTCAAAAAACTAAAAATAGAACTACCATTTGATCCAGAAGTTCCACTCTTGAGTATATACCCCAAAGAATTGAAATCAGAGTCTTGAAGAAATATTTCTACACCCAAGTTCATTGTAGAATTATTCATAATATCCAAAAGATGGAAGCAGTCTAAGTATCCATTGATGGATGAATGGATAAAGAAAATGAGGCATATATACGCAATGGAATATTATTCAGCCTTAAAAAGGAAGAAAATTCTGACACATGCTACAACATGGATGAACCTTGAGGACATTATGCTAAGTTAAGTAAGCCAGTCACAATAAGGCAAATACTTTTTTTTGTATGATTCCACTTACATGATATATTTTTTTAAATAGTCAAGTTCATAGGGACTGAAAGTAGAAGGGTGGTTGCCAGGGGCTGAAGGGAGAAGGAAATGAGGAGTTATAGTTTAATGGGTACACAGTTTCAGCCTTGTAAGATGAAAAAAGCTCTGGCGATGGATGGTGATGATGGTTGCACAGCACTCTGAATGTTCTATGTCACTGAACCCTACACTTAAAATGGTTACAATGATAAATTTTATGTTATGTGTATTTTACCATAATTTTAAAAATAAATTGGTAAAAGTCTTTAAAAAATGCTGTAGTAACATCCTACCTTATTGTCTTCCTGTAGAACAGCAAGATCAGATCATGTCATTCCCTTGCTCAGGACTCTGTAATGACTTCCGACATTCTCAGAATGAGAATCCTTATCATGGTGCACAAAGGTGTGACCTGAGCACTGCTGCCTGTGTATCTGTGCTTCAGCTCTAGTCACTAGGACTTCCTGCTGCTATTCCAGGCAACGTGCTAGCATGCTCCATCCCCTCACCCCTTCACTTCATTTGGGTCTCAGCTTAAAATGCTACCACCTCAAAGATGACTTCCCAAGCCCCCCTTTTTAAAAGAGCAATTCCCTTTGCTATCCCTCTTGCTTTATTTTGCTTTATAGTGCTCACCACCTTCATGACTTCTTATAATATCATATGTTTGTTTGTAAATTATTGGATTCCTATACTGTATGTTTGCATGTAATTCTCAGATTCCCTGAGGTTCAGGCTGGTCCATAGCCACTTCAGACATCTGCCCTTATTATCATCCCACCCAAGCCTCTGCCATGCATTACCAGGAGCTCTCACTTAGGCCTGTGAACACCCCAGCCTTATGTCCATTTCCCTGCTTCTACAAACAGCTGCTCCAGGCCACCCCAGAACACAGAACTCCACAAATTATATGCTCTGACATATCTGGGTAAGAAGTGTTGGGGAGGAAGAAATCTCCTTTACCCCTTGTGGATAAAATTGCAATATTTCCAGAATCTTTTGCTTGGCCTTAGTGCATCTCCGTATCAATAGGTGATTACAAGGGGGAGCGAGGTTATATCTGGACCAGAGAGAATGGGTGGGGTCCCTTTTTTGCAGCTGTGTCATGAAAGGCATGGGCAAGCAGAAGTGGACAACTGCTTGTAAGCAATAAATGGATTTCTCCCACTTTATTTCTCCCTTTAACTGATTTTGGCTCCAAAGGTAATTTGCCCTGGGCTGAGAATATATTTTTCCCCTGGAGTGACACCTTGTGGCAGTTGACAGGACATCTAAACCTGAAATCTGTCTTCATGGGTGCAACACTTGGGCGGGCTGCCCCTGTGGATGGTGGGGAGGCTCCAGTGGCTACTGTGGTGGGGGGTGATGATTCACCCTTACCTCAGGCAGCAGTGGAGGGTGCAGTTTCACTCAGGAGCCCTCTATCCATGGGGCTTCCACTTGAGGAGCCCCTAGTGAGGAATTGGTCTAGGATAAAGCACTTTCCTAGATGAGTGGGATCTTCCCAGAATTTGGGAAGGGTGGAGACAATGGAACCTGTAGAATTATTCCTCCATGAGATAGAAAACTGCTTAGAGGCCCTGAGTGGCTGTGTAGCAGCTGAGGTTGTGGAATGTTTGTTTCTTAAGATAGTAGAAAGGGTAGGAGAAAGATAACACTTTGGCAAGAGAGAGGCACACTTCAGCATTGGTTGGAGGAGCTGGGCAATGACCTATGGGATGCCCTTAAGAAAGAGAGGCAGTTATTGAGAAGACAGGTGGTGCTCCTGAAATATACGTTAGCAGCAAGGGAGGAGGCAGCTGGAGAATCCGCATTGCAGGAGGCTGTGGGGGAGGGGGCGGAAAGAGCAATGCCTTCATCCCCGGAGATGGTAGAGGAGAGCTGATCTGTTGCAAAGGCCACTGCCCAAGCCACCAACCTCTCCCATATTGAAAGCCTGCCTGGTTGTAATTAAGAAAATAAGAATTCAAGAATCATGGGCTCTTCAGGGGGAGGAGCACCCCCTCAACCAGGTGTGGAGCATCCTATGCTCCGACTCTATACCCAGGATGAGCTGGTGGACATGAGCCGGTTTGGTCAGAAGCCATCAGAACCTCAGCCTACATGGCTTTTGTGTCTCTGGGTTATGATATGAGGGTGGAAAACATTGTTATGTCGGGTTCTGAAATGGGTAGACTGGCTTTTCTGATGACTCAACCTTCCCTCCAGCAGCAGTTACAAAGTGCCCATCACACTTCAGGGAATCCAGTACTTCTAGATCAGCTGACAGCAGCCATAAGGGCAGTTTAGCCTAATCAGGGTGATTTACCATACTTACCCACTAGCTAGAAAACGTATGCAGAGCTCCAGCAGGTGTTATGGGAGTTGGGCATTAAAAATATCATCATCTATAATATGGACCCCTAGGACCTCAAGAAGGAGTTGATCATGGTAGGAATGAGAAATCTGGTGCTCCATACAGCGGCCCCATCTCTCTTTGGGTCCCTAGTGACTATTCTTGCCCCCACATAGGACAACCCGTAAGTGAGGCTACTCATACTTTAGCAGATCTAGGGGAGGTTGAAACTATGAAAGCACGGAAGAAAGTATGGGCTATGAGTGAAAGGAGAGGTGTAAAGGGCCCCGTGAAGGTCTCAAGGACCCAGATGTGGTTTGATTTGAGCCTTTAGTAGTCAAGAATCCTTATCAGGAGGGAAAAGACCCTATATCTGAAGATGCTTGGTTAAAGACAGCTCCAGTCATGGACAGCCCCTGAAGTGGAGGACTGTGGCTTTCCATCCTAAGACTGAGACGATACAAATGGAAAAAAGAGAGGGGAAGAGCAGTGAGTGGGCTGACTTGCAGGTAGTATGCTTGTGATCATCCAGAAGCCATCCTCCTGTAGTTGTTTGCCCTAACAGCTGGGCCATCTATTGGGGCTTGACCCTATGGTACCATGACAACTGGATGGTCACTGGCCCCTTTGGGGGAAAGAGCTGTGGCAAGACCTATGGGCCTCTGGTCAGACTAAGACTGTCACCGTATATCATGTGACTGGCCATTTGCCTTTGGCATCCCCAGGGAATGATGAAGCAGACACTTGGCCCAGGTACACTGGCTGGAAGGAAGGCCTGCCTCTGATGAGGCCCAATGGTTACATCAGCATTTGTTGCACACAAGGAAAAGACAGTGTGGGCTGTCACCCATCAGTGGGGCTTGCCATTGACCTTTGAAGAAGTCAGCAGAGCCTGGAAGGAATGCCTTGTGTACTCTAAGAGGGACTTACACCAAGTCCTGCAGCAACCTAGGACAATAGTAAAGGAGCTGATACCCCTTGTCAGGTGGCAGATAGACTATATCGGGCCTCTGCCATATCAGAATGATATTGGTATGCCATGACCTTTGTGGACACAGCTACTGGCCTGTTTGTTGCTTTTCCATACATCATGCAGATCAGAAAACCACCAAAAGGGGCCTAAAGTGTCTCTGCAGCCTATGGCTGGCTGCAGGTGATTGAAAGCAATCAAGGCACCTATTTTACTGGACATGCATTACAATAATGGGTGCAGCAATTAGGAATAAAGTGGAAGTTTCATGTACCGTGTAACCCCACTGGGGCATGCATGACAGAGAGGTAGAATGGTTTTTTGAAATCTTGCCTGAAGTCAGACCCAAATAGTCTGCAGAGCTGGTCAGTTCATTTACGGACAGTGCTACAGCATTTGAATGTGAAGCCCCAAAAAGGAGCCTTGAGCCCTGTGGCTATGCTAACACACATTGCTGCCTCTCCTATACAACTGTATGTGCAAACCAAAGAGGAGTTATTGAAGCCAGGATATGGCCAGCAGAGCAACATCCTGCTGCCAACTCCAACGGCATTAAACCCTGGAGACACTGTTGAGTGGACATGGCCCTGGACATTTTGACACATGGACCAGCGACGGCTGGCCCTTCTGGCACCTTGGGGAAAAGGCCTGGAAGCTGGCCTCCTGTGTATTCCTGGAGTAACAGCAGAGTGGCCCCCAAAGATCATGATAGTGCACCCAAAACATCCAGGAGTCATATATTATATCACCCTTAAATTTATTTTCTTCTACAGTCTCTATTTCCTGGACCTGCCCCCTGGCTGCAGCTGTTATGTGGTGATTGCTCTGAATTCCCCGCCTGATCAGCTACTGATTATCTGTGGAATGGGTGAGCTATGGACTTAATCTGCCTAGGACTTTGAACCTAGCTAAATCCTCTGTCTTGAGGATCATCATGATTTTATTGTTGTTGTTATTGTGTATTATTAGTCTGGTTACAGTGCTCCAGTTTTCTCACACAGAGGCCATTGCAGAATATGGAGAGTAGTAAACTGTGAGGTGATATTTCTGGAGGAGTGGGCTGTGGATAAAATTGCAGTATTTTCAGAATCTCTAGCCTGGCCTTAGTGCATCTCCATATCAGTAGGTGCTTCCAAGGGGTGGAGAGAAGCAGTCCATGTCCTTCATCGGTAGGTGATCACATGGCGGAGGAGGGCTTGTCTGAACCACAGAGGTTGGGTCAGGTCCCTTTTTGGCGGCTGGGTCAGAAGAGACATGGGAGAGCAGAAGTAGACGACTGCTTGTAAGTAATAAATGAGTTTTTCCCACTTTATTTCTCCCTTTGACTGATTTTTGCTTCTGTAACCCAGGGGAAAAATAAGTTCCCAGCCTGGGGCAAATTATCTTTGAAGCTAAAATCAGTCAAAGGAGAAATAAAGTGGGAATAACCCATTTATTGCATACAAGCAGTCATCCACTTCTGTTTGCCTGTGTCCCTTGCAACCCAGCCCCACCAAATCTCTCTGGTCAAGATATCCCCCTGCTTGCCCTACCCTTGTAATCACCTACTGATATGGAGATGGACTACTTCTCTCCACCCCTTGGAAACACCTATTGATAGGAAGATGCACTCAGGCCCCATGAGAGATTCTGGAAGTATTGCAATTTTACCCACAGCTTCAAAGGTTTTTTGCCCCAGGCTGAGAACACATTTTCTCCCTGGAGTTACACCCCTCAAGGTTCTTCTAGGTCATCTAAGAATCAAATTGACAAAAGGCAAATTAACAGGAGAAAAAAGTGAAGTTTATTTACATACATCTGGGGAAGCCATAGACAACATGGGTTCCAAAGTAGGGAGAATGAGGTATATACATCATCCTGAACCAAGGAGTAAGGGTAAGGGTCTGAGACGTCAAAGGAAAAGGGAACTAATTCACAGGAATATGAAAAAAGTAAATGTCTGATAAACAAAATACTTGATGGACCCCACAGACACAGTGAGGCACAGAGAGATATGTAACACACAGGCTTTGTCACAGTCCTTCCTGTCTGTCACCCCTGGTTTACATTATAATTCAGCTGTCTATGGTGATGGCCCTCCTCCTGGAGCAAGTCCTCTGTCTAAACCCTTTTAAGGCAGTTGTAGTGCAGTGCGGAAGTCAGTGTCCTCATAAATCTTTCAGTCCTTAATGGTTTTCAGCTCAAAATAATCTACATGCCAAAGTGACACATCTTGGGTTCCCTATAGAGGCCTTTGGTTCCCTACAGAGGCCACACGGCCCTTGGGATGCTTGGCTTGGAAATTCTCAAGTATGAGAGAGAGCACAGTGGGGGTGGGGAGGTAGATACCAGACTCCTGCCCCACAGGAGTCTCCTGCCCTCAGTCTCATCTGCCCATTTTGAACAAAAGGGCTGGGTAAGGACCAGAGAAGTGTTCTGTACAGTGTGGTTTCCAGGGCCGTGCTCCGCATGCCCAAGTCTATGAGTGGTCTGCCTTCAGAGTCCCACTGGTCTCCCTTTCAGGTCACATTTCCTGTTAGTGGCTCTCTTGCTCCCTTCCCATGATCCATCCAGTCACACTGAACTATTTGTTGATATCCAAAAATAAAAAGCACTTTTTATCAAGCCTGAGAAGAGCACAAAATGGTCAAGAGTTTAGTTGTATTGGGAAGAAAATAGCAAAAGCTTCCCTGAAAATAAACAAGAAAGGCTTTGTTTGTTTTGCTTGTTAATAGTTTGCTTGCTGGAATTGTAACAGACCTTAAAAATCATCATGATGCAGACTTGGACCTGTTGAGCAGCTCAGCCCACACATGTTGCTAATGTCTCACCAGCCCTTGAACCTAGGGCATGGGCCTGAAAAGTTGTTAACAATCCATAGGCCCAAACCCTTCCTACCCTCCCCACTGGTGTCCTGTGGGCTCAGTGGCCATGGCAAAGGCACCTGGCTCTGGATACATGCTCGCCCCAGGTTTCCTCCAACCCTACAGACCCCTGGTTCTCACACCTGGCCCTAGCCCTGAGCTTGGCCTTGCTGCCAAGAGCTGAACCTGTGAATCCTTCCTCATCCCATGTGAAGCTCCCACAGGTGACAAGAACCTTCAAACTTGGGGAAAAAGAAAGGTAGGTCTTCCCTGAGAGCTCTGGGCTGCTGTTGCTATGAAGATGAAGAGGAAGGAGACTCCTGGAACCATTGTCTGGATGTCCCATAGCTCTCTGGCAATGACTGTGGCCAGATCATGCAGTGCACTGACCCCCACACACAGACCCAGGCGTGAGGCAGCTTCTCTGAGCTGCCTCTTCATAGGGCAAGGCTACTGCTTTGAGAACAAGGTTCTTCCCCAACCTGGAACTGTTTCTAATATTTAATTAACTCAAATGAAAATTCACAGCGTACAAATATTACAATACTATTCTTACCTTCATGGAAAAAAAGATTCTTGAGATTCTAATTCTATAAGCCATAGGTTTTCATTCCCCTCCCCCAAAAAGTCCAATAAATTGACTAATGTCCATCTCTTTAAAATAGACAGTGAAAAAAACTTAACCTTGCATTCCCAGAGGTAACTCTTGTGTATCAGGTTTTCAAGGAGCAGAACAAAACTCTTTTCAAGACTCAAAGATAATGAGGGAAAAGCCTCTTTTTTTCCTTATGCCTGAAATCTGTAAACTTCAGGGAGAGGAGAAATCTCTTTAAGACTTTCTTTTATTTTTAGAACAGTCTAGGATTTCTAAATACAGTTGACACTTGAATAATGTGGGGTTAGAGGTGCTGACCCCACAGGCAGTCAAAAATCTGTGTTTAACTTTTGACTTCCATACAAGGAAACTAGTAATAGCCTACTGTTGACTGAAAGGCTTACCAGTAACAGTCGATTAACACAAACTTTTTATGCTAATATGTATTAGAAACTGTATTCTTACAATAAAGGAAGCTAACAAAACTTTTTTTCCTATTGTTTCAAATTTCCAAAAATTTTCCCAGTACATTTGTTGAAAAGAATCCACATATAAATGGATTCATGCAGTTCAAGCCTGTGTTGTTCAAGGGCCATATACTCCACAGATAGTGACTTCACTGAAAAGTATCCACTAGAAACTCTGTATATCTGAAAAGATGAAATCTCATTTTAATCAGACTTTCCAGGATGGCAAATGAAGTCATTTTTTAGAGTAGATAAAGAAGACTATGCCACAATAAACATAGGGATGTTACCAGTTGAGCACATTGTGCTTTCTGGATCTTTGTCTTTTTGAAGGAAAGAATTCAATAAAGAAACAGAACAGTCTTAAGCAGTAAGAGTTTATGGGACAAAGTGAGCATACACCCTTGAGAAGGGTGGAGAGTGGGTTGTCTGGCAATCAGAAGCAGCCCCACTATTAGGGTTAGAGTTGGTTTTTAAAATGGTGGAAAGTCCCTGCCCACATCTTATGTCATTCAATTAACATGTTGATTGACAGTTTCAGGCTATATAACCTTCTTCCTAGTGTGCAGGCGCTTATCCTCAGTACCTAAGTGAAATGCACTGGGGGTGGGGGTAAAATTGCAGTGTAATTTATTGTAATTATGGTATAATGAACCCTGAGGGAGCTCTGGGTCACAGCTTACTGTTCTTGTGACCAACATGTGCTGGTGGTCTGGAAACCCCACTGAGCTTCTACATTTTATTTGATCCTGATAAGGCAGGAGGCTGAGCCATAAACAGAAAGGGGTTGGGGCATGTTCTTCCATCTGAAAACAAGGCGGTAGGTGGAGACGGGGAGGACTTTGTTCCAGACAGGCAGAACACACTCATGTCTGCCTAGCTACCTGACAGGGATGCTGATAAATCAGGGATTTTGTTTTCTTCAGGCGAATTCCCAGTAGTGGAATTGCTGGGTCATATGGTATTCTACTTTTATTGCTCTGAGAAACCCTCATACTGCCTTCCACAGTGGCTGCACCAATGTACATTCCCACCAACAAAATAGGAGGGTTCCCTTTTCTCCACATCCTTGACAACACTTATTATTTCTTGTCTTGTAATTAGCCACTCTGACTGCTGTGAGGTGATAGCTCATTGTGGTTTTTATTTGCATTTCCCTGATTATTAATGATGTTGAACATCTTTTCATGTGTCTGTTAGGTTTATTGCAGCATGATTTACAAGAGACATTATATGAAAGCAACTTAAGTATCTATAAATAGTTGAATGGATAAAGAAGATATGGTACAAATACAGTGCAATATTACTCAGCCACAGAAAAGAATGAAATCTTGCCATTTGCAACAGTATGGATGGACCTAGATGGTATTATACTAAGTGAAGTAAGTCAGACAAAGACAAATGCCATATGATTTCATTTATGTGTGGAATCTGAAAAACAAAACAAACACACAGAAATAGACTCATAAACACAAAGAATGGACTATTGGTTACCATGGTATATGTGTGAAGAAGGTGAAGGGATAAAGGTACAAATTTCAAATTATAAAATAAATTAATCACAGAGATGGAAGTACAGCACAGGGAATATAGCCAATAATACAGTAATATCTTTGTATGGTGACAGTAACTACACTAACTGTGGTGAGCATTTTGTTAGGTATGTAACTGTTGAATTGCTATTTTGTACATCAGATACCGATATTGCACATCAACTATATTTCAATTAAAAATTTTTTACAGAAGATTATCTTGAGGGAATGGAAAAATGAATCAACAAATTTTCTAGTTTATTGCTCCTCATGGCCTTGAGAAAAACAAGAAATGGTAGCATATTTCAATGCATGGGGAACTTTTCTGGACACTCAAGGGCCTGCAATAGTTATCAAAAGATGGGACTCATCTCTCCTTTTGAAGGATATATTGGTTTGTTTCTGGGTGACAAAGTGAGTTCCGGAGAACAGGAGCCAGTTTCTTGCTGATCATACCGATGCCCTGATCATGGAGCTGTTCCCTGAAATTTTAGAGACACAAGCTCGAATCCAGAAGATATGTTCTTATAAACACAAATCTGGGACTTTAAAAGATCAAAACCACTGTTAAGTTGCTAGGGAATCAGAAGAAGTAGCTTATTTTCACAACACAACACAATGTTGTGAAATGTTTCACAACATTTCAAACATGAAGAAAGAAGTCCACAGTCATGTTTCCATGAAGGTCATTGAGAAAAGGAAATGATGAAAGCAAAACTTGGAAACTCATAGAATTTAGAAAGCAACAAACTTTCTGTGGAGTAGGGCCCTCTTTTAGGGTTCCCAGACCCAATTCCAGTGTGTGTGTGTGTGTGTGTGTGTTGGCGGGGAAGAAGGGGGCTTCCCCTGTGCACAACACCAAGCCATTCTCGGTTGCCATCAGGGTGTTTGAGAACTCAATGCAATTTCCGACACCAGCTGCCTAGGGGCAGCAGCAGATTTCCCAGGCCAGGGCCTCCATCCTGCAGCTGCCCTCACGCCCACTCCAGATGTAGCCACGAGCACAAGTCTGTTACCTGCTTATGATCCACTAGCTACAGACGGGAGGTTCTGATGACCTCCTCCTTCGGTTCCCTTACTTTGCTAGATCAACTCACCGAACTGAGGGTAATGCTTACTTAATGTTTACCGATTTAATAAAGGAAACTATAAAGGATTACAAGTTAATAGTGAGATGAAGAGATACATAGGGCAAGGTCTACATAGGGCAAGATCCCCAGTAAAGGAGCTTCTGTCCTCATGGAGCTTGGGGCCCAGCGTGGGGGCATGCAGAGCATTCTGGCTCCCCAAGTGCGGAAGCTCTCCGACTGGGAAGCTGGATGCAGAAAGGGTCAAAGGGTGTGTTGTTCTGATTGTGAGGGCTTCGCTGCATAGTCATTGGTCATTGGCTGACTCCCCCTCCAGCTGCTTTTCTCTCTCCCTTCCCCAAGGCTGGGGGCTGAAAGTCCCTGCTCACTGCCCCATACCCCCTGCCACATTCACATGGTTGGTCCTCCTGGCAACCAAAGTCTGTTCCTTAACAAGATATTTTACTTTTTGGCTCTCAAGCATTTTCAGGAACCACAGATGAAGACCAAACCTATCTGAGAAATATATTTTCATCATCGGAATGACCAAATATGTGTTTCATATAAATCATTGTATCACAGGCACATTCCGTGGTAAGACAAATTACCTAGTGTAGTGGCCAAATGGTCCCACCAAAGATATGTTCACATCCTAATCCCAGAATTTGTAAATTTTTTTAAGATATTATAAATTTATTCTGAATCATAATAAATTGTGCTCAGTGTGGCTCAACGTTTCACAAATCACAGTTCTTGAGTATATGTTAAAACAGTTAAACAATTATAATGTTTATTTCTTAATTTGCTTAATTCCTTAAGCCATAGTTTAACAATACGGAAGGTGAGAGGCTCCGCACCCATGAGCCAGCGTGTGAGGGGCGCCAACGCCCCCAGGACCTCTGTCCTCAGGAGCCACTGAGCCTCCCCTGCAGCTCCCTGCCCTCGGGTGTCCTTTGATGTCAAGTAAAACAGAATCTACTACTGGAGTTTATATTATAATTACTGGGCTTCTCATTAGCATTCATGTTCTAAAATTTAGAAAAACAAAAACAAAATGAAAGCATGCTTGACAGTTAAAGTATTTCACCCTCCCCAATAGGGACTCTGATGTTTGGAAAGATGACCAATTATTACCTTATTATTACAATTATATGGCAAAATCTGTGCCTAAATTAAGGATCTTGAGGGGAAGAGTCCATCCTGGATTATCCAGGGGGGGGCGCAAAATGCAATCACATGTATCCTTATAAGAGAAAGGCTGAACTGCTTTTGACAGACTCACACAGAGAAGGCAAGATAGGGCAATGCAGCCACACTCAAATACCGAATACCGAAGGTGAGGAAGGATTCCCCAGAGCCTCCAGAGGAAGCACAGCCCTGTCAACACCTTGATTTCTGGTCTCCACAACTGAGAAAGAATAAATTTCTGTGATGATAAGCCCTCATGTCAACCGTAATTTGTTACTGTAGGGAACTCAGGGAGCTCTAGGGAACTCATACCTACCTTCTCCAACCACAGGGACCTAAAATGCAAGGAAAAACTGACTGGTTGCCATGAACCATCCAGTAGGTTTAACTAATCTACAGTACATTTATTTTATTTTTTATTAAAAGTCCTTTTATTTGAATGTTTTGATTTCCAATTGCTTGTATTTAATTCTCCCTTCTAAGGAACAATTTAGCTTCCTAAGCAGCATCGGCTCTCTGGAGAGGTGCTGAGGCTGCATGGAATGATAATGGCTCCTGCAGTCAGGCCATTCAGAGGGTGGAGAGCTGTGCTGTGTGTTGGTCATGCAACACCCACAAACCAACACACGTGCCCCTTTGCAAAGTGCTGTTGTGATATGTTGAGCAAAGTGGTGATCGGTTGTCAAGTTAGGAATTCTAATGGGAGATGAGTTTTCCTTGCAAAATATTGCAGGAAAATGAAAGCCAGGAGACTCTGGGTCTACATCTTAGGAGACCCAAATGACAGCCTTTAAGAAGGAGCAGGTCCATTTCCCACCATGGGACCCATACAAATGGGTTTGGACAGAGCTTTCTTTCTTATACAAACAGGTGGAGGGCAGAGACACGGGGAAGGGGACCAAAGTTACTTTCTCACTCTTCATTGCCCTTATCAGACTGCTTTCTCTTCCTTTTGGCCTGCCCTCTCTGAGACCCCTAAGATCTCTTGCTGCTGATCCTGGGCCTTTTACAGGAAACAAACAATCAAGTCATTTAGGGTAAATTAGTGTCCAAGAATATAGCATTCTGGAAAAGGACCGGAGAATTAGAGCCTCAGCAAAATGCACAGTGCAGAAGAGAATCTAAACCTACTCGTTTCAAATAGGCAATTGCTCGTCATCATTTCTGGGCTCTTCCAAATCCCAGCAGTGTTGTTATGAGCCCTGCTTGACTGGATCTCTATCTTTGCCTGCACTCTGTGGCTGCAGGCTGAGCAGGTAAGTGCCTTCTTAACTCCCACCTTTGCCTGGGGTAGCAGGTGGCCAGGTAAGAACCCTGAACAGGAAGTCAAGAAATGGTTGTGTCTGATCTCTGTGGACTGGTTATATGGTCTTGGAAACACACTGGTGACCCTCCCCATGGGGAAAGGAAAAGAAAAATGGCTACAAGAGAAGTAACACAAGGAATTTCTGGGCTAAACTTGGTCTCTTTGCACAAAAATCAATCACAGTACAATCCCCCAAAAGACAACATTTTAGTGCATTCCCTTCCAGACATTTTTCTCTGCTATGGTTTGCTCATTTCTTTGACACAAATTTGCGTCCTGCTTTTTCCCACTGAAATTTTAAAACAAATGCTTTCCCACGTCAGCATAAATATTTTAATGATTGAATTCTGTTCCATCAAAAGAATGCACTGTGCTTGGGAGAATAAACAACTTTCATTATTATATTTTTTCCCCTGATGCATGAAGCTTTTCTCAAATTTAGAGTGATAGACTGTAGGGGATGGCTCTGGCTTAGTTTTAATAATAGAATGCAAAGAAGGAGTTTGCAGACATTAAGTTTAACATGTCAGGTGATGGAAGAACTTAAGAAAAATGGCAAATGAGCTACCAGAAAATCCTAACAAATGTTCTGTTCTCCACTTTCCCTGGGAGGAGTCGCTCTCCATTTGAGGCAAGAGCTTGAAGAACTAATGGAGATGGCAAAAGAGAGGGGCCCTCCTGATCTCATACCCAGAGCACCCCAGGTTTCCTGAGGAGCCTTCTGCCCCATTCTGCGCAGAGCACATGCATGGCAGGAGTGGCAGTGTTACCCTGACTTGCTGCTGGGCTTGTGCTCAGGCACTTAACAGTCACGATGGCAGTGGGGTGATGGCCTGATGGGGTGCTAGGCCTGCTGTCTCTCTAGGTTTGCCAGTTGTAGGTAGCCGAATGACCCAGCTTGAGCAGAAAACCGCAGGCATAGTTTAGAAATAGGCATAGGGTAGGTTGGGGACAAGGATAGGAAGGGGGAAAACAGGTCAGAAACACTCACCCCAGATGAAGACCCCCAAGCCAGATGATTTCACTATATCCGTCTAGCATCGAGGCTCTGAAGCCCACTGAGTGGCCTGGGGCCTGGGCCTCTTCACCCCCAGCTGTTCGTCACCATGGAGTGGGGTTGGGCTCACCCCTAAAGACTGCAGCTCAAACTCCTGGGTTCTGACACTAGCAGAAGGCAGAGTATGAAGAAGGGGAAGAGAAAACTGGGTATTTCTTCTCATCTGCTCTCTAGGTGGCATTTCTGCTGGCAGCTGTCTCCCATGTGGCTCCAGCCCCTGCCCACCTGGCCCTCCATGGCCTCAGCTTCTGCTGAGTGATCCCTGAGCTTGGGGAAAGCTGTGTGCTCCCTTTGTCCCTGCCGCTCACCATTGTGAGAGCCTCCCCACTATGTTAATCTCTGTGTTACCTCTTTGCCTCTCAGATCTTGCAACTCCTGTGCAAACCTTCCCTGTTTTTAAATATTCAGAGTGGGTTGTGTGTTCCTGGTTGGTCTCTGGCAGCTATACCACTAAGGCCCATGTGAGGTGAGGAGAGGCCTTCCCTGAGAGGCTCCTCAGTCTTTCAGAGGGAAATATTGATGCAACTCAAATGTTCTATCAGTTGGCTACTAGACACCCTCCAGGTGCCAGGCCCATGCCAGGTACTACCACATACACACCTCATGCTGTCACTGCAATGACCCTCTGAGATACTGTCAGATGGGGCAATATCCAAATGATGAGAAGCTTACATTTCAGAGATGCTGAACTTACGCATCCTCCTACCATTAGCCGATGACAGGGATACAAACCATAGATCTCTTTGACATTGGAAACCCACCTCTTATATTAGGAAATTTCTACTTACTGACAGAAATGTGGGCTTTTCTCAGCATTGCTGAGCATTTACATGACAACACAGTCACTGGGCATCACTGTTTTCTTAGTTTATCAGGCTTCTGTCCATCTCAACAGCCCCAAAGATGGGGCAGCAGGTTCCTCTTAACCTAGGTGTGCTCAGTAGAATAGGCACAAGCTGATGGTCCAAGAAAACAAACTGCACCATTCATTGAAATATCTAACGAGTACTTTGCACTTTTTTTAATAGCTGGAGGCTTCTGAATTCCAGAGCCCAGGGAATTGCATTATTTATCCAAGTTGTTAGGAGGCCCCAAACACCATGGCACTTAGGAACTTCCCAGACAACTCAGTTCACTTTGCTTTCCCCAAATGAGCCGGGAGGCTCCCATTGATGAGAGTCTAGGATGCAATTCTCACTCCCCTCTGCTTTGGTGGGGGTGGAAGATGTGACCGAAGGAGCTCTTCCTGGAGCCCAGCCTGTGCTCTGTCCTGGTGGAGTGGAGAGAAGCAGGTGTGGCAAGCAGTGGGCGCTGCGGAAAAACAGAAGGGAAACGTGTAGTGGAGAAGGCATTCTGAAATTTGAATTTCCACTCTCTAGGGATTGAGTGTTTATGAATTTCTTGCTGTGGTGCACATAAAAAGGCTCTTCTGTTTTGAACATGTTAACTAATTAGTTGCCTGGGAGGATGAAATCCCAGGAACCTAGTAGGGTATACTAAGGAACCAGCCTGCTGTAAGGCTGTTGTTTTTCTCTCCATGTAAAGTAGTAGAAAAGATGTGAGGTCCTACTATGGGCCAGAACGAGAACATCTTGTTCGTCTTTGGAGCCCATTGTCTACGTTATGACTGATGCATAGTAAGTACCCAATAAATATATGTGTATGGATGAAGAAGAATGAAATAATCTTGCTAACTTCAAGAAATATCCCCAACCTCTTCCCTTTATTCTTCCTTCTATCCATTTGCTCAACAAACATTAGGCAGAGGCATACCTGTCCATTTGCTGGACAAGGGTATACAGTACACCTAGGACACTGAGAGAGGGCCACAACCTAGTAGAGAGAGGCAGGGAGGGAACATTCTTGAGTACTCGTGCTGGTGGGGCCTGGAGGAAGGGATGGTCAGTCCCACAGCGCAGCTACCATTGCAGGTGCCTAAGGAATTATAAAAAGGTGCCCTCTCCTTGGCTAGCTGCAGCCTTGGGCTAGGACTCCCCAGTTGCCAGGGAGCAGGGACTGGATTTCCATCCCAACCCCTCTATCTGGGGTACAACCAGCACTGCTCCCCTGACCAGACCCCCTCAGCTACTCTGCCAGAGGGAGAACACATCCGAAAAGGCTTTTGGAGGCCATGGGGCAGGAACTGGCTCTGGGAGAGAAGCAGGGGCCTCAGGTGGAGGGCAGGCCTTGGCAGCAGAGGGGATCTCAGGGGAAACCCTGGGTACTCTTCAGGGAGCAACAGGCCAGCCTGGGCTCCAGTCTTGCACGGCCATTTCCAGGTCAGTGTGTGTGTGTGTGTATTACCTTCTCTGAGCCTCTTGGCTCCCTGTGAAGGGAGATTAGCAATCATGCAGCAGCCTGGTGGGATGGTTCTGAAGGTTAACTGCATTAAGCATGTGTGGTGCTCAGCACAGGACTGGAAACATACAGCATCACGCTAAGCTTTGGGAAAGGATGAAAAGATGAATTAAAAATAGAGCCAAACAGCAAGGAGCTTAAAATCTAGTGCTTCAGATAAGACAGTTACACAAAAATTATACTTCAGGTAGAATACAAACATTCCACAGGAAAAAAAACAGATGAATTTAGACCCCATTAGTATTGACTATTTTCTAGGCAGGTGTGATGGTTAATTTTTATTGGTCAACTTGACTAGGTTATGATGACCAATTGTTTGGTCCAATACCAGTTGAGATGTTGCTCTGAAGACATTTTTTAAAATGAGATTAGTGTTTAAATTAGGCTTTCAGTAAAGCAGATTATCTTCCATCATTGTGAGTGGATCTTTCAGTCAGATGAAGACCTTAAGAGAAGGACTGAGGTTCCCCAAAGTAGAAGAAATCCTCAGGACTGCAATGCAGACCCCCTGTCTGAGTTCTAGTCTGCTGGACTCAAGACTGCATCACCGACTCTTACCAGAATTTCTAGCCTACTCTCTGTGCTATGCTTTTCAAACTTGGCAGCTCCCTCATTTGCAAGAACCCATTCTTTAAATTTCTGTGTGCGTATCTGTGTGTGTATCTTTTTGGTTCTGTTTCTCTGGAAAACCCTAATATAACAGGGTTTGGGAAAAGTTTTGGGAAATTGCGACATAGGCATCTATTTATGAGGAATAAATAGAATTGATTATATAAAAGGGAAAAGGTGAAATGCTCTTTCTGGGAAAGACAGAGTCACAGCCTCTCTCCGTTTGCAAGTTTTGGGGAAGAAATTTCCTCTATCCCTCAAGGTTCTTCTAGCAGGTCTAAGAATCAAATTGACATGAGACAGGAGTTTAATTACATGTGTACTGGAAAGCCATAGACATGGGTTCCAAAAACAGTCAGGGAGAAGAGGGTATATATGTCATGCTGACCCAAGGAGCAGGGGGTAAGGGTCTGAGACTTCACAGGAAAAGGACACAATTCACAGGTATATGAACAAACTACCTGATGGGCCTTCCAGAAACAAGTGGCCACAGAGGTAAGTGTTAACGGGCTGGGTCACACTCCTTCCTGTCTGTCGCCCCTAGTTTACACCATAAGCTAGCTGTCTATGGTGAGAACTCTCCTCCTGGAGAAGTTCCTCCATCTACATTATTTTTGTGCAGTTGCAGGGTGGGGAGGGAGGTCAGAGTATCTTCCTGAGACTTTTGGGCCTTGATAGTTTTCAGCTCAAAATAATCTGCCTGCCAAAGTGGCACACCTTCGGGAGGCACACCCTTGGTCCCCACACAAGTTTCTTATTTGCAGCCCTCTCAGTCTCAGCTCCACACTGCATTAAAGGAGGCTGTCCTCAGACTCTGCAATTTCAAACGAACCTCCCAAGGAATGCAATTCACCAACAAGAGTAGGCAAAGGTATTATTTATTGTTTGGCACTTAGCAGAAGCTGCCTGACATTTTGATGCATGGCTTACACCCTCTAAGTAGATTATGAGGTTTCCCAGGTACTCTTGGCATGTAGCCTGCCATTCTAAACACAGTAGGTGCTCAGTAAATGTTGGCCAGATTGAATTGAGTTGAATATGCCTTCCCCTGGACCTCAGATTGCTCCATTACACTGTATTAAACCCCCAGAGTGGCAGCTTTCTAGGCAGACCCAAGGAAATGGGAGATCATTTAGAAATTGCTCATGCTGCTCTTATTCCACCTCGCTCCCGCCTCCGCACACTTCACAAATCCCATTCCTACTCCCTGTCTGCACCTGGCTCATGCCCAACATTTAGTCAGTAATACCAGGGACCAATGGAACACAGAGCCTGTGCTTGATGCCTGGTGGGAAAGGAAAGGCTTAGAACTTCAGCCTTTTGTTTTCTTGGTCTCCAACTACAGTGGTTGCTTTCTCCACCCCAGCAATGCTGCTGTCCCCCAACACAGCTTCAACTCTGTTTTGACCATGAACCACACCATCTCCAAATTCTCGGTTTCAGCCAGACAGCTTATTCTCGCCCTGCACCTCCTCACCTGATTTATCCACTTGAGTCCCCCCATTCCAGCTACACTTCAAACTCACAAGGCCCCTTAATCCCTGGCACACACCTGCACTCACGCACACATGTATGCCATACAAAGAGCCTCTCTCTCCACTCCTCTGTTCCCTGGCTTGGGGCCCATGGTCCAGCACTACAGCCCCTGCAGAGGCCCTCAGCTCCTCCTGTCTCTCTGCTGCCCATTGAATTTACCTGGAGAAACTCCACCCCTAATAAAACCTACCCATCTGCCTGCTTCCTGCCTGCACTCCAGCAGCCACAGGCAGATGAAGGGAAACAAACAATCCAATTTGTTTTTCACATTAAATTTGTGACTGCTTTTAAATGGATACTGTATTTCCTGGGTAAATCCAGTACCCTCTTCTTGAGGAGATTGTTACCTTCTCTTCCTTCTTCAAACCTCCAAGAAACTTCTTCCCTTATGTTCAACATGTGGCCTCATTTCATACTTATCTAAGAAAATATGTAAATCATATAAGAACTATCTCATTTTCCCACCACCAAACCTAGAACCTGTGGTGACCCACACATTCTACCTTCTCAACTGATAGAAAGGAGGAAAGATCCCTGCCCCGTCCCTGTGCAGGCCTCCTCCTGTGCTCCCCACGCTGCCGTCTCTCCTGCTCTGGGCCTTGCTCCACGGCGTCCAGTTTTTCCTTGCTGGATCATTCCAATCAACAAATTAATGAGCCCTAATGGGACCCACTGAGAGAAGTTTCTGGACCCCCATGCTGCTCTAGCTATCCTCCCTTTCTTTATTCACCTTCAGAGGAAAGAAGTTGTCTATCTTCATTCTACTCCCTCATCCTCCATTCTCTGCACAACTCTCCTTCCCAAGCAGGCTGTTGTCTTTATCAACCTACTGAATGACTCTTAACAAGATCACCAGTGACAACTAGTTTGTCAGATCCAGTGGTCAGTTCTCTGTCCACACCTTCCCCACCCTCAGCACTGCTAGCCATTGGCCACTGCCTCCTTCATGAAACACATTCTTCACTAAGTTTCATGACACCACAATATCCTAGTTGTCATCCTACTTGAGTGGCCACCCCCTCTTTTTTTTTTGTACTTTTTTATTACAGAAAGTTTAAAATGTGTACCAAAAGTAAAATAAACAGAATAGAGTAATGAACTCCTGTGTTCTGACCACTCAGCTTCAATTCATGATGAATCTTGTTTCATCTATCTTCTACCGACATACCCCTCTCAAATTCTTTGTAGGTCCCAGACTTACAAGGACAAGGAGAAAGAGAAAGAGAACCATAACAAAGAGGAGAAGCTCCTTCTTCCTGCACTATCCCTACAGTACTATCTACTGACAAAGATATCACACAACCTGGCAAAGGAAAAAGGTTTAGAGTCCAGCTCCAGGGCCACAAACAAGGCAATGAAGGATGGACTTAGAGACAAGAAGCAAAATCTGTATTAGTATCCTAGGCTCCAGTAACAAAATACCACAGCCCAAGAGGCTTAAATTTATTTTCTGACAGTTCTGGAGACTGGAAGCCTAGGATCAAAGTGACAGCCGGTTTGCCCTGGCTTGCAGATGGCCACTCTCTTTCTGTGTCCTTACATGGCCTTTTCTTTGCATGTGCACACACATCCCCTGGTGTTGCTGCTCTTCTTATAAGGACACCAGTCCTACTGGATTAGGACCCCACACTGATGACCTCGTTTAACTGTAATGACCTCTTTAAAGGCTCCATCTCCAAATACAGTCACACTGGGAGTTATGACATCAACCTGTGAATTTGGGGAGAACATAAGTCAGTCTACAACACTTCACCCTCTGGCCCCCCAAGATTCATGTCCTTTCCACATGCAAAATACATTATTCCCATCCTAAAAACCCCAAAAGTCTTAGCTCATTTCAATATCAATTCCAAGTCCAAAGTCTCACCTAAGTATCATCTAATGGAGATATGGGAAAGACTCAAGGTATTATTCATGCCGAGACAAACTTCCTCCTCAGCTGTGAACCTGTGCAACAAGAGAGGCTATGTGCTTCCAAAATACAATTGGCGTATTGATGAACAATCCCATTCTCAAAAGGAGAAACTGGAAGGGAGAAAGGCAAAATTGATAACTGGCACAGTGTGCCACACCAGCCCTGTATCTCCTACATAGATTTTGACTTAAGAGAAAAATAAACTTCTATCCTATTCTCTTACATACAGCAGAACCTAATCCTAGCTTAATCTGAGTAAATACAATTCATCCCGCAAATCTTCTCGGCTTTACCTCTTATATACTGCTCAAATCTGACCTTTCTCACTGTCACCAGTGCCTTAACCTGATCTGAGACACCACCACCTCTCAGTTGGTGTGATAGTTATTTTATGTGTTGGTTTCACTGGGCCAAAGAATACCCTGACATCTGACTAAATATTACTTCTGGGTGTGAGAGTGTTCCTGAAAGGGGTTAGCATCTGAAATGGACTGAGTAAAGCAGATGGCCCTCCTCAGTGTGGGTGAACGTCCTCCATTCTGTGGAGGGCTGGAGCTGGGTTGCTGACCTCCTGTCCTTGGTGCTCCCAGTTTCCAGACCTTCAGACTTACACTGGAATTTGCACTTCCCAGTAGATCCGTCTGTCCTCCAGCTCCCAGGCCTTGAACTACACCACCAGCTCTCCCACGTCTCCAGCGCACACACTGAAGATCTTGGGACTTCTTAACCTCCATAATGGCCAAATCCTTACAGTAAATCCCTTTCTATTGGCTCTGTTTCCCTGGAGAACCTGGATAATGCAGTCAGGTCACCATAACTGCATTTGGACTGGCCTCCCTGCCGCCACCTTTGCTCCCTACAATCCATTCTCCACACAACAGCCAGACTCATCTTTTTATTACATAAATCTGATCATGTCACTTCCCCACACAATCCTTTCAAACACTGTGATTAGAATAAAAACCAAAGTCCTTTAAGGCCCTGCACAATCCAGCCTGTGCTTGCTGCTCCAAGCCTGTCTCCTCTCCTTCAGCTCTTCTCTTGTTGCCCAATCCTCCAGCCACACTGATTATTTCTGGCCCTGAAACACTTCAAGCACATTCCCATCACAGGCCCTTGATGCATGGAATGCTTTCCTCAGGTTTTCACATGGCTGCCTCTTTCTTATCACTCAGGGGTCACAGTTGCCCCTTCCTTCCTCTATGCCCTGTTTGGAGGCATTCCTGCCTCCTGGAATGTCTTCTCTTCCATCCCAGCCCCACAGACTTGATGCAGCACCAGCCCGCAATACCTCATTCCCTAGAAATTGTTGACCCTGGTTACAATTATACAGTAAAGAAATACAATAAATACAGTAAAGAAATTCACTCACTCAAATGAATTTCACAGGTCAGTGCTACATACAGGGAGAGCCCAAAGCAAGATAATAAAGGGCTACAAACATAAGTTAAGACGTGGCCTCTGACCTTAGGGAGAGGACAACAAAGGGGAAGGAGGGGAACTGAATTTCACTAGTTACTTACTAAGCACTCTCTCTCTCACTCCTCAATAATCCTATGAAAGAGGTGTTTCTGCCCCTGTTTAACAAATAAGGAAGCTGAGACACAGAGACATTTAACAACTTGACAAAAGTCACACAGCTAGAAAATGGTAGGGATGCATTTCAAATGCAGATCTGATTCCAAAGGCCAATAAAGCTGAGTGTTCACAAAGCAGCTGGTAAGTTGACACAGTAAAGCATTTAACGTAGTTGCTTGGCACACAGTGAGAGCTCAATACTCACTGCAGGAACAACAGTAAAACTGCCCAACACACTTAGCACAAAACCCAGTCTTTACCACAAGGCCTGTCATTCATATCCCTACGGTTCTCCTAGCCTCCTTTCTTTGGCTGAGATTTGCCAAGTCCGTTCCCCTCTCTCCGCCTTTGCCCTTGCTTGTCCTTCCAGCTGGAATACTCTTTCCCCGTGCATCCCAGCGGCTGACCCCCCATGGCACTCAAGGCTTTGTTTTCCTTCCTCTTTGGAAAGGCTTGCCAGACTACCTAGCATTCCCACATGCTCTGTCAAACCCTTACCCAGTTTTTCTTCTTCATACCACTTTTCAGTCTGGATACCATATTATAGATTTGTTGGCTTATTTATCCATATATTCATCCATGTATTGCTTAATATTCTGTTAGAAAGTTAGCTTCATGAGGCAGGAGCTTTCTCTGTGCCATTGCTCTGTTTCCCCAGAACCGAGAACATTGCTTGTCTCACAGTAGGTGTTCAATAAATATGTTTTCAGGGAACAAATGAAATTAATGTATTATAACCCAATACTTAATAATTTTAATGTATTACCCTATTGTGAGAAAATTAATTATCTAGTGTGTGGGGTAAATTGCAGAATTTCTAGAATCCCTGACCTAGCCTTAGTATATTTACATATCAGTAGGTGTTTACTGCAGCCTTCTGCAGCTTCCAGGGCAAAGGGTGGAGAGATAACAGCTATTCTCTCCTCCCCTCTGTTCCTGGTATGTAATTGTTCTGGCATCTGCCAGTCACCAAGGACCTGCCAACGGAGTTCCTCCTTGAAGGGGCAGTGAGAAGTAGAGAGTGTGCCACAAGGGCAGAGTGTGGGTGGCACTGGAGGGCATGGAGGGGGCAGGGCCTAGCTAGTAGATTTGAGCAAGCTGTGAGCAGTAAAAATGGTTTCTCCCAATTTACCCTTTCCCTTGACTTATTTCAGTTTCATAGGTTTCATAGGGGATTCACCCCAGGCTGGGAACACCCTTCTTCCTGGAGCTGCAAGTGCTATAATCATCCAGAGAATTTTTGTTTTGTCTGAGCAGTTGTAGGGGCAGTTCTGCTGCCACAGTGTGAGGAATGGGTAGTGCTCAAAAAAAGTGACAGTAATGTCTCAACACTGACTGGGAAGGTCGCAGGGGATACTAGGTGAGGAGAAGATACTGAAAGGGGCCTGTGGATACTTAGAGCTTACCTGGCAGACAGATGCCATCATTTTACAGCTGAGGAAAAAGAAACTTAAGACTTAGTCAGTAACCACCAAGGAGGCAAAACTGAAACCAGAGACTGAGTCTCTCCATTTTTACACATGTTTTAATTTTTTTGCAAAGTGCCTTTTAGATTATTGAACTCAGTTTTACACAATTGGTCCTGATTGGTCTAAAAGTAATTCCACACTCCTTGTCAGAAATTGGTTCAGAAACTTAGGTCCAAGCCAATCAGCGCAGGCATTCACATAGTCACAGGTATTGGTTCACTCATGCACATGTGATAAAATTCCAGGTCAATGAGATGTGAGATGATGTTTGTTGAGGGATTATGGGAGTTTCTTCACTCTTCATAAAGGACGACAGGAAAAGATATTGCATATAGTCCTAATTTGGTTATGAGGTGCACAGTTTGTGTAAGCCACTATGACGCCAGTCTGAGGATGGATCTGACACGGGGAGGAGAGCAAAGTCAAGAGGATCTCCGAGAAATGGAATGAGAGCCCTGACTGAACAATGCCTGCTTCCACCATACTCTAGTCTTTTCAGCGAGTTACTGAATCTCTATATTGTTCAAACCACTTTTAGTTGGGTTTTCTGCTACCTGAAGCTAAAAGGATTTTATTTGATAGAGAGACTCAATTGCCTCATCTGCAGAATGGATATAATAATATCTACTTCATAAAATTATTATGAGCATTAAATTAAATAATGTATATAAAGCATTTATGCTTTACATAAACTCACATCATAAACTCAAATCAAATGTTATTATTACTTGTATTGCCAAGTGTTTTGGCAAAATGAAAAAATAAATCATGGAGTTTAATGAACTTGACAGTTTGACAATTGGTCTAATTTCCCAAATATAAAATTATATGGAGGCATCGAGGAGGAAATGTCCAGTGATTCCTGATTAAAATGTAAATGGTTACTTTCATTTTTCTCTTTTTTTAGTACCCTTTTACCACCTTTTCCCTATTTCTCCCATCCCTAGCTCCTGGCAATCATTTTTCTATTCTCTGTTTCTTTGAGTTCAACATTTTTTTCATGCCTGCTAAAATTAGAAGCCTGGCAACAGGCCTTTAAAGTATGAAGACAGGCTTCCTTCTGGGAAAGGCTGAGAGATGGGTAATTCTGCCTACTCCGCCTGCCGCGAGCCCCCTGGGGCAGGGGGAAGGAGCCACAACAAGAACTCACACACCCTACAAGAACTGTCTCTTTGTTTGCGATCGTTTTGTGGGTCTCATGGATATGAGCCCATTGGGTTTCAGAGCAAAGTGTTTGGGGAGCTGTTTCCTCCAGGGTGAGTCTTAAAAGTTGGCACCCTTGATGTGGGGTCCAAACCCTTCACTCCTCAGGAAGGAACTGGGAGTTGTGAGTTTCCTCCTGATTGTATGAAGTTCTTTTGCAGGTAAAGTTTATGGCGGGAGTGTGTCTCAGCCTTTTCTATTTGTTTCTGTGTGCATATTTCTCACTGGTCCAATGTATAGGAATCATTTAGCTAGGTTCTGAACTCAGAGGAAACTGCTTCATGTTTTGCCCCATTAGCTATACATTCAGTGTCTTCATGGGAGAAGGGAAGCTCTGAAACCTCCTATGTTGCTATCTTGGTTACCTCCAATTCCCTTTAAAAACTTTCTATGACTTTTCAGTAAAGTAGGAGCTTAGGCATCTTGTTTGCATCCAATTCCCTTTAAAAACTTTCTATGACTTTTCAGTAAAGTAGGAGCTTAGGCATCTTGTTTGCTGAGGAAGATAGATAAGTGATATCTTCACTTTAATTGTTTTTAATTGAGTTACATACTGAAGAACAAGACAAAAGAGTATTGAATGGGGTAAAGAATAAATAAATGATCTCTGCCCACTTCCATCAAACCCTGAAATTAATTGAAATACTATGTCTTGCCGATAGGCACTGAACCTGCCCCTTCCAGCACTGCCGTCTCCTTCTGCCTTTCCCTTCCCGAGCCTCCTTATTTCCAGTATTGCTGCCAAATTCCTTAGATTTATTCATTATCGGTGCATAGTGCTCATAGGCTTCTCTCATAGGATACTTAACAATAACTTAAACCACAGATTTGGCCCAGTTTGAGGACAGAGGGGCTTATCTAAACACTAAGGCAACAAAAATTACCATGATTATACAAAGTTGAAATAGGAGGAAAATTGCAGTATCTCTCACTTTCCCCAACAGCACCATTTCCTTTAATACACCCTCACATTTGTTGATCAATCCAATGGTAAATGCTACAAATGTGTCATTTCAATCTTTTCCAGGAGCCAGAAAATAACAGTTACAGCCCACAAATATTTTTCCAACATTCTGTCTTATATTTTCTCAATTTTATGCCCCTAACCCAGAAGTTCTCAGGCCTTTTAAAAATCTATCCTGAGGTCTCTTAAGGCTGCACAGAGTCTCTGGCTCTACTACCAATTAAGCAAAGAAGCCACTTCAGAAGTTCATGTGACCAACTAGCCATACCCCACACACGGGTTTGACCTTCGGAAATCACGGGTGGATCTGCAGCACAGGACACTACCGCATCTACCTCCTTCCCCCGGGAACCACTAAATAGGAATAAGAATGTGGGAGTGACCTTGTTTCCCCAAAGCTAATGGAAACTATAACACTGACTTGTGCCTCACAAGACAAACATCGGTCATTTCATTAAATAAGTAAAGTCAAGCATTACTCACTGTGTCTGAGGATGTTAATTTCTACCAGTTGAACTAACTCAAAGGTTTTCCTGTATTTTTGATCCTTATGCTGTCCAAGTTTCACAGAATGTTATTCCCACATATTAATGCAGGGCCACAATCCTGAGTAAAGGGCCCCCCAGATTTCCCAGGGGGGTTCCCACAGAGGTTCAAGTCCTATCAGCTCTGAGCCATTTTTAATGTCTTCCTCTGCCCCTGTTCCTCTGCTGAATATTGCCACGACTTCAGGGCCAACTGTCTTACAGCACTTCTGCCGCCTCCCAGTTGCCTTCAAGAACAGCCACCAGGCACTGGTGCTGAGCAGTGTGGTCGGTTTGGCAAAAATGTGGAGAACGTGTCTATCTCTTCACTCTTTTATAAGAAAGTCAAGTAACACTGTTCATGCCCCAATACCTTAAAGTTTTCAGTTAAACAGTTATTTTTACTCACTTCTATACCGCCTGGGATATAAACTTCAGCCATGCTTGAAGATACAAAGCCCTTTCTTAAACTCTGTTGGAAGAAATCAGGCTTTTTTTGTCTTCATTTTTAGTACAAACACATTACTATAAAGGATGGCACTGAGACACTGATTTAAGGTGGAAGATGAGGATATAGAACTGCCATCTAAGCGTCCCTCCCCACATCCTGGCTAGAGGGAAGAAAGTGATTACCTTCAGGCTCCCTGTGAGAGCCAAAGCAGTCCACAGACACAGATTATGTTTGGGTAAATAAAGATGGAAAATAGAGAAAACCTCCTCACTGTGCTTCTGATGGGAGGGCGGAAGAACACAGGTGAGTGAATTTTGTTGCCAAAAGCAAGGTCATTTATGCAAAACATTTGTGTTTATACCAGTCCAGTGACTTGACTGCAAAAGACAGAAAGCAGCTTTACTGGAGTCCAGCTCCCGTGGGGTGGGGGGGTGTTGCCCGAAACGATGAGACAGAGTCGGCACACAGAGAGACAGGACACAGAGTCAGATGGAGGTGGTCTCTCGACAAAGTGCCGATGACAGCTTTATTTATACCATTTTGCACAAAGATATGATTATTTTTTATTGTTCTGTTGATTAATTGGTATAGGCAGTTGATTAATGGGTATAGGCAAGCTTTTTTCTTTCTTTTTCTTTCTAATCTATTCATGGTTGGTCAAGTGTTAAACAGGTGATCTTTTTCTGTTCCTTGACTGAAACTTTTCCTAGCAACATGTACTCTATTTAGTGTTTCTTGTTTCTATGCAAAGTGGTTTCTATGTAATGCATGTGACCACAGAAACGTGCAGCATGTAGCAGTGACTATGGAGTCTATCAGTTCAGGGTGAAATACAGGTCACTCACTACCACAGTTAGCTAGGCAGGTATCATCATCTATATTTCTAATGCAATGGGTACATTTTATCTCCTCATAATATTTATTCTATCGTAGGTAGATGCAAGATAAAGATAGAAAGCATGATTTAGTGCTGTAAGAAGGCAAGTGTAGATGATCAGGTCTGTGCCTATAGACTAGGTATTAATCCAAGCCAGACAAGGGCAACAAAACATCTGCGGGTGTAGACAATTTCTGTCAAAACTGGAGGGGGTGAGGTTCTAAGCCTCACCTCTGTTGGCCCCCATTTTCTCACCTGATGGCCCCCCCTGCGACTGTGCCTGTCTTAGGTTGTTCCTTCTGTGAGGAATCTTACCCGTCTCTGGCTAACCAGTCATCTTACGGGGCCATACAGGGAAATGTAAAGCTGGTAAGTGAGAGAGAAGTGATATTCTTTGAAAAGGTTAGTTTTTCACTTCTTTGCAGATTTATGCTTCTTGGCTTCTATGCCCAGCATTTGTCTTGAGGTATCTTTACCACTTCGAAGAATTATGGTACTTGGTAATTTAATGTATGAGGCACAAATGCTAGTAAAGGGCTGTAATTAGGAAGGAAGAAGAAAAGTTATAGAAGTAGCAGATGGAAGAAAACATGAGAAAATTGATTAAGTGTCAGGGTTATTCCATTCAGTATTACCATATAGCTCTATTTCTCTAATTTTCCTATAAAACTCTTCATCACTAATTTCACTAGCATTGCAAACAAGGGGGGCATTTCCACTAAGCTGGAGATGGGGTAGTCAATGTTTGACTAGCTACCTGCAGGTTTCTGTATTCCATGCCAAGATTGCCATCTGGCCCCTGCGTGTTCCATTCTTCAAGGAGCACTGTCCTGAAAAGCTTCTGGGAAGTTTATGTTCTCCTCCTTTCCATGCTGCTTATCAAAGGTTAGCTTAGTCTTTGGCAAAAATGCAAGCAAAAGTAAAGCCAATAGTATAATGGAGAATAACAAAATCAAAGTGGGTAATAGGGGGAGCCAGCTGCAAAGGCCCCTGTTTTGCAGGGGTCTTCCTCTAGCTTGAGCTTTGCTACACAGCTTGAGTAGCATGGCTCCTGCCACAGCTTTAGCTAGCGTAAGCCGAGGGAGAATCTGTCAGAAAGCCACCAGGGAAGCAGGAGAATTGTTAGGAGCTAGAGAACCAGGCTGAAAGAAAGGCAAGAACGAAGGTAACCAGGCCACTGACCCCATCTGAGTTATGCCTCAAGATAGCTGGGCTGGGGCACTGCTGCTGCGCCATTCAGTACTGTCCTGGGACCCCAGCAGGAGCCTCCTGCACTGCCACAACAGCCCCCGGACCCCTGCATAAAGGGAGCCACTACTGCCACCAGTGCAGATTCGGAGCTGTCCTTGCTTGCTTGTGCACCACACTCCACACTCACGGTCCTTGGAGGAGCCCATGAGGGGCCAAGAGTGGGCTACATGCCTCCTCCAAAGCTGCTGAGAGGCAGGAAAAGCGACCACCCATCCTTTCAGTTTGGCTAGTGGGAGGCAGAGCCCTCACTCACCCAAAGGTAGGTTCCTCTGACATGGAAAAGGGGTTTAGATCATGAGTACCCTCTGCACTAGTTTGCTAGGGCTGCCATAACAAAATACCACATAATGGGAGGCTTAAACAACAGATATTAATCTTCTCAGTTTGAGGGGCTGGAAGTCCAAGGTCAAGCTGTCAGCAGGGTGGACTTCTCCTGAGGCCTCTTCTTCTCACCAGGCCCTCCTGTGGTCCTGTTTCTTCCACGCAAGCTCCTCCCTGCTGTCTCTTTATGTGTCCAAATTCCTTCCTCTTTTAAGGACATCAGTCAGACTGGATTAAGGAAAGCCTTATGGCATCATTGTAACTTAATTACCTCTTTAAAGGCTGTATTTTATCTCCAAATACAGTCACATTCTGAGGTACTGGGGGTTTGAGCTTCAACATTTGAAATTTTTGGTGGTGGGGCAGTGCATAATTCAGCCCATAAGACACTTCCAAACAGAAAAGGTCTATTCCAGTGAGTAAAAATAGAGACAGTAAGTGGCAACTAAGTCAAACACGTGTTTAAATAAAGAAATATTGCCAGACAGCTGTATCTGGGGGTCCTCTCCCTGTGCACTAGATGAAGCACCAGGAGAAACTTCAACCTGGATAGGGTAGGGTTCTTGACTCTGAATGAGAAAAATTCTCTAGCAGGTCTAAGGCAGGAGTATAGGTAATGAAGGAATTCATTAAAGTAAGAGTAGTAGGGAATGGCAGCTGCCTTGCAGGCAGCAGAGAACAAAGAAGAACAGAGGAGGAAAGGAAACTCAATAAACTCCTGCTCAGCATGTGACAGATCCCTTGCCAACTACTAAAGCCAGCGTCACCTGGCATCCAGTGTCCACTTGGATCTGCACAGCATGGGAACTGAGTCCCTACCACCCCAGGATTTGGGGGAAACCACTGGATGGAGTGAGATTATGTTCTGAGAACTTCCCAAAGGGAAACAAAGGAGATTTTCAGGCAGGCTACTAAGGAACATGATTGTACAGCTGCAGTCCTGTCTGGGTCACCTAGGTGACAGGAACTTGCAGGCCTAAATCAGAGCTCCCAGTAGCTCCTCCCTACTTGTCTGAAGTAGGACAGAGAAAGTGAAGACCTATGCTTAAGTCTAGAAACTTGAATGAAATAGCAAAATAACAAAGATGCTTACCACTGGAAGAGTGCAGAAACAAAACACAGTAAATTGAGCAGTGAGAAGTTTTTACTTAAAGCAAAAAGTACACACACTTGAAGAAAGGGGAGTGTGGGCACCCTCAGAGAGGAGGAGCACTTAAGGGTTTGGAGTTTGGGGTTTTATAGGGCCTTTTGGGTAGGGGGCAGCATCAGGCATGATATATACAGGTGTTACATAATTCCTTTGAAGTTTCGTCTTAAGAACAGGGTTATTTATGTGACTGTGTTGACCTGGATCTTGACATTCTGTATCCACATAGGTTCATTTACACTTTGGAGGTCTATCTCCTGTCTTGGTTACAAAGTTACTTAATTGAGTAAGGGGCTGGAAGAAGAACAGCCTGTAGATTAACTTAAAGAATAAACTGGGCCTTTTTCACAGGTGAAGTAGATTTTACAATGGCATGACCCTTGTCCCATTTCTCTGCCCTACCTCAGACGACTAATGTAACAGAAAAGTGGAAACACACCCTTGACAAGTATAATCAAGAAGCGGGCATTCAAGGTCCAGGCTTTTCAGTCCAGGGGGCCGGTAGCTTCAGCACCGCCTGGGAGTTGTTAGACAGGATCTAGGCTCCACCCTGCCCTGCTGAGTTGGCACCCACATTCCTCATGTGCCCTAGGAGATTCTTCCACCATTGCAGTTGGAATCACTGCTCTGGGCATGACTTTAAGTAAAAAAGACATGCTTGCAACAGATGAAAGGGAGCAGGTCCACATGCCTCAGTGACTCTGCCCGATTCTTGAGGCAGACAAGGGACTGAGTTGCAGCAGGCCTCTTGCCAAGGGCCTGGCCACTGGCTGGAGCAGATCTTGAAAGCCCTCATTCAAGGCCAAGATAAGGGTGGTGAGGACCCCCTTATACCTGCTTCCTGGCTCAGGAGAATAAACTTAATAATATTTTTATACTTATTTAAAAATGTGTAGAGGGCTCTGAGAGATTTTTCTGGGCTTCCCCCACCTCCTTGGCCGGGTTTCTTAAGCTCCTCATCCTGGCTTAGTTTTCTCATCAGAAAATAGGAATTATAGTATCTATTCCTGAGGCTGTGAGGACTGAATGGGTTAATCTTCATAGAGTCTGAGAACAATGTCTGGCACATAGTAACTGATACATAGATTGGTTATTACTGTATTATTTTTACTTCAGGAAAGGTAAAAGAGGTCCCAAGCCTCCTTGTTGGCTTTATTTTACCCTTAACATTGATGAGAAAATGTATTCCCTATGTTCCATATGCACACCTAAAATTTTTGCCAGAATTTAAATTCTTCAGACAAGTATTTTCAAACTGTACAAGCTTCTCTGGCTTTAGGGCCAGTTTCTGAAGCTGTTACAATTTGGCTGGTGAATAAACTTACATGTGAAAGTTGAGTCACTGGAATCTCATAGTCAACCTCTAGTCTGAGGGAAAAGGAGCAGACAGAGCCTTACTCTAGAGAGGCCAGCACAAAAAGAACCCACTGGGATTGGGGAAAAACAGTGCAGAGCATTTTACACTTGCCTCACTGAGAGACATTTTGTGCCTTCCTTGACAGGAAGAGAGAGATCCTTAGAGGGAACCAAGGCAAAGAGACACACATCTTTACTACACAGACATACCAGCAAGGCAAATCATCAGCCTACTTTGCTTAGCACAGAAGCTGTCTCTAGTCCTTATCAGAGGGAGCAGGAAACCTGAAAAGTACAATATATAAAGTTGGTTGTGAAGAAACCTGTGTGTCCTGTCTGAAATCTGAAGAATCAGCTGAGAAGAAGCCAGCAAGTCCAGGCACCCTGGTCTTACCACATGGTGGAAAGAGCTTTCCACTTTCAAATCCAGGTTGCACGGCAGATGGGAAATGGGAAATGTGTCTCCCTCTCATTCACTCCAGGGCCCAGGATGGTCCCAGGCTGGTCTGCATATTATGTGTACATGGTTTGGGTTCTGCTGTGGGGTTGTAGTTTGTCTGCCAAGTGACAATGTTTTGCTCTGAAAGATTCTGCCTTTTTCTGGCTTATCCCCTTGCCTTCATTGGATTAAACTGGGCTCTACATGGCATAAGGGGGGAAAGGAACACAGGCCCACAAAGGCTCAAATCCTCTGGTGGGGTTTTGTTTGGCTTTGCTTTCCTTGAGCACTGAAACCTTGATAAATGGAGTCAGGTAAATCCACAGTCAGGTGTGTCCTCACCACACCTGCCCTCCAGGAGGTATGGGAGAGGCACTGAAGGCCAGGGTAAGAGCAGTGGGTCTGCATGGGGGGCTCCTCACCATGAGAACAGGCTCTGCCTTTCAAAAATAGGTTGGATCCCTATCTAGCAATTATATTCTCTAATTTTAGCCTCCCAAGGAAATGACTAAGTGAATTCCCAGGGTCTTAACCATATTCCCTAGAACTTTTCATATTTATCTTTTATTTCATTGCTTTCCTTAGAAACTCGCTTTTGGTGTCCAGCTTGAGAGGCAGACAAAATCCCTCACTTTGAAACCTAGTTGTTAGTTCTGGAATAGAGAAGGCAATGACCCTATGTCACACCATGACACAAACCTTGTTCTACCAAAGGACCAGTTATTATTTCCCTACCGTAATGGCAGATACTAGCAGGAAGAAAAATCCAACTTAAGAGAAGGTAGCACTGAAGCCAGTATCCTCTGCCTAGAATTCTCCCCCTGCTCTTCGCATGCTTGATTTCTTCTCCTCCTTTAGATCTCAGTTTAAATATCACATGCCCAGAGTGTCCTTCCCAATCAGCTGTCTACTCTGGATACTCCCTGTGACAGGTGATGGCTGGGCCATGGTCCCCAGATGTGGTCAAACATTATTCTAGATGTTTCTGTGAGAGTGTTTTTGGAGTAGATTTACATTTAATTCAGTGGGCTTTGAGTAAAACAGATTGCCCTTCTTGATGTGGGTGGACCTCATCTGATCAGTTAAAGACATGAATAGAACAAAAGGCTAACTTTGCCTGAGCGAGAGGGAATTCTACCAGTGGACAGCCTTTGGACTTGATCTGCAACATCGGCTTTTTCCAGTTTTTTGGCAGACCACCTATGGACTCAAACTGCAATTCTTCTCTGAGTCTCCAGCCTACTGGCCTCTCTCATTAGATTTTGCACTCATCAACCAAGCACTCACAATTGTGTGCACCAAATCCTTAAGATAAATCTCTTTCTATATACATACATACATACACACATCTTATTGGTTCTGTTTCTCTGGACCCTGATAAATGACACATGATTCTTTTCCCCAATCCTTGTTCATGTCCTCCAGAAGCTCATTCCAATGTGCAGCCATTTTATTCATTGTTTTGTGTGTTTCTTCAGTGTCTTTATGGAACATAAATTCCATGAGGGCCAGGTGGATCTGCCTTGTTCTCTCTGCCTTGTGTTCCCAGCACTTCTTAGAAGTGCTGGGCACATAGCAGATGCTGGTAAATCTTGGTAAAGTGAGAGAATGTCTAAGGTTCTCCAATAGACCTTCGGCTAAGGAACCTCCTCCATGTAAACAGCAGTTCCAGTGTAGGTGAGAATATTGTGTTAAAATGCTCACACCCACTTCACACCTACTAGGATGGCTAGGATCACACAAAAATACCAGACAATAGCAAGTGTTGACAAGAAGTGGAAAAATAAGAACTCTCATATGCTGTTGGTAGGAATAGTGCCTCTACAGTGAAAATCAATTCTGCAGTTCCTCACAAAATTAAATGTTGAGTTATCCTATGACTCAGAAATTCCACTCCGAGATAGCTACCCAAGAAAAATTAAAATATGTCCCCACAAATACTTGTGCACAAATGTTCATAGAACTGTGTGTGACTACAGTAGAGTACATTGGAGCCCCATCCTCACCTAGGAAGTCCATGTGCACAGAGGCTGTTAAGGAAATTCCTTCTGCAGAGGACAAGAGTTTGCCTGAGAAGACTGCAGCTGACTACCCACCACATGCTCCGAAGTCCATTTTCACCAGATCTAGAACAAACAGTACCTGGTCAAAGGATAAAGTGTTCTTTAAAAATGAAAAATACATCAATCAACTCTGACTGTAGCTTTTCACTCCCTAAGAATGGAAGGTAGGCACTAAAATCCCATTTTGAATATTATTTGGGAACAATTACTGGAAGCCTAGGATTCAGCGGGCAAACTAAGCTCCAGTGATCTGAATTGTGAGCAGGGCTGTGGGTACCAGGAACAGGGAGTGGGAAGGCCAACATATCTGTAGCAAGTTCCTCCCCAGATTAAATGAGTAGAGATAGATCTAGGTTTTGCTTGAGGAGTCACTGGCATCAGTCCTCAGTTTGACAAAGTTCATAGCTTGCTACCTTAGGAGTTGGGGAGAAAGGACCTTCAGAGTAATCAGAAAATCAGGAACATGGGGAATTCTGAGTGTAGTAACAAAGTAACAGAGGCAAGGGGCCAGTGAGTCAGCAATGTCCATGTTAGAAATTGAAAGTACTGAAAATTACAGCCTCACTGCTGAGCAGCATGCATGCATAGTGTGAATATGATTGCCAGGAAACATCAGCCTAACTCATATTGGGCACAGTCTACAAACTCACTGGCTTGTAACCTTAAAAAAAGGTCAATGTCATGAAATGGACAGACTCAGAAATGGTTGCAGGTTAAAAGAGACCAAAGAAATGTGACAACTCAACACCTCGGATTTTCTTTTGCAGTAAAACATATTGGGCCAACTGAAAAAATATGTCTAAGGTTTGTAGATTTGAGAACAATATATTAATAATTAATTTCCCAATTTTGATAATTGCACTGTGGTTATATAAGAAAAGCCCTTACGTTTAGAAAATGCACACTGAAATATTTAGAAGCAAAGAGACACCATGTCTGTGTCTTATTCTTAAATGATCCAGAAAAATAATGAGAGAGAGAGAGAAGAGGAAGTGCTCTTCATGAATAAAATCATGATTCTGCTAGCAAAGAGGATGGGAAGAATGGATACCAGACCTCACAACAAGCACACAGATCTTAAGTGGTTCTTAATTAGCTGAAAAAGTAACTTGGGTTAATTATACCCTATAATATTAAAACATGCAATTATATGAAACATCATGTGAGCTTTTATCTGTCATCCTGGAATTAACCAGAAGTATTAGGCACCACATGTTCAGAGGGCTGACATCAGTTCAGGTTAGCTCTCCACCACAGGGCCTATGAGAGGCACCAGTTCAGAGCCAATCCTGCTTTTTCCCCCTCCCTTGACTATAAGAAATTCAAGAGTGAAGGAGTCCTTGGCTTTTTGACTAACACAATGTTTATAAAAAGAAGCTACTTCCTCCCATTCTGTAAAATCAAGGGAAGACCACAAGAGAATCAGCTCTAAAGATCTGGGGAGACTACAAGAAGGGGAGAATTGCATTTTATTCTTTGGTCGACTATCAGCTTATCCAATAGAGGTCTAACCTGCCCCTGTTGCTTGAGCAAGGGCAAAGGGAAACTGCAGGAAGATGGCCAAGTAGACAAGAGATCTTCACAGTGGAACACCCACCATCTGACAACACAGAGCTATACATGCTTCCTATAGATCAAATAGATTCTAGTGAAAATAACCAGGTTTGGGTCACATTACTGACACCAGATCAAAGACAGATAACCTGAAGGAAAGAAGAATCCCAGGAACAGAAGGCTATGGACCATCTGTGGTGCGGCCAGGCAATGAGAATGGGTGAGCAGAGTCAATACAATGAACAGAGCTGCATGGTCTGGAATACTGTCTCTTAAATCAAACCTGATCTTGCCAGCAGACTCAAATGCACTCTCCACCACACTTGTACAAACTGCATTTAACCTCACAAACCCCAAGAACCAAGACAAGTTTAGTTGGTACTATGAGGATGAGGAAAAAAGAACTTTGAAAGGCTTTTGAGATGGGAGTTTTGAAATGAATAGGAATGAGTCTTAAATATCAAAATGAGACTTCTAAAACAAGAGTGTCTAAAACTATAAAATTTCACAAAGATATCAAAAAAGAATGAGCTACCCACTTGTAAAGTTTGACAAGGCCAATTCTGCAAAAGTATTAGGAAAAATTTTAAAACATTTTATGTTTTAGACATAAAACTGAATATAAATTATATATAAAAATGAAAATGGATAAAACAGTGACCTTCAATCATAATCCACACAGATGTACCTCAAACCCTCTCCCTTTTATCAGTCCTGTCCTTATGGTTAACCAACCAGCAAAGAAATGCCACCGGAACCCCCCAGCTGCTGTGGTGACAGAAAAACTTTTCATAGGAAGTTTTAAGGGAGTGAAGTCAGAAAATCAACATTGGGTGACCTCTGAGGATGTGTCTACCAGAGTCTGCCACTCCCAAGTCACCCTGATCAGGAATAGTTGGTCAGTGAGCAGGTACCAAAGCTGACCTTCTGCCCACTGTGTGACACAATCCCTGTGACCACAGGGTCATGCAGCTGCCATCTTGTTCCAAGCCTATTATTGGAAAGAAAGAATGAAGGAAGGAAGGAAGGAGGGAGTAAACTATAGCCAGC
This sequence comes from Manis javanica, assembly GCF_040802235.1. NCBI lineage: Eukaryota > Metazoa > Chordata > Mammalia > Pholidota > Manidae > Manis > Manis javanica. Next base: position 58,563,779 of record NC_133164.1, on the reverse strand, counting down.
AGTAGTCAGAATACGATTACATTTACCTTGGGCCTGCTTATGTAAATTGGAGTCAGGTGGTTGACACAAGTATTGATATATTTCCTGGTTGCTATGGTAATTACCGTTATATCTATTGTTTCCAAAGAAGACATCACATAGGACGGGGAATGGAAGGAGAGTGCGCAGGTTCAGGCTCCAGCAATCCCATCCATTATGACCCTGGGAAAATTATGTAATCTCTCTGTGCTTCAATTTCTTTGTCATAAGAAGATGGTGCTTACTCCATTGACTTCTGAGGCTTAGAAAAATAATCATATCTCTAGTCTTGAGCACAGTGTCTGGCACATCATAAACACTTAATAAATGTTGGCTATTCTTATCATAATAATTATAATTATCATCACCTTAAAAGGTATAGGGGCACAGAGTCGGGGTGGGAGGGACAGTGTAAGGAGAAGAAAGACTGCTATTTGCACTAAGTGAAAGTAAATGAAACAATAAACGCTAAGAGGAGAATGAAGGTAAACCTGCAGCCAAAGTCAGACAGAAACTCAATTGAGTATCTCCACAAGAGATCCTGGAGTTGATGGAGGGCAAAGGCAGTGTCTAGCATGACCCAGGACTGGGGTGTCAGGAGTGGCTAGACCAGAGAGTGTCTGGTGAACATGTGAAGCTGTCTTTTATTGGTTCCAAAGAGTGTGGAGACATGCCCAGGCCAAGAGACTCTGGCCTGGCCTGCATCTCTGACTCTGGCAGGGGGATTCTGGAAGTATCTTGAGTACAGGCTGTATGCCTGGCTAGAGGCTGCCCTCCTTTGGCGGTTTGGGTCCAAGCAGCCACAGTCACCTGCTCCAACTGGAGGGTGACGACTGTAGTAAGCATCCCTTTCTGAATACAACATTGTTTAAACTCACTAATGGGAAATGCAGACACACTGTCAGAAATGAGTGGTTAAGGTTAATCGTAAATTAAGAATAGCAAGCTGAGCTGCGATGGTGGGCCTGGTAAAAAACTAGAGAAAATTGGAGGTAATTTGAGATGTGTACCCCAAATGAGCAGTCTTTTTCTTGGACAGGTCTATAAAATGAGTAGACATTTGTCAGGTTAAATAACCAATGCTCAACATCTCTAACTCTGCTCCAAACATGGGTTTGATCTCCACTGTGCTTCATGGAAGCTGGATGTCTCTGAGTGCATTACCTAACCTCTTAAAAATTAGGATTTTGCATCTATAATTTGGGGTCAATGACAGTACCAGTCTCAGAGATTAAGAACATAAGAAATAAATCTGGCATGTCATCGAAGCTTAATAAATATCACCTATTGTCTTGAGTGACCAAGTTTCCATGTCATATTCATTTCCTGTGAAGGAGTATTGTGGCTTTGAGGATTCTGCTAAGAAGCCTGGCAAATGCTTAACTCTTTTACAGCCTTTTTCAACACCAGAATGATTTCTAGATATCCAGCTATGGTTTTGTGTACAGTACGTTTCTGATATAGTGGCTATTGAATGGCCAAGATAGGGAATTCACTAACTATTTACTCATGACTCCCAATTACATCTCTAGCTCAGTCTCTCCCTGAACTACTACAGATTTGTTTTTTCAATTTCCTACTCAACAGCTTCACTGAATGTTTGAAAGACATCTTAAATTAAACATGTTCATAATCAAATACATGATCTTCATATCCCAAACCTGCTCTTCCACAGCCTTCTCCAATCCAATTGATAACATAGCTAACCTTCTAAATGCTCAGGTGAAAAACCTTGAGATATCCTTGATACTTCTCTTTTTGACTTGCAATATGTCAGGAAATACTTTTGACTTGATTTCAAAATTTATCTAGAGTCAGATCACTTCTCACTACTCTTAGTACTACAACTTAGATCCATGCTAACAGTATCTCTCACCTAGATTGCCGCCATTGCTTCAGGGCTGGGATCCCTGCTTCCCACCTTGTTCCTTGTTCAGGCTGAATTGTGTTCTCAAGAAAAGATATGTTGAAGTTCTAACATCTAGTATCTGTGAATATGATTTTATTGTAAATAAGGTCTGCAAATGTAATCAAATTAAGATGAGGTCAGATTAGGGTAGGCCCTAATGTAACAACCCACATCCTTTAAGGAGAGAGATTTAGAGACACGGAGATACAGGGAAGAAAGCCATGTGGAGATGGAGCCAGAGATTGGAGTCATGCTACCACAAGCCAAGGAGCACCAGCAACCCTCTGAAACTGGACAAAGCCAGGAGGGATTCTCCCTAGAGCCTTCCATGGCCCTGCTGATATCTTGATTATGGACTTCTAGCCTCCAGAACTGTTAGAAAATAGATTTCTGTTGTTTCAGGCCATGCTGTTACAGCAGCCCAAAGAAACTAATACTACCCCCTAGTATTAGACCCAAGAGTGATCCTTTTAAAAGGTGATTCCTATCACATTCTTCCTCCAGTCAATACCCTCCATGCCAAAGCCCTTACAGTTGCTGGCTGGGTCCTCTGTGACCTCCTCTTCCCACCTTCACCTCTCCCACCTCACTTCACCCCTGTGCTCTCCTCTCATTTACCCTACAAGCCAAGCACACCCCCACTGCCAGGCCCCTACCTCTACCAGGAAGGCTCTTCCCCGCATGCACACATGGCCCTTCGCTTGCCTGACCACCCTGTCTGACACGCTATACGTGCCACCCTCCATACTCCCAGACCTTGTTACTCTTCTCTATGTCTTCCATTTTTCACATATTGTGTAATTTACTGATCTCAAGCTAGAATATAAGCTCCACAGGGTGGGGATTTCTGTGTGCCCACTAAAGCAGACACACAGAAGGCAGTTGGTGATGTTTGTTGAATCAATGAATGAAACTGAATGAATAGTTCTGTTGGGATGAAACTGTGATTCCTTAACAAAAGCCATCTTATAAGGACAAATAATCCTCCATCCAGTGGCTTGTGAAGACTGAATTCTTTGGTCAATTTATCCTCATGCTGCTTGACCCATATCCAGCTTAAACTAGGATCTTTCCAAGTCAATCACACAAGGATTAAAGGAGAAAATGTATGCAAATGCAGCTCACATTGTTCCTGGCACAGAACAGATGTCTAATAAAGTTTCTACCCCACCTCTCTGATAAGTACAGGATTAAATTATCCTGAAGGAGTGATGCCAGGGGCTTCTTAAATATGAGTCCATAACTCCAATCTCTTCTAGTGACAGGGATAAAGCTGTGACCACAGTGTCAGATGGCTCCTGGCACCTACACCAGGGATTGTTCTTCCAGACTTGTGGGTAAGCAATGCAGCTACCACACGTACATGACAAAGAAGCAGAACCAAAGAAGCAAGTTATGGCAACTCTGGGATCATGCAGTAACAAGCCTTTTTGTTCCGTTTGTGAGTACTTTTTACTGTTAGGGACCTAGGCCTTGCCCCTCAGGGCCCTGTGCTAAAGCACAGCATCAATACAGAGGTCCCAGTGGAAGGAAACAGTTGTGTTCACCACCATGTCCTTGCACAGAGCAGCTTGATGCAAACTCTCACTCTGGGACCCCCAGCACTTGGAACTTACCTTTCCAAGCAATGAAGTTACTCAGTAATGGTTGTCTTTGGTAGAAGACGATGCTTATCTCTTAAAAGAGAGCCTGGGTAGCTGACACTTGTTCCAATTCATGTTTCTTTTTTCTTACTCTTTTGCACTAAATCATGTGAGATTTCATTTAACCTTTCTTTGAAATTCATCCTCCATTGATTTCATGGCCATAATGTCACAAAAAAAAATTAAACCATTCCCCGAATTCTTGATAGCAGTATTTTGATGAAGCATTTGAACATTTCTAGGGAAACAGAAATTTCAAATTACTTCTTGCCCTTGTTTATATATTATCTCATTTAATTCTTTCAGATGGTAGGTATTATCATTTCCTGGATGAACACCATAGACTAGATAAGTTCAGAAAATGGCACAAGTTCACTGAGTTAGTTTTCTAGTGCTGTCATAAGACATTACCACAAACTTGGTGGTTTAAAGAAACAGAAACCCATCCTTTCACAGTTTTTGCATCCAGAAGGCTGAAAGCAAGGTGTCAGCAGGGTTGGCGGCTGGAGGGACTGCAGAAGGTTCTTTCTTCACCTTTTCCCTTGATGGGCTTCTGGCAGCTGCACCACTCCAGTCTCTGCCTCTGTCTTCACATGGCCTTCCTCTGTGTGTCTCTGTGTGTTTTAAGGGTACGAGGCATTGTGTTTGTGCCCCACTTTAAGTCCAGGATGACTTCATCTCTAGACCCTTACACTTGCAAAGACCTAATTTCCAAATAAGGTCACATTTATAGGAACCAGGGGTTAGTATCTCGACAAATTTTTTTGGGGTGGACACAAGTAGACCCACTACAGTTACCAAGAAGTGGCAAAGCCAGGACTCAAACCCAATTCTATTTGATTTCAGCATTCAATTCCCTACTGTCTTCCTGAGTGATCCCAGAGGGCCCAGCGTAAGCCACCCTAGATTTGTAGCTAGCTTGGGAATAAGTGCTTCATCAGTTGTCTTCTTTTCCTAAGAGAAAAATTTATCTTAACTTTCTCATAATGTATCTGTGCTTGAATGGAATGTAACCTCGGAGTCCTTCTGAAAATTCCTTGGGAAGTGTGTGGGAGGTTATCCAAATGCTAAGCATGCTTTGGGCCATCTCTCTTCCTACGAGGTGCTGAAGCAATTCTGAGAGTCCTGTGCACATTATAACAGAGTGTCTGGCAACGGCACCCCAGCAAACATCGCATTTGTGAAGATGCTCCTGACATGGGGAGAGTGCTTTAGACCTATCTGTAAGGTCTGCACTCTTTAATGATAAGAGTGCATTTGCACATTGTGCAGTAAAGAATTACTTCAGCAAGGCTGGGCTGTCCAAACTCTGAGCATTTCACAAAAAAAGTTTGGCCTTTGCTCAGTTATTAGGAAATAACCTTATCAGAATATCCTGCCTGATAAATTGTGTTTGTTTAACTAAAATTCTTGGGCTATACCAGTTAGTTCATGCTAATAATGTCATTTACTGGGGGCCTTGGACCCTGTCGTATAGAGAAGCTACAGTGAGGTCAACCACATGGGCAGTCAGCCATGCCTATGGGATTTCAAACCGCAGTAGAAACCCTGGAATCCAAGATTCAGGTAAGCTTCTCTTGCTGATGATACTTCATGTGCACTGGCACTCCTTGTAGGCTGCTGAATTAAGTATTGTCCATATGGCCCCCTGGAAAAGGACAACTGGAGGCTTGTGCCTGGTCTCTTCTCGACTCCATCCTATGCACTTTTTCTGTTGTTGATCTTAATCTGTATCCTTTCACTGTAATAAACTGTACTCAGCTTTGCTAATTCTAACACTTCTAGTGAATCATTGAACCTGAGGGTAGTTTGGGGAAACCCCAAACACAGGAACTATTGTCTACTAAAGTCCGTAATTTTTTAAACAAGGCATACTTCCTTCCACAATCAGTTCTGGCAAAGCCCTGCTAAATTATGAAATCCATCACAGTGAAGGCTGTTGCTTTCTATATTCATCTTTACACTCCCTCCTCCCCACAATAAAGATATGAAGCTTTGCATGTACTAGGTTTTCAGCGGAGCAAATCGAACTGACACTGAATTCTGAATCCAGACTGAAGAAGAATCTTCCATAACCAGAGCTGATTCACAGGCCATTGGTGAGCACTGCTGTAAATTCTTCCTAATGGAATTTAACTCACGCAATGAAGTTCACTTAAAGTTGAGTGGTGTGAGCCTCCAGGGGTTTTGATAAGCCTTCCTAAGGTGGCTCTCCTTGAAGCCTCGGTTCCCTGCCTCTCTGGCTCAGCAGACAGTGTTTAAACCATGGGCAAGGCTGGCATGTCTGAGCTGCTCCTGAGTTATTAGGGAATACACATTCCCTCTTCTCTTCCCTATCAACAAGTGGTCTATTTGAGTTATAGCTACTGCAATTTTTGACATAGGTGGTGCTGCTATGCCATTATTATAAGTGGGCAGTCTCCCTGAATCAAGAGGTTTAGTGGGAAGGCAATCCTGGGATTGACCAACTCTTTCAGTTGAAGCCTTGTAACCGATGACGTGACTCCACCAGAAAAGCAGCAATATCCTCAACAGTTTTAGTTTATAAGTAAAATTTTAGTGGACTCCTCCAGGTTGGTCAAAATCTTAGTCTAAGAAGAAATGAACCTGGTTGAATTTCTAATATCCTTCTAATCATCTAGAGCTGGTATCTTTTCAGAGGTCTCTGTTTTGTTCACTTTGAGGTGGAATAAAATCTTTTCAGCACATAATGCCAAGCAGCAAATGAATGGACACATTGGCCAGTGTGCACTCGAACAGACAGTGGAAGCATTTCACCCAGGGAGAGCCGCCACCCAGGGGGAGTGGAACGCCCTGCATTGCTTGCTTTTGTTCAGTGCAACTGTTTGTTCATCTGTTTGTTTTCCCCTTATCAATATCTTCATCAGCAAAATTGTTTGGGATTAAAAAAAGTTTTTTTAAAGGTTGAATCAGAATATCCTGCCTGATAAATTGTGTTTGTTTAACTAAAAGTCTTAATTTTTGGCAAGTGTGCTATGACAATTAAGTCACAAAAGAATAGTCTTTTCAACAAATGGTGCTGGGGCAACTGGATATCCACATACAAAAGAGTGGAGTCAGACTCCTACCTCATACCACCACTAACAAAAACTAACTCAAACTATCTAAGCCCTAAATATAAGGCTTAAAACTATAACACTTTCAGAGGAAAACATGGGTTAATTTTTGTGATCTTGGATTATGTAATGGTTTCTCAAATATGACAATAAAGGTACAAGCAACAAAAGAAAAAATAAGGCACCAAAACTAAAACTTTGGTGCATCAAAGATCACTATAAAGAAAGGAAAAAGACAACATACAGAATGGGAGAAAATATTTGCAAATCATGTATCTGTATATAAAATATATAAAGAACTCTTAGAACTCAATAATAAAAAGACAAGTCAATTTTAAAATAGGGAAAGGGCCTGAATAGACAATTCCCCTGAGAAGATAGACAAATGGCCAATGAACACATGAAAAATTTCTCAACATCATTAGCCATCTGGGAAATGCAAATCACAGCCACAATGAGATATTACTTTATACCCACTAGGATGGCTAGAATCAAAAAGTCAGATAATAAGTGCTGGTTAGTATGTGGGGAAATTGGAATCCTCGTATGCTGCTGATGGGAATGTAAAATGGTACAGCTGCTTTGGAAAATAGCCCAGAAACTCCTCAAATGCTTACACATGGAGTTACCATATAGTCCAGCAATTCCATTTCTAGGTATATTCCCAAGACACATGAAAAGATGTGTCTTACTAGTCATTTCAAGATGCCATAACAAAAATCCCATAGAATAGACTGGGTGGCTTAAACAATAAACATGTTTATTTCTCACAGTTCTGGAGGCTGAAAGTTTGAGATCAGAATGCCAACATGACTGGATTCTACCGAGAGCCCTTTTTCTGGTTTACAGTTGGCACCTTCTTCCTGTGTCTTCACATAGTGGGGAGAGAGAGCACTCTGGTCTCCTCCTCTTCTTATAAGAATATGAATCTCATTCATGAGGGCTCCACCCTAATCTATTCTAATCTGCTCTGTACTGAAAACCAGGATCACCAGCCATAACTTCACTATGCAAAAAGTAGGAGTAAATTGTAGGACTGCTGGGGCTACTTTCAAAGGTCCTACCTCCTAATACCACCACATGGGGAGTTAGAGTTCAACATATGAATTTGGGGGGAACACATTCAATCCATAATATACAGCCACACAAAAATTTGTGCACAAATGTCACAGCAGTGTCATTCCTAATGGCCAAAAAGTAAAAAATATCAAAATTCATCAACTGATGAATAGATAAATAAAATGTGATATATCCATACAATGGAATATAATTTGGTAATAAAAAAGAAATGAAGTACTAATACACGCTATACAATGTGGATGAACTTTACAAACATGCTAAGTAAAAGAAATTAATCACAAAGGACTACATACTGCAAGGTATCATTTACATGAAATGTCTGTCCAAAACAGGCAAATCTATTTCTATTAAGAGATGGAAAATAAATCGATGTTGCCTAGGGCTGGGGGAATGGGGAGACTGGAGGAAGGGTGATGGCTAAGGAATGTGGGATTTCTTTTTAGGGTAATAAAATATTTTGAAATTGGGTAATATATGCACAATTTTGTGAATATACTAGAATGTCCCGACCTGCAGGACTATCAACGGGGGTCAACGACCTGGAGGAGAGAATTGAAAAAAAAAAAGAATGGGGCAAGGGACACAAAGAACGACCAGCAAGACAGGGTGTCTGATCAAGCTGGCACAGTTTATTGTTTGTAGGCTCAATTTATATAGGTTAGCAAGTAAGGGGTGGGTCAGGAGATAATTGGACCTTAGGTGGCGCCGGCGGGGAGGTGTAGAGGGGTGATTGGGTCTTGGTTGGCGCCGGCGGGAACGGAGGACCCAGAAGAGAAGCGGGGAGTTCGCCATTTTGGGGGTGGGGGCCCTTGGGAGGGAGGTTTTAAGGGAGGGGCTTTCCCCTGGGGCAGAGGGTGTTTCTTGCTTAACAAAGGACAGAAAAGGCACATGCTGTGAGGTAGCCTAACCACTAGCTCTAACTTAGAAATGCATACATTGCTAGGTAACCTAACCCCTAGCTCTAACCTAGGAGTTCACTAAATGCGCGTCTTGGTAATAGAGGAAACTTTGTTTCTAATGCGTGGATGGGTTCATTGTTGCTGACGTTACAGGAAAGATTTTTAGCTGGCTTTACAGGAAAGATTTTTACTCAAACGTTGCTGTTGTCTTAAGGCTTTTGTGACCGAATCTGCCTAAAGGCCCACAGATTTGCTCCCAATACTAGAAGTCATTAAATTGTACACTTTGGGTGACTTGTATGGTAGGTGATTATATCTCAAAAATATTTTTAAAGCTGTTTTTTAAAAAAAGATAAAGATTGAGGAAATTTTTCTGCAAGTCAGTGACTTGTGCAAAAAACACCCCAGATAGGTTCATACCTTCCTCATGTCGTCCAGCACTTACTAGGTGTTGGCAGCCGCGCTCAGAAAATGGCGCCCAATGCAGGGCAGCCGGAAAGCCCCGAACGTCCTAATGACAAATCATCCCATACCACTAAACTACATGCTAATTGTGCCTTGGCATAAGGACCAATGAGACCCACCAAATTGTTATGCTAATAAGGCATATGGAGCCGCACCAACCAGGTCAGAGCATGAGAACTATATAAGCAAGCCTCTCCTTCCCCTCTGGGTCCTGCCCAACACATTTGTTTCACAAAGAGCTGAAGAATAAAGCTTTCTGCAGAAGAATCCTGCTGTTGTTGCGTGCTGTTCTTGCCGGCGAGGACGGGGCGCGCGACAAGTGGTGCCGAAACCCGGGAACCAGAACATCACCGGCACAGGGAGGACCCTTCAGACATCTGGAGAGGATTCAGAACTGCAGGTCAGAAGAAAGCCCGGAGAGGTAAGTTCCGAGAGGCCCCTGCTTTTTAAGATGATAGTTGATGGTTCTCTGTAAATAAGGAGGCACCATGGGGAATGCACCGTCATTAGTCACGGTGCTGCAGACAGCTCTCAAAGAGCGAAACTTGAAGGTCTCCAGCAAAGTCTTAGGATCTTTTGTGAAGGAGATAGACTGTGTGGCCCCCTGGTTCATTTGTTCAGGGTCCCTCTCAATCCCGAGCTGGGACAAACTGGAGAAAGATCTTGATAGAGAGGAGGAGGAGAGTAGCCTGAGGGGAGGCACCAGGCCCCTCTGGAAACTGATTAGAGCTTGTCTGCAAGATGAGAGATGTGAAAAGGTAATAAAAGAAGGTCAGAGAGCATTGACAGATATCCAAGAGAGCATGTCAGAAACGGAACGGGAAACAGAGAGCGCGCGCGGCCGAAAAAAGGCCACAAAAACGAAAGTAAAGAAACCCCAGAGTGAGGGAGAAAGCTCGCCTAGGGCAAAAGCGAAAGAGCCCCGAGAAGCGAGTGACGATCACCTTGGAGAAAATAGTAAATACCCCTGGAAAGAGTTGAGGAACCTCCAACTCTCCAATAGGGAATCTGAGGAGGAATTAACGTCCGCAGAGGAAGGGGAAGAAAATAAAACTGCAGAGTGCAGAAGTAAGGGAACCAGCAAAGTTGAAAAGCGGACCAAGGAAAAAATGAAAGTAGGGTGTCCCCCGACGCCCGTTGCCCCGCCACCTTACGTGAGTGGCGCACTCTCCTTTTGCCACCCAGATACTCTTCAGGCAATTAGACAAATGTTTCCTGTATTTGAGGATAACGGTGTACGCTCTCACCAACCCCTGAGTCATAAACAAGTTAAAGACTTAGCGGAATCCGTTCGAGCATATGGGGTCAGTGCCAACTATACCATAGCACAAATTGAGAGATTAACAGAGACAGCCATGACACCCGCAGACTGGCAATATGTAACTAAGGCATGCCTTTCTAGTATGGGGCAATACATAGAATGGAAGGCATTGTGGCATGATATCAGTATGACCCAGGCACGCGCAAACGCGGCCGAAGGACAGCCTGCGTGGTCATATGATATGCTGACGGGCCAAGGACAGTGGGTAGCCAACCAGACCGCCTTCCCCTTACAGGTATACGCACAAATAAACACGTGCGCCGCCAAGGCATGGAAAGCCCTCACCAACAAAGGAGAAGTGTCCAGCAATTTGACAAAAATTATTCAAGGGCCGAGCGAGCCATTTTCTGACTTTGTCGCTCGTATGATGGAGGCCGCAGGCAGAATATTTGGAGATCAGGAACAAGCAATGCCCCTAGTGGAGCAATTAGTATTTGAACAATGTACCAAGGAATGCAGACAGGCGATAACACCCTGGAAACAAAAAGGGATACACGCCTGGTTGAAAGCCTGTAGAGAAATAGGAGGGCCACTCACCAATGCGAGCCTAGCCGCGGCCATATTACAGAGCCACAAACAAGCCAGGATCACTAACAGAAGTATCAAATGCTTTCAATGCGGGAAATTAGGGCATATAAAGAGAGAATGCAAGAGCCCAGTTTCAGAGCAAACAACCCAAAAGACCCCTGGGTTGTGCCCTAAGTGTAAGAAAGGTAGGCATTGAGCCAATGAGTGCCGATCTACTAAAAACTTAGAGGGGAAGCCCTTAGAACTGCCAAAAAACGCCCAGAGGGGCCCCCGTCACCAGGGCCCGCAAATATATGGGGCAACCAGCACGCAAGTGTCATTCGGGAACAACCAGGCCCCCCAAGGAGAGCCACTTCAGGTTCCGCGAGATTGGACATCCGTGCCACCACCAGAATAGTGTTGACTCCACAGATGGGAGTTCAGCCTATCCCTTCAGACTTTAAAAGCCCCCTACCACCAAATACCATTGGGTTACTCCTAGGGCGCTCTTCTGCTGCATTGAAAGGCCTGGTAGTTCATCCCGGAGTCATAGATCAAGATTATGAAGGACAGGTAAAAATCATGTGTTCGGCCCCTAGAGGAATCTACCCTATATCTCCGGGAGACCGCATAGCCCAGCTCTTAGTTTTACCTAGTCTCCACGCCAATTATCCTGCTACCAACATGGAGAGGGGAGAAAGAGGCTTCGGCTCCTCTGACTGGGATTCAGCCTTCATAGTATTAGATTTAGCAGACAGACCAAAATTAACTCTTCAAATAGAGGGAAAGAGCTTTGAGGGAATCCTAGACACTAGAGCAGATAAAAGTATTATCTCTGCAACCTGGTGGCCCTCCAAGTGGCCTGTGACCCAATCCTCACATTCATTACAAGGTTTAGGATATGAGTCAAGCCCTTCAATTAGTGCCAAACCATTGAAATGGTGAGCCCCTGAAGGACAAGAGGGTACAGTCACCCCTTATGTACTCCCTCTACCGGTCAATTTATGGGGGAGGGATGTCATGAGAGACTTAGGCCTCAAACTCATTAATGAATACTCCACCCCCGCCCAAGGCATGATGATGGACATGGGATACATCCCTGGCAAGGGGCTGGGGAAACACCAACAGGGATGCATAGAGCCCATCCTGCCCAAAGTAAAGAATGACCGTCACGGCCTGGGTTTTTCATAGGGGCCATTGAAGATGCCATGCCCATACCTTGGCTCACAGAGGAGGCCGTATGAGTTCCTCAGTGGCCCCTATCCTCTGAAAAATTAGAAGCAGCTCATTGCTTAGTGCAAGAGCAGCTCCAAGTGGGACACCTAGAACCCTCTGTGTCACCATGGAACACACCCATATTTATAATCAGGAAAAAGTCAGGATCATGGAAGTTGCTTCATGATCTAAGAGCAGTAAATGCTCAAATGAAAATACTTGGACCCGTACAATGGGGACTGCCACTCCTCTCCGCCTTACCCAGAGAATGGAAGGTGCTCATAATAGATATTAAAGATTGTTTCTTTTCCATACCCCTAAGCTCCAAGGACAGGGAAAGATTTGCTTTTACTTTGCCAGCTATTAACCATGAACAACCTGACGCCAGATTTCAGTGGAAGGTCCTCCCTCAAGGAATGGCAAATAGTCCCACCATATGTCAACTGTATGTTCAGCGAGCGCTAGACCCAATTCGTAAGACCTATCCCACGCTAAAGATCATCCATTACATGGATGACATCCTTCTTTGCTCCCCACAACCAGCGGAAATAGAAGAAGCATATATAGATCTCACTAGATCCCTAGAAAATTGGAGACTGAATATAGCAAGCGAGAAGGTCCAAAAATCTAGTGTTAGCAAATTCCTAGGAGCAACCATTTACACAGATGTAATTTGCCCCCAAAAGCTTGAGATAAGACATAATCAATTGCGAAATTTGAATGACTTCCAAAAACTCCTAGGGGATATTAATTGGTTGCGGCCATACTTAAAGATACCCACCACTGAGTTGACACCACTGTTTAAAATCCTAGAAGGAGACCCACAACTAACGTCACCGCGCTCCCTCACACCTGAGGCATTACAAGCCATTCGCAAAGTGGAACAAGCTTTGATGACAGCACAGCTAAATAAAGTTCAATTGAATGAACCCTTTGAGTTGTGTGTCCTTCCCACCCCAGAGCTGCCAACAGCAGTCTTATGGCAGCACGGCCCACTGATCTGGATTCATCCCCAAGCCTCTCAAGCTAGGACAATAGAGTACTATCCAGCAGCCGTGGCCAAACTTGCTTTGAGAAGAGTAAAAACCTCCATGACACATTTCGGAGAGGCTCCAGCTAAAATTATAACCCCTTACAACGTAGAACAGATACAAGTATTATGTGCTATGAATGATGATTGAGCCATACTTGCTTACAGTTTCTCAAGAACCTTTGATAATCATTTCCCTAAACATCCCCTCATCAACTTCGCCAAAAATCATCTCCTAGTATTTCCTCGGGTCACTAGCCTAACCCCGCTGCCTCATAGAAAAACAGTTTACACGGACGGGTCTAAGACAGGCACAGGTGCCTATGTCCATGATGGCAAAGTTGTGACAAAAGGCTACACGCCTGACACTCCACAAATAGTGGAATGTCGCATAGTCTTAGAAGTCCTACAAATCTTTCCTGAACCTTTAAATATTGTGTCTGACTCCTGTTATGTAGTTAATGCAGTCAAATCTCTAGAAGTGGCCGGGCTAATCAAAGCATCCAGCCCAGTAGCCACTTTGTTCAAACAGATACAATCAGCACTACTTCATAGACAATCTCCTTTGTATATAACTCATATCAGAGCACATTCAGGCCTTCCCGGGCCTATGACCCAAGGCAACCACTTGGCAGACCTCGCAACCAGAAGCATAGCTTTTCCCCTGCTAGACCCTATCACCACAGCTTCAAAATTCCACACACAATTTCATGTCACTGCCGAAACGCTGCACAAGCGGTTTAGCATAACCAGGGCCGAAGCTAGGAACGTTGTCCTTAGCTGCCAACATTGCTGCAGCTTCCTTCCTGCACCTCATGTTGAAATCAACCCCAGAGGTATTAGGCCTTTACAAGTTTGGCAAATAGATGTGACGCATTTTTCACCTTTTGGGAAACTTAAATACGTACACGTATCTGTGGATACTTGTTCAGGAGTCATCTTTGCCTCCCCATTGTCAGGAGAAAAAGCTTCCCATGTCATCCAACACTGCCTTGAAGCTTGGAGCGCATGAGGGTTACCACAGATTCTGAAAACAGACAATGGCCCAGCCTATACCTCTACAAAATTTGCTCAATTTTGTCATCACATGGAGATAAAACATATCACTGGCCTTCCCTACAACCCACAGGGTCCAGAGATTGTGGAACGCGCGAACCGCACGCTCAAATCCTATTTACTTAAACAAAAAGGGGGAATTGAAGCTATACCCCCCACACCAAAAACTGCCATAGCCCTAGCACTTTTCACTATAAATTTTTCGAATCTGGATGCTCAAGGCCATACAGCAGCGGATCACCATAATCAGTGGCCAAAAGACCCACAAGAACTAGTAAAATGGAAGGACGTGTTATCTAACCAATGGAAGGGCCCAGATCCAATCATAATCAGATCCAGGGGAGCTGTGTGTTTTCCCCCAGGGTGAAGAAAATCCCTTCTGGATCCCGGAGCGCCTAACGAGGAGAGTCCTAAACAAAGGAGATGACTTCGCTGTACCTCCTGACCCTGCTCCTGACACTGGAGACCCCGACTCAGGGAGTATTGAGATGGGGAATCCTGTCTGCCTTTCCTAAGCCTATGCCTGTCCGTTTCAATGCAGCCGTTTTTCCCCGCTTTTTCACCACCAACTCTAGTATGAACTTGCCCTACCTAGAAAAGGACACCCTAACAGCCCCGTTGGGAGAAAACCCATCCTTCGTAACTAATGGGTCATTATGCTTCACCACTCAGAATCTAGCTGGCTGTATCTCCCTGAAACGGAGGAAATACGGATGGTTCAGTGACATAATTCTAGAGGCCAGTGGCCTCCCCGTTATGTCAGCTAAATTTGAAGGGCCTAATAAGGAAGGGAGCCCGCCCTATAAGAACATGACTATCCACCAGATGGTTCTCTGGATCAATGGCACATTTGTACACTCTCCCAGGAACAATTCCACCGACAGGCCTCGTCAACCCAAATATGCCTCCCATTGTGTGGGCGACTATGAGGGAGAGCTGTGGCCCTGGACTGACTGTCAGTCAACTGTAGTAACGTGGGCAACTGAGAGGCAGGAGTTTACCATCTCCCCAGATATGGAGGGACGGCCAGCCAATGAGGCTTGGTGGCCAGTAAAGGTGCTCGAAGGCGAGTTTCATCAGCAGCTGAGCATGAACCCCTTCCATAAATGGATGCTGTGTGGAGTCAATGGCTCGTGTACCGACCTCTCCCCCTTTTCCGCCCTCCAGGGTAGGGGAATCGGTGTAAAAAATATCACCTTTTGGTGCGAGAACAACCACACGCGCGCACACTGGAACATGACCATGACCCATAACAACAAGAACTACACGTGTTCAGCAAAATCAGGTCCAGAGTCACCTAATTCCCTTTTTCCACCTTCTCCAGTATGCGTATACCCCCCATTTCTGTTTATCTTATCCAATAGTAGCTTTGACTCCTGCTCCAATGAAACCTGCTTTCTGTCTCAGTGTTGGGATGCGCGTAACTTTACCAATGCTTTGGTAGTCCGCATCCCCCGTTGAGTCCCTGTTCCCATAGACGCCCCTAACACCATGACTCTGTTTCGAGAAAGGCGCGATTTCGGCATTACAGCCGCCATAGTGCTCCTGATCTCCGCGACCGCGGTCGCAGCCACCGCCGCTGGTATAGCTTTAGACACCTCCATCAAATCGGCTACAGAGCTCAATAACCTTGCAGCCTCAGTAGCTTCTGCCCTGGACCAACAGTCCACACTTGATGGCAAACTGAAAGGAGGAATAATGATCCTCAATCAACGCATAGATCTCGTGGAGGAACAAATGGAGGTGCTCTGGCAAATGGCCCAATTGGGATGTGAGTGGAAATATCGTGCCCTCTGCATTACTAGCATTCAATATGAAAATTTTACACGGGCAGCTAATCTGTCACGAGACCTGTCCCAGTATCTTTCAGGAAAATGGTCCCAAGACTTCGATGGGGCACTAGAAGAACTGCGGCGAGAAATAATCCACATCAACTCCACCCGTCTAGATATCTCCGTAGCAGAAGGACTCTCTTCCTGGTTCCTCAGAGCTCTCTCCCACGTCAAGGAGTGGGCGGGCATGGCTGGGATGGGCGTGTTCATGCTTGGAGGTCTCATGCTCCTACTCTGGTTGTTATGCAGACTCCGCAACCAACATAAGCAGGACAAGGTGATCCTTGCTCAAGCCCTAATGGCGATAGACGTTGGCGCCTCTCCCCAAGTGTGGCTCAACATGCTTAAGAAGGAAGCTTGGCTTTAGCTTGAGGTAGCTCTTGCACCCTGAGCCCATGTGGCACTGCACCAGGCCTGAGTACCTCATTGCTTAATCACAGCTTTCTTTAAGAAGCTCATGGTGCAAGAGGGTTGAGAAAAAGGGTCCAAACCCTTTGTACCAAGCGGTCCCAACGCCAGCCAGAGGATGCGAGGCAAAGCACTGCAAGAGGTCTTGGACCCCTCTGAGAGGCATGCCTGACTGCATAGGGGTAGATGCCCAGAACCCCTCTCCAAAAAGGGGGCATCAGGAAGTATGATAGAGGTCAGGCCTCTGTCTCCGCCTCTGCTGGCAAGTTCCGCCTTGAGCTTCTATTAGACAAAAAAGGGGGAGATGTTGGCAGCCGCGCTCAGAAAATGGCGCCCAATGCAGGGCAGCCGGAAAGCCCCGAACTTCCTAATGACAAATCATCCCATACCACTAAACTACATGCTAATTGCGCCTTGGCATAAGGACCAATGAGACCCACCAAATTGTTATGCTAATAAGGCATATGGAGCCGCACCAACCAGGTCAGAGCATGAGAACTATATAAGCAAGCCTCTCCTTCCCCTCTGGGTCCTGCCCAACACATTTGTTTCACAAAGAGCTGAAGAATAAAGCTTTCTGCAGAAGAATCCTGCTGTTGTTGCGTGCTGTTCTTGCCGGCGAGGACGGGGCGCGCGACAACTAGGCACATCTGTTGGTGCCAGGCTGTCCTTGTAACTCTGCCAAGATCGCACGACCAGTAAAAGGGGAGGCCAGGTCTCCTCAAAAAGAACCCTGATAACATCGCTCAAAGTGTGTGCCATTAACCTTTCTCCCAGCCTTCCTCAGACGGACCTCTGGTCTTCATCAGACAGGCTGTGCCCTAAGGAAAAGGAAATACTCAGACTTTTCAGGGATCTCTGGACATGAACTCTGAACTGACACCAATTCCAGGGAACCCAAGCATCATGTGGTCCACCAGTGGGACTGGGGCTTATGGCAGCTGGTGATTATTGGCCTTTTGGTTCAGGTTTGTCTCACAGTGGGTCCAGTTGGTCACCAAATGCATCCCGTGGTTTATTTCCCTGTTCCAGAATGCATGATTGGAATAGACCAACACAGCAGCTGGCAGAAACCCCATATGGTGGGTTCTGGACTGAAGTCCAGGCCTGTCTGACCCTGGAGCCTGTGTTGTCTCCTTTACACCAAGTGCCATGAGGACCGAAGACCAGATTGCTCCCACAGGCCCCAGCAGCCCTACAATTTATTCCATTTTCTGCAAAATGAAGTTATTGCTGGTGATCTGGTTTCACAGTACAGAGTAGATTAGAAGCAGTAAATTAGAAGAAAATACAAATTTGTGAAAGACACACTCATGATAGCTGTGAAGAATAAATGCTGAAAACCCACAGTGATACAGACCTAAGAAAGAAGGCAGCTTGTGGGTCTGGAGCAAAGATGCTACCCCCAGCCACAGCCCTGGGGCACCCTGGTGTCAGCGCCAGCAGCCAAGGGAATCACCCAGAGACTCCGCCCCAACAGTGTCAGACTCAGGCAGTCTGGGGTGGGGCCTGAAAATGTTCATTTATAGCAAGTTTGGGGGTGTGGGAGCTGCTGGTCCAGAGCACTTTGAGAACCTCTGGCCTACCTTCTAGCTCAGGATACTGTCAGGAGTTCCCACTAATCGAATCTTTTAAGAAAAGTTTCTGGGTTCCTGTGTTGTATGGCAAAGGTGTACAATGCATTTAAAGTAATTATGGCCAAAACTAGTTAGAATAAAAATGTTTTTGGCATTCAGAGAGGTAAGGATTGGAAACTGAGAAAATCCATTCACAGATCACCTGAGGAGGTAAAGGGCCTTCCCTGGCTACCTTATCCCCGCCTTCCCCACAGTATCTCTTCCCACTTCCCCGAGCCTTGCTTTGCATCATTTTACAACACTTATCACAACCAGACATTATATTGCATGTATATTTGTTTATATGTTCATAGTCTTTCTTCCCAGGAAAAGTAAGCTCCACAGTTGCAGGCCTTGCTTTCTTTTGTTTACCACAGAATCCCCAGAATCTAGAACCAGGCTGTCACTCAGTATGGTCTTAATAAATAATTACTAGATGAGAAAAGGAGAAAGCCTATCATTTTGCTGTTAAAGAAGGGTGTGTGTGTGTGTGTTTGTGTGATTCACGCATGGGGAAGGTGCAGGTAGAGTATGTATGTGGTGTGTGTGTGTGTGTGTGTGTGTGGTGTGTGTGTGTGGTGTGTGTGTGTGTGTGTGTGCACGCGCGCGCGCACGCACGCAGGTGTGTGTGTTTGCCGGTCACCTGAGCGCAGGAGGAGACTGATTGTTGGGTGATTACAATTTCAAGGAAAAGGACTCTGCTCTCTGCACCTCCTGTAAGAGAACAGAAGTGAGTAGAACAGTAAATGCTAGCAACGAAACTACTGTTGGAGAGAAACTGTTTTCCTTCTTGATTTTCTTCTTGATTCAGCTGCTGTGAGCACAGTTCCAGCCCCAGGAAGCGGCAGGCAGCAGCGCGGCCACGGGGGTCACGTGCGGACGCTGTCCGCCTCCACCCGGGGTGCACGGGCTGCGCTCACCACGCCTCGAAGGACGTGTTCCCAGAGCCTGGGTGCCCTGCTCAGTTTCTCTGTCATCCTAGGCCAGCGTTTGTGGGCAGAGGGAGGCAGGGGCTCCGTGTGGAAAAGTCGCGACTCCCCGGTGCTGCTGAGAAAATACCCAAGTTTCTGGTGTGGAAAAATACAGAAAAAGCTGAACCACGCATCCTTTCTCCTTTTCCCTTCTCTGCCAACCTACGTGCTGTTTTCCCCTGGTCACTATCCAAAGGGCCCCACCACACACCTTCCTGATTCAGAGATACTAAGCCGGAAAACCAGAAGGTCAACCGGTCCATCTTCCTGATTGCAGATGAGGTAGTTAAGTAAGGCCCAGGAAGCAGAGATGGCGCCCAGATCCAGGGCTAGAATTCAACTCTGTCCATCAAGACAGCTTTCCACCACCTGCCCTGTCATCAGCAGACTTTGAGGCCCGGTGGAGAGATGTTGCCATATTCACCCCATGTGCATAGTGTCTGCTATGTAATAGAATAGCAGAACGTTCTCAAGAAACATTCGAGGAATGAATACATGGATAACTCACTTCTATCTGTCCTACATGTCCTCTGAAACAGGCAGTGTGATTGTGGATTCTATATAAACACCTCTGTTGAAGTTAGAGAAAGGGAAGTGATAGAGAAATTACAGAAGGAGAAATTATAGCCTGGTGTGGCTAAGGAAAATTTACTTTATGGGGTCAGCACTTTCCAGGATCTACTTATCACTTGTTTGAGTCTGGAAGCCCAATCCTGATAGTACACCCATAGTTGAGTGTCGCATACTATCTCCAGCTAAACAAACTCATGAGATACCAGAATGCAGTTAACCAATTTTTAGTTTGCCAAATGAACTGGCTGTTTGAATTTGCTAATGTAGAGTATCTATGTGAAGAGTGTGTGTGTCTCTCCCTATACAAAAATTTAACTAGGAAGTCATATCCATTAACTGAGTCCCTAGAGGGCCAGTCTTAGCCTTAATTACTGTCATTCCAACCCTTGATGCAGTGAATAATCACTCAAAAAGTTATTTCTTCACAGAAGGTAGGCTCCAGTTGATAAACTTACACAACCAACTCTGCTAAGAAAATGCAGCTGCCAAGCAGATGTGATGGTCATGTGCCTCTACTGGCATCTTCACTGGGTGGTACTAAAGACACTGATAACATTTTCCTCCCTGACCTCTACCAGCACTGCTCCCCAAAATCCTCCCTCGGCAATCCCCCACCTGAGCAACAAAGAATTAAAAAGGTACACATCCACAGGGTGAGGAGAGGACCAGACGAAACAGTGGTGGAGAAGAGATGTCAACACAGTTTCAGAAAATGATAAAAAAAATTTGGATATTCAGAGACTTTAATATGTTCAGAATACTTGGATGATAAAGGTAATAAAATGACACAGAAATAGCACAGTAAGACATAGGTTGGGGGGTAAGAAAATTAGACAATCCAGGTGGTACAATATCTTACTACTAGGGGATCCAGAGAGGGAGAATTGAAATAATACAAGGAAGGAAAGTTAAGGAAAGCATATAAGAACATTTAACAGGGCTGAAGGGAATAGGGCTCCAGGTTACTAGGAGCCCACCGCTGGCTCATAGAGAATGAAAAAGACCCACACTAGCACACAGCATCATGAAATTTCAAAATTCCTGTGGTAGAGAGAACATCAAAAGCCTTGAGAAAGGAAACACAATCAAATATAAGGGACTAAACATCAGAATGACTTTGGACGACTCAACAATGCTGGAAGCTAGAATATGATAAAGAAATATTTTAAAATTCTAGGAAACCAATCTACCAATTAAATATGCAGAATAAGACATGTTGAGCTGCATAATTTGTTTAAAAAATTGTGCCTCTTCTATGCTTTCTCAAAAAGTCACCAATCAAAAAAGTAAATACAAGAAGAAAGGGAAAGAGTAAATATAGAAAGAAAGGGCAAGACAGTGGATCCAGAAAACTGGTGATCCTACACAGGGGAGCAGGAGGGAAGAGTGGCTGGGAGCCACAGGGGAGGGTGAGATCCCACGCAGAGGACTTCAGAGGAGTGGGGGGAGCAGATAGAGTACCTGGTGGTTTTGACCACGTTTGACAGGTTACTTGGACTCCTTAGGAAGAAGAAAGGAGTGGCACAAAAAGATAATTGAACAAATATTAGAAGTGAAGCAAATAATAACTTTTGGACAATCTAAGCATTGTATAAGAAAGGGAATGTAGGATAGGAGCCAAGATGGCGGCATGAGTAGGACAGTGGGAATCTCCTCCAAAAAATATATATATTTTTGAAAAATGCAACAAATACAACTATCCCTAAAAGAGAGACCAGAAGTTACAGGACAACAGCCAGACTACATCCACACCAGCGAGAACCCAGTGCCCCACGAAGGGGGTAAGATACAAGCCACTCCTGGCAGGACCCAAGCACCCCTCACCCCAGCTCCGGGTGGGAGGAGAGGAGTCAGAGTGGGGAGGGAGAGGGAGCCCAGGACTGCTAAATAGCCAGCCCTAGCCATCCACACCAGAGCGCAGACACAGTGCGTGTGTGGGGTGCTGGATTCTAGGGAAACAGGACAGTAAGACCTGTGAGCGGGTCCCCGCAGCCAGCGCCCCTGTGACAAAGAAAAGCGAGTGCTTTTTGAAAGTCTTAAAGGGACAGGGACCCACTGCTGGACGGAAGCATCCTGGGACACTTAGCCCTGCAGCTGGGAATCCCTGGGAACTCCAGGTGCCCTAACCCCTTGGGCAGCAGCTTTGAGAACCCTCACGGTGATAAACAGCCACCCATCCATTTCCCCTCGAGCTCCCTGCCATAGCAGAGGAGCAGCCTGAGGCTGGCCACGCCCACAGCAAGGGAGTTTTCTCCATAGTGGCTGGGCAAGAAACACAGAGACACAGTCTACACACAACTGCCCAAAACAAGCCACTAGGGGTCACCATTGTCCCAGTGAAGAGGCCAGGAGCAAGTGGAAAGGGTCTTGGCTCTCCCAGCTGACAGATGAGTCAATAGCATACCACTGCATCTATCAACATGAAAAGGCAAAAAAATTTGATCTGGACCAGGCTAACCCAGACACCTTTGACATCCTCTCCTGAGAAGGAATCTGGGGAGGTAGATTTAACCAATCTTCTTGAAAAATAATTCAAAACAAAAGTCATAACCAAGCTGATGGACTTGCAGAGAAATATGCAAGAACTAAGGAGGGAAAATACAGAAATAAAACAATCTCTGGAAGGACTTCAAAGAAGAATGGATGAGATGCAAGAGAACATTAATGGACTACAAATCAGAGAACTGGAATGCAGAGAAGCTGATGCAGAGAGAGATAAAAGGATCTCCAGGAATGAAACAAAAGAGAACTGTGTGACCAATTGAAACAGAACATTATTCTCATCATAGGAGTACCAGAAGAAGAGAGAGAAAAAGGGATAGAAAGTGTCTTTGAAGAAATAATTGCTGAAAAAGTCCCCAAACTAGGGGAGGAAATGGCCTCTCAGACCACAGAAGCACACAGAACTCCCATGACAAGGGACCCAAGGAGGGCAACACCAAGACACATAATAATTAAAATGGCAAAGATCAAAGACAAGGACAGAGTACTAAAGGCAGCCAGAGAGAAAAAAAAAGGTCACCTACAAAGGAAAACCCATCAGGCTATTATCAGACTTCTCAACAGAAACCTTACAGGCCAGAAGAGAATGGCATGATATATTTAATGCAATGAAACAGAAGGACCTTGAACCAAGGATACTGTATCCAGCACGATTATCATTTCAATATGAAGGAGAGATTAAACAATTCTCAGACAAACAAAAGTTGAGGGAATTTGCCTCCCACAAACCACCTCTACAGGGTATCTTAGAGGGACTGCTCTAGATAGGAAAACTCCTAAAAAGAGCACAGAACAAAACACCCAACATATGAAGAATGGAGGAGGAGGAATAAAGAATCATGAGACAGTGCTTATAATACTGCAATAAGTGAGTTAAGTTAGACAGTAAGATAGTAAAGAAGCTAACATTGAACCTTTGGTAACCACAAACTTAAACCCTGCAATGGCAATAAGTACATATCTTTCAATAATCACACTAAATGAAATTGGACTGAATGCACCAATCAAAAGACGCAGAGTAATAGAATCGATAAAAAACAAGACCCATCTATATGCTGCTTACAAGGGACTCACCTCAAACCCAAAGACATGCACAGATTAAAACTCAAGGGATGGAAAAAGATATTTCATGCAAACAACAGGGAGAAAAAAACAGGTGTTACAATACTAGTATCAGACAAAATAGACTTCAAAACAAAGAAAGTAAAAAGAGATAAAGAGGGATATTACATAATGATAAAGGGCTCAGTCCAACAAGACAACATAACCATTATAAATATATATGCACCCAATACAGGAGCAACAACATATGTAAAACAAATACTACCAGAATTAAAGGAGGAAATAGAATGAAATGCATTCATTTTGGGAGACTTCAACACACCACTCAGGCCAAAGGACAGATCCACGAGACAGAAAATAAGTAAGGACACAGAGGCACTGAACAACACACTAGAACAGATGGAACTAACAGACATCTATAGAACTCTACATCCAAAAGCAACAGGATACACATTCTTCTCAAGTGCATATGGAACATTCTCCAGAATAGACCACATACTAGGCCACAAAAAGAGCCTCAGTAAATTCCAAAAGATTGAAATCCTACCAACCAACATTTCAGACCACAAAGGTATAAAACTAGAAATAAATTGTACAAACAAAGCAAAAAGGCTCAAAAACACATGGAGGCTTAACAACACGCTTCTAAATAATTAATGGATCAATGACCAAATCAAAATGGAGATACAGCAATATAGGGAAACAAATGACAACAACAACACTAAGCCCCAACTACTGTGGGATGCAGCGAAAGCAGTCTTAAGAGGAAAGTATATAGCAATCCAGGCCTATTTAAAGAAGGAAGAACAATCCCAAATGAATAGTCTAATGTCACAATTATTGAAATTGGGAAAAGAAGAACAAATGACGCCTAAGGTCAGCAGAAGGAGGGACATAATAAAGATCAGAGAAGAAATAAATAAAATTGAGAAGAATAAAACAATAGGAAAAATCAATGAAACCAAGAGATGGTTCTTCAATAGAATAAACAAAATAGATAAGCCCCAAGCCAGAATTATTAAGAGAAAAAGAGAATCAACACACATCAACAGAATCAGAAACGAGAAAGGAAAAATCACGATGGACCCCACAGAAATACAAAGAATTATTAGAGACTATTATGAAAACCTACGTGCTAACAAGCTGGAAAAGCTAGGAGAAATTGACAACTTTCTAGAAAAATACAACCTTCCAAGACTGACCCAGAAAGAAACAGAAAATCTAAACAAACCAATTACCAGCAAAGAAATTGAAGCGGTAATCAAAAAACTACCAAAGAACAAAACACCCGGGCCAGATGGATTCACCTCGGAATTTTATCACACATACAGAGAAGCCATAATACCCATTCTCCTTAAAGTTTTCCAAAAAATAGAAGAGTAGGGAATACTCCCAAACTCATTCTATGAAGCCAACATCACCCTAATACCAAAACCAGGCAAAGACCCCAACAAAAAAGAAAACTACAGACCAATATCCCTGATAAACATAGATGCAAAAATACTCAACAAAATATTAGCAAACCGAATTCAAAAGTGTATCAAAAGGATCATACACCACGACCAAGTGGGATTCATCCCAGGGATGCAAGGATGGTACAACATTTTAAAATCCATCAACATCACCCACCACATCAACAAAAAGAAGGACAAAAACCACATGATCTCTCCATAGATGCTGAAAAAGCATTCAACAAAATTCAACATCCATTCATGATAAAAACTCTCAGCAAAATGGGAATAGAGGGCAGGTACCTCAACATAATAAAGGCCATACATGATAAACCAACAGCCAACATCATACTGAACAGTCAGAAGTTGAAAGCTTTTCCTCTGAGATTGGGAACAAGACAGGGATGCCCACTCTCCCCACTGTTATTTAACATAGTACTGAAGGTCCTAGCCACAGCAATCAGACAAAACAAAGAAATACAAGGAATCCAGATTGGTAAAGAAGAAGTTAAACTGTCACTATTTGCAGATGACATGATATTATACATAAGAAACCCTAAAGACTCCACTCCAAAACTACTAGAACTAATATCGGAATTCAGCAAAGTTGCCGGATACAAATGTAACACACAGATATCTGTGACTTTCCTATACACTAGTAATGAACTAATAGAAAGAGAAATCAGGAAAACAATTCCATTCACAATAGGAACAAAAAGAATAAAATACCTAGGAATAAACCTAACCAAGGAAGTGAAAGATCTATACCCTGAAAACTATAAGGCACTCTCATCCCATGCTCCTGGCTAGGAAAAATTAATATCATCAAAATGGCCATCCTGCCCAAAACAATATACAGATTCGATGCAATCCCTATCAAATTACCAACAGCATTCTTCAATGAACTGGAACAAATAGTTCAAAAATTCATATGGAAACACCAAAGACCCCGAATAGCTAAAGCGATTCTGAGAAGGAAGAATAAAGTGGAGGGGATCTCACTCCCCAACTTCAAGCTCTACTACAAAGCCACGGTAATCAAGACAATTTGGTACTGGCACAAGAACAGAGCCACAGACCAATGGAACAGAATAGAGGCTCCAAACATTAACCCAAGCATATATGGTCAATTAACATTCAATAAAGGAGCCATGGACATACAATGGGGAAATGGCAGTCTCTTCAACAGATGGTGCTGGCAAAACTGGACAGCTACATGTAAGAGAATAAAACTGGATCACTGTCTAACTCCATACGCAAAACTAATTTTGAAATGGATCAAAGACTTGAACGTAAGTCATGAAACCATAAAACTCTTAGAAAAAAACATAGGCAAAAATGTCTTAGACATAAATATGAGTGACCTCTTCTTGAACATATCTCCCTGGGCAAGGGAAACAAAAGCAAAAGTGAACAAGTGGGACTATATCAAGCTAAAAAGCTTCTGTACTGCAAAGGACACCATCAATAGAACAAAAAGGTATCCTACAGTATGGGAGAATATATTCATAAATGACAGCTTTGATAAAGGGTTGACATCCAAAATATATAAAGAGCTCACACACCTCAACAAAAAAAGCAAATAATCCAATTAAAAAATGGGCAGAGGAGCTGAATAAACAGTTCTCTAAAGAAGAAATTCAGATGGCCAACAGACACATGAAAAGATGCTCCACATCGCTACTCATCAGAGAAATGCAAATTAAAACCACAATGAGATATCACCTCACACCAGTAAGGATGGCTACCATCCAAAAGACAAACAACAACAAATGTTGGCAAGGTTGTGGAGAAAGGGGAAACCTCCTACACTGCTGGTGGCAATGTAAATTAGTTCAACCATTGTGGAAAACAGTATGGAGGTTCCTCAAAATGCTCAAAATAGAAATACCACTTGACCCAGGAATTCCACTTCTAGGAATTTACCCTAAGAATGCAGCACTCCAGTTTGAAAAAGACAGATGCACCCCTATGTTTATCGCAGCACTATTTACAATAGCCAAGATATGGAAGCAACCTAAGTGTCCATCAGTAGATGAATGGATAAAGAAAATATGGTACATATACATAACGGAATATTACTCAGCTATAAGAAAAAGACAGATCCTACCATTTGCAACAACATGGATGGAGCTAGAGGGTATTATGCTCAGTGAAATAAGCCAGGTGGAGAAAGACAAGTACCAAATGATTTCACTCATATGTGGAGTATAAGAACAAAGGAAAACTGAAGGAACAGAACAGCAACAGAATCACAGAACCCAAGAATGGACTAACAGTTACCAAAGGGAAAGGGACTGGGGAGGATGGGTGGGAAGGGAGGGATAGGGCGGGGAAAAAGAAGGGGGTATTATGATTAGCATGTATAGTATGGGGGAGAACAGAGAGGGCTGTGCAACACAGAGAAGACAAGTAGTGATTTTACAGCATCTTACTATGCTGATGGACAGTGACTGTGAAGGGGTATGTGGGGGGGACTTGGTGAAGGGGGAGCCTAGTAAACATAATGTCCTTCATGTAATTGTAGATTTATGGCACCAAAATTTTAAAAAATTAAAAATTAAAAATTACAAAAAAAAATAAAGGGAATGTAATTGTTCACTCAACAGTGGACATTTCCATCATGTTAACAATGAAAATTCTAAGTACAGATTGAATAAAAAATTATGATCTATGATAAAATATGATGTCTGAGGGAGAGAAGAGAAATAATGTGGGGAGGTATATGGAAACCAATCTTCACCTACCATAATGGACAGCCCATAGCTACTGCCTGAAATGGAGAATCTGGGAGATAGCAGTATGTGTATACTCCTTAGAAATATGGAGTTAAACACCAGAAAAAGAGAGGGAGTTTAGAAGAGTTCAAGGGGATTGCATTTAAGAAGCAGGACTGATGAGTCATAAAGACACAAACGTTAAGCAAGGAACTGCTGTAATATGTCTTAATATTTTAGTACACTGGGCTTTGTGTGCATGTGTCCATGTATGTGTATTTCATTAATAAAAGTTAAAAATGCACAGAGGACTTTCCTGGATTAACGATGGCAGCTTGAGAGGAGAGACAGAGGTTTCCTCCTGAAACTGGATACAATTAGAAAATATAGGTGGTGCAACTAATCCTGAAAGAGCAACTGGAAAGAGGGCAGTGCCAGCCTGCATACACCTGGAGAAAAGAGCTGACCCCACCTAACGGGGTAATGTACCAGAGCTGTGGCTCCATGGGACCAGAGCCCTTAACCCACCCCAGCTCACTGGTGGGAAGAAGAGAAACTGAGCAGGGAAGGAGTGGAAGGCTTGGGATTGCTGAATACCTAGCTCCAGAGATCTGCACTGGGAGCACAAACCTACATTTCATGGTGCTTTCATCATACTCTTCTGATTATGGGGTTGGAAAGCTGGGACAGGTGGAATTCCTGGGGAGACTGGGATTCTGGCCCTGTGTGGAAAGCAGGGATGCATATCCGGCTGCTCCTGGACAAAAGCTTATACCTGTGTGCTCGGCCCACTGGCTCTGGCAGTGGAGACAGGCACAGTAGCAGGGAAGCAGGGAAAAGCTCTTTCCTCCCCCCAGGCACCAAACCACGCCCCTGTGACCCCTGACATTGCTTCAGGGGCTAAGCAGCTCCAGAATAGAGCATCTGGACACTAGAGGGCATCATATACAAATATGAAATGCCAAAGAAACCTGGTCCAGAGTAAAATTATTACCGCAACTCCCAAGAAAGATTTAAATGATATGGACCTCATGACTCTTCCTGAAACGGAGTTCAAAATAAAAATCATCAACATGCTACTGGAGGTACGAAAAGACATTCAAGAACTCAGGAATGAATTCAGGTTGGAGATCCAATCATTGAAGAGCACAATGGAAGGCAATGAAAGCAGGTTGGATATGGTGGAGGAGATGATAAATGAAATAGAAATGAGAAAAGAAGATTACAAAGAAGCTGAGGCACAGAGAGAAAAAAGGATCTATAAGAATGAAAGAATATTGAGAGAACTGTGTGACCAATCCAAACAGAACAATATTCGCATTGTAGGATAACAGAAGAAGAAGAGAGAGAGAAAGGGATAGAAAGTGTCTTTGAGGAGGTAGTTGCTGAAAACTTCCCCAATCTGGGGAAAGAGATAGTCTCTCAGGCCATGAACATCCACATATCTCCAAACACAAGGGACACAAGGAAGACAACACCAAGACACATAGTAATTAAAATGGAGAAGATCAAGGATAAGGACAGACTGTTAAAAGCAGCCAGAGAGAGAAATAAGATCACATACAAAGGAAAGGCCTTCAAGCTAACATCAGACTTCTCAGCAGAAACCTTACAGTCCAGAGGGGAGAGGCATGATGCATGTAATGGCATGAAGCAGAAGGGCCTGGAGCCAATATTACTTTATCCAGCAAGATTATCACTTAAACTTGAAGGACGGATTAAACAATTTCCAGATAAGCCAAAGCTGAGATAATTTACCTCCCACAAACCATCTCTACAGTCTATTTTGGAGGGAGTGCTATAGATGGAAGTGTTCCTAAGGTTGAATAGCTGTCACCAGAGGTAATAAAACCACAGTAAAGAATGTAGAACAGCTAATTACTAAGCTAATGCAAAATTAAATTAACTATCCCCAAAGTCAATCAAGGGATAGACAAAAAGTACAGAATATGATACCTAATATATAAAGAATGGAGGAGGATGAAAAAGGAAGGAGAAACAGAAAAGAACCTTTAGATTGTGTTTGTAACAACATACTAAGTGAGTTAAGTTAGACTCTTAAACAGTAAGGAAATTAACCTTGAACCTTTGGTAACCACGAATCTAGAGCCTGAAATGGCAATAAGTACATGCCTATCGATAATCACCCTAACTGTAAATGGACTGAATGCACCAATCAAAAGATATAGAGTCACTGAATGGATAAAAAAACAAGACCCATCTATATGCTGCTTACAAGAGACTCACCTCAAACCCAAAGACATGCACAGACTAAAAGTCAAGGGATGGAAAAAGATATTTCATGCAAACAACAGGGAGAAAAAAGCAAATGTTGCAGTACTAGTATCATACAAAATAGAGAAAATAGACCTCAAAAGAAAAAAGAAAGTAACAAGAGATAAAGAAGGACATTACATAATGATAAAGGGCTCAGTCCGACAAGAGGATATAACCAATATAAATATATATGCATCCAACACAGGAGCACCAGTATATGTGAAACAAAACTAACAGAACTAAAGGAGGAAATAGAATGCAATGCATTCATTTTGTGAGACTTCTACACACCATTCACTCCAAAGAACAGATCCACCAGAGAGAAAATAAGTAACGACACAGAGGCGCTGAACAACACACTAGAACAGATGGACCTAATAGACATCTATAGAACTCTACATTCAAAAGCAACAGGATACACATTCTTCTCAAGTGCACATGGAACCTTCTCCAGAATAGACCACATACTAGGCCACAAAAAGAGCCTCAGTAAATTCCAAAAGATTGAAATCCTACCAACCAACTTTTCAGACCACAAAGGTATAAAACTAGAAATAAATTCTACAAAGAAAAGAAAAAGGCCCACAAACACATGGAGGCTTAACAACATGGTCCTAAATGGATCAACGACCAAATTAAAATAGAGATCAAGCAATATATGGAAACAAATGGCAACAGTAATACAAAGCCCCAGCTTCTGTGGGATGCAGCAAAATCAGTCTTAAGAGGAAAGTATATAGCAATCCAGGCATATTTAAAGAAGGAAGAACAAACCCAAATGAATAGTCTAATGTCACAATTATTGAAATTGGAAAGAGAACAACAAATGAGGCCTAAAGTCAACAGAATGAGGGACATAATAAAGATCAGAGAAGAAATAAATAAAATTGAGAATAAAACAATAGAAAAAATCAATGAAACCAAGAGATGGTTTTTTGAGAAAATAAAATAGATAAGCCTCTAGCCAGACTTATTAAGAGAAAAAGAGAATCAACACACATCAACAAAATCAGAAATGAGAAAGGAAACATCACAACAGAACCCCAGAGAAATACAAAGAATTATTAGAGGCTACTATGAAAACCTATATGCTAACAAGCTGGGAAACCTAGAAGAAATGGACAACTTCCTAGAAAAATACAACCTTCCAAGACTGACCAAGGAAGAAACAGAAAATCTAAACAAACCAATTACCAGCAAAGAAATTGAAGTGGTAATCAAAAAACTATCCAAGAACAAAACTCCCGGCCCAGATGAATTTACCTTGGAATTTTATCAGACATACAGAGAAGATATAATACACATTCTCCTATTTCCAAAAAATAGAAGAGGAGGGAATGCTCCCAAACTCATTCTATGAAACCAACACCACCCTAATACCAAAACCAGGCAAAGACCCCACCAAAAAAGAAAACTACAGACCAATATCCCTGATGAACGTAGATGCAAAAATACTCAATAAAATATTAGCAAACCAAATTCAAAAATACATCAAAAGGATCATACACCATGACCAAGTGGGATTCATCCCAGGGATGCAAGGATGGTACAATATTCAAAAATCCATTAGCATCATCCACCACATAAACAAAAAGAAGTACAAAATCCACATGATCATCTCCATAGATGCTGTAAAAGCATTTGACAAACTTCAACATCCATTCACCATAAAAACTCTCAACAAAATGGGCATAGAGGGAAAGTGCCTCAACATAATAAAGGCCATATATGACAAACTCACAGGCAACATCATACTGAATACTGAGAAGCTGAAAGCTTTTCCTCTAAGATTGGCAACAAGACAAGGATGCCCACTCTCCCTGCTTTTATTCAACATAGTATTGGAGGTTGTAGCCATGGCAATAAGACAACAAAAAGAAATAAATGGCATCCAGACTGATTAGGAAGAAATCAAACTGTCCCTGCTTACAGATAACATGATATTATACATAGAAAACCCCAAAGACTCCACCAAAAAGCTATTGTAAATAATAACTAATTTCAGAAAAGTTGCAGGATACAAAATTTATACACATTTTATATATTAACAACAAATTAGCAGATAGAGAAATCAGGAAAACAATTCCATTCACAATTGCACCAAAAAGAATAAAATACTTAGGAATAAACCTTACCAAGGAAGTGAAAGACCTATACCCTGAAAGCTATAAGACACTTTTAAGAGAAATTAAAGAGGACACTAACAAATTGAAACTCATCCCATGCTCTTAGCTAGGAAGAATTAATATTGTCAAAATGGCCATCCTGCCCAAAGCAATATACAGATTTGATGCAATCCCTATCAAATTACCAACAACATTGTTCAATGAACTAGAACAAATAGTTCAAAAATTCATATGGAAACACCAAAGACCCCAAATAGCCAAAGCAATCCTGAGAAGGAAGAATAATGTGGGGGGGGGGGATCACACTCCCCAACTTCAAGCTCTACTACAAAGCCACAGTAATCAAGACAATTTGGTACTGGCACAAGAATAGAGCCACAGACCACTAGAAAGCATAGAGACTCCAAACATTAGCCCAAACAAATATGGCCACTTAATATATGATAAAGGAGCCATGGACATACAATGGGGAAATGGCAGTCTCTTCAACAGATGGGGCTGGCAAAACTTGACAGCTACATGTAAGAGAATGAAACTGGATCACTGTCTAACCCCATACACAAAAGTAAATTCGAAATGAATCAAAGACCAGAATGTAAGTCATGAAAACATAAAACTCTTAGAAAAAAACATAGGCAAAAAATATCATGGATATAAACATGAGTGACTTCTTCATGAACATATCTCCCCAGGCAAGGGAAACAAAAGCAAAAATGAACAAGTGGGACTATATCAAGCTAAAAAGCTTCTGTACAGCAAAGAATACCATCAATAGAACAAAAAGGTGTCCTACAGTATGGGAGAATATATTCATAAATGACAGCTCTGATAAAGGGTTGACATCCAAAATATATAAAGAGCTCACACACCTCAACAAACAAAAAGCAAATAATCCAATTAAAAAATGGGCAGAGAAGCTGAATAGACAGTTCTCTAAGGAAGAAATTCAGATGGCCAACAGACACATGAAAAGATGCTCCACATCGCTACTCATCAGAGAAATGCAAATTAAAACCACAATGAGATATCACCTCACACCAGTAAGGATCGCCACCATCCAAAAGACAAACAACAACACATGTTGGCGAGGTTGTAGAGAAAGGGGAACCCTCCTACACTGCTGGTGGCAATGTAAATTAGTTCAACCATTGTGGAAAACAGTATGAAGTTTCCTCAAAATGCTCAAAATAGAAATACCATTTGACCCAGGAATTCCACTTCTAGGAATTTACCCTAAGAATGCAGCAGCCCTGTTTCAAAAAGACATATGCACCCCTATGTTTATCGCAGCACTATTTACAATAGCCAAGAAATGGAAGCAACCTAAATATCCATCAGTAGATGAATGGATAAAGAAGATGTGGTACATATACACAATGGAATATCTATTCAGCCATAAGAAGAAAACAAATCCTACCATTTGCAACAACATGGATGAAGCTAGCGGGTATTATGCTCAGTGAAATAATCCAGGCAGAGAAAGACAAGTACCAAATGATTTCACTCATATGTGGAGCATAAGAACAAAGAAAAACTGAAGGAACAAAACAGCAGCAGAATCACAGAATGTGAGAATGGACTAACAGTTACCAAAGGGAAAGGGACTGGGGAGGATGAGTGAGAAGGGAGGGATAAGGGAAGGGGAAAAGAAAGGGGGCCTTATATTAGCATGTAGAGTTGGGGGGGCATAAGGAGGGTTGTGCAACACAGACAAGCAAGTAGTGATTCCAGAGCATCTTATGGACAGTACTGTAATGGGGTGTGTAGGGGGAACTTTGCAAAGAGGGGAGTCTAGTAAACATAATGTTCTTCATGTAATTGTAGATTAATGATAACAAAATGATTTTAAATAAATACACAGAGAAGGCTAAGGAATGTGGCACATTATAAAAAGATATCCTTCAAAAATGGCTGACAGCCACAAATACCCAAATAGTATTTAAGATGAGAGCTTCAGTTATTTGAAAAGTGCCCTCATGTGGTCCCATGGCCCCACACTCTGAATCCTGCCCAGTTCACCACACCCTCATGCTCTCACCAGAAAGCCTCCTTTCAAACTTCCTGTTCCTTTGCCTAAGTAAATAGGAGCTGTTTACTGTACATATCTGAATATTGATGGCTTTCTTCAGAAAAGAGGTGTGTGCTTTTCTATAGCTGATAAAGTGTTTCTCCTAAACCCTGTGGACAGGGAATTTTGTGGCTCAGCTCCTGAGCCTTTGCCAAAAGGCAGTTCAGGCTGCCAAGTCACTCTCTGAAGTGAGTTCCAGAGTCTGCAGGGCCATGCACTAAGTTTTTATGGGCTGAAACTGCTTTTCCTTTTTCTCCATAAAAAAAGTATTCAAAATGGTATATGATGGGACCAGAGGATTAAATATGGTGGCATGAGAGGTGAGACAGAGGCCTCCTCCTGAAACCACATACAATACAAAAATATAATTAATACAACTAATCCTGAAAGAGCAACAGGAAAGAAGGCTGTGCCAGACTGCATATACCTGAAGAACAGAACAGACCTCACAGAACAGAGTAAAGTACCAAAGCCATGATCTGGTGAGACCCAAGCCCTTCCCCCACCCAAACTCACTGGCAGGAGGAAGAGAAATGGAGTGGCGATTGAGTGGAGGCCAGGGACTGCTGAACACCTAGCTCTGGAGATCTGTTCTGGGATTACAAACCTACATTTCATGGTGCTCTGGTGATAAGTGGGGTTGGAAAGCTAAGACAGGCAGAATACCTGGAGAAACTGAGATTCCAGCCACTTGTGAAAAACAGGGATCCATATTTAGCTACTCTGGGACAAAAGAAATGCAGGCAGTCTGAGAGACATCCTAACAGCGAGAGGCCTGCTAAATGAGCAAGGATTAGACAGAGCTTACTCCTCAGGAGAAAAGACAGGCAGACAAAATTGTCCAGTGCACTCTGCCCAGCAGGTTGGGAACTTTCAGGAGCTTCAGGTGCTCCATTCCCCTGGCTGGCTCCACAGCTCCAAGGCTCCCCACCATGATACACAACCTCCTGTGACTTCCTCCTGGCCAGCACACCCCTGGCTCACAAACCGGCAGCCCTTGCCCTGGTGTCAGGCCAGCCAGAGCGAAGTCCTGCCTACAGCAACTACAATGGCAAAGCATAGAGGCTTAGACTGTCTGTTCAGCCCACTGGTATTGGCAGTGGAGACAGACATAGCAGCCAGGAAACAGCTCTTTCCTCCCCCCAGGCACCAACACTGCTGCCCTGCGACCCCCAACAATGCTCCAGGGCCTGAGCAGCTCCAGATAGTAGAGTTCTGGGCACTAGAGGACACCACATACAAATATGAAAGTCAAAGGAACCTGGTTAAAACCCAAACCGTACAAACACCAGAGAAAGAGTTAAATGAAACCGATCTCATCAATCTTCCTGAAAGAGACTTCAAAATAAAAATCATAAACATGCTTATGGAGAAAAATATTCAAGAACTCAAGAATGAATTCTGGTTGGAGATTTGATCACTAAGGAATACAATGGATGGTTTTAAAAGCAGACTAGATATGGTAGAGGAGATGATAAATGAAATAGAAATTAGAGAAGAGGAATACAAAGAAGCTGAGGCACAGAGAAAAAAGGATCACTAAGAATGAAAGAATATTGAGAGAACTGTGTGACCAATCCAAACAGAACAATATTTGTGTTATAGGGGTAACAGAAGAAGAAGAGAGAAAAAAAGGGATAGAAAATGTCTTTGAGGAGGCAATTGCTGAAAACTTACCCAATATGGGGAAGGAGATTGTCTCTCAGGCCATGGAGATGCACAGATCTTGCTACACAAGGGACCCAAGGAAGACAACACTAAGACATACAGTGATTAAAATGGCAAAGATCAAGGATAAGGACAGACTATTAAAAGCAGTCAGAAAGAAAAACAAGATCACATACAAAAGAAAACCTATCAGGCCATCATCAGACTTCTCAGCAGAAACTTGACAGGCCAGAAGGGAGTGGCATGATACATTTAATGCAATGAAGCATAAGGGCCTCAAACCAAGAATACACTATCCAGCAAGATTATCATTTGAATTTGAAGGAGGGATTAAACAATTTCCAGATAAGCAAAAGCTGAGAGAATTTACTTCCCACAAACCATCTCAACAGTGTATTTGGAGGGACTGCTATAGAAGGAAGTGTTCCTAAGGCTAAAGAGTTGTCACCAGGGGTAATAAAAACACGGCAAAAAAAGTACAATTAATTACTAAGCAAATGCAAAATTAAATCAACCACACCCTAAGTCAGTCAAGGGATAAACAAAGAGTACAGAATATGATACCTAATACATAAAGAATGGAGAAGGAAGAAAAAGGAGGAGAAAAAAAAGAACCTTTAGATTGTGTTTGTAATAGCACACTGAGTTAAGTTAGACTCTTAGATCATAAGGAAGTTAACCTTGAACCTTTGTTAAACACTAATCTAATGCCTGAAATGGCAATAAGTACATACCTATTGATAATCAACCTAAATATAAATGGTCTGAATGCACCAATCAAAAGACATACAGTCACTGAATGAATTATAAAACAAGACCCATCTATATGCTGCCTACAAGAGACTCTCTTCAAACCGAAAGACATACACAGACTAAAAGTGAAGGGATGGAAAAAGATATTTCATGCAACTAATAGGGAGAAAAAAGCAGGAGTTATGGTACTTGTATCAGACAAAATAGACTTCAAAACAAAGAAAGTTACAAGAGACAAGGACATTACATAATAATAAAGGAGTCAGTCCAAAGACAGGATATAACTATTACAAATATCTATGCACCCAACAAAGGAGCACCTACATATGTGAACAAATACTAACAGAATTAAAGGAGGAAACAGAATGCAATGCATTCATTTTAGGAGACTTCAACACAACACTCACTGCAAAGGACAAATAGACCAGACAGAAAATAAGCAAGGAGACAGAGGCACTGAACAATACATTAGAACAGATGGACCTAACAGTCATCTACAGAACACTCCACCCAAAAGCAGCAGGATACACATTCTTCTCAAGTGCACATGGAACATTTTCAAGAATAGATAATATACTAGGCCATAAAAAGAGCCTCAATAAATTCAAAAAG
Organism: Manis javanica; assembly: GCF_040802235.1. Taxonomy (NCBI): domain Eukaryota; kingdom Metazoa; phylum Chordata; class Mammalia; order Pholidota; family Manidae; genus Manis; species Manis javanica. The sequence continues at coordinate 58,526,923 of NC_133164.1, read as the reverse complement.
ATTGAAATTGTACAAACCAACTTCTCAGACCACAAAGGTATGAAACTGGAAATAAATTATGCAAAAAAAAAAAAAAACAAGCCCACAAACACATGGAGGCTTAACAACATGCTTCTAAATAATCAATGAATCAATGACCAAATAAACACAGAGATCAAGCAATATATGGAGACAAATGAAAACAATAACTCAACACCACAAAATCTGTGGGATACAGCGAAGGCCATGCTAAGAGGGAAGTCTATTGCAAGGCTTACCTCAGGAAAGAAGAACAATCCCATATGAATAGTCTAAATTCACAATTAATGAAAGTAGAAAAGGAAGAACAAATGAGACCTAAAGTCAGTAGGAGGAGGGACATAATAAAGATTAGAGCAGAAATAAATAAAACTGAGAAGGTTAAACAGTAGAAAGAATCAATGGAAGCAAGAGCTGGTTTTTTGAGAAAATAGAATAGATAAACACCTAGCCAGATTTATCAAGAAAAAAAGAGAGTCTACACACATAAACAAAATCAGAAATAAGAAAGGAAAAATCACTACAGACACCACAGAAATACAAAGAATTATTAGAGAAGACTATGAAGAATTATATGCTAAAACTGGATAACCTAGAAGAAATGGAGAACTTTCTAGAAAAATACAACCTTTCAAGGCTAACCCCGGAGGAAACAGAAAATCTGAACAGACCAGTTACTAGCAACGAAACTGAATAGGTAATCAAAAAATACCTAAGAATATCCCGGGAGCAGATGGCTTCACCGCTGAATTTTATCAAACATTTAGTGAAGACCTAATACCCATCCTCCTTAAAGATTTCCAAAAATCAGAAGAAGGAATGCTTCCAAACTCATTCTATAAGGCCAGCCTCACTCTAATACCAAAACCTGGCAAAGACACCACAAAGAGAAAATTACAGACCAATATCCCTGATGAACATGCATGCAAAAATACTCAACAAAATATTAGCAAATCAAATTCAAAAATGCATCAAGAGGATCATACACCATGACCAAGTGAGATTCATCTTAGGGATGCAAGGGTGGTACAACATTTGAAAATCCATCAACATCACCCACCACATCAACAAAAAGGACAAAAACCACATGATCATCTCCACAGATGATGAAAAAGCATTTGACAAATTTCAACATCCATTCATGATAAAAGCTCTCAATAAAATGGGTATACAGGGCAAGTACCTCAACATAATAAAGACCATATATGACAAACCCACAGCCAGCATAATACTTAACAGTGAGAAGCTGAAAGCCTTTCCTTTAAGATTGGGAACAAGACAGGGATGCCCACTCTCTCCACTTTTATTCAACATAGTACTGGAGGTCCTCACCACAGCAATCAGACAACATAAATAAATAAAAGGCATCCAGATTGGTAAAGAAGAAGTTAAACTGTCACTGTTTGCAGGTCACATGATATTGTACATAAAAAACCCTGAAGAATCAACTCCACAACTGCTAGATCTAATATCTGAATTCAGAAAAAATGCAGGACACAATATTAATACACAGAAATCTGTTGCTTTCCTATACACTAATGATGAACTAACAGAAAGAGAAATCAGGAAAACAATTCCATTCACAATTGCATCAAAAAGAATAAAATACCTAGGAATAAACCTAATCAAGAACTGAAAGACCTATACTTTGAAAACTATAAGAAACTCATGAGAGAAATTAAAGAGGATACCAATAAATGGAAACACATCCCATGTTAATGGATAGGAAGAATTAATATTGTCAAAATGGCCATCCTGCCTAAAGCAATCTACAGATTCAATGCAATTCCTATCAAAATACCAACAGCATTCTTCAGTGAACTAGAGCAAATAGTTCTAAAATTCATATGGAACCACAAAAGACCCTGAATAGCCAAAGCATCCTGAAAAGGAAGAATAAAGTTAGGGGGGTTATGCTCCCCAACTTTAAGCTCTACTACAAAGCCACAGTAATCAAGACAACCTGGTACTGGCACAAGAACAGAACAATAGACCAATGGAACAGACTAGAGAGCCCAGATATAAACCCTACCATACATGGTCAATTAATATATGATTAAGGAGTTATGGACATACAATGGGGAAATGACAGCCTTTTCAACAACTGGTGTTGGCAAAACTGAACAGCTACATACAAGAGAATGAAACTGAATTATTGTTTAACCCCATACAAAAAAGTAATTTCGAAATGGATCTAAGACCTGAATGTAAGTCATGAAACCATAAAACTCTTAGAAGACAACATAGGCAAAAATCTCCTGAATATAAGCATGAGCAACTTCTTGCTGAACGCATCTCCTCAAGCAAGGGAAACAAAAATCAAAATGAACAAATGAGACTACATCAAACTAAAAAGCTTCTGTACAGGAAAGGACACCATCAACAGAAGAAAAAGGCATCCTACAGTATGAGAGAATATATTCATAAACAACATATCCAACAAGAGGTTAATATCCAAAATATATAAAGAACTCACATGCCTCAACACCCAAAATGCAAATAACCTGATTAAAAAATGGGCAGAGGATATGAACAAACAATTCTCCAAAGAAGAAATTCAGATGGCCAACAAGGACTTGAAAAGATGCTCCACATCACTAATAATCACGGAAATGCTAATAAAAACCACAATAAGATATTGCCTCATACCACTTAGGATGGCCACCATCAAAAGATTAAGAACAACAAATGCTGATGAGGATGCAGAGAAAGGTGAACCATCCTACACTGCTGGTGGGAATGTAACTAGTTCAACCATTGTGGAAAGCAATATGGAGGTTCCTCAAAAAAAGAAAAATAGGGGGCGGGAGCCAAGATGGCGGCGTGAGTAGAGCAGTGGAAATCTCCTCCCAAAAACACATAGAGCTATGAAAATATAACAAAGAAAAATCTTCCTAAAATAGAGACCACAGGACACAGGACAACATCCAGACCACATCCACACCTGCAAGAACCCAGCGCCTTGTGAAGGGGGTAAGATACAAGCCCCAGCCCGGCGGGACCCGAGCGCCCCTCCCCCCGGCTCCCGGACGGTGGAGAGAAACCGGAGCAGTTTTTTTTTTTTTTTTTTTGGCGAGCGCTTTTTGGAAGCCTTAGAGGGACGGGCCCCCGTTGCTGGGGAGGCAGGGTGGCGGGACCGGTGAGGAGGTGCCTGGGAACGGCGCCGGAGGACAAAGACTATCCCGCGTTTCTCCCTGCGAGACCTGGGGGCGGGTGCCTGAGACCGGTGCCTGAGGACGGAGGAGGTCGCGCGTTTTTCCCCTTTTTTTTTTTTCTCTTTTTGGAGAGCGCTTTTTGGAAGCCTTGAAGGGACGGGGACCCCAGTGCTAGGGAGGCACGGTGGCGGGACTGGTGAGCGGGTGGCTGGGACCGGCGCCTGAGGACAAAGAATATCCCCCGTTTTTCCCTGCGGGACCGGTGGGCGGGTGCCTGAGACCGGCACTTGAGGACAGAGGAAATCGCGCGTTTTTCCCCTTTTTTTTTTCTCTTTTCTGCGAGTGCTTTTTGGAAGCCTAAAAGGGACAGGGACCCAGGTGCTAGGGAGGCAGGGCGGCGGGACTGGTGAGCGGGTGCCTGGGACCGGCACCTGAGGATAAAGAATATCCCGCATTTTTCCCTGTGGGACCGGTGGGTGGGTGCCTGAGACCAGCACCTGAGGACGGAAGAAATCGCGCGTTTTTCCCCTTTTTTTTCTCTCTTTTTGCCGAGTGCTTTTTGGAAGCCTTGAAGGGACAGGGACCCCGGTGCTAGGGAGGCAGGGCGGCAGGACTGGTGAGCGGGTGCGTGGGACCAGTGCCTGAGGACCAAGAATATTGAGCGTTCCTTCCCTGCGGGACTGGTGGGTGGGTGCTTTTTGGAAGCCTTGAAAGGACAGGGACCCTGGTGCTAGGGAGACAGGGCAGCAGGACCAGTGAGCGGGTGCCTGGGACCGGCACCTGAGGACAAAAAAAAAAAAAAAAAATCGCTTGTTTTTTCCTTTTTTTCCCTTTTTTTTTTCTCTTTCTTTCTGTTCCCTCTCTCATTGTTGCTGTTGTTGTTTTGGTTTGGAGAGTGCTTTTTGGAAATCTTAAAGGGGCAGGACAGCTCACTTAGACCAGAAGCAGGGAATCTGGGGATCTCTGGGCACTCTAACCCCCTGGGCAGCAGGGAGCACAAAGGCCCCTTACGGAGATAAATAGTCTCCTGGCTGCTCCCCCTCCAACGGGGCTCCACCATTTTGGAGGAACAGCCCCAGCCAGGCCAGGCCAAGCCCACAGCAACAGTGGAGATAAACCCCAAAGCAACTGGGCAGGAAGCAGAAGCCCTGTCTGCGCACAGCTGCCCAGCACAAGCCACTAGAGGTCGCTATTCTCCCAGGAAAAGGCTACAAACCAACAAGAAGGGAAGCTCTTCCAGCGGTCACTTGTACCAGCTCTGCAAACTATCTCTATCACCATGAAAAGGCAAAACTACAGGCAGACAAAGATCACAGAGACAACACCTGAGAAGGAGACAGACCTAACTAGTCCTCCTGAAAAAGAATTCAAAATAAAAATCATGAACATGCTGACAGAGATGCAGAAAAAAATGCAAGAGCAATGGGATGAGATGCAGAGAAAAATGCAAGAGCAGTGGGATGAGATGCAGAGAAAAATGCAAGAGCAGTGGGATGAAGTCCGGAAGGAGATCACAGATGTCAGGAAAGAGATCACAGAAGTGAAACAATCCCTGGAAGGATTTATAAGCAGAATGGATAAGATGCAAGAGGCCATTGAAGGAATAGAAGCCAGAGAACAGGAACATATAGAAGCTGACATAGAGAGAGATAAAAGGATCTCCAGGAATGAAACAACACTAAGAGAAATATGTGACCAATACAAAAGGAAAAACATTCGTATTATAGGGATACCAGAAGAGGAAGAAAGAGGAAAAGGGATAGAAAGTGTCTTTGAAGAAATAATTGCTGAAAACTTCCCCAAACTGGGGGAGGAAATAATCGAACAGACCATGGAATTATACAGAACCCCCAACAGAAAGGATCCAAGGAGGACAACACCAAGACACATAATAATTAAAATGGCAAGGATCAAGGACAAGGAAAGAGTTTTAAAGGCAGCTAGAGAGAAAAAGGTCACCTATAAAGGAAAACCAATCAGGCTAACATCAGACTTCTCAACAGAAACCCTACAGGCCAGAAGAGAATGGCATGATATACTTAATGCAATGAAACAGAAGGGCCTTGAACCAAGGATACTGTATCCAGCACGACTATCATTTAAATATGATGGTGGGATCAAACAATTCCCAGACAAGCAAAAGCTGAGGGAATTTGCTTCCCACAAACCACCTCTACAGGGCATCCTACAGGGACTGCTCTAGATGGGAGCACCCCTAAAAAGAGCACAGAACAAAACACACAACATATGAAGAATGGAGGAGGAGGAATAAGAAGGGAGAGAAGAAAAGACTCTCCAGACAGTGTATATAACAGCTCAATAAGCGAGCTAAGTTAGGCAGTAAGATACTAAAGAAGCTAACCTTGAACCTTTGGTAACCAAGAATCTAAAGCCTGCAATGGCAATAAGTACATATCTTTCAATAGTCACCCTAAATGTAAATGGACTTAATGCACCAATCAAAAGACATAGAGTAATAGAATGGATAAAAAAGCAAGACCCATCTATATGCTGCTTACAAGAAACTCACCTTAAACCCAAAGATAAGCATAGACTAAAAGTCAAGGGATGGAAAAACATATTTCAGGCAAACAACAGTGAGAAGAAAGCAGGGGTTGCAGTACTAATATCAGACAAAATAGACTTCAAAACAAAGAAAGTAACAAGAGATAAAGAAGGCCACTACATAATGATAAAGGGATTAGTCCAACAAGAGGATATAACCATTCTAAATATATATGCACCCAATACAGGAGCACCAGCATATGTGAAGCAAATACTAACAGAACTAAAGAGGGAAATAGACTGCAATGCATTCATTGTAGGAGACTTCAACACACCACTCACCCCAAAGGATAGATCCACCTGGCAGAAAATAAGTAAAGACACACAGGCACTGAACAACACACTAGAACAGATGGACCTAATAGACATCTATAGAACTTTACATCCAAAAGCAACAGGATATACATTCTCCTCAAGTGCACATGGAACATTCTCCAGAATAGACCACATACTAGCTCACAAAAAGAGCCTCAGTAAATTCCACAATATTGAAATTCTACCAAACAATTTTTCAGACCACAAAGGTATGAAAGTAGAAATAAATTCTACAAAGAAAACAAAAAGGCTCACAAACACATGGAGGCTTAACAACATGCTACTAAATAATCAATGGATCAATGAACAAATCAAAATAGAGATCAAGGAATATATAGAAACAAATGACAACAACAACACTAAGCCCCAACTTCTGTGAGATGCAGCGAAAGCAGTCTTAAGAGGAAAGTATATAGCAATCCAGGCACACTTGAAGAAGGAAGAACAATCCCAAATGAATAGTCTAACATCACAATTATTAAAACTGGAAAAAGAAGAACAAATGAGGCCTAAAGTCAGCAGAAGGAGGGACATAATAAAGATCAGAGAAGAAATAAACAAAATTGAGAAGAATAAAACAATAGCAAAAATCAACGAAACCAAGAGCTGGTTCTTTGAGAAAATAAACAAAATAGATAAGCCTCTAGCCCAACTTATTAAGAGAAAAAGAGAATCAACACAGATCAACAGAATCAGAAATGAGAATGGAAAAATCACGACAGACTCCACAGAAATACAAAGAATTATTAAAGACTACTATGAAAACCTATATGCCAACAAGCTGGAAAACCTAGAAGAAATGGACAACTTCCTAGAAAAATACAACCTCCCAAGACTGACCAAGGAAGAAACACAAAAGTTAAACAAACCAATTACAAGCAAAGAAATTGAAACAGTAATCAAAAAACTACCCAAGAACAAAACCCCGGGGCCGGACGGATTTACCTCAGAATTTTATCAGACACACAGAGAAGACATAATACCCATTCTCCTTAAAGTGTTCCACAAAATAGAAGAAGAGGGAATACTCCCAAACTCATTCTATGAAGCCAACATCACCCTAATACCAAAACCAGGCAAAGACCCCACCAAAAAAGAAAATTACAGACCAATATCCCTGATGAACATAGATGCAAAAATACTCAATAAAATATTAGCAAACAGAATTCAACAGTATATCAAAAGGATCATACACCATGACCAAGTGGGGTTCATCCCAGGGATGCAAGGATGGTACAACATTCGAAAATCCATCAACATCATCCACCACATCAACAAAAAGAAAGACAAAAACCACATGATCATCTCCATAGATGCTGAAAAAGCATTTGACAAAATTCAACATCCATTCATGATAAAAACTCTCAGCAAAATGGGAATAGAGGGCAAGTACCTCAACATAATAAAGGCCATATATGATAAACCCACAGCCAGCATTATACTGAACAGCGAGAAGCTGAAAGCATTTCCACTGAGATCGGGAACCAGACAGGGATGCCCACTCTCCCCACTGTTATTTAACATAGTACTGGAGGTCCTAGCCACGGCAATCAGACAAACCAAAGAAATACAAGGAATCCAGATTGGTAAAGAAGAAGTTAAACTGTCACTATTTGCAGATGATATGATACTGTACATAAAAAACCCTAAAGACTCCACTCCAAAACTACTAGAACTGATATCGGAATACAGCAAAGTTGCAGGATACAAAATCAACACACAGAAATCTGTAGCTTTCCTATACACTAACAACGAATCAATAGAAAGAGAAATCAAGAAAACAATTCCATTCACCATTGCATCAAAAAGAATAAAATACCTAGGAATAAACCTAACCAAGGAAGTGAAAGACTTATACTCTGAAAACTACAAGTCACTCTTAAGAGAAATTAAAGGGGACACTAATAAATGGAAACTCATCCCATGCTCATGGCTAGGAAGAATTAATATCGTCAAAATGGCCATCCTGCCGAAAGCAATATACAAATTTGATGCAATCCCTCTCAAATTACCAGCAACATTCTTCAATGAATTGGAACAAATAATTCAAAAATTCATATGGAAACACCAAAGACCCCGAATAGCCAAAGCAATCCTGAAAAAGAAGAATAAAGTAGGGGGGATTTCACTCCCCAACTTCAAGCTCTACTACAAAGCCATAGTAATCAAGACAATTTGGTACTGGCACAAGAACAGAGCCACAGACCAGTGGAACAGATTAGAGACCCCAGAAATTAACCCAAACATATATGGTCAATTAATATTTGATAAAGGAGCCATGGACATACAATGGCAAAATGACAGTCTCTTCAACAGATGGTGCTGGCAAAACTGGACAGCTACATGTAGGAGAATGAAACTGGACCATTGTCTAACCCCATATACAAAGGTAAACTCAAAATGGATCAAAGACCTGAATGTAAGTCACGAAACCATTAAACTCTTGGAAAAAAACATAGGCAAAAACCTCTTAGACATAAACATGAGTGATCTCTTCTTGAACATATCTCCCCGGGCAAGGAAAACAACAGCAAAAATGAGCAAGTGGGACTACATTAAGCTGAAAAGCTTCTGTACAGCGAAAGACACCATCAATAGAACAAAAAGGAACCCTACAGTATGGGAGAATATATTTGAAAATGACAGATCTGATAAAGGCTTGACGTCCAGAATATATAAAGAGCTCACATGCCTCAACAAACAAAAAACAAATAACCCAATTAAAAAATGGGCAGAGGAACTGAACAGAGAGTTCTCCAACAAAGAAATACAGATGGCCAAGAGACACATGAAAAGATGCTCCACATCGCTAATTATCAGAGAAATGCAAATTAAAACTACAATGAGGTATCACCTCACACCAGTAAGGATAGCTGCCATCCAAAAGACAAACAACAACAAATGTTGGCGAGGCTGTGGAGAAAGGGGAACCCTCCTACACTGCTGGTGGGAATGTAAATTAGTTCAACCATTGTGGAAAGCAGTATGGAGGTGCATCAAAATGCTCAAAACAGACCTACCATTTGACCCAGGAATTCCACTCCTAGGAATTTACCCTAAGAACGCAGCAATCAAGTTTGAGAAAGACAGATGCACTCCTATGTTTATCGCAGCACTATTTACAATAGCCAAGAATTGGAAGCAACCTAAATGTCCATCTGTAGATGAATGGATAAAGAAGATGTGGTACATATACACAATGGAATACTACTCAGCCATAAGAAGTGGAAAAATCCAACCATTTGCAGCAACATGGATGGAGCTGGAGAGTATTATGCTCAGTGAAATAAGCCAAGCGGAGAAAGAGAAATACCAAATGATTTCACTCATCTGAGGAGTATAGGAACAAAGGAAAAACTGAAGGAACAAAACAGCAGCAGAATTACAGAACCCAAAAATGGACTAACAGGTACCAAAGGGAAAGGAACTGGGGAGGATGGGTGGGCAGGGAGGGATAAGGGGGGGGAAGAAGAAGGGAGGTATTAAGATTAGCATACATGGGGGGGAGGGAGAAAGGGGAGGGTGGGCTGCACAACACAGAGAGGACAAGTAGTGACTCTACCACATTTTGCTAAGCTGATGGACAGTAACCGTAATGTGGTTGTTAGGGGAGACCTGATATAGGGGAGAGCATAGTAAACATAGTATTCTTCAGGTAAGTGTAGATTAAAAATTTAAAAAAAAAAAGAAAGAAAGAAAGAAAAGGGGGATTACTCCTTAACAGGATAAAACTATTGGTAAATCAAAGATCAACACATGCTTTAAATATCCTTAATGTTGATCACTTAAAGGGTGTCAGATGATCAGCTATGGAGGTACTCTTTTCTGATAATATTCCTTTCTCTTAATTAAAAAAAAAAAAAAAAAGCAGTTACTGTGTGCTGACCTCCAATGAGTTCTGCACAGTGGTATAGAGGGCATGTCAAAGTGTGGGCAAAGGGTCTGTTTGTTTCTATGCAGAAGATCAAGGCCTAGCTTGGATACCCAGAAAATGAACTAAGATACGATATGAGGAGGAGCTTCCGGCATCAGCACTCTCTGGAGGACTCGTGCCGGGGAATGATCATCAAAAAGCCTCCAGAGGGATCCGGACGATGCTGCGGTTGTGGCTGCATCCAGCCCACCATCTCCTGGACTTGCCATAAGAAGGAGGAGGGAGATGTCTAGGCTGGCATGTGCATACAGTGAGACAACGAATTTGACTGGATCTGTACTGTTGGAACTCAACCAGGAGTTGGGAGGGGTGCAAGTTGTAGCACCCCAAAATCTCATGACTATAGACTATCTATGGTTAAAAGAACATATGGGATGTGAACAGATCCCAGAAATGGGCTTCTTTAATTTGTCTGATGGTTCAAGTACAGTTGGAAAATATCCATCATATCATAGATAAATTTTCACAAATGCCTAGGGTGCCTAAATGGTTTTCTTGGCTTCACTGGAGATGGCTGGTAATTATAGATTTGCTTTGTTTATGTCACCGTATTCCTATTATGTTAATATGTGTGTGCAAATTAGTTAGTAGTTTAAAACCTATACATACTTAAGGTACTATACAAGAAGATATGTCAAAGAAATAATCAATCCTCCCAAGTTTCCTTCATATGCTACATCTATAGCTTTTCTTCTTCCTTCCTAATTACAACCCTTAAATACAATTCGTGCCTCATATCGAATTTACCGAGTATCATAATTCCTCCAGGTGGTAAAGATACCTCGAGACAAGTGCTGGGCATAGAAGCCACAGGGCATAAATCTGCAAAGAAGTAAAAAGCTAACCTTTGCAAACAATATGGCTTCTCTCTCACTTACCAACTTTACATTTCCCTGTATGGCCCCGGAAGATGACTGGTTAGCCAAAGACGGGTAAGATTCCTCAAGGGAGGAACAACCTAAGACAGGCACAGTCGCAGGGGGGCCATCAGGTGAGAATTTGGGGATCAACAGAGGTGAGGCTCAGAACCTCACCCCCCCTGCTTTGAGAGAAATCTTCTGCATCCGTGGATGTCTTGCTGCCCTTGTCTAGCCTGGATTAATACTTAGTCCATAGGCACACACCTGATCATCTGATCATCTACATTTGCCTTCTTACAGCACTAAACTATGTTTTCTACCTTTATCTTGCGTCTACCTACCACTTCAGCATTTTATTAAAAATAATAATAATAATAATAATAGGAGAAATGTGGGATCAACATATAAATCAAGTACAAAAATCAAATGAATATTCATATTTGACCTGATGGTTTATAGGTCATATTGCATGATCAAAACCGAAAGTTTCTGTGATGAATGCCCTTGTACTGTTCACCATGTAAGAATTTATTCACTCTGTAAGAATTCGTTCACCATGTAAGAACTTGTTCGTTATGCTTCAGAAGATTGGAGACTGACGAGAATTAGGCTTGAGATGGATTAATGATTGTACATTGAGCATTGACCCCCCTATACTGAATTTTATTGTTGTTAACAACCATTTGATCAATAAATATGAGAGATGCCCTCTCAAAAAAAAAAAAAAAAAAAAAAAAAAGAAAAATAGAAATACCACTTGACCCGGGAAATTCACTCCTAGGAATTTACTCAAAGAATGCAAGTTCTCAAATTCAAAAAGATATATGCACCCCTATGTTTATTGCAGCACTATTTACAATAGCCAAGATATGGAGGCAACCTAAGTGTACATCAGTAGATGAATGGATAAAGATGTGGTACATATACACAATGGAATACTATTCAGCCATAAGAAAGAAACAAATCCTACCATTTGCAACAACATGGATGGAGCTGGAGGATATTATGCTCAGTGAAATAAGCCAAGCGGAGAAAGACAAATGCCAAATGATTTCCCTCATTTGTGGAATATAAGAAAGAACCAAAACTGAAGGAACAAAACAGCAGCAGACTCACAGACTCCAAGAAGGGACTAGTTGTTACCAAAGGGGAGGGGTGTGGGAGGGCAGGTGGGGAGGTAGGGAGAAGGGGATTGAGGGGTATTATATTTAGTACACATGGTGTTGGGGGTCAGGGGGAGAACAGTGTAGCAAGAAGGCCGATAAGGATCTGTGTCATCTTGCTGCTCTGATGGACAGTGACTGCATTGGGGTATAGGAGGGGACTCGATAATATGGGTGAATGTAGTAACCACATTGTTGTTTCATGTGAAACCTTCATAAGAGTGTATATCAATAATACCTTAAGAAAAAAAGAGAAAAAATGCAGATGGGGGTGTTGTCGGAGGGCAGGGGCAAGAAGCAGTAGCAAAGAGGGAACACGAAGAAGCTAGAGGAAATTTTGGAGAGTGACAGGTGTGCTCATCATCCTGGGTGTGGGGCTGGTTTCACAGATGTATATGTATGTCAGAACTTAGCCCTTGTGCACTTCAAATAAGTTATGTCAAATGATTTGTTTTATGTCAACTATACCTCAATAACGCTGTTAAATAAACAAAACAAAAAATATAAGAAAGACATGGAGGGGCCTTAATTGCATATTGCTAAGTAAAGAAAGCCAGTGTAGAACTCAACTATATGACATTCTGGAAAAGGCAAAACTATGGAAATAGCAGAGGTCAGAGGTTGCCAGTGATGACTAAGCAGAGCACAGGGGGTTTTTTGGGCAGTGAAACTACTCTGTAATACTATAGTGGTGATACATGTTTTTATACACTTGCCCAAACCCATAAATGTACACCACCAAGTGACTTCAGGTGGCAGTGATGTGTCAGTGTGAGTTCATCTTGTCTAACAATTGTACTGCTCTGGGGCAGGAAGTCAGTAGTGGGGGATGCTGGGCATGTGTAGGGATAGGGGATATATTGGAACGCTTTCACCTTCTGCTCAGTTTTGCTCTGGATCTAAAACTGCTCTGAAAAATAAAGTTTTTTTAATTAAAAAAAAGGTATGTGATGACTAGGCCAATATAAAGACCAATATACTACAGTCTGGATTCATTAATTCACTAATTCATTGTTATGTATTCACTAATATGTGGGTTTTTTTCCTTCAGATTTAGTTTTAAGAAAAATTAAAATATTTTCATGGGCCCTGAAAGCCTGAGGGGCACGCGGCACTTGCCTGATGGGGAAGTGGGCCCAGAGAACCCGAGGCAGGAAGGAGAGACAGTCTACTGAAGCACTCTGCCATCCTCTGCAGGTTCTGGGACAAAATCTCACAAGCCAAGTAATGAAACCCAGATGGGACAAAATCATGGTCACCCACAAGCTGGTGTTAGTCAGCTACGTGGGCTGTGCTAAGCAGTCTGAAGGCACACCTCACTGAGCTCCCTCAGCCTCCCAGCAAGGTGAGCCTCAAATCCACTCATGTCCGGTGGCCCCAGAGACTAGGTTTCTTGCCCAAGTTCACTCAGCCATCAGTGGTAGGCATGTGTGGCTGCCAAGCCTGGTTTTTCCCACCTGCCGGTCAACCTTTTGGAGAATGGGGTCTGCCTCCACTCCTGTCACCTTCTGAGCCCCACACACCCCCACCAACACACACACACACACTCACACACACATACACACTCTGCCTTGCCTGGAAAATAAACATCAGTGACCAGTGAGTGTAAAGTCAGAATCCAACATACTGTAAAACTCCATAAGTAGGTGCTCTCTGTACCTACAAAAATCAAAATTTTGGTGACATTTTCCCACTTCCAACCTAAGACTCCTTATTGGTGCCTGTGTTCCTACTTCGTTAGTATTGTGGTGAGCCTCCACCTTAGGTTGCTCATATTTTGCAAATCCTGGGCTGTGACAATGGCATTTGCACAAGCAATGTCCCCTGCAACGCAAGAGATGAAATTAGATGAAGTCACAGCTGCACTGTGATCTAATCTAGCTGCACTGCATTTTCCTCAGCTGTTACCCATTTCCATGCCTGCCAGAGGGACTCAGTGGGGCGGGGGGCAGGGGGGGAGGGAATCTCTGAGCTTTAAGTTAATTAATCAAAACACTAAGCTACCCTAACAAATCCTTCAGTGAAAGCCAGAAAGCTAAACTCTGATGCTCCTTGCTTGAAACAATGATTTGGGATGTGGCAAAAATCTCCAAACAGTCCTCTCAAACTTCATAACCTACTACTGGGGAAATTATTCTCCATGGGAAGATGCATTCATTTATGCCAACAAGATGGTTTTCCTTCCACTTTGCGTACCCTTCTATCCACCTCTATACCCACTCCCCAAGGAAAAACAGTCTACTATTAAAAAGGAAAAAAAAAACAGGAAAGAGAGGCTTTTCCTGAAGTAAATGAAAATCTTTTCAGAAAGATGGGTTGAATACCCAAGCTGGCAAGACACCAGCTGTCGCACTCGTGGGCTTCATGACAGCTTGTGGAAAGGTTGGGAGCCACGGAGTGAAGGAAAGGCAGACCTGAGGTAGAAACTGAGACTGAAAACATCAAGAAATTAATACCCATAATAAAGACTGGGATCGGGCCTCAAACTGTTCTCTGTGTGGTTACCTCAGGGAAATGGAAGGTAGGCGGAGGCTGTCAGAGATGCAGATATCTCTACTTTGTATTATGTAGGTTTGAAATATTTGTTACACAAAGAGCATGCATTTGTTCTACTACACACACAAAAAGGATTATAGAAAATACATTATTATTTTCAGCTATTGCATAAAAGAAATTAAGTTATAGCCATGGGCAACTTCCAGAAGAAAAAAAATATGGTAAGAGCAGAGAAGCCAGAATCAAAGGACTTGAATCCCCAACTCAGCTTTTTGTGCCTTTGACTTTTCATGTGAAAGATGGTGGAGCTTTGAATACTTAGCTGCCGTGGTCTCCCAGGAAAATTAGATGAGATGGTAAGTGGGAAACGTACAGGGGTTTCCTCCACTTATCTCTCTACCTTTATGCCAAGATGGAAATTTAAACACTATGCCTCAAACACAGCATGCAGAGGGACCTTCCTTCAGGCTGTGTTCTGGGCAGTATGAGGACCACCAGCCCCAAGTAGCTGCCTATGGCTTCTGCCTGGTGACCTCTCAACCAGGTGGCCAGGACAGAGCTCACAGACTTGCAGACATGTCACATGCACAGGTGTGTACATATACTCACAACATTTACCTGACCTCCTTACCAGGGCCCAGATGGCACAACAGAGAAGCAGAAGCCATGCACTGGAGGGGGCCTGAAGCTGAGGCTGGGGGAGAGGATTTGCCCCCAAGCACACTTCAGCCACCAAAACATCCTGCAGAGAGACAAGGCTCAAGGAGAGCTGTCACTGAACTCTAGTTTGCCCCTTCTTCCTTCACTGACCTGTGCCCCCACCCGCACAGACTAACAACCACCACACAGACTGGCCACCTCCCCCAAGTCTGGAAAGAGGGAGGTGGACTAGGAGGCAGGCAGTCAGCCTACAGAGAATTGGGGACACTTCCCAGGGTCAGACCTAGAACTTATTCAGCAAACAGAAACCAGCTGTGGGGAAATAATTACTCTATCCCTAGACATTCCAATGACCAGCATCACAGGACTCACTGGTTTTTATAATACTTTTTCCTGCTCTGGAAAAATGTGTGCCTTGAACCTTGATGTATTGGTTCTTGGTGGTAAAGCAAGTGTATTGCTTCATCCTCCCTCTTGTGGAAGGGGAGCAGGCTGAGCAGCCCTTCCCGGCTGTCAGCGGGTGTTCTCGTACTCTGTGAAGGGGAACCTCTCATTACTGAGGGCCTTGCCTTTTGGGCTATGTGCTCAATGTGTTTAGTCCATGAGAAATAATAGAAGCTGGGCAAAAACTCACAGGTTGTGTTCTGAGATATTGCTGGCAAAGATGTTAAAAGGTGCCTGATAAGTATCATTAACATTCTGGCATCAGGGATGCAGGAAAAGGTGAAGCTGTGGATTGTCACTAAATAAGAGATCAGGCAGTGGCTTTCTCTGTGCTGTGCATTACCCGGGAAGCCTTGTGGTGGGAAGCCTCCTCATCGTGGCTTGTCTTGGAGGAGATGTAGGAGGAACAAACTCTGAGAAACAACTAAAAAAAGACTTCAAGAACCCATCCAGTCCAACTTCCTAACTTCAGATGGACGGGTGTCCTTGTCACCAGCTGACAGTGGCCAGAGGGCTTTCAGTGACTCACCCAAGGTCATGCTTACCCAGGGATAAAGAAGCTAGGGTGGACATCCCTGTGTCTGCCTTCTCATGCGTGCTCTTTCCACTGCTCTGCTGCTTCCCTAGCCCAGGGAGAACTTGGGGGTAGTTTCCTGTTCAGTGTAGATTTGTGTCACTCAGCCATTATCCACAAATCCATCCACCCATCCACCCCTCCACCTAGCTAGCTCAACAACAAACATTTGCTAAGGACCTGCTCTGTTCCAACTTCTATACAAATGAAAGAGATCGAGGTAGAAAAATAGGTAAGAGGCGGCTCCTGCCCTTAGGTATTCACAGTTCAGTGGGGCCCATGCATACTCACCCACTTGCTATCAGATTCAAGCTAACAAGAATAGAGGCTTGGATGGGGGACAGACAAGATCAGGTGGCATCAAAGAGAAGCAGAGGGTCTTCCCAGGGATGACCTGGGGATGTAAGGGTAGACCCTGCTTCCTGGCCTGGGCGGGGCATATAGTAGGCAGTCTGGGATAATAGAAGGGGCGCCAGCAGAAAGGCAGACTTTATGCTCCTGTGATCTCCTGGCTGACCCCACCCCTCAGCAAGTAAGAGAAATCTGAGGGTCAGGCTGTGGAAATGAGGCTGGGCCGGACTGTGGGGCTACTGAGTGTCAGAGCACGCAGTTCAGACTTGATCCTGCAAGCAATGTTCTCTCTCTTCTGTCTGGGTCTTGGGTCAGTGCAGGGAAATTTGTGTAGTTGATGTCCTGTTTCTAGGTGTTTCTAAATATTCCTTCTGCCTAGCCTGCTTCTAGAGTCTCCTGGGGATTCTGCCTGCTCCAGCCTTCATGCCCATTTCCCTGACCCCTGCCAGTACTCACTTCCTGGCTGCTGCTCTCCTGTGGTTGTTTTTGCACCTTGTGTGTGGCCAAGTAATAAGTGTGTTATTTCATTTAAGATGTTAAAATATGCTCACCTGCCTCACCCCAAATCTGCTTATCTCTGATGTACAAACACCCCCTTACATACCTTCTCATTGTGTCTCCCCATTCAGTTAATCGGAAATAAACCCACCCTTGACAATACCCACTGCCAGCTGTCTCCTCTGTGTAATTAGCTCTCTGTGGTCTCCTGGAGTGCATCAGCTCCTGCGAGGCCAGCCAACTCAGAGTCCATTAGCAGGTTCCAACACAGGCTTTGCTGTAGACAGAGGCTGGACACTGGCCCGATTCTGAGGAGGGCCCTCAGCCTCGCTTTTCCGTGGCAGGACACACTTGGAAGGAAGCATTTAGTTCTGACAGCCGTCAAGATCAAAGCCTCCAAAAGTGAATGAAACCTTTGCTTGTTGCTGATTCCCAAACCACTCCCCGCTTTACTATGTTAATTCCAGAAAAGGAAAATAAGGTATCTTTTTCAAATATTAAACCTCAAATGTGAGGGTCTTTTCTTCATACAAGTGCCGCTTATCAAAAAAAAGAGCCTGTACAGGGTGGCTGTTCTATTATTGGATTCCGAACTCACAGGATTCCATAACCCATGCAGCTAATGGATCTGAGAACTGCTGTCCTTCACATTCTATAGTTGAAATAAAGGATTTTTCTTTTTTTATTTAAGAAAGTGAGATGAGTGGTGACAGAGACAGAAATGAAGTGGCAGAGACCTGAAGGGCAATAGTTACAAGCATCAGGGAAGAGAATAGACAATCTTCAAGACAATTATTAACAAAAAGTGTATCTATTATGTGTTATTGATAACTTTTGAGGGACAGAGAGTATATGTTATTTTTAGATAAGTAAGGTAATTCCAGGTTATGTAATGCTATATACTGCTAATGAGGGTTAACAGAAGAAACAAACCTTCCAGTGGATATGAAAATTAAGACACTGAATCCCTGTACAGAGTTGGCAACAAGATGCCCCACTATATTTAATTTCAGATAAATAGTGAATAATTTTTAGTGTATGTCCCAAATATGTATATTAAAAATTGTTTGTTTATCTGAGATTCAAATTTAACCAATGTCCTGTATTTCTATTTGTTAAACCTGATAGCCCTGCTATTGCCGAAAGAATAAAACTCTCATCAAGGTTGGCATGAGAATAGCATTTAGAACATAAGAGAAAGGTCAGTGAGAGGTCATGCAGTGGACACCACAAAGGTTTTTTAAAGAGGATGTTGAGAAAACATGTGGTAAAGTGCTGCTTCTCCCTCCTATGAAAGGCTGGCTTTGTTTCTTAGCAGAACGGAGGCCGCCCTCACTAACCCCAATTTATAGCCAGATTGGAAGGCCCTCCCGGAGTCGAACTGGTTTCCATCGGGACACCCTAGCTGCCAAATACTCAAGTGCCAGGCATGCTGAGCTTACAGTAGGTGCTCAGTGAAGAAGGACAGGTTAGATGAGAGACTAGGTAGATGAATTCTCTGAGTTTTAAAGAATGGGTGGCTCTTTAATAAGACTAACTAGCAATCCAAAGTGTTCCTATCTGCACTCATTGAACAATGTTCAGTTTATTAATATTAAAATGCACAGATTTTCAGTCAAAGTAACTTAGCTGGTTAATGGCAGAGTGGGGACTCCTAGGTAAGAAACTTGGCACACATTTCCTTTGAAGAATTTGTTTTCCCACTCAATATCTAAGACTTTCATTCTTATAGGTAAAATGAAAGCATGTTTTTCCAGAGGGATAACTCTTTATGCATTGCATTTTAGACAATTTTCTCAATTCTTTGATTTTTCTGAGTTGATTTATTTTGGGAAAACAGTACACCACAGAACCATTCCAGCTACTCTCTTATTTATTTGCAGATATATGTATATCTAAGTGAGCTTGGTCCCTGCTAATTTAGATATGATTTAGGTAGAAATTTTTAATCCCTGGTTCTATTTTTCATTTATGTGTGCATGACTATCATTTAAATCTAAGCCACACAGTTCGGGGTTGGAGTATGCTTCAGGAATTACCATGAATTTTTATTTCTGTTCATTAAGTTTCTGTGTTCTCTGATAAAATTCAGAAGCATTCCTGAAGACCTCTGAGTACTTGGCATGTTTTAAAAACTACCTGAATCAACAAATGAATATGGGCCTTGAGCAGAATGTCTCCTACAGGAGAGATTTTAAAAAGTGCATGAACCCAGATTGAGCTTCTTTTCCCTTTGATGCACACCTGTCATCACTGGCCCCAAGGTCCACTGACCTAAAAGTACCAGGCAGTGCTTTAGAAATGTCACCCCAAGTGTGTCATCATCCCTGACAAAGCTCCCGGCCACACTAATTTCCTTACCCTCACAGATGCCTTTTGTTGAAACTCCAGAAGAGATCAAGTTTCAGACTCATCCTGACATTCTTAGGTGTGTGATCAGAAGAAGTGCATCCTTTGATCTGAGGAAACAGACTCTGTATTTACTTAGAAGGTGTGTTTTATAAACTCACATAGCAGTGGTATGGGATGGACCTGGGAACCTGAAGTACTTTCTGAGTACCTGTTCCATACCAGATCTTGAGAAATGTAAAGATGAATTTGCCTTTCCTCAAAGGGCCAGGAGACATGTAGTTAAGTAAACATAGCACAAGGCAGAACACAATACATGCCCTTAAAAAAGTACAGAATGTTATAGGATTAAGAGGAAGGAGAGAGGCTTGTAGGGAATAATTAGGAAGCAGTATTTTAGCCTTGAAAGAGGCTTCTGACAGACCAATGAGGGTTGAAACAAGCCAGGCAGAGGGAACAGCATAAAGAATGTAGGGAGCCCATTCTTTCCCATCCCTGTGATGAAGGATACAGGAGCCACCGAGCTGGGAAGGTAGGCTGGGGTCAGGTGGTGCAGGACTTATAAAGTGTTAGCCTGGCACTCAGGGTGCTCCGAGGCAGGCAGTAGGTCATCTTCACAACCTCCACTTCATCCAGGCCCTCTGGCTTAGTTCTCTATGTCCATACTGGTCCTTTGTCCAGCTACCCACCACATGGGAAACCCTATCAATCTGAGCAGAGAGCTGCTGTAAAGGGCTTTTGCTAAGTAGCTCCCAGGGACCAAAAGTTATCTTCAAGTCCTCAGGAAAGACAGAAGGAAGAGTTATTTTCCAGGAGGCCTAAGTGACCTTTAAAAAGCATGACAGAGGCACATCGACAGACCTGAACTCTGGGTGACCCTGAAGGGAAGTTGGTGTCTGCTACAGGCTAGAGTATGAGTGGAGGGGTAACAGGAGCCACCTGAACATAAGTGACCTCCGGGAACCTGACTGTGGCCAGAGGATTGTTCTCAGGCAACTGTGTACCTCAGGTGACCTAGGCCCGCTATCCGCACGCTAGACACTGCCCCTTAGGAGAGTCTACAGAAATTGTTTTCCACTTCCTCACTCCTGTGTTCCCAGAACTGGTAGCCCCTCCCCTCTCCACCATCACCCTCGCTCTCCCACCCAGCAAAAGGAAAGTGCTCACCACCAACCATCCCACTTCTTACTAAATACACTGCCCTTGTGTGTGAGAAGGTACAGCAAACACCATCACCGTAAAAAAATTCGTATCTAAGAGAGGAAGCGTCTCAGGAGAGCAAAGGGAGCTTTCTGGAAGGAAATCCCAATGCCGTGGCATAGCCCCTGTGTTTGCTCTAGGGGTCACAGCGCAGGAGTGCGGTGGCAGCCACCAAAACACTTTTGTTCAATGGAAAACAATCAAGTAAACTTTTCAGAAAGCAATGTTAATGTGGTTGTTTGGTTTTGCCCGAGAGGGGATGTGGAAGGCCACTCTCATACACCAGATGAACTTCATCTGCAGCTATCTAAAGCACAGAAGATAGGCGGAAAGTTCATCCTATACAGCTATTAAATTGATGATACAAATTTATATGTCAACTGAAAAACGCACAAGGGAGTACGTGATTGTTCATAATTATTTTGGGAGGTTTATGAGTGAAGTCTGAAGACCCCTGGACCTTCAAGTTCTTTCCAAACCCATGTTGGAAGTTTATACAAATTCCTGAGATGAGATTCTAGCTTTGCTCTGCAGAGGGCAGCATTGGCAAAATGTTTTGAGGCCCTAAAAATTTTTTTCCCTAATTTTTCTTTCTAGGCTAACTTTCCTCTTTTGCCCTCAGGCAATTTTAATTAGAATAAGAGTGAGTTTTAGCTTTGGTGGCCTTGAGGAGACACTAGTCAGCTGTTTGATCAGAACAAAAAACAAAAGGCCTCTGTGTCAGACATATTTTCCCAAGTTTGAAACAGTTTTTTTTTTACTTTTTGTCTTTTACCAATTCTTTATTTTCTGAGGGTAACCGCACCTACTGCCAAGAAAGTGCTCAAAAAGGATTTGATGGGTGAGCAGTTACACTATTTTCGGCTCTCTCAGACACTTTTGATTCAAAGCATAACTACTTGTCTGCAAGACTCACCTTATCAGAAGCTCACCGAGTCCCTGAAACCCCGCCTTGCTCACAGTTGCTTGAGCCCAACAGTTGTCAGAAAAGACAGGTGGCAGCTATAATTTAAAAGGACTTTGGCAATGGCTGATACAAAATGGCCTGAAATGTGACTATACCTGTTTACAATTATCCGTGACTCCAGGAAATTATTTTCTGATGCTATTTCACTGAGAAAATTATGAGATTTTCTTATAGTGAGGTAACTATTGACAGGTCTTGAATAAATGGCTGAAAATTTAAATTTAAAGCACAGGTGAAAACCATATAGAATAATCCATCGTTCACACACACTGAATATTGCCATGCCACAAGTTGAAATTTCATTCAAAGGTGAGACAGGAAAGGAAGGTGAGGTAGAAAGAACAGCATGAAGTGATTAGTCTGGATGTGGAGGCTCCCAAGGCTTCTATCCAAAAATGCATGCACCCCCGTGGTGTCCCCTCCTCACACCCCCACTCATCTCTCTATGGATGTAAAAACTGCCTTCAGACATGTTTATTGCATTCACTAGGGCATTTGAATATTTGTTTAATGGAAATTGAAATAACAGGTATGCTCTCTGTAGAAGGAATCCCAGCATCAGGGACAGGTGAGGAAGGAGGCATTTCCAGATGGTGGGCTCTGCAGCTGGCCCTGGTCCTCAGGAAGGTGTGCAGAAGTAGACCCTTTTCTGGGCCCTCTGGGCAAGAGGACATAAGCACCATGGCCCGGTTCAGCCCTACCTCCAACCTCCACCACCATGGGTACCACAGCACTAAGCACAGTGTCAGTTACAAGGGATTGAGAGTCACAAATATAACATGCAACAATAAAAACCACAGAATACATCGCCACCATCCAAAATATAAACAACAAATGTTGGTGAGGTTGTGGAGAAAGGGGAACCCTCCTACACTGATGGTGGGAATGTAAATTAGTTCAACCATTGTGGAAAACAGTATGGAGGTTCCTCAAAAAGCTCAAAATAGAAATACCATTTGACCCAGGAATCCCACTTCTAGGAATTTTCCCTAAGAATGCAGGAGCCCAGTTTGAAAAAGACAGATGCACCCCTATGTTTATCACTGCACTATTTACAATAGCCAAGAAATGGAAGCAACCTAAATGTCCATCAGTACATGAATGGATAAAGAAGATGTAGTACATATACACAATGGGATATTATTCAGCCATAAGAAGAAAACAGATCCTACCATTTGCAACAACATGGACGGAGCTAGAGGGTATTATGCTCAGTGAAATAAGCCAGGTGGAGAAAGACAAGTACCAAATTATTTCACTCATATGTGGAATATAAGAACAAAGGAAAACTGAAGGAACAAAACAGCAGCAGAATCACAGAACCCAAGAAGGGACTAACAGTTACCAAAGGGAAAGGGACTGGGGAGGATGGGTGGGAAGGGAGGGAGAAGGGGGGAGAAGAAGAAAGGGGGCCTTACAATTAGCATCTATAATGTGGGGGGGGGCACAGGGAGAGCTGTGCAACACAGAGAAAACAAGTAGTGATTTTACAGCATCTTACTACACTGATGGACAGTGACTAATAGGGTATGTGGGGGGAACTTGGTGATGGGAGAGTCTAGTAAACATAATGTAACTCATGTAATTGTAGATTAATGATACCAAAATAAAAATTTAAAAAAAAATGGGCAGAGGAGCTGAACAGACAATTCTCCAGAGAAGAAATTCAGATGGCCAATAGACACATGAAAAGATGCTCCACATCGCTAGTCATCAGAGAAATGCAAATTAAAACCACAATGAGATATCACCTCACACCAGTAAGGATCGCCACCATCCAAAAGACAAAACAACAACAAATGTTGGTGACGTTGTGGAGAAAGGGGAACCCTCCTACACTACTGGTGGAAATGTAAATTAGTTCAACCATTGTGGAAAGCAGTATGGAGGTTCCTCGAAAGTGCAAAATAGACATACCATTTGACCCAGGAATTCCACTTCTAGGAATTTACCCTAAGAATGCAGCAGCCCAGTTTCAAAAAGACAGATGCACCCCTATGTTTATCATAGCACTATTTACTATAGCCAAGAACTGGAAGCAACCTAAATGTCCATCAGTACATGAATGGATAAAGAAGATGTGGTACATATACACAATGGAATATTATTCAGCTGTAAGAAGAAAACAAATCCTACCATTTCCAACAACCTGGATGGTGCTAGAGGGTGTTATGCTCAGTGAAACAAGCCAGGTGGAGAAAGACAAGTACCAAATGATTTCACTCATATGTGGAGTATAAGAACAAAGAAAAAAACTGAAGGAACAAAACAGCAGCAGAATCACAGAACGTGAGAATGGACTAACAGTTACCAAAGGAAAAGAGACTGGGGAGGATGGGTGGGAGGGGAAGGATAAGGAGGTTGAAAAAGAAAGAGGGCCTTACTATTAGCATGTATAATGTGGGGAGAGGCACAGGGAGGGATGTGCAACACAAAGAAGACAAGTAGTGATTCTGTGGCATCTTGCTATGCTAATGGACGGTGGCTGGGGTGGAGTGTGTGGGAGGACTTGGTGAAGGGGGGAGCCTTGTGGGCATAGTGTTCTTCATGTAATTGTAGATTAATGGTACTAAAAAAAAAAAACCACAGAATACTTTCTACTACCAGCCCCTTTGTTTTTTCTAAAATTGGGAAATTTTTTTTCTAAAATTTAATTTACATGTGTGCATTTGTGTATATATGCATATATACATATATATACACTATATTATGTATTCTATGTATTTATATGTACATGTTATAAATAGATGTATAAATATATATATTGAAACATACAATTAACTGTAAAAATATAAGGCCTTCTGTGTCAGGAACTGTATAACTTCCCAAGAGTTTATCATCACCTCCACCAAAAGCAAAGAGTCATTCACTAAGCACCCATCTTCACCAGCCATTCCCCTCAGTAAACAAGACAGCTGAGAGCTGTCCCTGATGCCCACAGGAGAGGCCAGAGAGGCCCCTCCCACGGGGTGGTGGGAGGGAGGAAGACGGAGAACTGAGCAGCAAGAGCCAGGCAGTGACCAGATTAACAAGGACACACACACTCTGTGGCTGAGTCTACAGGACACAGGGGTCCGCTGTGCAGCAAGTCATGGCCCTGCCTGTGCCCTATTCCCTCACTTTCTTGAGCATATAGATGAGGTATGATTCTGACTGACTGGCAAACTGGTTTATTCAGACACTGGCTTATTCTGGACTAACCACTGGCTTCCTCTTTCCAGATGGGAACACCAACACCTTGGTACTGAGGGACAAGGGACAGAATATTTATGAACCTGCCAAAATTCATATGTTGAAATTCTAACCCTTGATGTGATGGTATTAGGAGGTGTGGCCTTTGGGAGGTGGTACTTTTTCTACATGGTCATGAGGGTGGAGCCTCACGAATGAGATTAGTGCCCTTATAAAAGCTCCCCACAGAGCCCCTGGCTCCCTCTGCTACATGAGGCACAGCACGAAGGTGGCCATCATGGACCGGGAAGCAGGCTCTCACCAGACACAGAACCCGTGGCCCCCAACCATTGTCTTCCCAGCCTCCAGACGCTGAGAAATAAATAAATTTCTGTTGTTTAGGCCACTGAATCTACTGTATTTTTGTTATAGCAGCCCTAAGGGTCTAAGACTCTGGTGAAGGCAGTGTTTATTTTATGTAGGCTCTAGGGCTCCAGAAACCAATGCTGGCACTTCCTTAGTGGGTCAGAGCCAGGGAGGTCTGGCAGCCCTCCGGTGTAATAGTGGCCTTGAAGCTGTGGGGATGAGAAATCAGTTGAAAAAGAAAAATGTCATCTCATATACCCCGGCCCAGAGGAATTAAAGCTCTTAGAAGGGATCTAAAGAACATAAGCATCAGAGATGATAAGACACAGAGCTTTAGCTGAGCATTTTCTTACTTGTTTTTTCTCAGATGCCCATGGTTCCCCTTATAATCTCAAAAGGAATCTGAAATTCACCCAAATTCTTAAAAATAAAACCAATTTAATCCTATCATATTTAGAAAAATTAATGTATGTCTTATAGTATTTTCAGAAAGAGACAGAGAAGGGTCTTTCTTACCCCAAAAAGCAGTAACAAAGTGATTAAATTTACCAAAGACCAGGAATCACATATATATTATATAATATCTTATATATATAGTACATAGTATATATCATATTATATGTGTGTGTGTGTGTGTGTATTTGCACATACACACACACACACAGGGCATTTTGCATCATCTCTCCTAAACTTCACAATCATATGAGGAAACCAAGGCTTAGAGAGGTCCTGGGTTTGCCGAAGTTCCCACAGCTAATAACATCAGATAGAGTCAAATCTAGATCTGCTCAGCCAGAAGCCTAACATTGTTCATAACCAACTGTGCTACACTGACTCCCTAGACTTGCTCAATAAATGTTTATTGAGTTAAAAAAGAAGATCCCATGAAAAGCTTTGGAAAGAAGATAAGGATATTGCATCTTGTTGACATCAGCCTTTGTAAATAAATATCACTAGTATATAAAACATCCATGGTTATGTTAATGCATTATTCACCCGTGTCTTAGACCATTAAGGCTCCTGTAACAAAAATACTTTAGACTTAGTGGCCTAAGCAACAGAAATTTATTTCTCACAGTCTTGGAAGTTGGGAAGTCCATGGTCAGGGGCCACGGGTTCCATGTCTGGTGAGAGCCTGCTTCCTGGAAGGGAAAAGAGAGGAAAGGGGAGAGGCAAAGACAGGAGTTAAAATGGCTCTGAGATCTTTGACACATGTCACTTCTCTTTTCCACTAAGCAAATGGAGAACATGCTTTCTGGAAGAAAAGTCAAGCCATTCCCCATGGCACGTTCCTTCCCCACTAATAGTTACTTCTCTCAGAGGGAAAGGTGTTATCCCTGGCAGTGGGGAGAAGCACCTGGCTTCAGGAGGATTTGGAAATCAGAGATGTAATCTGCCTCACTCAGAAGACCCTTGGCAGGGCAACCGTATGAAGCAGTTTATTGCTCCACAAACCTGAGGACTCAAATGCTAGCCAGACTGATGTTGAGGAGCATGTTTTCTTCTTTCCTGATGGTGTGGCTAAGTATCCTCATTGCAGAAATTCTGACAGGATCACTTCCTGGCCAGATGTTTCTCATCTACACCTGTGGATCTTAGGAAACCAAGAGTGACCTCAGTGGGCTCGCCCTTGATTTTCTTCCCATCACCACTCTTGAAATGAAGAAATTGAATGAATATTTTTACCAGTACCATCCACTGAAACCAGCGTGTCAGGGAGGGGACCTTCCTCACTTGATGGTCAGCAAGTCAGGTGTTGGGCTGCCTGACACGGTCAAAGGGCAAAATCATCCACACAGTGGACCAGGCTCTGTCCTTGCAGCACAGTATTGCTGGGTTTATGCTTCATGGCTCCTCCAGAAATAGATGGTTTCGATTCTTGAGCAATAACACCAGAGCCTGTGGCTGAACAAGAAGCCGCCCCTTTGGGGGTCTGCAGATGTAGGATTAAGCTTTTGGATGCAGCCAGACCATCAGAGAGCTGCTTCTGTGCACATTATGTTGGCCTCTCTTAAAATTGTTATTTCTGAACTTCATATATTGCCACTTTTTCCATCAAGGGATGTTATATCAGCTATAGGAATATTTTTGTGATAGCCTCTGTAACATTCAATTGAGGATGTGGCCCTGTGCAGCTAACAGCATTGATCCCCTTTCTCAGGCCTCTGAGAAGAAATGTATTTCAGTTAGAGGAATGAGAAAAAAATGTGTATTTCTCCTGAATGTTAGCATATTTCTCTCTTCTGGGTATTATGAATCTGGTGACTCATAGAATTCTCCTCCTTTCTTTGAATGCGGGAAACTTAAGCCAAATATGTTGCCCACTTCCAACAAACTTGCATAGTATCTCAGAGCTGTCCATACATTGCACTTATGTTCATGTTATTTTTTCTACCCTTCCTTTCCTTTTGCCCTAATTGCTTCATCTCTAAGTTTATCACATGGTTAATCACACTGTATGTATTCTAAAGTTTCCCTCAATTAGTCAGAGTAGACTAATTGCAGTCACAAATGAACCCAACATCTCAGTACAATAAGAGAGGTTGGTATCTTGGTTACCATAAATCTAATGTGGATATTACTTGGTGATCCCCCTTTATGTGGGGTACTCAGGAACCCAAGTTCTTTAGTTCTGCCATCTTCAACCTGTGGCCACACAGTGGGTACAAGAGGTAGAATAATAGGAAGTACATCAGATACTTAACTCCTTCAGCTTGGAAATGACACACAATTTCTTCTCACATTCCATTGGCCAGAACCAAGCAACCAGATGCAAAGCTGCTGGGAAATATTGTTCCCAATTGGGCACCCATTTTGCAAAAGTAACTCTACATGGGAGGGAACACAAATCTTGGGTGGTCAGCTACTATCTCTGCCACACTCCCTAAATTCCTTCTTGGAACAGGAAAATCAAACTACCTCAACAAACTTTTGATAAAAAGGAGATACCCCTTCTACTTGTCAAAGAACAGGACTACCAATCAAGAAATAGCCAAAATCATGAAGGTCTACTCTGAACTATATGTTGGGTCTTGTAGGCAGTGTGAAAGTTTATTAGTTATTGCCATAAAGTTTAAAATATTATAAAGTTTGGCAGTTATTGCCATCAAGCTGATGACAGTGTTTCCTGCATACTTTTCACACTTCTGCTCCCATAGCTAGGTAGAGATGTGGCAGCCCTCAAAATCATTCTGTGGTAGAGACATTCTACCACATCTCTTCCCTGCCCTCGCTGAACTCTGTAAAGAGGAAGGTCAGATGCAGCAAGGAGCTGGCTCTGTCTGTAGAGTAATATACAGCCATTTTACAGCTACCTGTAGGGTGGCCAGTAGAAAGTAAGGAGGCAAGGACTCCTCATTTCTGGTATTCACTCTGAGATGGCCTTGAAGTTAGGTAAATTAGGTTTAGTTTACTCCTGCTTGGATTCCTAACCTATAAATTGCATATAATGATATTTGTCTACTTTGTCTTCAGAATTAATTAATGGTTGTGCTGCACTTTGAGCCTATAGATGAAAGTCTTTTATGTGAGCAAAATGCCTCCTCCTCATTATTGTCATCATTACCCTGTGTCCTGAAGATAAAGTAGTGGAACTTCCACATAAAGCTTCGAAGAGACTTGACCTTTCCAGGCTTTTCAGTCTCCTCCTCTATGCCTTTTTAAAGGCCTAACCCTCTTTCCCTTTTCTGAAACCTTGCTGTGAAGGACTGAGAAAGTGAGAGTTAGCCATAACTTCTCAGAGACCCATGTTTCATGCACCTTAACTTGACAATACATTTCTCCCAGTATTCAAGCTTTGACACTTCAACTATACCCCAAATCCAGAATATAAAAGCTATTTCAGAAACGAAAGGAAGAGAAAACTTTTTAGAGAAACTTTTTAAAAATCTCATAACTCCTCAAAAAATTATTTTGTTTTTTCTCCCAGAACTAAATGAATTGACCATTTCTGCTTACTAGATGACATTATAGAAGGTAATATTCTTTCCTTTCAACTTGCACATTTTTGGGAGCTTGTTAATCTCTGAACTCAACAAGAAGTCCAAATCCTGACATGAAAACTCAAGTCTTTTTTGGAGGGGAGGTTGGCAGGGCTTTGAGTGATCCTTGCTTTTGAAAGTGGGGGCTGGGACTAAAGGAAGTGTGGACTGTGAGGTAACAGGAGTAGAGTCACGTGTCTAGGGCTGGGTTATTACAGAAGAACTTGAAGTTCCCTGGTAATAGACTTAATGTTCCTGATCCAGGACCAAAGATGTTAAAGTCAAATGATGAATTTACAAAGAAGTCTTAGTCCCTGGGACTAGTTTAATAAGAGTTTTGATACTTCTGGGGAACCATTAAATGGAATATTTTGCTAAGCTTAATAGTTTGATGCAGGTACCTCTTCATTCTAAATCAGCATTAAAATGTGAAAGCTGGTCAGGATAGAAGAGCTGGAATGACTTGGCTGCTCCTGTGATTCCAGCCCCAGCTTGTTTTCAAGTGAACAATGACGAGTTGCTTAAGGGGACTGAAGTTTTCATTGTTAGTATCTGATGACTCACTTGCTTAGTCTGGCAATAACGATTAGAACAAACAAGTTTACAGCTCTTCCTGTGTGCTAAGCATTGTTCTAGTCCCTTTGTATGAAATAAGTCATTTGATCCTCAAACTACCCGAGGAACCAATTTCTACTATTAGTTCTACTTTTGAGACAGGGAAATTGAACCAGGAAGGGGTTAAATGTCTTATTCAAGGTCTCATGTCTAGTTAGAGCCAGGAATTGAACCCAGGTCATCTATGCTTGGAACCAATAACTATATGTTACTTTGTGAATGCTCTTTGCTGTTTTGTCAAGCAATTCTGTGTCAGGAAGTCAGTCCTTTTCCCTGGGCCAAATTTAAATCAACTATTTTCTCCACGTTGGAATTTTCATCCCTAGAAAAGACCTGCAAAGATCATCAACAACAAAGTAGAAGAGAGGATGGAGGCCAGTATGACAGAGCCACCTAACGAACATGAGGTGGAGATAGTAATCCATGGTGATGTTGGGAGGTTAAGGAAGGGTGCTGAGGGCATGTGTCCAGTCCACCCATGACCAAGAAAGTGAATTTTAAATAAACTATTCTAATCCAAGATGGATAACTTAAAAGATTTCTTTTGCTGATAAGAAAATCTCTCAGCAAGTAGAATAGACAAAGAACTCTTCAACAAATGCTCCTAAAACAACTAGATATCTACATCAAAAAAAATTAATCTAGACATAAACTTTATACTTTTCACAAAATAAATGCAAAATGAGTCACAGAGCAAAATGTAAATGCAAAACTATAGAACATCCCAAGGATCACATAGGAGAAAATCTAGGTAACCCTGAGTTTGGAATAACATTTTAATAGAGCACCAAAGTCACAAACCAAACTGCTGTTGGAGTTCATTAAAATCAAAATCTACTCCAGGTAACACACTGTCAAGAGAACGAGAAGACAAGCCACAGATTGGGAGAAAATATTTGCAAAACATATCTGATAAAGGACATGTATCCAAAATATACAAAGAACTCTTAAAACCCAACAATAAGAAAACAAAGAACCCAATATAAAATAGGCAAAAGATCTAAGCAGACACCTCACCAAAGAAAAAGTAAGATGGCAAATAAGCATATGAACAGGTGTTCCATGTCATATGTAATTACAGAATTGCAACTATAAGATATCATCTGTTAGAATGTTTAAAATCCAAAGAAACTAACACCATCAAATTCTGGCAAGGCAGAAATTTTCATTCTTTGCTGGTAGGAATGCAAAATGGTACAGCTACTCTGGAAGACAGTCAGACAATTTCTTGAAAAACTAACACAGTGATATGTCAATTATATCTCAATAAAGCTAGAAAAAAAAACCAAAAACAAAGTATAGTCTTACCATATGATCCAGCAACCATGCACTAGCTATTAACGTAAATGAGTTGAAAACTTGTATCTGTATAAAAACCTGAACATGAATGTTATGGTAGCTTTATTCTTAATTGCCAAAAACTGGAAGGAACCTAGATGTTCTTCAATGAGTGAACAGATAAACAAACTGTGGTATGTGCAGACAATGGAATATTAGTCAGCAATAAGAATGAAAATGAGCCATCAAGACATGAAAGGATATGGAGGAATCTTAAATGCAAATTACAAAGTGAAAGAAGCCAGGCTTGAAAAAGCTATATGGTGTATGAGAAAGAGAGGGATGAATAAGTGGAGTGACTGTGATTTGGGGGGCATTGAAAGTATGCTGTATGATATTGTAATGGTGGGTACATGACATTCATTTGTCAAAACTCATAGACATATATACAAAGAGTGAAAACAAATGTAAACCATGGACTCAAGGTAACAATAATGTGTCACTATTTTTTCATCAATTATAACAAAATGTACCACACTAATGAGAACTGTTAAACATATGCTGTGGGTCTGTTCTTGTGCCAGTACCAAACTGTCTTGATTACTGTGGCTTCGTAGTAGAGCTTGAAGGTGGGAAGTGAGATCCTCCCTGCTTTACTCTTCCTTCTCAGGATTGCTTTGGCTATTCAGGGTCTTTTGTGGTTCCATATGAGTTTTAGAACTGTTTGTTCCAGTTCGCTGAAGAATGCTTTTGGTATTTTGATAGGGACTGCACTGAATCTGTAGATTGCTTTAGGCAGGATGGCCATTTTGACATTCTTAATTCTTCCTACCCAAGATAATGGGGTGAATTTCCATTTGTTAGTGTTCTCTTAAATTTCTCTTAAGAGGGTCTTGCATAGGTCTTTCACTTCCTTCATTAGGTTTATTCCATGTATTCTCTTCTTTTTGATGCAATTGTGAATGGAACTGTTTTCCTGCTTTCTCTTTCTGCTAGTTCACCATTAGTGTATAGGAAACGAACAGATTGCTGTGTATTAATTTTGTGTCCTGCAACTTTGCTAAATTCAGGTATTAGTTCTAGTAGTTTTAGAGTGGAGTCTTTAGGGTTTTTATATGCAATATCATGTCATCTGCAAATAGTGACAGTTTGACTTCTTCTTTACCAATCTGGATGCCTTCTATTTCTTTGTTTTGTCTGATTGTCATGGCTAGGACTTCCAGTACTATGTTGAATGAAAGTGGGGAGAATGGGCATCCCTGTCTTATTCCCAATCTTAGGGGGAAAAGTTTCAGCTTCTCACTGTTAAGTATGATATTGGCTGTGGGTTTGTCACTTATGGCCTTTATTATGTTGAGGTACTTACCCTATATACCCATTTTGTTGAGAGTATTTAACATGAATGGATGTTGAATTTTATTGGAAGATTTTTCTGCATCTATGGAGATGATCAGGTGGCTTTTGTCCTTCTTTTTGTTGATGTGGTGGATAATGTTGATGGATTTTCTAATATTGTACCATCCTTCCATCCCTGAGATGAATCCCACTTGATCATGTTGTATAAAATCCTCTTAATGTGTTTTTTAATTCAGTTTGCTAATATTGTGTTGAGTATTTTTGCATCTATGTTCATCAGGGGTATTGGTCTGTAATTTCCTTTTGTTGTGGGGACTTTGCCTGCTTTTTGGTATTAGAGTGATGCTGGCTTCATAAAATGAGTTTGGAAGTATTCCCTCCTCTTCTCTTTTTTGGAAAACTCTAAGGAGTATGGGTATTATGTCTTCTCTATATGTCTGATAAAATTCAGTGGTGAATCCTTCTGTCCCGGGGGTTTTGCTCTTGCATAGTTTTTTAATTACCGATTCAATTTCAATGCTGGTAATTCATCTGTTTAGATTTTCTGTTTCTTCCTTGGTCACACTTGGAAGGTTGTATTTTTCTAGAAAGTTGTCCAGTTCTTCCAGGTTATCCAGCTTGTTAGCATATAGATTTTCATAGTCATCTCTAATAATTTTTTATATTTCTGTGGTGTCTGTCATGATTTTTCCTGTCTCATTTCTGATACTGTTTATGTGTGTGGATTCTCTTTTTCTCTTAAAAAGTCTGGATAGGAGTTTATCTATTTTGTTTATTTTCTCAAAGAACCAGCTCTTGGTTTCATTGATTTTTCTACTGTTTTATTCTTCTCAATTTTATTTCTTCTGTGATCTTTATTATGTCCCTCTTTCTGATGACTTTAGGCCTCATTTGTTCTTCTTTTTCCAGTTTCAATAATTGTGACTTTAGATTATTCATTTGGGATTGTTCTTCCTTCTTTAAATAGGCCTGAGTTGCTACATACTTTCCTCTTCGAACTGCCTTTGCTGCATCCCACAGAAGTTGGGGCATTGCTCTGTTGTTGTCATTTGTCTCCCTATATTGCTTAATCTCTTTTTTAATTTGGTTATTGATCCATTGATTGTTTAGGAGTATGTTGTTAAGCCTCCATGTGTTTGTTAGCCTTTTTGTTTTCTTTGTTTATCTTATTTCTAGTTTTGTACTTTTGTGATCTGAGAAGTTGGTTGGTAGAATTTCAATCTTTTGGAATTTACTGAGGCTCTTTTTGTGGCCTAGTTTGTGGTCTATCCTGGAAAATGTTCCATGTGCACTTGAGAAGAAGGTGTATCCTGCTGCTTTTGGGTGTAGAGTTCTGTTGGTATCTGTTAAGTCCATCTGTTCTAGTGTGTTGTTCAGTGCCTCTGTGTCCTTACTTATTTTCTGTCCAGTTGATCTGTCCTTTGGAGTGAAAGGTATGTTGAAGTCTCCTAAAATGAATGCATTGCATTCTATTTCCTCCTTTAATTCTGTATTTGTTTCACATATGTCATTGCTCCTGTGTTGGGTGCATAGATATTTATAATGGTTATATCCTCTTGTTGGACTGACCCCTTTATCATTATGTAATGTCCTTCTTTAGCTCTTGTTACTTTCTCTGTTTTGAAGTCTATTTATTCAGATACAAGTCCTGCAATACCTGCTTTTTTCTCCCTATTGTTTGCATGAAATATCTTTTTCCATCCCTTGAGTTTTAGTCTGTGTATATCTTTGGGTTTGAGGTGAGTGTCTTGTAGGCTGTGTACAGATGTGTCTTACATTTTTATCCATTCTATTTCTCTGTGTCTTTTGATTGGTGCATTCAGTCCATTTACATTTAGGGTGTTTATCGATAGATATGTACTTATTGCCATTGCAGGCTTTGGATTCATGGTTAACAAAGGTTCAAGGATAGCTTCTTTACTATCTAATTGTTCAATTTTTACCTCACTTATTAAGTTATTATAAACATAGTCTGATGATTCTTTATTTCTCTCCCTTCTTATTCTTCCTCCTCCACTCTTTATATGTTAGGTGTTTTATTCTATACTCTATTGTGTTTCCTTTGACTACTTTTGTGGATAGTTGATTTTATTTTTTGCCTTTAGTTAGTATTTGGTTGTTCTCCTTTCTTTGCTGTGATTTTATTTTCTCTGGTGACATCTATTTACCCTTAGGAGTACTTCCATCTAGAGAAGTTCCTTTAAAATACCCTGTAGAGGTGGTTTGTGGGAGGCAAATTCCCTCAACTTTTGCTTATCTGGAAATTGTTTAATCCCTCCTTCAAATTTAAATGATAATCTTGCTGTATACGGTATTCTTGGTTCAAGGCCCTTCTGTTTCATTGCATTAAATATATCATGCTATTCTCATCTGGCCTGTAAGTTTTCTGTTGAGAAGTCTCATGATAGCCTGATGTGTTTTCCTTTGTAGGTGATCTTTTTTCTCTCTCTGGCTTCCTTTAATACCCTGTCCTTGTCTTTGATCTTTGCCATTTTAATTATTATACATCTTGGTGTTGTCCTCCTTGGGTCCCGTGTGTTGGGAGATCTGTGGGCTTCTATGGACTGAGAGACTATTTCCTTCCCCAGCTTCAGGAATTTTTCAGTAATTATTTCTTCAAAGACACTTTCTATCTCTTTTTCTTTCTCTTCTTCTTCTTGTACTCCTATAATGTGAATATTGTTCCCTTTGAATTGGTCACACAGTTCTCTTAATATTCTTCTTTCCTGGATCTTTCTCTGCCTCAGCTTCTCTGTATTCCTGTTCTCTGATTTTTATTCCATTAACAGTCTCTTGCACCTCATCAGTCTGCTCTTAAGTCCTTCTATTGATTGTTTCATTTCTGTTATCTCCCTCTGGACTTGATCCTTAGCTCTTGCATACTTCTCTGCAGGTCCATCAGCATGGTTATGACTTTTATTTTGAATTCTTTTTCAGGAAGATTGGTTATATCTATCTCACCAGGCCCTCTCTTTGGGGTTGTTTGAGTGATTTTTGACTGGGCCAGGTTCTTCTGCCTTTTTATGGTGAAAGAAGTGATCGCTGGCTTGTGGCACGTGTGTCAGCTGGGAGAACAAAGTCCCTTCCTGCTTGCTGGTCACCTTGCCTTTCTCCACTGTCTGTGCCATTTACCAGCACACAGGGAGCAGTCTCTGGGTTAATCCCCCAAGCTGCTGTGGGTGGGGCAGCCGTCAGGATTGCCTAGGGCACTGTGGGAGCTTGAAGACATGTTGGGTGTTTTCTCCTGTGACAACTGCGCCCCTTCGTGCCTTCCAGGCCTTTCACTGGCTTCCTCGGCCTGTGCCGGGTAGCTGCATGCTGGAGACAGCCTCTCAGTCTGTCTGGTTAGCTGCGCACTGGGAGAAGTTTCTGTGTGGTTGCTGTGGGTGGGTCTGTTCCCTGGCTGGTGTGCAGCTCTGGTGGGTCAGCCAGTTTCCTTGCAGTGCCGGAAGCACGGAATGAATGGCAGTCTGCTTATCACCCTGAGGGCCTTCAGAGCTGTGTTGCCACCCAGGGGGTTAGGGTGCCTGAAATTCCTTAAGATTCCCAGCCTGCTGGGCTGAGTGTGCTGAGATGATTTTGTTCACCTGTTTAACCCTTGTCCCTTTAAGACTTTTAAAGGGCCCACTTTTCTTTTGTTCCAGGGGAGCCAGCTGTCGGGACCCACTCACAGTCTCCATCTTGGATTTTACTTTTCTGTTTCTCTAATATCCAGTACACCATGGTATGTGTGTCTGTGCTCCTGGTGCAGATTACTAGGGCTGGTTATTTAGCAGTCCTGTGCTTCCACTCCCTCCCCACTCTGAGTCTTTTCCTCCTACCGGTGAGCTGGGGTGGGGGAAGTGCTTAGGTCCCACCAGGTCACAGCTTTGTATCTTACCTTTTTTGTAAGATGCTGAGTTCTCACAGATGTAGATGTAGCCTGGTTGTTGTACTGTATCTTGTGGTCTCTCTTTTAGGAATAGTTGTATTTGCTGTATTTTCAAAAATATATATGGTTTTGGGAGGTGATTTCTGCTGCCTTACTCACACCGCCATCTTGAGTGCCTCCTGCTACTTGGTGTTTGATAGTTTGATATGTATTGCATTGTAAAAATGCAAATGCAATTTAACAACAAAAGAAGCAGATGCAGGAGGAGGAAGAGAAGTGATGGGAACTCCAGAAGGACCATGCAGAATCCTTTGACTGCCAATTAGTCATATTAGGGATGGACAGGGTGCGTGCAAGTCCTGCCTGAAATCCTTAATCTTTCCCAGAAAGACAGAGCCCAGGCTCAGTCCCAGGTGGCTTAGAGGGGTCACTTTGATGCATCAGCAACATCATTTTTTCTCTCCTTTTCTGTGCTCTCTGCATCTCTGATTTTGAATTCTTTGCAGGTTTGGCAAATGCTATAAATCATACATTAGCACAAGGAACAAATCCAGGTTTGATGGGACTAAAACATATGATCTGGGGCACTCTTTCTAAGAAAAAGAATACAAAAGGATATATCCAAAATTAGGTATGAAGGTGGATATTTATTTAGAATGAGAAAATATATCACAATAAATTGTAAGACTTAAAAGTGGCTAAATACCAAAACACTAAAAATCCAGAAGAGCAACACAATATTTTAAGAATTACCTACCTGACCCATCTCTATAATATTTTTCCCTATATTGTTTTGGATGCATAATCTTTGATCACCTCTCCATGTGGCAAAATTTTGTTGTATTTTTTAAGGAAAGAACAGAAAGATAATCCATTCTTACCTGTAGCAGGATTGGTTGAAATCTGTTTTCTGAAATTGATTGCTTAGAAACTTTCTGTCTGGTTTCCAACCCATTATTGGTAAAGTCATGTACATTTTTAACATTGCTGTCCTGAATTTGGGACTCCTCTATTTTTGTTCTTTACATTTGTGAACTGCTGAGGACACCTTGTTTTTGTAGTACTGCTTTGGAATTTTTGCACACAAACTCAGGAATTCTGATAAATGTTGGCTGCATGTGAGATTCCCATCACTGCAGGAAAGAAAAAAATATGGTGTATTATATTTGCTTATGCTATGTTTTTTAGTATATTCCTGATAAGAAAGAATTTGCATTTCGACTATGCTTCTTCTTTGATATCTAACTCTTCCATTTACTGATGACTGAAAGAAAGTTCCACAAACTGTCTTCTGGCCCAAACATTTCAATCCTTGTTTCTCCTCCAGTCTCCACACACTTCCAGTGCCAGATGCCACAGGACATGTCCATGTCATGAAATGGCCCTGCCTCTTCATGTCATGACTCCCAGCAGGTGGGCAAAGGAGTATTCCCAGCAGTACTGCAACTAAATGGAAGAGAGAACAGCATACATAAATATATCCCACTAGGCCCAACTAGATATATCTTCAACTCAACTTTCCCCCAAATGCCCATGGAACCCCACAGTGCCACTAACAGAGGGCAAGAATGATATGAGGGAAATCAAGAGTAAAAGAAATGTCGCAACCCTTCAGGGGCCGAGGCAACACGCCCAAGGTCTTGATTCTTCTCTAGGCTTTATTGTCTAATCTCTCGTGGCAGTTACAGCAGTTGTCGGCGAGCTCTTTTTTTCCTCCCGGCGGGCTCCCTTATATTCAGTCACCCAACCAATCCGGGACAGTATCATGCGTGACCTTTAAGCGGATAGGTGTCACGCGCCACTCTAAGCAGGCAGCATGAGCTGTGCACGGGTACGGAAGTCTGCTGGGCCAATCCCCAACAGGGAAGAGGGGAAAGGGTGGTGAGCAGGAAGCAGGTGCCATCTTTAGGGCGTTGTCCAGCTAGAGTGGGGCTCAGCCTCGGCCGTAGGCCAGGCCCCCACAAGAAACAAGGTCTTCACTGATTGTGGTTAAAATATCTCTTGCAAATTTTATAAAATCTATTTAACCATAAGAACCTATTTCTAAAACCTTAGAAGGGCCAGTGCTGCAATGCCCCGGCTGGTAGGGAGTTCGACAAGGGCTCGAGGGGAAGTTAACCTGGATAAGAGACAAACCAGACACAAAGA
Source organism: Manis javanica (assembly GCF_040802235.1). Taxonomy (NCBI): domain Eukaryota; kingdom Metazoa; phylum Chordata; class Mammalia; order Pholidota; family Manidae; genus Manis; species Manis javanica. Next base: position 58,488,589 of record NC_133164.1, on the reverse strand, counting down.
AGGAGACCAAGTCGATAGTCTGATCAAGGTCTCAAAGTTTATTCTTACAAGGTAGATTATATAGGAGCTGGGAGGGGGAAACAGCCCCAGCTGAAGTGGCAAGGGTTACCTAGGTTGCTAGGATACCTAACTGAAGAATGTTCTCTGGAGAAGATCATGGGTGGGGGATTACTGAGAAAAGACAGAATGTTTTACTAAGGAGGAGATGTTATCACGGCAGCTGCTTAATCTCTATCCCAGCTAATCGCAAGCTGGGTCAATTGATCTTTGTAAATGGGGCAGGCTTGAGAAATTAGAGACCTAGGCAAAAAGGGCGACACCATTGTTTCTATGGCCTACGGCTCCCGACATCTCCTCCCTTCTTTTATACAAAAGAGGGGGAGGCCCACTATTTAGTGGTGGGCATTAACCAATTGGGGGAGTAGTGACCTGACTTCTCCGAGACTCCCCATTGATGGGGGTCAACGTTGGCCCTTGGTATCTTTTGTGGAGGGGAGGAAGGGCATATTTATTTTAGATACCAACCTCCATGCAAGCCAGGTTTTTCTCTCAGGGAATTCAGAGGCAGTTCATGGACCTTCCCTTGCAATGCTTGGCTTCGCACCCACATTGGTGCCCATATCGCACTCACTTTATTGTGAGCCGATATGCATAGGTCTGAATCCTATGCAGCTTCTAAAGGAGGGGAGTCATCTGGCACATCATAGCCTTGGTCCGCCAGGTCAATCCGGTGATAGTGGACTTGTATCTGTCTGCCGAGGGCAGTATTGATTTGTTCTCTAATGAAGGTGGTAATTCTCCGGAAGGCCCAAGGGCCAAGGGAGAACACAAGCATGAGACTAAGGAAGGGTCCTAGTATAGGGAGAAGAAAAGGAAGAAACCCACTCATCCCAGTCCATAGGGGATTTTCAAACAGTTTTTTCTTTCTTTGCACGAGATCTTCTTGGAGTCTTTTTATTTTGTCATGAACTACTCCGGACTTGTTTGCATAGAAGCAGCATTTCTCTTCTAAGGCTAAGCAGATGCTGCCTTGTTCCGCAGTGAGAAGGTCTAGGCCACGCCTGTTCTGTAAGACTACTTCTGCAAGGAAATCTATTTGGTCTTGAAGATCTTGTAAGGTTCCTGAAACAGCCTCAATATCATTAATTAATTGATGGGATAGTTGATTATATTTGTGTATGGCAATGCCCATTCCTGCAGTACCAGTCGCCAGACCACCTGTGACTCCAAGAGCGATTAACAGAGGAAGGACAGTAACTGCTCTTTTATGCCTTACAGGGTAATAATCAAAGGCTGGCAAAGGGACTGGTTCTTTTCCATCAACTAAGGACATATCAGGTAAAGGGCTAGCAGTGGTGCACTGCCCTGTCCAGTTGGTGGGTAGAGAGGTGTATGCCATGTTAGTCCCACAAACAAAGATTTGGTCTTTAGGGGGGCATAGGACACTGTTTGTAACGTTAGTGACAAGAATTTCTGAGCAGTGGCCGAAAGAAATGTTCCCTAGGTCAATATCATAGGAATTATTTTGAAATCTCTGGTACAAGCAAGTTATGTTATCTAGTGATACTGGTTGCACTTTAAAAGGAGAGTAAAGTGAGCAATGGTTATTATTTTGGAGATTTTGTGTAACTTTGGGTGTGAGAATAGCTAGAGGCATGGGTGTTCCCCAAGGCAGACAAAGCCAACAATCGAACGCAAGGTCAGGGTTGGTAAGATTAAGGAGTTTGTGAGTTTCTTTAAGCAGACTGCTCATGGGTGAATTAAGATCGATTCTTCTGGGATTTGAAAGAGCCAGGGGGTGATATTTTAAGGAAGGATACATATACTCTATGAGTTGCCCTATACACTGTTGCATGAGTTGTTCACAGGCCCTATCCGATGGACCTCCTCCATCGGACACATGAATAGGTGACAAGACCTCCCAACAAACAGGTTTTCCTGGCAACCTTAGACAACTAGCTGAAAGTGGTGAGTTATGGGAATGGGTTTGTACAGTGCCTCGGTGGGTTGTCTTTAGAATGGCTGTCAGATAAGTCTGGTTTTTATGATGACAGCTCTGGACAGAGTCATAGCAACTACTATGCATTTGATCTTGGACTGTAAAGGTGCCGGTGGCATTGCAATTACAGGGTATTGATTTCTTGTCAGCAGTTGATGTTACGGAAGGCTTTCTAACGCATTTCCAAGAGGGTCGTTTCCATCCTCTGCCAAAGGAATAATCTATAACTGCTGTGAGATATGCTGTCTTATCTGACAATCTATGGGTCCTCGGGTGGTCAATTGGGGTCCAGCTAAGTATTTTGTCCCTTGAGGTGTTATTTGTTTATGTCCTTCTATATTGGGTTCTAAATCCTGTATTCCTCCTTTACAATCACATGGTTGTCCAAATAACTGCATATAGATCTGTTCTTTGTTAGGGGGTGATTGAAACCCCCCCCTGACAATAGAGAGGGAATAGTATACTTACTGCAAAGAAGGTGAAAACGCGAGAGTTGATGGGCTTCATCTTTTTATAAGGTGCAGTTAAGAAGTGCCAAGATGCCAACAAGGATCCAGTAAGTGGTAACAAGAATAGTCTGCTGTACAAGGGTCCACTGGGGAGGGGTGGAGGCGGCGAGTCCTATGCCCAAGATAAAGACAAGGACTAAACCAGCAGCCAGAATCTATGGAGAGAAGAAGAAAAAGGATGTCTCAGGGGGTGTCACCACCCTGAACAGTTGGATAAGATTTTTTACGATCTTCTGGTAAATCTATTGGTTTAATCAAATGCTCTGGCAGCCAGCGAGCAGCTCCTTCTTTGGTGTCGAAAACACAGGCAGATCCCCGGCCCCATATGAGTATGGGGTCGGGGCCATTACAATGGGAAGTGAGGGGGTCTCTCCACATGACAGTTGCATAATTTTTATCAGTTTGTGAGTGCCAAAGGCGATCAGTGGCAGATTTGCCATGAGCATCCAAAGTTAGAAAATTAAGAACAAACAAGGCATGATGAAGAATATTTCTTGGAGAGCCTTTCATGGGATATAAATCCCCCATTTTTAATTTGTGGAAGGTATGTTTAATAGTTAGATGGGCTCGTTCAACAATCCCTTGACCCTGGGGATTATATGGTATGCCTGTAACATGCTTAATTTGTAATTGGCGACAAAATTCTTGGAATTTTTTTCCAGTATATCCAAGGACCATTATCAGTCTTGATAATCTTGGGTTTTCCCATGACACTAAGACAATTGAGTACATGAGCAATAACATTTTTTGAAGCTTCTCCAGCATGGAGGCTGGCAAAAATAAATCCACTAAAGGTATCTACAGTAACATGAAGATATTTAAGATTTCCGAATGAGGGGACATGTGTTACATCCATTTGCCAGATCTCATTGGGAACTACACCCCTAGGGTTCACACCCAAGTGAGGAACAGGCAGGAGAGTGACATAATTTGCACATTGTTTAACAATCTGATGGGCTTGTTCTCTAATAATTTTAAAAAGAAGATGTAAGGTTTGAGAGTTAAGGTGGTGTAAAGAGTGAGCTTCTTTGGCTTGAGCCACAGGATCGAGCTCATTGAGAAGGGCGAGTTGGGTAGCTTTATCAGTCACAGTATTGCCTGTGGCTAGAGGTCCAGGAAGAACAGAATGGGCACGAATATGGCTTATATAAAAGGGATGTTGCCTGGAATGTATGCACTGCTGGATGGAAAAAAACAGATGGGTGGCGTTTGTAGTGGGTTTTATATAGGGCACGGTCTCTAAAAGGGGAATGGATTGAGCAATATAAGCACTGTCAGTGTATAGGTTAAATGGGGTATTTGGGAGTTGTTGAAAAACTTGTAAAACAGCAAAAAGTTCAACCAATTGAGCGGAGTGGAATGGGGATTGTAGGGAAGTGGTTTGATTGTCTATGGTGAAGGCTGCCACTCTGTTGGAGGAGCCATCGGTGAAAGCTAGGGGAGCATGAGGGAGAGGTTGGGAGGAGGTCAATGTAGGGAAAACAAATAGTTGGGTCCTTAGAAAATGGAGACGCTTGTTAGCAGGGTAATGATTGTCAAGTGTTCCCTGGAAAGAGGTGCAGGATGTTGCCCATTCATCGTCATTCTCAATCAACCACTGGATTTGGGTAGGGGAATAGGGTAGGACAATTTTGTCAGCGTCTTTACCGAATATTTTCTGTAGAGGAATGCAGGGAACAGGGCTGAGCCACCCAGTTTTCATAGAAACTACATGAGGCTAACGTTCCTGGACCCTGCCTTAAGTTAAATAACTAGAAGCCAGAAACTACGTGAGGCTAACATTCCTGGACCCTACCCTAAGTTAGATAACTAGAAGTAAACAACCCCCCTGGGATCAAAACTCGTGATAAGTCACATATTAATGCTTGTGCAAAGGTCAGGCACCTGGTGTATCCTTGTTCCAATTTTATTGGCCAAAGTATAGAATGTGTTTCAAATTCATTGGTTGGGGTAATGTGCAGGCTCTGGTGCAATGACTGTAGAAATCCCATATAAACCATACCTAAAGTTGCTTGGGGGTCGGCAGCTCGGACTCGGCCTGCGTGTCAGGGGAGGTGCTGTCGACCCCAGCTTGCTGGCTGAATAAAGACTTTGCTTGGATTTTCATCTCCGTGTCTGTGTGTCTTGTTCTCTGGGAAACCCCGGAGTCCTGGACCCTAACATTTGGGGGCTCGTCAGGGATCCGTGCGGCTTCCCTGAGAACAAAGGACGGCTGGAGGCAAGGTCTAATTGTCCGGACGAGGTGGTGTAATTCGAGGGTTGCCCCTTGTGTCTGCATAAATCCCTTATAAAGCGGGAGTCGCCATCCTGTGTATGGTCTCGGGTTACTGACCCTGTGAGAAAGTCTGAGTTGGTAGTCCCGGCCCCCGGGTTAGTGACCCTGGGTGAAGTCCAGGTGACTAATCCTGGCCCTAGGGTCCAAGTGACTCGGCCTTAGGAAAGCAAGTCCAATCGGCAGGAACCTGGCTCCCGAGGAGGAAGGGATCGAGCTCATCACCCTGCGGCAGTCCAAGTGGACGCCCTTCAGGAGAATCACGAGAGTTTTTAAGGATCCTGAAAGTGGTGAGTGTGGTGCGCACCAGAGTGAAAGAAGGACCAGTCCGAACGAGTGCGATCAGATGTGGTGTGTGTGCTTAGTGTTATCATTGATTGTTTTATTGTGTTGTGGTTTCAGTTTATATTTCTTTCTGTGCTTTTTATTTTAATTCTCCCTGTTCTAAGGTTCCCTGTTCTTTCCGTTCCTCCTCTCTGCCACTAAATCATTCCCCGCGGGCACGGGTCGGGCAATTAAGAGCCATTAGGGCGCCCGTCGCTAGAAGACTCCCGTGACAGGATAAGGGGGTCACAGCCGCGAATCCCAGATAAATTCGCGTGCCCCGCAGAAGAAAAACTGTGCAGCAACAGGCACCCATTCACAAGCACATACACCAGTGATCTTGTTAGAGTGGTATCTACCTTTTACCCTTGTCTTCCTCATATTTTTCACTATGGGCCAGACTCAGACTACTCCTAAAGGTCTGATCCGTTCCCACTTTCCGAAGGTTAGAAAACAGGCCCTGAATATGGGTTTTAACATCGAGAAAGGTAGGCTCAATGCTTTTTGCTCGGCCGAGTGGCCTTCCTTTGGAGTAGGCTGGCCGACCCAGGAGTCTCTTTACATGGACCTTATTGACAAGGTCAAAGCCGTTATCTCCTGGCCAAACCCTGAGGGTCACCCTGACCAACTTCCCTATATCCTTGTTTGGGAAAATTTGGCTAAGAATCCCCCTTCCTGGCTGAGGCCCTTTTTGGTGGAGAAACATCACACCGACCCACCAAGAGCCTCCGTCCTAGTTACCCAGGAAGATTTAAAGTCCCCTAATCGCAGGGCCAAAAACCCAAGTGCACCGCCTGTCCTCCCTGACAGTTCTCCTCTTTACCCCCTTTTGCCGATTGAGCAGCCATCCCTGTATGCAGAGAAGAGGGGTGAAGCTGCCAGGAGGATAGAAAACGAGGCTGGGGAACCCAGCGGGAACCAGGTGGCAGCAGCTTCCCCAGACTCTTCAGCACAGGAAGTCAGGAGGCCGGAAAGAGCTTCCCCACACTCCCCCACCCTGGCCCCACGCTGGGTGCCAGGTAGAGCAGGAGGAATGCAGTTAAGGCCTCGGAGGGCTAGGGAACAAGAAGGGGAGGCTCCCTCCTCCACCTCAGAAAGAGCAGTGCCGGTTCTGCCTGTGCGTGCCATCGGTACAGGCATCGCTCAACAATATCAATACTGGCCCTTTTCATCTAGTGACCTCTATAATTGGAGGACTCAGAACCCTCCCTTCTCAGAAGACCCCAAGTGTCTTATGGGTCTGGTGGAGTCCATTATGTTTACCCATCATCCCACATGGGACGACTGCCAGCAATTGCACCGCACCCTCTTCACAATGGAAGAGCAGGAGCATATCCTCAATGAGGCCAGGAGAAATGTCCTCAGAGAGAATGGAAGACCCACTACCCTCCAGCCCATCATTGATGAGGCATTCCCACTTACGCACCCGGATTGGGACTTCGGGACTGCAGAAGGTAGGGAGCATCTCCGGGTCTACCGCCAGACTCTGATGACCAGTCTCCAGGCGGCTGCCAGACGGCCTACTAACCTGGCTAAGGTAAAAACTATTGTTCAGGGGGAAATGGAAAGCCCAGCCGCATATCTGGAAAGGCTGTTTAACGCTTACAGGCAGTATACCCCATAAACCCAGAAGCAGAAGAACATAGATCAGCTGTAGTCCTCTCATTCTTCAACCAGGCAGCCCCCGATATCCGGAGAAAACTCCACAAGCGGGAGGACCTGGGGGAGATCTCTATTAGGGAACTGCTGCAGCAGGCAGAGAAGGTCTTCAATGCTAGGGAAACTCCGGAAGATAGAGAGGAAAGGCTGAGGAAAGAGAAATGGATAATGCAGGAGAAAAATAGGAAGGAAGACAGAGAATTTCAGAAGAGGGAGAACAAGAAGCAGAGGGAGGAGATGGCCAGGATATTCCTGGCCAGGGTGAAGGAGGGCCCTAGGCCACCTTGAGGAACAGGACCCTGTCAATCCCGACTAGGATGAGATCAATGCACCCTGTGTAAGAGATATGGGCATTGGAAGAGGGAGTGCTCCCAAAGGGGGGAACAAGGAGGAGGGAACCCCATGAAAACCCTGCATCTAGGAGAGGAGGATTGACGGGGATGGGGCTCGGCACCCCTCCCCGAGTCCTGGGTAACCCTGTGCGTGGAGGGGACTCCCATTGGGTTCATGGTAGATACTGGGGCACAATATTCAGTTCTCAACCAGGCCCACGGTCCCCTGAACCCAGGACGCACAAGTATAGTCCAGGGAGCAACAGGGTCCAAGAAATGTGCCTGGACCACTAGCAGAAAAGTGGACCTAGGAAGACATCAGGTCTCTCACTCATTTCTGGTCGTACCTGAGAGCCACGCACTGTTGTTAGGTAGAGACTTACTAACCAAGGTTGGGGAGCGCATTCATTTTGAACCCAAAGGGATAAAAATCATGGACAAAGAAGGGCAGCCCCTACAACTGGCGCATGTGTTAACTCTGTCCCTGGCCAACGAACATCGTCTGTTTCAGGCGGATCAAGAAAAGGGGGGCCAGGGAGAAATAGACTCTTGGTTGCAGAGGTTCCCTTTGGCATGGGCCAAGACCGGAGGAATTGGTCTCACTAAACATCTATCCCTGGTCGTTGTTCAACTCAAAGCCGCGGCTCTACCCATCCGGGTCTGGCAATATCCAATGCCGGAAGAGGCTAGGAAAGGGATAGCACCCCATATCCATAGACTGTTGGAGATAGGAATCCTTAAAACCTGCCAATCTGCATGGAATACCCAGTGAGGAAGCCTGGCAGTAGAGATTACAGACCGGTGCAGGACTTGCAAAAGGTCAGTGAGAGGGTAGAAGACATCCATCCTACAGTGCCCAACCCTTACACCCTACTCAGCCACCTGCCACCTATGCATGTGTGGTATACTACTCTGGACCTGAAAGACATTCTTTAGTATCCCACTCTCTGAAGTTATTCAGCCTTTGTTTGCCTTTGAGTGGCAAGAGCCGGGGGGGTGGGGGGAAGAAAAGGGCAGCTTACCTGGACTAGACTACCACAGGGCTTCAAGAACTCTCCCACCTTATTCAATGAAGCCCTAAGTCAGGACCTGGAGCCCTTTTGCAGGAGCCACCCCCGTGTGACACTGCTGCAGTATGTGGATGACCTGTTGCTGGCCATGGAAACCCGTGAGGAGTGCGAAGAAGCCACGGGGAACTTGCTGGCTGAACTGGGTGAACTGGGATATCGAGCCAATGCCAAGAAAGCCCACATCTGTCAGAGGTCAGTGGTCTACTTGGGGTACAAAATATCTAATGGGCCAGGTGGCTAACGCAGGCCAAGAAACAAACTATCCTGACTATCCCCGTCCCTTCCTCACCCCGGGGAGTGAGGGAATTTCTTGGCTCAGCCAGGTTTTGCAGGCTCTGGATTCCAGGGTACACAGAAATAGCCTGACCACTATATGAAGCGACCAAAGAAGGGCCGGGCTGGCAATGGACTCAGGAACAAGAGGCTTTTGACAGACTAAAAGAAGCTCTCCTCTGGGCCCCCGCCCTATCTCTGCCAGACCCAGAAAAACCCTTTATCCTGTTTATAGATGAAAAGAAGGGAGTGGCTAAAGGAGTCCTGGCTCAGCAGCTGGGCCCATGGAAAAGACCTGTGGCCTATTTGTCCAAGCGGCTAGACCCAGTGGCCTCCGGGTGGCCACCTTGTCTGCGTATCCTAGCAGCTATCGCTCTACTGGTAAAGGAGGCAGACAAGCTGACTTTTGGCCAGAACCTGAGAGTAACAGCCCACATACCATAGAGGGGTCCTCTAGGCATCCTCCAGGAAAATGGATGACGAACGCAAGACTCACCCACTACCAAGAGCTCCTACTAGATTCTCTATGAATCGCCTTCTCTGACCTGGTAACCCTAAATCCTGCCACCCTTCTGCCGGACCCAGATCTGTTGACCCCCACCCACGACTGTAGAGACATCCTTTCCGAAATTATCCAGGTGCGAGCAGACCTGAAAGACACACTGTTACCAAACTGTGAGCTAAATTGGTATACGGATGGGAGCAGCTTTGTGCAGGAGGGGGTCAGGAGAGCAGGGGCAGCAGTAGTAACCCACAAAGGGGAAGTTGTCTGGAGCACAGCTCTGCCCCCTGGCACCTCAGCACAGAAGGCGGAACTTATTGCTCTCGCTGAGGCCCTGGAAAAAGCAGAAGGCAAGCAGGCCAACATTTACACAGATAGCAGATATGCCTTTGGCACTGTCCATGTCCACAGTGCCATCTACCGAGAAAGAGGATTCCGTTCCGCGGAAGGGAAGGGACTGAGGAATCTGCAAGAAGTCCAAAGACTACTAGCTGCTGTCGAAAAACCCAAAGCAGTAGCAGTTATACATGTACTGGGCCACCAATCAAGGAAGACACCGGAGGCCATCAGCAACAGCCATGTTGATGAGGAAGCTAAGAGGGCAGCCCTCTCAGACTCCCTTGTACTTGCAGCCCTCGAAATACCCATACCTGAGTATTCCCCCCAGGATCTTGAGTAGATTGGGAAACAAGTGTCGGGAGAAGTGTCTGAGGAGGGAAATTGGAGTAGAGACCAAGAGGGAAGGTTGATCCGGCCAGAAGCATTAGGACAGTACACACTTGCTAATCTGCATAAGTCCACCCATCTAGGCTGGAAAAAGCTGCTCAGCCTTTTTCAGTCTGCACAGTTGGTATTTCCCCACCAGAATGAGGCAGCTCGTCAGATCACAAAAGAATGTGGTAGCTGTGCAATGCTAAGACCAGCCCCAAGAGGGCTGCATCCGGCAGGTACCCGGGAAAGGGGGAGGGCTCCAGGGAGAAACTGGGAAGTAGACTTCACCAAAGTAAAACCAGGAAAGTATGGATATAAGTATTTGCTGGTTATGGTAGATACCTTTTCCGGGTGGGTGGAGGCTTTTCCAACCAAGCATGAGACTAGCCAGGTAGTAGCAAAAAGATTAATTGAGGAAATCATCCCCAGATATGGGGTCCCTGAAGCCATAGGTTCTGATAATGGCCCAGCTTTCGTTAGCAAAGTCCTGCAAGGACTAGCCCTAGCTTTGGGAGTAGATTGGAAGTTACGCTGTGCTTATAACCCACAAAGCTCTGGGCAGGTTGAAAGAATGAATTGGACCCTGAAGGGGTCCTTACTAAATTGGTTTTGGAAACTGGCGGAGACTGGGTGACCCTCCTTCCCTTAGCCATCTTCCGGGCTCGGAACTCCCCCTATATACATGGTTTAACTCCATTTGAGATCATGTATGGGGCCCCTCCACCCATAATTTGGCGAGTGCAGCTTCCCGGTGCAGAGGACCCGGCCCCTGACTATCTGCATCTGTTGCCAGCTCTTGCAAAAGTGCAGCAGGAAATCTGGCCCCTGATTAAAGCATATTACGAGTGCGGGAAAATTCCAAGCCCAGAACATGGCATAGTCCCAGGAGACATGGTATGGGTCAAAAGACACCAAGTACGGACTCTCGAACCCAGGTGGAAAGGACCTTATGTTATATTGTTTACCACCCCCACTGCTCTCAAGGTTGATGGTATCGCTCCCTGGGTACATCACACCCATGTTCGGAAAGTCCTGCCTCATAAGGATTCAGGAGATCACGAGGAAGAGTTGAAGGTGCAGCAGCATCCTGTGAATCCCCTGAAACTACACCTAAGCCGAAGATGAAGGAGATCCTGCTGATAAGTGCCTTCGTATGGACTTTCAAGGAAGCTACATCTGTGAAGCTAATTCCAGGGCCTGCAGGAAAACTGGGTTTGAGTCCCTCTGGGTTAGGTAACCCCTTATGGGAAATGGTGCAGGCATTCGCAGAGACTCTGAACCCCACCACTCCCTCCTTCACCGATTCCTATTGGTTATGCTATCCAGGTTCACCCCCCTTCTATGAGGCAATCGGGATAAATGGCTCCTACACCATTAACGACTCCTATCCCACTTTTTGGGACAGGGGGCCGAGGGGACTTACAATCGCTCAAGTCTCAGTCGCTGGAACATGTGTAAGCACTGTCCTGACAGCCCGGAGCCAGTTATGCTTGTCCTACACGTACAATACATGGAAGCAGGGCAAGTAGATTATACCCTCCTCAGGTTGGTGGCTCTGTTCAAAGACAGGACTCACCCCGGCCATATCCACCTCTGTGTTCAATGCTAACAGTGAGTTTTGTGGCCATTCTACCACGCCAAGTGTATCGTCCTCATGAGTCCCTCCTTTCTTATTGGGAAGAATAGCCAAACCCCCGCCGGGAAAAAAGGGAAGTTGTTACCGCCCTGACCACTGGGGCCCTTTTTGCCGTAGGGATGGCAGGGGCTGACACAGGGGTCGAGAACAGGGGCTCACAGCTCTGAGGTGGGCTGTCGACTGGGACCTAGAACAACTTTGACAGACAATATCAGACTTAGAACAATCCCTTACCTCCTTAGCAGAGGTGGTCCTACAAAACAGAAGGGGCCTGGACCTCTTCTTCTTAAGAGAAGGTGGGCTGTGTGCAGCCTTAAAGGAAGAGTGTTCTTTCTATGTAGACAAAACAGGTGCAGTCAGAGATTCCCTGGCCAAGCTAAAGAAAGATCTAGAAAAGAGGTGTAAAGAATATGAGAGTAGCGAAAGCTGGTTTGAATCTTGGTTCAAATACAAACCTTGGTTCACTACCCTTCTCTTGGCTGTTACAGGGCCACTGATCATCCTGCTGTTATTGCTTATGATTGGTCCATGCATAGTAAATAGGTTGCTTATATTTGTGCGGGAAAGAGTTAACGCCGTCCAATTTCTGGTCCTTTGACAGAGATATCAGGCCCTAGATGCTGCTGTGGAAGAATCCTCAGTCTAATCAAGAAAAGGGGGGAATGTAGAGGAATGCAGGGAACAGGGCAGAACCATCCAGTTTTCGTAGAAACTACATGAGGCTAACATTCCTGGAACCTGCCCTAAGTTGGATGACTAGGAACAAACGACCCCCTGGGGACGAAACTCCTGATAAGTCACATAGGAATGCTTGTGCAAAGGTCAGGCACTCGGCGTGTCCCCGTTCCAAGTCTATTGGCTAAAGTATAAAATGTGTTTCAAGTTCATTGGTTGGGGTAATATGCCGGCTCTGAGGCAACGATTGTAGAAATCCTATATAATCTATACCTAAAGTTGCTTGGGGGTCAGCAGCTTGGACTTGGCCTGCGTGTCAGGGGAGGTGCTGTCGACCCCAGCTTGCTGGCTGAATAAAGACTTTGCTTGGATTTTCATCTCCGTGTCCATATGTCTTGTTCTCTGGGAAACCCCGGAGTCCTGGACCCTAACATTTTCCTGCTGTGGTCGCATCCAATTTTAATCAGCTCAGCCACCCAGGAGGTATAGGGGATAAGGACTTTGGGTGGTGAGGCAGGTAAATGGACCCCAAAAAGGGGCCCCTCTTGCCAGAACACTCTGGTGGGTGTAAAATCAGTAGCACAAATGACTAGGAGAAGAGGCTTCTCATAAGAGATAAAGGTGATCCTTTGGTTTAGAATTGCGGCTTCCACTGCCTTTAGGGCTTCTAGGGCGGGGGCTGTTAATGAGCGACTGGAAGTAGGATCTGGGTCCTCTTTAAGAATATCAAACAAGGGTTTAAGCTCTTCAGTAGTTAGCTTGAGATAAGGCCTGAGCCAATTGATATCTCCTAGAAGTTTTTGAAAATCATTTAAAGTTTTTAAGCAATCGGTTCTAAGTTGAACCTTTTGTGAAAGAATCTTATTATGAAAGAGATCAAAGCCTAAAAACAAGTAAGGGGGTTTTAATTGAATTTTATCGGGGGCTATCTGAGGACCGGCTCTGGTAAGGGCCCTAGAAATCTCTTGGGAATAAGCAAGGAGTTCAGTGGGGTTAGGACCAGCCATGAGGATGTTGTCCATGTAATAAATTAAATATGTAGAAGGCCATCTTTGCCTAAATGGGTCTATAATTTGAGCTACAAATTTTTGGCACAGCGTAGGGCTGTTTGCCATTCCTTGGGGCAGAACTTTCCATTGGATTCTTGGCATAGGGCCTTTAAAATTAATCACTGGCAAACTAAATGCAAAATGCTTGCGGTCTTTAGGATGTAGGGGGATTGTGAAAAAGCAATCTTTTAGGTCAAGAATGATTTTACAGTATCCCGCAGGAATCGCCACAGAAGTGGGGAGACCTGGTTGAAGGGCCCCCATAGGTATCAAAGCTTTATTAATTTCTCTAAGATCTTGAAGTAACCTCCATTTTCCTGATTTTTTCTTTATGACAAAAATAGGAGTATTCCAGGGGGAAGTGGTGGGCTCGATATGGCCTGCAGCAAGTTGTTCCTGTACTAACATTGTGGCTGCAGCCAGTTTTTCAGAAGTTAAGGGCCATTGATCAACCCATACAGGCTCTGTTGTTTTCCAGGATATTTTATCTGCATGGGGTACAGGTATGTCAATGGCCGTTAGGGTAAATTTTCATAGCCAATTCCAGCACGATCAGTTTTTATGGTGACCCAGATGGCTCTTTTGAGCCCTGAGAGTGTTTGCCCAACTCTTGCCCAGGGCGAAAGCCTTGACTGAGCATCTGGCGAATGACTAGTTCATTAGGGCTGCACATAATGAGCTTCACTTGAGAGAGAATATCTCTGCCCCAGAGGTTGATAGGTAGGCCTGCAACCACGTAGGGCTGGACAGTACCGTGATTGCCTTCTTCATCTTCCCATTGAATAACTTCGGAGCTTTGTAGGGGGTTGGAGGTTTGTCCAACACCTCTAAGGTGAGTCATGGAAGCGGTGAGAGGTCAAGATGAAGGCCAATCCTTACTGGAAATAATTGTGGCATCCGCGCCAGTATCTATAAGGCCTTCAAAGGTTTTTCCTTTTCATTTTAACTTAAGAAGGGGTCTTTTTTGAGTGATCTCTTGTGCCCAATAAACATCTGATGATCCAAACCCATGGGGACCTCTCTTTTGCTTATAGCAAGGATTTTTATCATCCAGGGGGAGTAATATTAATTGAGCAATCCGTTGGCCAGGGGAAATGGTAATTGGTCCCTGAAAGGCTGTAGCCATAAGTTTAATTTCTCCAGTATAATCATTGTCAATGACTCCTGGAGAAATAGTGAGGCCCTGAATAGCGGAGCTGGCACGACCCAGAATAAGACCAAAGGTGCCTTGCAGCAAAGGGCCAAAAATCCCCATAGAAAGAATTTGAGTTCCCATTTCTGGGGTCAATATTGACTGGGAGGTGGAACAGAGGTCCAGTCCTGCGCTACCGGCGGTTGCTCAGGAGAGGATAGTGACGCTGGATTTTGGACTGACTGGGGGACGAACCTGACGACCCCAGGGTTCTGTCCCAGGTAGGTTTTGGGGCCATGGGGTGGGCCCCGTATCAAGTTTCCCTGCTTCGGAGGCAGAGGGTTACCCTGTATGTCAGCCTTAGAGCAGCATTCAGAGGCCCAATTCTTAACCCGTTTGCATCGTGGGCACGGAGATGATGGGAACGATCGTTCGATCTTAGGGGCTGTGCACTCTCTTGAAAAATGACCTGGTTGCTTGCAATTAAAGCAAGTCTTGGGCCTGGCTCCCTGAGTAAAATCTTTAAGAGCTCCTCCTATGGCTATTCCGATATTGCGAGAGGTTGGGTCGACATCAGCACAAAGTTTTATAAAATCAGAGACATTTTTGTCACATCGATGGGGACGCATAGCCACTTGACAAGCTGAGTTAGCATTTTCAAAAGCAAGATGTTTAATGAATTCATTATCTGTTTCCTCCCTTCCCATGAGGCATTCGGCGGCCTCTGTAAGGCGGCCTATGAATTCACTGTAAGGTTCCTATGGCCCCTGTCTAACCTTGGCAAGAGAGGTGATGGCCGACCCTTTAGAAGGGAGGCTCTTCCAGGCCTTAAGGGCTGCATGTTGGATTTGTGTAAGTAAGCCTGGAGAAAACTTAGCCTGTTTTTCATTTGTGTCATAGGGGCGATTGCTCAGCAGTTTGTCTAATGTCCAGGATTTGGAAGGACCGCCGGCAGCCATATTGCGGCAGGCAGTATCCTGGCATCTTTCAGTGTAATCAGCTTTCCATAAGAGAAAGTCACCCCTTGTTAAGGTGGCTTTAGTTAACATGCCCCAATCATTAACTGTAAGCCAGTCTTCGCTTAGAGACTCTAACAATGAAATAGTAAAGGGGGCAACAGGGCCATAAGAGGAAACAGCATTCTTTAAGTCTTTTATATTTTTAAATTTAAGGCGGCGGTACCGCTGAGTCCTAATGGTTGAAGTTGCATTCTCATCCTCTCCCTCAGTGTTTTCTGACTCAAGCTGGGCTATAGGCTCTTCTGCATCCGTATCTCCCCCTTCTGATTCTTGTGGTTCAGCCTCATTTGACTCTCCCTCAGTCGGTCTAGTTTGGGATTGGGTCACCGGGAAGACATGAAGGGTTTTATTTTTGGTTTTAACTTTCTGAATGGGGGGAGCAGAGGAGGAATTTACTTTTATTTTCTGAACAGGGGGGACAGGGGGAGAGCTTATTTCTAAGTCAAGGTCACGTAATTGCCTAAGCAATTGTGATCTCTCCCTTTTGATCTGAAGCAGTGCCTTAAGGGACTGCAGCTCCCGAGAGAGTTTAACAGTGGCTTGTCTAGTTATTTCTTCTAGATCGGGTTGAGTACAGAAAGGGGGTGGTATGTTATAGGGCGGTGGACATGCACCTAAAGGTGCTTGAGGGGGCCAATCAAGATTATGGTGCTTAGCGGCCTCCTCTTCAGGGGAGAGGGGATCATCATCAGGGCTGTTGGACTTGAGACCGGACAGGACTGGGTAAATAGATTTTGGGGGTGGGCCACTAGACGGTGGATCATTATTAACCTCGGGCATGGGAATGGAGACAGAGGGACAATTAAAGGCTGGGGAGGAGGGACAAAGGTCCTCAGGGACCTCCTTTTTGTGGAGAGAAGTCTGACTGGTTTTAAACTTTCCCTTCAGATTATTTTCACTATCGTCAACAATCTTTGAAACATCTGGGTGACAGTGGCGGACCTGCAACACATTGTTTATGAGATTCCAATAAGAAAATGCCTGTACTGGGACCTTCTCAGGGCCAAAGGAACAGTAATAATCATTCAGGCAGTCGCCAACTCGGCACCACCGTTTTTCATCTATAGTTCCTTCCTGGGGGAACCATGGGCAGACATCCTCTAGCAAGATAAAAAATTTAACTAAATCTTTTTTCTTAACCCGTATTCCTCATGTCTTGAGAGAAACCTTAAGTCCCTTAACAAATAACTCATGCTTATTTAGTGTTGGCCCCATGATTGCGTCGCTTTCCTTACCTTTACTGATCTGTGTCACAGGCGGGTGATCTTCGTGTGGATCTTCACTCACCGGCTGGGTGGCGATCCAAAGAAAGAAGGACGGCCGTCCATACGAGCGATATCCAGATCAGGCTTCGTACCTCGAGCCCCACGTTGGGCGCCACTTGTCCCGGCTGCTGGGGAGTTCAACAAGGGCTCGAGGGGAAGTTAACCTGGATGAGAGACAAATCAGACACAAAGAAGGAGACCAAGTCAATAGTCTGATCAAGGTCTCTAAATTTATTCTTACAAGGTAGATTATATAGGAGCTAGGAGCGGGAAACAGCCCCAGCTGAAGTGGCAAGGGTTATCTAGGTTGCTAGGATACCTAACTGAAGAATGTTCTCTGGAAAAGATCATGGGTGGGGGATTACTGAGAAAAGACAGAATGTTTTACTAAGGAGGAGATGTTATCACCGCAGCTGCTTAATCTCTATCCCAGCGGTCTAATCGCAAGCTCGGTCAATTGATCTTTGTAAACGCGGCAGGCTTGAGAAATTAGAGACCTAGGCAAAAAGGGCGAGACCATTGTTTCTATGGCCTACGGCTCCCGACACTGCAAGGGAGGTGCCATGCAGCTTCAGTTTCATTCCCTCTAACTGGAACTCAGGCAGGAAACGACCAGCTCCCCAGGCCTTCTGCACTGATGGGAAATGTTATGACCTCTGCCCTGAGGATGGGGGGCAGGGAAAGGAGGGGTAGTCTTGGGGACTGTAAAGGGGTAGGGCTGGCACCTCATTCATCTGAGCTGGCCTTAGCTGTGTGGTTTAAGGGATGTGAGTAGAGGGCAAAGGAAGGAGGTGTTCCCATTGGCACCACCCTGGAAGTGCAGGGCAGGGGTGTCACAGGGAGGCAGGAAAGAAAAGGAATGTCAGGAAAGGAAGGAATGCCAGTCTAACTTTCCTGGTCCCAACACTAAAGGTTCCAAACAAGGTCTCTTCTGGAATTCAGTCTTTGTTTCACATCACCAGGTGAACCAGTTAATTGATTTGTTGCCATTTTTTTTCTAGAAATCCATCTCTCCTTTATTTATGTGCTCTGTGGATTATAACCACAATTGCCACAAATTATACTTTGGCTCTCTCTCTCCCATCATTAGTTGTGTGTATAAAAGACATAAAAATTGGTATTACTGGTAGGCCCAGCAAAATATATTAAGGAAGATTATTTAAGACAGAAGAATAACAATACAAACACAAATTATTCTTGAAAGTCTGCTTATTCCTGGTTCTTGGAAGAATGCACAATTTTAGGGACATATTTTTTGCCTCTGATATTATTTCCTTCAATCCTCACAGTAATCCTGAGAGAAGGTAATACCATTTGTATTTTGTACATAAGGACACACAACCCCATAGTGAAGAAGTGAACCAAGGAGAAGGATAGGGCCTTACCCAAGACAACATACTAACAAGTGCTGTCTTACTCCCAAGCCATGGTTTTTTTTTTTACCACCTCATGCTGATAACTAAAAAACATCCATAACATTCCCAGGTTAGCCAGCGTCCTCCCCACCAAAGGACATCATGTTCAGACCTGTCACATTTTGGGCATCTGCACCCTGATGAAGAATCCAGCACAGTACCTACCTTGTACTTTGTATGGCTCCTCAGTGCTTGCTGAGCAATCCAGGCAGCTAGTAAACATATTTCACTATTTTCCAGGAGAATTACCACTACCTATAGAGGCAAACCCTAGAGCTAAGAAAATGTAGAAAACTTACTTTAGAAATAGTTTAAAATTCCATTTTCAAACTGTACATTTGGGAGCACTGAAGGTTAATAATGCTGAGTAAGATGAGTAAAAAATATCCTCTCATTTTTAAGCCATTGCAAACAGCGTGAGGCCTATTTTTCCACTGAATACCGGTAGGAAACAGTCAGCCAAACATTGGTTTCCTCTTAGTTTATGTATCTGAAATGAAAGCTGATATTTCTTGTTTGTGTGCCCAGTTGTTTCTAAATGAAACCAGAACATTCCCAGCCTTCAGGCAACTCTGATTGCCATAAGCAGCTGGAGATTCTGCAATCACATGAAGTAGGTTAAGGAGGATCTTCCAGCAGTTCCCACACAAACATGGGGGTGTGCATATATATTTTTTTAAGGGAAGCACAAAATGAAGACTCAGAGAACCATGACTACAGCTATAGAGTGAACTACTTTCTTTGTGGTGAGTTTGCAGCCCACTGGGTGGTGAGGTTGGGGCTGGGGAGAGCCAGGGATGTGGCATGCGTCCTCTGATTCTGTCAAAGCATTTCAACTATGCTTCTTTGATATTTGACTCTTACATTTACTGATGACTGGAAGAAAGTTATTGAAGGTGAACTTTAGAGATGTTCCTGAAGAATAAGCAGACTATCTATTTCGCTCTTAAAAAAGTTACATGAAACAAATGTTAAGGAATGGAAACTGTTGCTCCTTCTCTCACCTTTGAGCATAGATATTTAAGTCTCAGTGGCCCAAAGAATGTCCTCAACCTGTGTGTGTTGTCCCATAAAAGAGAAGAGGCAATCATAATGCCAGGCCCATACCTGCAAGTGTCAAATGACTTTTCAAATGACAACAATAATCATCACGTTGTGTAACATCTTTCTCAAGGGGAGCCCAGAGTTACAGCCTTGCCTTTTTAACTCTGACCTTTCCCTCTAAGACCCTAAATCTCATTCTTCACAGAACTACCAGAACAGGGCATAAGACCATCTACAGCCTTGCTATTCCAGGCCCAGCAGTGTCCACCTCACCTTGGAGTGGGTTAGAAGTGCAGGATCCTGGATCTCAGCCCAGATCCCCTGTGTCAGAGCCTGTGTCCCCTAGCGAGACTGGCAGACTTGTGGGCACATTTACACTTGTGAAACACTGATCTGCACTACTGTCATGAGGTACTGCTGGATTTTGTCACCAATGTGCATGTGACCTGGGGCAGTGAGGACACATCTCTGAGCCCCAGTTTTCTCTTTTGTGAAGTGAAGGAGTAAAGCCACCTCCCAGTGGCAGTGTGACTGAGAGCTGGTTCTGGAGTCAGGCCATCTGCTCACATTTGGGTCAAATGAACCTTAGTCTATTCATCTGCAAAATAGCAATATTAAGTACCCATCTGACAGAGCTGTGAAGGTGGAGTGAGAAAATTTGTATTGCTGCTGTAATAAAACACCCCAAATTTAGTATCTTAAAAATACACAATTTTGTTTTTTGTTTTTTTTGTCTTAATGTTCTGGAGAAGTCTCAAGCAGGTTTCATTGGGCTGAAAGCAAGGTGCCAGTAGCACCAAGATGTTCTCAAGGAGAACTCCTTTCCTTGCCTCCAGCTCCTAGAGGATGCCCACATCCTGCGGCTCATGGCCACCTTCCATCTTCGAAAACAGCTTGGCGATTGGGGTTCTCACTTTAGATCCTCCAACCACTGTATCTGTCATCACATCTCCTTCTCTGACACTGACTCTTGCCTCCCACTTTCACTTTTAAGAACTCTTATTTTTACACTGGGCCCAGCAGAAAATTTAGGATAATCTTACTATCTCAAGGTCAGCTGATTAGTTATCTTAATTCCATCTGCAACCTTAAGTCCTCCATTGTTATCCAAAGTAGCATAGTTACAGGCTCCAGGGATGGGGACACAGATATCTTTGGGGGTCCATTATACTGCTCACTACTTGGCAAAAAGGGCTTATTACTGTGCCTGACAAGTATCCAGTGCCCAGCCAGTATCAGCTGTTTTGATTGGGCTCTGTGGTTCTGAAGACATCCTTCCTGACTAGAGGCAGAGCAGTGGGCTGGTTGTTTTGTGATGAAATGACCAAGATATTTTTCCATGGAAGTGTCTTCTTGTTCCGGCTTATCTTAGCCTCTACAACTTTGGCCCCATGGCTGGACACACACCCCTGACTAGGAAGCTTCCCCACCCCTGGCAAGCCAGCCACAGTGACTCATCCATTTAAGTGGCTCGCTTTAATGCTTGAGAAACCTTTATGTATAAACTACGCATGGATGGTGATTTACAGCCTCACAATGTGGTTACAGAGTCCATTGAACCCTTTGGTCTGAATTCTCTCCTGAAGACCACCTATCCTCTATAATTCATCCACTCATTCATTCATGAAATATTGAACTAGGCACCAAAGATATAACAAGGATGGGTGGCCCTACCTCCCTGTAGAGGGGCTGTGGTAGTTGCCAACAGGACTCAGAGGGATGCTAACTGACCGTGGGTCCTCCAAGCCTTGCTTTAGCATAACAGGTATAATTTTTCTGTTTTGCATATTAAAATTGTGTGTAAGATTTTGTTTAAAAATAGGGCCACACTCATGAATAAGTAAAGCTCTAAGTGTTTAGAAATAACTGATGTAGGACACCGAGTCTTTTCCAGCTGACTCTCCAGGTTTGGCTTCAGGGGCTGCGGATGCCATGGCCTCTTTGGATCTGTGCCTGGAAACTCCTTCCTATCTCACCTCAGTTTTGCAGATCCCATACATGCCAGGAGCAGCTGACCCTTCTTTGCCCTTCATCAGTCTCAGTTTCTTGTATTTTCTCTCCACTTCTGGGCCACATCTTTTAGTCCACTTCTGGTATTTGTGAAGCACATTTGGCCCCTCCTACATTCTTTCTGCCTCTTGTTATTTAAATCACATTTCAGCATCACAATTGCTTTCTCAAAACCCCTGCGATATTTTGTCCCTTCTCCAGAAAGTGCTTCAACTGCCTCCCCACAACCCTGTTTATTTGGGGGAGAAGACAAAGCAGCCCCCTCCCCATGTCTGCCTGCCCTCTCTCCTTTACCACAGGAAAATAAGAACACCTAATGCTCTCACCCAGCTTTGCTTGACCCTGAGGCCTTTGAAATTAGTTAAATGAAGCTGTCTCACCGCTTACTTTCAACTGCATCTAATAACACCTTATATTTATAGTTCTTTAGAGTTCACAAAACTCTTCGACACTATCACATTTAATTTGCGCCGCAGACGCCTTTATGAGGTAAGCAAGGTGGTGACTTTTATTCTTGTTTTGCTAAGAAGGAAACAGGTGCAGAGAGGGCCAGGCCTTGCCCAAAGCCATGCAGCCTCAAGTGGAAAAAATCGGAGATGCTCCTGCACACAGCACTCTCGGCGCCCTGTGTGTGGCCTCGCTGCTAGAGATGATGAAAGCCCAGGGCCTGTTTCGTTTCTGTTTAAGGAACGGATTTGGCAAAAGAACAAGACAGTAGAGTTAATCCTGGCAGCAGCTGCTGGAAAATTTGCCACACCCTCCTCTTGTGGGCTGCCTGTTGAATTTGGAACTTCAAACAAAGCACAGTGAGGAAGACAAAGAGATCTTCCATTTGTATTTGACTTGGGTTCCCCCTTTGACTTCCTAGAAAGGAAAGAGGTAGAAAACTTGCATTTCTGTCATTGTTACTGTCACCATAACTATGCAGGGCCACTTGAAATTAAGCCAGCTTTATTATGATAAACAGCTTTCTTTTGATTAAATAAGGCAACCTTTTGGAGCCAATGAAAATACAAAGTTCAGCAACATTCTACACAGCATGCCCTTGACCTGCAAGGGGATAGGAGAGTTAAGATATTGTATGTCTTGCCAATGGGTTTCAGCCTCCAGCAACTTCACTATGGATTCAATGTGACCAAAGAAAATAACAGAACTTTCTTGGGGTGAAAGAGTTATACCCAACTTTATTTTTATGGTGACAGGTCAGTCACTAAAATCCCGTTCACTCAGAGCGAAGTTGCATGCAGCAAGCCAGTCTCTGCCTCTGGGCCTCTCTGCCTGCATTGTCGTTCCACACAGCCGTCCTCTGGGCCTCTGTCCTCAGTGCTGCCACCACTCCAGCCTTTGCTCTGCTCTCCTGCAGTCTTGCAGCCCTGCCACCATTTGGTGCACAGAGCACTGGGCAGAGCTCTTTATATAGAGTCAACAGCTATGTACTGCCCATAGGTGTGCAGTGAGCTAGTCAACCAGGGCCAGGTGAGAATCCTGGCCACAGGAACTCTCATTTTATCCACACTGTACCTTAATTATCTGGTAACAAATAAACTCTCCCAATCTCAGGACTCCAAATATTAAGAAATACAAATGTGGGCTGTATGGGATCATGAGACAGCTCTACTTGGAGAAATCATACACTTCAGGTTGTCCTCAGAAGCTTACAGACATGAAGTACTTAGGATTTTAGAAAGTGTCAGTTTGTTTTTTTAAGGTACTAAAGAAACAACAGATTGCACCTTCAGAGTCAGGTAAAAGGAATGAAAACTATCATATTCTGCTTGGGAAAGGTGATCTCCATTAAAGCCAATCAGCCTTCAGGTCAGCTTTGTAAGAATATAGTAATTTATCCTTCATTTTTCCATGGTCCCAACCACATAAGCCTGTGAGAATTATAATTATGCCTGGTTTGCCAGGGGCTTGCTGGACTTACCCCGCCTTACCTCTAAAATCCCAACCCTCCCCCAAGGCAACAGGCCACCACAATAAAAGGCACCACGCTGCTGTCATCTCCCCCTCCCCTTCCCCCTCCCCTCCCCTCCTCTCCCCTCCCCTCTTTGTCCCACTGCTCCTTCTCTCTCTCTCTTTCTCCACCCCCCCTCCCTCTTGGGCAGCCACTCTCTCTTTCAGGTAATAAAGTCTCTTGCGTGGGCCCGTGTCTCCTGAGTCATTCTGGGTAAGGAGGGTTGCTGCAAGATACCCTTTCATTGGTGCCGTGACTTCAGATGAGGCTCTCCAATTGACTTTGCTCTTCCTCTGGGAACCTGAGCTGCTCTGGGAACCCTCACTGCCCAATCCTCCTCCATGGGCTCACCATCCATTTCACCAGTCGCTCATCTTTTGGCCCAACACCAGCCTTTGATTTGGTGAGTCTCCCCTTCATGGTCGACTTAAATGTCCCTTTGGAACCTGGGTAGTGACCGTTGAGTCTCCAGCACCCCCAAGGGCTCCTCTGGAACATGGGCACCCTCAATCACGACTTTCAGAGTCACGGTTGATCCCCATAGTCAGACCATCTCTGCCTCCCCATGGTGAGAATCCTCATCCACTGAGGCCCGGTATCCCTTTATCTATGTTTCTACTCGACTCAGAAACTCCTCGTACCAGGTACCGAGCCTCCCCAGTATTTTCGCTTTGACCCCGCAGTTAGAGGTGGTGACGACCCCCTAACTGTGCCTGGTTTTCTCCATGACCTTCTCAATCACTCAGGGATGGCTCAGCGACTTCTGAATGGTCTCATTCTCACAATGGGATCTGGCCCCCTCTGTTCCCGCAGATTCACCGCTACGGTGCTTACTCAATCTAAAGTCCCTCTACATCACTCCAGACCTCAAACCTGTTCGCTACTGTAATGAGATCTGGCCACAATATCCCTTGGACAATCAGTCTAAATGGCCCCCCAATGGCTCTTCAGATCCTAAAATTCTCCATGACTTATACAATTTCTGTGAGTGTATGGGCAAATGGAAAGAGATCCCATATATATATCCAGGCTTTCTCCTACCTCCAAATCAAGCTCTCTCTCTCTCTGTCTCCCCTGCAATCCTAAACGCCTACTACTTGCCTTAAAGTCCACACCCCTAAGCTTTTTTTACATTCCCAAGTATCCTCAACTGCTTATAAAACTCCTAGACAACACACCACCACGGGCTCTCTTGTCCCTCCTGGCTCACGCCAGGAGCTCTGTCTGTCCTCTCACTGTATCATTACATCTCAATCTGTATGTTTGTGTCTAAGTGTGTAAATGAAAAATATTTTCCTACCTCCAGATGGTATTAATAAAAATTGATTTAAAGACAAGCGCTTGTAAAAATTGGGCATTCTAAAACTTCCAGAAAATTCTAATGGAAAATATTAAGCATTAATGCTAATTTAAGTTGAACTGAAACGGACATGTCCTTATGGTTATCAGCTGCCTAAGTTTACCTAAAGTCATTTAAGTAGATGGTATCTGCTAAATCTTTTAAGCATAAAATGCTTAGAGGCTTGACTTTGTCCAATATTCAGTAAAGATTTTGTAAGTAGTCTAGCATAGTTGTTAAGAATGAGTAAATTAAATGTAACAAGTGAACTTCCTAATAATAATTGTGTGTTACTAAGAAGATATACTTTGTGCTTAGTGAGAAACTGTGTTGTAAAGCTCATGGTTACAGAAATTATAAAATGTTCATAAATTTGCCAATCCAAAGCATGCTAGTGTAACAGTTTACAATAGGCTGCTTCTCAAGTGTTCACTAAAAATTAAGTTACCTAATAGTTTTAAGTTCTAATAGTTAACTCTGATATGTTCCAGGGGGCCCCTGGAACATGTTAGAGGAATTTTGTCTCATTGTGTTGGATTCCCCTGAGGAAGGCGCCGCCCCAAATCACTCACTAAAGACGTTTCTTGATGCAACAAGCAAGAGGAATTTATTCAGAAGCCAACTAGTTGGGGTCCAAGTCTGCCCGTCGCAGCGGGTCTCAACGAGGACCCTGAGCACTTACAACTAAGTGGTTATATAGGATTTTCTGAGGCATTCAGCCCTAGAGGATTACCATGGTTACAGATTGTTTTGTAATAACAAGATAACAATACTACATAGCAAGATAACAATACTACAAAGGCAGTAATTTTTCAAACCTAACGATTTCTGGGTTAGTGCCACGTCCTGGGGGTGTAGCAAGGTAGGGTCGGCATTTAGGTTAGCGCTGCCAGCAGTCATGATTGATTAACTTGTTTTTCCAGAGGAGTTACCTGGTTTCAGTTGTTCCCTCTGAGTCATATATCAGAATGGCTTTTTGGGCTTCAAGATGGCTACTCTTAGGCTAACTTATTTCTCAGGGAGGTTGGGGTCCTACATTCCCCACTTCTTTTTCTGAACATTCTAATCATGGAATGTTGGTGTCTTCTTGATGTGTGAGGGTATGATACTGTTGTCTCAGCATTAGCACCTGCACAGCACTTACTCTTTTTCTAATAAAGGTTATTACTCGATTTAAAATGCAGGGACCTAAGGTGAGGAGCAATATAAAAATAAGCAGGGGTCCTGCCAAAGTGGATATTAGAGTTGTAAGCCATGGGGATCTAGAAAACTAGGATTCAAACAGGCTCTGGTTAGCTTCTCGTTCTTGCTTTCGCTGATCTAATCTTTCTCTTAATTTAGACATTGAGTCTTTTACTACTCTAGTATGGTCTGCATAGAAGCAGCACTCTTCTTTTAGAGCTGCACACAATCCACTTTCTTTTAGAAATAGTAAATCTAACCCTCGTCTATTTTGCAGCACTACTTCAGAGAGAGAGGTTAGGGACTTTTCAAGTTTAGAAATAGACTGTTCTATAGTTCTCAAATCTTCATCGATAGCTATTCTTAGTCCTTTGTAATGTTGGTTTCCTTGTATAATTGCAGCTGCCCCTGGTCCTACTCCGGCTGCGACTCCTACTCTTAGTAATACAGCTAGAGTGAGTGAGACTGGCTCTCTTTTATACCTTAGTTTAGGTTCTAATTCTGCCACGAATGATAAGTCATCATGATACATTAGTCTGGGTACTAACTGGACTATGATACAGAAATCACGGGAGGAGTTGAAGGCAGAAGTAGAGACACATGGGGTCACTCCAGTGTTACAAGCCTACCATCCCTTGGGAGGAGGGATTAAATACCTGTTTTTACCAGGGAAGGCTATGGGTATGGTCTCATTCTTTCTTCTACAGATAGAGACTCTAGCTGCTGCTAGGGAAAAGGGGCGATGACCGCTCTGGCTGCTTCGTGCTGAGAAGGGGGTGCAGTAAAGGGTGCAGCTAGGTCTCCATCACTGGTCAGTTGAGAGGGCTTCAGAAGGCTGGCGCTTCTATTCTGGGTTTCATTTTTATTACTATTTGCAGTTTTGTGGCTTCTAGGCAAGATAAAACAAATTGTGGTTATGTAGCAACATCTGGAGTTAGATTTTTTATTCTTACAGAAAGCTGGCTTGATTATTTGCACAGGTGCAGCAAGAAGAGCAATTGATTTATAAAATGCTTTACCTGCAGTACCTGTAGATTTTCATAAAGGCTGCTGGGAACTCTGTAAGTAAGGTTTGGCTTAGTTCTTTAAAGTTGTTCACATCTGAGTCTATGCACATGTCTCTCAATAGTATAACCAGTGTTCTTAAGTAGTCTTCTCCAAAGCATGCTAGTGTAACAGTTTACAATAGGCTGCTTCTCAAGTGTTCACTAAAAATTAAGTTACCTAATAGTTTTAAGTTCTAATAGTTAACTCTGATATGTTCCAGGGGGCCCCTGGAACATGTTAGAGGAATTTTGTCTCATTGGAGAAAATATTTGACTAATTTGGCTTATTTATCTGATATTTAATTACCTGCTTAATTACCTGAAAAGCACTGCCAAAAGGAATGATGCTAAACTTTGTTACTGAATGTTTTGTGTTACAGAAATATCTGAATTTCCTTGTCAACTGTCTTACAGTAAACTCTCATCAGATCTTTAACCATTGTCATTTGTAAGTCTTTTGTCATTTACAGTCACTGTTTTATTATTCCTAAACTAGTAAAGAACTAGATTTCAGCAGAACAGGTATTAGTTACATAGGATTAAGTAAACTAAGGAAGATGATTTTGTGGCTTTTTGTTTCAAATGTTGCTGATAAAGTGTTTTAAGCATTTTCTCTTAAGCTGACTGACAACAGTTTTGTAAATGACAATACCTTTATAAGCAGAATTGAAACATTTATCTTTCTCTCTACCTGATCCCTCAAGAATTTAAAAACTCTCAATGAGTATTTTTACATTTCATGGCAGTATGTTTATTTGCAAAAGTTCAATAAGAACCTGCTTTCCTTGTAAGAGGACCAATTAAAAACAGGTTATACTACCAAGGCTTTGACTGGAACGTCATACCTGAGAGACACATGCATAAACTCAGATATGAACAGCTTTAAGGAACTAAGGTTGACTTTATATAGCCAACAAAGCCCCTTGGAAGAACTGGCCTGGTACCTTGCTTACAGGGTTCCCAGCAGCCTTACCAGGTGAGTAAGGAAGGTCACTTCCTGGCAGGTGCAGGAACCTCAGGATGTCTTGGGGACCTCGAGAAGAGAGGAATTAACCCAAATCTACAAGTACTACAAGTACTTGGCTTTCTGGCCTCAAGAGGCCTTTAAAAGTTCAATCTGGAATTCCTTACAAAAAGTTCCAGCAAAGCACATTTAAAAGAGCCTATGTAATCAATTGCTCTTCTTGCTGCATTTATACAAATAATAAAGCCAAGTGTTAATTATTTTCTTAATCTAGTTACTTCTAATAAAAATGAGGGTGATTTTGGAGAAAAGTACTTGTCCATACTAAATCCTAGTACTAGTCATTGAGACATAAACTAAATCCAGAATTCTAGCTTCTTCAAAATATCTAGCTACAATTTCCCAGAGGTTTTAGTTTTCTCCTATCATTGCAATTAAAGTTTTACTATTTCTAGTTCTCATATTCAACCATGCATTCTTAATCCCATTAAGTTTGTCTTTCCAGAATGGAAAATCCAACTCCAGACTATTTAACCTAATAACACAATTTGTTCTATCTTGCCTAGAAGCCACAAAACTGCAAATAGTAATAGAAATGAAACCTGGAACAGAAGTGCCTATCTTCCGAGACCCTCTCAACCGTCCACTGATGGAGACCTAGCTGCACCCCTTACTGTGCCTCCTCTCAGCATGAAGCAGCCAGAGCAGTCATCACCCCCTTTTCCTAGCAGCAGCTAGGGTCTCTATCTGTAGAGGGGGGAATGAGACAGTGACAATGGATGTAGTCAGTGTAGGGTGAGGGCCTCCAGAGGGGGCAGGGTGGGATATTTGCAGTCAGAGCAATGTAACTGCATGCAAGGAAACCCCCCTGCTAAAATTCTGTGTTAAACATTGAGCTCTAGAATCATTCTTCAGTGAAATCAGTTAATGTTCCCCAGATAAAGAAGAGTAGCACATGCTTTATTATGCTAACCATTTATAATCATGTGTAAGGTTCACTTTAGCATACTAAAAGGTCCAGGTCTATGTGCTGTCTTTCCTCCTTCAGATCTGACAAAGTAATTTTGCAAACTGGGCAACTAACTTAGCATACAGACCCAGCTGTAGACAGCATGGTAAAAGGCAGGATTCTTTAGCAAATAGACAATACCTCAGCCCACCTTGGGAGCTGAGCAGGCAGCCTTTTGATATGCTCCCAGACCAAGACGCCGGTATTCCAGAGAAAAATCAAGGCAGGAAATTCCTTATGTTAAGTTAATTTTTAATATTCAGAGAACACTTAACAAGTCCTTCCCCAAGGCTTTAGGGATAGTCCCCACCTTTTTGGACAGGCTCTAGCACAAGACCTCAAATCCCTTACACTCTGGAGCTCCACCCTCCTTCAATATGTAGATGATCTCCTCCCATGCAGTCCCTCCCTACAAACCTCTCAACAGGATACTATTCTCCTTTTAAACTTTCAGAACACAGCTATCGAGTTTCGCCCTCCAAACTTCAACTGTCTGCCGCTCAGGACAATACCTGGGCGTTCAGCTCTCCCCGTGCTACAAGGCCATTACCATAGACAGGAAAAAAAACTTCTCCAAACCATGCCCATTCCAAACACCAAGCAACACCATCCCTAACTCCCAAATGGCAAAGACCATACACAGTAATCCTTTCCATGCCAACTGCAGTTAAACTCCAGGGTCTTCCCCATTAGATACACAACTCTCACCTTAAGCCATTTGTTTTAGCTTATTCCCCTCGCACCAAATCTCCTCCACCCTTACAGGACCTCTTACTCTCCGCATTTCACACTGCTCATCTCCACTTCCACTCATCACTGAAGAAGTTTCTGCCAGCACGGAGTCCTAAGACCTCCCTTACAACCGCCATGAGTCATGCTTCAAGATTGTTAACCCTGGTCTCAACACTTATTCTCTCACCAGACCTATATTCCCAACACCTCCCCTTCTCTTTCAGACTGTCCAAAAGATTGCACCATCAAGGATTCCCTTTGCCCTACAGGTTGCTTTGCTGCCTACACATAGGTCCCCATCAATGCTATAATTCAGCTACCCTGTGTAAACATAGCAATCAGCCCAAATGCAAAAAATTTCTAACCAAACCTTTAACCAGCTTATATTACAGGATTACCAACCCCTCTCCAAAGACGATGATCCTTATTGAACCTGGAAAATGCCATCGCCGCTGCAGACCAAGGGCTCATCTGAGGACCGCCCCCCATCAATACAAAAGAACTTCATCGCCCCTAATCAGCAGGAAGCAATTACTGAAGACTGACCTTCACCCCTTCCTAAATTCTCTACCACTTATAAAACAGAAAGGGAGGAATGTAAGAATATAGTAATTTATCCTCCATTTTCCCATGGTCCCAAGCACATAAGCCAGTAAGAATTATTCTGGGGCTTGCCTGGGCTTACCCCACCTTATCTCTAAATATCCCAACCCTCCCCCAAGGCAACAGGCCGGGGGGATCCGTCACAATAAAAGGCACCATGCTGCTGCCCTCTCTCGTCTCTCTGCTGCTCTGTCTCTGTCTCTGTCTGTCTCTCTCTCTCTGCTGCTCTCTCTGCTCTCTGTCCTGCTGCTCCCTCTCTCTCTCTCTCTTTCTCTCTCTCTCTCTCTCTCTCTCTTTCTCCACCCCCCCTCCCTCTGAGGCAGCCACTCTTTCAGATAATAAAGTCTCTTGCGTGGGCCCGTGTCTCCTGAGTCGTTCTGGGTAAGGAGGGTCATGGCAAGATATCCTTTCAAGCTTTCCTTTTACTGAGTCACTCTAGGAACAGAACAAGAAATAAATGGTTCCTAACTTGAATACATAACAAGAAACACCCCTGACTAGGGGGCACTGATTTGAGTTAATGAATGTAGAATCCCTTTCCATGAAAAGAAGAACCCTGTGGTTTTGGATTAGGAACAAAGGATTCATTATGATTCAGCCATGATTTAAATAAATATATATATTCGAACTCTCTACTGAAGAGGCCTGGATTCAGTGATACCTCAATGATACACACCTTGTGCCTACATACTGGTTTTTATGTACCATTCCACTGGGATCCTTGAGAAAAGGAACAGTTTCAGGGCTGGGGGAAACAATACAAGATAAGCATGTGCTGTACCAGGAAACAGGAAAACATTCAAAGACCTTATGTAAAGGCCCAAAGGCTTATGTAAAAAAGGATCACACATGAATGAGCTTTAAATGCATATTGCTAAGCGAAGGAAGTCAGTCTGGAAAAGCTACATACTGTATGTTTTCACTTATAAACATTCTGGGAAAGGCAAACTGCATGATGGTTGCTAGGTATTTGGGGTAGCAGAGAGGATTGAACAGGTGAAGCACAGGGGATTTTTTATGGTGGTGAAACTTCAGGAGAGTAAAGAATTCTTTAATACAAAAAGTCACTTTGAGGGTTTTCTAACTTCAGATTTTACAGTATTGGATATTCTAAAAGGAAAAAACATACACTACATTTATAAATATATATATGTAGGAAGTACTGAAAACTGTTGGTGTTGAGTATGGAGTTTATAAATGTAGATAATCACTTTAATGGAAAAAGTATAATAAAGTTCCAGTGCATATTATGATTTGTTTAATAGGCTATTTGATTCAGGCGTCACTTGAGGTTTCACACTGTATTGTAAATATGGTAATTGAAGTTTAGTAACAAGTGTAACTGAATTAAACACATGAAGTTTCTCCATCATGCCCTACGCCCCACCACAAAGGCCTTAAAGCACCATAATGCCTAAGGGACCAATGTGTCACAGAACATGGGGCACAAAAATACTAGAGTGTCACTGATAAGCCTATCACTCTGCTAGCACCTTCTCACAAATCTGAGGAAACTACCTGTAGTGCCCCTAAGAAGTAGGACATTTTGATTCAGTGTGACAAAGTCAAACGGGCCACATTCAATCTTAAGAACCCATCCTTTGTGTTCCCAGTTTTAAGAATACCTGCAAAATATGGCAGTAAGAGATGGGCTATCATCTGATGTCTACAGAAATTAAAGCTGATGCCTCATGCTGCCCCTGGGCTCAATTTTATGGTCCTCCTAAGAAGAGTCTCTTCACTGGTGTGCCTCGTCGGGGGCACATGCACACACACTCACACTCACATACACACACATGCATTTCCCCCCTTCCCATAATACAAGATTCTAAGATAAAAATCTGCTTTGTACAATTTGTTTTCATTTTCTTTTGCCTAATTAAGGTGCATGGGACCTAGTTTACTGAAAACTGCAAACTCATGCAGAGTCAGTATTTATAAAACCTTACAAAGTGCCTCTTTTCACTGTCACACTAGAATAGGTCAGCAGCTCAAAAAGGAAGTAGAACAGAGCAGGAAAGATGATCTTTTGAAACCAGTCTAAACATCCTTCCTCACTTGCCATGGCCCCTTATTATCAATTCTTTTCTATAATAATATGAATTTTTTTTCAGGAGCAGTTATTGCCAGTTACCCCAGAAAGGAATACTTTGTTTGTTTGTTTGTTTATCATTCTTTATTTCTACATAAAAAATTTGAGGACCTTAAGTGCCTTCTTTGTTTCTGGTCACAACTTCATTTTCAATCTCTTTCTAAGATGTCAGTTGGTAACTGTGTATCATGTCTTACCTTGGGTGCTTTTACCAGCAAACAGTCTAACACCAACAGAATCTATTGCTTTGTCTTCCTATTGAGTCACACAGTTTATTAAAGCATATCAGTGCCAGTGCAAGCTCAGATGACTTGATAGTTGGATGAAACAAAAACAGGAAGTTTTTTAAATTAAATTAAGTCTCACATAGCCTTATGTTAATGTTTCTTTGGCCACCATCCTATAGAGTTCTCACATGTATATTTAAATGTGATAATTACCTTTAAAGAATTCAGGTAGTTCAGGTTTGCATATGAAGCACCAGAAAAATGGGATTGATAATTGGAAACTCTATAAAATAATAGGGAAAAGATGTTACTCTCTCTTAGTACTCTGAGAATTGGGGAGTGTTAGACCAGAGAGGGACTTTGGGGTTTATCTAGATGAATTCTTTATTTTTATAGATGAGGAAATTGGGAGTCAGGGAAATCTGGTGACTCGTTTGAGATCGGCTGTTAGCTTCAGGACAAAGCAGACTTGGGCCAGTGTTTCCCCATTAAATCATTGACTTTTATTATTTTTGGATACTTAGACAATAAAGAAATGTATATGTTAAATTGCATCCTTATTATAGTTGCAATACTAGATGTCATATTTATCTCTTAGAAAGAATTTGCAGTACAGAGGTATGAGCAAAGAGCATATGGCTGTAAGACTTAAACAATGGTTTGTGGGAATATTTAACTAATAGGTACAATTAAGTTCAGTGAGGGACTGAGAAGAAGAGAGTCAAGTTCAGCATTTTCTGATTTCACTGAAGAACAGATTACATTAGAAATCATTTTAGCCAGCAGAGGATACAGTCAACTATTACTGGAACTACAAAGTTTTCTTCCAGTTGCTCTTGGTTTTAGCAGTCTCCACCCCCTGACTCTTACCCCAGTTTTGTAAAGATATAATTGGCATATAATATTATATTAGTCCAAAGTGTACCATATAATTTGATATATAAGTATATTTTCCAAAATGATAACCACAATAATTCTAGTTAACATCCATCACCTCACAGTTTTTTCTTGTGATGAAAAGTTTCAAGATCTACTCTCTTAGCAACTTTAAAATATACAATATAGTATTGCCAACTATGGTCACCATGCTGTACATCTCCAGGATTTATTTATCTTATAATTGTAAGTTTATATTTTTGACCATCTTTATCCATTTCACCCATCTCCCACCCACCACCTCTGACAGTCACCAATGTATTCTCTGTATCTAAGGGATCGGTTTTTTAAGTTTGTCTTGCCAATGGGTTTCAGCCCTGGGCAAGTTTGCTATGAATTCAATGTGACCAAAGAAATTGACAGCAAAACGTTCTTTGAGGTGAAAGGGTTTATTACCTGGCTTGTTCTCCCTGTGGTAGGTGGAGCACTAGCATCTTTGCCTCCACCCAGAGCTCTGGGACGAGCTCTCTATATAGCACAATTAACAGCTTATTGCCTAAAGGTGTGGAAGTGGTAGCCCAGCAACAGGTCAGTTACATCATCAGGTGGTTTAAGTTCAGTGAGGATCTTGGCTGTAGGAACCCCAACTTCCCCACAAGGTTCCACCTCGATGTGAAGTCATGTGGTCTTTTTCTTTCTCTGACTTATTTTACTTAGCAGAATGCCTTCAAGGTCCTCCCATATTGTTGCAAATGGCAGGATTTCCTCCTTTTGACAATTTAATAATATTTCATTGTATATATAAAACATTTTCTTTATTCATTCATCCATCAGTGAATGCTTAGGTTGTTTCGATTTCTTAGCTACTGTAAATAATGCTGTAATGATCATGGGGGTGCAGATAACTTTTTGAGATAGTGATATCATTTCTTTTGAATAAATACCCAGGAGGGAGATTCCTGAATCATATAATAATTCTATTTTTAATTTTTTGAGGAACCTCCATACTGTTTTCTATAGTGGTTATATCAATTTACATGCCTACTCACAGTGTAGGAGAGTTCCCTTTTCTCCACATCTTGCCAACACTTGTTATTTCTCTCTCTTTTTTTGACAATAGTTAATCTTAGCGGTGTGAGTGGTATCTCAGTGACTTTGATTTGCATTTCCCCAATGATTCATGATATTGAGCATCTTTTCATGTGCCTGTTGGCCACTTGGATGTCTTATTTGGAAAAATGTCTATTTAGTTGCTCCACCAAGAGCAACTGGCTGAAAACATATATTTGAAATTCAGTAGGATTGTTCACTTTTTTTGCTATTGAGTTAAGCTGATTTCAGCAATCTTCAGTAGAGATATCACTGAAAAGGAGATCTAATGGGAAGAATTAAAGGCAAAGAGCCCATCATGGTTAGGAGGGCTATCGTTCTAGATAGATGAAGAAAATGGCATTTCCTGATATGTAAGTTACTTTTAAAGGGCAGGAATAGTGTCAAGAGCCCCCATTTTGCATCCTATTAACCTAATTATCATTAGGCTCTTTTTTGCATTACTCCAGGTAAGGAACCATTTAAAAGTTCTTTGATGTTCTCCCACACTTTGCCCAAAGTTGAACAAATTATAAGTCTTAATTAGTTTTAGTTTGGCATGAATTATTTAGTTGATCTAGAGAAATTGTACCAAGTTTGTGTCTACAATTTGGGGACATGAGGTTGACTATGTGGCAGGACAGAAACCTACACCTGGAATCTCCCAGGTTGTCCAAATGTGAAGCCACTCCTGTGAATAACCACTTCTGTGACTCAGTCTAGTCTAACTGGCTCTCTCCCATGAACGTTTTCTCTTTGTTTTCCTCTGAGGTCAGTGGTGTTTCATGTAGATAAGGTACAAATATCTCAAGTCACATTATATCATTTTTTCTACACATGTAACATTTGCAAAGAAGATAGTGGTAAAAAAAACTCGGTTCACATTAGATGTGTTTTCAGATTGAACAGCAACAGCAGCATTATAATCTGTTTTCAATAGCAGATTTGTATGTATGTTGGATCTATAAATCCATTTCAATGAACACTCGCTGAATACCTTAACTGAACTCACTGTTCTGACAGGAGGCACTGCAGAAAATATGATCTTTTAAGGCAACATCATTTAGCATATTTAATCTATTATGTTACTGTAATTTAGATGTATTTCCTGTAAGTTACTTAGCTTGTTTTCTGTCTCTCAGTCATTTTCTTTTTAGAAACATCTGGTTTTCTAAATGTAAATGGTGCAATTGCAGCTTAATTTTTTATGCACTTTATTCTTCTGCTTTACAGTTTGAAAATTTACCAATTCAGATCTAGTCTGTTATGGATCTGTGCTATATTGTAAACATAAATCTGAAAATAGGAATATCAATATTATCAACACTTGTCAAATGTCAACCTTATATGATATTACATGTTTTTGAAATTAAATATCACTATAAACAATGGAATCATAAAAAATTCTCCAGCATTTCAGGTTGGATATTCACAATTTTAAAAGAATGAATAAACCTGGGTTATCAGCACTAATCTCTTAAAAATCAAGGTACTAGGAGAAAAACCAAAATTATAATGAGCTTGAAGCAAATTATCAAATTAATCCTGGTTGATGTAATAAATGTCCTAAATTGTGAAGCCACCTGTCTGCTCCATTTGAGGATGTCAACATCAAAAGTGAAACAGCATATACTGAGTGCCTACAATGCTGCAGGCAGTGAAGAGGCAACCAAAATGAAAAAGCCTCACTCCAGTGGTTTATAATTACAGAGGAAGTAATGGTTAGGGTATTTGAAGGGAGAAATAAATAGAAATAACAAGATAATATTGAGCAAGAAGAAATTTTAGGATGAGCTCAGGAAAATAATTCCTATCAAACTACTCAGTATAATCACTGGAGCCATTATACCATATAATGTTGTTAGGGCTATTAGTATTAATAATAGTAATCATCATTTATTATGAGTGCAGCATAGAAAACAATTCTGCAGTGGCAGGAAGATCGAACAGATAGACTTGAAGCAATGTTTTTCTTCAATTCTGTGATGCTGTGATAATATGAATTCTAAGATCGGAAGGTCTTAACCACTTTATTATCAAAGAGAAAATGCTGCCTGACCAGAACCAAGGAAAGTATAAGTATCTTCTTTTCAACTCTACTCCCTTAACTAAAGGAGATAATTCTTAATATGACTGTCTCAGTTAAAAAATACTAGAACAGAGAATATTTGTTAGTTGGGAACATGGTTATCCATCTTACTGTTTTCTCTCCTCTTTAAGAAGTAATCCACAAAATAAGTTTATTTTATAATTGTGTGTAATAAATCAAGGAAAGGATAAAGAATGAAACCTTAGTGGAAAAAT
The DNA here is from genome assembly GCF_040802235.1 of Manis javanica. Lineage (NCBI taxonomy): Eukaryota > Metazoa > Chordata > Mammalia > Pholidota > Manidae > Manis > Manis javanica. The sequence goes on along the minus strand of NC_133164.1, from coordinate 58,452,273 downwards.
TAAAGAAATTAGATTATTTAGTAAAGCACTTCATATATGAATTTTTAATTGAGATAATTATATATTCATATGCAGTTGTAACAAATAATACAGAACATACTTTCTACCCAGTTTCCCCCAAAGGAAACACTTTGCACTTTGATGTAAGTAGTAGTAAACTGTAGTATGATATGGCAACCAGAATATTGACATTGTCACAATCCACCTATCTTATTCATAATTCCCCAGCTTAACATATACATAGTTGCATATATTCAGTTATATACAATTTTATCACATATGTAGATTCATGTGTCTATCACCACAGTCAAAATATGGAATATTCCATCACCACAAGGATCCCTCCTGTTGCCCTCTTACAACAAAATTCAACTCTTCCATTCCTCCATCCTTAACTCTTGGCCACCACTAATCCATGTACCATTTCTAATTTATAAAATCATTTAAAAAATAATGCATGAAGGAATCATATAACATGTAATCATTTGATATTAGCTGTTTCCCTCTGCTTAATTCTTTGGAGATTCATCCATGTTATTATGTGTATCAATAGTTCATTCCTTTCCATTGCTAAGTAGTATTCCATGATATGTATGAGCCACAGTTTGTTTAATCATTCATCTGTTGAAGGACATCAGGCTGTTTCCAGATTTGAATAGTTACAGAATGCTTCCATGAACATTCATCTTCCTTTGCCTGACTGCAGCTGCTTGATCATATGGTAATTGCATATGTAGCCTTATAAGAAAATGTCAAGCTGTTTTTAGAATAGCTGTACCATTTTAGATTCCCACCAACACTGTAGGAGTGATCTGGTTGTCTGAACCTTGCCAGCACCTGGTGTTGTCACTATTTTTATTTTAGTGATTCTGATGGGTATACAGTGGTACCTCATCATGGTCTTAATTTGAATTTCCCAAATGGCAAGTGACAATGAATATCTTCTCATATACTTATTTGTCAACTGTATGACCTCTTTAGTAAAATGTTTCTTCATAGCCTTTGGCCATTTTTGTTTGTTTGTTTGGTTGGTTGGTTGGTTGGTTTTTAATGCTAAGTGCTGATAAGTTTTTAGCACATAAAGACCTACATTTAAGACTGAAACCATAAAACTCTTAGAAGAAAACATAGGCAGTAAACTCTTGAACATCAGCAATAATAGTTTTTTTCTGGATATGTATCCCCAGGCAAGGGAAATACAAGCAAAAATAAACAAGTGGGACTATATCAAATTAAATAACATCTTCAAGGCAAAAGGAAACTACCAGGAAAATGAAAAGTGACCTATAGCAAGGAAGAAGAAATTTGTAAATTACATCTAATAAGGGGCTAATACCAAAATATGTAAAGAACTCATACAACTCGATACCAAAAAACAAAAAACCTGATTAAGAAAATGGGCAGAGGACGTGAATTGACATTTTTCCAAAGAAGACATACAGATGGCCAACTGACACATGAAAAGATGCTCAGCATCAGCAATCATCAGGAAAATACAAATGAAACCCCAATGAGATATCACCTCACACCAGTCAGAATGGTTACTATTCAAAAGACAAGAAATAACAAGTGCTGGCAAGAATCTGGAGGAAAGGGTATCCTCATACATTGTTGGTAGGAATATAAATAGGTGCTGCCACGATGAAAGCAGTATGGAGGTTTCTCAAAAAATTAAAAATAGAAATACCATATGACCCAGTGATTCCACTTTTGGGAATTTACCCAAAGAAAACAAAACCACTCATTCAAAAAAACACGTGCACTCCTATGTTTATCATACCATTATGTACAACAGCCAAGATATGGAAGCAACCTAAGTCTGCATCAATAGATGAATGGATAAAGAAGATGTGGTACCCATATATAATGGAATATTACTCAGGCATAAAGAAGAATGAAATATTGCCATTAGGGACAATATGGATGGACCTAGAGGGTATTAAGCTAAGTGAAATAAGTCAGAAAGAGAAAGACAAACTCCATACGATTTCACTTATATGTGAAATCTAAAAAAAAAAAAACCTAATCTATAAGCAAACAAAACAGTAATAGACTCATAAACAGAGCAGACTGGTGTTTGACATGGGCAAGAATAGCTGAGGGGTTAAAAGGTACGAACGTCCAATTATAAAATAAATTAGTCACAGGGATGAAAAATGAAAAAAAAGAAAAAATATTTAACACAAATATTGTGGGGGCCCGGCCTACGGCCGAGGCTGAGCCCCACTCTAGCTGGACAACACCCTAAAGATGGCACCTGCTTCCTGCTCACCACCCTTTCCCCTCTTCCCTGTTGGGGATTGGCCCAGCAGACTTCCGTACCCGTGCACAGCTCATGCTGCCCGCTTAGAGTGGCGCGTGACACCTATCCGCTTAAAGGTCACGCATGATACTGTCCCGGACTGGTTGGGTGACTGAATATAAGGGAGCCCGCTGGGAGGGAGAAGAGCTTCCCGACAACTGCTGTAACCGCCACGAGAGATTAGACAATAAAGCCTAGAGAAGAATCAGGACCTTGGGCGTGTTGCTTCGGTCCCTGAAGGGTCGCGACAAGTGGTGCCGAACCCCGGGAATCGCTAAACCTCATCGCGACCTGATCCGCTGACCCTGGCGCCTGCCGATGAAGTAGAACATCGCTGGATGCCGTTCGGTCAGCTGGCCAGACCGGGAGAGGGAACAGAGGAGGGTGAGTGGATCGGCATGCAAACTGAAAGTATACGTGGCAGGGCAGACAGCAGGCAGTTGCGGTGGGTGTTTATGTGTAGTGTGTGTGTCCTGTTAGTGTTTGTGACATTGTTTATTATAATATATGGAATGAGGAGGTGCCAGTGAAGGTTCGCAGAGTGGCGACGAAATCAAAAGGTTCGCGGAATTGGCGACGTAGTCCATCTAAATCATAACTAGGACACTTCCCCCTTTAGAAAGAGGATGGGGACGGAGGACCAGGATTGGGTTTTTCTTCGGGGCCACTGAGGGAAAACAGCCTAAAAAGACCTGTGTGGGTACCTCAGTGGCCCCTCAAAAAGAAGGAAGCAGCCCACACTTTAGTACAAGAACAGATAGCAGCTGGTCACCTCCAGCCCTCTGCCTCGCCATGGAACACACCTATTTTTGTAATTAGGAAAAAGTCTGGCAAGTGGAGATTACTCCATAATCTCAGGGCAGTGAACAGACAGATGGAGTTTATGGGACCTGTACAATTAGGCCTTCCTCTCCCTGTGGCCCTGCCCAGAGGATGGAATTCAATAGTGATAGATATCAAAGACTGTTTCTTCTCCATCCCGCTTCACCCCAGAGACTGTCAAAGGTTTATTGCCACAGGGCATGGCTAATAGCCCCACCATGTGTATGTAAAGAAGGCCTTACAAACTGTCAGGAAACAGTTTCCCCTGATAATCATCTATCATTATATGGATGACATCCTTTTGTGTCATGAGAGCAGCAGGGAGCTAGAGACAACCCTCAGGGTCAGGGTATGGTGGAACGCACCCACCTCACCCTCAAGAATGCCTTATATAAACAAAAAGGGGGAATAGGAGAAGATTTTAGAACATTGGACAAAAATGGCCGCAGTGCAGCAAAGTGGCATGGCCAACAATCCAATCCAAAACACATGCCTAAAGTTTTGTGGAAGGATGTGTTGGAAGGAACATGGAAAGGCCCGGACCCAGTGATAATCTGGACCCGAGGCTCGGTTTGTGTTTTTCCACAGGACCAGCAGAACCCCATTTGGGTGCCTGAACGTCTGATACGCAGAATGGAAAACCCCGGAGCAGAGGTACAAGATGATCGCACTGCTTCTGCTCCTGCCGTGGATCCTACAGCAGGTGACGGTGGAGCCGAGCTGCAGCTGCAGCCACCGCCGCACTGACTATCACCATTCCTACGGCAGAGACGCTGAATGGTCTGTCCCAGGCCACTGAACCTTCTTCAATAACAATTGGACCTCTTGGGGGAGGTTTTGTCTGTGGGCTGCGTCCATTCTTATACGGGGGTGTATTACTGGTATTCCTTTTTATAATTATTCTAAAGCTGCCAACTTGTCCAGACAGTTAGGCAAGATGTTAAACACCACCAAAGCCTGGTCAGGTGTAGGTGTCATAGGAATATTGCTAATTGTGGGCTTCTCCTGCTTGGGAGGAAAGTCTGTTACAAAAACAGCAACGGGGAGAATGGAAGGTCCTGTTGCAGGCCATGGCAGCGCTAGAGGAAGGCATCTCCCCTAGAGTATGGCTTAATATGCTGGATCAGTAGTCAAGGACGGGTAAGATCGGGAGCTGCGCATATCAACCTAAGACAGGGCGCAGACCTAAGCTGTCTGTTGCCTGAGGATGGGTAAGAATGCCGCAGACTCTGGACGACCTAAGACAGGCATGATCCAGACAGCCCTTTGGTTATAAAACAATAAAGGGGGAGATGTGGGGGCCCAGACTACGGCCAAGGCTGAGCCCCACTCTAGCTGGACAATGCCCTAAAGATGGCGCCTGCTTCCTGCTCACCACCATTTCCCCTCTTCCCTGTTGAGGATTGGCCCAGCAGACTTCTGTACCCGTGCACAGCTCGTGCTGCCCGCTTAGAGTGGCCCGTGACACCTATCCGCTTAAAGGTCACGCATGATACTGTCCCGGATTGGTTGGGTGACTGAATATAAGGGAGCCCGCCGGGAGGGAGAAGAGCTTCCCGACAACTGCTGTAACCTCCACAAGAGATTAGACAATAAAGCCTAGAGAAGAATCAAGACCTTGGGCATGTTGCTTCAGTCCCTGAAGGGTCGCGACAAATATCACACTCATTGGTAAAGCAGAAGCACTCTGTTTAAAGTCAGGAACATGACAAGAATGTCACCATGACTGTTTCCATTCAACTTAGATCTAGAGGTCTTAGCCAGAGACAGAAATCAGAAAAATAAATGAAATGGAAGAGAAAAAAATCATTTCCAGAGAACTGAATTGCCTACACAGAACATCCTAGAGAATCAACAAACTATTCAAACTAATAAGAGAGTTCAGCAAGGTGGTGTGTTACTAGTGCAATATTACAAATTCAATGTCATTCTAGTACACTAGCAACAATCAGTTAGAATGTAATTAAAATTTTTTTTTCCATTTACAAAGCAACCTAAGAATATAACTAACCTGAAAGATATGAAGGACATTTATGGGAAACATTAGAAGCTATTACTTAGTAACACAAAAGAAGACCTAAATAAATGGGGAGATAGACTATGCTCATGGCTGGGAGGACTCGGTATCATAAAGATGTCAGTTCTTCCCCCAAATTAATCTACAAACTCAATGCAAATCCAAAGAAATTTTCAGGAGCCTTTATCTTGGGCTTTGACAAGCTAATTCTAAACTTCAAGTCAATAGCAAAAGGCCAAGAATAGCTAAGAAAATTTTGAAGGAAAAGAAGTATAAGAAAGGAGAAAAAAATGCCTTAGAAAATATCACCTTTCTTGATATAAATACTTATTCAAAACTATAGAAATTAAAAGAATATGATATTGATAAAGGGACAGAAAAATAGGCCAATTAACCAGAAAAAAAAAGTCCAAAAAAAGAATACACAAGTGTGGAATCAAGTGTGGAAATGTGGTACATATCAGAAATGGGGTTACAACTAAGTATACATAAGATGATTAATAAATGATGCAGGAACAATGACACCATTTGGAGGAACAAGATTAGACCTTCATCTCATGCCATACACATGTTCGATTCCAGGTGAATTAAAGATTCAAATGTGGGAACAAAATTTCAAAACTTGTAGGAGGTAATGTAGGAAAATGTTTTTATGACCACAGAGTAAATGAATTCCTTCTTATACAAGATTTAAAAAGCACAAATTATAAAGGGAGTTCTAAATTTGAGTCTTTTTTATATAAAAATCTCTGTAGAACAAAAGCTATTGAAGGACAGGCCAGACCTTTGGAGAAGATATTTGCAATGCCATGTATCTGACAATGATTCAATAGCCAAACTATATGAAAACTTCCGCAAATCAAGAGGAAAAAGGCAAATAACCATTTGATAACTGGGAATGCTTTCAAGAGTAAATTCAAAGAAAGGGAGACCTGAATGACCAATTAATATAATACAAAAATGTGCTTAACTCAGTCAATAATCAAAGAAATGCAAATAAAAACAAGGAAATATCTTTTTCAGTCCCATCAGATAGTCAAGATATCTGATAATACCAAGTATTGGGCAGGTTGAGGAAATTCTCATAAAGTGCTGGCAAATAGAAATTAATATGATGAAATAGAAGTCTGCATAACCTAAGACCCAGCAATACTGCTTTTCACTATATATCCTAGAAAAACCTTTGCACTTGTTCTTAAGAAGGAATATAATTGCTTCTAATAGTGAAATATTAAAACTAACTTAAGTGTTCATCAATTGGGAAATAGATAAATAATTGCGATATTGGTTGAAACATATGAAATTGCTGCTGTTCAACCATTTTCATAAGGTTCAACCTAATACATTTATAAAATTGAATATAGAAGCTGAAATGAATGCACAATAAAAGGCCTGATGCCTGGATACAACGGTATAGTCCTCTCTTGGACGCTGTGCTCCATTTCTTTCCTCCACGTAGATGTAACAAGGCTTGGCCTAAAGGATGACACAGCAGCTCTCTCTGGTCCCTTTTACTACACTTACACATGTTTAAGCCCTTTCACTGTTATTATGGCAGCACTTGGCTCGTGGCTTGCTTTGGGCACACATGGAGTGTGAATCACATGCTCCATTACACTTAACCAGAAAACTGTGCCTTAAGGATCACAGGCTTGAGACCAGCTAATATTTAAAATAAAACACATACATGGTTTTTAAGGTTTTTTCTTAAAAAGTACCTGGAATAGAAGGTAGAACCTTAAGGAAATACTCAAGTGGTTAAAGATGGCAGCTAAATTTCTCTGTGTGACAGAAGGACCCACAGGGCTGGACACTGAGGTGGAAGAATCAGAAGGGAACCCCTCCTTCAGGACAGGAATGGAGAGACAAGATGCCTGTTTGGGGATTTGCTGATTATGTGGCTATATCTCATCAACCTCTTTTTTCCTCTTCTATGAAGTATTCAGAAAACTTTACATTGTTCACTAAGGGTTTATATGAGTAGATTATCGATGGGACTCAAAGAAAAGATGATAGTTTGCATTCTATCACTTGCAAGTTCAGAAACCCAGGACAAACTAACTTAAGGAAGAGTGAGAGAGAGTAAGAGTGAAGGAGAAAATAAATTGGTTTATGGAACTGGCAAGTCTAGGGATGAACTTGGATTTGGCTGTAATAATAGTGTTTTTCTCTCACTTTCTTCTCTCTTGTCTCTATTCTCAACACCCCACCATCTCCATCTATCGTTCTTTTTATGTCTCGCTCTGCTTTCCAATGTTGGTCTCACTCTTTTGCTTTCCATTAAAGACAGGTTTCCTCTGTGCAGTAGGGGAGGCACTCTTTACAGCACCAGATACACACTTTCCCAACCAACCAACCCCAGCAGAAATGCAATCGGCTCCTCACATTTGTATATCAGTCCAGAGGAAGACTCTGTGCCTACTGAATCATGAACCCTTCCTAGATTGATCAGCATATGAAGCATATAGTGAACTATGAGTGGCCCAGTCTGGGTCATATAACCACCCCATGACCAGAGACTGCTGGGCAGTATGACTGACAGCACCAGCCAGACTGTGTGAAGCTGGGAAGAATTCTCCAAGGGAAATGGGGTGCTGCAACCAAATGTGCTAAGCAGGTAAAAAAAAAAAAAAAAGCTTCCCCACCCACTACACTAGATTATGTCCTCCATCTTTAAATAAGATACCTAGTTACATTTTTAGATTAAATCACTGCAGAACTGAACAACTCCAACCACTGTCAAAGTGTTGAACACATGATGTGGAGAACTAGAAATTGACCAGCAATTTCTGAGAATACCACTTCTGAGTCAGAGGGAAACTCTGGAAAGATCTAAGTTTAGCCTAACAGCTTTTACAGGGACACCCAGTTCATAACAGAATACATTTAAATATTTCTACAAATAGGATTAATATGCCAAAGTTTGTTCATATTTAATGAACTACCAAAATTCAATACAAAAAAGAAGTTCCAATATGGTCCTACCAACAGTACATACAAGTGCCTGTTCTACACACCCTCATCATTAGTCATCAGGGAAATGCAAATTAAAACCACAATGAGAGACTAGTACACATTTATTTAAATGCTTAAAATTAAAAGATTGACCATACTGAGTGTTGGTGAGGATATGGAGAAACTGGAACTCTCATACATTGCTTATAGGAATGTAAAATAGGTCAGCCACTTTGGAAAATATTTTAACAACTCTCAAAATGTTAAAAATACACCTATCATATGATCCAGTCATTCCACTCAGAGGAATTTACTTAAGAGATAAAAAGCTATATACCCATAAGAAATTTATACACAAATGTTCATAGCAGCTTTATTTCGTTAGAGACCAAAACTGGAAATAATCAAAACATCCATTAATAGATACATGAATATCAGAATTGAAATTATACACTTCAGAAATATTAAAATGAGAACACCCTGTGGGATATAGTCAAACAAACACTCAGAAGAGAATTCATAGCCGTAAATGTATATATTAAAACAGGTAGAGTATAAACTGTCTAAGCTACTAACTCAAGAAGATAAAAGAAAAACAATAAACTCAGGAAAAGTTGAAGGAACAGAACAACAATAAAAGCAGAAAATAATAAAATAGAGAGAGAAAAACAAAATTGGACAATTCCAAAAGCTGATTCTTTGTAAAGAGCAATGAAACAGAAGTTCATAGACAATAGGAAGTCTAATAAATAAATGGTTGAGAGAGAGACAGAGAAAGAGAAAATTCTTAGATGTTGTATTCAGATGACCTTGACTTGAAAGCCAGTTCATCTTGAGCAAGTTACTAACTTATTTAAGTTTAAATTTCTCAATCATAAAATAAGGACAATAATATAGTGCTTATTTTTTGGGGTTGTTTTGAGGAATAAATTAGGTCATAGGTAAGAGTTTAGCACAATGCCTTAGAAATGATACGCATATAGGAAATTCTATCATTATGATCAATTGTGTCTGAGACCTGGTATGCTATAGGTATTCAATAAATGTTAGCTTCTTTTCTCCTTCTTGGCACCATTCCACACAGCAAACCATTTTCCATGTTCATGCCTCATCACTACTTATACTCTAAAGTCAAATCAGCTCAGGGCAATGGAGATACACTGAGACAGTAGTTTGGGGGACAATGCTGAAAACATACCAATATTGTCTCTAAAAATAGTTTTAACATGAGATTACGCACTCTTTGTGTGAGCAGAAAAGAACTGGCATAACTCAGGGGTGTCGGCTTTGTGACATTATTATATGTAACATATGATATTGTAATGTATTCAGTCAGGGATCCACAGGCCTGCATCCTCTGATGAGAGCTGGAAAGAGTACCCTGGCATCAGAATGATCATCTTCCAGTCCAAAGCACTAAAAAAATAGAGAGCCAGTGGGATTTGTGGGGATTAGCTGTGTGGGGCAGGGATTTCTCTGCACTTCTAGGGAGACATAGGAGACTTTTCAGAATCATTAGCACATTTGAGTAGATTCACTTGGGAAAGGAATGGGAAGGAGGGTTTGGGCCATGGGAACAAGGAGTACTGGTTAAACCAGGGCCTGAACCTTCTGTTGGGTAAAGTAGGTAGAAGCATTGGTCACAGATGCAGAGCACAAGGGGTAGAACTGCTGTCAGGAGCAAGGGCTCATGGACAGAACAAAAGGACACTGACACCCAGATCTGAGCCAGAGAAGAGCTACTGTCATATCCTAATCACAGAGAAGTCCAAAAGAAATCCCATGGAAAGAGACTGAAATTAGAAGATGACGTAAGTGAGGACAAAAGAGAATAGAGTATAACCACAGTCAATAAATCATCACATTCTGGGTTCTTGCTGATTGCATGTCCCTCCTATTCTGCAGCCCTGTTGTAAACCATTGACTGACTACTGATGCCTAATTAGCCTCAAGTCTTACTATTCATTTCTCCTTCTATATGCTGCTTGAGAAGTCATTTGGAAAAAGGACTCATAGCACTTTGGGTGATGATGTTGGGACAAGTGTTCAGTGCATGGTCCATACACCAGGCTAAGTAGTTCTAAGGAACAGAGTCAGAATGTTTCCACAGACCTTTCTCTGTATTTTAATTTTGGGAACCCTGAAGGGGGCCTTACCTCAACACATTCATGGGCAATTATTTCACGTACAAAAAGAGTAGGCAGAGAAACAACATGCATCTAAATAATCAATAGATTAATGACCAAATTAAAACATGGAGACAAATGATAACAAAAATACAATAGTCCAATATTTGTGAGATGCTGCAAAGGCCATTCTAAGAGGGAAGTACATAGCAATATATGCCTGCCACAAGAAATAAGAACAATCCCAAATAAACAGTCTAAACTCACAGTTAAAGAACCAGGGAAAAGAAGAATAAATGAAACCTGAAGTTAGTAGGAGGGACATAATAAAGATTACAGCAGAAATAATATAGAGAAGACTAAAACAATAGAGACAGTTAATAAAACTAAGAACTGGTTCATTGAGAAGATAAACAAAATAGATAAATCTAGCCAGACATATAAAAAAAAAAGAGAGTACACAAATAAAAAAGTCAGAAATGAAAAAGGAACAGTCAAAACAGATACCACAAAAAATACAAAGAATTATTAAAGAACACTATGAAAAATTATGTGCCAATAAATTAGACATCCTAGAAGAAACAGAAAAATTCCTAGAAAAATACAACCTTCCAAGACTGACCCAGGATGAAACAGAAAATCTGAACAAACCAATCACCAGTAATTAAGTCAAACTGGTAATCAAAAATTTCCCCAAACAAAAAGTTCCAGGTACAGATGGATTCACAGATTAATTCTACCAAACATTTAAAGAAAGGCTAATACCACATCCTTTTAGAAGTATTCCAAAAAGTAGAAGAGGAGGGAGTGCTTCCAAACACATTCTACTGAGGCCAGCATCACTCTAATACCAAAATCAGGCAAACACAACACAAAAAAGAAAATTTTAGACCAATATCCTTGATGAACATAGATGCAAAATTCTTCAACAAAATATTAGCAAACCAAATTCAAAAATACATCAAAAGGATCATCTATCATGACCAAGTGGGATATATTCCAGGGAAGCAACAATGATATAATATTCATAAATCCATCAATATAATGCACCACATTAAAAAAAAGGACAAAAACCACATGATCAGAAGCAGAGAAAAGATGGTGGTGTGAGTAGAGCAGCAGAAATCTTCTCCCCAAACCACATATATCTATGAAAATATGACAAAGACAACTCTTCCTAGTATAAAGACCAGAGAACACAGGACAACATCCAGAACACATCCAGACCTGTGAAAACCCAACACCTCATGAAGGGGGGAAGATACAAGCCCCGGCCCAGCGGGTCCCGAGCACCCCTTCCCCCAGCTCCCAGCAGGAGGAGAGAGGTCTGAGCGGGAGGGAGAAGGAGGCCAGGACTGCTGAACACCCAGCTATCTGGAACAGTGCACAGACACAGTGCATGCATGGGGCCCTGGATACTACGGAAACAGGGCAGCAAGAACGGTGAGTGGGTACAGGAGGCAGGCACCGGAGGACAAAAGAAAAGCGAGTGGCGATCTTTTTTGTTGTTGTTGTTGCTGTTGTTGTTTTGTTGCGGTGAGTGTTTTTGGAGGTCTTAAAGGGACAGAGACCCCAATATTAGGGAAACAGGGCAGCAAGACCTGCAAGCGGGAATTGGAGACCGGCTCCGAGGGCAAAAGAAAAGCGAGCGGTCACTTTTTTATTTTTTTGTGGTCATTGTTTTGTTTTGGTGGGTGCTTTTTGGAAGTCATAAAGGGGCAGGGTGGGACACTTAGTCAAGAGGTAGGGAGTCCAGGGATCTCTGGGCACCCTAATACACAGGGCTACAGGGAGCATGGAGGCCCCTTATGGAGATAAATAGCCTCCTGGCTGCTCCCCCTCCAACGCAACTCCACCACTTTGGAGTAGCAGCCCGAGCCAGGCCAGCCCACAGCAACAGCGGAGATAAACTCCATAGCAAACGGGCAGGTAGCAGAAGCCCTGTCTGCGCACAGCTGCCCAGCACAAGCCACTAGAGGTCACTATTCTCCCAGAAGAGGAAGGCCACAAACCAACAAGAAGGGAAGTTCTTCCAGCCGTCACTCGTCCCAGCTCTGCAAACTATTCCTATCACCATGAAAAGACAAAATTACAGGCAAACGAAGATCACAGAGACACCAGAGAAAGAGACAGACCTAACCAGATTTCCTGACAAAGAATTCAAAATAAAAATCATAAACAGGCTGACAGAGATGCAGAGAAATACGCAAGAAAAATGGGATGAAGTCCAGAGGGAGATCACAGATGCCAGAAAGGAGATTACAGAAATGAAACAAACTCTGGAAGGATTTATAAGCAGAATGGATAAGATGAAAGAGGCCATTGATGGAATTGAAACCAGAGAACAGGAACGCATAGAAGCTGACATAGAGAGAGATAAAAGGATCTCCAGGAATGAAACAATATTAAGAGAACTGTGTGACAAATTCAAAAGGAACAATATCCGTATTATAGGGGTCCCAGAAAAAGAAGAGAGAGGAAAAGGGAAGGAAAGTATCTTGGAAGAAATAATTGCAGAAAACTTCCCCAAACTGGGGGAGGAAATAATCGAACACACGACGGAAATAGACAGAAACCCCAACAGAAAGGATCCAAGGAGGACAACACCAAGACACATAATAATTAAAATGGCAAAGATCAAGGACAAGGAAAGAGTTTTAAAGGCACCTAGAGAGAAAAAGGTCACCTATAAAGGAAAACTCATCAGGCTAACATCAGACTTCTCAACAGAAACTCTACATGCCAGAAGAGAATGGCATGATATATTTAATGCAATGAAACAGAAGGGCCTTGAACCAAGGATACTGTATCCACCATGACTATCATTTATATATGATTGCGGGATTAAACAATTCCCAGACAAGCAAAAGCTGAGAGAACTAGCTTCACACAAACCACCTCTACAGGGCAATTTAAAGGGACTGCTCTAGATGGGAGCACTCCTAGAAAGAGCACAGAACAAAACACCCAACATATGAAGAATGGAGGAGGAGGAATAAGAAGGGACAGAAGAAAAGAACCTCCACACAGTGTATATAACAGCTCAATAAGCGAGCTAAGTTAGGCAGTAAGATACTAAAGAGGTGAAACTTGAATCTTTGGTAACCATGAATTTAAAGCCAGCAATGGCAATAAGTACATATATTTCAATAGTCACCCTAAATGTAAATGGACCGAATGCACCAATCAAAAGACACAGAGTAATAGAATGGATAAAAAACCAAGACCCATCTATATGCTGCTTACAAGAAACTCACCTCAAACCGAAAGACATGTAAAGACTAAAAGTCAAGGGATGGAAAATCATATTTCAGGCAAAAAACAGCGAGAAGAAAGCAGGGGTTGCAGTACTAATCTCAGACAAAATAGAATTCAAAACAAAGAAAGTAACAAGAGATAAAGAAGGACACTACACAATGATAAAGGGCTTAATCCAACAAGAGGATATAACCATTCTAAATATATATGCACCCAACACAGAGGCACCAGCATATGTGAAACAAATACAAACAGAACTAAAGAGGGAAATAGACTGCAATGCATAAATTTTAGGAGATTTCAAAAAACCCTCACCCCAAAGGATAGATCCACCAGGCAGAAAATAAGTAAGGACACGGAAGCACTGAACAACACAGTAGAGCAGATGGAACTAATAGACATCTATAGAACACTACATCCAAAAGCAGCAGAATATACAATCTTCTTAAGTGCACATAGAACATTCTCAAGAATACACCACATATTAGCCCAAAAAAAGAGCATCAGCAAATTCCAAAATATTGAAATTCTACCAACCAATTTTTCAGACCACAAAGGTAAAAAACTAGAAATAAATTCTACAAAGAAAACAAAAAGGCACACAAACACACAGAGGCTTAACAACATGCTTCTAAATAATCAATGGATGAACAAACAAATCAAAATAGAGATGAAGGAATACATAGAAACAAATGAAAACAACAACACAAAGCCCCAACTTCTGGGGGACGCAGCGAAAGTAATCTTAACAGGAAATTATATAGTGATTCAGGCACAATTGAAGAAGGAAGAACAATCCCAAATGAATAGTCTAACAACACAATTATGGAAACTGGAAAAAGAAAAACAAATGAGACCTAAAGTCAGCAGGAGGGACATAATAAAGATCAGAGAAGAAATAAATAAAATTGAGAAGCATAAAACAATAGCAAAAATCGATGAAACCAAGAGCTGGTTCTTTTAGAAAATAAACAAAATAGATAAGCCTCTAGCTAAACTTATTAAGAGAAAAAGAGAATCAACACAAATCAACAGATTCAGAAATGAGAATGGAAAAGTCACGACAGACTCCACAGAAATACAAAGAATTATTAAAGACTACTATGAAAACCAATATGCCAACAAGCTGGAAAACTTAGAAGAAATGGACAACTTCCTAGAAAAATACAACCTTCAAAGACGGACCAAGGAAGAAACACAAAAGTTAAACAAACCAATTACAAGCAAAGAAATTGAAATGGTATTCAAAAAACTACCCAAGAACAAAACCCCAGGGCTGGACGGATTTTACCTCGGAATTTTATCAGACACACAGAGAAGACATAATACCCATTCTCCTTAAAGTGTTCCAAAAAACAGAAGAGGAGGGAATACTCCCAAACTCATTATATGAAGCCAACATCACCCTAATACCAAAACCAGACAAAGACCCCACCAAAAAAGAAAATTACAGACCAATATCCCTGATGAATGTAGATGCAAAAATACTTAATAAAATATTAGCAAACCAAATTAAAAAGTATATCAAAAGGATCATACACCATGGCCAAGTGGGATTCATCCCAGGGACACAAGGATGGTACAACATTCCAAAATCCATCAACATCATCCACCACATAAACAAAAAGGAAGACAAAAACCACATGATCATCTCCATAGATGCTGAAAAAGCATTTGACAAACTTCAAAATCCATTCATGATAAAAAGTCTCAGCAAAATGGGAATAGAGGGCAATTACCTCAAAATAATAAAGGCCATATATGATAAACCCACAGCCAGCATTATACTAAACAGCGAGAAGCTGAAAGCATTTCGTCTGAGATCGGGAACCAGACAGGGATGCCCACACTTCCCACTGTTATTTAACATAGTACTGTAATTCCTAGCCACGGCAATCAGACAAAACAAAGAAATACAAGGAATCCAGATTGGTAAAGTTAAACTGTCACTATTTGCAGATGATATGATACTGTACATAAAAAACCCTAAAGACTCCACTCCAAAACTACTAGAACTGATATTGGAATACAGCAAAGTTCCAGGATACAAAATTAACATACAGAAATCTGCAGCTTTCCTATACACTAACAATGAACCTATAGAAAGAGAAATCAGGAAAACAATTTCATTCACCATTGCATCAAAAAGAATAAAATACCTAGGAATAAACCTAACCAAAGAAGTGAAAGACTTATACTCTGAAAACTACAAGTCACTCTTAAGAGAAATTAAAGGGGACACTAACAAACGGAAACTCATCCCCTGCTCACGGCTAGGAAGAATTAATATCATCAAAATGGCCATCCTGCCTAGAGCAATATACAGATTTGATGCAATCCCTATCAAATTACCAGCAACATTCTTCAATGAATTGGAACAAATAACTCAAAAATTCATATGGAAAAACCAAAGATCCCGAATAGCCAAGGCAAACCTGAGAAAGAAGAATAACGTAGGGGGGATTTCACACCCCAACTTCAAGCTCTACTACAAAGCCATAGTAATCAAGACAATTTGGTACTGGCACAAGAACAGAGCCACAGACCAGTGGAACAGATTAGAGACTCCAGAAATTAACCCAAAAATACATGGTCAATTAATACTTGATAAAGGAGCCATGGACATACAATGGCAAAATGACAGTGTCTTCAACAGATGGTGCTGGCAAAACTGGACAGCTACATGTAGGAGAATGAAACTGGATCATTGTCTAACCCCATATAAAAAGGTAAACTCAAAATGGATCAAAGACCTGAATGTAAGTCATGAAACCATTAAACTCGTGGGAAAAAAAATAGGCAAAAACTTATTAGACATAAACATGAGTGACCTCTTCTTGAACATATCTCCCCAGGCAAGGGAAACAACAGCAAAAATGAACAGGAGGGACTATATAAAGCTGAAAACTTCTGTACAGCAAAAGACACCATCAATAGAACAAAAAGGAACCCTACAGTATGGGAGAATGTATTTGTAAATGACATATCCGATAAAGGCTTGATGTCCAAAATATATAAACAGCTCACTCACATCAACAAAAATCAAATAATCCAATTAAAAAATAGGCAGAGGAACTGAACAGACAGTTCTCCAAAAAAGAAGTACATATGGCCAACAGACACATGAAAAGATGCTCCACATCACTAATTATTAGAGAAATGCAAATTAAAACTACAATGAGGTATCACCTCACACCAGTAAGGATGGCTGCCATCTAAAAGACAAACAACAACAAATGTTGGTGAGGCTGTGGAGAAAGGGGAACCCTCCTACACTGCTGGTGGGAATGTAAATTAGTTCAACCATTGTGGAAAGCAGTATGGAGGTTCATCAAAATGCTCAAAACAGACTTACCATTTGACCCAGGAATTCCACTCCTAGGAATTAACCCTAAGAACGCAGCAATCAAGTTTGAGAAAGACAGATGCACCCCTATGTTTATTGCAGCACTATTTACAATAGCCAAGAATTGGAAGCAACCTAAATGTCCATCGGTAGATGAATGGATAAAGAAGATGTGGTACATATACACAATGGAATACTACTCAGCTATAAGAAGAAAACAAATCCTACCATTTGCAGCAACATGGATGGAGCTGGAGGGTATTATGCTCAGTGAAATAAGCCAAATGGAGAAAGAGAACTACCAAATGATTTCACTAATCTGTGGAGTATAAGAACAAAGGAAAAACTGAAGGAACGGAACAGCAGCGGAATCACAGAACCCAAGAATGGACTAACAGGTACCAATGGGAAAGGGACGGGGGAGGATGGGTGGGTAGGGAGGGATAAGGGGGGGGAAGAAGAAGGGTGGTATTAAGATTAGCATGCATAGGCAGGGTGGGAGAAAGGGGAGGGCTGTACAACACAGAGAAGACAAATAGTGGTTCTACAACATTTTGCTATACTGATGGACAGGGACTGTAAAGGGGTTTAGAGGGGGGACCTGGTATAGGGGAAAGCCTAGTAAACATAATATTCCTCATGTAAGTGTAGATTAAAGATAACAAAAAAAAGAAAGAAAGAAAAGGGGGATTACTCCCTGATAGGATAAAACTAACTGTAAATCAATGATTAATGCATGTTTTAAATATCCTTAATTTTGATCACTTAAAGGGTGTCAGATGATCGGCTATGAAGGTACAGTTTTCTGATAATATTCCTTTCTCTTAAAAAAAAAAAAAGCAGTTCCTGTGTGGTGACTTCCAATGAGTTCTACACAATGGCATAAAGGGCATATCAAAGTGTGGGCAAAGGGTCTGTTTGTGTTCATACAGAGGTTCAAAGCCTAATTTGGCCACCCAGAAAATGAACTAAGATATGCTATGAAGAAGAACTTCCAACATCAGCACTCTCTGGAAGAATCAGAGCAGAAGATGATCATCAAAAAACCTCAACAAAGATCCAGGCGATGCTGCAGTTGTAGCTGCATTCATCCCTCTGGTTCCTGGACTTACCATTGAAATGAAGAAGGAGATATCTCAGCTGGCCTGTGCATACAGTAAAACAACAAATTTGACTGGATCTATACTGTTGGAACTCAAACAAGAATTAGAAGAAGTGCAAGTTGTAGCGCTCCAAAATCTTACAACTACACACTATCTACTGTTAAAAGAACATACGGGATGTGAACAGTTCCCAGTAACCGGTTGTTTTAATTTGTCTGATTTCTCTCAGACTGTCCAAGTACAGTTGGACAATATCCATTATATCATAGAGAAATTTTCACAAATGTCTAGGGTGCCTAACTGGTTTTCTTGGCTTCACTGGAGATGGATGGTAAATATAGATCTGCTTTGGTTATGTAACTGTATTCCTATTATGTTAATGTGTGTGTGCAATTTAATTAGTAGTTTAAAACCCATACATGCTTCAGTTACTCTACAAGAAGATATGTCAAAGAAATATTCAACCTTCCCATGTTTTCTTCCATCTGCTACCTCTATAGCTTTTCTTCTTCCTTCCTAATTACAACCCTTAAATAGAATTCGTGCCTCATATCGAATTTACCGAGTATCATAATTCCTCCAAGTGGTAAAGATACCTCAAGACAAATGCTGGGCATAGAAGCCACAGGGCATAAATCTGCAAAGAAGTAAAAAGCTAACCTTCTCAAACAATATGGCTTCTCTCTCACTTACCAACTTTACATTTCCCTGTATGGCCCTGGAAGATGATGGGATAGTCAGAGACGGGTAAGATTCCTCAAGGGAAGAACAACCTAAGACAGACACAGTCGCAGGGGGGCCATCAGGTGAGAAATTGGGGATCAACAGAGGTGAGGCTTTGAACCTCACACCCCCTTGTTTTGAGAGAAATCTTCTGGATCCATGGATGTTTTATTGCCCTTGTCTAGCTTGAATTAACACATAGTCTACAGGCACATACCTGATCATCTACATTTGCTCTCTTACAACACTAAACTATGTTTTCTACCTTTATCTTGCATCTACCTACCACTTCAGCATTTTATTAAAAACAATAATAATAATAATAATAATAATAAAGGGGGAAATGTGGGATTCACATATAAATCAAGTATAAAAATGAAACAAATATTTATATTTGACCTGATTGTTTATAGTTCATAATGCGGATCAAAACTGAAAGTTTTTCTGATGACTACCCTTGTACTGTTCACCATGTAAGAACTTATTCACTATGTAAGAATTTGTTCACCATGTAAGAACTTGTTCGTTATGCTTCAGAAGATTGGAGACTGACGAGAATTAGGCTTGGGGTGGATTAATGACTGTGCATTGAGCATTGAGTCCCCTATACAGAATTTTATTGTTGTTAACAACCATTTGATCTATAAATATGAAAGGTGCCCTCTAAAAAAAAAAACGACCACACAATCATCTCCATAGATACTGAAAAAGCATTTGACAAAATTCAACATCCTTTCATGATAAAAACTCAACAAAATGGACATAGAGGGTACATATTTCAACATAATAAAGGCCATATATGACAAAGCAACAGCTAACATCATACTCAATCACAAAAAGCTGGCAGCTTTTCCTCTAAGATCAGGAACAAGACAAGGATGTCCACTCTCACCACTCTTACTCAACATTTACTGGGGGTCCTAGTCATGGCAATCAGACAACACAAAGAGAAAAAAGGCATCCAAATTTGTAGGGAAGAAATTAAACTATCATTATTTGACATGATAGTATATATAGAAACCCTAAAGACTCCAAAAAAAAATTAGAACTAATAAATGGATTCAGCATAGTTGCAGGATACAAAATTAATACACAGAAATTTGTTGCATTCCTATGTACTAACAATGAGCTAGCAGAAACAGAAATCAGTAAAACAATTTCATTTACAATTGCAACAAAAAGAATAAAAAACTTAGGAATAAATCTTTCAACTGTATTTCAGAATACAGATGAAAGACATGTATTCTGAAAACTATAAGACACCCATGAGAGAAATTAAATAAGACACAAATAAATGGAAATATATCCCATGCTCATGGATAGGAAGAATTAATATTTTCCAAATGGACATCTGGCCCAATGCAATTTGCAGATTCAGTGCAATCCCTATCAAAACACCAACAGCATTTTTCAATGAACTAGAACAAATAGTTCTAAAGACCCCAAATAGTGAAAGCAATCCTGAGAAGGAAAAATAAAGCTGGGGGGATTATGCTCCTCAACTTCAAGCTCCACTACAAAGCCACAGTAATCAAGACAATTTGGTACTGGCACAAGAACAGACCCATAGACCAATGGAACAGACTAGAGAGCCCTGATATAAACCCGAGCATATATGGTCAATTAATATATGATAAAGGAGCCATGGACATACAATGGGGAAAATGACAGCCCCTTCAATAGCTGCTGTTGGCAAAACTGAACAGCTACATGCAAGAGAATGTAACTGGATTATTGTTTAACCCCATACACAAAAGTAAACTCAAAATGGATCAAAGACCTGAATGTAAGTCATGAAACAAAAAAACTCTTAGAAGACAACATAGGCAAAAATCTCCTGAATATAAGCATGAGCAACTTCTTCCTGAACGTATCTCCTTGAGCAAGGGAAATAAAAGCAAAAATGAACTCATGGAACTGTATCAAACTTAAAAGTTTCTGTACAGCAAAGGACACCATCAACAGAACAAAAAGGCTTCCTACAGTATGGGAGTATATATTTGTTAATGACATATCTGACAAGGGGTTAACACAAAAAAAGATAATATAAAGGACTTTCATGCCTCAACACCCAAAAAGCAAATAACCCAATCAACAAATGGGCAGAGGATATGAAGAGACAGTTCTCCAAAGAAGAAATTCAGATGGCCAACAGACACATGAAAAGATGCTCCACATCACTAATCATCAGGGAAATGCATATTAAAACCACAATGTGATATCACCTCACACTAGTTAGGATGGCCAGCATCAAAAAGACTAAGAACAACAAATGCTGGCAAGGATGCAGAGAAAGGGGAGCCCTCCTACACTGCTGGTGGGTATGTAGACTAGTTCAACCATTGTGGAAAGCAATATGGAGGTTCCTCAAAAAACTAAAAATAGAAATACCATTTGACCCGGGAATCCCACTCCTTGGAATTTACCCAAACAATTCAAGCTCTCAGATTCAAAAAGACATATCAAAACACCAACAGCATTTTTACCCAAACAAAAGAAGTTCTCAGATTCAAAAAGACATATCAAAACACCAGCAACATTTTTCAATGAACTAGAACAAATAGTTCTAAAACCCCCAAATAGTGAAAGCAATCCTGAGAAAGAACAAAGCTGGGGATATGATGCTCCCTGACTTAAAGCTATCCTACAGAGTTACAGTACTCAAAACAATATGGTACTGACACAAGAACAGATCCATAGATCAGTGAAACAGAATAGAGAGCCCAGATATAAACCAATTCATATATGGTCAATTAATATATGATAAAAGAGCCATGGAATTACAATGGTGAAATGATAGCCTCTTCAATAACTGGTGTTGGAAAACTGGACAGCTACATGCAAGAGAATGAAATTGTATTACTGCCTATCTCCATACATAGGAGTAAACTTGAAATGGATTAAAGACCTAAATATAAGACATGAAACCATGAAATTCATAGATGAAAATATAGACATAAGTCTCTGGATCATAAGCATGAGCAATTTTTTCCTGGACATATACCCTCAGGCAGGGGAAACAAAATCTAAAATGAACAAGTAACACTACATCGAACTAAATAGCTGCTGTACAGCAAAGGACACCATCAGCAGAACAAAAAGGCAACCTACAGTATGGGAGAATATAATTATAAATGATTTATCTGATAAGAGGCTAACATCCAAAATATATAGAGTTCATACTCAACCCCTCAAAAAACCAACCAAACAAAAAACAAATAACTGAATTGAAAATGGGCAGAGGAACTGAACAGACATTTCTCCAAAGAAGAAATTCAGATGGCCAATAGGCACATGTAAAGATGCTCTATATCTCTAATTATCAGGAAAATGCAAATGTCACCTCACACCAGTAAGAAAGGCCACTATCCAAATGAGGAAAAAATAATAAGAGTTGGCAAGGATGTGAAGAAATGGGAACCTGTCTACACTGTTGGTGGGAATGTCCTTGGGGCAGCCTCTGTGAAAAGCAGTATGGAGTTTCCTCAGAAAACTAAAAATAGGAATACCACTTGACTCAGGAATTCCACTTCTAGGAATTTATCTGAAGAATATGAAATCCCTGATTCAAAAAGCTATGTGCTCTCCTACGTTTATTGCTGCACCATTTACAATAGTCAAGATATGAAAGCAACCTAAATTCCATTAATAGATAAATGGATAAAGAAGAAGTGGAACATATATACGTGATGTAATATTATTCAGCAATAAAATAGAAATCCTGCCATTTGCAACAACATGGATGGATCTAGAGGGTATTATGTTCAGTGAAATTAGCCAGGTGGAGAAAGACAAATACCATATGAGTTCTTTTACTTGTGCAATATAAATACAAAGCAAATAGAATGAACAAAATAGCAGTACTCATAGATACTGAGGAGTGACTGGTGGTTACTATAGGGAAGGGGATGGGGTGACTGAGTGGGGTGGTTAAGGGAGATAAAGTGGCACAAAAATTCTCAGTCATAATGTAGGTTGATCACAGGGATAGTAGTAGTGCATGAAGAAATAGTCAATGATTCTGTAATAACTTCTTATTTTGATGTACAGTAGCTGTACTAGTTGGGGGGTAGGTTTAATAATACTGGTAACTGTTGAACATACAATGTGTTGTATGTTTGAGACTAATGTAAGATTGTATATCAACTAAACTTCAATAAAAATAAAAGAGCAGGCAATTTCATTTCATTCCTCACTTCACTGTTATTTTGGGATCTTCAGTTCAGACAGTACAATTGAGTTTTAGAAACATTACATCAGGCATTGCAAAATGAGACAATGAAGTGGTTTCCAAGTTTTCTCTAGTGACTGAGGTCTGAGACACCAAACCCTAGGTAGGAACTAGAACATCAGATAGGAATCTCGGAAGGGGAGAGGATTAAATAGACACCACTACTAAATAATAGTCTCAACAAAGTTTCTTTTAGGTGGGGCTTTTAATCTTTCTCACAGACCAATGCCTTGTATTTTTACCAGTTAGGATAGCATTCCTGACCCAAAGCAGGCCTGAGACCCTGAATCTTGAAAGGCTTGGCAAGGGAGAAAGTCCTAGCCTTTACTTCAAGTTGAATATTTATTACAGTATCTTTTTCAGAACCACACAGGCTCAGGCTGGAGTGGCAATGTCAGTTTTAAGTTCCTGCTGTTGCAGAGAAGCCTTAGGGAGGCCTTGTCTGACCTCTGACTAGGTGTCAAGACAATCTGTCCCCTAAAAGGCAATTTGGACAAAAGCCAATTGTGTAGGAAGGTTGTATATGACCAGGTCCACTCCAGAAATTAAAAGAATATCAGGTGAGCATATGAGGAACATTAACTCACTGAAGGCTCTGAGGGCAGAGCAGGGGTAAGATATCAAGGATAGCACGTGGTCCTAGGGTTGATAGCCTGCCATATTGGTACTGGTGTCAGGGCTACATTCCTATTTGCATGGGGATGTGAATCGTACTGCTGGTTACCAGGTGAAGGGGCAGATGTATTGGACCAAAAAAACAAATCAGCAGGTGACTTGGGTCAGAGTTTCACCACTTCCATGCTGAAAGGGTATCTCGCTGTGACCCTCCTTACCTCAGAACAACTCAGGAGACATGAGCCCATGAAAGAGATTTAATTATATGAAAAAGAAAAATGGCTGCCCCCAGAGAGAGGGAGTAGCAGCTGGTGGGGGAGGAAGCGTGTTTTTAAGGAGTAGGGGTAGGGTGTGTTCCACATTGGTGATGGATCTTAAGGGGTGGGCGACCATCTGGTCAGTGGTGATCGGATCTTATGGGGTGGGGGTCTTAGTGCAACAGAATTTGCCTTCATCCCCATCTTTATCTTTTCTTAATTGGGCCTCTGGGGAACTGGGTGTAGAATCTCATTCTCTAGCTACTTCCTGCTGGATGGGGGCACAGATTCTGGGGTTAGCGAGGCCATTGCTGTAGAGTTGGGGAAGGGCAGGCATCTTGAGATGATTCATGATGCCATCTAGCTGGTTTCGTTATTCTTTGTGAGAAGGCCTTGATAGCCCTGGAGGAGTAACTGGTTGACAGTATGGTTAGAAATGTTCAAAATTTGATTTTGAATGAACTTTTGGAATAGGTTAATGAAGCAGGGAAGGAAAAGGAGAATAATAATAATAAAGGTAATAGGGGCTAGGAGGAGCAGGAGCCAATTGAAGGGGTAAGGGAACTGATTGTTTGGGGAGCTTTCTAGGAGTTTGGAGGCTTGTTCATGGAGGTGTTTTGTGCCATGCTGGACGAGACTGGATTTGTTGGTGTAGAAGCAGCATTGTTCTTGAAGTCTGGCACATATGCTGCCTTATGCAGATGTAAGGAGGTCCTGTTTGGGTTGTAGAGTAGATTACTGGAGGATTTGTAGTCTGTGGAGCTGAAGGTGTAAGGGGTCCCTTTAGGATGGAGGAGGAGGAGAATCGTGAAGAATGCATTTTTGAGGTTGAGGACAGAAAAGTGAGTGTTGGAAGCAGGAATGGTGGACAATAAAGTAGAGGAGTTAGGAACAACTGAATGGATTGGAATAATAGCTGCACTGATAATTCTTAAATCTTGAAGTAGCTTATAAGAACCATTAGGTTTTTTGATAGCCAGTATCAGGGTGTTGTAAGGGGAATTGGCTGGTCTCAAAAGACCTTTTGTAGAAGAGGTATTGAGACTGTGAGGGGAATGAAGTACAGTCTTCGAGTTTGATGGTTACGGATGGGCAGGAGGCAATAGAGGAGGTAGAGGTGTCCCAGATTGTGGGGTTTACTTGGCAAGGGGGTAAGAGAAAAGGGGAGGGAGGTGGGTCTGGAATGGTTTGGAGAGCAAGTAGAAAAGGAATCGAAGGCGAGTCGGGGTTGAGGCGTGGGCCAAAGGTAAAGGAGATAAGAGTCCCTAGCTTGGATAAAAGGTCTCTTCCCATAAGGGGAACCGGACAACAGGGAATCACTAAAGAGGAATGAGAGAGAGTAATGCCCTTAAAGAGGCAGGGAAGCATGGGAGTTTGTAAAGGTTGATAAGCTGTGCCCTCTACCACTACTATAGAGGATGGTGAGAGGGATGTAGGTCCCTAAAACTCCTTCAGGACTGAGTAGGTGGCCCCGGTGTCCAAAAGGAAAGAGATGGGCCTACCTGCTACCACAATACTTACCCTGGGTTCCTACCATTACCCTGATGATGGTAGTGGTCGGGTGGAGGAGTCCTAGGCCCTCAATTATCAGTTGCCAGACCCAGAAGGTCTATGTGTAGAGTGTTAGAGCTGGATGGCCTGGCACCTCTCAGTGTGCAAGGACAGTCAACAGCCCAGTGTCCCTCCTGATGTCACTTAGGGCATGGACCGGGGGGCTTCCAGGGATTTGGGCAGGCTCTAGTCCAATGACCCATTTGACCACATTTGAAGCACGGACCAGAAGATCCTCCTGGCCGCCTATTAGGAAGTGAGGATACCTGAGCACCGGTGGTTGGGGTAGGTTGAAAGGCTTTAGCCAGCATTTGATATTTTTGTTTATGGGGCCTTTTCATCTCTTCCATTACATACTTTGAAGGTCACTGCCAGGACTTCTGCCTGAGGAGTTAAGGGTCCCTTCTCTAGACATTTAAGTTTAGCCTTAATGTTGGGGAAACTCTGGGTGAAGAAGTAGGTCCATTTATATTGTCTCCCATCTGGGGTGTCAGGGTCTAGGTTTGTATATTGTAAAAGAGCTTTGGTGAGGTGGTCTAGAAACATAAAGGGATTATCATTTTTATCCTGAATAACCTCTTGGACTTTTTTATAGCTAATGGCTTTATTGACTGACTTTCTGAGACCCCCCACGAGGCAGGTGATGAATTGATCTCAACTGGTGACTCCCACTGCTGTATTATAGTCCCAGTTAGGGTCTCGGTCAGGAACCTCCTCAGCATGAATTGGATGAGCTGGAGTAGTTTGGTGAACCTCATCAGCATGAGTTCTAGCCTGTTCCCAGACTCACACTCCTCAGGCAAAAGTGTGTTGGATAGGATCATGTGAATATAATGAAAGGTAAGATCATATGACTGAGTTGGGTACTGGAACTCTTTTATGTAAGTAGCTGGGTTGGAGGGGAAAGGGCCTAATCTTTTCTCAGTTTGAGATAGGTTGGAGGGAGAGAAAGGGACATGGACCTGGACAACGCCCTCTGTACTGGCTACTTCCCGTAGTGGGGCTAGGATCTGGGTTCAAGAGCGAGTGACTGGAGGACTTGGTGAGTGACTGGGTGAGGGAAGGGGAACTGTTTGTAGAGGAGGAGGAGGTGCTGCGGCTCCTGCAACGGCAGTAGGGGAGCTGGGAGGGCTGGGATTTTGCTCTTGCAGAGAAGGAGGTTGGTGCAGGAAAGGAACTGGGGTTTGAGATCAGTAGGGAAGAAGTTCATCAGCAGGGTCAAAGTCAGAGGATGTGGTGGGAATTGGTGGGTGGTGAGTGAAGATGTTTAGGATTGCAGGCGAGACAGAGAATGGGCTTCGTTCAGAGGTAGGAGAAAGCCTGGATATATGGGATCTCTTCCCATTTGCCTGTGTGCACAGAAGTTGTATAAGTTGTGGAAAATTTTAGGATCTAAAGAGCCATTGGGAGGCCATTTAGACTGATTGTCCAAGGAATATTGTGGCCAGATCTCATTACAGTAGTGAATAAGCCTGAAAGGTCTGAGGTCTAGAGTGAGGTGGAGGGGTTTTAGATTATTGAGTAAGCACCCTAGTGGTGAATCTGTTGGAATGGAGGGGCCAGATCCCATGGTGAGAATGAGACCATTCACAAGTCACTGAGGCATCTCAGAGCAATTGAGAAGGTCGCAGAGAAGACCAGACACATTTAGAGGTGGTGACACCTCTAACTGGGGGGTCGAGGCAAAAACGCTGAGGAGGCTCAGTACCTGGTACCAAGAGTTTACAAGTAGAGTAGATACGTAGATAAAGGGAGACTGGGCCTCAGTGAATGAGGATTCTTACCATTGGGAGGCAGAGAAGGGTCAACTATGGGGACCAACTGTGACTCTGAAAGTAATGGTTGAGGGTGCCCCTGTCCCAGAGGAGCCCTTGGGTGTGCCAGATACTCAGTGGTCACTTCCAAGGTTCCAAAGGAACATTTAAGTTGACCGTGAAAGGGATACCTACCAAATTGAAGGCCAATGTTGGGCGAGAAGACGAGCACCCGAGGAAATGGACAGTGAGCCCATGGAAGAGTATCAGGCAGTGAGGGTTCCCAAAGCAGCTCAAGTTTCCAGAGGAAGAGCAAAGTCAATGGGAGAACCTCACCCAAAGTCATGACACCAATGAAAGGGTATCTCGCAGCGACCCTCCTTACCTCAGAACAACTCAGGAGACATGAGCCCACGCAAGAGATTTTATTTTCTGAATGAGAAAAATGGCTGCCCCCAGAGAAAGGGAGCAGCAGCTTGTGGGTGAGGAAGCGCATTTTTTTTTCTTTTTTTGAGAGGGCATCTCTCATGTTTATTGATCAAATGGTTGTTAACAACAACAAAATTCTGTATAGGGGGGTCAATGCTCAACGCACAATCATTAATCCATCTCAAGCCTAGTTCTCGTCAGTCTTCAATCTTCTGAAGCACAACAAACAAGTTCCCACATAGTGACCGAATTCCTACATAGTGAACAAGCTCCCACATGGGGAACAGTACAAGGGCACGCACCACAGAAACCTTCGGTTCTGATCACGCACCATGAACTATAAACAATCAGGTCAAATATGAACATTCGTTTGATTTTTATACTTGATTTATATGTGGATCCCACATTTCTCCCCTTATTATTATTATCATTTTTATTTTTAATAAACTGCCAAAGTGGTAGGCAGATGCAAGATAAAGGCAGAAAACAGTTTAGTGCTGCAAGAGAGCAATTGTAGATGATCAGGTGTGTGCCTGCAGACCACGCGCTAATCCGAGCCAGACAAGGGCAACAAAACATCCATGGATGCAGAAGCGCTCTGTCAACACAGGCGGGGTGGGGGGGTGAGGCTCCAAGCTTCACCACTGCCGCTCCCCAATTTCTCACCCGATGGCCCCCCTCCGACTGTGCCCGTCCTAGGTCATTCCTCCCTTGAGGAATCCCACCCGTCTCTGGCCAACCAGCCATCCTCCAGGGCCACACAGGGAAATGTAAAGTTGGTAAGTGAGAGAGAAGCCATATTGTTTGAAAAGGTCAGCTTTTCACTTCCTTGCAGATTTATGCCCTGTGGCTTCCATGCCCAGCACCTGTCCCGAGGCATCTCTACCACATGGAGGAACCATGACACTCGGCAAATTCGACATGAGGCACGAACTCCATTCAAGAGTTGCAATTAGAAAGGGAGAAGAAAGGCTACAGAGGCAGCATATGGAAGAAAACATGGGAGGATTGATTATTTCTTTGACATATCTGAGGAAGCTTATTTTTTTTTGAGAGGGCATCTCTCATATTTATTGATCAAATGGTTGTTAACAACAATAAAATTCTGTATAGGGGGGTCAATGCTCAATGCACAACCATTAATCCATCTCAAGCCTAATTCTCATCAGTCTCCAATCTTCTAAAGCATAACGAACAAGTTCTTACATGGTGAACGAATTCTTACATAGTGAATAAATTCTTACATGGTGAAGAGTACAAGGGCATTCATCACAGAAACTTTCGGTTTTGATCACGCATTATGAACTATAAACAATCAGGTCAAATATGAATATTTGTTTGATTTTTATACTTGATTTATATGTGGATCCCACATTTCTCCCTTTATTATTATTATTATTTTTATTTCAATAAAATGTTGAAGTGGTAGGTAGATGCAAGATAAAGGTAGAAAACATAGTTTAGTGCTGCAAGAGGGCAAATGTAGATGATCAGGTCTGTGCCTATGGACTAAGTATTAATCCAAGCTAGACAAGGGCAGCAAAACATCCACGGATGCAGAAGATTTCTCTCAAAACAGGGGGGGGTGAGGTTCTGAGCCTCACCTCTGTTGATCTCCAATTTCTCACCTGATGGCGCCCTTGTGACTGTGCCTGTCTTAGGTTGTTCCTCCCTTGAGGAATCTTACCTGTCTCTGGCTAACCAGTCATCTTCCAGGGCCATACAGGGAAATGTAAAGTTGGTAAGTGAGAGAGAAGCCATATTGTTTGAAAAGGTTAGCTTTTTACTTCTTTGCAGATTTATGCCCTGTGGCTTCTTTGCGCAGCACTTGTCTTGAGGTATCTTTACCACCTGGAGGAATTATGATACTCGGTAAATTCGACATGGGGCACGAATTCTATTTAAGGGTTGTAATTAGGAAGGAAGAAGAAAAGCTATAGAGGGAGCGTATGGAAGAAAACATGGGAGGATTGATTATTTCTTTGACATATCTTCTTGTAGAGTACCTTAAGCATGTATAGGTTTTAAACTACTAACTAACGCGCTCACATATTAACATAATAGGAATACGGTGACATAAACAAAGCAAATCTATATTTACCATCCATCTCCAGTGAAGCCAAGAAAACCATTTAGACACCCTAGGCATTTGTGAAAATTTGTCTATGATATGATGGATATTGTACAACTGTACTTGAACAGACTGGGAGAAATCAGACAAATTAAAGCAGCCCATTTCTGGGATCTGTTCACCTCCCATATGTTCTTTTAACCATAGATAGTCTATAGTTGTAAGATTTTGGAGTGCTACAACTTGAACCCCTCCCAACTCTTGGTTGAGTTCCAAGAGTACAGATCCACTCAAATTCGTTGTCCCACTGTATGCACATGCCAGCCTAGACATCTCCCTCCTCATTCCAGTGGCAAGTCCAGGAAATGGTGGGATGGACGCAGCCACAACTGCAGCATCGCCCAGATCACTGTGGAGGCTTTTTGATAATCATCTTCTGGTATGATTCTTCCAGAGAGTGCTGATGTTGGAAGTTCTTCATATCATATCTTAGTTCATTTTCTGAGTAGCCAAACTAGGCCTTGATCTTCTGCATAAAAACAAACAGACCCTTTGCCCACACTTTGACATGCCCTCTATACCACTGTGTCGAACTCATTGGAGGTCAGCACACAGGAACTGCTTTTTTTTTTTTTATTAAGAGAAAGGAACATTATCAGAAAAGAGTACCTCCATAGCTGATCATCTGACACCCTTTAAGTGATCAACATTAAGGATATTTAAAGCATGCATTGATCTTTGATTTACCAATAGTTTTATCTTATCAAGGAGTAATACCCCTTTTCTTTCTTTCTTTTTTTTTAATCTTTAATCTACACTTACATGAAGAGTACTATGTTTACTATGCTTTCCCCTATATGAGGTCCCCCCTAAAAACCACATTACAGTTACTGTCCATCAGCTTAACAAAATGTTGTAAAATCACTACTTGTCCTCTCTGTGTTGTACAGCCCACCCTTCGCTTTCTCCCTCCCCCCATGCATGCTAATCTGAATAAACCCCTTCGTCTTCCCCCACCCTTATCCCTCCCTGCCCACCCATACTCCCCAGTTCCTTTCCCTTTGGCACCTGTTAGTCCATTTTTGGGTTCTGTAATTCCGCTGCTGTTTTGTTCCTTCAGTTTTTCCTTTGTTCTTATACTCCTCAGATGAGTGAAATCATTTGGTATTTCTCTTTCTCCACCTGGCTTATTTCACTGAGCATAATACTTTCCAACTCAATCCATGTTGCTGCAAATGGTAGGATTTTTCCGCTTATTATGGCTGAGTAGTATTCCATTGTGTATACGTACCACATCTTCTTTATCCATTCATATACCGATGGACATTTAGGTTGCTTCCAATTCTTGGCTATTGTAAATAGTGCTGCAATAAACATAGGGGTGCATCTCTCTTTCTCAAACTTTATTGCTGTGTTCTTAGGGTAAATTTCTAGGAGTGGAATTCCTGGGTCAAATGGTAAGTCTGTTTTGAGCATTTTGATGAACCTCCATACTGCTTTCCACAATGGTTGAACTAATTTACATTCCCACCAGCAGTGTAGGAGGGTGCCCCTTTCTCCACAGCCTCGCCAACATTTGTTGTTGTTTGTCTTTTGGATGGCAGCCGTCCTTACTGGTGTGAGGTGATACCTCATTGTAGTTTTAATTTGCATTTCTCTAATAATTAGCGATGTGGAGCATCTTTTCATGTGTCTGTTAGCCATCTGTATTTCTTTTTTAGAGAACTGTCTGTTCAGTTCCTCTGGCCATTTCTTATTTGGATTATTTGTTTTTTGTTTGTTAAGGCATGTGAGCTCTTTATATATGTTGGATGTCAAGCCTTTATCGGATCTGTCATTTTCAAATATATTCTTCCATACTGTAGGGTTCCTTTTTGTTCTATTGATGGTGTCTTTCACTGTACAGAAGCTTTTCAGCTTAATGTAATCCCACTTGCTCATTTTTGCTGTTGTTTTCCTTGCCCGGGGAGATATGTTCAAGAAGAGGTCACTCATGTTTATGTCTAATAAGTTTTTGCCTATGTTTTTTTCCACGAGTTTAATGGTTTCATGACTTACATTCATGTCTTTGATCCATTTTGAGTTTACCTTTGTATATGGGGTTAGACAATGGTCCAGTTTCATTCTCCTACATGTAGCTGTCCAGTTTGGCCAGCACCATCTGTTGAAGAGACTGTCATTTTGCCATTGTATGTCCATGGCTCCTTTATCAAGTATTAATTGACCATGTATGTTTGGGTTAATTTCTGGAGTCTCTAATCTGTTCCACTGGTCTGTGGCTCTGTTCTTGTGCCAGTACCAAATTGTCTTGATTACTATGGCTTTGTAGTAGAGCTTGAAGTTGGGGAGTGAAATCCCCCCTATGTTATTCTTCTTTCTCAGGTTTGCTTTGGCTATTTGGGATCTTTGGTTTTTCCATATGAATTTTTGAATTATTTGTTCCAATTCATTGAAGAATGTTGCTGGTAATTTGAGAGGGATTCCATCAAATCTGTATATTGCTCTAGGCAGGATGGCCATTTTGATGATATTAATTCTTCCTAGCCGTGAGCAGGGGATGAGTTTCCGTTTGTTAGTGTCCCCTTTAATTTCTCTTAAGAGTGACTTGTAGTTTTCAGAGTATAAGTCTTTCACTTCTTTGGTTAGGTTTATTCCTAGGTATTTTATTCTTTTTGATGCAATGGTGAATGAAATTGTTTTCCTGATTTCTCTTTCTATTGGTTCATTGTTAGTGTATAGGAAAGCTGCAGATTTCTGTATGTTAATTTTGTATCCTGGAACTTTGCTGTATTCCGATATCAGTTCTAGTAGTTTTGGAGTGGAGTCTTTAGGGTTTTTTATGTACAGTATCATATCATCTGCAAATAGTGACAGTTTAACTTCTTCTTTACCAATCTGGATTCCTTGTATTTCTTTGTTTTGTCTGCTTGCCGTGGCTAGGAATTCCAGTACTATGTTAAATAACAGTGGGGAGTGTGGGCATCCCTGTCTGGTTCCCGATCTCAGACGAAATGCTTTCAGCTTCTCGCTGTTTAGTATAATGCTGGCTGTGGGTTTATCATATATGGCCTTTATTATATTGAGGTAATTGCCCTCTATTCCCATTTTGCTGAGACTTTTTATCATGAATGGATTTTGAAGTTTGTCAAATGCTTTTTCAGCATCTATGGAGATGATCATGTGGTTTTTGTCTTCCTTTTTGTTGATGTGGTGGATGATGTTGATAGATTTTGGAATGTTGTACCATCCTTGTGTCCCTGGGATGAATCCCACTTGGTCATGGTGTATGATCCTTTTGATATACTGTTGAATTCTGTTTGCTAATATTTTATTAAGTATTTTTGCATTTACATTCATCAGGGATATTGGTCTGTAATTTTCTTTTTTGGTGGGGTCTTTGCCTGGTTTTGGTATTAGGGTGATGTTGGCTTCATAGAATGAGTTTGGGAGTTTTCCCTCTTCTATTTTTTGGAACACTTTAAGGAGAATGGGTATTATGTCTTCTCTGTGTGTCTGATAAAATTCTAAGGTAAATCCGTCCAGCCCTGGGGTTTTGTTCTTGGGTAGTTTTTTGATTACCGTTTCAATTTCTTTGCTCATAATTGGTTTGTTTAACTTTTGTGTTTCTTCCTTGGTCAGTCTTGGGAGGTTGTATTTTTCTAGGAAGTTGTCCATTTCTTCTAGGTTTTCCAGCTTGTTGGCATATAGGTTTTCATAGTAGTCTTTAATAATTCTTTGTATTTCTGTGGAGTCTGTCGTGATTTTTCCATTCTCATTTCTGATTCTGTTGATCTGTGTTGATTCTCTTTTTCTCTTAATAAGTTTGGCTAGAGGCTTACCTATTTTGTTCATTTTCTCAAATAACCAGCTCTTGATTTCCTTGATTTTTGCTATTGTTTTATTCTTCTCAATTTTGTTTATTTCTTCTCTGATCTTTATTATGTCCCTCCTTCTGCTGACTTTAGGCCTCATTTGCTCTTCTTTTTCCAGTTTTGATAATTGTGATGTTAGACTATTCATTTGGGATTGTTCTTCCTTCTTCAAGTGTGCCTGGATTTCTATATACTTTCCTCTTAAGACTGCTTTCACTGTGTCCCACAGAAGTTGGGGCTTTGCATTGTAGTTGTCATTTGTTTCTATATATTCCTTAATCTCTATTTTGATTTGTTTGATCCATTGATTATTTAGGAGCATGTTGTTATGCCTCCAAGTGTTTGTGAGCCTTTTTGTTTCCTTTGTAGAATTTATTTCTAGTTTTACACCTTTGTGGTCTGAAAAATTGGTTGGTAGAATTTCAATATTTTAGAATTTACTGAGGCTCTTTTTGTGAGCTAGTATGTGGTCTATTCTGGAGAATGTTCCATGTGCGCTTGAGAAGAATGTATATCCTGTTGCTTTTGGATGTAGAGTTCTATAGATGTCTATTAGGTCTATCTGTTCTAGTGTGTTGTTCAGTCCCTGTGTGTCCTTACTTATTTTCTGCCCGGTGGATATATCCTTTGGGGTGAGTGGTGTTTTCAAGTCTCCTAAAATGAATGCACTGCAGTTTATTTCCCTCTTTAGTTCTGTTAGTATTTGTTTCACATATGCTGGTGCTCCTGTATTGGGTGCATATATATATAGAATGGTTATATCCTCTTGTTGGACTGAGCCCTTTATCATTATGTAGGGTCCTTCTTTATCTCTTGTTACTTTCTTTGTTTTGATGTCTATTTTGTCTGATATTAGTACTGCAGCCCCTGCTTTCTCCTCACTGTTGTTTGCCTGAAATATGTTTTTCCATCCCTTGACTTTTATTCTGTGCTTGTCTTTGGGTTTAAGGTGAGTTTCTTGTAAGCAGCATATAGATGGGTCTTGCTTTTTTATCCATTCTATTACTCTGTGTCTTTTGATTGGTGCATTCAGTCCATTTACATTTAGGGTGACTATTGAGAGATATGTAGTTATTGCCATTGCAGGCTTTAGGTTCGTGGTTACCAAAGGTTCAAGGTTAGCTTCTTTAGTATCTTACTGCCTAACTTAGCTCGCTATTGAGCTGTTATATACACTGTCTGGAGATTCTTTTCTTCTGTCCCTTCTCATTCCGCCTCCTCCATTCTTCATATGTTGTGGGTTTTGTTCTGTTGTCTTTTTAGGAGTGCTCCCATCTAGAGCAATCCCTGTAGGATGCTCTGTAGAGGTTTTTTGTGGGAAGCAAATTCCCTCATCTTTTGCTTGTCTGGGAGTTGTTTAATTCTGCCATCATATATAAATGATAGTCATGCTGGATACAGTATCCTTGGTTCAAGGCCCTTCTGTTTCATTGCATTAAATATATCATGCCATTCTCTTCTGGCCTGTAGGGTTTCTGTCGAGAAGTCTGATGTTAGCCTGATGGGTTTTCCTTTATAAGTTACCTTTTTCTCTCTAGCTGCCTTTAAAACTCTTTCCTTGTCCTTGATCTTTGCCATTTTAATTATTATGTGTCTTGGTGTTGTCCTCCTTGGATCCTTTCTGTTGGGGGTTCTGTGTAATTCCGTAGTGTGTTCGATTATTTCCTCTCCCCAGTTTGGGGAAGTTTTCAGCAATTATTTCTTCAAAGAGACTTTCTATCCCTTTTCCTCTTTCTTCTTCTTCTGGTACCCCTATAATACGAATATTATTCCTTTTGTATTGGTCACATAGTTCTCTTAGTGTTGTTTCATTCCTGGGGATCCTTTTATCTCTCTCTATGTCAGCTTCTATACGTTCCTTTTCTCTGGTTTCTATTCCTTCAATGGCCTCTTGCATCTTATCCATTCTGCTTATAAATCCTTCCAGGGATTGTTTCACTTCTGTGATCTCCTTCCTGACATCTGTGATCTCCCTGGACTTCATCCCATTGCTCTTGCATTTTTCTCTGCATCTCATCCCATTGCTCCTGCATTTTTCTCTGCATCTTTGTGAGGATGTTCATGATTTTTATTTTGAATTCTTTTTCAGAAGGACTGGTTAGGTCTGTCTCCTTCTCAGGTGTTGTCTCTGTGATCTTTGTCTGCCTGTAGTTTTGCCTTTTCATGGTGAAAGAGATAGTTTGCAGAGCTGGTACGAGTTACCGCTGGCAGAGCTTCCCTTCTTGTTGGTTTGTTGCCTTCCTCTCCTGGGTTAATAGCGACCTCTATTGGCTTATGCTTGGCAGCTGTGCACAGACAGGGCTTCTGCTACCTGCCCGTTTGCTATGGAGTTTATCTCTGCTGTTGCTGTGGGCATGGCCTGGCTGGGGCTGCTCCTCCAAAATGGTGGAGCCCCGTTGAATGGGGAATGGCCGGGAGGCTATTTATCTCCATAAGGGGCCTCTGTGTTCCCTGTTGCCCAGGGGTTTAGAGTGCCCAGAGATCCCCAGATTCCCTGCCTCGGGACTAAGTGTCATGTCCTGCCCCTTTAAGACTTCCAAAAAGTATTCTCCAAACCAAAACAACAACAGCAACAATGAAAGAGGAAAAAGAAAAAGAAAAAAAAAAAGGAAAAAACGCGTGATTTTCTTTGTCCTCAGGCGCTGGTTCCAGGCACCCGCTCACCGGTCCTTCTGCCATGCCTCCCTAGCACCAGGGTCCCTGTCCCTTCAAGGCTTCCGAAAAGCACCCGCCAAAGAAAAAAAAAAAAGGTAAAAAATGCACGATATTGTTTGTCCTCAGGTGCCAGTCCCAGGCACCTTCCCACTGGTCCTGCCGCCCTGCCTCCCTAGCACTGGGGTCCCCGTCCCT
Organism: Manis javanica; assembly: GCF_040802235.1. Lineage (NCBI taxonomy): Eukaryota > Metazoa > Chordata > Mammalia > Pholidota > Manidae > Manis > Manis javanica. The sequence continues at coordinate 58,415,991 of NC_133164.1, read as the reverse complement.
CCAAGGCCTCCAAAAAGCACTCGCCAAAAAGAAAAAAAAAGGGGGAAACGTGCGATTTTCTTTGTCCTCAGGCACCGGTCCCAGGCACCCGCCCACCAGTCCTGCTGTTCTGCCTCCCTGGTATTGGGGTCCCTGTCCCTCCAAGGTTTCCAAAAAGCACTCGCCAAAAAAAAAAAAAAGGGAAAAACGTGTGATTTTCTTTGTCCTCAGGTGCTGGCCCCAGGCCCCCGCCCACCGGTCCCGCCGCCCTGCCTCCCTAGTATTGGGAAAAACGCGCGATTTTCTTTGTCCCCAGGCACCGGTCTCAGGCACCCGCTCACCATTCTTGCTGCCATGTTTCGCTGGTATTGGGGTCCCTGTCCCTTTTAGTCTTCCAAAAAGCACTCACCAAAAAGAAAAAAAAAGAGGGAAAAATGCGTGATTTTCTCCGTCCTCAGGCGCCGGTCTCAGGCACCCACCCACTTGTCCCGCCGCCCTACCTCCCTAGCACTGGAGTCCCTGTCCCTTTAAGGCTTCCAAAAAGCACTCGCCAGAAAAAAAAAAACCGCTCCGGTTTCTTTCCACCCGCCAGGAGCTGGTGGGAAGGGCGCTCGGGTCTCGCCGGGCTGGGGCTTGTATCTTACCCCCTTTGCAAGGCGCTGGGTTCTTGCATGTGTGGATGTGGTCTGGATGTTGTCCTGTGTCCTCTGGTCTCTATTTTTAGGAAGAGTTTTCTTTGTTATATTTTCATAGATCTATGTGTTTTTGGGAGGAGATTTCCACTGCTCTACACATGCCGCCATCTTTGCACCGCCCCCTGAGGAAGTGCATTTTTATGGAGTAGGGGTAGGGTGTATTCTGCATTGGTGATTGGATCTTAAGGGGTGGAGGTCTTAGCACACCAGAATATGCCTTCATACGCCACTGCTTGGAGCAAGTCAGGCCTCCTTCAGAGGTCCAACCCAGAAGTGGGCAGAAAAATACTTGTCCTCCATTTCCCTTGCTCCAGCTGAGATAAGTTAAAATGCACTGATAATGCCATTGATGTTAAGAGAGAACAAGGAAGAAATGACCACAGAGACTACACAATGTATTTGCTTAATCCCCCTTCCTCTTCTCTCTATCCCCAAATGACTGCTCAGATTTAAGCTATCATTGTCTTATCTGGACTCCTGCTGCCACTTCTCAGTCTGTCTCCCTACATTCATCTTACCCCTCATGCAGTCCTCCAGACCATATCTGATCTCTGTTAAAAGCTCATTAGTGCCCTCAGAGACCCTTTCTAGACTCATCTCCAGTCTCGTTTCCACCCAAGCATTCTTGGCATTTTCCCACTTTAGATTACAAGACTCCAGAGAGCAAGATTATCTCTGTTGAATTTGCCACAGCAACCATGATAACACAGGGTACATAGCACACTGGCCACAGATAGTTCTTGATTCCCTTTTCCCTGTCCTCTGTCACAATCACCACAGCCCAGGCTCCCTGTGCTGATGGCCTGGAAGAACCATGTGAAAGGTAGTCAGCAAAAGGAAGAAAGGCCAGTTCCCAATTTTACTCAGGAGCCTAGAATTTTTAAAGAATATACAGTTTCTTGGGAGAATTAAATGTACCAGAAAAATTTAAATTTCTTAAATTTAAGCTAAAGGGAGACTACTTATTATTTTTACCACAAAGTGAAAATTATGCCAATTTTAATTTCTTGTTAACTGGAAAATGTCTAATTAAGCTCATGCTTTTCTGAAAGTTTTTTCCACACAGGATGTTATGCCCCACTGGGCTAAGGAGCATTCTTAATTATAACAATAAGATACACAATGAAAAAGAATCACAAAAATTTTCAGACCAGGAAATACTTAAATGTTTCTGAAAAATGTTTATCAGGAAATGTTTTTCTAGAATCAAAACATTTCCTGCTTGATGATTATGCTATGGAGAAAAGTCACATGACACCTGTTAGGCTGAAGAAAGGAAAAATAAGGACATGCAAACAGAACAGAGAGATGCCATAGGGGGAGAACAGACCAGACCCCAAAGTCTGTGCCATATATGGAAAGGGGACAGCTCTCCTTGAATTCCATCCTGATGTGCCAACTAAGACCCAGATGTCAGCCTCCTCTCTCTTAGAAGGAAAAACGTTTCTAGTTGTCTATTATGTCACCTTTAGCCAATCATACCTCTCCACACCCCCTAGGATAGCTTGCCCACTCCTCCCCCTCCTAATCCCTTATAAGCCCCCCACCTCCCCAACCGGATGTGACTTCTCTGGCCTGTGACAAGAAGGCCACAGAACCTCACCTGGGGGTATTTAAATAAATTACCTGGCCCTTTGATGCCTCTCTTTGCCTGCTTATTCTGGCTAGAATTTATCTTACAACACCAAGTTATGGAGTCTTATAAAAGAGAATTTTTATGGTGGAAATCTTTATTTGAAAAAGAAAATCTATTGTAAATGTTTGTGGGTAAAATTGAAACATTTCCAGAATATCTCACCTGGCTTTAGTATATCTTCATATCAATAGGCATTTAGGAATGGAAAGAAGTATGGCTTTAGTGCATTTGCATCTTTCCTTAGGGGTGGAGAAGTTCATCTCCATGTCAGTGGGTAAATACCTGGGCAACAGAGGGCTTATCTGTACCTGAGAGGTGAGGGGAAAGGCCGGTGTGGTTGCTGCTTGAGGAAGAAGATGGTATGGGACTGCAGTTTGTGAGCAATAAATGAGTTTTAAACTTTATTTCTCCCTTTGACTGATTTGGGTTTTTAGGGGTATTTTGCCCCGGGATTTCCTTTCCCCAGACTTTATAATGTTACAGGTTGAGTTTGTTCCCTGTTGTTCTCCCCACCGCAACAAAGAATTGAAAGGCAGAGACACAGTAGTGAAGCACAGTGAAAGTCTTATTTGAATACACTCTAAGGGGGGAGCGGGTCAGAGTCAAGGTAAACAAAGGCAGGTTTACTTGATTACACTCCTTGCAGAGGAGTGGGCCAGAATGAAGGTAAACAAAGGTCCAGAACTCTTAGGGAAGGGTCTATTTATCACTACCAAGCCAGGGAGGCACTTCCTTTGATTGACAGGGTGAGATCACTTGATTGACATCTCTAGTTATACACCCATTGCTCTTCGTGTGCACATCTTTTCCCAAAATGCAGAGTGAAAAGCCCTTGGGCAGTGGGAGAGGAAAGGGATAAAACTGCAATTTCATTTTAAAGAGATTGTGAGAAGATATGGTGTAAGTCCAGGGAGGGGGAATCCCAGGGCAAAATGCCTCTAAAAACCAAAATCAGTCAAAGGAAGAAATAAAGTTTAAAATCTGTTTATTGCTTACAAACTGCGGTCCAGCCCGTCTCTCTCCTCTTCAAGCAGCAGCAAAACCAGCCCTCCCCCTACCTCTCAGGTACAATAAGCCCTCTGTGGCCCAGGTAATTACCCATTGATATGGAGATGAACTTCTCCACCCCTGAGGAAAATGCAAATGCACTGAAGCCATACTTCTTTCCACCTCTGAACATCTGTTGACAGGCAGATGTACTAAAGCCAGGCGAGATATTCTGGAAATGTTACAATTTTACCCACCTATGGTTTGGGTTATTCTTAGTTTTGTTCGATTGTGCCTGGATGAGAAGCTGATTGGGACCAGTTTGGCCTCCTCTCTATAGGCAAGAAGTTATCTCCCTGCAGAGCCTTTGTGTCTTCACATGGGACCCTTACCTGGGCCGCGTCTGGGCAGTAATTTTCCTTGAACTTTATCTTCCCATTCGCCAGCTGCATACATATATCTTTATACCTAACATTCCTAAGAAAAGGAACATAAGATAAATAAGAACTTCGCAGTCATACTTTCAAAAAAGTTTATTATTCACATAAAAATTTAAGCCTTAAACTTTATATAAACAAGGAATAAAGTAGAAATTCATCAATATATCACCAGGGATGACCATTCTTAGTATTTAAATGACTTTAATTCCAGACATATCTCAGTGTAAATATACACACTTGTATTTGATTTTATGTAAACAGTTTAAATGATATGTACTATACGTACTAATGATAAACATATCATGGATATCATTCCCTGTCAGTAAGTCTAGATCTGCAGTATTAGTTTTTATAATTGTGCATTTTATCTCCGGGAGGAGAGGGTTCCCTTCCTGGGGCAAGTTCATTATAAATTCAATGATATCAAAGAAAAGCAAGGGCAAAAATTTGGGGTGGGAAGGGGATTACCACGTTTATTCTCACTGCGGTTACACGAAGCTCAGTATACACGGATGGCTTGAATGCACTCCCCACCCTCCAAGCACCCTGCTCCCATGCTTGGGCTTAATTCTCCAAGAACACACGGCCTCCATGACTCTCTCCCCACTCTCCCGGCAGCCCAGTTCCCTGCTGCCACACACCAGGAGCAACTCTGTGAGCTGGTCCCTGGTGATTGGCAGATGCCTGACTAATTACATACCCAGAACACAAGCAGAGGAGAGAATGGGTGTTTCCTCTCTATCTCTCCTCTGGGAAGGTACTCCCATGACTTACCAGCAGCTCTGTCACTGATAAACATCCCATAAATGTGCAAACATGCTATTATATACACAGTGGGCACCATTAAGGCCAGGCAGGAATCCTGGTCAGAAATTTCCATTTTCCCCACAACATATATACCACATGTATCTATTTTGATGTTTCAAGCTTTAGCAGAAACTCTCCAAACACAAAATGCTCATAACACAAAGACCTCGTGACAGTGTGAAAAAAGCTGGAAGGGAAAGAGGGGCAGCTGAGCGAATGAGTGGAGGGATCGTTCTTAGAAGTGAATTTCCTCATACTTGTCTATAGCCAGGAACAGTCGCATGCTCACCCCACAATGCAGAATGAGAATGGGTTGATATGACAGGCTCAGAAAAATCAGGATTTCTTTCCTGTGACTGCATTATTGTCTAAACAAAAAGAGTTCTGTGACAAGAGAAAGGGAATAAGACATGAGACAAGTTTTAATCCATGAATTTGCAATGATACTGACAAATTGATTTGGTCACTGCTGGAGAATGCTAGTGAAACATCTCATTATTTCAGAAACTAGCAAATAAAGAGAAAGAATCAAATGCTTATTCTGCTCTTCCTACATCATTGGGAAACCAAGTCATTGAGGAAAGGAATTTCCCTTTATAGAAGTATTCCAGCTAATAAACAAAGAATAAATTGATGCTGGAGTTCTTGTTCACAAAGCCAAAGAATGAGCTTCACAAACAGTCAAGGTAGGAGAGGAAGGTACAGGCTTTTATTTAGAGATAAAGTGAAAGGACAGAGCTCCCGGCTCCCGCCAGGAGGAGACAAGAGAGTCCATGATGGTGCATTGTCTAGGGGTTTTATAGGCAATTGAGGATTTTTGGGAACATGAAAAAAGGCTTAGGGGTGTGGACTTGTACCACCTGCCCTGCCCTCAAGTGGGCTGGGTTGTTGTCTGTTTGCTAGGGCTCTTTATAGTGAAGTCACAGGTTATGCTGAGATACTGCAGCTAACACATCTTCTTTATTTGTGAAACACTCAAATATTCCAGGCCAAGCTGCCCCTGGCCTTTTGACCTTTAACTAATCTCACTGAAGATGTCTATATTCTAAGTCTGGTATCTTTACTCTAGAGAATTAGTGTGACCTTAACATTGCATAATGTTTAACACAGAGTTTCGATAGGGACTTCTTTGCCCATTTTTACATTGCTCTGACTGTAAATATCCTGCCCTGATTTTTCTGGAGGCCCTCACCCTACTCTGACTACACTCATGGTCCCTGTCTCAAAATGACAATTAGGATATCAGTATTATATATAATAGCTACTGTGTTAGATACCTAATTCAGTATACTGTATTCAGCATGGTGTGGATGTAACCATAAGTATCAACAAGTACTAATACCACAGAAAGAAACAATCCAATATCATATGCCTCCTCATGGAAGGACAGAAGAAGTCATCTTGCCAAAGGAAAAAAAAAGGACCTGAATCTAATTAATACTCTAGATTACCAATTTATGGGAAATATGGAGAGAGTGTGCATTCAGGAAAATTCAGAATTTAGAAAATTATTGCTTTTTATAAAAAATAGATTGGAAGGAAACAAAAAGAGTTGGAGAGGAACTATGGATTAAAATAGAGTTGAATGGCATATCAACCAATTAAAATGTGCAGACTTTATTTAAATCCCAAATCACTCAAACTGTTTAAATATATATACATACTTGCAAGATAAATAAAAAAATCAGACTCTGAAAGGCTGTCTCATAATAAAAGAATTAGTGTCCGTTTTTGGAAGTACAATAATAGAATTTTGGTTATTTTTTAAAAGATTCTTTATCTGGGGCAGAGCCAACATGGCGGCGTGAGTAGGACAGTGGGAATATCCTCCCAAAAACATATATATATTTTTGAAAATACAACAAATACAACTAATCCTAAAAGAGAGACCAGAAGACACAGGACAACAGCCAGACTACATCCATACATGTGAGAGCCCAACGCCTAGTGAAAGGGGAATTTACCCTAAGAACGCAGCAATCAAGTTTGAGAAAGACAGATGCACCCCTATGTTTATCGCAGCACTATTTACAATAGCCAAGAATTGGAAGGAACCTAAATGTCCATCGGTAGATGAATGGATAAAGAAGATGTGGTACATATACACAATGGAATACTACTCAACCATAAGAAGAGGGCAAATCCTACCATTTGCAGCAACATGGATGGAGCTAGAGGGTATTATGTTCAGTGAAATAAGCCAAGTGGAGAAAGAGAAATACCAAATGATTTCACTAATCTGTGGAGTATAAGAACAAAGGAAAAACTGAAGGAACAAAACAGCAGTGGAATCACAGAACCCAAGAATGGACTAACAGGTACCAATGGGAAAGGGACGGGGGAGGATGGGTGGGTAGGGAGGGATAAGGTGGGGGAAGAAGAAGGGTGGTATTAAGATTAGCATGCATAGGCAGGGTGGGAGAAAGGGGAGGGCTGTACAACACAGAGAAGACAAATAGTGATTCTACAACATTTTGCTATACTGATGGACGGGGACTGTAAAGGGGTTTAGAGGGGGGACCTGGTATAGGGGAGAGGCTAGTAAACATAATATTCTTCATGTAAGTATAGATTAAAGATAACAAAAAAAAAGAAAGAAAAGGGGGATTACTCCCTGATAGGATAAAACTAAATGTAAATCAACGATTAATGCATGCCTTAAATATCCTTGATTTTGATCACTTAAAGGGTGTCAGACGATCAGCTATGGAGGTACAATTTTCTGATAATATTCCTTTCTCTTAAAGAAAAAAAACAGTTCCTGGGTGGTGACCTCCAATGAGTTCTACACAATGGCATAAAGGGCATATCAAAGTGTGGGCAAAGGGTTTGTTTGTGTTTATACAGAGGATCAAAGCCTAATTTGGCTGCCCAGAAAATGAACTAAGATATGATATGAAGAAGAACTTCCAACATCAGCACTATCTGGAAGCCTCATACCAGAAGATGATCATCAAAAAACCTCAACAAAGATCCAGGCGCTGCTACAGCTGTAGCTGCATTCATCCCACTGGTTCCTGGACTTGCCAAGGGAATGAAGAAGGAGATATCTAAGCTGGCCTGTGCATACAGTAAAACAACAAATTTGACTGGATCTATACTGTTGGAACTCAACCAAGAATTAGGAGAAGTGCAAGTTGTAGCACTCCAAAATCTTACAACTACACACTATCTACTGTTAAAAGAACATATGGGATGTGAACAGTTCCCAGTAATGGGTTGTTTTAATTTGTCTGATTTTTCTCAGACTGTTCAAGTACAGTTGGACAATATCCATCATATCATAGACAAATTTTCACAAATGCCTAGGATGCCTAACTGGTTTTCTTGGTTTCACTGGAGATGGCTGGTAACTATAGATCTGCTTTGTTTATGTAACTGTATTCCTATGATGTTAATGTGTGTATGTGATTTAATTAGTAGTTTAAAACCTATACATGCTTAAGTTACTCTACAAGAAGATATATCAAAGAAAAATCAATCTTCCCATGTTTACTTCCGTCTGCTACCTCTATAGCTTTTCTTCTTCCTTCCTAATTACAACCCTTAAATAGAATCCATGCCTCATTTCGAATTTACCGAGTATCATAACTCCTCCAAGTGGTAAAGATACCTCAAGACAAATGCTGGGCATAGAAGCCACAGGGCATAAATCTGCAAAGAAGTAAAAAGCTAACCTTTTCAAACAATATGGCCTCCTCTCTCTCACTTACCAAATTTACATTTCCCTGTATGGCCCCGGAAGATGACTGGTTAGCCAGAGACGGGTAAGATTCCTCAAGGGAGGAACAACCTAAGACAGGCACAGTCGCAGGGGGGCCATCAGGTGAGAAATTTGGGATCAACAGAGGTGAGACTTAGAACCTCACCCACCCACCCCCACCTGTTTTGAGAGAAATCTTCTGCATCCGTGGATGTTTTAATGCCCTTGTCTAGCTTGGATTAACACATAGTCTACAGGCACACACCTGATCATCTACATTTGCTCTCTTACAACACTAAACTTTATCTTGCATCTACTTACCACTTCAGCATTTTATTAAAAAATAAATAAATAAACAACAATAATAATAATAATAATAATAAAGGGAGAAATGTGGGATCCACATATAAATCAAGTATAAAAATCAAACGAATATTCATATTTGACCTGATTGTTTATAGTTCATAATGCATAATCAAAACCAAAAGTTTCTGTGATGACTGCCCTTGTACTGTTCACCATGTAAGAAATTATTCACTATGTAAGAATTTGTTCACCATGTAAGAACTTGTTCCTTATGCTTCAGAAAATTGGAGTCTGATGAGAATTAGGCTTGGGGTCGATTAATGCTTGTGCATTGAGCATTGACTCCTCTACACAGAATTTTATTGTTGTTAACAACCATTTGATCAATAAATATGAGAGATGCCCTCTCAAAAAAGAAAAAAAAAGATTCTTTATCCATTTAAGTATTTGCAGATGAAGTGATAGGATACTTCAAAAAATATGGTGGTGGAGAAAAGTATTGATAAAATGAGGTTGACTTTGAATTGCTAATTGATAAAGCTGAATGATGGGCACATGAGGGTTTATTATTTATTCTGTTTATTTTTGTATATATTTGAAATTTTCCCTAATAGAAAGGAAAGAGACAGAGAGAAAGAGAGGGAGAGGGAAAGAGGGAGAGAATGCCTTTTAGCTAGGTAACCAACAGTATTATACTTTACTTTATCTATCTACTTTACTATATAATATATAGGTTGTTTTCCATTTTTCCCAATATAACTTGGTGCAAATCCTGGGGCAAAATACCTTTGAAACTGAAATCAGTCAAGGGGAGAAATGAGGTGGAAGAAAGCCGTTTATTGCTTACAAGCACTCATCCACTTCTGCTCTCCCATCTCTCACTGACACAGCTCCAAGAAAAAGGGGCCCCACCCAACCTCTCAGGTCCAGATATGCCTCACTCATTCGTGTAATCACCTATTGATATGGAGATGAACTACTTCTCTCCACCTCTTGAAAACACCTATTGGTGGAGATGCACTAAGGGCATGCAAGAGATTCTAGAAATATTGCAATTTTACCCAGAGCCCACCCCTCCAGAAATCTCACCTCACAATCTACTCATTCCCCATCTTCCACAATGGCCCCTGTGTGAGAAAACTGAAGCACTGTAACCAGACTAATAACATACAAAAACACCAGCAATAAAATCATAATTCTCAAGCCAGAGGATTCAGGTAGGTTCAAACTCCTATGCAGATTAAGTCCATAGCTCACCCATTCCACAGATAGTCAGCAGCTGAAGAGGTAGAGAGTTCAAAGCAATCATCATGTGGCAGCTGCAGCCAGGCAGTGTCCAGGCCATGAAGACTTGAGAAGAAAATAGCTTTAAGGTCAATATGTTTTAATGACACCAATATAGGCAAATCTCATCCACCAGGTAGGATGCATGCAAGAGAGTGGTCCTGTGATAGAACAATGGCAGGAATGGGATCTCGTCCTGGTCTAGATTTTCACCCCCCCTACCCATGGGAGTTACAGATGTGTCTATACATAGGGCTATGGAAGGTACATGCACTGGCCACAATGGCAAGATGAAACTCCCCAGTAAGATGATCTTAACTTCCTGCCATTTTGGTTACACTACCATCATCTTTCAGGGCCACTCTGCTGTTACTCCAGGAACATGCAGGAGGCCAGCTTCCAGACCTTCTCTCTAAGGTGCCAGTAGGGCCAGCCATCATTGGTCTATGTGTCAAAATTTCCAAGGCCATGTAGTCTCCAGGTTGCTGTGGGACTCAGTCACACAGTGCACTTCTGACGGAGCTCTGCTGACCTCTTCAAAGGTCAAAGGCAGGCCCCACTGACAGACTACAGCCTGTATTGTCTTCTGCCTCAGGCAGGCTGTGCTGCTACCCAATGCAACTTGGCTACAAGGCACTGCCGAGGCCCCAGCCACAGCCATCTTCAGTCACATGACATCCAGTTCACAGGGCCATGATGGGTCTGTCTCACTCAGACCTTCACAGCTTAGACTGTCCATTTTGCAATAGCAGAGGTAAATGCACGTGTTTCATGCCAGCCCCTCCTCATGCCCTTTCATACCAAATGGCATAAGGGCTTCAGAATTTGTGTCAAGTGTGGAATAAACACTATCCAGTAGTTTACAAGACCCAAAACCTCTTCCAAAAATGCCAAATTTATCTGTAAGGTAATCAAACATGAGTGTAACATCAAAAACAGTATTAGATGCCCTATTTCCAAGGGGCTTTGGACTTGTTCCACTCAGCCCCACCCTGAAAACAGTAGGTGGGAGTGGTCCCTGGAAAACCCTCTGGGTTGCAAAAAATCATGGAGCATTCAGCTCCTGTGTCCCCCAGGGTCAGGACACACTGCACTTACTGCAGACTAATAAATCATGTGGCCTCTGGTCCCCACCATGTCCCCCAAGGTGGGGACCTTGACCCTCCCCTCAGATGAACTGCAGTGCCCAATCATCGTCTTGTGGTGGTGAGGGCTCAGGCAGAGCCAAAGTACTGTCTCCCAGGAAGTCTTGAAGGGACACAGACTGGACATGGGATTTTGCCTCCGGCTTCCATGTTCTGGACCTCAGCAGTTGGATCTGCCACTCTGGCTTTAATTGGTGCCACAGTTCTAACAAGATCCTATTGGGCTTCCCATCAAGTTTTTCCTTCACTACCCAAGCCTTTATCAAATCAACCCCCATCTGGGTTCTTGAGACCTTCATGGGGCCCTTTGCACTTCTCCTTTCAATCATAGCTCATACTTCCCTCCATGCCCTTATAGTTTCAACCTCCCCCAGATCTGCCACAGTATGAGTAGCCTCACTTATGGGTTGCCCTATATGAGAACAATAGTCACTAGGGCCCCAAAGAGAGATGGGGGAGCTGTATGGAGCACCAAATATCTAATTCCTATGGTGAACTACTCCTTATCAGGGCCCTAGGGACCCATATTACAGATGATATTTTCATGTCCAATTTCCGCAACAGCCTTGAAGCCCTGCATGTTTTCCAGTTAGTGAGTAAGATGTTAAATCACACTGATTAGGCCAAAGTGACTGTGGCTGCTGTCAGCCAATCCATAAGTGCCCGATTACCCAATGTGTGATGGGCACTTTGCAATCGCTGCTGGAGGGAAGGATGAGTTGTTAGGGAAGCAAGTCTACCCATTTCAGAATCTGACAACAATGTTTTCTACCCATATATCCCAGAGACACAAAAGCCATTTAGGCAGAGGTTCCAATGGCTTCTGCCAATACTGGACACTCATGTCCACCAGCTCATCCTGGGTATAGGGGTGGAGCATGGAGTGCTCCTCAAACTATGAAGGGGACAGCTCCTGCCCCTCAAGAGCCCACAACTCTTGTTTTTACGTTCTTAATTACAACCAGGTGGGCCTTTTGAAGGTAAACTCTGCCGCACTAAGACTCCCACCCCTTAAGATCCAATCACCAATGCAGAACACACCCTACCCCTACTCCTTAAAAACATGCTTCCTCAACCACGAGCTGCTGCTCCCTTTCTCTGGGGGCAGCCATTTTCTCTTTCAGATAATAAAATCTCTTGCATGGGCCCGTGTCTCCTGAGTCATTCTGGGTAAGGAGGGTCATGGTGAGATACCCTTTCATTGGTGCCATGACTCAGATGAGGCTCTCCCATTGACTTTGCTCTTCCTCTGGGAACCTGAGCTGCTCTGGGAACTGTCACTGCCTGATCCTCCTCCACGGGCTCACTGTTCATTTCCCTGGTTGCCCATCTTCTCGCCCAACACGGGACTTCAGTTTGGTGAGTCTCCCTTCATGGTCAACTTAAATGTCCCTTTGGAACCTGGGAAGTGACCATTGAGTGTCCGGCACCCCCAAGGGCTCCTCCGGGACAGGGGTACCCCCAACTATGACTTTCAGAGTCACAGTTGGTCCCCATAGTTGACCTTTCTCTGCCTCCCCATGGTGAGAATCCTCATTCACTGAGGCTCAGTCTCCCTTTATCTACTCTTAAACTCCTGGTACCAGGTGTAGGACCCCAACCTCCCTGAGAAATAAGTTAGCCTAAGAGTAGCCATCTTGAAGCCTGAAAACCATTCTGACATATGACTCAGAGGGAACAACTGAAACCAGGTAACTCCTCTGGAAAAACAAGTTAATCAATCATGACTGCTGGCAGCGCTAACCTTTCGGTTAGTTAAGCATAAAAGCTGACCCTACCTTGCTACACCCCCAGGACGTGGCACTAACCCAGAAATCGTAGGTTTGAAAAATTACTGCCTCTGTAGTATTGTTATCTTGCTATGTAGTATTGTTATCTTGTTACTACAACACAATCTGTAACCATGGTAATCCTCTAGGGCTGAATGCCTCAGAAAATCCTATATAACCACTTAGTTGTAAGTGCTCAGGGTCCTCGTTGAGACCCGCTGCGACGGGCTGACTTGGACCCCAACTAGTTGGCTTCTGAATAAATTCCTCTTGCTTGTTGCATCAAGAAACGTCTTTGGTGAGTGATTTGGGGCGGCGCCTTCCTCAGGGGAATCCAACATTTGGGGGCTCGTCCGGGATCGGGCGTCCACCCCGCTTCACTCCCGAAGTCGCTCTTGGAGGAAGAGGTAAGATTAGTGGCGCCTTGAGTTGTATGTGTTCTGTTTTCTGTTTCAGTGAGACCGGTCGGAGTTCTGAAGGGTACCCGCTGTCTGGCAGCCGTCTCAATCCCGTAAAGGGGCTGTGACTGCGGTCGGTAGACGTACTAGAGCACCGCAGGCTGCAACCCTGGGGGACGCCTCAGGGAGGTTGGGAGGCCAGGGACGCCTGGTAGCCTCCCGTCTGTTTTTCCGGCAAACTGAACCTGATGAGATAGGGTTGATTTTTGGGCACCGAGAATATCAACCCTCTGATTCCTTTCGGTTTCTGTTCGAGGCTCTGAAAAGAACCAAAAGCGGCCGCTGTGTGTCTAATCTGTGTGTGTCTTTGTTTTTTGTGTCCTTTACGTGTCTAATTATTGTTATACTGACAATGGGACAGACAGTGACGACCCCCCTTAGCCTGACGCTAGATCATTGGACGGAAGTTAGAGCGAGGGCACATAACTTGTCAGTAGAAGTGAAAAAGGGACCATGGCAGACTTTCTGTACCTCCGAATGGCCCACCTACAATGTTGGGTGGCCCTCGGAGGGGACTTTTGATCTCCCCACCTTATTAGCAGTAAAAGCTGTTGTCTTTCAGGATTCGTCTCAAGGACACCCGGATCAGCAACCCTACATTGTAGTCTGGCAAGAGTTGGTGGAGAACCCACCACCCTAGGTAAAGCCCTGGGTGCAAAAGAAAATGGGCCCTCGAGTTTTAGCTGCCCAGACTCAACCTCAGAAAAAGGAAAAGGAAACTACCAAAGTTTACCCTGATACTCAGGATTCGCTTATAATTGATGATCCCCCTCCCCCTCCTTACCCTCCTGCCCCCACGGCACCCCCGGTGCCCCCACCCCCAGCACCCTCAGCACGCTCAGCACCCTCAGCACCCTCAGCACCCTCAGCACCCCCAGCTCCGGCACCCTCAGTCCCTGATGCTGAGGCAGTAGGGCAGGCTCCGGGACCTGCCCAGGGCACCCGGCGCCGCCGAGGGGTCATCTTGGACCCACCGGGTATCTTTCCTCTCCGGTCCTATGGAGTTCCCATCCTTGGAGAAGAAGGGGAACCACCTTTCCAACCCCTGCAATATTGGCCCTTCTCCTCTGCTGATTTGTATAATTGGAAAGCTAACCACCCGCCCTTTTCAGAGGAGCCACAGAAACTAACTGGTTTAGTAGAGTCTCTGATGTTTTCCCACCAGCCCACCTGGGATGACTGTCAGCAGCTTTTGCAGGTGCTCTTTACCACGGAAGAGAGAGAGAGGATTCTCCTGGAGGCACGGAAGAATGTGCCTGGAACCGACGGACGGCCTTCGCAACTCCCTCATGACATAGAGAGGGGGTTCCCGTTGACTAGACCCAGCTGGGACTTTAATTCTCCAGAAGGTAGGGAGCGACTAACCATCTATCGTCAGGCTCTGGTGGCAGGTCTCCGTGGGGCCGCAAGACGCCCCACCAATTTGGCCAAGGTAAGAGAGGTCAGCCAGGGAGCCACTGAAGCACCTGCAGTATTCTTAGAGCGCCTGATAGAAGCCTTCAGGCGGTATACCCCCTTTGATCCCACTTCTGAGGGGCATAGTGCTTCAGTGGCCCTTGCCTTCATCGGGCAATCGGCACCCGACATTAAGAAAAAGCTTCAGAGATTGGAGGGCTTACAGGATTTGTCGCTGAGAGATTTAGTGAAAGAAGCAGAGAAAGTTTATCATAAGAGAGAGACTGAAGAAGAGAAGGAGTTAAGGAAAGAGAAGGAGAGGGAAAGTAAAGAAGAAAAGAGAGATAGGAAGCATGAGAGAAATTTAACAAAAATCTTGGCCGCAGTAGTAGAAAGTAAGGGACGGCCGCCCTCTAGTGGTAAAACTAGTAAGGCAGGGTCCCTGGGCAACCGACCTCCTTTGGATAAAGATCAGTGTGCGTACTGCAAGGAAAAGGGGCATTGGGTGAAAGATTGCCCTAAGAAACCACCACGGGGACCTCCGAAGAAAGTGTTGTCCCTGCTAGAAGATGAGGACTAGGAAAGACGGGGCTCGGAGCCCCTCCCCGAGCCTAGGGTAACTCTGAAGGTGGAGGGGCAACCCGTTGAGTTTCTGGTAGATACCGGTGCTCAACATTCAGTACTGACCCAAGCTAGAGGCCCCCTTTCTAGTAAAAAGTCTTGGGTGTTTGGGGCCACGGGTCAGAAACAATATGCATGGACTACCCAAAGAACAGTAGACTTAGGAGTGGGACAAGTAAACCACTCATTCCTTGTTATACCGGAATGCCCTACACCCTTGTTGGGAAGAGACATCTTGACCAAAGTCGGGGCCCGAATATCCTTTCAGACTGAAGATACCCAAGTGACTGATAGAAAAAAGAGACCCTTGGGCCTAAGCATTCTGTCCATAAAGTTAGAAGACGAGTACCGCCTTTTTAAGGAACCAGAACCCTCCCGAGTTAATCAGAGGTGGCTCAACCAGTTTCCAGGGGCCTGGGCAGAGACGGCAGGTATGGGACTCGCTGTAAACCAACCCCCGGTGGTCATAGAATTAAAAGCCTCAGCCTCACCAGTAACTGTGAGACAATATCCAATGAGTAAAGAAGCCAGAGATGGGATTAGGCCCCATATCCAGAGGCTCATAGAACAGGGGATATTAGTAAAATGTAAATCCCCATGGAACACTCCCTTGCTGCCTGTAAAGAAAGCGGGAACAGGAGATTATTGACCAGTGCAAGATTTAAGAGAAGTTAATAAGAGAACACAGGACATTCATCCCACTGTGCCGAATCCTTACAACCTGCTAAGCTCTCTGGCCCCAGAAAATACTTGGTATACAGTCTTAGATTTAAAAGATGCCTTCTTTTGTTTGCGCCTGCACCAGAGTAGCCAACCGCTGTTTGCTTTTGAGTGGAAAGACCCCTCCACAGGAACTACTGGACAATTGACCTGGACTCGCTTGCCACAAGGATTCAAGAACTCACCTACCCTCTTCGACGAGGCTTTACACCAGGACTTGGCCTTTTACCAAGCCTCCAACCCGCAGGTAACCTTGTTACAATATGTTGATGACTTACTGATAGCCGCTCCTACACAGGAAGTCTGCCAAGCGGCTACTGAAGCCCTTTTGACTGAACTTACTAGGCTGGGGTATAGAGCATCTGCCAAAAAGGCACAGATCTGCCAACCACAAGTGACTTATTTAGGGTATTCCCTGAGAGAAGGGAAGAGGTGGCTTACTGAAGCCCGGAAGCAGACTGTGACGCAGATCCCGGTCCCTACTACTCCGCGCCAAGTCCGCGAATTTCTGGGAACAGCAGGGTTCTGCAGATTGTAGATACCCGGATATGCCACCTTAGCCGCCCCCCTGTACCCCCTAACCAAAGGGACAGCCCCGTTTGTTTGGGGACCTGAACAGCAACAGGCCTTTGATGAAATCAAGAAAGCCCTCCTGTCGGCACCCGCTCTGGCCCTGCCAGACGTAACTAAGCCATTCGTCCTTTTTGTGGATGAGCAGAGTGGAGTGGCTCGGGGAGTGTTGACCCAGCAATGGGGACCTTGGAAGAGACCTGTCGCCTATTTGTCAAAAAAATTAGACCCAGTAAGTAGTGGATGGCCTGCCTGTTTGAGAGTAGTGGCGGCTGTGGCCCTCCTAGTTAAAGATTCTGACAAACTGACACTGGGACAGAAACTTACTGTAGTTGCTCCACATGCGTTGGAGAGTGTAATTCGGCAACCACCCGAGAGATGGATGTCGAATGCCAGAATGACTCACTACCAAACCTTACTCCTGAATCGTGATCGAGTAGAGTTTGCCCCCCCTGCCATCCTAAACCCGGCCACTCTGCTCCCCGATTTGGAGAAAGAAGTGCTTCACACCTGCCAGGAAATCCTGGCTGAAGAGACAGGAACCCGCCAGGACTTGCAAGATCAGCCCTTAGGGGGAACGAGACTCCTGACTTGGTATACAGACGGGAGCAGTTACATCATAGATGGTAAGAGAATAGCCGGAGCTGCAGTAGTAGATGATGACCGAGTTGTATGGGCCAGTGGACTCCCAACGGGCACCTCTGCACAGCGAGCAGAACTCATCGCCCTGACTCAGGCCCTAAAGATGGCAGAAGGTAAGAGACTTAACGTCTACACTGACAGCAGATACGCCTTTGCCACTGCTCATATACACGGGGCTATTTATAGACAGAGAGGGCTGTTAACTTCTGCCGGGAAAGATGTTAAAAACAAACAAGAAATTTTAGATTTGCTGGAAGCCATCCATAGGCCTAAAGAAGTAGCAATAATGCATTGCCCTGGACACCAGAAAGATGACTCTCCAATAGCTCGAGGAAATCGGAGAGCAGACCAAGCCGCAAAGCAAGCGGCTCAGGGAATGAACATTTTGCCCCTTCAAGTGTGTCCGGAAGCCACTCACATCAAGAGCTTCCAGTACACACCTGAAGATCTCGTTTGTATAAACAAATTAGGGTTCAAAAATTCCTCACCCCAAGAGATATGCAAGTCTGAAAAAGGAAAAGTTGTCCTGCCCCGGAAAGAGGCAGAAGAATACTTAAGGCAATTACATCAACTGACACATTTGGGAGCAAAAAACCTAAAGACTTTAGTTCGAGACTCCCCTTATCATGTTATTAGATTAGGAAAATTAGTTGACGAGATTGTAAAAAATTGTGTTCCCTGTCAATTAGTAAACGTGAGCAAAAATCAAGCAATATCCGGGAAAAGACTTCGAGGAGATCGCCCAGGAACTTATTGGGAAGTTGACTTCACTGAAATTAAGCCTGCTAAGTATGGATATAAGTACCTTCTAGTTTTTCTAGACACATTTTCAGGATGGACAGAGGCGTTCCCCACCAAAACTGAAACAGCTCAGACGGTGTCTAAAAAAATCCTTGAAGAAATATTTCCCAGGTTTGGGATTCCAAAGGTAATCGGCTCCGACAACGGCCCTGCTTTTGTTGCCCAGGTAAGTCAGGGATTGGCCAAGATCCTGGGGACGGATTGGAAATTGCATTGTGCATACAGGCCCCAGAGCTCAGGACAGGTAGAAAGGATGAACAGAACTCTAAAAGAGACCTTGACTAAATTGTCCATAGAGACTGGCTTATGTGATTGGTTAGTCCTCCTTCCCTTTGCCCTGTTTAGAGTCAGGAACACTCCCAGCCGCTTTGGACTAACACCTTTTGAAATAATGTTTGGGGCCCCGGCCCCGCTTCAGTCAGCACATCTTCATACATTCCCTGAGTGTGCAACTAATAAGCTTTTGCTTGAAAGGTTACGAGCCTTGGAGGCTGTGCAGAAAGAGGTGTGGGCCTCTATCAAGGAAGCCTATCAGCCAGAAGACCTCTCGGTGCCTCACCAGTTCCAGGTGGGAGACCCAGTCTAGGTGAGAAGGCACCGGACAGGAAACCTCGAGCCACGGTGGAAGGGACCTTTCATCGTCCTCCTGACAACTCCCACAGCTGTAAAAGTGGACGGCGTCTCTTCCTGGATACACGCTTCACATCTAAAGAGGGCACCCCTGGACCCGGACTGGTGAGTAACTCGAACTGATAACCCCCTTAAGCTTCGCTTGTGTAAAAAGAATTATGCTGTTAGTAATTCTGATGCTCCTGCTACTTCCAACCCACCAGAACCCTAACCCCCATGAACCCAGGTTACTGACATGGCAAATCATTACCCCAGCTTCCCACCAAGTAGTAGTCCAGTTAACAGAACAGCATCCTAGGGGGACTTGGTGGCCTACCCTCACTGTAGACATATGTACTCTCTTCAAACAAGACCCTCGGCACGGAGGTAGAATAGGAAGGCCAGGATGTGGATCTCGGGCTTCTATGAAAAAACTCCAAGATACCTGCTTCTATGTGTGCCCAGCCCCCTCAACCGATCGTGCTAAGGCCTCACAGTGTGGTGGGCAGACAGACTTTTTCTGCAAAAATTGGGGCTGTGAACAAACAGGGACATGTCATTGGATAGGCAGAAATGCCGGGAGCTCCCCTCCAAGTCTTATAAGAGTTAAAAGAAACAGTACTCAGGCCCAATGTATGATCAGCTCTACCTGTAATCTTCTTGATATTTCCTTTACTGAAGCCGGAAAGGGAGCAAATTGGGAAAGAGGGCTCATGTGGGGATTAAGACTCTATCAGGAAGGATATGATAATGGAGTTGTATTCACTCTTAGACTCAAAGTAGAAACCCTCCCGGCTATTCCAGTAGGACCAAACGCTGTCTTACCAGATCATCCTCGCCTCCCAACCCCAGCCCCGAAAAGAACCCTAACTATTTCAGCTGTCCCCGTCTTTGCTCCTAGCCCACTGACCTCCTTTTCTAGCAATGGACAGCGCCTCCTCAACCTTGTTGAGGGAGCTTTCAGAGTCCTAAATGCCACCGACCCTAAAACTACAGAGTCCTGTTGGTTATGTTTTTCTTCTAGACCACCTTATTATGAAGGGCTGGGATTGTCAGCTGATTTTAAGAATACAACCAGCCACGAAATTTGTAGTTAGGGCAGTCATAAAAAGCTAACACTAACCGAAGTGTCTGGAATAGGAAAGTGTCTAGGTACGGTTCCCGCCACGCATAAAAATTTATGTAATGAGACCATCCCCATGATCCCCACAAGAGAAAACAGGTATTTAGTCCCACCACCTGAAGGATGGTGGGCCTGTAATACTGGACTAACTCCATGTGTTTCCACCTCTGTCTTCAACTTCTCCCACGAATTCTGTATAATGGTCCAGTTAGTACCCAGACTAATGTATCATGATGACTTCTCATTCGTGGCAGAATTGGAACCTAGACTAAGGTATAAGAGAGAGCCAGTCTCACTCACTCTAGCTGTATTACTAGGAGTAGGAGTCGCAGCCGGAGTAGGAACAGGGGCGGCTGCAATTATACAAGAAAACCAACATTATGAAGGACTAAGAATAGCTATCGATGAAGATTTGAGAACTATAGAACAGTCTATTTCTAAACTTGAAGAGCCCCTAACCTCCCTCTCTGAAGTAGTGCTGCAAAATAGACGAGGGTTAGATTTACTATTTCTAAAAGAAGGTGGATTATGTGCAGCTCTAAAGGAAGAATGTTGCTTCTATGCAGACCATACTGGAGTAGTAAGAGACTCAATGTCTAAACTGAGAGAAAGATTAGACCAGCGAAAGCGAGAACGAGAAGCTAACCAGAGCCTGTTTGAATCCTGGTTTTCTAGATCCCCATGGCTTACAACTCTAATATCCACCTTGGCAGGACCCCTGCTTATTTTTATATTGCTCCTCACCTTAGGTCCCTGCATTTTAAATCGAGTAATAACCTTTATTAGAGAAAGAGTAAGTGCTGTGCAGGTGCTAATGCTGAGACAACAGTATCATACCCTCACACATCAAGAAGACACCAACATTCCATGATTAGAATGTTCAGAAAAAGAAGTGGGGAATGTAGGACCCCAACCTCCCTGAGAAATAAGTTAGCCTAAGAGTAGCCATCTTGAAGCCTGAAAACCATTCTGACATATGACTCAGAGGGAACAACTGAAACCAGGTAACTCCTCTGGAAAAACAAGTTAATCAATCATGACTGCTGGCAGCGCTAACCTTTCGGTTAGTTAAGCATAAAAGCTGACCCTACCTTGCTACACCCCCAGGACGTGGCACTAACCCAGAAATCGTAGGTTTGAAAAATTACTGCCTCTGTAGTATTGTTATCTTGCTATGTAGTATTGTTATCTTGTTACTACAACACAATCTGTAACCATGGTAATCCTCTAGGGCTGAATGCCTCAGAAAATCCTATATAACCACTTAGTTGTAAGTGCTCAGGGTCCTCGTTGAGACCCACTGCGACGGGCTGACTTGGACCCCAACTAGTTGGCTTCTGAATAAATTCCTCTTGCTTGTTGCATCAAGAAACGTCTTTGGTGAGTGATTTGGGGCGGCGCCTTCCTCAGGGGAATCCAACACAGGTACGGAGCCTCCTCAGCATTTTCATCTCAACCGCTCTGTTAGAGGTGGTGACAACCCTCTAACTGTGTCTGGTCTTCTCCACAACCTTCTCAATCACTCTAGGATGCCTCAGTGACTTGTGAACCGTCTCATTCTCATCATGGGATCTGGCCCCTCCGTTCCTGCAGATTCACTGCTAGGGTGCTTACTCAATAATTTAAAACCCCTCCACCACACTCCAGACCTCAAACCTTTTAAGCTTATTCTCTACTGTAATGGGATATGGCCACAATATCCCTTGGACAATCAGTCTAAATGGACTCCCAATGGCTCTTTAGATCCTAAAATTCTCTGCAACTTATATAACTTCTGTGAGCACACGGGCACCTGGAAGGAGATTCCATATACCCAGGCTTTCTCCTACCTCTGAACCAAGCCCACTCTCTGTCTCCCTTGCAATCCTAAACATCTTCTCGTAGCTCTAAAAAACTTCATTCCACCACCCACCAATTCCCACTACACCCTCTGACTTTGACCCTGCTGATGAACCTCCTCCCTACCGATCAAAAACCCTTACAGCTTCTCCTCAACCACCAGTTCCTCTCCCACTCCACCCTCCTTCTATACAAGATGAAAATCCAAACCCTCCCAGCTCCCCCAGTGCCATTGCAGGAGCCGCAGCACCTCCTCCTCCTCTACAAACAGTTCCCCTTCCCTCATCAGTCACTCACCAAGCCCTCCAGTCACTCACTCTTGAATCCAGATCCTAGCCCCACTACAGGAAGTAGCCGGAACAGAGGGCGTCATCCGTGTCCATGTCCCTTTCTCTGCCACCTATCTCAAGTTGAGAAAAGATTAGGCTCTTTCACCTCCAACCCAGCTACTTACATAAGATTTCCAGTACTTAACTCAGTCATATGATCTTACCTTTCATGATATTCACATGATCCTATCCAACACACTTTTGCCCGAGGAGCGTAGGTGAGTCTGGGAACAGGCTAGAACTGATGCCAATGAGGTTCACCAAACTACTCCAGCTCATCCTATTGGTGTTGAGGCAGTTCCTAACTGAGACCATAATTGGGACTATAATATGGCAGGGGGAGTCACTAGTTGAGATCAATTCATCACCTGCCTTGTGGCAGGTCTCAGGAAGTCAGCCAATAAAGCCATTAACTATGAAAAACTCCAACAGGTAATTCAGGATAAAAATGAGAATCCTTCTATGTTCCTAGACTGCCTCACCATAGGTCTTTTACAATATACAAACCTAGGCCCTGAGACCCCAGATGGGAGACAATTATTAATGACCTACTTCTTCACCCAGAGTTTCCCCGACATTAAGGCTAAACTTAAACATCTAGAGAAGGGACCCTTAACTCCTCAGGCAGAAGTCATGGCAGTGGCCTTCAAAGTATATAATGGAAGAGATGAAAAGGCCCCATAAACAAAAATATCAAATGCTGGCTAAGGCCTTTCAACCTGCACCAACCACTGGTGCTCACTTATCCTCACTTCCTAAGAAGCAGCCAGGAGGACCTCCTGGTCCATGCTTCAAATGTGGTCAAATGGGTCATTGGACTAGAGCCTGCCCAAATCCCTGGAAGCCTCCAGTCCGTGCCCTAAGTGCCATCAGGAGGGACACTGGGCTGTTGACTGTCCTTGCACACTGAGAGGTGCCTGTCCATCCAGCTCTAACACACCACACATAAACCTTCCAGGTCTGGCAACTGATGATTGAGGGGGCCTAGGACTCCTCCACCCGACCACTACCATCACCATACAGGAGCCCAGGGTAAGTGTTGTGGTAGTGGGTAGGCACATCTCTTTCCTTTTGGACACCGGGGCCATCTACTCAGTCCTGAAGGAGTTTTGGGGACATACCTCTCTCTCACAGTCCTCTATAGTCAGGGTAGAGGGCACATCTTATCAAACTTTACAAACTCTTATGTTTCACTGCATCTTTAGAGGCATTACCCTCTCTCACTCCTTTTTGGTGATTCCCTGTTGTCCAATCCCCCTTATGGGAAGAGACCTATTACACAAGCTTGGAGCTTCCATTACATTTGCTCCAGGACTGTGCCTCAACCCTGACTTGCCTTCAATCCCACTTTTACTCGCCCTCCAACCTGCTGAAAACCCACCTCCCTCTTCCTTTCCTCTGCCACCCCATTTGCTCAACCCTGTAGTCTGAGATACCCTCACCCCCTCTATCATCACCTGCCCCTCAGTAATTATCAGACTTAAAGACCTTGCCTCTTTCCCTCTCAACCTCAGTGCCTCCTGTCCCTTAAGAGTTTACTGGTCCTGCAGCCAATTACCCAGGAACTTTTGTACAAATGGCTACTACGACCAGCCAATTCCCCTTACAACACCCTGATACTGGCTACCAAAAACCTAATGGTTCTTATAAGCTACTTCAAGATTTAAGAATTATCAGTGCAGCTATTATTCCAATCCATTCAGTTGTTCCTAACTCCTCTACTTTATTGTCCACCATTCCTGCTTCCAACACTCACTTTTCTGTCCTCGACCTCAAAAATGCATTCTTCACGATTCTCCTCCTCCTCCATCCTAAAGGGACCACTTACACCTTCAGCTCCACAGACTACAAATCCTCCAGTAATCTACTCTACAACCCAAACAGGACCTCCTTACATCTGCATAAGGCAGCATATGTGCCAGACTCCAAGAACAATGCTGCTTCTACACCGACAAATCCGGTCTCGTCCAGCATGGCACAAAACACCTCCATGAACAAGCCTCCAAACTCCTAGAAAACTCCCCAAACAATCAGTTCCCTTACCCCTTCAATTGGCTCCTGCTCCTCCTAGCCCCTATTACCTTTATTATTATTATTCTCCTTTTCCTTCCCTGCTTCATTAACCTATTCCAAAAGTTCATTCAAAATCAAATTTTGAACATTTCTAACCATACTGTCAACCAGTTACTCCTCCAGGGCTATCAAGGCCTTCTCACAAAGAATAACGAAACCAGCTAGATGGCATCATGAATCATCTCAAGATGCCTGCCCTTCCCCAACTCCACAGCAATGGCCTCGCTAACCCCAGAATCTGTGCCCCCATCCAGCAGGAAGTAGCTAGAGAATGAGATTCTACACCCAGTTCCCCAGAGGCCCAATTAAGAAAAGAAAAAGATGGGAATGAGAGCAAATTCTTGTGTGCTAAGACCCCTACCCCATAAGATCCAATCACCACTGACCAGATGGTCGCCCACCCCTTAAGATCTAATCACCAATGCGGAACACATCCTACCCCTACTCCTTAAAAACACACTTCCTCACCCACGAGCTACTGCTCCCTCTCTCTGGGGCAGCCATTTTTCTCTTTCATATAATAAAATCTCTTTCATATAATAAAATCTCTTGCGTGGGCCCATGTCTCCTGAGCCCTTCTGGGGTAAGGAGGATCATGGTGAGATACCCTTTCACCTTTAGTACTGTAGAGGCTTGTACATCAGGCAGTGTCCTCAGCAACAGATCGGCACTTGACCCTGACCCCTCATCGTCACCCATTACCTCCTCTACCATCTCCAGGGCTGAAGGCACCAGCTTTCCTCTCCCTCCCACATGGCCTCCTGCAACGTGGACTCTCCTGCCACCTCCCCCTCATCATTGCTGCTAAGGAATCCTGCAGGGGCATGACCTGTCCTCTCAATAAGTGTCTCTCTTCCTTAAGGGCATCCCATAGGTCATAGCCCAGTTTCTCCAAGCGATGCTGAAGTGTCTGATGATGACGTGAAGAGAGATACTGTAGTCTCTGTTAGGCTGCAGGCATCAGGGGAAGGGGTGAGCCTGATGGACAAGCTCAGGCTTCACCAAAGGAGGCAAAGAGACCAACAGGTTCCGGTCTGACAACATTCCAGAGCCTGATCGGATAACCCTCCCAACTAGAGCCCTTCCCCCAAGATAAAGGATTAGTGGGAACTTTCCAGTACCTGGCTAAAGGCCAATGAGAGATCCCCACTTACCCTAGATGAGCCAATCCTCGTGCCACTGTACACCTTTGCTCTCCCTCCCCCTACCTTTAAAAACTTGCTGCCTGCCCTGCTGGGCGTGACTTCTCTGGCCTGTAGTACCCAGGCCATGGGAACATCACCCAGGGGTGGCATTCAAATAAACTACCTGGCGCTTTGTTGCCTCTCTTTGCCTTACATATGGTGCCAAAAAACCCGGGAAGGAGTGTGAGTGCGGAGCCCCAACCGGCCACTGGTGGCTCCGCCCCCTCCTTCCCCGACCCGGTACCTCAGCCTGCTCTCCTCTGCATGGACTATTCTCCGGTGAGTCCCTCAGTTTCCCCCAGTCTGTTTCCCTCCCTAACTCCATTTCACCTGGTCCGTTAGAAATCCTATATACGTCCAGGTGGCCCACCCTCTGCAGGCATCCGGCCTGCCCCTGGCCCTGAGGTATGGGAGACGTCCCTACCCAGGCCCCAGGATGTCTGTGCCCCTGGCCCTGTGGTGGGGAAGACATCCCTCACCCAGGCTCCCAGGACGCCTCCCCTGACTTGGCATGCTTGGGACGCTGGGCGCTCCTCTCAGCGGGATTAATTGGGGAGTGATGCAGACATGGGGAACCAGACCTCGAAAGAAGAGGTTCAGACTCCACTGTGGTGTCTCATTTCTAATTTGACTACTTTATATTTGTCCAGGGAAGTTCGCAAATAAAAGCTAGTCTTTCTTTGCTCTGAGGCTGGGCCTCAGTATCCCTTGGACAATCAATCTTGCTGGCCCCCTGAGGGAACTTTCAATTTTAGCCTCCTCACCACCTTAATTAATTATTGCCACTGGAGCGGAGAGTAGAGTGAAATCCCATATGTGCAGGCTTTTTGGACTTTGCACTCCCGTCCAGACCTTTATGTTGTGTTCAATGACTCAAGTCCTCCTAGCCCGATCTTCAATTAAAGATTGTCACCCTCTTACTCTGCTCAGTCCTTCCTTTTCGGATCTGCCAGAAAACCTCAGTCACCGGCCTCCCTCAGCTCATGATCCCCTCCTCCTCTCTCTAACACCATCTTTAAGACATTCTCAACCATGCCATTGTCCTGCTCTCCTCTTTGGTAGTTGCACCTTCCCCTCCCCATCTCCTTCCACCTTCACCGCCTTCTTCTCCCACCAGAACATGCTCCTCCCACCCTCTAGTTCCAGAAGCCACAGACAAGAAGCTGAGAAGAGGGAAGGCAATTGAATATCAGTGACTCAAGTCTTTATATCAGTTTGTCTGTCTGTGTATATGTTTTTGTGTGGGGGATGTTGCTGACTGTAGTCATTGTATCTCAGTTTGTACATTTGTGTGTCTAGGTGTATAGATGAAAAATATTTTATTTAAAAACAAGCACTTGTAAAAATTGGGCATTCTAAAACTTCCAGAAAATTGATAAAAATGTTAAGCATTAATGCTAATTTGGGTTTGGGTGAGGCGGGAATGTCCTTGTTATCAGCTGCCTAAGTTTACCTAAGGCCACTTAAGTCAATATTATCTGCTAAATCTTTTAAGAATAAAATTCTTAAAGGCTTAGCTCTAACATTCAGTAAAAGTTTTGTAAGTAATCTAGCATAGTTGCTAAAAATAAGTAAACAAGCCTAGCAAATAAATATATTAATAATAATACTGTATTAATGTATAACAGTATATATATATATGCAAACAGCCTGAGAATTTTTGTAGTAACCAAAATTCTTAAAGTTTGCTAAGTTATATAGACACATTTTGTGCCTAAGAAATTGCGCTATAAAGCACATTTCCAAAAATGATAAGTTCATAAATGTATCAATCTGAAGAATGCTAGTGTAACAGTTTACAGTAGCCTATTTTTCAGTGTTCACTGAAGGTTAAAGTAATAGTTTTAAGTTCTAATCAAAACTACTTACAGTAGTAAGAAAAACATTTCTGCATGCTAAAAAATGTCTTGATAAGAGAAAGTAACTTTCTTCTAAAGTACAGCTGTTTATTTAGAAAGAGAGATCTAAATGTAAAAAAGTTGTAAGGAGTTTGTAGAAGAATTTAATATGGTCATGCTATGTAAAATTAAAGAAAATGAGTCTCAGTATCAAGTAGACAGCAAAATTAGAATTTTGTTTTCAATTAAAAAGACAGTTTTCTTAACTGTTAGTCTGCTCTTAATATTGAAAGATTGCAGAAAGTTCTAATTGTTTTATCAAAGCAGTTTCTTATGCTTAAAGTCTCAGTGAGTTGTCAGAGTCTTTAAGAAAATGAGATCTTAATATTAAAAGGACTAAAAGCTAAACTTTGATAACAACTGTGTAACCTTCTTTATTTGCCATTGAAGTACTTCGTTGTCATTCTAGTTAATTGGTTAAGTATTGCTTCATAGCAACCTATAATCCTATTTCAGCAAGTGCCTTAAAACTTTTAACAGCTTCCCAAAATCAAATTCAAAAAGGTGCCTCTAGTTAACTCTGATATTTTCCAGAGGGCCCCTGGAACATGTCAGAAAAACTTTTTCTCATTGGAGAAAGTATTTGACTAATTTAGCTTTTTTATCTGATATATAATTACCTGCTTAATTACCTAGAAAGTACTGTCAAAAAGAATAATGCTAAATTTTTTTACTGAATGTTTTGTGTTACAGAAATATCAGAATTGCCTTATGTCAACTGTCTTACAGTAAGCTCTCATCAGATCTTTAACCACTGGCATTTGTAAGTCTTTTATTATTTATAGTCACTGTTTTATTACTCTTAAGCTAGTAAAGAACTAGATTTCAGTTGAACAAGTATTAGTTACATAAGATTAAGTAAACTAAAGATGATTTTGTAGCTTTTTGTTTCAAATGTTACTGATAAAGTGTTTTAAGCTTTTTCTCTTAAGCTGACAACAGTTTAGTAAATGACTGCCTTTATAAGCAGAATTGAAACTTTATCTTTCTACCTCATCCCTCCAGAATTAAAAAACTCTCAGTGACTATTTTTTTAATTTCATGGCAGTATGTTTATTTGCACAAATTCAGTAAGTATCTGCTTTCCCTGTAAGAGGACCAATTAAAAACACTGGTTATATTATCAAGGCTTTGACTGGAACGTCATACCTGAGAGACACGTGTACAAACTCAGATGTGAACAGACAGCTTTAAGGAACTAAGATTGACTTTATAAAGCCAACAAAACCCCTTAGAAGAACTGGCCTGGTACCTTGCTTACAGAATTCCCAGCAGCCTTACCAGTTGAGTGAGGAAGGTCACTTACTGGCAAGTGCAGGAACCTCAGAGAAGAGAGGAATTCATGCAAATGTACAGGTACTGCAGGCACAACCTGAGGGCAAGTCTAACTGGGCTTTCTGGCCTCAAGACGCCTTTAAAAGTCCAATCTGAAATTCCTTATAAAATGTTCCAGCAAAGCATATTTAAAAGAGCCTATGTAATCAATTGCTCTTCTTGCTGCACTTATGCAAATAATCAAGCCAATCGTTAATTATTTTCTTAATCTGGCTACTTTAATAAAAATGAGAGTGATTTTAGAGAAAAGTATTGGTTCAATAATGCAGTCTTATCTATACTAAATCCCAATACTAGTCATTGAGATGTAAACTCTACCCAGAATTCCAGTCCCCCATAATGGCCTGGCTAATGCCCTTACTGGGTCCCTTAATAACAGTTTGTAGTTTACTCTTAGTTGCCCCTTGTGTTCCCAGGTTCCTCCAACAGCGGCTAACCCAGATGACCCGGGTCACCACCAACCAGATGTTACTTCACCATTACGCACCTCTTCCCACTGAACCCCCTCCTTCAGCCTAATACCAGCCTCAAACACCCACAACACCCCTTGTCAGCCAGAAGTAGCCAGATTGAGTCATCGCCCATTATGACCAAAAGGCTGGAATGTTAGGCTGCAGGCATCAGGGGAAGGGGTGAGCCTGATGGACAAGCTCAGGCCTCACCAAAGGAGGCAAAGAGACCAACAGGTTCCGGTCTGACAACATTCCAGAGCCTGATCCTGATTGGATAACCCTCCCAACTAGAGCCCTTCCCCCAAGCTAAAGGATTAGTGGGAACTTTCCAGTACCTGGCTAAAGGCCAATGAGAGACCCCCACTTACCCTAGATGAGCCAATCCTTGTGCCACTGTACACCTTTGCTCTCCCTCCCCCTACCTTCTTTAAAAACTTGCTGCCTGCCCTGCTGGGTGTGACTTCTCTGGCCTGTAGTACCCAGGCCATGGGAACATCACCCAGGGGTGGCATTCAAATAAACTACTTGGCGCTTTGTTGCTTCTCTTCTCTGCTTACTTCAGTCGAAATTTATTGGAATTTATCTTACAGTCTCTCTGTCTCTCCTCAATAACCCTCTCTCCTTGATAATCTGTCTCTCCTCAATAACACTTTCCACTCTCTTGACTAAAAGAGATCCTACAATGACAGCTGCTACACAGCCACTCAGGGCCTCTAAGCAGTCTTCTATCTGACAGAGGACTAATTTTGCAGCTTCTAGTGTTTCCACTCTTCCCCAATTCTGGGGAAGGTCCCACTCCTCTAGGAGGTGCTTTACCCTAGACCAATTCCCCACTAGGGGCTCCCCTGTTGGAAGCCCTGCATATAGGGAGTTACCAAATAAAGCTGCCCCCTCTACCACTGCAGCTACTGGGGCCTCCCTACCATCCCTAGAGACAGGCTTCCCAAGGGTTACACACATGTAGACAGATTTCAGGTTCAGAGGTGCTGCCAACTACTTCCAGGTGTAACTCCGGTGGAAAAATCCTGCGGCAGAATGCCTCCAAAACCGAAATCAGTCAAAGGTAGAAATAAAGTTCAGAAACCCATTTATTTCTTACAAGCAGTCACCCTGCTTCTTGGCCAGGCTTCAACAGAAGAGAGGAGAACTCCACCCAACCTCTGGTCCAGATAAACATGCCCTTGTAATTGCCTACTCATATGTAGATGATACTTCTCTCCACCTTTTGTAAACACCTATTGATATGCATATGCACTAAAACCTGATAAGAGATTCTGGAAATATTGTAATTTGACCCACACCAGCCCCGTAGACTACTGGTGTCTGACTTCAGGCAAGATTTCAACAAACCACTGTACCTCTCTATCATGCCTGCACTGGTAGGGTTACATGGTACATGAAACTTCCACTTTATTCCTAATTGCTGCACCCATTCTTGTAATGCACGTGCAGTAAAGTGGATACCTTGAAAGCTCTCAATTATGTGCAGCCAGCCATAGGCTGCAAAGGGATGCCCTAAGCACCTTTTGGTCATTTTCTGATCTGCATGACATGCAGGAAGAACAACCAACAGTCCAGTATCTGTGTCCACATAAATAATGCCATACCATATCCTTCTGATATGGGCAGAAGCCCAATATAGTCTATCTGCCACATGACAAGGGGTATCGATCCCTTTGCTATTGTCCCATGTTGCTGTGGGATTCAGTGTAAATCCTTCTTAGAGTGCACAAGGCAGTCCTTCTGGGCTCTACTGCCTTCTTCAAAAGTCAATGGCAAGCCCCACCGATGGGCTACAGCCCACGTTGTCTTGCCACGCGTGTAACAAATGCTGATGTAACCACTGGGCCACATCAGAGGCAGGCTTTCCTTCTAGACACCACACCTGGGCCAATGTGCCTGCTTCATCATTCCCTGGGGAGGCCAAAGGCAAATGGTTAGTCACATGATATACAGTAACAGTCTTAATCTGTCCAGAGGCCCATAGGTCTCGCCACAACCCTTGTCCCCCAAAGGGGTCATTGATGAACCATCCAGTTGGCATGGTAACATGCTGGTAGCCACAGGGCCAAGCTCCAATAGACGGTCCAGCTGTGAGTGCAGATAAATATAGGGGAGGGCTCCTCGATGATCAAGAGCCTTACAGCCTGCAACTCAGCCCATTGACTGCTCTTCCCCTCTCCATACTCCATCCATATTGTCTCAATCTTAAGATGGAAAGCCACAGACCTCCACTTTGGGGATTGCCAACAACTGGAGCCATCTGTGTACCAAGCATCTTCAGGTACAGTGGCTTTTCCCTCCTGATAAGGACTCTTGGCTACTAAAGGCTCAAAAGCAAGTTCTTCCTGCTTTACACTGGTATATATCACTGGCCCCAATAAACGTTGGAGTTCTCCAGTCAAGGGGCTAGGAGAGAGGGCTTACACTGCTGTAAATATGCACCCCATTTGACCAGAGTAAGCATCTCTTCCATGCCACTCCGTGGCCTTTGGGTCCAGTCTCATACCCACCCTGAAATGGCATAGGTTGTCATTACTTAAGTTGGAGCTGTTCTGGTGATGGAGTCCACAACTGGCAAGGCGTGGTACACAGCAGCCAGTTGCTTCTCTGACAAGGTATACCAGACCTCTGCAACTTTCCATAGTGGTGACCAGAATCCAATAGGTTGCTGTGTCCATTCAAGCCACTGCCAAATGCCCCACCCTTAACATCTTCAGTTAGATGAACATTTAGCTCACAGAGCCTTGATGAGTGCATTACATTTAAGGCCTCTATGGCCTTGACTGCTTGATTAGCAGCAGTAAAAGAAGCTGCACATGTTTCATCCCAGTCCTACCTGATGCCCTTTCATAACAACCAGTATAAGGGCTTCAAAAGTTGTGCCAAGTGTGGGGTAAACTATCTCCAGTAGCCCAAAAGACCCCAAAACTCTTGCAGTACTGCCACATTGGTAGGGATAGAGAAAGCTTGGACCTTGTCTATGACTGCTTCCTGGATAACTTTAGTTTTACCTGACCAGACAACTGCCAAGAACTTTGGATGTCTGCATGAGTTTTCCAGGTAGTGGGTAAATATGTTAAATTACCCTGATTAGGCCAAATTGCCCTGATGGCTGCTGTCAGCCAATCTACAGGCACCCGATTTCCTGAGGTGTGACAGGCACTTTGCAACGACTGACAGAAGGAAGGGTGAGTCATCAGGGAAGCCACTCTACTCATTTCAGAACCTGACATAACAATGTTTCTACCCCCATATCCCAGAGCTGCAAAAGCCATTTAGGCAGAGGTTCCAATGGCTTCGGCCTAAACTGGGTGCTCATGGCCATCAGCTCAACCTGGGTATAGGGGCGGAGCACGAGTGCTCCACAATCTGGAGAGGGGGCGGTTCCTCATTCTGGGGAGCCCATGGTTTTTGGGTTTTTGCTTTCTTAATTACAACCAAGTGGGCCTTTAGTACAGGAGAGGCTGGTGCCTTGGACGGTGGCCTTGGCAACAGATCAGCCCTCAACACCTCCTTTTCCTCTCCCGACCTCCCCTCTACCACTTCCAGGGCTGTAGCTACACGGTTCTTTCCTCCCCCTCCCCTACAACCTCCTGCAACACGGATTCTCCAGCTGCCTGGTTCCTCTCTACTGACTTATCTTCCAGGAGTTCGACCTGTCTTCTCAATAACTGTCTCTCTTTCTTAAGGGCATTTCATACATCTTCACCCAGCTCCTCCAAGTGATGCTGAAGTCTGTCTCTCTCCTGCCAATGTCTCTCTCTCTTCTCGATAAGCCTCTCTCTCTCCTCGAAAATTGTATGGAGAAGAAAAGAGATTCTATAATCTCATGTCCTTCATGGCCTCTCAGGGTTCCTAAGAAATCTTCTATCTCACATAGAGCTAATTCTGCAGCTTCTGGTGTCTCCACTCTTCCCCAATTTTGGGGAATGCTCTACCCTCTAGGAGGTCATTTACCCTAGACCAATTGCCCACCAGGGGATCCCCAATTGGAAGCCCCACAGATAGTGGACTCTCAAGTGAAGCTGCACCCTCTACTTCTGCAGCCACTGGGGCCTTCAAACTATCCACAGGGGAGTTCTGGGCATCTCCCACCATTTCTAGAGGCCATCAAGCTTGCCCTAGGGTCACACCCATGTAGACAGATTTCATGTTCAGAGGTCCTGCCGACTACTTCCAGATACAATTCTGGGGGAAAATCCCAGGGCAAAATAATTTTGAAACCGAAAGCAGTCAAAGGGAGAAAAAAATGTGGGAGAAATTTGCTTATTGCTTACAAGCAGTCATCCACTTCTGCTCTCCTGCGTCTCTCCTGACCCAGCTGCAGAAGAAGGGCCCCACCCAACCTCTCAGGTCCAGATGTGCCCTCCTTCACTCTTCTAATCACCTACTGATATGGAGATGTACTATTTCTCTCCACCCCTTGGAAACACCTATTGATATGGAGTTGCACAAAGGCCAGGAAAGAGATTCTTGAAATACTGCAGTTTTACCCACACTGAATTATAAAAATGCTCTGATATACATCCTCTGCATATATCTTTTCATACTAGTAAATTTCTAAGGTGGGATTATTGACTCAAAGTATAAATTTAATACATAAAGTCAAAAACTTCAAAATGGCTCTCCCAAACTATATTTTCAGATGGATTTTAGAATTATTTAAATAAAATCATTCAAATTTTTATTAGGATAATGTTAGACTTATAAATTAATTTTTTTGAGGAATTAAGCTCTTTAATTCATTTTCCACTAGAATTTACAAACTCATCATTCACAAGATAGTAACAGATACCTAGCAGATGCTCAGCCAGTCAACAATTAATATTAGGAAGCTATCTAAGAATTAAGCAAGAAAAAGAGGTCTTGCTCAAGCATGAAACACATGCATACAAGACTTATAAATTAATTTTAAGCAAATTGATATTCCTATATTATTGAGTCTTCCTATCCAAAAACAGTATCCTTCTCCATTTTGTTTTCCTTTGACTCAGTAGTTTTACAGTTTTCTTCATACTTTTTGTATATTGAGTTTATAACTGTCCATGTTACTAAACTATTATTTCTAAAAGTTCTTGAGTTTATTTCCTTAGGTTTTCAAGGTCATTCCAAAAGTGGGAAAACTCAGGTGGTGGTTTACAAGGAGATCCTGGAAAAACCAAATTTTTCCCTTGCGCTACTTTTCTCTAAAGTTCTGAAGAAAAGTTCATGCACAAAAAATAACAAAACAAGACAAATAATCACTATTTGATAATTTTTCCTGCGCTATATTGATGAACTCAAGCAAGTTAGGGCACACCACTTTAGTTATGTATGCTTACACGACTTAGATCCAAAGTAGGCCGTGAAACCTGCCCTGTTGACTTCTACTCTAGAACCCCTCCTCAATCTTGGCCCCTGCCCCAGCAGTGCAGAGAAAGGAGAGTACAAAGCAGGCAAACGATTTGGTCAGGAGAAGCCTCTGTAAGAGCAAAAAAGCATTTGCTCCAATGCTTGGGGCAATTGGACTTTCACAGGGCTCGCCTTGCCTTTTGGGTGCATGGAAAGAGAATCCAGAAATGTAGTTAACAAGACAGCTGTCTCTCAGAAAGGTGCTGTGACATTTTTTCCCTCAAATCTTATATAAAAAGGAGTTACAAGAGCCACTGCCATGCCAGAACTAAGACAAGAGGTAAACTGTCAGAAGTGGTGATGGGAATTTTGACCACTAAAGTACTGACCTATACTGTCTCAAGAGTACTACTTTTTTTAGTCTAACGAAATGAGCAATAATAGTGTGAAGTCAGTAGACTAAATTATCCAAACATTTTTTGGTATCATTAATCTACAATTACATGAGCAGCATTGTGGTTACTAGACTCCCCCCGTTATCAAGTCCCCGCCACATACCCCATTAGAGTAAATGTTCATCAGCGTAGTAAGATGTTATAGAATCACTACCTGTCTTCTCTGTGTTGTACAGACCTCCTCATGTCCCCCCAACGTTATGTGTCCTAATTGTAATGCCCCTTTTTCCCCTTATTCCTCCGTTCCTACCCTTCCTCACCAGTCCTTTTCCTTTGTAACTGTTAGTCCATTCTTGGGTTCTGTGAGTCTGATGCTCTTTGGTTCCTTCAGTTTTTGCTTTGTTCTTATACCCCACAGATGAGTGAAATCATTTGATACTTGAATTTCTCTGCCTGGCTTATCTCATTGAGCATAATATCCTCTAGCTCCATCCATGTTGTTGCAAATGGTAGGATTTGTTTTCTTCTTATGGCTGAATAATATTCCACTGTGTATATGTACCACATCTTCTTTATACATTCATCTACTGATGGACACTTAGGTTCCTTCCATTTCTTGGCTACTGTAAATAATGCTGCAATAAACAGAGGGATGCATATGTGTTTTTCAAACTGGAGTGCTGCATTCTTAGGGTAAATTCCTAGGAGTGGAATTACTCAGTCAAATGGTATTTCTATTTTGATTTTTTGACAAACCTCCATACTGCTTTCCACAATGGTTGAACTAATTTACATTCCCACCAGCAGTGTAGGAGGGTAACCTTGCCAACATTTGTTGTTGTTTGTCTTTTGGATGGTAGTGATCCTTACTGGTGTGAGGTGATATCTCACTGTGGTTTTAATTTGCATTTCTCTGATGATTAGCGATGTGGAGCATCTTTTCATGTGCCTGTTAGTCATCTGAATTTCATCTTTGGAAAAGTGTCTGTTTAGATCACCTTCCCATTTTTTAATTGGCTTATTTGCTTTTTGTTTGTTCAGGTGCATGAGCTCTTTATATATTTTGGATGTCAACTCTTTATTGGATCTGTCATTTATGAATATATTCTCCCATACTGTAGGATGCTTTTTTGTTCTATTGATGGTATCCTTTGTTTTACAGTAGCTTTTCAGCTTGATATAGTACCACTTATTCATTTTTGCTTTGTTTCCCTTGCCCAGGGAGATATGTTCATGAAGAAGTTGCTCATGTTTATGTCCAAGAGATTTTTACCTGTTTTTTTCTAAGAGTTTTATGGTAACATGACGACTTACATTCAGGTCTTTGATCCATTTTGAATTTACTTTTGTGTGTGTGGTTAGACAATGATTCAGCTTCATTCTCTTATATGTAGCTGTCCAGTTTTGCCAACACCAGCTGATAAAGAAGCTTTCATTTCCCCATTGTATATCCAAGGCTCCTTTATTATATACTAATTGACCATATATGCTCAGGCTCTGGACTATCTATTCTGTTCCACTAGTCTGTGGGTCTGTTCTTGTGGCAGTACAAAATTGTCTTGATTACTGTGGCTTTGAAGTATAGCTTGAAGTTGGGAAGTGAGATTCATGCTGCTTTACTCTTCCTTCTCAGGATATCTTTGGCTATTCAGGGTCTTTTTTGGTTCCATGTGAATTTTATAACTGTTTCTTCCAGTATGTTGAAGAATGTTATTGGTATTTTGATAGGGATTGTATTGAATCTTTAGATTGCTTTAGGCAGGATGGCCATTTTTGACAATATTAATTCTTCATATCCAAGAGCAAGGGATGGATTTCCATTTGATACTGTCGTCTTTAAGTTTCCTTAACAGTGTCTTGTAGTTTTCAGCATATAGGTCTTTCACTTTCTTGGTTAGGTTTCTTCCTAGGTATTTTATTCTTTTTGATGCAACTGTGAATGGAATTGTTTTCCTGATTTCTCTTTCTCCTAATTCATCATTAGTGTATAGGAAAGGAACAGATTTCTGGGTATTAATTTTGTATCATGCAACTTTGCTGAACTCACATATTAGTTCTAGAAGCTTTGGAGTAGATTCTTTAGGGATTTTTATGTACAGTATCATGTTATTTGCAAATAGTGACACCTTGATTTCTTCTTTCCAATCTGGATGCCTTGTATTTCTTTGTTTTGTCTGATTGCCATGGCTAGGACTTCCAGTACTATGTTGAATAAAAGTGGGGAGAGTGGGCATGCCTGTCTTGTTCCCAGTCTTAGGAGAAAAGCTTTCAGCTTCTCACCGTTAGGTATGATGTTGGCTGTGGGTTTGTCATATATGGCCTTTTTTATGTTGACTTACTTGCCCTCTATACCCATTTTGTTGAGAGTTTTTATCATGAATGGATGTTGAATTTTGACAAATGTTTTTTCTGCATCTATGTAGCTGATCATGTGGTTTTTGTCTTTCTTTTGCTGATGTGGTGGATGATGTTGATGGATTTTTGAATGTTGTAACATTCTTGCATCCCTGAGATTAATCCCACTTGATCATGGTGTATGATCCTCTTGATGTATTTTTTAATATGGTTTGCTAATATTTTGTTGAGTATTTTTGCATCTGTGTTCATCAGGGATATTGGTCTGCAATTTTCTTTTTGCTGGGGTCTTTGCCTGTTTTTGCTGATGCTGGCTTCATAGAATGAGTTTGGAACTTTTCCCTCTCCTTCTATTTTTTGGAAAACTTTAAGGAGAATGGGTACTATGTCTTCTCTATATGTCTAAAAAAATTCAGCGGTGAATCCATCTCACCCGAGAGTTTTGTTCTTGGGTAGTTTTCTTTATTACAGATTCAATTTTGTTGCTGGTAGTTGGTGTGTTGGATTTTCTTTTTCTTCCTTGGTCAGTCTTGGAAGGATATATTTTTCTAAAAAGTTGTCCATTTTTCTAGGTTATACACCTTTTTAGGATATAGATTTTAATAGTATTCTCTAATAATTCTTTGTATTTGTGTGGTGTCCATCATGATTTTTCCTATCTCATATCTGATTTTCTTTATGTGTGTGGATTCTCTTTTTCTCTTAATATGTCTGGCTAGGGATTTATCTACTTTGTTTATTTTCTCAAAGAACCAACTCTTGTATCATTGATTTTTTTCTATTGTTTTATTCTTCTCAATTTTATTTATTTGTTCTCTGATCTTTATTATGTCCCTTCTTCTGCTGACTTTGGGCTTCATTAATTCTTTTTCCAGTTTCAATAATTGTGACTTTAGACTATTCATTTGGGATTGTTCTTCCTTCTTTAAATAGGCCTGGGTTGCTACATATTTTCCTCTTCGAACTGCCTTTGCTGCATCCCACAGAAGTTGGGGCATTGCTCTGTTGTTGTCATTTGTCTCCCTATATTGCTTAATCTCTTTTTTAATTTGGTTATTGATCCATTGATTGTTTAGGAGTATGTTGTTAAGCCTCCATGTGTTTGTTAGCCTTTTTGTTTTCTTTGTTTATCTTATTTCTAGTTTTGTACTTTTGTGATCTGAGAAGTTGGTTGGTAGAATTTCAATCTTTTGGAGTTTACTGAGGCTCTTTTTGTGGCCTAGTTTGTGGTCTATTCTGGAAAATGTTCCATGTGCACTTGAGAAGAAGGTGTATCCTGCTGCTTTTGGGTGTAGAGTTCTGTTGGTATCTGTTAAGTCCATCTGTTCTAGTGTGTTGTTCAGTGCCTCTGTGTCCTTACTTATTTTCTGTCCAGTTGATCTGTCCTTTGGAGTGAAAGGTATGTTGAAGTCTCCTAAAATGAATGCATTGCATTCTATTTCCTCCTTTAATTCTGTATTTGTTTCACATATGTCATTGCTCCTGTGTTGGGTGCATAGATATTTATAATGGTTATATCCTCTTGTTGGACTGACCCCTTTATCATTATGTAATGTCCTTCTTTAGCTCTTGTTACTTTCTTTGCTTTGAAGTCTATTTTGCCTAATACAAGTACTGCAACACCTGCTTTTTTCTCCCTATTGTTTGTATGAAATATCTTTTTCCATCCCTTGAGTTTTAGTATGTGTATATCTTTGGGTTTGAGGTGAGTCTCTTGTAGGCAGCATATAGATGGGTCTTGCTTTTTTATCCATTCTATTTCTCTGTGTCTTTTGATTGGTGCATTCAGTCCATTTACATTTAGGGTGTTTATCGATAGATATGTACTTATTGCCATTGCAGGCTTTGGATTCATGGTTACCAAAGGTTCAAGGATAGCTTCTTTACTATCTAACTGTTCAATTTTTACCTCACTTATTAAGTTATTATAAACATAGTCTGATGATTCTTTATTTCTCTCCCTTCTTATTCTTCCTCCTCCACTCTTTATATGTTAGGTGTTTTATTCTATACTCTATTGTGTTTCCTTTGACTACTTTTGTGGATAGTTAATTTTATTTTTTGCCTTTAGTTAGTATTTGGTTGTTCTCCTTTCTTTGCTGTGATTTTATTTTCTCTGGTGACATCTATTTACCCTTAGGAGTACTTCCATCTAGAGAAGTTCCTTTAAAATACCCTGTAGAGGTGGTTTGTGGGAGGCAAATTCCCTCAACTTTTGCTTATCTGGAAATTGTTTAATCCCTCCTTCAAATTTAAAGGATAATCTTGCTGTATACAGTATTCTTGGTTCAAGGTCCTTCTGTTTCATTGCATTAAATATATCATGCTATTCTCATCTGGCCTGTAAGTTTTCTGTTGAGAAGTCTCATGATAGCCTGATGTGTTTTCCTTTGTAGGTGATCTTTTTTCTCTCTCTGGCTTCCGTTAGTACCCTCTCCTTGTCTTTGATCTTTGCCATTTTAATTATTATACATCTTGGTGTTGCCCTCCTTCGGTCCCTTGTGTTGGGAGATCTGTGGGCTTCCATGGACTGAGAGACTATTTCCTTCCCCAGCTTCGGGAAGTTTTCAGCAATTATTTCTTCAAGGACACTTTCTATCCCTTTCTCTCTCTCTTCTTCTTCTGGTACCCCTATAATGAGAATATTGTTCCCTTTGGATTGGTCATACTGTTCTCTTAGTGTTCTTTCACTCCTAGAGGCACTTTTATCTCTCTCTGCCTCTGCTTCTCTGTATTCCTGTTCTCTGGTTTCTATTCCATTAATAGTCTCTTGCACCTCATCCAGTCTGCTCTTAATTCCTTCCATTGATTATTTCATTTCTGTTATCTCCCTCTGGACTTCAACTCTTAGATCTTGCATATTTCTCTGAAGGTCCATCAGCATGGTTATGACTTTTATTTTGAATTCTTTTTCAGAAAGATTGGTTATATCTACCTCACCAGGCCCTCTCTCTGGGCTTGTTTGAGTGATTTTTGGCTGGGCTAGGTTCTTTTGCCTTTCCATGCCGATAGAAGTGATTGCCAGCAGGTGAGGCGTGTCAGCTGGGAGAACAAAGTCCCTTCCTGCTTGCTGGTCGCCTTGCCCTTCTCCATTGCCTGTGCCGGTTCTAGCACACAGGGAGCAGTCTCTGGGTTAATCCCTTGGGCTGCCCTCAGGATTGCCTTGTGCATTGCAGGGGGTTGAAGACATGCTGGGCGTGTTCCCTTGTGAGACGGTGCCCCTTTGTGCCTTCTGGACCTTGCACCAGCTTCCTCTGCCTGTGCCAGGTAGTTGTGTGCTGGCAGCAGCTTCTGGGTCTGTCCCAGTTAGCTGTGCTCTGGTAGAATATTCTGTGTGGTTGTTGTGCGCGGAGCTGTTCCCTGGCTGGTGTGCAGCTCTGGTGGGTCAGTCAGGTTTCTTGCAGCACTGGCAGGGGGGAATGAATGGCAGTCTGCTTATCACCTTGAGGGGCTTTGGAGCTGTGTTGCCACCCAGGGGTTTAGGGTGCCTGACATTCTTTAAGATTCCCAGCCTGCTGGGCTGAGTGTGCCAAGATGATTTGGTCCACCTGTTAATCCCTTATCCCTTTAATACTTTTAAAGGGCCCACTTTTTTTTGTCCCAGGGGCACCGGCTGTGGGGACCTGCTCACAGTCTCCATCTTGGATTTTACTTTTCTGTTTCTCTAATATCCAGTACACCATGCGATGTGTGTCTGTGCTCCCAGTGCAGATTAGTAGGGCTGGTTATTTAGTAGTTGTGTGCTTCCACTCCCTCCCCACTCTGAGTCTTTTCCTCCTGCCAGTGAGCTGGGGCCGGAGGACGTGCTCAGGTCCCATCAGGTCATAGCTTTGTATCTTACTATTTTTGTGAGATACTGAGTTCTCGTAGGTGTAGATGTAGCCGTGTTGTTGTACTGTATCTTTTGGTCTCTCTTTTAGGAATTGTTGTATCTGCTGTATTTTCAAAAATATGTATGATTTTGGGAGGAGATTTCTGCTACCCTACTCACATCACCAGCTTGACTGCCTCTACCTATCCAAACATTTTTGAAGGGACCTTGTATGTGATCTATTCATCTTTCCCTCCTGCTTTTAATTTTGAACTCCCTGGAACAATTGTTGGTCCCAAATAAAATAAAAATAATTAATGACACACATTCTTTTATATGTACATTTTTTTAAGGAAACAGTTTTAAATCTGAGAAAATATTCACAATTTTCAAAGCAATGATAATGATAATAATAAATAAAATGGTTTTTATTTTTAGATAATTGTCAGGATTCAGCTGAAACTTATCATAAGGTGTGTATGAACTTGTGTTGTCCATAATGTGGAGAAGATGAGACATGCAAGGCAGGCAACTCTGGCCTTGGGAGCTGATGGAAGTGACTCAATCTCTTGGAACTTAAGTTACCTTAGCTGTAAACTGAGGTTAGTGCGTGCTTTACAGGACTGTCATGAGCCCCTGGTAAGACGATATAGTTAAAGCTCTGGGTATACAATAAGTGCTTAAAAAATGGGAGCTATCATTTAGTCTATCATTTTGAGGTTTTCTGAGAGCAAATATTTTTATATATTTCCTCCATTTATAAAATATAGCTAGTTGGGGAAAGTTTTAACAGGCAGCTGGGATCTCTGTGTAGTCCTTGAAACTTCATGTGAATTTACAACTATTGTAAAGTAAAAATTTGAAAAGAATTTCTTATTTGTACCTTCTCATCTTCTGCATTCACATCACTGTTATCATTCATTTGAAGGATAATGAAATCCTGCTATTTGTCCATGAGTGGGATGATGCACTGGAGAAAGCATTGACACTATTAGTCCCAAGACTGAAGACAAAATTATTTCACAATCTGGGCATCTATAAAATGAGGATTTATATTTAATCCTTCTCAGCTCTGTGATTCCCAAATCTGATGGTACAAAGAAAGCAGCAGTTAATGCAAAGAAACATACAAATCACTGATTGGTAAATAAATATTTTATGCGAAAAGTGACTGAAGAGTAGACATTTAATTACTACATAGTATAACAAAGGTAAAAAGTATCTATTAAAAACTATCTTTAAAATGATCTAATTTATTATTTATTTATTTATTTATAGTAAGGTATTGATATATACAATCTTATGAAGGTTTCACATCAGCAATATTGTGGTTGCTACATTTACCCATATTATCAAGTCCCTCCCATACACCCCATTGCAGTCACTGTCTAGCAGCATAGTGAGATGCTATGGAATCACTACTTATCCTCTCTTTGCTATACTGCCTTCCCCATGACCCCCCCTACATTATGTGTGCTAATCATAATGCTCCTTAATCCCCTTCTCTCTCATTCCCCACTGCTAGTAACCACTTGTCCCTTCTTGGACTCTGTGAGTCTGCTGCTCTTTTGTTCTTCAGTTTTGCTTTGTTGTTATACTCCACATATGGATGAAATCATTTGGTACTTGTCTTTTTCTGCCTGTTTTATTTCACTGAGCATAATATCCTCTAGCTCCATCCATGTTGATGCACATGGGAGGATTTGTTTTCTTCTTATGGCTGAATAATATTCCATTGGGTATATGCTCCACATCTTCTTTATCCATTCATCTACTGATGGGGAAGTGTCTGTTCACATCCTCCACCCATTTTTTAATTGGGTTATTTGCTTTTTGGGTGTTGAGGCATATGAGTTCTTTATATATTTTAGATGTTAAATCCTTATCAGATATGTCATTTTCAAATATATTCACCCATACTATATGATGCTGTTTTGTTCTACTGATGGTGTGTTTTCCTGTACAGATGCTTTTTAGTTTGATGTAGTCCCATTTGTTCATTTTTGCTTTTGAACATTTCATGACTTACATTCAGGTTTTTGATTCATTTTGAGTTTACTTTTGTGTATTCAGTTAGACAGTAATCCAGTTTCACTCTCTTACTTGTAGCTGTCCAGTTTTGCCAAGCCCAGTTGTTGAAAAGGCTGTCATTTCCCCATTGTATATCCATGGTTCTTTTATCATATATTAATTGGCTGTGTACGCATGAGTTTATATCTGGGCACTCTATTCAGTTCCATTGATCTGTGGGTCTGTTCTTGTGCCAGTACCAAATTGTTTTGATTACTGTGGCTTCACAGTAGTGCTTGAAGTTGGAGAGCATAATCCTCCCAGTTTTATTCTTCCTTATCAGGATTGCTTTGGCTATTCAGGGTCTTTTGTGGTCCCACATGAATTTTAGAACTATTTGTTTTAGTTCATTGAAGAATGCTGTTGGTATTTTGATAGATCTATTTTCTTTTTTAAACTATCTAAATCTTAAAAAGATATCAATTTATAAAGGAGTATCATTCTTGGTGGGAAAGAATTATTATATATGTTGATTTGAATTACATTCTGTATGAAGTGGTTTTCTA
Source organism: Manis javanica (assembly GCF_040802235.1). Taxonomy (NCBI): domain Eukaryota; kingdom Metazoa; phylum Chordata; class Mammalia; order Pholidota; family Manidae; genus Manis; species Manis javanica. Next base: position 58,372,720 of record NC_133164.1, on the reverse strand, counting down.
TAATTTTGCTCTTTAAATGGTAAATCCCTTAAAATACCTTAAATACAAAGTAGTCTCGGTAAAGGTAAAAAGTGGCAGGAGTTCTTGACTGTTTGAATTAGAAACCATTCCCATTTAATGAGTCAACTTTTGACTTGTTTAATGATGGATTCTAGCTTTGGTGGTAATCAGACAGAAAAATCAATCAGTGGATTTTTATGTTGTCTCAGTGCTATGTTGCTTTGCCACAAGGAAAGCAGGAAGGAAACAGCTGATCAGGATATAAGAAAGGTGATTTAACACTTTTTTGGTTTAGTGATCTACCACTCTTAGGTTAGTCTTTTACACAGGCAGTCAGGTCCAGGAGAACTGACACAAACTATCCCAAATGAGGGTAGACTGTGAATTCATGTTTGTGTTTAGGCCTTCTTAACTCAATGGAAGCATATTGGAGGAATGGCATATAATCGTGAACATAAACATCTGAAATGGAGTCAGGAACACATAGGGGCCTTACACTGGAGCCCAGTGGCCATTGGGGAAGTTGGTCTATATGCACCTCCACACCCAGAATGAACATGAACTTTTAGAATGTGCTAACCACAAGGGCTGCATCCTGTTGCAGTTCTCAGAATGAAGCTTATTTTGCTGAACTCCAGTCTAGCAACTAACGTAGTGATCTATCCTATATAGACAAATGTTAGTTTTTTTTGTCTATGCCAACCATAATTCTTTCAAAACAGCTGATGTCTGTGATTTTTGCCTTTATAAACTTTCTGCTCCCTCCCCAACCCCAGCACATCTCAAGTTCCCCCTGAATCTCTGTCTCCAAAATTCACACTCCTAAAGACCCCAAATGAGCTTTTGGGTTGCTTTGCAGCCTCAGTTCTTTCTTTTGCAATATAATCAGTATAATTTGACTCCCCATTTATTAAGCATCCTGTGACACAGAAATTAGTAAGGTATTATCTGTGTCCTCAAGTTTCACAATCTAGTGAGTGAGATACAAACATCACAAGTAACTGCTGTATGAGGAAGGTATTTTTAGTGATAACCTCACCTCATTTGACTAATTCCATAGTCTGGCTACCCTCTCTTTTTGATAAATACTGTTGAAGGAGTTCCTTCTGATTATCCTGTTCAACTCAAAACTCAAAGGTGTTCTTTCATGTATGGTTCTGTCACACTTTATATTAAAAGACCAAAGAGTGACTGAGTGTTTCAGGGGAAATGTCTGTCTTAGGCAATGCCATTCATGTATGCCAAGACATTCTGCCCTCCTCATATCCTATAAAATAAATGCAAGCCTTCTGGGCTCCAATTGACTACCTTCTGATATGATGTCTGCAATAAAGGCAGCTAGACATTCTGGACTGATGCTTTTCCAATGAAACGACAAGAGCCAGATGGCACAAAAGCAAAAGTGACATGGACACTCTGGGTTGAAATCTCAAGTTATTCTACCTGGCTGTACAACTTCTGGCAAATCATTTAAATGTTGAACCTATGTCCTCGTTTAAAAGCCAGCATAAAAGCGATCAGCTTACTTCAGAGGAGCAGCTAATAAAATTCGTTGTGGAGCATTTTTACCAAAACCCAGTCAGGTCAATTTAAGTGTTAGTGAAGTGGGAGAAACTACTGCCCATTATAAAACTATGGTGCATCTACTAAGGCCAACAGAAGTGCAGCGTAATACAAGAAATTACTGCACATTAACAAAGGGGAAGTGCAGTTGTTCCACAAGACCTTGGTTCCAAGGTAACTCAGGTCACCTCAGCACACATCACTCATTATTTTAGCATTTGTAGGATACAGGACTTCAGTCCCAGAGCAGTGAAGTAAAAGCAAGTGAAAACCATGTGAAGAAATGATTTGAGTGCCTTGGTGGAAGGTCCATCAGCAAAGAAGCTGGGACAGGCTGCGGAAAAGGGACTGTAGCAATGGTTGTCCACAGCATCATAGGGTGCCTCACCCTTCCGGGTCAGGCATTTGGAGGACCAGAACCCTAAAGGTAGAGGTGTCCCACAGGGGCATTCCCCGTAGTGGATGGAGATGAACCCAGAGGAGCAGGCGGTGTGGATCCTAGGGGGTCTGCTCTGAGAGGAGAAGGCGGGGAGAGTCGGGGAGAAAGGGGAGGGGCGGCAGAGGCAGCCCGAGAGGAGAGGAGGGGCGAGGCGTCGTCGTCGTCGGCCCCCTCCCCTCGAGCGCGCTCATCCCCGGCCAGGCACCCGAGCGCAGCCCGCTGTGGCCAGGCCGCTTCAGGGGGTGGTGCCAACTCTTCGCAGCGCTGGGCCCCCTACCGAGCAGCAAAGGCGCCCCAGGAGGCGGAGCGGCCGCGGCTGGGGCCTGCGCGGAGGTAAGGGGATTGGGAACGGCGTGGGAAGCCAAGAGAGGGCGCCGGGCTGGAAGCGGGCCTCTCTCATATATAACCCCCACCCCGCCAGGTTCCTCCCGGCGCCAAGCCACCTCTCCCCACCGCCGCAGTCCGGGCCCCAGGCTCGGCCATGACTGAGGAGCAGCTCCTGGCCACACCCAGGGCCGCGGTTTCGCCGCGCGTGCGCAACCCCCTAGCGGGGGCTGGGCACGCGGCTGTGGGACTGTACCCCCTCCCCAAAGGTCGCGGCCCAGGCGGTGCTGCGCATGCGTAGGGCGGTGGCGGCGGCACGCCCTGCAAGAGCCGTCTCGCTGAGCTCCAGGGCTGTGTCCTGGCCGGGAGGCTTTCCAGCCTGGGGCCGGGGAGGAGCCTGCTGGAGGTTCGCCTTCCCTGCCCACTCTCCGCGCCGTCGAGGCTGCTGCTATTGTCGCCGGGGCCCGCGGTTCCTGTCCCGTAAATGTAGTTCACCTAGCTCCGGAGCCCCAACCGGCCGGCTAATTCCTTAATACGCCTTCGACATTTGGTCCTGATGTCGAGGAATAATAGCGCAGGAAGTTTGACTAGGCTGGGTGGCGCTGTTTGGAAGTGCAGTGGAGCGATGGGGAGGAATCGCCGGTATTTTAATCCGGATAACTGCTCTGCTCAGCCCGGAAATAAAGACTTTCCGACGCTGAAAACTTTCCAAGTACTCCGCCTTGGCTGACAACTTCCTGCCTGAGTTGGAGGGCGGCTTCAGCGTAGACTTGTCAGAGCTGAAAAAAGTGGTAGAGTTCACAAACATTGCTCAGGAGGACACTCCCCCAGACTCGAAGTGACAGTCACTATTTAGTATTTACTGAGCCTCCTGGTTTTGCACCCTCCTAGTACTAAATTCCTGCTTGGCTGTACACCTTCCCGGGCAGTGGTTAAGTCAGTTTCCTGACTCCTGGCGCTGCTTGGAATGGTTCTTAACAATGTCATTACTGAGAGCCTTGTAATCTTACGTGAAGTGCTGATACAGCTGGAATCGAAGCACTTACTGTTAGAGAACCTGAGAGCCCTAATTGAAATGTAATCTCTCTTTCCCAGGGCACTAGACAGTATGTACATGTTATTAAATACTTGAAGACAATTGGGGTGATAATTCTTGAATACTACGCACTCTCACCACGCAGGCCTGAACACCAGATGGGCCTCCACTCTAGGGCCTCTGCAGTTACAATTTTCTCCGTGCCCAAAGCCCACCTTCCCTCTTCCGCCAAATCTGCATGGCACCCAACTTCATTCAAGTCTCAAAACAATTGCCATAACTTCAGAGAGTTGGCTACCTAATCTAATGTAGCCACTGCTCTCGCACCCCACCCTCTTAACCTGCTCTCTTTGGCTTTGTGGTGCTTAACACTCTTTGATGCTATTTATTTGTATGTGTCTGATGTCTCGTCTATAATCAAAACTCAGTAGATATTTGTTAACTATATAAATGAAATCTAACTCCAGAAATACTTTATAGTGAACTCTCAAAGGAATTCATTCATTCATTCATTCATTTAACATTTATTGAGTGACTGCTTTGTATTTGGTTCCATCTAGGTGTTTAGGATATGTCAGCGAACACAGTAGACAAAGATCCCTTTCTGCTGTAGCTTACTTTCTAGAAAAAATGATTAATAATAAACATGTTAGAAAATTATAAGTGCTATAACAAAATGAAAAAAGAGACAGAGAAAGGGGCCTGGAGTACAAGTATGGGTTGCAGTTTTCAGCAGCATGGTTACATGGGCCTGAAGGATAAACTGAAGGGGATGGTCAAGGTGGAGAACTGGTTTCTAGACTTAAATGTCTTTCTGGGAGAAAACGTTCCTCGCTGTTCTCTACAGTGTCTTTCATGGGAACCCACTGTGTGACCATTGTGACAAATGTAACTAGGTGAAAAAGTTACCTTTTATAGTATATAGGTGAAAAAAATTTTCCCAGTTGAGTTCTAATTATTCAGGATTTTATAGTCTAACTTAGCACATCAAATGAAGAGTCTGGACTTTTAAATAGAAGATTCTACAGTGTGTTGAGAAACCTTTATATTTTCTTCACATTTTATGCACTTTGCAATTGCTTCTTAATGTGCCTGTGACTGTGGATGACTAGTGAAGCTGTTTCCTAAGGGTGGTTCTTGCTTTTCTTTATTTGAAATTATGTTCAAAATTCACCTGGTATGATGTCATTCTGTAAGGTACTAAATTATTGTTCTTAGAGATTTCTGAGTGAACCAGGGAAACCTCCCCAAATTATAGCTCATAATTAAATAATTCTTAGAGAAAAAATCTTAAAGAGAGAAATGCTTTTAGAAAATTAAGTGTGTTTCCCTGTGGGTTCTTAAGTAGATTACAAACACTATGTTTAAATACCAAAACTATTAACCTAGAACTATAAATACAGGGTACCAATGGGATTTGTAATGTCTTTAGGAGTTTTTCATATTTAATTTGTTTTATTACTTGGATAAAGTGAAATTAAAATGTCCCCAAGATACGCTGCTTTTGATGTTTATTAGAACTGAATTACTATAAATTAAAATTGACCAAGCAAGAAAGATTTGAGACCAAGGATGGACTTGTCAGGGTTGCAAAATGACATCAAGGACTCTTGCTCAAGGCTGAAAATAGAGGGCTACTTGGGGATATTTACATCAGAGGAGCAGATAGCTTGCTTCCCCAATGGGATAGTCTTAGTGTCCTTCAGTGGAAGTCTCCTTTTCACTTTTATTATCCAGAAGGAACTTGTGGCTAGTTCACATAGTGATTCCATCTTAACAACAAGAAAGTTTCTAGGAAATTTAAGACTTCAGCATTATTCTGAGATTGGAATTTGTGGCTTTTGTATGTTTTGTCTTCTAATGCAACTTGAGCTAATATCTATTATGTGTATCTCTTCATGGAAGACATTTTGAGCTAACAAGTACCAGTGGATGATAGATAGCATGTGAGTAAATCGTAAATTGTCACCACATTCTAATCTATTCTGTATTATGTTGAATGTACATAATGTTGAACAAAATGAATCTCAAATGGAAATGAGCAAAGACCAAGAGGACCTACATGTTGAAGGAAAATATTTACTTCGTGGGGCTAAGATCTTTAACAATTAGGATTCTACTTGATAGGCATGTTAGGTTTCTTTTTTTTCTCATTGTATTAGCTCTATAAGGACCTAAATTTCAAATGGACTTACAAATGTCTCAAGTATCAACTCAAGTTAACTAGTATAATAACCTAAAAATATTTGTTTAGTTTACTTTTTTTAAAATTTGGAAGTGACACTTGCTATGTATGGTTGAAAAGATCAGCACTGATGATGAGCTCAGTAATCTCTTTAAACTAAATACAACTTTGCTTTGGACTGAGGATCTGCCTCATCAATCTTGATGAAATTTGGAAACTTTTTTTTTTAGAGGGCATCTCTGATTTATTGATCAAATGGTTGTTAACAACAATAAAATTCTGTATAGGGGAGTCAATGCTCAATGCACAGTCATTAATCCATCTCAAGCCTAATTCTCGTCAGTCTCCAATCTTCTGAAGCATAACGAACAAGTTCTTACATGGTGAACAAATTCTTACATAGTGAATAAGTTCTTACATGGTGAACAGTACAAGGGCAGTCATCACAGAAACTTTCGGTTTTGATCATACATTATGAACTATAAACAATCAGGTCAAATATGAATATTCGTTTGATTTTTATATTTGATTTATATGTGGATCCCACATTTCTCCCTTTATTATTATTATTATTTTTATTTTTAATAAAATGCTGAAATGGTAGGTAGACGCAAGATAAAGGTAGAAAACATAGTTTAGTGTTGTAAGAGAGCAATTGTAGATGATCAGGTGTGTGCCTGTAGACTATGTGTTAATCCAAGCTAGATAAGGGCATTAAAACATCCACGGATGCAGAAGATTTCTCTCAAAACAGGGGGGTGAGGTTGTAAGCTTCACCACTGTTGATCCCCAATTTCTCACCTGATAGCCCACCTGCGACTGTGCCTGTCTTAGGTTGTTCCTACCTTGAGGAATCTTACCCGTCTCTGGCTAACCAGTCATCTTCCGGGGCCATACAGGGAAATGTAAAGTTGATAAGTGAGAGAGAAGCCATATTGTTTGAAAAGGTTAGCTTTTTACTTATTTGCAGATTTATGCCCTGTGGCTTCTATGCCCAACATTTGTCTTGAGGTATCTTTACCACTTGGAGGAATTATGATACTCGGTAAATTCGATATGAGGCATGAATTCTATTTAAGGGTTGTAATTAGGAAGGAAGAAGAAAAGCTATAGAGGTAGCAGATGGAAGAAAACATGGGAAGATTGATTATTTCTTTGACATATCTTCTTGTAGAGTAACTTAAGCATGTATAGGTTTTAAACTACTAACTAAATTGCACACACACATTAACATAATAGGAATACAGTTACATAACCAAAGCACATCTATAGTTACCAGCCATCTCCAGTGAAGCCAAGAAAACCAGTTAGGCACCCTAGGCATTTGTGAAAATTTGTCTATGATATGATGGATATTGTCCAACTTTAAATGAACAGTCTGAGAGAAATCAGACAAATTAGATCAACCCATTACTGGGAACTGTTCACATTCCATATGTTCTTTTAACCGTAGATAGTCTGTAGTCGTAAGATTTTGGAGCGCTACAACTTGCACTTCTCCTAATTCTTGGTTGAGTTCCAACAGTATAGATCCAGTCAAATTTGTTGTTTTACTGTATGCACAGGCCAGTTTAGAGATCTCCTTCTTCATTCCAATGGCAAGTCCAGGAAACGGTGGGATGGATGCAGCTACAACTGCAGCATCGCCTGGATCTTTGTTGAGGTTTTTTGATGATCATCTTCTGCTCTAATTCTTCCAGAGAGTGCTGATGTTGGAAGTTCTCTTCATATCGTATCTTAGTTCATTTCTGGGTAGCCAAATTAGGCTTTGATCTTCTGTATAAACACAAACAGACCCTTTGCCCACAGTTTGATATGCCCTTTATACCATTGTGTAGAACTCATTGGAGGTCACCACCCAGGAACTGCTTTTTTTTTTTAAGAGAAAGGAATATTATCAGAAAACTGTACCTCCAGAGCCGATCGTCTGACACCCTTTAAGTGATCAAAATTAAGGATATTTAAGGCATGCATTAATCGTTGATTTACATTTAGTTTTATCCTATGAGGGAGTAATCCCCCTTTTCTTTCTTTCTTTTTTTTGTTATCTTTAATCTACACTTACATGAAGAATATTATGTTTACTAGGCTCTCCCCTATACCAGGTCCTCCCTCTAAACCCCTTTACAGTCCCTGTCCATCAGTATTGCAAAATGTTGTAGAATCACTATTTGTCTTCTCTGTATTGTACAGCCCTCCCCTTTTTCCCACCCTGCCTATGCATGCTAATCTTAATACCCCCTTACTTCTCCCCCCCCTTATCCCTCCCTACCCACCCATCCTCCCCTGTCCCTTTCCCATTGGTACCTGTTAGTCCATTCTTGGGTTCTGTGATTCTGCTGTTTTGTTCCTTCAGTTTTTCCTTTGTTCTTGTACTCCTCAGATGAGTGAAATCATTTGGTATTTCTCTTTCTCCACCTGGCTTATTTCACTGAGCATAATACTCTCCAGCTCCATCCATGTTGCTGCAAATGGTAGGATTTTTCCTCTTCTTATGGCTGAGTAGTATTCCATTGTGTATATGTACCACATCTTCTTTATCCACTCATCTACCGATGGACATTTAGGTTGCTTCCAATTCTTGGCTATTGTAAATAGTGCTGCGATAAACATAGGGGTGCATCTGTCTTTCTCAAACTTGATTGCTGCGTTCTTAGGGTAAATTCCTAGGAGTGGAATTCCTGGGTCAAATGGTAAGTCTGTTTTGAGCATTTTGATGAACCTCCATATTGCTTTCCACAATGGCTGAACTAATTTACATTCCCACCAGCAGTGTAGGAGGGTTCCCCTTTCTCCACAGCCTCGCCAACATTTGTTGTTGTTTGTCTTTTGGATGGCAGCCATCCTTACTGGTGTGCGGTGATACGTCATTGTAGTTTTAATTTGCATTTCTCTGATAATTAGTGATGTGGAGCATCTTTTCATGTGTCTGTTGGCCATCTATATTTCTTTTTTGGAGAACTGTCTGTTCAGTTCCTCTGCCCATTTCTTAATTGGATTATTTGTTTTTTGTTTGTTGAGTCATGTGAGCTCTTTATGTATGTTGGATGTCAAGCCTTTATCGGATCTGTCATTTTCAAATATATTCTCCCATAGTGTAGGGTTCCTTTTTGTTCTATTGATGGTGTCTTTTGCCGAGGAGAAGCTTTTCAGCTTAATATAGTCCCACTTGTTCATGTTTGCTGTTGTTTTCCTTGCTTGGGGAGATATGTTCAAGAAGATGTCACTCATGTTTATGTCTAAAAGGTTTTTGCCTATGTTTTTTTCTAAGAGTTTTATGTTTTCATGACTTGCATTCAGGTGTTTGATCCATTTTGAATTTACTTTTGTGTGTGGGGGTAGACAATGGTCCAGTTTCATTCTCCTACATGTAGCTGTCCAGTTTTGCCAGCACCATCTGTTGAAGAGACTGTTATTTCGCCATTGCATGTCCATGGCTCCTTTATCAAATAATAATTGACTATATATGTTTGGGTTAATGTCTGGAGTCTCTAATCTGTTCCACTGGTCTGTGGCTCTGTTCTTGTGCCAGTACCAAATTGTCTTGATTATTATGGCTTTGTAGTAGAGCTTGAAGTTAGTTGGGGAGTGAGATCCCCCCTACTTTATTCTTCTTGTTCAGGATTGCTTTGGCTATTCGGGGTCTTTGGTGTTTCCATATGAATTTTTGAACTATTTGTTTCAGTTCGTTGAAGAATGTTGCTGGTAATTTGATAGGGATTGCATCAAATCTGTATATTGCTTTGTTCAGGATGGCCATTTTGGTGACATTAATTCTTCCTAGCCATGAGCATTGGATGAGTTTCCATTTGTTAGTGTCCCCTTTAATTTCTCTTATCAGTGACTTGTAGTTTTCAGGGTATAGGTCTTTCACTTCTTTGGTTAGGTTTACTCGTAGGTATTTTATTCTTTTTGATGCAAGTGTGAATGGAACTGTTTTCCTGATTTCTCTTTCTATTGGTTCATTGTTAGTGTATAGCAAAGCTACAGATTTCTGTGTATTAATTTTGTATCCTGCAACTTTGCTGTATTCCGATGTCAGTTGTAGTAGTTTTGGAGTGGAGTCTTTAGTTTTTTTTTATGTACAATATCACATCATCTGCAAATAGTGACAGTTTAACTTCTTCTTTACCAATCTGGATTCCTTGTATTTCTTTGTTTTGTCTGATTGCCGTGGCTAGGACCTCCAGTACTATGTTGAAGAACAGTGGGGAGAGTGGGCATCCCTGTCTTATTCCGATCTCAGAGGAAAAGCTTTCAGCTACTCGCTGTTCAGTATAATGTTGGCTGTGGGTTTATCATGTATGGCCTTTATTATGTTGAGGTAGCTGCCCTCTATACCCATTTTCCTGAGAGTTTTTATCATGAATGGATGTTGAATTTTGTCAAACGTTTTTTCAGCATATATGGAGATGATCATGTGGTTTTTGTCCTTCTTTTTTTTGATGTGTTGGATGATGTTGATGGATTTTCGAATGTTGTACCATCCTTGCGTCCCTGGGATGAATCCCACTTGGTCATGGTGTATGATCCTTTTGATTTGCTGTTGAATTCTGTTTGCTAATATTTTATTGAGTATTTTTGCATCTACATTCATCAGGGATATTGGTCTGTAATTTTCTTTTTTGGTGGGGTCTTTGCCTGGTTTTGGTATTAGGGTGATGTTGGCTTCAAAGAATGAGTTTGGGAGTCTTCCCTCCTCTTCTGTTTTTTGGAATACTTTAAGGAAAATGGGTATTATGTCTTCTCTGTGTGTCTGATAAAATTCTGAGGTAAATCTGTCTCGCCCTGGGGTTTTGTTCTTGGGTAGCTTTTTGATTACGTTTAAATTTCTTTGCTCGTAATTGGTTTGTTTAAGTTTTGTGTTTCTTCCTTGGTCAGTCTTGGGAGGTTGTATTTTTCTAGGATGTTGTCCATTTCTTCTAGGTTTTCCAGCTTGTTGGCATATAGGTTTTCATAGTAGTCTTTAATAATTCTTTGTATTTCTGTGGAGTCTGTCGTGATTTTTCCATTCTCATTTCTGATTCTGTTGATTTGTGTTGATTCTCCTTTTCTCTTAATAAGTTTGTCTAGAGGCTTATGTATTTTGTTTATTTTCTCAAGGAACCAGCTCTTGGTTTCGTTGATTTTTGCTATTGTTTTATCCTTCTCAATTTTGTTTACTTCTTCTCTGATCTTTATTATGTCCCTGTTTCTGCTGCCTTTAGGCCTTATTTGTTCTTCTTTTTCCAGTTTCGATAATTGTGATGTTAGACTATTCATTTGGGATTGTTCTTCCTTCTTCAAGTGTGCCTGGATTGCTATATACTTTCCTCTTAAGACTGCTTTCGCTGCGTCCCACAGAAGTTGGGGCTTAGTGTTGTTGTTGTCATTTGTTTCTATATATTCCTTGATCTCTATTTTGATTTGTTCATTGATCCATTGATTATTTAGAAGTATGTTGTTAAGCCTGCATGTGTTTGTGAGCCTTTTCGTTTTCTTTGTAGAATTTATTTCTAGTTTTATACCTTTGTGGTCTGAAAAATTGGTTGGTAGAATTTCAATATTTTGGAATTTACTGGGACTCTTTTTGTGGGCTAGTATGTGGTCTATTCTGGAGAATGTTCCATGTGCACTTGAGAAGAATGTACATCCTGTTGCTTTTGGATGTAGAGTTCTATAGATGTCTGTTAGGTCCATCTGTTCTAGTGTGTTGTTCAGTGCCTGTGTGTCCTTACTTATTTTCTGCCCGATGGATATATCCTTTGGGGTGAGTGGTGTGTTGAAGTCTCCTAAAATGAATGCATTGCAGTCTGTTTCCCTCTTTAGTTCTGTTAGTATTTGTTTCACGTATGCTGCTGCTCCCGTGTTGGATGCATGTATATTTAGAACGGTTATGTCCTCCTGTTGGACTGAGCCCTTTATCCTTATGTAGTGTCCTTTTTTATCTCTTGTTACTTTCTTTGTTTTGATGTCTATTTTGTCTGATATTAGTACTGCAATCACTGCTTTCTTCTCATTGTTGTTTGCCTGAAATATGTTTTTCCATCCCTTGACTTTTAGTCTATGCATGTCTTTGGGTTTGATATGAGTTTCTTGTAAGCAGCATATAGATGGGTCTTGCTTTTTTATCCATTCTATTACTCTGTGTCTTTTGATTGGTGCATTCAGTCCATTTACATTTAGGTTGACTATTGAGAGATATGTGCTTATTGCCATTGCAGGCTTTAGATTTGTGGTTACCAAAGGTTCAAGGTTAGCCTCTTTAGTGTCTTACTGCCTAACTTAGCTTGGTATTGAGGTATTATATACACTGCTTGGAGATTCTTTTTTTCTCTCTCTTCTTATTCCTCCTCCTCCATTCTTCATATGTTGTGTGTTTTGTTCTGTACTCATTTTAGGAGTCCCATCTAGAGCATTCCCTGTAAGATGCCCTGTAGAGGTGGTTTCTGGGAAACAAATTCCCTCAGCTTTTGCTTGTCTGGGAATTGTTTAATCCCACCATCATATTTAAATGATAGTCGTGCTGGATACAGTATCCTTGGTTCAAGGCCCTTCTGTTTCATTGCATTAAATATATAATGCCATTCTCTTCTGGCCTGTAGGGTTTCTGTCGAGAAGTCTGATGTTAGCCTGATGGGTTTTCCTTTATAGGTGACCTTTTTCTCTCCAACTGCCTTTAAAACTCTTTCCTTGTCCTTGATCTTTGCCATTTTAATTATTATGTGTCTTGATGTTGTCCTCCTTGGATCCTTTCTGTTGGGGGTTCTGTGTAATTCCATAGTCTGTTCGATTATTTCCTCCCCCCAGTTTGGGGAAGTTTTCAGCAATTATTTCTTCAAAGAGACTTTTTTATCTCTTTTCCTCTTTCTTCTTCTTCTGGTACCCCTATAATATGAATATTTTTCCTTTTGGATTGGTCACATAGTTCCCTGAGTGTTGTTTCGTTCCTGGAGATCCTTTTATCTCTCTCTAAGTCAGCTTCTATACGTTCCTGTTCTCTGGTTTCTGTTCCTTCAATGGCCTCTTGCATCTTATCCATTCTGCTCATAAATCCTTCCAGGGATTGATTCACTTCTGTGATCTCCTTCCTGACATCTGTGATCTCCCTCCGGACTTCATCCCATTGCTCTTGCATTTTTCTCTGCATCTCTGTCAGCATGTTCATGATTTTTATTTTGAATTCTGTTTCAGGAAGACTGGTTAGGTCTGTCTCCTTCTCTGGTGTTGACTCTGTGATCTTTGTCTGCCTGTAGTGTTGCTTTTTCATGGTGATAGAGATAGTTTGCGGAGCTGGTGCGAGTGACGGCTGGAAGAGCTTTTCTTTTTGTTGGTTTGTGGCTTTCCTCTCGTGGGAGAATAGCCACCTCTAGTGGCTTGTGCTGGGCAGCTCTGCGCAGACTGGGCTTTTGCTTCCTGCCAGGCTACCATGGGGCTTATCTCCGCTGTTGCAGTGGGCGTATCCTGGCTCTGGCGGCTGCTCCAAAATGGTGGAGCCCCGTTGGAGGGGGAGTGGCCGTGAGGCTATTCATCTCTGTAAGGGTCCTCTGTGCTCAGGGGGTTAGAATGCCCAGAGATCCCCAGATTCCCTGCCTCTGGACTAAGTGTCCTGTCCTGCCCCTTTAAGACTCCCAAAAATCAGTCTCTAAACCAAAAGAACAACAGAAAAAAAAAAATAAAATTAAATCATAATTAAGAAAAAAAGTGCATGGTTTTCTTTGTCCTCAGGCACCGGTCTCAGGCACCTGCTCACCAGTCTTGCTTCCCTCTTTTCCTAGTATTGCGGTCCCTGTCCCTTTAAGAGTTCCAAAAAGCACTCGCGAAGAAAAAAAAAAAATATAAGAGTAAAAGGAAATATTGGCCGCTCCCGTTTCTTTGTTCTCCGGCGTCGTGCTCACTGGTCCTGCTGCCCTGTTTCCCTAGTATGCAGGACCCCGCGCATGCATTGTGTCTGCGCTCTGGTCTTGATGGCTGGGGCTAGGTGTTCAGCAGTCCTGGGCTCCTTCTCTCTCCCTGCTGACTCCTCTTCTCCTGCCAGGAGTTTGGCGGAGGGGAGCTCGGGTCCCGCTGGGCCAGGGCTTGTATCTTATCCCCTTTGCAAGGCGCTGGTTATCGCAGGTGTGGATGTGGTCTGGATGTTGTCCTGTGTCCTCTGGTCTCTATTTTAGGAGAGTTGTCTTTTTATATTTTCATAGATATATGTGGTTTTGGGAGGAGGTTTCTGCTGCTCTACTCACGCCGCCATCTTCAAAGACCAAAATTTGGAAACCTTTTTAGAAACAGATAATTAAAATAGCAACTGTGTTTCTGTGTTCTAACAGACAGTTTTCTATTTATATAAACACGGCAATACCATTTCCTTTTAGATTGGACCTTAGTTTTAGTTCTGCTTTTAGATTTTTAGTTTTGTTCATCCTGTTTATAATTGTCCCACTTTAGTTAGCATCTCTGTAGGAATTTACTTATTTGTCACTGACCTGCAACGTCTCATTCAAGTGGAGGAAAATTATAGCTATCATCCTTTTTGGCAAGTGACAGTTGGGATCATGTTTTATTGTATTTATACATATTTATGTTATTTATAATTTACAGATGATTGCCATTTAATGACTCAGCTAAGCATAAACTTGGGAACCATCATTACTGCACTGATATTTACTTTATCTGGGGCTCATTCATACACTGATGCTGCACTGTAAACTGTGTACTGGCATCCTAAAAGACATTGGTTTTCTTTAACATCCTGTTTCTTTGATTAAAAAAGCATAATCAACTGTGTTGCTCAGATGGGAGAATTTGTTAAAAAGCATTGAGTTCTACATTGCAAGAAAACTTTCATATGTTAAGTTTCTCAAGCACAGCTTTAGAGTTGACCTCATATTATTAAGTTGAACAAAAAAAATACACATACTGGACTTTTTCTGTGGTAATTCCTATTTTTTTCACTTTTTCTTCTGAAATCACTTTTAGAGAATAGTTATCAGCATTTGAAGCCCCTGATTGTCTGCAAATACCAGTTTCTAGGGAGATTGCTTTGCTGTCATAGATACAGTGGGTCTAGTTTATTTGCTCTTAAGGCCTACAAGCACCATTTGGTTAGGGTAGTATTGACACAAGCACCTAGGAGGTGGATGTCCTTTTGCTCCCATTATTTTGTTTTTTGTTTTATGTATTTGCTTTCAGCTTTGTGCCTACTGCAGGCACTAAAGCAATATTTGTTGAAGAGATAGTTCTCTTCAAGGGCTTGCACACAGACTCACTTGCAGCGTGCAAATTAGGCAAATGAATGTATATCCTATAATCAGCTTGATGCCGGGGGTTCTTGTTTGTGGAGTCAAAGAATGAACTTAGCAAACACCCAAGGTAGAAGAGCCAGGGCAGAGGCTTTTATTTAGAAATAAAGTGAGAGGAAAGAGCTCCTGGCTCACGTCAGGAGGGGACAAGAGAGTCCTAGGGTGGTGCATTGTCTAGAGGATTTATAGGCAGTACAGGATTTTTGGGAATTGAGGGGTTAGGATGTGGACTTGTACCACCTGCCCTGTCCTCAGGGTGGGCTGGGTCATAGTCTGATTGCTAGGGCTGACAGCAGAGTCATGGGTTATGCTGATACCCTTGTGGAACACTCAAAGATTCCAGGCCAAGTTGCTTCTGGCCTTTTGACCCTTTAACTGATCTCACTGAAGTGTCTATATTCCTAGTCTAGTATCTTTACTCTAGAGAATTAGTGTGACATTGACTTTGCATAATGCTGAACACAGAGTTTCAGTAGGGACTTTACATGGTTACATTGCTTTGACTGTAAGTATCTTGCCTTATTTTTTCTGGAGTTCCTTACCCTACTCTGTCTAAGCCCATGGTCCCTCTCTCAAGCTTAACTCATTATCTAGGTCAGAGGTATTACCAGGTAGTATGACACATTGTCCTACTAGAAGACACTGATTACCAACAATAACAAGTACAGACTGCCTATTATATGCTTTGTGCAGGGAAATGAATTATTTGATCTGTTCTTTGAGAGGAATAGGAATGGATCTGTTTTTCATGTTCAGTTATCAAAAGACTATCTTCTTGTCCACTAGTCTTCAGCTGTGTAGGTACAAAGAGTACATGGAAAATTCTCAAAATAACATATGTAAGAATAAGGAGTTCTCTGTCCTAGACAAAGATAATCTGGAAATAAATTATAAAACTCTTTAGGTTTAAGAAAACAGACAAAAAGCCTGGTTCTGACCTCTCCGGCCACTTGCTCTTTCTTCAAGGGTGTACTTCTTCCTTGTTAAATAAAACTCTTCTAGTCTTAGGAAAAAAAACACAAAACAGGAAATTTTGTGGTCCAAGATGGCAGCATAGGAAGATCCTGAACTCACCTCCTCCCACAGACACACAGGCTCTATGGTTATATATGTAACAGTTATCTTTCAATAAGACCTGACAGCTAGCGTGAACAGCTCCTTCACAACAAACAGTAAAAGGCCATTGATGTAGGTAGGAAAGGAAAAGGCACAGTCTTGCTCAAAACCCCTCCCTTGGTACAGCAACACCAAATCAGGAGAGACTCACAAATATGGAACTTCTTGAGGGATGAAGGGTCCATGCCCCAAACCACATAACCCAACTCCTGGGACCTGCAATGAAGAGACAAGGCCCCAAAACATATGGCTTTGAAAACCAATGGGGCTTATGTCCAGGAGCCCTAAAGGGTGGGAACTGAGATAGTTCTCTTCAAGGGCTTTCACACAGACTCACTTGCAGCGTCCAAGCAGCAGTTTGAAAAGTGCTTAGATTAATATGTGAAGAAGATTATTTACTAATCTTAAACTGTCTCCTGGAAGGGCAGGGCCTGTTGGGACTCTCTCAGGGTACGGAAGTGCTGACAGGTACCATTTTTGCACACTCCTTCTCCCTTGATAGCACCAGTGGCGGCACCCTGGCCCTGTGTTCCCCCACTGCCCTACCAAAGATGGTTGCCCCACAAGACTTCTAGCCCCACAAGAACTGGAAGGTGCACTCTGGCCCTGTGCTCTCCTGCCACTCACTGAAGTGGTTAGTCAGGCACACATAGTCAATACAGGGATGCCCCTTGATCTTTGGTGGCCGGGGTGGGGTGGGGCTTTCATTTCTGGGTCTTAAAGGGGCTGTAACAATCAGAGGCAGTTGTTGACAGGCTACCAGCCCCCGACAGCACACTGAAACCCAAGTAAAACGCCTATTTACTTATTTTGGAGCTTCAGCCTGTGGGACAGACTTTAGGTTTGTCACACATGTAGAGACAAGGAGGTGCTCTCAGATAATGTGGGCCAGGGGACACAGTCTTTGTACTCTCTCTTGGCCTTGATACAGCTCACTAGTACCTCCTAGAAAGGAGGTTGTACACTCATCTGAAGCCCTGACTTTTGTAGCTTTTACCTAGGGGACACCTTGAGATAACCTTGCCTGCAGGCCAGAAGGTTTTATGATTGTGGTTCCACAGGACTATATATATTTG
The DNA here is from genome assembly GCF_040802235.1 of Manis javanica. Taxonomy (NCBI): domain Eukaryota; kingdom Metazoa; phylum Chordata; class Mammalia; order Pholidota; family Manidae; genus Manis; species Manis javanica. The sequence goes on along the minus strand of NC_133164.1, from coordinate 58,355,709 downwards.
CATACTTTAAAAGCTGCTGCTTGAGGGTCTGGCTTCCAATCAGCCTGAAACTAAGTGCTGACTGAGGTCCCTCCTTTTGGAACACTGACAGGTCTTGGCACACCCTCAAAAACTGGGACCTATCAAAAATAAATAAGGCTGGTATGAAACTTGAAATCAATTACTAGATCACAAAGGTTTAAGATTGAACCAAGACCTAGGGCAAGGTTGAAAGGTAAGTTTCATCTCCTACATAAAACCACTCCTTCAAGACTGAGAGAGGTGCTGTTTTACTTAATACCTACAAACAAATGGAGTCAAACAAAATGAGGAAACAGAAATATGTTCCAAACAAAAAAGATAAAACTGCAGAATAAAATCTTAATAAAATGGAAATAAGTAATTTACCTGATAAAGAGTTCAAAGTAATGGTCATAGAGATGCTCACCAAATTGGGAGAAGAATGGATGAGCACAGAACTTCAACAAACATCTAGGAAATACAAGAAAATTCCAAACCTAAGTCACTGAGCTGCAGAATACAATAACTTGAAAATACACTAGAAGGATTCAACAGCACTCTAGCTTACGAAAGAAGAAAGGGCCAGTGATCTAGAAGACAAGGCAGTGGAACTCACCCGAACCAAGCAGGAGAAAGAAAAAAGAACTCTAAAAAGTAAAGATAGCTTAAGGAACTAATGGGACAACATAAAGTGGAATAATTTGCATTATAGGGTTCTCAGAAAGAGAAAAGGGCAGAAAATTATTTGAAGAAATTACAGATAAAAAATTCTCTAACCTGAGGGAGGAACAAGACATCCAGATTCAGGAAGCCTGGAGAGTTACAAATATGATAAACTGAAAAAGAGCCACACTAAGATAATTAAAATGTCAAATGTTAAAGATAAAAATAATCTTAAAAGCAGGAAGAGAAAAAACAACTTATGTACAAGGGAACCCCCATAAGACAATCAGCAGATTTTTCAACAGAGATTTTATAGGCTAGAAGGGAGTGGCGTGATATATTCAAAGTGCTGAAAGGAAAAACATTAAACCAGGAATATTCTACTCAGCAAGGTGACCATTCAGAATTGAAGGAGAGGTAGTTTTCCTAACAAGCAAAAGCTAAAGGAGTTCATCACCACTAAACTGGCCTTACAGGAGATGTTAAATGTTTTTTTTAAGCTGAAAAAAAAGGACATTAATTAGTAACAAGAAAATATACAAAAGTATAAATCTCACTGCAAAAGGTAAATGTACAGTAAATGTAGAGGATTAATCACTTATAAAGCTAGTATCAAAGTTAATAGAGGTAGTAAAGATAACTATGACTACAATGATCAGCTAAGGGATACACAAAAATATTTTAAAGAATGACATCAAAAACAAAACGTGGTGGGGGTGGATTAAAAATGCAGAGTTTTAGAAATCTATGATAGATACACAGAAGATAATAAAGAATATAAGCATAACTCTAAAGAAAGCTATCAAACCACAAGAGAGTAAGAGAAAAAAATAGAGAGGATTTACCAAATATCCAGAAAACTGTGAACAAAATGGTAATAAGTACATACTTATCAATAATTACTTTAAATGGAAATGTACTAAATTCTCTAGTTAAAAAATTTACAGTGCCTGAATGGATCAAAAACCAACACTCTCTCTCTCTCTCTCTCTCTCTCTCTATATATATATATATATATATACATATATATGTATATATAAACAAAAGATTCACTTCAGATATAAGAACATACACAGACTGAAAGTGAAAGGATGGAAAATGATATTCTACACAAATTTAAACCAAAAGAAAGCTTGGGTAGCTATACTTAATATGAGACAAAATGGACTTTAAAAGAAAAACTGTAATAATAGACAAAGCAGGGTATTAGGTAATGATAAAGAGTCAATCCAACAAGAGGATATAACATTTGTAAATATTCATGCACCCAACATAGGAGCACCTAAATGTATATAAAGTAAACATTAACAGACATAAAGGAAGAAATCAAGAGCAGTAAATAATAGCAGGGAACTTTAGTACCCCACTTTCCTCAATGGACAGATCATCAGACAAAAAATCAGTATGGAAACATTGACCTTAAATGACATATTAGATCAGATGGATTTAATAGATATATACAGAACATTCCATCCAAATGCAGAAGACACTTTCTTCACAATTGCACATGGATCATTTTCCAGAATAGATCTTATGTTAGGCCACAAAATAAGTCTTAATAAAGCTAAGAAGATTCAGGTCATATCAAGCATCTTTTGAACACATGGTATGAAACTAGAAATCAAATACAAGAAGAAAACTAGAAAAATTACAAATATGTGGAGATTAAACAACCAGTGGGTCAGCAAAGAAATGAGAGGAGAAATCAAAAAATACCTTGAGAGAAATGCAAATGGAATACAACCTACCAAAATGTATGGACTGTAGCAAAAGCTGTTATAAGAAGGAATTTCATAGCAACACAGCCCTATCTCTAGAAACAAGAAAAATCTCAGTCTAACTTTATACTTAAACTAGAAGCAGAACAAATGAAGCCAAAAGTTAATGAAATGAAATAACAAAGATAAAAGTGGAAATAAATAAAATAGAAAACAAAAACAATACAAAGGATCAATGGAATTAAGAACTGGCTCTTTGAAAAGATGAGCAGAATAGTCAAACTGTTAGCTAGACTCATCAAGAAAAAAAGAGCTCAAATACCAGATATGAAAGAGGAGATACTAGAACTGATACTACATATACACAATCATAAGAGAATACTATGAACAATTATATACCAACAAGTTGGACAACCTGGAGGAAATGGATAAATTCCTGGAGACATAAAGCCTACCAAAACTGAATCATGAAGAAATAGAAAATATGAATAGACTGATTTCTAGTAAAGAGATTGGATCAGTAATAAAAAATCTCCCAACAAACACAGGTCTAGAATCAGGTGGCTTCACTATGAATTCTACCAAACATTTAAAGATTTAATATTTATCCTTCTCAAGCTCTTCTGGCAAACTAAAGAGGAGGAAGTGCTTCCCAATTCATTTTATGAGACCAACATTACCCTGATACCAAAATTAGACAAAGGCACCACAAAAAAAGAATACTACAGTCCAATATCTCTGATGGACATAGATGCAAAATCCTCAAGAAAGTATTAGTAGACTGAATTGAATGATACATTAAAAGAATAATTCACTATGATCAAGTACAATTTATTCCAGGCATGCAAGAATGGTTGACAACTGCAAATCAATATGGTACCCCACATTAACGAAATGAGAGATAAAAATCACATGATCATCTCAATAGATGCAGAAAAAGCACTTGACAAAATCAACATGTTTACACTCTCAACAAAGTGAATATGGAAATAGACATATTAAAGGTCTTATTTGACAAGCCCACAGTTAACATGGTAGTCACTGGTGAAAAGTTTTTAGCTTTCCCTCTAAGATCAAGAACAAGACAAGAATGCCCACTCTCACCACTTTCATTCAGTATAGTATTGGAAGTCTTACCTAAGCGATCAGGCAAGAAAAAAGAAAGAAAAGTCATCCAAATTGGAAAGGAAGAAGTAAAACTCACTGTTTGTGAATGACATGATATTACATATAGAAAATCCTAAAAGCTCTAAGAAAGAACTGAGACATAATAAGCAAATTCAGTTAAGTTGCAGGGTACAAAATCAACATACAAAATATGTTGCATTTCTATATTAACAATGAACTATAAAAGAAATTAAGAAAACAATCCTATTTATAATTGCATCAGAAAGAATGAAATACCTAGGAGCAATTAAGTCAAGGAGGTGAAAGACCTGTACACTGAATACTGTAAGGCATTGATAAAAGAAATTGAAGAAGACAAAATAAATGGGAAGATATTCCATATGAATTGGAAGAATTAATATTGTTAAAGTGTCTATATTACTTAAGCAAGCCACATATTCAATGCAATCTGCATCAAAGTACCAATGGCATTTTTCACAGAAATAGAACAAACAATCCTAACATTTATACTGAATCATAAAGACTCTGAATAGCCAAAGCAACTTGACTTTGTTCTTGAGAAAGAAGAACAAAGCTGGAGGCATCATGTTATCTGTGTTCAAACTGTATTACAAAGCTAAAATAATCAAAACGATATGATATTGGCATAAAAACAAACACACAGATCAATGGAACAGATTCAAAGACGTGTCTGGCCTAAATACTCTTGAGTTGCTCTCTTAAGTGATTGAACCAACTTACATTTTTCCTAGCAGCCGGAGTGTGTCGTTTACATTCTTTATCCTCACCAACGCTAGGTATGACACTCCTTTAATTTTGCAGATATTATGGATAAGATCTATCTCATTGTAATGGCATTTCCATGACACATTCCATGGTGAATCTGAGCATCTTTTAATATGTTTATTTCTTCTGTGAATTCTTTGCTTTGTCCATTTCTAAATTGGATTATTTTTTTCTTACTGATTTTTAGGTATTCTGTGTATGTTCTTTATATATATCCTTTACCAGCTATCAGTTATATATGCTGAAAATATCTTTTCCCATTCTATGGCATATTTTTTCCTTGGTTATTTTGTCTTTGATTACACACAATTTTAAAGTTTAATATAGTAAAACTTATCAGTCTTTTCTTGTGGATTATTCTTTGTGTCTTATTAAGAAATCTTACCCTACTCTGAGTTTTTTTAAATATTCATTTTATTATCATTAATCTACAATTACATGAAGAACATTATGGTTGCTAGACTCCCCCCTTCACCAAGTCACCCCCTCCCACAAACCCATTACAGTTACTGTCCATCAGCGAAGTAAGATGGTGTAGACTCACTACTTGTCTTCTCTGTGTTGCACAGGCCTCCCTGTATTTGCCCCCCCCCCCACATTATACATGCTAACCGTAAGGCCACCTTTCTTTAGCCCTGCCCTTATCCCTCCCTTCCCACCCCTCCTACCCAGTCCCTTTTCCTTTGGTAACCGTTAGTCCATTCTTGGGTTCTGTGATTCTGCTGCTGTTTTGTTCCTTCAGTTTTTCTTTGTTCTTATACTCCACAGATGAGTGAAATCATTTGGTACTTGTCTTTCTCCGCCTGGCTTATTTCACTGGGCATAATACCTTCTAGCTCCATCCATGTTGTTGCAAATGGTGGAATCTGTTTTTTTCTTATGGCTAAGTAATATTCCATTGTGTATATGTACCACATCTTCTTTATCCATTCATCTACTGATGGACACTTACGTTGCTTCCATTTCTTGGCTAATGTAAATAGTGCTGCAATAAACATAGGGGTGCATATGTCTTTTTGAAATGGGGCTGCTGCATTCTTAGAGTAAATTCCTAGAAGTGGAATTCCTGGGTCAAATGATATTTCTATTTTGAGCTTTTTGAGGAACCTCCATACTGCTTTCCACATGGTTGAACTAATTTGCATTCCCAACAGCAGTGTAGGAGGGTTCCCCTCTCTCCGCAACCACACCAACATTTGTTGTTGTTTGTCTTTTGGATGGTGGCGATCCTTACTGGTGTGAGGTGATATCTCATTGTGGTTTTAATTTGCATTTCTCTGATGACTTGCGATGGGTAGCATCTTTTCATGTGTCTGTTGGCCATCTGAATTTCTTCTTTGGAGAAGTGTCTGTTCAGCTCCTCTGCCCATTTTTTAATTGGATTATTTGCTTTTTGTTTGTTGAGGTGCCTGAGCTCTTTATGTATTTTGGATGTCAACCCTTTATCAGAGCTGTCATTTATGAATATATTCTCCCATAGTGTAGGGTACCTTTTTGTTCTATTGATGGTGTCCTTTGCTGTACAGAAGCTTTTTAGCTTGATATAGTCCCACTTGTTCATTTTTGCTTCTGTTTCCCTTGCCTGGGGAGATATGTTCATGAAGAAGTCGCTCATATTTATGTCCAAGAGACTTTTGCCTATGTTTTTTTCTAAAGAGTTTTATGGTTTCATGACTTACATTCAGGTCTTTGATCCATTTCAAATTTACTTTTGTGTATGGGGTTAGACAGTGATCCAGTTTCATTCTCTTACATGTAGCTGTCCAGTTTTGCCAGCACCATCTGTTGAAGAGACTGTCATTTCCCCATTTTATGTCCATGTCTTCTTTATCATATATTAATTGACCATAAATATTTGGGTTAATATCTGGGGTCGCTGTTCTGTTCCACTGGTCTGTGGCTCTGTTCTTGTGCCAGTACCAAACTGTCTTGATTACTGTGGCTTTGTAGTAGAGCTTGAAGTTGGGGAGCGAGATGCCCCCAACTTTATTCTTCTTTCTCAGGATTGCTTTGGCTATTTGGGGTCTTTGGTGTTTCCATATGAATTTTTGAACTATTTGTTCCAGTTCGTTGAAGAATGTTGTTGGTAATTTGATAGGGATTGCATCAGATCTGTATATTGCTTTAGGCAGGATGGCCATTTTGACTATATTCTTCCTAGCCAAGAGCATGGGATGAGTTTCCATTTGTTAGTGTCCTCTTTAATTTCTTTTAAGAGTGTCTTACCGTTTTCAGGGTATAGGTCTTTCACTTTTTTCATCAGTTTTATTCCTGGGTATTTTATTCTTTTTGATGCAATTGTGAATGGAATTGTTTTCCTGATTTCTCTTTCTATTGTTTCATTGTTAGTGTATAGGAAAGCTATAGCTTTCTGTGTGTTAATTTTGTATCCTGCAACTTTGCTGTATTCCGATATCAGTTCTAGTAGTTTTGGAGTTGAGCCTTTAGGGTTTTTTATGTACAATATCATGTCATCTGCAAATAGTGACTGTTTGACTTCTTGTTTATCAATTTGGATTCCTTGTATTTCTTTCTTTTGTCTGATTGCCGTGGGTAGAACCTCCAGTACTATGTTGAATAACAGTGGGGAGAGTGGGCATCCCTGTCTTGTTCCCGATCTCAGAGGAAAAGCTTTCAGCGTTTCACTGTTCACTATGATGTTGGCTGTGGGTTCATCATATATGGCCTTTATTATGTTGAGGTAGCTGCCCTCTATACCCATTTTCTTGAGAGTTTTTATCATGATTGGATGTTGAATTTTGTCAAATGCTTTTTCAGCATCTATGGAGATGATTATGTGGTTTTTGTCTTTCTTTTTGTTGATGTGGTGGATGATGTTGATGGATTTTCGAATGTTGTACCATCCTTTCATCCCTGAGATGAATCCCACTTGGTCATGGTGTATGATCCTTTTGATATACTGTTGAATTCTGTTTGCTAATATTTTATTAAGTATTTTTGCATCTACATTCATCAGGGATATTGGTCTGTAATTTTCTTTTTTGGTGGGGTCTTTGTCTGGTTTTGGTATTAGGGTGATGTTGGCTTCATAGAATGAGTTTGGGAGTATTCCCTCCTCTTGTATTTTTTGGAACACTTTAAAGAGAATGGGTATTATGTCTTCTCTGTGTGTCTGATAAAATTCTGAGGTAAATCCATCTGGCCCGGGGGTTTTGTTCTTGGGTTGTTTTTTGATTACTGCTTCAATTTGTTTGCTTGTAATTGGTTTGTTTAGATTTTGTGTTTCTTCCTTGGTCAGTTTTGGAAGGTTGTGTTTTTCTAGGAAGTTGTCCATTTCTTCTAGGTTTTCCAGCTTCTCATCATATAGGTTTTCATAGTAGTCTCTAATAATTCTTTGTATTTCTATTGGGTCTGTCGTGATGTTTCCTTTCTTGTTTCTGATTCTGTTGATGTGTGTTGATTCTCTTTTTCTCTTAATAAGTCTGTCTAGAGGCTTATCTATTTTGTTTATTTTCTCAAAGATCCAGCTCTTGGTTTCATTGACTTTTTCTATTGTTTCATTTTTCTCAATTTTATTTATTTCTTCTCTGATCTCCCTCCTTCTCTGACTTTAGCCCTCATTTGTTCTTGTTTTTCTAGTTTTGATAATTGTGACATTAGGGTATTCACTTGGGTTTATTCTTCCTTCTTTAAATATGCCTGAATTGCTATATACTTTCCTCCTAAGACTGCTTTCACTGCATCCCACAGAAGTTGGGCTTTGTGTTGTTGTTGTCATTTATTTCCATATATTGCTGGATGTCCATTTTAATTTGGTCATTGATCCATTGACTATTTAGGAGCATGTTGTTAAGCCTCCATGTGTTTGTGATCCTTTTTGCTTTCTTTGCACAATTTATTTCTAGTTTTATACTTTTGTGTTCTGAAAAGTTGGTTGGTAGAATTTCAATGTTTTTGAATTTACTGAGGCTCTTTTTTTGGCCTAGTATGTGGTCTATTCTGGAGAATGTTCCATGTGCACTTGAGAAGAATGTGTATCCTGTTGCTTTTGGATGTAGAGTCCTATAGATGTCTATTAGGTCCATCTGTTCTAGTGTGTTGTTCAGTGCCTGTGTGTCCTTACTTATTTTCTGTCTGTTGGATCTGTACTTTGGAGTGAATGGCATGTTGAAGTCTCCTAAAATGAATGCATTGCATTCTATTTCCTCCTTTAGTTCTGTTAGTATTTGTTTCACATATGCTGGTGCTCCTATGTTGGATGCATATATATTTATAATACATATATATTTATAAACTCTTGTTGGACTGAGCCCTCTGTCATTATGTAATGTCCTTCTTTATCTCTTGTTACTTTCTTTGTTTTGAAGTCTATTTTTTCTGATACTAGTACTGCAATACCTGCTTTTTTCTCCCTATTGTTTGTATGAAATATCTTTTTCCTTCCCTTGACTTTTAGTCTGTGCATGTCTTTGAGTTTAAGGTGAGTCTGTTGTAAGCAGCCTATAGATGCGTCTTATTTGTTTATCCATTCAGTGACTCTATGTCTTTTGATTGGTGCTTTCAGTCCATTTACATTTAGGGTGATTATTGATAGGTGTGTAGTTATTGCCATTTCCGGCTTTAGATTTGTGGTTACCAAAGGTTCCAGGTACTTCCCTTACTATCTAAGAGTCTAACTTAACCCACTTAGTATGCTGTTACAAACACAATCTAAAGTTCTTTTCTATTTCTTCTTTTTCTTACTCCATTCTTTATATATTAGGTATCAAATTGTATACTTTTTGTCTATCCCTTGATTAACTTTGAGGATAGTTAATTTAATTTTGCATTTGCTTCTTAATTGGCTGTTCTACTTTCTTCACTGTGGTTTTATTACCTCTAGTGACAGCTATTCAACCTTAGGAACACTTCCATCTATAGCATTCTCTCCAAAATAGACTGTAGAGATGGTTTGTGGGAGGTAAATTCTCTCAGCTTTAGCCTATCTGCAAGTTGTTTAATCCCTCCTTCAAACTTAAATGATAATCTCGCAGGGTAAAGTAATCTTGGTTCCAGGCCCTTCTGCTTCATGGCATTAAATGCATCATGCCACTGCCTTCTGTAAGGTTTCTGCTGAGACGTCTGATGTTAGCCTGATGGGCTTTCCTTTGTATGTGATCTTATTTCTCTCTCTGGCTGCTTTTAGCAGTCTGTCCTTATCTTTGATCTTTCCCATTTTAATTACTATGTGTCTTGGTGTTGTCTTCCTTGGGTCCCTTGTGTTGGGAGATCTGTGGATCGCCATGTCCTGAGAGACTATGTCCTTCCCAGATTGGGGAAGTTTTCAGCAACTACCTCCTCAAAGACTCTTTCCATCCCTATCTCTCTTCTTCTTCTGGTACCCCTATGATGCAAATATTGTTCCGCTTGGATTGGTCACACAGTTCTCTCAATATTCTTTCATTATTAGAGTTCCTTTTTTCTCTCTGAGCCTGATTCTTTGTATTCCTCTTCTCTCATTTCTATTTCATTTATTGTCTCCTCCACCATATCCAACCTGCTTTTAATACCCTCCATCGTGCTCTTCAACAATTGGATCTCCGAACTGAATTCATTCCTGTGTTCTTGGACATCTTTCCGTACCTCCATTAGAATGTTGATGATTTTTATTTTGAACTCCCTTTCAGGAAGAGTCACGAGGTCCATATCATTTAAATCTTTCGTGGGAGTTGTATTAATAATTTTACTCAGGATAAAGTTACTTTGGTGTTTCATGTTTGTATATGGTGCCCTCTAGTGTCCAGAGGCTGTAGTCTCTGGAGCTGCTCAGCCCCTGTAGCAATGTTGGGGATCACAGGGGAGCGGTATTGGTGCCTAGGGGGAGGAAAGAGCTGTTCCCTGCCTCCCGGCTGCTGTGCCTGTCTCCACTGCCTGAGGCAGTGGGCCCAGCACACTGGTATAAGTTTTTATCCCAGACCTGCTCTGAGTTTTTAAGGATATTTTCTATTCCAAAAGTTTGAAAGTTTTGCTTTTTTCACATTCCAGATAGATTCTCTTGCATTTTCTATATTCATATTTTTTAGTATGCTTTTCATATATTATGGTGTCGAAATTGTTGAAGGCTTCTCCCAGAACTTATAAATTATAACATCTGTTATAATATTAATTTTTAAAATAATTGAGCACTATTGTTGTCTTTTTAATAATAGAGCAGATATAGTTTTTTCTTTTTTTTTTTTGAGAGGGCATCTCTCATATTTATTGATCAAATGGTTGTTAACAACAATAAAATTCTATATAGGGGGGTCAATGCTCAATGCACAATCAGTAATCCATCTCAAGCCTAGTTCTCGTCAGTCTCCAATCTTCTGAAGCATATTTAACAAGTTCTTACATAGTGAACGAATTCTTACATACTGAATAAGTTCTTACATGGTGAACAGTACAAGGGCATTCATCACAGAAACATTCGGTTCTGATCACGCATTATGAACTATAAACAATCAGGTCAAATATGAATATTCGTTTGATTTTTATACTTGATTTATATGTGGATCCCACATTTCTCCCTTTATTATTATTATTATTTTTATTTTGAATAAAATGCTGAAGTGGTAGGTAGATGCAAGATAAAGGTAGAAAACATAGTTTAGTGTTGTAAGAAAGCAATTGTAGATGATCAGGTGTGTGCCTGTAGACTATGTGCTAATCCGAGCTAGACAAGGGCAATAAAACATCCATGGATGCAGAGGCATTCTCTCAACACAGGGGGTGGTGAGGTTCTAAGCTTCACCACTGTTGTTACCCAATTTCTCACTTGATGGCCCCCCTGCGACTGTGCCTGTCTTAGGTTGTTCCTCCCTTGAGGAATCTTACCCGTCTCTGGCTATCCACTCATCTTCTGGGGCCATACAGGGAAATGTAAAGTTGGTAAGTGAGAGAGAAGCCATATTGTTTGAAAAGGTTGGCTTTTTACTTCTTTGCAGATTTACGCCCTGTGGCTTCTATGCCCAGCACTTGTCTAGAGGTATCTTTACCACCTGAAGTAATTATGATGCTCGGTAAATTCGACATGGGGCACGAATTCTATTTAAGGGTTGTAATTAGGAAGGAAGAAGAAAAGCTATAGAGGTAGCATATGGAAGAAAGCATGGGAGGATTGATTATTTCTTTGACATATCTTCTTGTAGAATACCTTAAGTATGTATAGGTTTTAAACTACTAACTAACTTGCGCACACATATTAACATAATAGGACTATGGTGACATAAACAAAGCAAATCTATAATTACCAGCCATCTGCTGTGAAGCGAAGAAAACCATTTAGGCACCCTAGGAATTTGTGAAAATTAGTCTATGATATGATGGATATTATCCAACTGTACTTGAACAGTCTGAGAGAAATCAGACGAATTAAAGCAACCCACTTCTGGGATCTGTTCACACCCCATATGTTATTTTAACCGTAGATAGTTTATAGTCGTAGGATTTTGGAGCATTACAACTTGCACCCTTCCCAACTCCTGATTAGGTGCCAACAGTACAGACCTGGTCTAATTCGTTGTCTCACTGTATGCACATGCCAGTCTAGACATCTCCCTCCACATTCCAATGGCAAGTCCAGGAAACGGTGGGGTGGACACAGCCACAACCGCAGCATCGCCCGGATCCCTGTGGAGGCTTTTTGACGATCATCCCCCGGCATGAGTACTCCAGAGAGTGCTGATGCCAGAAGCTCCTCCTCATATCGTATCTTAGTTCATTTTCTGGGTAACCAAGCCAGGCCTTGATCTTCTACATAGAAACAAACAGACCCTTTGCCCACACTTTGACATGCCCTCTATACCACTGTGTAGAACTCATTGGAGGTCAGTACACAGGAACTGCTTTTTTAATGTTTTTTATTTTTTTTAATTTTTTTAAGAGAAAGGAATAATATCAGAAAAGAGTACCTCCATAGCTGATCATCTGACACCCTTTAAGTGATCAACATTAAGGATTTTTAAAGCATGCGTTAATCTTTGATTTACCAATTGTTTTATCCTATCAAGGAGTAATCCCCCTTTTCTTTCTTACTTTCTTTTTTTTTAATCTTTAATCTACATTTACATGAAGAATACTATGTTTACTATGCTCTCCCCTATATCAGGTCCCCCCTAAAAACCACCTTACGGTTGCTGTCCATCAGCGTAGCAAAATGTAGAATCACTACTTGTCCTCTCTGTGTTGTAGAGCCCTCCCTCCCCTTTCTCCCTCCCCCCATGCATGCTAATCTTAATACCCCCTTCTTCTTCCCTCCCCTTATCCCCCCTTGCCCACCCATCCTCCCCAGTTCCTTTCCCTTTGGTACCTGTTAGTCCATTTTTGGGTTCTGTAATTCCGCTGCTGTTTTGTTCCTTCAGTTTTTCCTTTGTTCCTATACTCCTCAGATGAGTGAAATCATTTGGTATTTCTCTTTCTCCGCTTGGCTTATTTCACTGAGCATAATACTCTCCAGCTCCATTCATGTTGCTGCAAATGGTAGGATTTTTCCTCTTCTTATGGCTGAGTAGTATTCCATTGTGTATATGTACCACATCTTCTTTATCCACTCATCTACCGATGGACATTTAGGTTGCTTCCAATTCTTGGCTATTGTAAATAGTGCTGCGATAAACATAGGGGTGCATCTGTCTTTCTCAAACTTGATTGCTGCATTCTTAGGGTAAATTCCTAGGAGTGGAATTCCTGGGTCAAATGGTAGGTCTGTTTTGAGCATTTTGATGAACCTCCATACTGCTTTCCAGAATGGTTGAACTAATTTACATTCCCACCAGCAGTGTAGGAGGGTTCCCCTTTCTCCACAGCCTCGCCAACATTTGTTGTTGTTTGTCTTTTGGATGGCAGCTATCCTTACTGGTGTGAGGTGATACCTCATTGTAGTTTTAATTTGCATTTCTCTGATAATTAGCGATGTGGAGCATCTTTTCATGTGTCTCTTGGCCATCTGTATTTCTTTTTTGGAGAACTGTCTGTTCAGTTCCTCTGCCCATTTTTTAATTGGGTTATTTGTTTTATGTTTGTTGAGGCATGTGAGCTCTATATATTCTGGACATCAAGCCTTTATCGGATCTGTCATTTTCAAATATATTCTCCCATAGTGTAGGATTCCTTTTTCTTCTATTTATGGTGTCTTTCACTGTACAGAAGCTTTTCAGCTTAATGTAGTTCCACTTGTTCATTTTTGCTGTTGTTTTCCTTGCCCGGGGAGATATGTTCAAGAAGAGGTCACTCATGTTTATATCTAAGAGGTTATTGCCTATGTTTTTTTCCAAGAGTTTAATGGTTTCATGACTTATATTCAGGTCTTTGATCCAGTTTGAGTTCACCTTTGTATATGGGGTTAAACAAAGGTCCAGTTTCATTCTCCTACATGTAGCTGTCCAGTTTTGCTAGCACCATCTGTTGAAGAGACTGTCATTTTGCCATTGTATGTCCATGGCTCCTTTATCAAATATTAATTGACCATATATGTTTGGGTTAATGTCTGGAGTCTCTAATCTGTTCCACTGGTCTGTGGCTGTGTTCTTGTGCCAGTACCTTGTCTTGATTACTATGGCTTTGTAGTAGAGCTTGAAGTTGGGGAGTGAGATCCCCCCTACCTTATTCTTCTTTCTCAGGATTGCTTTGGCTATTTGGGATCTTTGGTTTTTCCATATGAATTTTTGAATTATTTGTTCCAATTCATTGAAGAATGTTACTGGTAATTTGATAGGGATTGCATCAAATCTGTATATTGCTCTAGGCAGGATGGCCATTTTGACGATATTAATTCTTCCTAGCCATGAGCATGGGATGAGTTTCCGTTTGTTAATGTCCCCTTTAATTTCTCTTAAGAGTGACTTGTAGTTTTCAGAGTATAAGTCTTTCACTTCTTTGGTAAGGTTTTATTCCTAGGTATTTTATTCTTTTAGATGCAATTGTGAATGGAATTGTTTTCCTGATTTCTCTTTCTATTGGTTCATTGTTAGTGTATAGGAAAGCTGCAGATTTCTGTGTGTTAATTTTGTATCCTGCAACTTTGCTGTATTCTGATATCAGTTCTAGTAGTTTTGGAGTGGAGTCTTTAGGGTTTTTTATGTACAGTATCATATCATCTGCAAATAGTGACAGTTTAACTTCTTCTTTACCAATCTGGATTCCTTGTATTTCTTTGTTTTGTCTGATTGCAATGGCTTGGACCTCCAGTACTATGTTAAATAACAGTGGGGAGAGTGGGCATCCCTGTCTGGTTTCCGATCTCAGAGGAAATGCTTTCAGCTTCTCGCTGTTTAGTATAATGCTGGCTGTGGGTTTATCATATATGGCCTTTATTATGTTGAGCTTGCCCTCTATTCCCATTTTGCTGAGAGTTTTTATCATGAATGGATGTTGAATTTTGTCAAATGCTTTTTCAGTATCTATGGAGATGATCATGTTGTTTTTGTCTTTCTTTTTGTTGATGTGGTGGATGATGTTGGTGGATTTTCGAATGTTGTACCATCCTTGTATCCCTTGGATGAATCCCACTCGGTTATGGTGTATGAGCCTTTTGATATGCTGTTGAATTCTCTTTGCTAATATTTTATTGAGTATTTTTGCATGTACATTCATCAGGGATATTGGTCTGTAATTTTCTTTTTTAGTGGTGTCTTTGCCTTGTTTTGGTATTAGGGTGATGTTGGGTTCATAGAATGAGCTTGGGAGTATTCCCTCCTCTTCTATTTTTTGGAAAACTTTAAGGAGAATGGGTATTATGTCTTCTCTGTGTGTCTGATCAAATTCTGAGGTAAATCCGTCCGGCCCTGGGGTTTTGTTCTTGGGTAGTGTTTTGATTACCGTTTCAATTTGTTTGCTCGTAATTGGTTTGTTTAAATTTTGTTTTTCTTCCTTGGTCAGTCTTGGGAGGTTGTATTTTTCTAGGAAGTTGTCTATTTCTTCTAGGTTTTCCAGCTTGTTGGCATATAGGTTTTCATAGTAGTCTTTAATAATTCTTTTTATTTCTGTGGGGTCTGTTGTGATTTTTCCTTTCCATTTCTGATTCTGTTGATTTGTGTTTATTCTCTTTTTCTCTTAATAAGTTTGGCTAGAGGCTTATGTATTTTGTTTATTTTCTCAAAGTACCAGTTCTTGGTTTCGCTGATTTTTGCTATTGTTTTATCCTTCTCAATTTTGTTTATTTCTTCTCTGATCTTTATCATGTCCCTCCTTCTGCTGACTTTAGGCCTTATTTGTTCTTCTTTTTCCAGTTTCGATAATTGTGATGTTAGACTATTCATTTGGGATTGTTCTTCCTTCTTCAAGTGTGCCTGGATTGCTATATACTTTCCTCTTAAGACTGCTTTCGCTGCATCGCACATAAGTTGGGGGTTTGTATTGTTTTTGTCATTTGTTTCTATATATTCCTTGATCCCTATTTTGATTTGTTCATGGATCCATTGATTATTTAGGAGCATGTTTGTAAGCCTCCATGTGTTTGTTCACCTTTTTGTTTTCTTTGTAGAATTTATTTCTAGTTTTATATCTTTGTGGTCTGAAAAATTGGTTGGTAGAATTTAAATATTTTGGTATTCACTGAAGCTCTTTTTGTGAGGTAGTATGTGGTCTATTCTTTAGAATATTCCATGTGCTCTTGAGAAGAGTGTATATCCTGTTGGTTTTGGATGTAGAGTTCTATGGATGTCTGTTAGGTCCATCTGTTCTAGTGTGTTGTTCAATGCCTGTGTGTCCTTACTTATTTTCTGCCGAGTGGATCCATCCTTTGGGGTGAGTGGTGTGTTGAATTCTTCTAAGATGAATGCATTGCAGTCTATTTCCCTCTTTAGTTCTATTAGTATTTGTTCCACAAATGCTGGTGCTCGTGTCTTGGGTGCATATATATTTTGAATGGTTATATCCTCTTGTTGGACTGAGCCCTTTATCATTGTGTAGTGTTGTTCTTTATCTCTTGTTACTTTCTTTGTTTTGATGTCTATTTTGTCTGATATTAGTACTGCAACCCCTGCTTTCTTCTCACTGTTGTTTGCCTGAAATATGTTTTTCTATCCTTTGACTTTTAGTCTGTGACTGTCTTTGGGTTTAAGGTGAGTTTCTTGTAAGCAGCATATAGACGGGTCTTGCTTTTTTATGCATTCTATTACTGTGTGTCTTTTGATTGGTGCATTAAGTCCATTTACATTTAGTGTGACTATTGAGAGGTATGTGCTTATTGCCATTGCAGGCTTTAGATTCGTGGTTACCAAAGGTTCAAGGTTAGCTTCTTTAGTATCTTACTGCCTAACTTAGCTCGCTTATTGAGCTGTTATATACACTGTCTGGAGATTATTTCCTTCTGTTCCTTCTTATTCTTCATATGTTGTATGTTTTGTTCTGCGCTCTTTTTAGTAGTGCTCCCATCTAGAGCAGTCCCTGTAAGATGCTCTATAGAGGTTGTTTGTGGGAAGCAAATTCCCTCAGCTTTTGCTTTTCTGGGAATTGTTTAATCCCGCCATCATATATAAATGATAATCACGCTGGATACAGTATCCTTGGTTTAAGGCCCTTCTGTTTCATTGCATTAAATATATCATGCCATTCTCTTCTGGCCTGTAGGGTTTCTGTCGAGAAGTCTGGTGTTAACCTGATGGGTTTTCCTTTATAGGTGACCTTTTTCTCTCCAGCTGCCTTTAAAACTCTTTCCTTGTCCTTGATTCTTGCCATTTTAATTATTATGTGTCTTGGTGTTGTCCTCCTTGGATCCTTTCTGTTGGGGGTTCTGTGTAATTCCGTAGTCTGTTCGATTATTTCCTCCCCCCAGTTTGGGGAAGTTTTCAGCAATTATTTCTTCAAAGAGAATTTCTATCCCTTTTCCTCTTTCTTCTTCTTCTGGTATCCCTGTAATATGAATATTATTCCTTTTGTATTGGTCACATAGTTTTCTTAGTGTTGTTTCATTCCTGGAGATTCTTTTATCTCTCTCTATGTCAGCTTCTATACGTTCCTGTTCTCTGGTTTCTGTTCCTTCAATGGCCTCTTGCATCTTATCCATTCTGCTCATAAATCCTTCCAGGGATTGTTTCACTTCTGTGATCTTCCTGACATCTGTTATCTCCCTCTGGACTTCATACCATTGCTCTTGCATTTTTTTCTGCATCTCATCCGATTGCTTTTGTATTTTTCTCTGCATCTCTGTCAGCATGTTCATGATTTTTATTTGGAATTCTTTTTCAGGAGGACTGGTTATGTCTGTCTCCTTCTTAGGTGTTGTCTCTCTGATCTTTTTCTGCCTCTAGTTTTGCCTTTTCATGGTGATAGAGATAGTTTGCAGAGCTGGTACGAGTGACCGCTGGAAGAGCTTTCCTTCTTGTTGGTTTGTGGCCTTCCTCTCCTGGGAGAATAGCGACCTCTAGTGGCTTGTGCTGTGCAGCTCTGCACAGACAGGGCTTCTGCTTCCTGCCAGGCTGCTATGGAGTTTATCTCCACTGTTGCTGTGGGCGTGGCCTCTCTGGGGCTGTTCCTCCGAAATGGTGGAGCCCTGTTGGAGGGGTAGCGGCTGGGCGGCTATTTATCTCCGTAATCGGCCTCTGTGCTCCCTGTTGCCCAGGGGTTTAGAGTGCCCGGAGATCCCCAGATTCCCTGCCTCTGGGCTAAGTGTCCTATCCTGCCCCTTTAAGACTTCCAAAAAGGACTCTCCAAACCAAAACAACAACAGCAACAACGAAAGAGGAAAAAAAAGGAAAAAACGCGTGATTTTCTTTATCTTCAGGTGCCGGTCTCTGGCACCCGCTCACCGGTCTTGCTGCCTTTTTTCCCTATTAGTGGGGTCCTTGTCCCTTTAATTCTTCCAGAAAGCACTCGCCAAAAAAAAAAAAGAATATGGAGAAATGCTTGATATTGTTTGTCCTCACTTGCCAGTCTCAGGCTCCCGCTCTCCGGTCTTGCTGCCCTGTTTCCCTCGTATTAGGGTCCTTGTCCGTTTAAGGGTTCCAAAAAGCACTTTGCAAAAAAAAAGGGAAAAATGCGCGATTTTCTTTGTCCTCAGGCGCTTGTCTCAGGCACCCGCTCACCGGTCTTGCTGCCTTGTTTCCCTAGTATTGGGGTTCCTGTCTCCTTAAGGCTTCCAAAAAGCAGTCGCCAAAAAAAAAAAGGAAAAACGCATGATTTTGTTTGTCCTCAGGCGCTGGTCTCAGGCATCTGCTCACCTGTCTTGCTGCGCTGTTTCCCTGGTATTGGGGTCCCTGTCCCTTTAAGGCTTCCAAAAAGCACTCGCCAAAAAAGAAAAAAAAAAAACTGCTCCCGTTTCTTTCCATCCGCCGGGATCCAGGGGGAGGGGCACTCGGGTCCCGCCGGGCCGGTGCTTGTATCTTACCTCCTTCGCTAGGCGCTGGGTTCTCGCAGGTGTGGATGTGGTCTGGATGTTGTCCTGTGTCCTCTGGTCTCTATTTTAGGAAGAGTTGTCTTTATTATATTTTCGTAATTCTATGTGGTTTTGTTAGGAGAGTTCCACTGCTCTACTCACGCCGCCATCCTGGCTCCGCCCAGAGATAGTTTTTAAACTGTATTTTTCTCAGAGAATGACTTGCTAAAGTTGCAAAATGGCATATGTTTTTCCTTCTCTCTTTAAGAGAATTTATGTATTTGTATTTTCAGGAATATTAACCTGACCCTCGAAGACAACATTGCAAGGATCTAGAAGGAAAAGGATTAAAGGCGCCAGAAATTTAAAACACAGGTACCAATGTTTTTGGAGGGAACATTCCCAACCAGTCTGTACAAAATAAAACTGGAATGTACACAGGAAAACTTAAAATATCTCAGCAATACAGGGTGGGGGTGTCCAAAAGCAAGAGCTTTGGAATCATTCCTGGGTTCAGATTCTGGCTATGACCCCAACTAGTTGGTGACTGTCCGTCAAGTTACTGAAACATCTCCATAAAATGGAGACAATAATTGTAACTGTTTCTTTTAGCTATTATAAAGATTAAATGAAATAATGTAAGGCACTTAGTACCTGGTACAGGGTACCTGTTTATTTTAACTGTTATTATATTGTTGTTGCTATTTAGAATTCATAGATTATGGTATTCTGTATGTATATTTTGGATTTTTAAGAAGTATGTGTTGATATACTAGTATAACAATTGTATTAGCAATAGCCTGGTGAAATCATGTAAATAACAGGATGAGATAACTAATACTCACATATATTCCATAAACTTTATTCCTCAAGTAATGCAAATTGAGGTGGCTGGTTATCTCTATTGTGTTTGTGTCACATTGGAATAATGTTTAAGAAAAAGCCAACCATTTCCACAATGCTAGAGAATTCAGTGTTTTTTTCACATTACTATACTATAGTAATTAATATAATCTACTATACTATATATTAGTTAGTTGATATACATTACTATAGCAATTAATTAGTAATTAATCTTGAATCATTTTTAAATCTACAAGGGCATTCTGAGCTAAAAAATTAAAATTGTTAATCTTATGAATCTTACTGAATGTTATTTCTTTGAATATGGTAATTACAATATACCATACATGCAATTATGTCTTAACCTGATTAGTCAAATAAACAGAATGGCTTATTTTCTACCATTCTCATTTTTATAGAGTTACTATACTTAAAATTGATCAAAGACACCAAAAAGAGCTCCTTGTTTTCCTCCTTAAAAACCAGGATATGCAGCTGATAAAAAAAATTTTCATAAAACTATATGGAGTGATTCCCAAGATGTACTGTTCAGTGAAAAAAAAAAAATTGCAGAAGAGTATATAAAGTAGGCTATTTTTTGTAAGCAGGAATTGGGAAATAAAAACACATACATTTACCTGCTTATTTTTTTGAAAAAAGCAGAGGAAGAATAAACCAGAAACCAGTGAAATTGGTTTCCTACAATGGTAGAGGGATGGGGTGACGGGAAAGAAAAAGTAATGGCCCAGTATCGCTGTTCTAAGATTTCAGTATATGAGTAAGATTTCCCTTCTACTCGGAACAAAGGTGGTCTCAGTACAGTGAAGGGAGATCATGTTTAGACTTTGGCCCCTTCTCCTTCTCTTGCTTACTTCTGTTTTTTGCTTTTGAATTCTTTTCCTCTACTTTTTTCCTTTCTCTTCTCTTCCCCTTTCTTTTCTTTCCTCTCCTTTCTTTTTATTTTTTATTCCAGTAAACTTGGGGCAGATGTGGAAAAGGTTATTTCCAGAGAAGAATCCTCAATACAAGCAGTCTCCAATATGCAAAGAGCTGTAATCAAAGGAGGCTTTCAATTAATATACCGTGTTCTGCTCTGGGTCATCTGCTGTGGTGGTTATAGCAATGAGTGAGTCATGGTTTCCTCTCTTAGTTTGCAAATTAATAGAGAAAACAGATCATACAGGAATAACTGTCACATGAAATTACCTTTCTGTATTGGCAACCAGATCAAGTTTTATTAATTTATCAGTGAGAAAAGTGAAAGTGATCCTTTTAAAAACAAGCCTATCTTTTCCAAACATTAGAAATGATGGTTTGTATTAATTGCCATAGTTTGAATTATAATTATTCTGAATACTGTAATTCTTATTATTCCTTATCTGAATACTGTAAGACTTTTTACAAAGTTTTGTTAGAATCCCCAAGGGCCTATAACATTGATAAGGAACACTGTCAAGACTTGACCTTATTTGATTATTGTTGTTATCTATAATAAGGTTCTAACTGCTTATAGATATTATCAGATAAAATGTTGTGATGTTAGTACTAGAAATATGGATTTTATTTGAGTAAATAGAATCCAACCTAATAAATCTGAAATATCAACTTAATTAAATACGGTTTCATGAACATGCTTTTGTGGGGAGAAAGAATATTTATTTATATTGATTTCGAGTGTTGAGATAGTTAATTGTGTACTGACTGAACCACAGTCCAGATGTACTGCATATCTTCTGATAGGGCCGCTCCTGCTGTAGATGTGCTAGACGGCAATCATTGTTGAGAAGGTTAATCAAGGCAAGAATGTTCAGTACTGTTGCTACATTTGATGGCTGTTATTTCAGAATTTTTGTTAAAATCCAGGATAACAAAACCATGTTCATTCGTTCATCCTTTCAGCCTTTTCATTCAATCTTTTTTTTTTTTTCCATCTTAGCAAATCATATACTCTTCAGTGGATCTGAGAATTGATAAGTTTGCTCTTCATAGTGATTTGGAACTTTCCAATCCCAGGGAAAATTTGACCAAGGTCTAAAATTAATTTTTCCTTATCTATAGGAAGTCAACTCTGATATAAAAAATTGCTACTTATTTCCTTATAGATTAAAGAATCTGCATTTACCCTGGAATTACTTTTCCAGACCTCAGCAGGAGGGTTCCCATAAGAGGCCGTAGGGTAACTCCAGAACAGTTAAAACAGAACAGTTAAAACTTTTGGGTTTTATAGATCTTAACTCCCATGCCTAAAACTCAATTCCCTTATCTTCCTTTCACCATGTGTGAGTTTAGTTCATTTTCTCTGTTAATCAGAAGTAAAGTAATTTTAACCTGCTTGGTTTTGTTTGACATATGGGATCCTGATTTTACCACATACTTTTTCTTCAGGGACTGCACAGAACTGAGTCCATATGGAAGAAGAACTTCCCCTTTTCTATGGAGAAAGTGGCAAGGTTAGAAAAAATCATGCCCTTGGAGCATGCATTTTCTGTTGCATGAAAATACTTCATCAAACATCTGTTGCTCATCCAATAGAAAGAAGATCAATGAGATAGTATCTGTTTTTGAGGGGCTCATGGTAGTGCTTCAGAAGCCAACAGATAATTACTGTGGTTGTGTAAAATGCTAGAGGCCTGTAGGGACCTAGGGACCTAAGCTGTCATCTGAGGAGTAGAGAAAGGGTTCCCAGAGACAGTGGGTTCATGCTGGATGAGGACTATAGGCCATCCCCCATTTTCACAGTTAATGCTGTCTGCCAGAGAGTCTGAGTTGAACAAGGTTTGCTCCATTTCCAGAGACTTAAAAATTTTTTTAAATACCTAATCTTAGATTACAAGTTTTTAATTCATCATACTCTTTATTTTTTCTCTGTCACATCTGAACATTGCAGTCAAACAGCTGAAGTCCAGTTAGTGTCCATGTGCTGTTAAAAGTTTCAGACCTTGCAGCATGCACATTGACTCCCATCTTGTGTTAATTTTATTAAATTGACACAATATCTGCTCTTCACTATAAACATCTTAATAATAACTGCCACTATTAACTTTCATTTTTCTGTTTTCTCTTTTTAAATAAAATACAATCAAAATGCAATAAAAGATGTAAATAATTATACAAGGCCAGCGTAGTATACAAAGGTGGCAGAGCTTCTGAAGCTGAATTGTAGAATTACCACGTGCTAACCTGAAGTGTTTGTGAGCCCTTGAAGGAAAGTTCAGAAGGACCTTACAAAAGACATAGTATAGAACTTGAGAATCTTATAAAATGTTACTAGAAAAATTCCAATTTTTTCCTTTGAATAACGGAAATAAAAGAATGGACTCACAAAATTAGCAATGAAATTATTACATACAAAGTGTTAACACTGCCAGGAAATCCTCAAAAGGTGAGGTGTTGGTAGTTTTTTTTTAAAGAAATTTTTTTGTTATTTATGCCCAACCTGAAAATGTGCTGTACTTTAAATTGAATTATAACAACTTATAGTTGTCTGTAGTTAAGTGAAGTATCACAATCCGTTTGATTCTTCCTGTGATGGAGAAGCAGTTATACAGGTAGCATGCACTCAAAAGAATAGTAAAATGTATTTCAGTCTCTGATTTTATGGGGCTGAGTTTCCTGAATTATGTTTTCCTTGAACTAATATAAAAATTTCAGCACTTTGCATTTCACAAACAGATGCCAGTAAAAGATGGGGAAGGTGGACTGGATGTTTTGTTGAAATGGGTAAAATATAAAAATAATAAGCTATGTAAAACATAAAGTTCAATTGTTAAAAATTATTATGATAACTTCCTATGTAGGTCATGTTAGATTCTATTGCCCAAGATTACTTTAAAAAAATGTTTTTTTCACTTTTCTGTAAATTAAGGGAATGGCAAGGTGTTTAGGTTTAGCCTAAAATGAGGCATTATCACAGATTTCAAAGATGGTGTAAATTATCAAACTTAAAAAAAAAGTAGTAAAGGAAAGCTGGTTGGGGAATAATTATCACCTAATGTGGTGTTATGTGCAGGAAAGGGGGGTTTACCTGGATCAAACTTGTATTGTGAATTCTAGGGATACAGTCTTAATGACATATTGTATATTGCCAAGCTCCCGTTGCCTGGTAGCACTTTTTCTCCATACAGGTTTTTCTGTTGCCCGCTCTTGGCTGTTGCTCAGCCAGTTCCATACTTAACGGTTAGACACAGGTCACTGGGTGCCTTCTGGCAGAGATGGCTGCTGACAGACAGGGGAGCTGCAGCTTCTACACTGGTGTGTGTGTGATTCCTATGCTGCATACACTCTTTTTATATACAGTGTACAAAAACAAGGTATACATATACATATAATATATATGTGCATATGTTTGCAACATATATGGTATATATAGCTATACAAACTCATGAGTATGCTGGAGAGGAAAATGTATTTTCTTCTGTGAGCAGAGATGCTGCAATTCCTTGAGACTGATATTAAACTGCCAGAGGCCAGCTCCCGCGGGAGGGGGTGTTGCCCAAAAGGATGAGACGGAGTCGGCGCACTGAGAGACACGACAGAGAGTGAGATGGAGATGGTCTCTCGACAAAGTGCCGATGACAGCTTTATTTATACCATTTTGTACAAGGATATGATTATTTTTTATTTGTTCTTTTGATTAACAAGCATAGGCAAGCTTTTTTCTTTCTGTTTCTTTCTAATCTATACATAGTTAGTCAAGTGTTAGGTGATTTTTTTTTCTGTTCCTTGACCTAAACTTTTCCTAGCAACATGTACTCTATTGTGTCTCACGTTTCTATGCAACGCAGTTTCTAAGTAAGGCAGGTGACTGCAGAAGCTTGCAGCATGTAGTAGTGACTATGGAGTCTATCAGTTCAGGGTGAAATACAGGTCACCCACTGCCACAGTTAGCTAGGCAGGTATCATCGTCTATATTTCTAATGCAATGGGTACATTTTATCCCCTCATAATATTTATTCTGTCATAGGTAGATGCAAAATAAAGATAGAAAGCATCATTTAGTGCTGTAAGAAGGCAAGTGTAGATGATAAGTTATGTACCTAGAGACTAGGTATTAATCCAAGTTAGACAAGGGCAACAAAACATCCGTGGGTGTAGACAATTTCTGTCAAAACTGGGGGGGTGAGGTTCTAACCCTCACCTCTGTTGGCCCCCATTTTCTCACCTGATGGCCCCCTGCAACCTTGCCTGTCTTAGGTTGTTCCTCCCTTGAGGAATCTTACCCGTCTCTCTGGCTAACCAGCCATCTTCTGGGGCCATACAGGGAGATGTAAAGCTGGTAAGTGAGAGAGAAGTAATGTTCTTCGAAAAGGTTAGCTTTTCACTTCTTTGCAGATTTATGCTCCATGGCTTCTATGCCCAGCACTTGTCTTGAGGTATCTTTACCATTCGGAAGAATTATGGTACTTGGTACTTTCATGTATGAGGCATGAATTCTAGTAAAGGGCTGTAATTAGGAAGGAAGAAGAGAAGCTATAGAAGTAGCAGATGGAAGAAAACATGAGAAAATTGATTAAGTGTCAGACAGGGTTATTCCATTCAGTATTCCCATATAGCTCTATTTCTCTAATTTTCCTATAAAACACTTCATCACTAATTTCACTAGCATTGCAAACAAGGGGGGCATTCCCACTAAGGTGGAGATGGGGTAGTCAATATTTGACTACCTGCAGGTTTCTGTATTCCATGCCAAGATCGCCATCTGGCCCCTGCGTGTTCCATTCTTCAGGAGCACTGTACTGAAAAGCTTCTGGGAAACTTATGTTCTCCTTCTTTCCATGCTGCTTATCAAAGGTTAGCTTAGTCCTTGGCAAAAATGCAAGCAAAAGCAAAGCCAGTAGTATAATGGAGAATAACAAAATCAAGGTGGGTAATAGGGGGAGCCAGCTGCGAAGGCCCCTGCTTTGCGGGGGGTCTTCCTCCAGCCTGAGCTTCGCTACACAGCTTGAGTAGCATGGCTCCCGCCATTAAATAGTCTATACTTCTATATAAATTACCCACCTCCTTATATCATGAAGGAATCTTATTTTCTATGAGGTTTTCTTTTGAATTTTTTTTCCTATTTAAGTTGACAAATGTAAAAAAGGACAATTAAATATTTGATACCACATCCCAAAAATTGTTCTTTTTTACATTTATCAACCTAAATCTAATATAATGGGATTCTGTCTTTAGCTCTATTCTGTCTTTAGTGGCCTTCGGTGCTGCCCAAAAAGGCAATAAAAGACATCATTTTCTGGACAGGATCGTACAATTCGAGTGGCATGGTGAGAAAAAGTGGCTGGATTTGGAATCAGGGCAGCTGACCATGATTGAGGCTCTGCCACGAGCTCAGGATGATGCTATTAGCAGTGACAAGCTCCTTATATCCTCGGTTTAGTTTCTTAGGGCTGCCTCAACAAATGACCACAGACTATATGCCTGAAAACAACAGATGTGTAATCTCTTAGTTCTGGAGTCTAGAAGTCTGCAGTCAAGGTGGCAGTCAGCAGGGCCACACTCTCTGAAGGCTCTAGGGGAGAAGCCTTCCCTGCCTCTGGGGGCTCCTGGCGATCATGGGGTTCCTGGACTTGTAGCTACATCATTCCAGTTGCCACGTCCATTAGCAGGTGGCCTTTCTCACTGTATGTCTTCACATGACGTGATAGTTTCATGTGTCAGCCTGGG
Source organism: Manis javanica (assembly GCF_040802235.1). Lineage (NCBI taxonomy): Eukaryota > Metazoa > Chordata > Mammalia > Pholidota > Manidae > Manis > Manis javanica. The sequence goes on along the minus strand of NC_133164.1, from coordinate 58,329,615 downwards.
TGGGCTGCTGGTGCCCAGATTAAGCACTGTTTCTGGGTGTGTGAGTGTGTTTCCAGTTGAGAATAGCATTTCAATTGGTGGACTCAGTAAATGTTTTGCCCTCTCTGGTGTGGGTGGTTGTCAACCTGTTGGGGGCCTGAACAGAAGAAGAGGCGGAGGAAGGAGGAATTCATCCCCTTTTTCCTGCCTTGTCGATGGATCTGGGTCATGTCATTCCATCTTCTCCTGCCCTCAGCCTGGGATTCATGTCACCGTCTCCCCTGGGCCTCAGGCCTTTGAACGGGGACTGAAACGTGCAGCCAGCTCCCTGGGGTGTCCAGCTTGCAGGTACAGATCGTGGGGCTTCTGAGCCTCCACAGTCTTGTGAGCTAACTCCTCATTATATGTATGGACATATCCTAACCTGACTACTAAGGTGCAAGGAGCAAATATCCTTTCAGGCCTGTACAGAATAAGTAGCTAGTCCTATCACCTCCCTATCAGAACCCATTCCTGGTCAGGTTGGTTTAATAGCTGATGGGAAAGACAGGACTTAGGAAATCCTTTGCTTCTTTAAATTAAGCAGTAATATGTAATTTTTAAGGGAAGTGGCCAAATATGCATTTGATAGGCCATTTAATATTAGCTGTTTATATATCTTATTGTCATCATCAACATTTTTGGAAGTTGAAAAGTACATAAGTAAAAGTTTCCAGTATAGCAAATAAAAGCTTTCTTTAAAACAGCTTTATAATGTCCACATTGAATGCTCATGATCTAAATGTATGCTGTTATGGGTTTAATTGTGTCCCCCTTCCAAATTTATATATTGAAATCCTAACCCCCAAAGGTGATAGTGTTAGGAGGTGGGGCCTTTGGGAGGCAGTTAGGTTGGGAGGGGTGGAGCCCTCATGAATGAAACTGGTGCCTTATGAAAGAGCCCCTGGGGGGCCCCCTGGCCCCTGGCGCCTTGTGAGGACACATGAAAGGCGCTGATAGTGAGCCAGGAGGGCCTCGTGGGAGCAGATCATGCTGGCACCTTGGACTTGGAGGCACCCAGCCTCTGGGACTGTGAGAAATGGATTTTTGTCATTTATAAGCCACCCAGTCTGTGGTATTTTGTTATAGCAGCCTGAGTGGATTGACACCACAGTATCTCAGAAGAGGACCTTGTTTGGAAATGGGGTCATTCTGGATGTAATTGATTTAGTTAAGATGAGGTCATTAGAGTGGTTCCTGATCCTGTATGACTGGTTTTCTTATAAAAAAGAGAAATTTGGACTGAGACAGACATGCACAGAAAGAAGACGTGAAGGCACAGGGAGGGTGGGCATGTATAGGCGAAGCAGAGAGGCCTGGACCCTCCCTCACAGCCTCAGAAGGAGCAAAACTAGCTGATACCTTGATTTTTAATTTCTAACCTCCAGAACTGTGAGAAAGTAAAGTTCTGTAGTTTAAGCCATTCAGTTTGTGTCATTTTGTTACTGCAGCTGCCGCAAATTAATACACATACTTTCTGGGTTTTTCTTCCTCCCAATCCCCAAACCTGAATGGGGGCTGAAGGAACCCACCAACTGCTTAAACTGATGGTCAGAACTGACCCATGAACTGAAACTTCGGAGTGTTTCCTCGATGTCACTCCTGGCATTGTTCTTTTCCAAGGACTTGTTTTGTTAAGACTTAGGCAGCAGATGAAATAGCAGTCCACTCTTTCTTTTCCCTGGTTTTACCACCACCCTAGTTTCCAGAGCTACATTTAAGACATTGCCAGCAGTTAAAGTACTTGCTAGACACTGAGTTCCCTGAAGTTCAACCTTGGATGATTCCTGTGTCCTTGAGGGAAACTCATAGGTGAGATCTGATGCGTCCAGGGCCTCTGGCTCCTGGTTGTTGGGATAGCAGTTCCGAAGCTGTGGAGCTTAGAAAGGCAGTTCCTGCAGCTATGAGAGGCTCTCAAAAATAGAGCTGTTCCTCCTTAAACCCCTGCTTACTCTTCTGCAGAAGTGAAAGGGGCAAAGAAAATTTGTTTTTTTAATTAATGTCTTAATATATATATTTGTTTCCTTTCCAGTCAGTACAGGCTACTTTGTCATCTTTGAAGATGTTAGATGTGGGAAAGTGGCCAATCTTCTCCCTTTGTTCTGAGGAAGAGCTGCAGTCAATTCGTCAGGCCTGTGTCTTCGGCAGCGCTGGCAATGAAGTTTTATATACAACAGTAAATGATGAGGTGATTTTAAAGTAAAAATTCAGCCACTTATATTTTCAGCAATGACCTTGTTAAATTGAAGATTTTGGGGAAACTAAGGAATTGAGGTTAAAAAAAAGCATAGAGAAGATTTTTATTTATTATATAATGAAGAAGTTTCACTTTAGGTTTGCTGTTTAAGTGTAATTACCCTTTTATCAGAAATTGAACTGCTTGAACTAACTTTCGTTTTCCCCGCAGATTTTTGTTCTTGGCACAAACTGCTCTGGCTGTTTGGGATTAGGTGATATCCAGAGCACCATTGAACCCCGGAGGCTGGATTCTTTAAGTGGCAAAAAAATAGCCTGCCTCAGCTATGGGAGTGGTCCACACATTGTCCTTGCAACCACAGGTAACCTAGGAACACAGTGTAGAATTTTAGCCATTGATTTGTTGAGGAACAAGATTTAGGAACACCTTTTAAATTGAGAACACTTTTTGATTGGGTAAGAGTTTCCAGCTCTGCCCTGTGAACTTGACTGCGCTTTGGACAATGTGAAATATAAACATTTGATTATCAGAGTAAGATCACTTACTGATGGGATCTAGTGATTATTGGCACTTTAGATATAAGAAGGACAATGCTATAAACTCAATAAACCCCTTTTGTTTATACTATGTAAATGTACTTATTTTGCATTAGAATGCTGAACTTACTCTGGATTTTTTGAACTCGAGATTGCTGATCTATGAACTGAAAGACTAAAGCTAGGATCCAGTATCTCCTCTAGCTCTTGGCATTTGGTGATTCTTACATTAAACAGTGTAACTTGTAGTTGATCCTAGTTTTATAAGTAATTAAGTATTCCCATGGCTTTTTCATGAATACATATCTTACAGTTTTTCTTAAGTTGGGTATTCATTGTATTAGTATTCTTTAAACTAAAACTAAATTTTAGAAATACTCTTTTATATGTTTATTTATCATTTAAAAAATAAGTTTTAGGGATTTTTGGTTGCCAGTAATAGCAGGCTAGACTATGCAGACCACTTCTTCACTGAAAACAACTAAAAATAAGTTTTATAAAGGCATCAAAGCACTGAGAAAGCAGAAGAGAATTATCAGACCATATTTAAGAGAAAGTGTGAAGAGCTTAGAGGGGAACTTGAAGCTAATTTTGCCTCAGCAGCAGCATCTGATCACTTAAACGGAGTTGTGGTTTGATGTACTCATGAGGTGAAGGTGTGGTAAGTCAAAGACCTAACACATTAGGCTGGGACCACAAAGCCTTACTCTCTCAGGGAAAGGATGAGCCAGTTCTTCCATCTGTAAGGGACTGAATAGATGAATCCTTGGCTCTGAGCAAAGTAGGGAGAAAGAAAAAGAAAAGAAAGAAAATCTCTTTTTGAGAGGTTGTAACCATAGATTCATATTCCAGTTCACATCAGACTGGATGGTCCATGAAATCTCAAGCCTTTGATTTATTAAGAGGTACTTCTAAGTGCCTTAAGGGCATGAGAAGTCATTGCAAAAAAACCTGCTAGGGAGGGCATCTACATCCTAGGCCTGCGGGGACTATAATGCCATTGGAAAGTAACTTCAATGGCAATTAGCACATAGTTAAAGATAACCAGGTACATAAGTAAGGTACCATGGCAAAAGCCAGCACACACATTGACTATTAAATATCAGATGTTTGAGTTACCAGCCACCAGTCATAAGATGGCTGTCTTTATTGTGTATGAAGAAATAAGAAGTGAACTTAAAGATACCTGCAGGGATTGGGGATTTCAAAAAGAACCAAATAAATCATATAACTGTCAAAATGAAAAACTTAGTGGACAAGTTTTGCCGTAGTTTGGACACAGTGAAAGAAAATTAATAAACTGGTAGATCAGAAGAAATTATCTGGAATATAGCACAAAGAGACAATATGGTAAAAATACAGATGAAAGGAGTATATACTGTATGATTCCATTTATTGAAAATTCAATAACAGGAGCAAATAAATTTCATCATGCAAGATGTATATGTTGGGGGCTTTTTAGTTGATCACGTTACATTTGTTGACCTGAGTGGTAACACATGGGTGTGTGCTTTATAATTCTTTCTAAAACTGTGCATATGTATTATTAACTTTTCTGAACATATGTTATACTGCACAATAAATACTACATGACAAAGATTTAAAAAATTAACTTGATGATCATTTTATAGGTAGGAAATTAAGGCCCAGAGAAGTTAAATGACCTTACAACCTTTTGACTTTAAAATCTAGTGTTTTCTTCTATTACTCTTAGTGGCCTTTTTCTGCTGTTTATTAAAAACCCATCTTCCATCTGTTAAGTCTGAGTCCACTTAAATTTCATCGTGTTGCTTTGAGATAGAATGTAGCTTATACTTCCCAAATGTATTCTTTATAAAATGAATTTGGTGGAATTAGGGAAGTTGATTAGCTTTTACATGTGAATTTTTAGTTTTCATTTGTGAAGTGTACACTGTATATTTTCATATAATCAGGGAAATGTTTTGAAATCAGGGTATGTTTCTTTTTATTTTCAGAAGGGGAAGTCTTTACCTGGGGTCATAATGCTTACAGCCAGCTGGGCAATGGGACAACTAATCATGCGTTAGTGCCCTGTCATATCTCTACTAATTTGTCAAACAAACAAGTCATTGAAGTTGCCTGTGGGTCTTACCATTCTTTGGTGCTAACATCTGATGGAGAGGTGAGAACAGTCAGCATAAATCTCAGATTTTTTTCAGTAAGGTTATATAGATTTCTATAGCAGTCCTGGAAATATGATCATCTGATTAAAATAACTGCTTCCCTCAAATTCAGTCTTATTCTTGTTCGCAATTCATAGTCATGATGTTTATGTTTATGTTATGAAGTGTATACTTTTATGTAGTCAGAATTTCTATGACTGCAAAATTTAAAAGAGTGTGATATTTCTTCTATATTGCTATACTCAAGGGGATTATTTGTGAAAAGAAAAATCCCTAAATGCTGGAAAATATAGCTGAGGCAAGGTAGATATTTTTATAGGTATTGTATGGTATTTGATAATTGTTATTGCTGTTTGTGTAGATAATACCAATAAAGTAGTTTTATAAAGTGATATATTTGTAAGAATGAATTTTACAAAAACTCCTCTGCCTATGTTGTGAGAGTTCATGGACATCAAGCACTTGCAGAGCAAAGTTGAGGTGCCATGAGCACATGTTTGCCAAGTGGGACATTTTACAAATTAGCATGTTTCATTTATTGATATTTTCTTTCAAATAGGTATTTGCCTGGGGTTATAATAACTCCGGGCAGGTAGGATCTGGATCAACGGCTAATCAGCCAATTCCTCGAAGAGTCACCAGTTGTTTACAGAATAAAGCAGCTGTGAACATAACATGTGGGCAGATGTGCTCAGTGGCAGTGGTGAACACTGGGGAGGTAAGGACTTTATTCCACAGGCTGTTGAAAAGAACCGGTTTGCACATTGTTTTTTCATGTGAAACCTTCATAAGAGTGTATACCAATCATACCTTAATAAAAAATTAAAAAAAAAATATTCAAGGTCCAACCCAAATGTACCTTTCATGAAACCTCCCCAGGCCATTTTCAGTAGAAAATAATTTCTCACTTAAAACAATTCCCATCTGCCCATCTTTTATAGCAGAGACTGACATTTTTTGGCAGGCAGCTCATTGTGCCTCAGTGTCCATTCTTTCCCAATTCTATAACAGGACCCTGCATTTTTTACCAGGAATGTGGGCAGTAAAATGACCTTCCCCAGTATTTTTGGCTGTGGCCATTTGACAAAGTTCTGGGGAGTAGAAATGGGCCGTATCCTTTTAAAGGGAGTTGGGTGCTTCTCCCTTTCCCTCCTTCCAGCTGAGTGGCTGAGGATGTGATGGATGGAGCTGGGGCAGCTACCCAGCCTGTGAGGTGGGAAGCCCTGTGTGGGATTCACATATAAAGTATAAAAATCATATGAATAATCATATCTGAAATCAGGGTATGTTTCTTTTCATTTTCAGAAGGGGAAGTCTTTACCTGAGGTCTTTACTTGATTGCTTATAGTTCATGATTCGTGGTCAAAACAGAAACAGTTTCTGTGATATGAGTGCCCTTGCATTGTTCACCATGTAAGAACTTGTTCACCATGTGAGAACTTGTTCGTTATGCTTCAGAAGATTGGAGACTGTTGAGAGTTGGACTTGATTGATGATTGTGCATTGAGTTCCCTATACAAAATTTTATTGTTGTTAACAACCATTTGATCAATAAATATGAGAGGTGCCTTCTCAGCACCACTCTTGCACTGTTAAAAAAAAAAGAAAAGAACCGGTTCGCCTTGTCAGTGTCATGACCATTGTGCCATGCGTCTCACAACAGAGTGTGATTGCTTTTCATCTTTGGCGGATGCTGAGTCTCTCCTTTTCTCTCAGGTCTATGTGTGGGGCTACAACGGCAACGGGCAGCTCGGACTTGGTAGTAGTGGCAACCAGCCAACCCCCTGCCGAGTGGCAGCTTTGCAAGGCATCCGTGTTCAGCGGGTACGTCTGTGGTTAAGGTATAGTGTGAAACAAAGTCTTCAGTGACAAAGAGCCAGTGTATAAAGACACAGCTTTCTTAGCAGGACAGACATGTAGCTGTTCGGGTATCTTCACTGAAGTAAAAGTTAAAGCTCTTTTATATGAACAAAGTGGTAGGTGTTCATCATCAGAAAATTAGTATTTCTGGGGCACACTTATCCACAGCTGCTGGGAAGTAAATTGTTCCAGTCTTTTCCAAGGAAACTTAGGCAGTATGTATCAAGAGCCTTAAAACTATTCACACGCTTTGATCTGTAATTGTACCCCTAGGGGATTATCTTAAGGAACCAAAGAGAGTCATTTACAGAATTAGTGGAGAAGATAAAGCAAAAAAAGAAAGAAAAGAAAAAGTAGAAAATCAATAACTTTAATAAATAATAGATGTAGCATAATTCTAACCAAACAATAAGTTGATAAGTAAATTACGCTGAATCTAGTTGAATGGCTATGGTTACAAAGGATTTTAATGGTGTTGGATAGTGCTATATATAATGTTAAACAAAAAGAGACAAAACTGCTTATACAGTATGATCATTAAAAAAAAAAAGCTGTGGATGCATGTCTCTGTATCTATATATAAATAGAAAAAAAGCCCTGACCTTGAGATTACTTTTATGTTTATGCTTTTCTTTATTTTTTTCACATTGAACATGTTTTATAATGAAAAGAAAATAATTCCTAAGAAATGAAAGTCTCTGTTTCTTACATCACACCTTTGATTTCTGTGAGCATCATGGATCCACATGAAAGCTGAACAGACTGGACCCGTGCCAGGCAAGGGCTGGCACCGGCCTGATGGCAGGTCTGTCCGCACATGGGGCCATGGAGTTATGCAGAGTGCAGTTCATTTCATGCCTCTCTGGGCAGCCTGCACCTTCCTTTTTGTTTTCATTTTTCACACTTAACCTGTCTTGTGAAAGCACATTTTGTCTGGTTTGTAAGGCCTGAGTGGATTTGTTTTTTCTTTCCAGGCTGCCTGTGGCTACGCACATACATTAGTATTAACAGATGAAGGCCAAGTGTATGCTTGGGGTGCAAATTCTTATGGCCAGTTGGGCACTGGCAATAAAAGTAACCAGTCCTATCCTACTCCTGTCGTGGTGGAAAAGGACAGGTAATATGTACGTTTTCAAAGTATCTTCAGTGTTCTTTAGTGATTAAACAAAACTTAGTATGATAGAAAATTGTGGGGAATTTATAGCTCATACTAGAATATTCTTTAATTATAGCATTCATTCCTTTTAAAATTGGCTTTTGAATTGCCAAGGAGTTTACTGTATGTTAAATATTCTATTTAACTTACCCATATTTCATCTCCTCCTCCAATAGCTGTTGTACAAAGACTACAATGACTACACCTATAGCAGCTGTTCTGCATTATTTTTATCCCTCACAAATTACCTTGTTTCCACCTTCTTATTATTTTCTGTTTTCCATTCTTTTTGTTTTGTTTTGTTTTTAGTTTTATTTTTTATTAAGGTATCATTGATATATAATCTTATGCTCAGGTTTCACATGAACAACACTGTGGTTACTACATTCCTCCTATTATCAAGTCCCCACCACACACCCCATTACAGTCACTGTCCATCAGCCTAGTAAGATGCTATAGAGTTACTACTTGGCTTCTCTGTGTATACTGCCTTCCCTGTGCCCTCCCCTATATTATGTATACTAATCATAATGCCCCTTAATCTCCTTATCCCTCCCTTCCCACCAATCCTCCCCAACCCCTTCTGTTTTCCATTCTTAAGAGAAAGTTGATAACATTTGAAATCTCAGGCTTAGGAAAACAAAAGTACCTCAATGGGATATAAAGCCACTCCCTTGGGCTACTTATAAATCTGGCCAATTGAAAAGGATAGGACTGTTGCATTACTTCAACTCCCAAGCAGTCACCATGAGGAAGAGTAAAATGGTTAGAAAATTAGGACTTAATTTTGTGCATGTTTGCAAGATTGTGTTAAGTAATTAGCATATCTGGAATTTTTGCTAAATTATTGTACTATTTTTGAAGGCCTTTTGAATTTCTCAAATGTAGTCAAATCACTGCCTTTTACTCTTCATTTCTTGACACAGTAGTATGGGGAAAAACATTTCATTACCTTTTCTATTAAAACAGGGTTGTAATCATTGTAGAAATTAATACTGTTATTTTCATTTCTGTTTTACATATTAATTTTTGTTACATCTGATTTAAAAATAAATATAAGGATAAAGAGATTTATTTGCATTTGCATGCAATTCTTTTATATTTTTTGTTGGAATATTTAACAGTGAAAATGAAGAACCAAATTGTCATTTTCAACCCCTTTGATTTTCATCTGAGAATTGTAAACCATGCTAATTTTACTTAACCTATGTTAAATAGGTTATAAAAACCTGTTTTTGTTTTCCCCCCCAAATCTTAGAATAAGACTCTGGACCCCTTACAAAGTGGGGAGGAAGAGAAATAATGGAGGTCAAGAGCTGTGGGCATGAACTGCTTCTTCTCAGCCATGTCTGCATTTCTTTGAAGGTAGTTCAGAGCTACTCAGTGAAAAGAGAGGGGACAGTCCTGAGGTTTTGAGTAAGCACAAAAATGCCTCAGGTTAGCAAATCCAGTCAGTAGGGACCCTTAGTATTTAAACAAAACAACAAAAAAGTGTTAAGAGATGAGATAATGTTAACATTGAAATAAAAACAGCGTATTTGTATATTAGGTACCTTTTTTATGGTGCTGCCACACTTATCGTTCCTGGGCTTACAGAATCCATTGCCATCTGCACCGCAACCTGCACCACACTGCTGGTCCATGGTAGTCCTGGAGAAAGCACCCGGGTTGCTGGCTATAGGACCATGGGGGCAGATGGACTGTAGGGTAGCCTTGGTGGGAGCAAGAGAAAGAGTCAGGGAAGGAGGGCATGGAGGCTATGTGAGTGCCAAGCTAGTATGTGAAACTTCTCTGTTGTTTTACTGTTCTTTTAACAAACTTAAAAAAAACTTAACTTTTTCAACCTTTGAATTATAAATGAAAAAAAGTGGAAAAGCTCTATAGACATGTGCATTTGCTGTTGTCCACATAAACATTATTTTGGCTACAAATACCAGGGATGAATGTTTTATATGAGATATTCCTGCTTTTCTCAGTCTTCAGTGCTTCCATTTCATGTGGTAATTTCTGAGTTTGCAGGCTCTTGATCACACAAATATTGCAAGGGAGGAATTTGAATCTGCTGGAACTTGTTCTCCATGTACCCACCCTTTTCACTGACTGAAACTTCCCAGATACATCATGACTTGTCTCTCAGGAACTCACTTCTGACCCTTTTGGGGCCCCTCACAGGGAAGTCTGAGTAATTAGAAACAACAGGATTGAATGTGGGGTGGGGCAGATCTTCAGGTCTGGGTTACCTGTCCACAGAAGTAGAAAGTAAAAATCTAGGTTGGATTATTTGCTCAAGCCAATAACCCAAGGAAAACTTTTGAAAACTTTCCATAGAGATTTATTTATGATGAAGAATCCTAATATTTGTCCACAATTTATGTTCAAGTAAAAGTCATTTAAGTGATTAAAATTATTCTCCTTTCTAATCCAGTCTTTCCCAGTCTTGCTGAAGTTATTTCGATACTTTGATTTACCAACATTCATGTCATTGTTCTTAAAGTTCCATTAAATTCTGAGTGAAGTTAAATTGACTTACAGCTAACTTCACCTTGAATTTTTGTAATTTTTTTTACTTTTTTAGGTAACTGGCCAGCTTCTAACCTAACCAGGAGAAATCCCAGTTCTGGGCCTTTTATTATCATGATTTCTTCTCCATTAATACTCTCTCTCATCCATTACGTTTTTTCTCTCCTCAGGTTTTCTGGGTTACATTCTTCTCTCTCTCTGCTCTTCCATTTTTAGTACTTCACAGCCACTGAGCCTTTTAGTTGTGGCAGTTCATTTTGCTGAGATGACACAAAACCTTTTTACTATATGAATGTGTAGTAATTTGTTCCCCTTAAGAATGGCTACAAAACATCCTATTATAAAATAAATAAGCAAGTAGAGAATAGGGAATATAGTCAATAATTTTGTAATAACTTTTGTATGGTGACAGATGGTAACTACACTTATGGTGAGCATTTCATAATGTATCTAACTGCGAAATCACCAAGTTATACACCTGAAACCAATGTATTACTGTCTATCAACTATATTTCAATTAACATGAGAAGAGTGGCTACAACATTAAGTATGAAATGTGCCAGACATTCTGACAGTAAAGGTTAGCTCAGTTTATAGTCACCGTCTGTTGTATATAAGACTGGAAAATCTGAGCTTCCAAATGTGCTTCTTGGTATGAATCAGATTTAAGAACAGATGCCCTTAGGTAATGGCAGGGCTCCTTGGCAGCTGCTTGGGTCCCAAGCTTAGACCTGAAGGTTCCCTCGACGCTCTCCCTGCTCTTGTTCCCGTAGCGGCTGCTGCAGGCAGCTCAGCCCGTGCCCCAACCCTGCCTTACCATGTGGTGCTGGGTGCCCCAGGTAACTGCCATGAGGTCACCCTCAGGGAGGGCCAGCCTTCGCCAGCCTTCCACATCCTAAACCTTTAATGTATCTGTTCAAACCATTTTCCAGGAAGCAGTGGTCCTGCCTCCTGTACTGGCAGAGGTTATTCCCCTTCCGTGGAGGCTAACAATAAACATTTCAGAAGTGAATGTAGAAATTTAGTCCTATCGATTGCCTAGTATGGGGTAGTTTAGCATAGAAGGACACTACTATGTTCCAAGCAGTTACATCTTTCATAGAAAAGAGAGGCTATCATTAAAGTGGTTTCCCAAAGTGACAAAACTTACTAAAATATCTAAAAGTTCTTGCCTAGTAAGTTATTGCGGAAGTGCTTAAATTAAACAAGCACAAGAGCAGTTATCGCTTTTCTGAACTCGGTTGGACTGTTCTAACCTCCCTTCCCACCAGGGAATACCAGATAGCTTTATAACTAAAGTATTAAAATGTAGAAGGCCTTTTTTTCTTTTATTAACTGCTTAGTTATCTGTGTGTGGGGTCCCCATCCTGCCGCTATCCCAGCGCGGCCCCTCCTCCTGCACTGCCAGCTGGCTTTTCTCCGAGTTCCACTCCCGGGGCCATCTTGGGCTCCTCTCTTTTCCCTGCACCGATCAAAGGCCACCTGATTCTTTCTTGGAAACATGGTTTGGGTGTGACCTCGGCACACCCATTGGCCTTCACCAGCTTACTTTCCTTCCCAAACTATTTTTTAGACTCTTGCCATATTAAGAAAATCATTTTCATCACATCATGGCCCTAGTTACAGGCTGTTTCTCATTTGCCTATCACAGCAAATCTAAACTCCCCGGCCTTTGATTTCAGACTTACACTACTGTTCCAGCAGACCTTGTGCTCTCTGTTCCCCGGTTTCCTGGGTGTTCACTTAGGTCCCCTGACTACTGTGTCCTCTCCGGTCTTCTCGTTTCCAGCCAAGGCCTGCACATGAGCACAGTGTTTCCCTCTGCCTCATGTATTCCATTTCTTTGACAAATCCAAAGCTGATGTGGCCTAGCTAAATCCCATTTTTCTTTAAATACGTGCCCTGCAGAGCCCACAGGTGTTTTCTCTTACTCCCCAGAGCACTTGTAGTCAGTGCCACACTGTGATGTTATTTGGGAATTGTTTGTAGTTTCATGGATAGGCAACTTCTCAGCTGAACGGTGGGCCCCAGGCCAGGCTCTGTAGTTCCTACAGCAGCTGCTAAATACTTTTAGTCACAGAAGGAAACCATTTTTAATGTGCATGTGCTGGGTAGCTGATTTCCTTTACTCTCCACCACAAGCCTGTGAGATGATTACCACCTTATATCCTGCTCCCCTCCTTTTTTTTTCTTAACAGCATAAAAAGGGATTATAAGAGTTTAAATAACTTGGGCTCTACAGCCACTCTGACTCTGAGCTCATGTCTTTCCCAGGACACTGAGCCATTCAAAATGCACTGTGTTGCTACCCTCCCTTTTGGTGTAAAGTAGGAGGGCCGATGATAATGATGCCGGGTTCTTGTTCACGAAGCTGAAGAATGAGCTTCACAAACACTCAAGGTAGGAGAGCAGAGTACAGGCTTTTATGTAGAGATGAAGTGAAAGGACAGAGCTCCCGGCTCACGTTAGGAAGGGACAAGAGAGTCTGGGGTGGTGTGTTGTCTAGGGGGTTTTATAGGCAGATGAGGATTTTCTGAAAACATGAAAAAAAAAGCTTAGGGGTGTGGACTTATTAATTGGTCCTAGGATATCTACAATAAACTTGATATAAGTAACCTCTTGCTCTTGTTGATACCCCCCCCCTCCCCCACCACCATACCAGCATCTTGGTCTAGGGACATATTAAACAAGGCCACCTGCTCAGCCCCCAAGGTGGGCTGAGGCATTGTTTGCTAAAGAGTAAGTTAAGTACTGTGGATAAAATGAGTTCCTGTAGCCAGGATTCTCACCTGGCCCTGGCTGACTGGCCCACTGCACACCTGTGGGCAATTTGACTATAAAAAGGGCTCCGGCCAGTGTTCTGGGCGTGACATGGTGGCAGGGCTGCAAGGCTGCGGGAGAGCAGAGCAGAGGCTGGAGTGGTGGCAGCACCGAGGGCAGAGGCCCAGAGGATGGCTGTGTGGGATGGCTGTGCAGAGAGGCCCAGAGGACGGCTGTGCAGACAGAGGGGCCCAGAGGCAGAAACTGGCTTGCTGCATGCAGACTTGCTCTGAGTGAGTGGGATTCTAGTGACTGACCTGCCACCTGGAAATAATGTTGGGTATAACCCTTTCACCCCAAAGAACGTTTTGCGTCCATTTCTTTGGTCACACTGAATCCATAGCAAACTTGCCTGGGGCGGAAACCCATTGGCAAGACAAGTGTAATCTTATCTTTAAGGTGGAATCCTTCTCGCCTTTTACTGTGTTATGGCTGGGCTTGCATGCTAAATTAGTTTGCCCAGTTTGCAAAATCACCTCATTAGATCTGAAGGAGGAAAGACAGCACATAGCTATAGGCCTTTTAGCATATCAAAGTGAATCTTACACATGATTATAAATGATTAGCATAAAATAAACATGTGCTACTCTTCTTTATCTGGGGTACACCAGCTGATGTCACTGAGAATGATTCTAGAGCTGAATGTTTAACCCAGAGTTTTAGTAGGAGGTTTCCTTGCATGTAGTTACATTCCTCTGCAAATATTCCACCCTGTTTTTTTTTCCGAAGGTGCTCACCCTACTCTGACTACGCCCACAGTCCCTGTCTCAGTAACAGTAGGTGCACTTTTCTTTCAATAAATGTATGTATTCTATTTGTTTCCCCCTTTTCCTTTATTTGTTGAGAAGAACATGCTTATTAAGCAGCCAAATAGTATTAACCATTTTCCCCCTGTGGGCAAGGTTCTTTTGCAAAGCATATATATTAGAGGCTTGAGCCAATTAATTAACCATGCAAGTAGAAAAGGTCTTACTAATCTGAATTGATATTTAGAAGTTTCTAATCATACAGATCATACAGTCTACATAAAGGAGGTTTCGTCACTTAAGATGCTGAGTAGTAATAATAAGAAGCCTCTGTTGCTGTGCTACCATTTGTTCACTAAACATTGTGCTTGGTGCTTAACATTTTATCATTTAATTCTCTTGTCCTAATCTTGTAGTGGGCTGAAACTGAGTCTCCCAGAAGCTCAGGACAATTCCATCGTCACAGCCTAGGAATCAAGCCTGCATCTGTTGGGCTGCAGCATCCAGGCTCAGTGCTGTGGTGCATCGTAGCCTTTTCTAGCACTTCTGGGGTGTTTGCAAGAGCTAAGAGCTACTGTCAAATAAGTCAGTGAAACTCCTTGGGCGGTACATGTAAAGGATGTGTCTCAGCCAGTGAGTCAAGCCACTGCAGCAGTCTTCAGGTTTTATGGTGGCTGTACTCCCTCAGTTGGAAACATTTAATTAAAGCAGGCAGTAGAGGAGCAGCTCTCACCTTCAGTTGCTAGCCTTGATCAGTGGGGTCTTACCCAACCCTCACCTCAGTTGCTCTATTGTTGAGTATTTCCCAACCAGTCAATAAAATGACCTACGAATTATATTTAGGAGGACCCCATATTGGGTGCTTAGAAAGAAAAGCCAGTGATGCAGCCTACTGGGGACTTGCAGTCTAGCTAAATAGTAAACACATCCACCTGGAAGGATAACAGGGCCAGGCTAAAGTGGTGTGGACAGGAAGTGCTGCAAGAGCTCAGGTGAGCAAGAGACTCTTACCTTAGGGGTGTTTAATCTGGGCCTTAAAAATTGGGATGATTTCTAGAGCAGGGAGACAGGAAAGAACATTCCCAAATAAGGACTTTGTTAATAAAGACACTGAGGGGCAGTGAGTACACCTGTTTATTGGAACACAGGGTTTGTGAGCAAAAGTGATTTGAAAGAAGGCTGAGTGTAGTAGAAGCCAAACTAAGGAAGGCTCTGGTGTCCCATAAAGCTATCTGGTATTCCCTGGTGGGAGGGGAGGTTAGAACAGTCCAACAGAGTTTAGATAAACGTTAACTGCTCGTTCTTGTTTAATTTAAGCACTTCCGCAATGCCTTACTAGGCAAGAACTTTTAGATATTTTTAATAAGTTTTGTGCACTTTGGGAAACCACCTATCTTATGTGAAGTCACTGAAGGTTTGAATATGGGAACATTTACCCATATTATAAAGTCCCCACCCATACCCCAATCAGTCATTGTCCATCAGTGTAGTAAGATATCACAGATTCACTGTTTGCCTTCTCTGTGCTACACTGTTTGAAGTACATAAGAATTCCAAGAGGATTTCTTGTGTGATTTGGGTCAGAGGAGAGGGAACATCTAAGGCAGGGAGACCTAAGAGGCTATTACATTGGTCCAGATATGGGGTGTGCTGAACCTAGGGTGGTGGCAGTTGGGAAATTACAGAGAAAGAGTCTGTGTTATTTTTTTAAATTATTAAGGTATTGTTGATATACACTCTTATGAAGGTTTCACATAAAAAAACAATGTGGTTACTACATTTAACCATATTATAAAGTCCCGACCCATACCCCAATGCAGTCACTGTCCATCAGTGTAGTAAGATATGACAGATTCACTGTTTGCCTTCTCTGTGCTACACTGTTTTCCCCGTGACCCCCCCACACCATTTGTACTAAACATAATACTCCTCAAGACCCATCTCCCTCCCCACCCGCCCTCCCACATCTCTCCCCTTTGGTAACTGCTAGACCCTTCTTGGAGTCTGTCAGTTTGCTGCTATTTTGTTCCTTCCGTTTTGCTTTGTTGTTATACTCCACAAATGAGGGAAATCATTTGGCACTTCTCTTTCTCCGCCTGGCTTATTTCACTAAACATGATATTATCCTCCAGCTCCATCCATGTTGTTGCAAATGGTAGGATTTGTTTCTTTCTTATGGCTGAATAGCATTCCATTGTGTATATGTACCACATCTTCTTTATCCATTCATCTACAGATGGACACTTAGGTTGCTTCCATATCTTGGCTATTGTAAATAGTGCTGCTATAAACATAGGGCTGCATATGTTTTTTAGAGTCTGAGAAGTTGTATTCTTTGAGTACATTCCAAGGAGTGGGATTCCTGGGTCAAATGGTATTTCCATTTTGAGTTTTTTGAGGAACCTCCATATTGCTTTCCACAATGGTTGAACTAGCTTACATTCCCACCAGCAGTGTAGGAGGGTTCCCCTTTCTCTGCATCCTCGCCAGCATTTGTTGTTCTTAGTCTTTTCATTGCTGGCCATTCTTACTGGTGTGAGGTGATATCTCATTTTGGTTTTAATTTGCATTTCCCTGATGATTAATAATGGGAGCATCTTTTCATGTGTCTGTTGGCCATGTAAATTTCTTCTCTGGAGAACTGTCTTTTCATATCCTCTTCCCTTTTTTTTAATTGGGTTATTTGCTTTTTGGGTGTTGAGTTCTTTATATATTTTGGAAGTTAACCCTTTGTTGGATATGTCATTTACAAATATATTCTCCCATACTGTAGGATGCCTTTTTCTTCTGTTGATGGTGTCCTTTGCCGTAAAGAAACTTTTTAGTTTGATGTAGTCCCATGTGTTCATTTTTGCTTTTGTTCCCCTTGCTCGAGAGATGCATTCAGGAAGAAGCTGCTCATGCTTATATTCAGGAGATTTTTGCCTATGTTGTCATCTAAAAGTTTTATGGTTTCATGACTTATATTCAGGTCTTTGATCCATTTTGAGTTTACTTTTGTGTATGGGGTTAAACAATAATCCAGTTTCATTCTCTTGCATGTAGCTGTCCAGTTTTGCCAACGCCAGTTGTTGAAGAGGCTGTCATTTCCTCATTGTATGTCCATGGCTCCTTTATCATATATTAATTGACCATATATGGTTGGGTTTATGTCAGGGCTCTCTAGTGTGTTGCATTGGTCTATGGGTCTGTTCTTGTGCCATTACCAAATTGTCTTGATTACTGTGGCTTTGTAGTAGAGCTTGAAGTAGGGGAGCATAATCCCCCCAGCTTTATTCTTCTTTCTCAGGATTGCTTTGGCTATTCAGGGTCTTTTGTGGTTCCATATGAATTTTACAACTATCTGCTCTAGTTCACTGAAGGATGCTGTTGGTATTTTGATAGGAATTGCATTGAATCTGTAGATTGCTTTAGACAGGTTTGCCATTTTGACAATATTAATTCTAACTATCCATGAGCACGAAATGTGTTTCCATTTATTGGTATCTTTAATTTCTCTCATGAGTGTCTTATAGTTTTCAGCATATAGGTCTTTCACTTCTTTGGTTAGGTTTATTCCTAGGTATTTTATTATTTTTGATGCAACTGTGTATGGAATTGTTTTCCTGATTTCTCTTTTTGCTAGTTCATCGTTAGTGTATAGGAATGCAACAGATTTCTGTGTATTAATTTTGTATCCCACAAGTTTGCTGAATTCAGATATTAGATCTACTAGTTTTGGAGTGAATTCTTTATGGTTTTTTTATGTAAAATATCATGTCATCTGCAAACAGGGACAGTTTAACTTCTTCCTTGCCAGTCTGGATGCCTTTTATTTCTTTGTGTTGTCTGATTGTCATGGCTAGGACCTCCAGTACTATATTAAAAGTGGGGAGAGTGGGCATCCTTGTCTTGTTCCCAATCTTAAAGGAAAAGCTTTCAGCTTCTCGCTGTTAAGTATGATGTTGGCTGTGGTTTTGTCATATATGGTCTTTTTTATGTTGAGGTACTTGCCCTCTATAGCCATTTTGTTGAGAGTTTTTATCATGAATGGATGTTGAATTTTGTCAAATGCTTTTTCTGCATCTATGTAGATGATCATGTGATTTTTGTCCTTCATTTTGTTGATGTGGTGGATGATGTTGAATGGATTTTCGAATGTTGTACCATCCTTGCATCCCTGGCATAAATCCTACTTGATCATGATGGATGATCTTTTTGATGTATTTTTTAATTTGGTTTGCTAATATTTTGTTGAGTATTTTTGCATCTATGTTCATCAGGGATATTGGTCTGTAATTTTCTTTTTTGGTGGGGTGTTTGCCTGGTTTTGGTATTAGAGGGATGCTGGCCTCATAGAAAGAGTTCAGAAGTGTTCCCTCTTCTTCTACTCTTCGGAAAACTTTAAGGAGGATGGGTATTAGGTCTTCACTAAATGTTTGATAAAATTCAGTGGTGAATCCATTTGGTCCAGGTGTTTTGTTCTTAGGTAGGTTTTTGATTACCAGTTCAATTTCGTAGCTGGTAATTGGTCTGTTCAGATTTTCTGTTTCTTTCTGGATCAGCCTTGGAAGGTTGTATATTTCTAGAAAGTTGTCCATTTCTTCTAGGTTATCCAGTTTGTTAGCATATAAATTTTCATAGTATTCTGTAATAATTCTTTGTATTTCTGTGGTATCTGTAGTTATTTTTCCATTCTCCTTTCTGATTCTATTTATATGTGTAGACTCTTTTTTTCTTTGTAAGTCTGGCTAGGGGTTTATCTATTTTGTTTATTTTCTCGAAGAACCAGCTCTTGCTTTCATTGATTCTTTCTATTGTTTTATTCCTTTCAATTTTATTTATCTACTGACTTTGGGCTTCATTTGTTCTTCTTTTTCTAGTTTCATTAATTGTGAGTTTAGACTGCTCATTGGGATTGTTCTTCTTTCCTGAGGTAGGCCTGTATTCCAATATACTTTCCTCTTAGCATGGCCTTCACTGCATCCCACAGATTTTGTGGTCTTGAATTATTGTTGTCATTTGTCTCCATATATTGCTTGATCTCTGTTTTTATTTGGTCATTGATCCATTGCTTATTTAGGAGGATGTTGTGAAGCCTCCATGTGTTTGTGTGATTTTCCATTTTCTTTGCATAATTTATTTCTAGTTTCAGACCTTTGTGATCTGAGAACCTGGTTGGTACAATTTCAGTCTTTTTGAATTTACTGCAGCTCTTTTTGTGGCCTAGTATATGATCTATTTTTGAAAATATTTCATGTGCATTTGAGAAGAATGTGTGTTTCTCTGCTTTTGGGTGTAGAGTTCTGTAGATGTCTGTTAGGTCCATCTGTTCTAATGTGCTGTTCAGTGCCTCTGTGTCCTTACTTATTTTCTGTCTGGTTGATCTGTCCTTCAGAGTTAGTGGGGTGTTGAAGTCTCCTAGAATGAATTCATTGCATTCTATTTCCTGTTTTAACTATGTATTTGTTTCACATATGTAGGTGCTCCTGTGTTGGGAGCATAGATATTTATATTGGTTATATCCTCTTGTTGGACTGACCCCTTTATCATTATGTAATGTCCTTCTTTGTCTCTTGTTACTTTCTTTGTTTTGAAGTCTATTTTGTCTGATACTAGTACTGCAACTCCTGCTTTTTTCTCCCTATAGTTTGCATGAAATATCTTTTTCCATCCCTTCACTTTTAGTCTGTGTATGTCTTTGGGTTTAAAGTGAGTCTCTTGTAGGCAGCATGTAGATGGGTCTTGTTTTTTTATCCATTTGGTGACTCTCTGTCTTTTGATCGATGTATTCCGACCATTTATATTTTGGGTGATTATCGATAGGTATGTACTTATTGCCATTGCAGGCTTTAGATGTGTGGTTACCAAAGGTTCATGGTTAACTTCCTTACTATCTAAGAGTCTGACTTTACAAACACAATCTAAAGGTTCTTTTTTTCTTCTCTTTTTTCTTCTTCCTCCATTCTTTATATATTAGGTATTGTATTCTGTACTCTTTGTCAATCACTTGACTGACTTTCTTGATAGTTGAATTAATTTTGTATTTGCTTAGTAATTAACTGTTCTACTTTCTTTGCTGTGGTTTCATTACCTCTGGTGACAGCCATTAAACCTTAGAAACACTTCCATCTATAGCAGTCCCTCCAAAGTACACTGTAGTGATGGTTTGTGGGAGGTAAATTCTCTCAGCTTTTGCTTATTTGGAAATTGTTTAATCCCTCCTTCAAATTTAAATGATAATCTTGCTGGATAAAATATTCTTGGTTCCAGGCCCTTCTGCTTCTTGGCATTAAATACATCATGCCACTCCCTTCTGGCCTGTAAGGTTTCTACTGAGAAGTCTGATGTTAGCCTGATGGGCTTTCCTTTGTATGTGATCTTATTTCTCTCTCTGGCTGCTTTTAACAGTCTGTCCTTATCCTTGGTCTTTGCCATTTTAATTACTATGTGTCTTGGTGTTGTCTTCCTTGGTTCCCTTGTGTTGGGAGATCTGTGGGTCTCTATGGACTGAGAGACTATCTCCTTCCCAAGATTGGGGAAGTTTTCAGCAGTTACCTCCTCAAAGACACTTTCTATCCCTTTCTCTCTCTCTTCCTCTTCTGGTACCCGTATAATGCAAATATTGTTCCATTTGGATTGGTCAAGTCTGTGTTTTTTATCAGTGGGGTATTCTGGAGAAAGTGGTAAGTAAACAGGGAGAAGTCTAGCATGACTGTAGTTCTGAGCCTGTGCCACTGTGGAGGTTGGTCCCTTCGCTGCTGTAGCAAAATCAAGATGGTGACCTCACTTGGGGCAAAATACTCTATTTAATCATCTTGGAATATGTATGGTGTGTTATTCTTCAAGAAAAGTAATTATTTCCAAATAAAAAAAAACAGTGTTTTCCTTTAGACAGCATCCGAGAGCTACCTCTCATGCATTATGCTGTGGTTTCAACACATGTTCATCCCACAAAACTGCTCTCTTGGGCTCTCGGTGATGTAGGTAGTGAGTTAGAACTACTGAATGTACTGTTTGCAGAGTGAGTTGGGGTAACTCAGAGCTTGCTCCATTTAACCCTGAAATTGGTGGAGTTTGAATAAAAATATTTGTTGATCCTGGGTCGAAAGGGCCCAAGTCTTTATTATCTACTCCAATGAGTAACGTTTGAAAAAAAAAACAATTAAATCACCTTTTTGTGGTCTCTTCTCTCTTGGATCGTACTTGAATTTTGAAGCTGGATGGTATATGTTTCTATAGGCCAACTGGCTAGAAATGGTAACAAGTGGATCTTCTTGAGTCATAAGTGCCTTTGAAGTATAACTTAAATATGAATAACTGGTGCATGAAAATTGAGGAGATTGTGTTTCTTGTTTTGCTTTTTAAATCAGTTAAACCTAACAGAAGGCAAATCAGCTGGTTTCTTCTCCTGTTTACCATGTGTACTTGGTCTCTGCATTTAGAATCATAGAGGTTGCAGCCTGCCACCCTGGCCACACATCGGCTGCCAAGACACAGGGCGGGCACGTGTACATGTGGGGCCAGTGCCGGGGCCAGTCAGTGACCCTGCCCCACCTCACCCACTTCTCCTGCACGGACGATGTGTTCGCCTGCTTCGCCTCTCCTGCCATCGCATGGCGCCTCCTCTCCGTGGGTGAGCTGGCCTCTGTCCATCTGGGGGGTGGCCTGAAATCTAGGAAGAAGCTCTGGTGCTTTTATTTTGATAGTAAGGACTTTACGTGCAGTCATGTATAATTTATTTCTCTCTAATAGGTTCCTGTGAAAGGGAACTAATTTGATTTTTCTTAAAAGTATCTGAAACCAACACCATATGCTAAGTTAAAGTTTGATTTTATTTGACTAATTTTTAATTTTCTAAATGGTGTCTTTTATTTTTGGGTAGTATATTTGCTCAGACATTCAAAACTTCATCTGGTGAAGTAGTTTGGGCCTTTTTAGTTGTTTTGCCGGCTTTATGAAATGTGTGTGAGGTTCTCATCCTTGATGACTACAGAGATGCAAACTGTATTAGTGCAAAGAAGTGCTGCTCAGTTGGTCACTAATTTGGGAAATTGGTGTTTTCATGAGTGTCAACGGAACAGTGCTCCATTCCAGCCTGCATTTTCATTTCATGTGTAGTTAACTCTAAAAACTTCGGTGTCACTCTTAGAACCTGACGACCACCTCACAGTGGCTGAGTCACTGAAGAGGGAGTTTGACAACCCCAACACTGCAGACCTGAAATTTCTGGTGGATGGAAAGTACATTTATGCACATAAAGTCCTTCTCAAAATTAGGTAAGGAATCATTTATTTTTAGAATTGAAATAAATACATTTATTGTTTTCTAAGTGTCCACGGAACTATGCTAGGCACTTCAGTAATTATGAAAAAATGTAAGTCTGTTTTTTCCCTTCTGAGTGTGCAGTGCAGTGGGGGTGGGAGGCTCACCCTATGCATGACACAGGCAACACCGGAGGCCGTATGCAGTGAATGCTAGGCTCAGTTCAGGGAATGAGCGCTGGAAGCTTTCTCAGCGGCTCACAGATGTCTGCTCACCTCGGTGTTAGAAAGCAGCCAGCTAGCCCTTGGTGCATGTGTCCTGCACTGCGAGTGCTGTGTGTGCTGTTGTGATACCTCCCCATCTATAAACTGAGCTCAGTCACTGTCCTAAATCAGTTGTGGGACAGTGAGCTTTTAGATGCTTGAAAAAAGAGAAGAAAAGGCCTATCCAGAGCAACAAGGTCAAGGGGTGAAGTTAACACAGATTTTAAAAATTAAATTTATTGATGAATAATGTTTGAGCCGCATCCACTCAAGGTATGCAGTTGGAGGTCTTTTGCCCACAACTGTATGTTTTGTGTTTATGGTATGTGGGTACCTGTGAAATCACTGTCCCAAATAAAGATGTGGAATGTTTCTGACACCTGTCAGAGATCTTTGAGGTCTGTGGAAACCACTGATCTTTCTGTCACTACAGATTAGTTAGCATTTTCTAGAGGTTTATGTAAATGTAGTTATATAGTATGCATGCTTTTTGTGGATGGCTTCTCTCTCTTAGCATAATGATTTTTAAAGTGTTTACATATTTAAATCCTACAACAGTGAATCACAAACTCAGTATGACATTTTAGTCTCAAATTCACCTCTTAGTAAGGTCAGGCTGTGCAACATATATTACTTTTACTGTAGCCCACAAGTCTTCATAAAGGGGAGGATATGTTAGTTTGCTAGCACTGCTGTAATAAAATACTCTAAATGGAGTGGCTTCAACAATGGAAACGTATTCTTTCACAGTTCTGGAGGCTAGAAGTCCAAGACTGAGGTGTGGCAGGATGGGTTCCTTCTGAGGTCTGTGATGGAGAATCTGCCTCAGGACCCTCTGGCATTTGGTGGCCAGTGGGCAGTCTTTGGCATTCCTGGGCTCATAGCAGCACAACTCCAGTATTCACATGGCAGTTTCCCTGCATGCATGTCTATGTCCAAACTCCCCCTTTTCCCTAAGGACACCAGTCATGCTGGATTGGAGCCTGCCCTCATGACCTCATTGTAACTTGATTACCTCTTTACCCAAAATTGTTACATTAAAATAAAGACCCTCTCACCCAAAATTGTTATGTTCTGAGGCTAAGGCTTCAATATATGAATTTTGGGGGACACAATTTGACCATAACAAGTGGTAAAGAAACAAAATTACTCACAGTTTATAAAAATAAACCCATATGATTTCTATGAATGCTGCTCAGTGGACACGGTGTGGGAATAATGCCTGGGGGTCTAGCACTGTCTCCACCCCACGTGGCATGGCCACAGGTGCAGCTCCACCACCACAGGTTGGCATTTGCAGCCTTGGTGAATAAACTGTGGTTTGAGAACTTGCAGCCCCCAGAGGAAGCGAGGGACCAGGCAAGGACATGAGGTGTGCCATCTGGAGAGATTCAGTGTGGTGCGGTGTTTCCCCTTTCTCCTTGCTTATCTGCCCTTCAGCCCCAGAGCATTCTCCTCTGGTAGGTCATCTGCTCTTGCTCAGAAACTAGGACCTGACGTGCCTCTTTGCTTCTTCAGGTGTGAACATTTTCGGTCTTCGTTGGAAGACAATGAGGATGATATTGTAGAAATGAGTGAATTTTCATACCCTGTGTACCGGGCCTTCCTGGAATACCTGTACACTGACAGCATCAGCCTTTCTCCTGAGGAAGCTGTAGGTAATTGCCACCAGACTTTACCAAGAGATTGGCAATGTGCTAAGTAACTGTCAGGGTGGTTGCTATAGAGCCTAAATGGAAGTTGCTTGGGAGGGTAAACACAAAAGCAATTCTCTTATTGTGTATTGAACCCAAAGCCTTTTCCCTTGTTACCACATCATACAAAGGTTGACTGGATAGATTAAGTAAGAGGTGGATGAATTATCAAAAAACATCATCGCTGTGGAGCAGGTGCCATTCTTCCTTAATTCACTGTATACAAGCATCGTACATGACTTTATAACTTACCTTAAGATGTCTGCAATATAAAAAGATAAAGTGCACATAATAATGAGTCCTTCTGTTCTCCATAGCTGTGAATTTCTCTCCCAGGTGGCTTGGGACAGAACACTGGTCTGGTGCCTTCTGTCAGGAAGGTAGTAAAGGCCATTTGTCACACCTCAGGTTCTCTGACAGTGAAAAGCAACACTGGTCATCAAATAGCACAGAGTAAAAACACTAATTTCAGCAATATTATTGGCCAGAGGTACAGAAGAATTAAAGGATTAGTTCTATAAGGAACTAAAGGAAGAGCTCAACCCTCACATATTTGAATTAAATATTCACTTTACATGTATAATTTCAGTAACAGTTTTTAGCGGATCAACATTTAATTTTCCTCAGATAAGCAAAATTCTGATTTCTGAAGTTTCCCTTCCTTCCTTTGCAAATGTTTTTGTGCCCATACCCACTATGTGCCACAGCTCCTCTTAGTGTCTGAACAAGACGGAGCCGAGGGCCTGGCCGGCGGAAGCCAGCATGCAGCTGAGGCCGACCGACCCTGAGCGATGAAGAACAGGCTATCAGGAGGGAGGGCCTGGGAGGGCTCTGTGAGGAAGGGCGGTCAACAGAGGTGAGGGAGGGGAAGGGGGAGCGAGCCTGGCTGATACCCAAGGGAAGAGCATTCTGAACATGGGGAACAGTAAATGCAGAGGCCCGAGACAGGAACAAGTTCAGTGGAGGGAGAGGAAGAAGGCCAGGGTGGTCGCAGTGAGACTGGGGCAGTAGGAATTAGCTCAGACAGTGGGTCGGGGCAAAACCATGTAATACCTTGGAGTCCATGGTGAAAAGCTTGAGCTTTATTCTTGGTGTGATGGAAAGTCTTGGTAAGTTTTGAGCATAAGGGTTGGTTATTTAGGATTTGCTTTAACTCTAACAGTAAAATTTTTAAAAAGTGGCTTAAACATGATGTTTTTTTCTCTCACACAGGGGGGTGAAGGAGGCACCCCCACTGCCCTCATGGTCCAGGACTGCATTTGTATTATAGGCAGCAGGATGGAGGAAGGGACAGTGACAAAGGGGCAAAGGGCAAACCCCAGTATCTCTCAGGGAGGGTCCTGAAAGTCCCACCCACTTGGCACGAAGGACCAGAGGTGACCGAGGCCATGACCCTGCTGGGTAGGAGGTCAGGAAGTGGTCATTTCCAGATGGCCCTGGCTCAGCCGAACAGTCTAGTTTTGAAAGAAAGGGAGAATGGATTTGTGTCTATACAGTAGGTGGGGAGGCACCCAGCACCTTCTACCACAGGAGTGATATGATTGTAATGGCTTCAGTGATGTCAGGTGATGGTAACACTGAGTTAGGCTGGAGGAGCAGTGGAGGTGTTGAAAAGAGATAAGATTCTTAAAGATGGACCTCATGGGGTTTATTGACAGATGGGATATGGGGTGAGGAAAGAGGATTGACTGCTCTGAGGCGGCGGCCTGTGCTGTTGGGTTGATGGAAGCATCACTTACAGGGAGCACTGGGTTTTGCTCTTGAGTTTGAAAACTCAGAGGAGTTTCAGTTGCTTATTAGACATCTGCATGGCAGTTTTTTTTACAGGCCCTTCTCTAACATTTGCAGGGTCCTGGGTAAGAGTCCAAACGGAGGCCTACATACCATTTGTCTAAAGATTTAAAGTTTTATGTCAGGCCATCAAACTTCAGAAAAAATACACAGAATGCTCATACCTCAAAATGTATATCTTCACTGAGAACTGAAAGGCCAGGTTTGAGTATTCGTTGGGAGTTAGAGACCCTTGGCGTTCTCTGCTGGAACACGTGGGCACAGAAGGACAGGCTCCTGACCTCTAGCTTGCAGCCTGCCATCTTTCTTTACCTACCACCAGGTACATCCTACATCATAAGGGGGGCTTGGGCATACCACCTGCATATCCAAGCCCCAGTTACCCCCAGCCTAGTCTACACATTAGGGGTGTGGTCTCTAGGGAAGGAAATACCCATGTGGCATCAGGGCCAGTTAGGCACAGAATCCTAGGGTTCCAGGTACCCAAATTGTGGTCTAGGAGTGGTTGCGTGTCTCCTTGGCCATCTGTGGTGAGGCGTGTGCCTGGACGAGCTGTAGAGCTGGGCCTCCATGAACAGAGGCGCGGGGCAGGCTCCTCCCTCAGGGCAGGGCATGTGCGTACGTGCGGATGTGACTGAAGCCCGGCTATGTGTGGTCTGTGATAAGGATTTGGGAGTCTCTGAGAACTGGCCAAAAACAATTTAGTCACTCACAACTCTCAAGATTTCAGTGTCTTCCTATGGGCCATAGGCCTTTCTTCTTTAAATTTTTTAATTTGTCATGTTACAATGAAAGCAAGCTTACAACCAAATTTTTACCACATGTACAAAACATACTAGCAGGTACAAAAACAGTTAATGTAAGAGTGTTGAAATCCTGGCTTCCTGTCTTTTAGGCCCTTTATGAAGTATGTTGCAGGAGAGGTTAGCTTGAAGTGTAGGTGTGACAGTTTTCTAGCAGCAGGATTCAGCTTACTTTTGATCAGGTGGCAACCCAAGACTGAATGTAGACCAAGCGAATGTACCTCTCTAAGCAAGCTCAGCTCACAAGGCTTGCACCCAATTCATGCAAGAGTGGAAGGACCCTCACAAGATTTCTCGCCAAACCATGTATCTGAACACCACTAATTTCATAGTGACAAGGTAGTTGTCATATTCTTTACGCTAATTAATAAACCCTGTAATGAAGATGGCCTTATCTGAAGCCCTGGAGAAAGATCTTTGACATGGTAACTGACCACTCACGGCCAACCCCACTAGAGTCCTTTCTATTATATTGTCCCTTGGGGTGGATTAAAATTAATTTACATATGCATATCACTCTGTTGAATGATTTGAACATAGGTGACAGATAACAGAATCATCGATATGGGTGTCATGAAGAGGAACACCAACAACCACATCAAATGCTGTGTAAACGTAGAGTAGGATGAAACCAGAGACCAGCCTGGGGAAGCCCTGAGTGCCAGTCACCGGTGTGTCAGGGAGCAGAGAGGATGGGGTGGGATTCTGCAGTATGGCTTGAGGTCACAGTGGGAGCTGAATGAATGGAGGCAGCAAAGAGGATGGACTCCCCAGGAGGTGGAGAGAGGCAGAGAAGTGGGGTAGCAGGAGGCAGATATATGTCCATGAAAGGTGCTGCTGCTTTCTTTTTTAAAAATACAGGTGCTATTGCAGCATGTGTCTATCTGATGGGCATGACCCAGGAAGAGAAGATAGTGATAATTCAGGGAGAGGCTTAGAGGAGCATTTCTAGGGAAAACATGAAAGCCGCTTTCACTGTGCTCCTGTTTCCTGCAGCGTCTGTTTGCCTATTGCTTTTGCTCAGTCTAGCCACGTTCCCAGGTACAGCCGCATGCTCAGTGAGTCAGCGCACATCTTTACACAGCTCTTCACTCAGATCAGACTCAGAACAATGTCAAAATCATCTCTGAAGGGTTTGAGGGAGTTTAAATCAGGATGCTTGAAATCAGACCCCCTGATAAACATCTTGTTCTGCCAGGACTGCTAGATTTGGCTACATTTTATAGAGAAAATCGTTTGAAAAAGCTCTGCCAGCAAACCATCAAGCAAGGCATCTGTGAGGAGAACGCCATTGCCCTGCTGTCGGCCGCCGTGAAGTATGACGCTCAGGTAAAGAGCATTCCTTGCAGTTACTGACCTCCTGGCAAAAGTTAAGTTAGGTATCTAGTTCATTCATTAAACTAAAGTTCTAGGTAGATTAAAGATTTAAGGTAAACAAATACAGTCACCAAAGTTTGAAAAACATAAGTGAATATGTATATAATGTTAGTATACACCTCAAAGGTGTTAAGGGTCAGGAGTGATAGATCTGATTTTAAGACGATAAAAAAGTGTTTATACATCAAAAAATGCCACCAAGATAAATGAGAAGCTAAGTGGCACACTGGGAAAAATATTTCCAACATGTAATAAAGCAAGTTTACTGTACTTAATGTACAATTCTTCAAAAACAAAAAATATGATCGAAAAGAATGGACCAAAGAACAAATGGATTTATGAACAAATGAAAAATATAAAGGAAAACAAGGTGTAATTTTTCACCTGTCAAGCTTGGAGGAATATATTTTTGGAAATAATACACTCAGAATAATGGGTATTCTGTTTGGAGAATTGGTACAGTCATTCTGGGGGGCAATTGGTATAGTATGTATTAAAAATCTTTAAAGATGTAATTCTTTAAAGACATCATAGGAATTTATCTTAAGGAAGTAATCATGGATTTGGATAAACATTTAGCTTCAAAGATGTTTATTGTAGTTAATTTTCAAAAATTTAAATTTTTAAAAAAATTTATGAAAAGATAATGTGAACAATAGTGGATTGTTTAACTATAGAATGATGAAATTATTCAGTGTATAAAACCAATAATTTGAACATCTTAAACTTACACAATGTTATATGTAAAATATATCTCAATAAAGCTGGAAAATATTTAAAAACTAAAAAATTATGGAGCTATTCAAAATATATCATTAATTGAAAAACTATGGCCCTATTTTAAATTTCTTTTAAAGTATAAATAACCAAATTTAAAAAGACAACATTGTTATCTACATAGGAAAAGACTGAAAAATATAGTCAATGATCATCTTTGGACGGTAGGATTATGGATAACTTTTATCTCCTTATCTTTGCTTGTTTTTTCCTGAACTTTCTACATTGACCATGTATTGTTCTGGTAATAAAGGAAAGAAAATGTGTCTTAGAGCTAAATCTTCAGGAAACAGGCCATCTTTCTTGGAATCAGTTTCCTTTAGGCATTAGGATATCCTTTCCTTTGGTAAAAAAACAGGGACATTTTAGTGGTGGGAGGAAAAAGGGTTATAACTTCTGCTTATATAAATAATAATATGCTTATTAAAGAAAATTTGAAAAATATAGGAAGTGTGAGGAGGGAAATGACTCACTGACCAGAGAACATTAGCAGTTTCATACAGCTCCTTCTGATTTTTTCTTAGGTTACATTGTGTGTATCTATCTAAATAGATTTTTTTTTTCCACCTAACATTTAATAAAAATCTTACCAACCTTGAAACACTGACATTTGAAAGCATAGTGAATGTCTTTCATTATGGTAATAATATATTGGGCACTTACAACATGCAAAATACTTCACGGCCAAGCAAAATTGATGTGTTTTGCTGGAGTTTGTTAGTCATCGTGATAAATGTGGACTTTGGTGGGCTGCCTCAGATGTGAGATAGTGACCACACTGTTTCCATCGGAACAGGCTTCATTTCTAAGACTTTCATATTCTCTGTTATGTGAATTATTTTTATGGTGGTCACTTTCCAGCCCTCTGGGTTCTAGAAAGTAGCTCTTTGAGGAATCACAGGGACTTTGATTTGCTCACACCCATGTCCCTGGGCCCTAAGATAGTGCCTGACACATAGTAGGTGCTCATTATTTATTTACTTAATGATGTTCAGTTTTGCCCTTACAGGCACCGTGTCTTACTACAGCCTGTCCACCTAAGTGGTGTTTGTTGTACTCTAAGCAGAATAGGCCACAAGTAGACAGTTATGTATACTTAACATAAAAGTCTTTATACATAAAGGACAATGTATGTGATTTGATTAGTGTTTTTACTTGCTGACTCAATCAAGCAAGAAAAGCTCTTTTTCAGCAAATTATTATCCCTCATACTAGCTTACCACTTAACAATATGAGCCAGGGATTATTATACAAAGTGCAGTTCATATCTTGTTTAATCCTCAAAAGAACCACATAAAATATAGGCATTATTACTATTTGTCCCAATTTACAAATAAGGAAGCTGAAGCTCAGAGAGATTAAGTAAATTCTTAATAAGCCAGTAAACTGTAAAACTAGAATGCAATCTAAGATTTAACAAATTGAAAAACCATACATTTAACTACAGTTCTCTATTACTGTCCATATTTTAAAATCAGCGTTTATTCATTGATTCAACAAATATTGGCTGAATCCTGGCACTGTTCTGGGAAGTAAGGGCGTAGCAAGACAATAAAATTGATCGAAATCCCTGCCCTCAAGGGATACGTTCTGGTTCAGGGAGATGGGCAATAAATAAATACAATATATGGTATGTTAGATGGTGACAAGAGATACGGGGAAAGTAAGGTAGGAAAGGATGCTGGGAGAGCCAGGCTAAGTGAAAGTTGAAAGTTTCAACAGTGGCCCCGAAAGGGGGGCCATCACTGAGAAGGCGGCTTGAGCAAAGGCCTGGGGGGTCAGCAGCCCCGCGGCAGGCAGGGTGCGGGCAGGAGGGGAGGGGGGCGCGGCGCTGGTGCCGGGGTCGGGGTCGGGGTCGCCGCCCGAGCGGGCCGGAGGAGGGCTTGGAGCGCCGGTGCCCCGTGAGAACAGGGTGAGGACTGGTGGTTGGTGAGGGGCTGCCACCCGGTGATGGCGGCGGGTTGGCCACTGTGGAGGTGGTGACAGGCGGTTGGGTTTGAATATATTTTGAAGGTCGAACCAACAGGATTTTCTCATGAGTTGGTTGTCATGAGAAGGATGAAATTGTCATTTACGGAGAGAGGGGAGACTGGGAGGAGCAGCAGTTTGGGGAAACATCAGGTTTGGTTTAGAATGTGGAGTGTGGTGTCTTGAGCATCCACATGAAAACGCCTGATAAGCAAGGCGGATGGACAAGCCTGACGGTCAGGGGAAGGTCGTCGGTGTAGGAGACGGGCGCTTGGGAGGACTGCCCCCGGGGCACCTGACGCCCAGCGGTCAGGGAGGTGAGGAGACGCCGGCAGAGGTGGGGGATGGCGGGGGTGTCGGGCCGGCCCTTGGGCAGGCGCTGTCACTCAAGCGGGCTGAGGACTGGGAGCCCAGGGTGGGTTAGGCGAGTCCAGCTGGCCGGCCAGGAGCGCCACGGGGCAAGGCTCCCTGGAGGATGGAGGGGAGGAACCGGCAGTGGGGAATGTAGACCACCTTTCGCAGGAGCTTCACTCCAAAGAGATGAAAAGAAGCAGAATTCGTGGTGATTGGAGGGGCAGATGAGGCAAAAGGATGTTTTACTGCTGAAATCTGAAGGAACTGCAGCCTGTCTGCGTACTGATGCAGACGGGCCAGTCAGGGCGCCCGAGAGGTGTTCTTGGGGGCCTGGCGCCAAGGGGATCTGGTGAAGGACCAGGGGAGCAGCCTCGGGCAGGGCATGGACGAGGTCCGCGGCCGCGGCAAGGGGGGGAGGTGAGGCTTGCTGGCCGAGGTTCTCCGTTCCGGGCCCTTTGCTCCGTGAAAGGGGAAGTAGTCCTCACCGAGAGCAAGGGCGGGGCAGCAGCGGGGGCTGCAGGCGAGAGCCCCGCAGGAGAGTGCCGAGGAAATGTGGCCGCGTCACCAGACAGAACAAGGGCCCGCCTTGACACGGGAATCCGGATGAGGCCGCAGTGTTGAAAGTGGAAGCACAACTCTTTTCTGAAAACAATGGGGGCCTTGTTTTATGTGGACAGAATTGCATTACAACCAGATATTACCATAAGACCAGATTTACTGGGTTCTTAGAATCACAGAAGTCTTTCCCATTCCTGCCCTTTAATAATTATGGCAAGTTCCCATTCTAGAAAAGTGAAGGGTAACTTCTGATGGTCCTTTTGTTCTCCCATTAGTTAGCACTTTTACTGAAAACTTTCCAGATTTAGAGGCTTCATACTTCCTCACCACTTAACTACAAGCATTTATACTTTAACGTTCATGGTGTAGTTATGAATTTCTCCATCCCTCTCTGTAGAATTTGGCCACAGAGAGTGTGTGTCTCTTATTTCACTTTAGTGTGCTGTAAGACAAAAATGTCATTTCTAAACAATTAAACAGGAGTCTGCAATCTAAGTGGCTGTTGGCATATCAGCATATATTAATGTATCATCACATGCCAGGTGTATGTGTGGAGTTTTGCCTGACGACATCTCCTAGTGCACATGTGACCCGACCGGCTCACTGCTGGGTTCAGGGATGAAATAAATAAGCTTCCCTTATGTTTATTTCCTTACTTTGATTTGTGTGTACATTGGCATGGCTATCAGTATTGCTAATTTTTCTGTTTTCTCATCTTCAGCATTTGCTATAATTTATATGTCTAAAGAAAGGTTATAGTGTACATACGTAATTGCTCAGAAATCATTTGGGGCTTTAATTTTTTTTTTTTTTTAGTATCATTAATTTACAGTTACATGATGGGGCTTTAATTTTTATGAATTAGCTTTAGCAACATTGAGAGGGAACTTTCAAAGTTAGTCACCACTTGGCAGCACCTTGTCCTGGGTCAGGATGGCGCATCAGTCTGAGGCACATTGAGGTCTCCGTAGGCTGGCCTCACTTTAGCTCTAATTTCCCTGGGGCCAAGAAAGCGTCTAGCCACCTTCATTCTGATCCTCAAGCTTACAGATTTAATCAAGAGAATTACTACAAGATTATCCTTTGGCCCAGAGTGCATTATAGTAAGCCAGACAACACCAGTTTGCAGAGTTTCTCTTAGAGAAAGTCATGATTTGTTCAAAGCATTTTCCCAGTTAAGATTACTGGAAGTATGTGTGGTCTGATGAAATCCAACTATCCCATTGTTTGTCCTCTCATAAAAGAAAAAGAACTTGGCCTTTAATGACTTCAGAGAGGCAACTTACCAGCATTTACTATTTTTAATGGCTTAACATTTTCTTACAGATTCTTTACAGGTACTGATATTTAAGCCACTAAGGAAATATAAAAGAGGAGTGTTGTACTTTTAACAACCATTTTGAACCATACAAATAGGAACAGAATTCATACAAATAGGTGCCTCTCTTTTGAAAGAAAACGTCATGATTCTATGCATTGGTTCATATGGAAGAATGTGAACGTTTTACTCTGTTATTTAAATTTTTACAATTATAGATTCATATTTCCTATTAAGTTTTATAACTATTCTTTACGTATTGCTGTAACTAACATTTTTTGTTATTGGCTATAATCCATTTTCCTAGCTTCCATGTTTTAGGAATTTTCATGGTAATAACGCATTGCATTCGGATATACAAATCTTAAAACATATTGTTGTTCATAGGATTTAGAAGAATTCTGCTTCAGGTTTTGCATAAACCATTTGACTGTAGTAACGCAAACATCAGGCTTTGCAGAAATGGACCATGATCTCCTGAAGAACTTTATCAGCAAAGCAAGCAGAGTTGGAGCCTTTAAAAACTGATCCTCACCCTGCAGAAAAGAATTTTTTAGCATTTCCATTTTCCCTTCAAAAACCAGTGAATAACTTCTCTTTAATAGTATTTATGATGAGCTACATTCTCCTGAATACTTACTTCTGTCAAAATAAGGATAATGGTCAAGCTTCCCCATCTGTTCAAATCCAGAGTTTACAGAAAATGTATTAAATGCTCTGATCAGATGTTACTAAGGTCAAGAGAAAAAAATTAAAATGTCTTATATTTCCTCTTT
This sequence comes from Manis javanica, assembly GCF_040802235.1. Classification (NCBI taxonomy): domain Eukaryota; kingdom Metazoa; phylum Chordata; class Mammalia; order Pholidota; family Manidae; genus Manis; species Manis javanica. The sequence continues at coordinate 58,295,695 of NC_133164.1, read as the reverse complement.
TGAGTCACTTCAGTTGGACACTTTTGGTACAATGGTCTAAGTATATGCTGTTCTGGCCAAATTTTCCTTATTCAGTGGCTGGTGTCACAGAGCTAGCTTGACAAGGAATTCTGTCACTACTATATTTTAAGCATCCAGTACAGTGCCTTGCATATGTAGGCACTCCATTAATTTATTAAAAATCTTAAATATGCCCTGAGAACAGCTTTATTTATTGAATACTGGATGAAGAAGTAACTTGCACAAAACAAATTACTGTAACTATTGAGTTCATATTCATCTGAGAAAGAGTGGCTAGTTTAGAGCATTGATTAGAATTCACAAAAGGCCTTTGCAATTAAATCGTCAAAGGCCCAAGGGCTAATTTAAATTTTCTGTTTACTCTGAGTCATTAGTTTTAAGTGGGATTATTGAATATCTTGTACTATCTTTGAATGAATGTTATTTCTGGGCTTGTCTGCCTTACATAATTGCATAATGTCCTTTGCTTTTGGGCTGAGAGATTTGCTAAGTAAAAATGATTGTTTTTCTTGTAGTTAACTTTTATGTAACTGTAAAACAGGTTTCTTAACCTGGCACAGTGTAGTTATAAAGTACTAGCTGAAAGGGACCTAACTTACATTTCATGGACAGCTTTAAGAACAATGAAATAAATTTATACTTTTTAGATCAAAACAAGTTACCCAACTGCAAAAGAAAAACTGGAACAGGATGTGGGATGTAGTGTTAGATTCTTCCAATATGTATTTCACAATATGAAATTATGTAAAGAAAACTCTTTTGGAATTAGAAACCTTGTTCTGATGCTGAACTATTTGATAATAAAGTGCTTATTTGCAGATAGTAGGACAAGCGTGTTTTTTTTAATCTCCAGGAAACCGCAAAATTACATCGACCTGTGTCTCTAGAGATATGTAAGTCCGTTTGAATGAGCATTTACTCAGGTTATGCTATAACAGAGCCCACCGTAAAACAAATGGCTTGTAAACAGATTAATTACTGTTCATATTATTGCCTGTGACTCTCTTGATCGGTGAGGTCACTTTTGAATCCTTTCTTTTTGTTCACTTGCTTTTTGCAGACTTTATTGGGTGGAGGCGAAGTGTCTGGATGCCTTAGTTCTAAGTCAGAATCCTGTTTCTGAAACTAGATAGTCTTATTCAGTTGTTATTTGAAAGATAGACATACACCATTTGTTTTCATTTTTGGGTGGATTGGCTGTCTTATCCAGCAGAGACATTTGGACCTGGGTATTACTGACCACTATCTGTTCTGGTAGTTAGACAGCCACGGTCTTCATTTCTGATGCTTCTTCCTCACTTTACTGTGCCAGCGGTTACGGACCAAGGCCTTTACATCCTTACAGTATCTTCCAAAACCTTTTCTCCCTCTTTTTTGCCCATTTCTGACAGTCTACTGAGGCTCCTCCACACCTTTTTCTTTTATGAACTCATTTCATGTAAAAGTTGGAACACTCAAAAGGAATACGCAAGTTTATTTAAGATGAAAAATGGACTACCCTTTACTAAACTGAACAATGGGCCAATAGCCATAGTGCTAGAGTACAAGTTATTGAGAAGGTTGGATGGATTTTTATCCAGATTTTCTCTCTAAGCTTTGTTATATGTAAGGTTTGCACTGCTGTGTATCTCAGTGTTTATCTTTGGGTACAACAGAATAATCATCTATGGAAATCTCACAAAATACAGGTTCAAGGATTCTAATACAGTGTGTTTTAAAATATAAAAACTCCACAAGTAATTCTGATGTTTAGCCCAGGATGGTTTAGCCCTTAAAACCTGGAACTCTAAACATAAGGATGGGCTCATTTTTTTTTTTTTTGAGAGGGCATCTCTCATATTTATTGATCAAATGGTTGTTAACAACAATAAAATTCAGTATAGGGGGGTCAATGCTCAATGTACAATCAGTAATCCATCTCAAGTCTAATTCTCGTCAGTCTCCAATCTTCTGAAGCATAACAAACAAGTTCTTACAGGGTGAACGAATTCTTACATAGTGAATAAATTCTTACATGGTGAACAGTACTAGGGCATTCATCACAGAAACTTTCGGTTTTGATCACGCATTATGACCTATAAACAATCAGGTCAAATATGAATATTCGTTTGCTTTTTGTACTTGATTTATATGTTGATCCCACATTTCTCCCTTTATTATTATTATTATTTTTATTTTTAATAAAATGCTGAAGTGGTAGGTAGATGCAAGATAAAGGTAGAAAACATAGTTTAGTGCTGTAAGAGGGTAAATGTAGATGATCAGATGATCAGGTGTGTGCCTATGGACTAAGTATTAATCCAGGCTAGACAAGGGCAGCAAAACATCCACGGATGCAGAAGATTTCTCTCAAAGCAGGGGGGGTGAGGTTCTGAGCCTCACCTCTGTTGATCCCCAAATTCTCACCTGATGGCCCCCCTGCGACTGTGCCTGTCTTAGGTTGTTCCTCCCTTGAGGAATCTTACCCGTCTCTGGCTAACCAGTCCTCTTCCGGGGCCATACGGGGAAATGTAAAGTTGGTAAGTGAGAGAGAAGCCATATTGTTTGAAAAGGTTAGCTTTTTACTTCTTTGCAGATTTATGCCCTGTGGCTTCTATGCCCAGCACTTGTCTCGAGGTATCTTTACCACCTGGAGGAATTATGTACTCGGTAAATTCGATATGAGGCACGAATTCTATTTAAGGGTTGTAATTAGGAAGAAAGAAGAAAAGCTACAGGTACTTGTAGAGTACCTTAAGTATAGGTTTTAAACTACTAATTTGCACACACATATTAACATAATAGGAATACGGTGACATAAACAAAGCAAATCTATAATTACGATCCATCTCCAGTGAAGCCAAGAAAACCATTTAGGCACCCTAGGCATTTGTGAAAATTTGTCTATGATATGATGGATATTGTCCAACTGTACTTGAACCATCTGAGAGAAATCAGACAAATTAAAGCAGCCCATTTCTGGGATCTGTTCACCTCCCATATGTTCTTTTAACCGTAGATAGTCTATAGTCATAAGATTTTGGAGTGCTACACCTTGCACCCCTCCCAACTCCTGGTTGAGTTCCAACAGTACAGATCCAGTCAAATTCGTTGTCTCACTGTATGCACATGCCAGCCTAGACATCTCCCTCCTCATTCCTATGGCAAGTCCAGGAGACGGTGGGCTGGATGCAGCCACAACCGCAGCATCGTCTGGATCCCTGTGGAGGCTTTTTGAGGATCATCCCCTGGCACAAGTCCTCCAGAGAGTGCTGATGCCGGAAGCTCCTACTCATATCGTATCTTAGATCATTTTCTGGGTATCCAAGCTAGGCCTTGATCTTCTGCATAGAAACAAACAGACCCTTTGCCCACACTTTGACATGCCCTCTATACCACTGTGCAGAACTCATTGGAGGTCAGCACACAGTAACTGGGTTTTTTTTGTTTTGTTTTGTTTTTTTTTAATTAAGAGAAAGGAATATTATCAGAAAAGAGTACCTCCATAGCTGATCATCTGACACCCTTTAAGTGATCAACATTAAGGATATTTAAAGCATGCGTTGATCTTTGATTTACCAATAGTTTTATCCTATCAAGGAGTAATCCCCCTTTTCTTTCTTTTTTTTTTTTTTTAATTTTTAATCTATACCTACATGAAGAATACTATGTTTACTATGCTCTCCCCTATATCAGGTCCCCCCTAACAACCACAGTACGGTTACTGCCCATCAGCTTAGCAAAATGTTGTAGAGTCACTACTTGTCCTCTCTGTGTTGTGCAGCCCACCCTCCCCTTCCTCCCCCCCATGCATGCTAATCTTAATATCCCCCTTCTTCTTCTCCCCTCCTTATCCCTCCCTGCCCACCCATCCTCCCCAGTTCCTTTCCCTTTGGTACCTGTTAGTCCATTTTTGGGTTCTGTAATTCCGCTGCCGTTTTGTTCCTTCAGTTTTTCCTTTGTTCCTATACTCCTCAGATGAGTGAAATCATTTGGTATTTCTCTTTCTCCGCTTGGCTTATTTCACTGAGCATAATACTCTCCAGCTCCATCCATGTTGCTGCAAATGGTTGGATTTTTCCACTTCTTATGGCTGAGTAGTATTCCATTGTGTATATGTACCACATTTTCTTTATCCATTCATCTACTGATGGACATTTAGGTTGCTTCCAATTCTTGGCTATTGTAGATAGTGCTGCGATAAACATAGGGGTGCATCTGTCTTTCTCAAACTTGATTGCTGCATTCTTAGGGTAAATTCCTAGGAGTGGAATTCCTGGGTCAAATGGTAGGTCTGTTTTGAGCATTTTGATGAACCTCCATACTGCTTTCCAGAATGGTTGAACTAATTTACATTCCCACCAGCAGTGTAGGAGGGTTCCCCTTTCTCCACAGCCTCGCCAACATTTGTTGTTGTTTGTCTTTTGGATGGCAGCTATCCTTACTGGTGTGAGGTGATACCTCATTGTAGTTTTAATTTGCATTTCTCTGATAATTAGCGATGTGGAGCATCTTTTCATGTGTCTCTTGGCCATCTGTATTTCTTTTTTGGAGAACTGTCTGTTCAGTTCCTCTGCCCATTTTTTAATTGGGTTATTTGTTTTTTGTTTGTTGAGGCGTGTGAGCTCTTTATATATTCTGGACGTCAAGCCTTTATCGGATCTGTCATTTTCAAATATATTCTCCCATACTGTAGGGTTCCTTTTTGTTCTATTGATGGTGTCTTTCGCTGTACAGAAGCTTTTCAGCTTAATGTAGTCCCACTTGCTCATTTTTGCTGTTGTTTTCCTTGCCCGGGGAGATATGTTCAAGAAGAGGTCACTCATGTTTATGTCTAAGAGGTTTTTGCCTATGTTTTTTTCCAAGAGTTTAATGGTTTCATGACTTACATTCAGGTCTTTGATCCATTTTGAGTTTACCTTTGTATATGGGGTTAGACAATGGTCCAGTTTCATTCTCCTACATGTAGCTGTCCAGTTTTGCTAGCACCATCTGTTGAAGATACTGTCATTTTGCCATTGTATGTCCATGGCTCCTTTATCAAATATTAATTGACCATATATGTTTGGGTTAATGTCTGGAGTCTCTAATCTGTTCCACTGGTCTGTGGCTCTGTTCTTGTGCCAGTACCAAATTGTCTTGATTACTATGGCTTTGTAGTAGAGCTTGAAGTTGGGGAGTGAGATTCCCCCTACTTTATTCTTCTTTTTCAGGATTGCTTTGGCTATTCGGGGTCTTTGGTGTTTCCATATGAATTTTTGAATTATTTGTTCCAATTCATTGAAGAATGTTGCTGGTAATTTGAGAGGGATTGCATCAAATCTGTATATTGCTTTGGGCAGGATGGCCATTTTGACGATATTAATTCTTCCTAGCCATGAGCATGGGATGAGTTTTCATTTATTAGTGTCCCCTTTAATTTCTCTTAAGAGTGACTTGTAGTTTTCAGAGTATAAGTCTTTCACTTCTTTGGTTAGGTTTATTCCTAGGTATTTTATTCTTTTTGATGCAATGGTGAATGGAATTGTTTTCCTGATTTCTTTCTATTGATTCATTGTTAGTGTATAGGAAAGCTACAGATTTCTGTGTGTTAATTTTGTATCCTGCAACTTTGCTGTATTCCGATATCAGTTCTAGTAGTTTTGGAGTGGAGTCTTTAGGGTTTTTTATGTACAGTATCATATCATCTGCAAATAGTGACAGTTTAACTTCTTCTTTACCAATCTGGATTCCTTGTATTTCTTTGTTTTGTCTGATTGCCGTGGCTAGGACCTCCAGTACTATGTTAAATAACAGTGGGGAGAGTGGGCATCCCTGTCTGGTTCCCAATCTCAGAGGAAATGCTTTCAGCTTCTCGCTGTTCAGTATAATGCTGGCTGTGGGTTTTTCATATATGGCCTTTATTATGTTGAGGTACTTGCCCTCTATTCCCATTTTGCTGAGAGTGTTTATCATGAATGGATGTTAAATTTTGTCAAATGCTTTTTCAGCATCTATGGAGATGATCATGTGGTTTTTGTCTTTCTTTTTGTTGATGTGGTAGATGATGTTGATGGATTTTCGAATGTTGTACCATCCTTGCATCCCTGGGATGAATCCCACTTGGTCATGGTGTATGATCCTTTTGATATACTGTTGAATTCTGTTTGCTAATATTTTATTGAGTATTTTTGCATCTACATTCATCAGGGATATTGGTCTGTAATTTTCTTTTTTGGTGGGGTCTTTGCCTGGTTTTGGTATTAGGGTGATGTTGGCTTCATAGAATGAGTTTGGGAGTATTCCCTCTTCTTCTATTTTTTGGAACACTTTAAGGAGAATGGGTATTATGTCTTCTCTGTGTTTCTGATAAAATTCCGAGGTAAATCCGTCTGGCCTCGGGGTTTTGTTCTTGGGTAGTTTTTTGATTACCGTTTCAATTTCTTTGCTCGTAATTGGTTTGTTTAACTTTTGTGTTTCTTCCTTGGTCAGTCTTGGGAGGTTGTATTTTTCTAGGAAGTTGTCCATTTCTTCTAGGTTTTCCAGCTTGTTGGCATATAGGTTTTCATAGTAGTCTTTAATAATTCTTTGTATTTCTGTGGAGTCTGTCGTGATTTTTCCATTCTCATTTCTGATTCTGTTGATTTGTGTTGACTCTCTTTTTCTCTTAATAAGTTGGGCTAGAGGCTTATCTATTTTGTTTATTGTCTCAAAGAACCAGCTCTTGGTTTCATTGATTTTTGCTATTGTTTTATTCTTCTCAATTTTGTTTCTTTCTTCTCTGATCTTTATTATGTCCCTCCTTCTGCTGACTTTAGGCCTCATTTGTTCTTCTTTTTCCAGTTTCAATAATTGTGATGTTAGACTATTCATTTGGGATTGTTCTTCCTTCTTCAAGTGTGCCTGAATTGCTATATACTTTCCTCTTAAGACTGCTTTCGCTGCGTCCCACAGAAGTTGGGGCTTAGTGTTGTTGTTGTCATTTGTTTCTATATATTCCTTGATCTCTATTTTGATTTGTTCATTCATCCATTGATTATTTAGTAGCATGTTGTTAAGCCTCCATGTGTTTGTGAGCCTTTTTGTTTTCTTTGTAGAATTTATTTCTACTTTTATACCTTTGTGGTCTGAAAAATTGGTTGGTAGAATTTCAATATTTTGGAGTTTACTGAGGCTCTTTTTGTGGGCTAGTATGTGGTCTATTCTGGAGAATGTTCCATGTGCACTTGAGAAGAATGTATATCCTGTTGCTTTTGGATGTAGAGTTCTATAGATGTCTATTAGGTCCATCTGTTCTAGGGTGTTGTTCAGTGCCTCTGTGTCCTTACTTATTTTCTGCCCGGTGGATCTATCATTCACGGTGAGTGGTGTGTTGAAGTCTCCTTCAATGAATGCATTGCAGTCTATTTCCCTCTTTAGTTCTGTTAGTATTTGCTTCACATATGCTGGTGCTCCTGTGTTGGGTGCATATATATTTAGAATGGTTATATCCTCTTGTTGGACTGAGCCCTTTATCATTATGTAGTGTCCTTCTTTATTTCTTGTTACTTTCTTTGTTTTGAAGTCTATTTTGTCTGATATTAGTACTGCAACCCCTGTTTTCTTCTCACTGTTGTTTGCCTGAAATATGTTTTTCCATCCTTTGACTTTTAGTCTATGCTTATCTTTGGGTTTAAGGTGAGTTTCTTGTAAGCAGCATATAGATGGGTCTTGCATTTTTATCCATTCTATTACTCTGTGTCATTTGATTGGTGCATTAAGTCCATTTACATTTAGGGTGACTATTGAGAGATATGTACTTATTGCCATTGCAGGCTTTAGATTCGTGGTTACCAAAGGTTCAAGGTTAGCTTCTTTAGTATCTTACTGCCTAACTTAGCTCACTTATTGAGCTGTTATATACACTGTCTGGAGATTCTTTTCTTCTCTCCCTTCTTATTCCTCCTCCTCCATTCTTCATATGTTGTGTGTTTTGTTCTGTGCTCTTTTGAGCGGTGCTCCCATTTAGAGCAGTCCCTGTAGGATGCCCTGTAGAGGTGGTTTGTGGGAAGCAAATTCCCTCAGCTTTTGCTTGTCTGGGAATTGTTTCATCCCGCCATCATATTTAAATGATAGTTGTGCTGGATGCAGTATCTTTGGTTCAAGGCCCTTCTGTTTCATTGCATTAAGTATATCATGCCATTCTCTTCTGGCCTGTAGGGTTTCTGTTGAGAAGTCTGATGTTAGCCTGATGGGTTTTCCTTTATAAGTTACCTTTTTCTCTCTAGCTGCCTTTAAAACTCTTTCCTTGAAGGATGGGCTCCTTTTATACTAGTTTGAGAGATTGAGAGATGATTTCCAGGGATACAGCTTTCTGAAAAACCATGCTTTCTCTCTGTTCTTTGAGGATAAGCTTGCCATCCACACTCCTATGTGAGGATAACACTTTAATTCCTTTATTTCTTTCTAAGATGAGTGATAGAGTCTCAGAAACCCCGTTGTTCAGTTAGGGATATGTGAGTGAAAAGGTGTGTTTTCATAATGACACTATTATCAGAAATGAGTCCTTTGATTTATATAAGTTCATTTTAGATTTTCTGTCCTTAAGTTTGTTTCCTCTTTGCTCACATGAAGTTCAATGTTTTAGTCAAAATAAAATTTTACCCTAGAAAGGTTAAGATTTTACATGAATAAAGTAATGCCTTTACCTGCTGATAGAGGTTTGTGAAAATACCCTTTAATGCTTTTTTAACAGTAAAGGTTAATGCTCTCCAGCTGAGACCTGAGTAAATATCTATTTAATCGAAAGGAAAAATCTGCTGAATGAGTTCTTATCAATGCTGTGTACACTATCTGGCCCAAAAATGAGCAAAAATATGATTTCTGTGAAATCATTTAGGTGACAATAGAACTATTTTGTAGGGTTCACCCACCCCATTGCAAAGAAAACTGTAATGAAAAGTAAATAAACATGAATTTCAACTCGCCTCTTTTTTTTTATAAAGAGCTTTAATTACTGGAATTAATTACTGGAATTCAGTATTTAATTGCTTTAAATACTAAATTCCTGGAAGTGAGAAATTTTCTATCATCCAGACTAAAGATTTTTAGTGTCAATAAAGGCTGCCTGGTTTTGCCTTGACCTATCAGACTGCATTTCATAAGATACCCCTCCCCTGTAAGTACAGCCCATTGAGGCATGCTGGCTGCGTTTCCTGCTCTCACCTCTTCATTTGCCTTTCTTACTTCAGGAACATATTCTTGTTTCAGAAGGAGAGAATTTCAACATACACCCTGTTTTGGAGAAATCCTATAACTTAAATTCAACACAATCCCTTTTCTTGTTATAGCAGATATGTTTTATAATTTTTTGGAGTTCAGTATCTATACATTAATACATAATATCTGAACAAAGCCTAGGTCAGATCTCCAAAATCAACGTATTAATATTTTTGTTGTGAAACACAAGTATTCCCACCAAGCAGGATAAATGCTCTAAATAACTTTATGCCAGTTTAGATATACTTTTGGAACCAAACACACAGAAGCACTTGGTTTCTAAAGTTCTTTGGATTTCAGAATTGCAGGTAAAGGACTGTGTGTGGACTTGCAATACTTATACTAAAGGAAAGGCCTTTAGTATAAACTTTGTATCAGACAAGAAATGCTCCCCGCCCCACTCCTCTTACAACTCTCTATTTTTCTGTGATGCCTTATTGGTCCTCAAACACACCAGACACAGTCCTGCCTCAGAGCACTGGCTTTTCCTCTCTCTGGTCTGTTTCACCCCTGCTGGGCGGCCACAGCTCACTCCCTCACCTCTTCAGAGCTTTGCTCAAGTATCACCTCAGTGAGTCTTTTCTTGACCACTCTATTTTAAATTTAAAAACTCCCCTCACTACCTGCATTCCTTGTCCTCCTGCTTACTATGTTTTTCCCCACGATAAATACAATCAGACATACCCTATTCCTCATTTACTTATTCACTAGCTCTCTTTCCCCAAATCTAGAATTAGAATGTGATTTCCATAGAGATGGGGATCTTAGTTTTATTTCTTCATTGTTTGCATTTAGAACTGTGCTGGTATGTGGTAGGTGCTCTCAGCTTCTAGGTGCTAGGGCTACAGTAATAAATAAGACTAGCCAGATTGATGCTTCCAATCTGGGACAGGGGGCAGGGGGCTGATGCAGGGGAGGGTAGACAGGCGATTGGCCAGTTAATAAAGCAATTTCAGATAGTGATAAATGCTTCTAAAACTTCTGAAAGACAGTGACAATACAGAGTAAGCATCTTAGCTTGGGTGTTCGCAGAAGGCCTCTGAGCTGAGCCCTCAAAGATAGGAAGGAACCGACTATTCACAATTCTGGGGAAGAGCACTCTAGACAGAAGGAACAATTACAAAAGCCTACAGTAGAAATAAGCTTGGCATCATGTGAAGAAAGGTCAGGATGGCTGAAGCATAGTGAGCAGGGAGAAAGCAAGTCCCCGAGAATGGAGAGGGCAGGCCACTTCACAGGCTTTGGTGAGGGGTAGAGAAGCATCATGAATCAATTCTCATTTTATAGGGATCATTTTTGCTCTTAATGGAGTTAAAAGGTAAAGAGGAAAGAGAGGGAACGTGAGACCAGCCGCAAGAAATCTTTAACAATGGTCCAGACAAAGGTTAATAGACAAATATTTGGCTTGAACAAGTTAAGTGTTCAGTAAAATAGGGAAAGACTAGAGTAGAACAAGGCAGTTTTGTTTGATTTTGGTTTATATATATCTGAGAGGTTGGGGGAGGTGGTGCAGGAATCAAGAGCTCTTCTGGCTCTAAGAGTTTGGACCTCCATGAAGAGGTCAGGGCCGCAGAAATAAAACGTGGGAATCATCAGCACATAAAGCTCATTAAAGGTTATGGATAGATGAGATAATAGGAGAAAATTTAGATATAGAAGAGAACATCAGTTCACCTAATACAAAGACTACATCAGGCCATTAAGACTCTTAACAACTAATTTATTTTAAAATAGACAAATTATTGTAGAAAATAACATAGCAATTTTAAATGTACAGTTTTAACCAATACAAAAAAAAGCAATAAAGCAATATCTGAAGCTTTATTTAAGAAATTTCAATGCATGATACCGGAAATTCCTAAAACTCTGGCACTAATTCTAATGTGAACTTATTAGCAGAAGACCCAAAAGTATGGTAAATCCTTGACCTAAAAGCTGATTTGTATGCTATTCATGCAAAAATTAATGAGGAAATGGGGTAAAGCTTTCTAGTGCCTGTGTTATCAAGATAACTGTCAAGAAAATAAGTTTGAAACTTAATTGAGCAAAAAATAGAATTTTGTTCTCTAACAAAATAAGACCAGATTCCTTTTTAGAAAATAATTCTTAGTTTAGACAAAGTGATTTTCCTAAAAGCTAGCTGATGCTACCTTAAATATCACCTATTTTAAATTATACCATCTCTAAATAAGTTAATCACACAAGATAGTTTAAATACACCTTTAGGTGCTGGGGGGAAAGATCCTCTTTCTCTAATGTAGCTATTTTAATTTGAAGCTTTTATACAAAATCAGAAACATTAATTCTTAACCCAAAGATCTTTGATTATTTGCAGTTTTGGACGAGAAATAATGTGGCTTTGAATTTGCCAGTGTTAGACCATACTGACTTAAAAAAAAATAAAAGATAGACAATTGCTAGTTCAAAAGATACATGAAAGACATGTACCATTCCAGAGAAAACATGCCCCTCCCCAAATTTAGTAGGGCAGAATAATTGCTGAGGTGCAATTAGACAAATCTCTAAGAAAAAAAAAATTAAGGCTCTGATAGTTAACAGTCTGTTTATGGAGTAAAATTATTTTCTATCTTGATTCTTAAGGACCCAGAAACATTAGAAAGTGCACTTGGGGTAACCTGTATGAGGGTCCTCTACAGCAAAACTCCAGCTGAACACTTTATTTTCTAAGTATTAGATTGGTACTTTATGAATTCAGTGATCTGAATGGTATAAAAACCAAGAGTACTATTAATAATCTTCATTTTAAAGCATGAGTTGGATGAAGAAAAGAATTCTTAGAAGTCCTGAGGTATGAAATCTGTATCAGTAGTATGACAATATCATGTTTATACTTTGCTTTCTGCTTGTATTTAAAAGCTAAAATTTATAAAACAAGCATATAGTACATCAGATTCCATTAGTAAACTAAAATCTAGTGTGTAAAAATTGGTAATTTTTTTCTAGTTTCTAATATCTGTTTTAGCACAAGAGTTTGGAATCATTTGGGTGCATGGGGGGGCAGTCAGCCAAATTGCATTTGGAAGACATATTCTAAGGGTGTTCATGTTAAATTAAAAAAATAATAAATATAAATTAATAAAAATAATAGCAAACATCAGATATATGCCCCAAGAGAAGACAAAGTATTCAGATAGGCATGAGTTGTTAAGGCTTCCACTCCCAGCATCCTCACCATTGCTCAATTATGCTTTGGAAATGGAAATATCTGCTTCAACTTTTAAATGGCAGGATTTACACAAGATTTTTAATCTTGTACAGTAACTGCATATTCTACTGACTACAACATTACAAGTAGCTTAGGAACTGCCTGCACAAATACTCAACCTGCATCTGCACACTTTATATTCACAAAAGAAAATGGAGATATGTATTAAATGTGGCTGTAAATAGAACCTGGGAGTTACACAGATCTGTCAGAGACAATGAGGCCAGAGGTGGACACGGTGCCCACCAAGGTCACGAGATCTTCACTTTTCTTCCCTGTTTGAAGTATCCATACTATCATTCATTTTCTGCTTCTGCATTCGTGTTCGAGTAGATGCTGGAAAAAGGATGAAGAAATGTTAACAGCACTGATGGTGCTAGGTAAGTTGGCAAAGGGCTGCTGGCATTATGCTGTGGTCATGCCAAACTGATGGAGCTCAGGGCCTAGCAAAGCAGTGGTTTCCAAATTTTTTATCATTATCCCAGTAGAATTTTTCCCAAGCACATACCACCAAAATAAAAATATGTCTATGTGTGTAAGTGGGTATAAATTATAAAACACATACGATGCAAGCAAACATTAAAAACAGATGAGACAAAAATAAAAAATTCTAATATTTTCTTTATCCACCAAAAGGTGGCCCAAGTTTGTAGGTCACATTCTAGAGATAATGAGGTTGAGGACTGGCACTTTACCAGAGCAGAATCCTGGGCTGGCCCAGACAGATCTGCCTAACTGAGTGAGTGGTAGTCTCTACAAGGCAAGAGACTCCCTTCTGTTCAGAGATGCTTTGCAAAGACATCAGTTTAGAGCTCATTTAATTTGGACATAGACATTTTAAAAGCCCATTATTAATTACAACAGTAGATGGGAAAAGAACTTTTAAATAATTAAAATTATTGAAAAAAATATTTTAAAAATTATTAAAAAGTTCTTGATATTAGTGGTAGGCAGGAGCTCTTCATAAAGAAGCTTGGAAAAGAAAGAAAGTAGTATTCCATATTTACACTTGGAAAAGAAAGAAAGTAGTAACTCTAAGTCTCCCCCTCTGGCCCATCCACTCGGAGCAAAGCAATCTAGCACTGTGGGATGACTTTTTTAAATGCAATTTTCTTTGAGGAAAGCTAAAGTAGTGTGGAGATTTCCTGAGCCTCATGAGTGAAAACTCCTGCTGTTTCTCCAATTCTCCAGCTGCACAAAGGCCCTGAATCTCAGCTTGCCATAGGGAATTCACCATCATAGCTAAGTGTGTCACTGGGAAATGTACTGACTACAGCAACTGAACTCTTTGCTAAGAAAATACACATGCTTTTACAGCTTTCTAATCCTCTTAAAATGCGTATTTGTGGACTCCCAAATGCTTCCACATGTTTTCAAAACCTGCTTTTGGTTATAAGCTTCATGTCTCTTTTCATGTACTAAGGGAAAAGCCACAATTATTTAAATGTTAAAATGAGTACGTTAGTCAATGTAAAATCCAAAAATAATTTATAACCAAAAAATTTAAACTTTTGTTATAGTTTTAATTACTCTTCAAAATAATATGCACAGAAAAAATGGTTTAAAAATCAAAAGCATTATCTTAAATACTCTGTATTTCAAAGTACCTACAAGAGACATGTTAAAAAGCCCTTTTTAAAAAGTCACATTTTAATTGGTATTGTTCTTACTAATATGTCCTATGACCTAGGAATGTAGTCTTAATACTTACTATCTCCTAAATGTTTGTCTTTTTTACAAGTCTTGGCTCTTATTCTTGTTAATGGATCTGGCACCAGATTATCAGAAAATGTCACACACACAATCACAGCCAACTCTCTAAGACAACTTAGTAGCAGTTAGTACACATTTATCTTTTTCTTAATGTGCTTTCCATCTACTATACTTGGGTTAATCTTTTATGTTCTCAGAGTTGCTTAGGATAGAATTCCATTTGCCTTAGTACTCCAAATTGATGTCACTTTGTATAACTTGGAAAATGACCTGGTGTTTTTCATCAAAATTTTGATTTCCAGTAATGGAGACCTTCTGTTTAGAATTAAGTTTCAAAACTTGCAAAGTAGGAAGGTTCAATAATAGAATAAAAGATGATTCTTAAATAAGGGTGATGATATTTTTTATCCTAATTCTATAAAACCATTTCCTATATCCAACCCTTTTTTACAGACTTCATTATGGTTCTGCTATCCTGAAATATTTCTAACCACAGCCATTCATGCTGAAGATGTAGGTTTACTTCTTAGTCTTCCTGCCCAAAAGATTTTAGAAAGGATGAAGATGACCTTCATTTTACATTTCATCATACATTTATTTCATTTATAAATGTTTATAGGTGAATAATGCATTCTTGTCTGAATCATATTTTAAATGCATAAGCAAGCCAGCTAAGTGACAGATTTATAAGTATTCTTTTATAATGTGAAAAGGCTTTTCGCAATGTAAACAATTTTCTCATTTACATAGGTAAAATGATGAGTACTTACTCATTTCTGCTAGTTTCTGCTGAAATTTGGACTCTCCTGGGAGGTGTTTACTGCAGATTTAAAAAATACAAAATATTTCGTATGTATATGTATAAATGGAAAACTCAGATTTTCTTTCTATGACTTATTTTATGCTCTTATTTTAGTGAGTAGCTTTTAACTTCAAAGGTGGTTTATAAAAAAACGATCTAAGATATAAATGATACAAATTTACAATCCTACATATTTTTTCTGTAGTTCTTATAAAACACAGTAATTGATATTTTTCAAGAGTATGCATTTAAAAATGTGTTAATAAAAACAAAATTTTATCAATGGCTTTGAAAAAAATCAGATTTTTAGCATCTGATATTTTCAACTAATTCCAGTAGGTAGTATATGATTTATATGGTGTTTTACTTGGGGATGCATTCAGATCTATTATTTTGAGCAATCCTCACAATTTCCAAATAAAATTGTCATGGAAGGAATCGGTGGAAGTTAGGAGCACAGCTGGCACTCTGGGTTCTTCAGATGACCAGCTCAGCTACTGAAAAACCTTCTAAAACTGTTCCTACCTTCCATCTGCTTCATCTGATCCTTCAATATCAAAGCGTAGTTTTTTCAGTGGTTTAGGAGGATTGCTTCCTTCAGCACTTCTTTTGAGCACACGATCACTGTTACACACCATCTGATTTATTTTCTGGAACTTCTCGGAAGTCTACAAATTACAGAATTCTTTATTTTAAATTATTAAATGCCAGCATTTTGTAGTTAGCAACCCTTATTTGTTGTTTGGAATGTGTCAAAAGTCAGGCAGTGGTAATTATCTGCATTTTAATTTTCTGCTTTACTGCACCAAATGAGATATGAAAAATCATAAAATCAAAGTAACTGCACATAACTTTTTCCAATTAAATAGCCACTGTTTTTTAATTTTCCTATCTTTTCCTCTGAAATTCTTCCCTTACTGCAATAACTCTGGCTGTTACTATGAAAGTCCTGGTTCCTTATTTTCAGAACTCATCCACATGCAAAATGAGCGCTACTGCTTGGAAGCACATAAAGTTGGAACAGCTTTCTGGACCCTTGTTTTTGACATTTTTTTCTGTTTTTGGAAGGCATAACAACTGATGTCACAAGAATTTAATAGGAAGTGGAAGTGAAACGTCCAGTGAGTAATGATTTTGCACTCATGGGCATTTGGTTGAAAAGTCCTATAGTTTATACATTTTACACAAGTATGGATACAGTATTTGTTGAAATGCTGCTGGTTCATAAGTTTTTTAATTAAAAGACTTTAGAATTTCAGTCCACACAGGATGACTGATGGTGATTTGTGATGTATACGTCTCCTGAAGGAGAATACTGTCATAGCAAAGTAAAGAAAGCTTTGGTAAGAAATACCAAAGGCCACATCAGGGAAATTAAAACCAAAACCACAATGAGCTGTCACCTCACACCAGTCAGAGTGGCTAATATCAACAAGACAAGAAATAACAAGGGTTGGTGAGGATGTGGAGAAAAGCAAATCCTTGTACACTGTTGGTGGGAATGTAAATCGGAGCAGCCACTGTGGAAAGCAATATGGAGGTTCTTCAAAAAACTAAAAACAGAAATACCATATGACCTAGTGATTCCACGTCTGGGAATTTACCCAAAGGAAACAGAATCACTGATTTGAAAAGATATGTGCACTTGTATGTGTACCACAGCACTATCTACAGGAGCCAAACTATGGGAACAGCTTGTGTCGACGGATGGATAAAGAAGAGATGGTACATACACACAATGGAATGTCATTCAGCCACAAAAAAGAATGAAATCTCCAGCCATTTGGAGCAACATGGATGGACCTACAGTGTATAATGCTAATGCTAAGTAATAGACAAATACCATATATGTGGATTCTAAAAAATAAAACAAATGAACACACAAAACAGAAATAGACTCAAACACAGAGAACAGACTGGTTGCCATAGGGTAGGTGGGTAAAAAGGTGAATGGGGAAAAGAAGTGACAATGTTTGATATTCTTCATCTGGGTGATGGTTCCATGAGTGTATACACATGTCAAAACTAATTGAACTGTACACTATAATTTGCGTATTTTATTGTATGTACTTCAATTAAAAAAGAAGAAAAAAAATAACCACAAGGACACAGCACCTTATTTTATCCAAAGGAGAAACACATGGAAAAACTGTACTTCTTGTCTATTTTAGAACTGGAGTGGGCTGATTATCTCAAGGATGTGTATGAACATGTTCATGTGAACTGAAAACTCATGTCAGGCTTTCTGATAGAAATTAAATCTGATTTGACTGATCTGACAGTGGGGATTAGCTTTGTTAAGTATGCTTTATTTTCTAAAAATTAAGAGCAAAAAGCAAAAATAATTTTAAGGGAAAATTAGAGTACATATATAACATATGGAAACTAAATCCTGTGCACTTATTAAATTTATGATAAGCTTTTTAGTTATCAGCTTTAAAATATGGAAACATGTAAAACATTTTCTTAATTCTCTTAGAGGTGCTGGCAAGCAGAACAATGTGAAGATCCCTCCATCTACCCAGATCCAACCCTCCTTATGTGGTCCCACGTCTCCTTAGTGAAGCCTGACAGCTGCAGCCTGTCTTGAGCTAAGTGTCAGAGCATTTACTATTTGTAACATTCATTTTAACACTCAGTCGTTTAGTATATAAACTTTTATCTTTCTCTAGTTATTCTAGTTGTTTCATTTGGGGCAGATGCTAGAATGGCTCTCACTAATCCCCACCTCCTAGTATTTACACTCTTGTGTAATCCTCCTCTCCTTCAGTGTGGGTTAGACCCAATGTTGTCTTGCTTCTGACAAAAATAATATGGCAAAAATGATGGAATGTCACTTTCAGTTTTAGTTACTAAAATACTATAACTTGCATCTTGCTTGTTATCTCCTTTTTTCTCTCCTTCCCTCTCTTGGAGTCCTTGCTCTGGGGGAAGCAAGCTGCCATGTTGTAAGTACTGAGTAGCCCTATGGAGAGGCTCCAGTGGCAAGGGACTGAAGGCTAGGGCCAACAGCCACAGGAATGAGTTTGCAAGAGGTCCTCTTCCAGTTGAACCTTGAGACAGCCGTAGTCACAGCTGACACAGTGACTGCAGCCTTGTCAGGAAAGACTTTGGACCCAGCTAAGCTGTACCTGGATTATTGACCCAGAGAAATTGCAATAAAAAATGTTTAAGTTACTAAGTTTGGGATAATTCTTGACACAGCAATAACTAACTAATATAGGTAGGAGGGTTGTTGTTGGTGAAACATATTAAAAGTAATACGCACTGAATATAAAACTGAATTAATGATGTTAATGGAAGGCCAACTAGAGTAGTGGGTTTCCAGCCTAGAATAACTATTCCAAAGCTCAGCTTTCCCTTGGATCCTTTGGAACAAAGATTATCACATACCCTGTCACTTAATACTGGGAAGAGTCTCATGTAACCAATTCCTAATCAATTTACCAGATAAAGAATATCCTAGAAGCCTGAGAAGTCTAAGAGGAAGGACAAACAAAAGTGTGTATATGTAGAGAAGGAGAAGACCAGTAGGCAGGAACTGGCTGATGACATTTGGTTATGGTGATCACAGTCTGGAGTATCTTTCCTATAGCTGTAGCTTTGAAATTTACCAATTATAAGTATGATTTATAATTCAATCTGACTTGAAAATAAATCTGATATACCTATCTTTTAAATTCTATGCAACATGCCTGGATGAGGTGTTTGAATAATAGCATTTATAAATTCAAATTATAGAAATCTTCAATTTCTTTTATAGGTACAATGCATGCCATTATATTTCATAGAAAGAAAATACTCACTCCAAATGATTCACCAATTGATACTAAGATTCTGTTAAGACAAAATACATATTAGTAGTGAAAATCATATATAATTATGCAGAGATGAACAAACACATCATTCTGAACTATCAGAAATGTTAAATCAAAGGTTTCCTCTACTCTTAGTGCCACTGACAAATTATATTCATTAGGGGCTTATTTTAACAGTGCTAGTCTAGTCAAACACTGAACTGGTGTCTAGGATTTTTAAAAGCAAGAACCACATGTCTGCAAGGACATATTCTGTCACTATATACATTTAAAAAAGAGGATCAAAGAAAATCTGAAGTTTTCCCATATTTAATTCTTCATAAATCAATGGGTAAGTTATCAACAAAAATTTCTTTCACATTTTCACATTAAAAATTCTAGTTACATATGGCAAACTCTTAAGAGTACTAAATAATAATCAGAATTCTAACTAGGATCTATATTGATATGCAGTAATAGATATTTATCATATATCCTAGTATCAGGTATGTCTCTTTGTATGTTTGTCCTTGTTTCAACCATATAATTTATGTCCTTGATATTAAAGCTGAAGAATTGCACTAGCCTGAATAACAAAGATTTGATCGTATGTATAAGGATACATAGATATTACTGCTTTTCAATTCCTTGGTAAATGACCATCATTCTATATATTTGATTAACCAGAATACCTAAATATGCTGGATAAATAGTGTGTTAAGATGGTCTCTTAATGCTTCATCAGCTTTTTAGGATTTTCAGAATGTGACTTTTGCTAAAGAACAACTTGGAAGTGATCTCACCATGATCAGCAAATAATCATTATCATCTTAATATGGATTATTTATCAGTACCTAAGTATATGTTTTCATGTGGCAGTATGAGCCTGTGTAAATTAAATGGACATGGTGTGGCATCTTAACAGCTTATAACGTAAGATATAATTATTGACACACTCAACTATAAGATACCAAATAAACAAAAGATGTTACAGGGGTACATAGAGCATTTATATAACTTGCCAATTATTTTCTACTTTACCTTTTCCTGTAGAGTTTGAAACTTTTATCATCAGAGTGCATTACTTATATAATTAAATATACTATACAAATGTTTCCTAAAGAGTTAATATATCCCTTTCCTGTTTGTTTCTTGCCCATTAAGTACAATATGGATTGACAGTTTCTGAGATGACATTTCATTAACTATACTAGCCAATCTGCCTCCCACTTTATACAAATAAAGTTAGTTTCAAATACCCCATAATAACATATAGTAAGTCAGTTGAAGCACAGAGCCAGAGAGCACTTGCAGTTTGATGTGGGAGATAACATAATTACTTGTAGCTGCACACAACTTCTCATCTGTGAACTTAAAACAGTTTCATGCTCTCATCATTTCAATGATCCACAGCACCCTTCTGAAGCAGACATACAGACCTGTCCCAGGTAATATGAGGAGGCCACAGGCAGAATTATGAATGGACTTTAGACTTAATTTACAGTCATCTACATTTAATCAGTCACATTTTTATAACAAAGCAAGATGAACAGGTTCACAGTTTTACAGGACATTCATTGCAATTCCTGAATAAAACTTCTTAACCAATGTAATCTACTTTGTTTAGTCGATTGGCTAAAGAAATTATGAAAGTGATTTTAAACTTACTACCAAACTGGTTCTCAGACTGTTTACAAAAGAACAGACCCCAGCAGCCAGGACTAAATTTTCAAACCCATCTAAGAAAACAAATTATCTTCCTTTCCCCACAAATTCTTATCATGCCAGTTAATATAAATAAGCAAATTAGAGACTCAAAAGTCTAGCTTATTTTAAATGAAGAAAGCTTTATATTTTTGTACTTGGATCAAAATAATCCTTTATTCTTTATCTTTTCCCTAAAGAGAAAACACAAACCTTGATCTTGGAGTCATTTTTGTTGGTGTTGGCAGACCTTCTGAAATTTTATATGGATTCTTTAGGGGTGATATATAGATGTTTCCCCCAGGAATTCGTAGAGGTGAACTAGAAAACTTGTAAGGACTTCGAGGAATGTGAGGTACTGGTGACAAGGTAGGGGGCTAGAACAAAAACAAAAAGAAAGATTATTTATTTATTGTTTTAGTGAGATCCATTGCTTCATAATTAGATTTTCCCAAAGGATACTTTCAGCGTACCCTGGTGGAAGCATACTGCAAAATATTTGTTTTCAGTTTTTGCATGAAGACAGAGTTATAGAATACTATAATGGAATCGTATTCCTCTTCTCTGATCAAAACACGTTTGAATGTCTGAAGAAGAATAGTAAAAACACTTGTTAGATGAATTTGGAAATTTATCTCTTTAGATTTTCTCCTAATAATTCATAATACTTTTTAATAGAAAGAAGCACATATGGAAGAAAAAATAATCTGAAAAGCCTTCTTAGGCTTGGATTTTACTCTGCTTTACCAGAAGTGAACTGTCATAGATATATATATATCTACACACACACACACACACACACACACATATATATATATATTCTATTTATATATATACATATACACATATACACACACACACACATTTAAGAGTGTATTACAAATACCAAGTTTATTGCAGGGATACAGTATTCCTTATTAACTTTATAATATGATTAATTTGGATATTAAAGTACCTTAACTTTCCAATTCCATTTTAATTACAAATAATTAACCAATAATATAAAAATAAAAAATTGATACGTGAATTTATATAATAAGGTCAGAATATATGATGTAATTA
Organism: Manis javanica; assembly: GCF_040802235.1. Lineage (NCBI taxonomy): Eukaryota > Metazoa > Chordata > Mammalia > Pholidota > Manidae > Manis > Manis javanica. Next base: position 58,274,154 of record NC_133164.1, on the reverse strand, counting down.
ATGATTGATCTATTTATACTTAAAGATATAGCCAAAAAAAACCTTACTATGTTATATTACCTACCTCCTGAACAGCATGAGTAAGATCCTTGTATGCTGTTACAATGATTTTGAATTTAAGGTCTATATTCTTCACTTTGCATATGCCATACATGGAACACATCATGATCTAGTAAATAAATGTGATGTAAAAAAGTCAGAATTTTGTTACATGGTTATGTTCTAAAAGGTACTCTGTTATCTTTCTTTCAGTTTCAAAAAATGGAAATTTAATTTCCTACTACATTATCCTTTTCCATTCTGAGCTCAATTTCAAACTATGTGTTTAACACAAATTGTATTTAAAGGACAAAATGCAAATAGCCAGCCCTCAGTTGTTCAGGGCTGATCTTCTGGTTTGTAAAACCTTAACTTTGGCTCCTGTTCCTTAAATGTTTCTCAGAAAAGTTACAACTGAAATCAGTTAGCTGTATTAACTAACACTAAGGAAAAAAAAAAAAAAAAGGCCCCGTGTGTAAAAGGTTTAAACTATCAGATAAAATAATACTGAATACAGTGGTGATAAAGGGATGTAGTGACTACAAGGGAGCAAGAGAGAGTCTCGTGTTGTTGACGATACTCTGTTTCTTGATTTGGATGCTGGTTATAGATGAGTTCAGCTGATGAATTTACATTAAGATGTATCCTTATGTGGATTTTTCTATATGCATATTATGTTCCAATAAAAATATTTTTAAATGCAAAAATAAGATTTGAAATTATTCCCTGTGATTTGAAAACATCAAGCCTTCTTAGTTTACATGAATTTTACTGCCCAATTTAAGTAAACACGTCTTATGCCACATTCTTGCTCACACGGACTACTGTCAAGAACACTTATTCATCCCTTGCTCAGCATCCTACCAGATCCAGAACTACTATTCCTTCCATTTAGAATGCTAATTTTTTTATCCTCTTTGCTAATTCACACTTTCTTCTACTTCAGTGTTTACCTAAGCCTACTCCTACAAAAATCTTGATTCCAGATACTTAATCTCTTTAGAATTCCTTAGTACTACTGTCTGTCTTTCTATATTGCAGAAAAGCAGTAGAACCGTAAGGCAATAAATGCCTACTTTAAAAAATCCATACTAGAATTTATGTATCCAAATATGCTTTTGTAAAATACACATATTTGTATTACAGTATATACAGAAATTTACCTCTGCTCAAAATATTCTTATTGGGCATATTCCTACTAAACTTGGAAAAGTAAAAAAGATTATAAGGGAACAATATGAACAACTGCACAGCAATAAAAGAGATATCTAAGATGAAGTGGAAAATTTATAGAAAAATACAAACTACTAAAACTGACTCAAGAAGAAATAGAAAATTTGGGCTTGAATTAGTAATCAAAATCCCAGACAAAGATGGCTTTACTGGAGAATTCCACCAAGCATTTAAAAAATAGTAATTTTTCCACAAACTTCTGAAATTAGAAGAGGGAACACTTTCCAAATAATTCCATTAGGCCAGATGTCACAAGAAAATTACCAGTATCTCATGATTAAAAATGTGAATACTTCAACAAAACAAGGCTGAATCCAGCATCACATCAAAAGGATTATACACTGTGATCAAGTGGGATTCATTCCACAGATGTAAGGCTGGTTTATTTAACATGTGTAAGTCAAGTAATGTAAATATATCATAGAGCAATACAATAAAAGGAAAAAAAATCCAATGATCATCTGAATAGGTACAAAAGAAAGCATTTCACAAAATTCAATACCCTTTCATAATAAAAGCACTCTATAAACTAGAAACAGACAGGAACTTCCTCAAACTGATAAAGGGCATTATACAAAAAACCCACAGCTAACAACCATTTAATGGTGAAACACTGAATGCTTTCTCCTATGATAAGGAATAAGACAAGGATGTTCCCTCTCACCACTTCCCTTCGACATTGTATTGGATGTTCTAACCAGAGAAACTTGACAATTGAATTGAATGAAAGTCATCTAGATTGAAAATGACAAAGTAAAATATCTCTATTTGCAGATGACATGATCTTATGTATTGAAAATCTTTGGAATCCTCCAGGTGGTAAAGATACCTCGAGACAAGTGCTGGGCATAGAAGCCACAGGGCATAAATCTGCAAAGAAGTAAAAAGCTAACCTTTGCAAACAATATGGCTTCTCTCTCACTTACCAACTTTACATTTCCCTGTATGGCCCCGGAAGATGACTGGTTAGCCAGAGACGGGTAAGATTCCTCAAGGGAGGAACAACCTAAGACAGGCACAGTCGCAGGGGGGCCATCAGGTGAGAATTTGGGGATCAACAGAGGTGAGGCTCAGAACCTCACCCCCCCTGCTTTGAGAGAAATCTTCTGCATCCGTGGATGTCTTGCTGCCCTTGTCTAGCCTGGATTAAAACTTAGTCCATAGGCACAAACCTGATCATCTGATCATCTACATTTGCCCTCTTACAGCACCAAACTATGTTTTCTACCTTTATCTTGCATCTACCTACCACTTCAGCATTTTATTAAAAATAAAAATAATAATAATAGGAGAAATGTGGGATCAACATATAAATCAAGTACAAAAATCAAACGAATATTCATATTTGACCTGATTGTTTATAGGTCATATTGCATGATCAAAACCGAAAGTTTCTGTGATGACTGCCCTTGTACTGTTCACCATGTAAGAATTTATTCACTATGTAAGAATTCGTTCACCATGTAAGAACTTGTTCGTTATGCTTCAGAAGATTGGAGACTGACGAGAATTAGGCTTGAGATGGATTAATGATTGTACATTGAGCGTTGACCCCCCTATACTGAATTTTATTGTTGTTAACAACCATTTGATCAATAAACATGAGAGATGCCCTCTCAAAAAAAAAAAATCTTTGGAATCCACTAAAAAACTATTAGAATTGATAAACAACTTCAGCAAGGTTGCAGGATACAAGATCAATACATAAAAATCAATTATATTTTTATATCATGTAATGAAAAATCTACAAAAGAAATTAAGGAAAAAAATTCCATTTACAATAGTGTTAAAAAGAATAAAATACTTAGGCATAAATTTAACATAACAAGTGTAAGACTTTTACTCTGAAGACTAGAAAACATTGTTGAAAGAAATTAAATATCGAAATAAATGAAAGGATGTCACATGTTCATGGATTGGAAGAAATATTGTTAAGATGATAGTACTCCTCAAGTTGATCTGTAAATTCAAAGCAAATCCTATCAAAATCCCAGCTGACTTCTTTGTAGAAATTGACAAGCTGATCCTAAACTTCATATGGAAATGCAAGTTTCAGAATAGTCCAACCAATCTTGAAAAAGGAGCAAAACTGGAGCACTCACACTTTCCTATTTCAAAACTTAACTGGAAAGATACAGCAATCAAGACAGTGAGGCACAGGTATAAAAAGAGAAATATAGAACAATGGAATAGAATTAAGAAACCAGAAATAAACATTTACATATTTACAGTTAAATGATTTTTTACAACTGTCAATGGGGAAAGAAAAGACTTTTCAAGTTGTGCTGGAACAACTAGTATTCCCATACAAAAGAATGAAGTTAGACTCCTTCAATCTATATACAAAAATTAACTCAAAATGGATCAACATCTAAATATAAGAAATAAAAGTATAAAACTATTAGAGGAAAATGGATAAATTTTCATCACCTCTGATCTGGCAATGGTTTCTTAGATTTGATACCAAAAGCACCAGCAATAATAGAAAAAATATGTAAATTAAACATCATCAAAATTAAAAACTTTTGTGCTTCTAAGGACATGCATCAAGATAGTAAAAAGCTCATAGAATGAGAGAAAATATTTGCAAATATATATTTTTATTTTTCAATTTTATTTAATATCTGATAAAGGACTGTGTGTAGAATATAGAAATAATAAAAAAGATAACCCAATTGCAAAATAGGCAAAGGATCTTAATGGATATTTCTCCAACAGAGATATACAAATGGTCAATAAGCACATGAAAAGATTCTCGATCAGTATCACAGCCATCAGAGAAATGCAAATCAAAACCATAAAGAGCTACCACCTCACACACACTAGAATGGTTTTAATCAGAAAGGAAAATTAGAAGTTGGTGAGGATGTGGAGAAATCAGAACCTCTAACTGCTGGTAATAATGTGAAATGGTGTAGCCATACTGGAAAACAATCTGGCCAGTGTTCAAAAGGTTAAACATACAGCTACCATATGACCCAGCAATTCCACTCCTATGTATATACCCAAGCAAATTGGGAATACATTCAGACAACTTGTAATGAATGTTCATAGCAACATTATTCAGAATAGCCAAAAAATGGAAACCAAATGTGCATCAACTATTGAATAAATATGATGTGGTATATCCATGCAATGGAATATTAATTGGAATAAAAAAGAATGAAGTACTGATATAAGCTATAAACACAGATTAACAACAAAAACATTGTACTAAATGAAAGAAGCCAGATATAAAAATAACATATTATATGATTCCATTTATAAAATGTCCAGAATAGGCAAATCTATACAGACAGAAAGTAGACTAGGGTTGCCTGGGATGGAGGGGGTGGGAGATGGAGGGGATGGAGGGGATGGGGGAAGAAAGAGGTGAGGCTAAAGGATATGGGGTTTCTTTTTGGCATGATGAAAATGTTTTAAAATTAATTTTGGTGATGGTCGTACAACTTTGTGAATATACTAAAAACTACTGGATTGTACACTTTAAATGGGTAATTTGTACAGTGTATGAATTACATTGCAATAAAGCTGTTACCAAAAAAATTCTTATTATCTCATTTACAGAGAAGAAAAGGGAAGATAGAAGAGTTCTCTGTAAATTAATTAACTCATTCATTTGTTCATTACTTTTTGCTCCATTCATTCAATAGGAATTATTTAGATCAGCTGGTTCTTAAGTCTTACGCTTTTTTCATACTAACATGAAATCTAGTTTACCAGAACACAGAAAAAGCCAATGACAAACGGTTTCTTCAGTGATTTTTGCAGTTAAGATCTTTCACGTCATTAGACAAGTCAAGTTATTGAAATACTCTCAGGTTCTAAAACTTTAATCTGTAAGAATTGCAACAAAAAATATAAAAAGTTGCCAACAACTGAATACATATTAAATCTACTAAGTTGATCTAGCTTCTCATTTGAATCTAATCTTTTCTTAAGAAACCAGTACATAGTTAACAAATATACAGGAGAAGAGAAGATGAGCTGCCTTATTTTCTTACCTGGTCCAAATGCCTATCTCTCATGAGTTCATACTCATTTTGCAGTGTATGCTGGAAAAGGGTCCAGATAACGTGTTCTAGTTCTGGGTGGTCAGACAGAAGGCGTGCACATAGGGTATTTAGTCGAAGATATGCTAGTCGGTACACTGGAGAGGTAAGGGGAATTAGTCATGTTTACTATTCATTTTTGAATACAAGATCTTTTCAAAATGTCAAATTGCTATAATCACAATGCTGTTAAACTGCATTTCAATGGTAACCTCACCTCTACCACTATTTTCCATATGAATAAATGATTCTTAATCTTAGCAAATGGCTACGTATGTAAAAGGCAAGATAATACTTCCTCAATTAATTATTATTGTATGAAACTGAGGCAAAGGTAGAAGGTAGAAGAAGAAAGATCACAAGGTATTGTGAAATTAGACAAACCAAACAGGATTTGTTTTAAGTTCCACTAGTAATCACTCATTACAGATGTTGGGAATTCTTGCTATCAGTATACAAGAGGGATAATTGTTTCTAAAATAATAGAATTAGCAATGCCTATTAAATTTTTCCAATCCAAAAAACAAAAAACAAATAGTGTATTTCCCCATAAAATACCAATGGAGCATGCTCTGTTGGAAAATACCAGAATTGCAGATTACCTAAGTGGTAAATATGACTGTGATAATGAAATTTATTTAGAATCTATTAAAACAAACACTAGTGGAATAAAAGTGTGGAAGACTTTAAATATAACGAACCCTTGGGTTAAATGTGCCCATTAAAGACTTACATAATGTAGTCAGAATATTTTAGTTAACAATTTATTCCAGTAGTTTTCAAACTTACTGTGCATCAGACTTGCCTGGAGGGCTTGTTAAAACAAGAATTTTTTTTTTTTTGCCTCACCTCATCCATGAGTTTTGGATTGAGTAGTTCTATAGTAGGGCCCACACAAAAATTCTCCTCTCTATAGCTTCCCAGGTAAGACGGACTCTTCTGGTTGGGGACCATACTTTGGAACCACTGCTCTAACTTGAGGGCTTTCTTACAAATATACAAAACTCAGTATATTTCTGATGTCATTAAAATCAGAAAAAAGATTTATCACAGAGGAATCTTCCCTTTCACTTTCCTTCAAGTGGGTGTGCACTTACACACACATGGACACATGAACCAACCTCCCTGCCCCACCACATATGCATATATGCTATACAACCTGGTTGTCAGGAAATGTGCCTGCACTAGATCTTAGCACACTGTATTATCTCAATTCTGCAAACACAACTGAGCAGCATAAGTGAAGTCAGCAGCAAATATTTTCAAACATAAATTTGAAAGCATAACAACAGTAGCCGCAGTAACAATAAAAATATCTAACACTGAGTGTTTACTATGTGCTGGGCACTGTTGGAGCACTCTATGTATTAAATCATTTAATTAGTTCAAAAACCCTATAAGGTAGATTATCATTTCTATTTTACAGATGAGCAAACCAAGGCATAGAGATATTAAGTGACTTGCCCAAAGTCACACCTAGTCAGCAGAAGAGACATGATTTGAAGTCAGTCAGCCTGGCTTCAGAGTCCATGCTCTTGAAAGTAGTCATCTACTAACCTTTTTTGTAAAAGAGTGAAAGGGAGGTAGATTTTGATGGCTTCTGGTTCTGGAAGGGTGAAGTTGCTTGTGCCTCTGCATTTGCAGTGGAATTTACATGAGTAGTTGACCCTTTTTTCTTTGGGGATCTTACAGGAGAAAGATATGTAGATACATTCAAAGGAAAAATCTTCATTTAAAATTTGCTAAGAATCTCTTTCACACAAAAACATGCACATGCATGCACACACACAGCTGGACAGATGCATCCAAACACATCTTGTCTATTTAGTCTGTTATTCTACACTTGTCATTACCATTTCTAACTCCATTTTAATAAGTGGCTTTTCCTGGGAATTACTGTCATGTTGAAAAAAAATGCATATGTATATATGTTCAATTTTAATAATTATAGTGGGACTGAGATAAAATGACTCCAGCTTAAAATAACGAGTTATTGTACCAAAATAGTTTTGTCACATTTCTGATTCTCCTCTTTAAAACGTTTAATTGATAACAATGGTTCATACATATGATAAACCTTAAGTTACATATACAAACACAACTGAACTATATAGTACAGAATTCTATGAATTCGTACTTCAGGTAAGATTACCAAGGCAGATTTATACCAGTATACTAAATATGTCAGACATAAATCAAGGTAGATATATTAATAAATATTACCTCTCAATTTCTGATGTCCTAATCCTGTGTTGCCCTTTATTTTATAGGATAATTCAGTTCTATTTTCTAATTTTGTTTTAGTAACTGAGAAATAATTCTTAGCAGGAAATAAGATTTACACCTTACCATGGATGTTTCTACTACATGTAGAATATTAACTAGTACACTAGGAAAAAGGAATATTCATCACAATGATTTCATAAGTACCAGGATCTAGTCTACTATAAACCTTGGATTTCCCTCCATTCATTTATATATGATATCTTAGACTGACTTAACTTGGGGAGAAGTTAGTCTTCCTTGAGCTCTAGGTGCAAAATATTTAATTGCCTATCAACATCACTCCATGAATCTCAGACTTAAGAAGGGCAAGGATGAGCTCTTGATTTCTTCCCTGTGTTTTTCCGATCTCAATAAACGACTCCACAGTGCATCTAGTCTCAAAAACCTAGGAGTTATTTTTAATTTTTTCCAATTCCTCCAACTCAAAGCAAAACTAATCCCTCTAAAACACATCCCAGATCTTTCCATTTCTTTCTCCTTCTATAGATAAATCTTAGACCAAGTGATGTGATTATCTCAGTTGGAGCACTGAAACCGTCTCCCAAGTAGTCTTCCTTTTTTACCTTGCCTTATTCCTTTCCCACCTCATACCCCACCTACACTTCAAATAGCAGCCAGAAAGTGGCCCTGTAAAAATATAAATTTTAGTAAGCCACACCCCTGCTTAAAATATTAATGCTACCCACTGTCCTTCCAAAATCCAAAGCCCTTCATATTCCCTATGGAACCTTTAAGGTCTGGTCCCAATTTGACTCTCCAACCTTGTCATGTAACACTTTTGCTTACTTTACATCAGCCACACCGGGATTTCTTTCTGTTCTTCACACCAGCTAAGTCTGATCTGCCCCAGGAGCACCGTACTTGCTATTTGCTCTGCCTGGAATGCACATCTGGATTTTTTCCTGGCCAGCATCCATGTGCCCTTGAGATCTAAGGTCAAGTATCACTTCATCAGAGAAGGCTTCCCTAAACATTCTATCACCCTCTCAGTTTTTCTCTTTCACATCACTTGGTTACATTACATCACTTCCATTACAGAACTTACTATACTCTAAAATCACCTCATGTATTGGTTTATTTTTCACTGTCTCCTTCCTCTAGAAAGTAATCTCTATGAGGGGAAGAATCTAATTCATCTTACTCGCCTTTGTATTCTCAATGCCTAGAACACTTCCTGGCACTTAACAGACAACTGCTTAGTGAATTAAAGAAAAATATAAGGCTTCACTTATTTAAATCAATGTATAACCTAGCAAACAAATTCATGCATGAAGACAAAGGTTCCATATACTAGGAATACTTTGGGTACAAGTCAGCATAGAAATTACATCTCTGGAAAACAGTCTCTACATGAATCACAGAATACTAAAATGCCAATTCCTACATAGAACTAAGCAGAAACATATATTAGGCACATTTCTATGAAAGGCAGTATAGCTAGAATGCTTAAGAGCATGGGCTTTGGGGTCAGATTGCTTGGGTTTGATTTCTGTTGACTTTTTGGCAAGTTGCCTCTAATTCCTACTTTATAGATGACTGAGGCTATATAATCAGCAGTATCTACTACCTAACAAGGCTGTTATGAAGATTAAATGAAAAAAAAGAGATTCTGAAGTGCTCAGGCATGCAGTGAGCCCTCAGAAAATGCTAGCTATTGCTTTCATCTCCCACTGCCATCACCATGCACTGATCAGCCATTTCAGTCTCATGTCCCACACAACTCCCTGTACCTATCCTATGTTTCACTCCATATGCATTGATCTGCAATCCCTGAAAAATGTTTCTGCCTTCCTGGCTGTTAGGCTTTGGGGTTCATGTAATTCTGACTTGAAACACTCTTCTGTCTCCTCCCAACTCTCCAGTTCCATTGAAATCCTATTGCACCTTTAAGGCCTATGAAATTGCCATCTCTGCCATGAAAACTGCTCTCTTTATACCAAGCCAGAGTGATTTTAGTAGTACTTCTACCACTTTATATGACCTTTATATGGATCATGTTATCTTATATTCCCACTTCTTGAAAGGAGGAACAATGTCTTATGCAAAATTCTACTCCCTACAGTTTCTAAATACCATCTGGAATCATACTTTGCTCAAAATCTATTTGCAGTTGAATGGGTAATAAAACATATATTCTACTTACATATCTGCTGCAGTGTGATTATTCTGTAAAGGAAGGTTGAGAGTACAAGCAGATTCAAGGTGATCAGCTGGTCCTTCTCGGTCCTTTGCTTGTTTAATAAGATCAAATAAAGGCGAATCCTATATGAAAATAAGATGACATTAAAACAACATTGGTAAGTATGATTTTCTCATGTACAGAAAAAGTCATGTTGTCTGTCATGGTGAGAACTCTGCATTTAGTCACAGTTGACAGTAGCAATTCAGATGTCAGAATGACATCCTTTTCTTCACTTTTGAAAATAATGATTGCCAATTTTTGTTTAATGCACAAAATAAATGACTAGGAAAATGTATAACTTTAGATCCTTAAAAGATAAATTTAAACATAGGGGAAAATACACAGAAAAGACCCAAGGAGGGCTGAAAAAAGGAAATAATAAGGATATGAGTAGAATGTAAAAAAACTGAAAACAAAGAAAGTACACAGTCTGATCAACAAAGCTAGTAACTAGTTCTTTGAAATAATAAACTAAAGACACCTCCAGTCAGACTGAAAGAAAGAAACAGATAAACAGTATTAGGAACAAAAACTTGGGGCCATCATCACAAAGATTAGAAAGATAATAGGGATGGTTATGAATAATTTTATGTCAATAAACTGGAAAATGTAGACCAAGTGGAAAATTCCAACTTAAGTATAAATTAACAAAATTACATAAAAAAGGAAAAAGATAACCTCAATATTACTATTAAGTATTAAATAATTTGAATCAGTAATTAAAAATTTCCCTAGAAAGAAAACATCAAGCACCTCTGGTTTTACCAGTGAATTCTACCAAACATTCATGGAACAGATAATTCCACTTTTACTCAAATTCGTCCAAGGATGGAAGAAGTAGAACAGCACTGTCCATCTCATTTTACATCATTGATACTAAAGACTACCAAGCACATTACAAAAGGTAAAATACAGGCCAATCTCACTCATGAACATAGATATAAAAATCCTAAATGAGAAGTATTAGCACCCCAATTGAGCAGTGTTAAAAACAGACTATATCATTACCAGGTTGAGTTTATCCAGCTTGCAAGATTGGTTCAACAATAGAAAAATATATAATGCAATTCACTAAACTAATAAATTGAAGGTAAAAAATCTTATCAAAATCAATTCAGAAAAGGTTCTAATTTAAAAACCCATTTGTAGTTAAAAGAAAAGGCAAAACACTTAATAAACCAGATCAGAAGGGTACTTTCTAATCTGATAAATGGCGTATGCAAAGAAAGCAAAAAATCCACAGCAAACATTACATGTAATGGTGAGACATTAAAAGCATTCCCCTTTAAAGAAGTGGAGACAAGAGAAGGATGCTTGCTCACTATGGTGCTTTCTATTAAGCATTGTACTTGAGGTTCCAGCCTCTTGGTTAAGACAAGGAAAAGAAACAAAAGATCTAAGGATTGGTGAAGGGTCCCCACCAGTAAGATGGCAAACTTCCGGCTTCTCTTCGGGGTCCTCAGTTCCCGCCGGCGCCACCTGAAGCCCAATCACCTCTCGCCCCCCTCCCAATCCCAGCACCTAGCCACCAGCCACCAGCCCTGTAGAAGTGACACCTCAATCAATTCATGCCCCTTCCTATATAACCCAGCACCTTTCCCTAATAAAGCGGAACTCTCCGGTGAATTGCTGCTATGTGTTGCTCCTTTCCTTTCATTGGTGCCGAAACCCGGGAGACGGGACACCCCAACTGGGCCCCGTCTTCCCCCCGACACCAGCAGCAGCTTGCCCTCGTCCTCTTTTTCCGGCGCTGGCTCATCACACTCACCACTCCTCTCTGGCTTTTAGGTAAGTTTTCCCCCCGGAGTGGGCCACTCTTCCCCGAGCTATCGCAATGCCATTGACCGTGATCGTCCGGCAAGGCCCTGATGCTCGGGGATGAGGAGGGAACTCTCCCTGCCTCAGGCCTTCACGGCTGCAGTGGACCCTCAGGCCTCTCCTCCAACAGCCATAAATCCCCGCCTCAAGCATTTACGGCTCCGGCGGACCCTCAGGCCCCTCCTCCGACAGTCATAAACGCATTCACCGTCCCTTCCATCAGTGCTGAAAGTTTTTAAGCAAAATTTCCCTGGGGTGGGCCACTCTTCCCCGAGCTATCGCAGTGCCATTGACCGTGATCATCCGGCAAGGCCCTGACGCTCGGGGATGAGGAGGGAACTCTCCCCGCCTAAGGCCTTCACGGCTGCGGTGGACGCTCAGGCCCCTCCTTCGACAGTCATAAATCCCCGCCTCAGGCCTTCACGGCTGCGGCCAACTCTCAGGCACCCCCCTCCAACAGCCATAAACGAGGTGACTCCTTTGTGGATGAGAACGCTCCCTTTTCCCCCCCTCCTCCTTTTGCTCCATCCGCCGAAAACGCCTAGCGCTAGGTACCTCGTGACTCCGGCACTCTGCCTTCTTAGGGAAGTCTGGGTGATGACCCACACTTCCTAAGAAATTCCAACTCGTATACGAGTTTCCGCAGACCACCAAGGATCATCGGGGATGCCCTTTGTCTCCTTGCGGTCTGCTTCCAGTACGAGGATCTCTATTCGTCTTCCCCTGTTTGTCTCCTTCTCTGTCCTTTAGCCATAGGAGCCTCCTCATCCCTCCCTGAAAGTTCACCTCTTGAATGCCTGCTTAAGCATCTGGCTACCCTCTCCCTGACGCCTGATATAAAACCAAAACTTCTCCGTAAATATTGCTCCCAAGATTGGCTGACATACCCCCTAGACAATAACAACCAATGGCCTGCAGGGGGAACTCTTGATCCTAACATCACTCGCGATCTTTTTAACTACTGCCAGTGCCTGAAAAAATGGAAGGAGATTCCCTATATTGAAGCTTTCTGCCTCCTCCTCCCCCAGCCCCCTCCCAAGTTCTCCTAGCCTGCAAGCCGCCACCCCCGCAGAAGCCTCCCGTTCACTCCCTTCCCCTTCTTCTCCTACAACAGCCCTTCTCCCTTCCTCCCCCACCATCTCCTCCCCCATCTCACCTCCTCCGCCTTCGTCCCCCGCAGATTAAGCCTGAGCCTTTCAGCCCCCCCTTTAACTAGGTCCCAAGGGCCTCCTCCGTCTTTGCCCTCATCACCTGTTTCTCCCCTGTTAGGGACCGCCTTTGTCTTCTCACATGTTTGTAGAGAGAATGGGAAAGCACCTCCCCCCATGTCTGAACGCAGCATGGGAAAGCACAAGCTAGAGAACAACCGGTGCAGTCCTTAGAAGTTATCTGTCCACAAAAACATATCTTGCCAAGACTCCTCACTCTGAAAATAGGGAGACCTTGAACATGTGTAGAAACACCGCCCCTGCTTCTAGCTATGCCCTTCCCCCACTTGCCGATGTGGCAGGAATAGAAAACAACGCATTCCATAAGCAATTAACTGGAGCCCTGCTGTAGCTCAATTAGTAGAGCATGGGACTCTTAACCTCAGAGTCATGAGATCAAGCCTAACTAAAGCAGCAGAGGCAAGCAGCTGGGCTGCAGGCTGGCAACACATGGGTCTGATTCTATCTTTCTTTATTTTCTTTGCCCCACTTCTGCACTTCACGACCTGCTTGAATAGGCGCAGCTAGACCACGTCACTCCCCCACAGACTGAGCCAGAACCCTTCAGTCCCCCTCAGACTTGGTCCCGAGAACCTCCCAAAATTACCGCCCCCCTCCTGGAGGTAGCAGGATCCAAAGGCATTTAAGAGATTTAGCCCAACTAGAGAAATGCCTAAGTTCCTTTTCCACTGATCCCACGACATACATCAGGGAGTTTCAATGGACCCTCCAGTCTTACAGCCTCACGCATCATGACATTTTCATGCTCCTGGCCAATACTCTCCTCCCTGAAGAGCGTAGACGAGTTTGGAACTTCGCCCAAACGCACGCTACCGAAACCCACAGGACTGACCCCACCTATCCCCCTGGCCCCACTGCTGTCCCCGAACAAGACCCACACTGGAATTATAACACCGCCGTAAGTCTCCGCTCTCGAGATATTTTTGCCTCCTGCTTAATAGCAGGTCTGAAAAAGGCAGCTCGTAAAGTAGTCAATTTTCAAAAGCTCCAAGACATAATTCAAAAGAGAGATGAAATGCCCTCCGAGGTCTTAGACAGACTCACTCAAGCCCTATTACAGTATACCAGCCTGGACCCAGAAACACCTGAAGGAAGACATGTCCTTATGACATACTTCCTAGCTCAAAGCTACCCCTACATTAAAGCTAAACTCAAAAAGTTAGAACAGGGCCCCACTACCCCACAGACTGAGATCCTAACAGTGGCCTTTAAAGTCTTCCATAACCAGGAGGAGGAGAAAGAACGCCGTAAACAAAAGGCTGATCAGGCCAATTTCCAGATGTTGGCCCAGCTGATAAAACCACAACCTGGGCGCCCCTCTACAAACAAGCCCCCCCAGGAGCTTGTTTCAAGTGCGGAAAAGAGGGACATTGGTCAAGGGCGTGCCCCTCCCCCAGATCTCCTACCACCCCATGCCCCAGATGCCACAAAAAGGGCCACTGGGGGTCTGATTGCCCAACCACCCGAAGGGGAGGCTGGACGAACAACCCCCATCCTAAGCCCGCCGTAGTGGGGCTGGCAGAAGAAGATTGACGGGGCCCGGGGGCTTCTTGCCTGACCATTTCCATCACCAAACAGGAGCCCAGGGTTACTTTAACAGTAGACAGTCGCCCCATCTCCTTCCTCCTAGATACAGGAGCCACCTTCTCAGTCTTGCGAGAATACCGGGGCCCTACCACACCAGCCATTACTCCTATAGTCGGGGTAGGAGGTAAACAGATTTTCCCATTAAACCCCCCCCCCCTTTTTATGCACAATCCTAGACAGTCCCATACCTTTCTCCCACTCCTTCCTAGTTATGCCCCAGTGTCCCATCCCTTTACTAGGACGAGACAACCTTTCCCTCCTCCACGTTTCCATAACTATATCCACTCCCACAGCCCCCAGTACTCCCTTTCTGATGGCCCTCATAGCTGACGACCCCCCTCTACCCAATGAAAGCTCCGGTTCTGCCCTCATACACCCTGTAAATCCCAAAGTTTGGGACATTACAAGCCCCTCCGTGGCCCTATGTACCCCTGCTTCTATCAAATTACGTGACCCCTCTCAGTGTATCTGTCAGGCCCAATACCCCCTAACCACTTCAGCCCTCATAGGCCTCCAACCCATCATTCAAGCAGACCCACTCACTCCCCATTTAATACCCCCATATTAGCTGTTAAAAAAACCAACGGATCTTTCCGCCTTGTCCAAGACCTTCGCCTCATCAACATAGCCGTTGTCCCTATCCATCCCTTAGTTCCAAATCCATACAGCCTTTTATCGCAGATCCCTGCGCCTCAGCATCCCACTTCTCAGTCCTAGTTCTCAAGGACCCATTTTTCTATCCCTCTAGACCCCTGCTCCCAAGATTTTTTCATCTTCACCTGGACGGACCCATACACAAGACATTCTGAACAACTCACTTGGACAGTTTTGCCACAAAGCTTCCGAGATAGTCCCCATATTTTTAGACAGGTCCTAGCTCAGGACCTCAAACAGTTTCATCATGATCACTCCAAGTCCACCTTATTATAATACATAGACAATCTTCTACTCTGCAGTCTCTCGTGGGAACAGTCTCAACTTGACACTGCCTCCCTACTTAACCTTCTAGCTTCCAGAAGTTACCGAGTATCCCCCGTCAAAGCTTAAATCTCTTCCCCTCCTGTCACTTACTTCAGATTCCTTCTATCTCAACAAAGAAAGTCCATTACCTTAGACAGAAAATGGCTCCTCTCTGACCTGCCCATTCCCAAAACCAAGACAAAAATCCTTTCCTTTCTAGGCCCTTTCTAAGCCTAGCTAGATATTTTAGAACGTAGATCCCTAACTTCTCCCTGCTCCCTGTTGGCAAGACCCCTTTACGATCTCAGCAAGAGCCCCCCCCCCAAAAAAACCATTATCCTCCTCACCCCGACACTCCTTCATTAAGCTCTGTTAAGCCCTTGTGGAAGCCCCAGCTCTCCATCTTCCTGATTTGTCGAAGCCCTTCTCATTATACATTCATGAGAGGTCCAGTCAAGCTCTAAGAGTCCTAGGCCAATATTATGGCCCATCCTTTGCCCCAGTAGCTTATCTCTCCAAGCAATTAGACCCCACAGTTCGGAGATGGGCCCCCTGCCTACGAGCATTAGCCGCTAGACAGCTCTTGCAGAAGGCAGCTCATAAACTGACATTCAGGGCGCCCCTTACCATTCTGTCCCCACATCACCTAAAAGATCTCTTAACCTACAAAAGTTTATAGACTCTCCCTCCCTCCAGACTCCTGACCTTACTGTCCTCTTTCCTCCAAAATCCCATTCACCCCTTTGCCATCCATACCCGAATCATGACTTTTTCCTCCTTTACTGCTCTCTCACTTTTTTTCCTCATTCCTATTGTCTTCCCCGCCACCCCAGCCTCCTTTGTATGGCGATTCAAAGTCAGACAGACTTACACACAGCATCAAACAAAAGTTACTGCCCTCATTGCCACACCAGACTGCCCTCTGAAAAGCTGCTCTGAGCCTTTATACCTCCACTTTCCTCCCTCCACTGAAGTGTTCACTAGCAGCTACCCTTATTCTCCCTACCTCTGCTTCCTCTATGACCAAAAACAAGCCTATTGCAGGTGATAGCCAGACACCTACAGGAGATGTCCCTACTGGTCTTGTGCAATTCACTACAGGGTAACTTCCAGTACCCACAGTATTACTCCTCCAACCGTTTCATAAAATATCCCAACGGCTCATTCTCCTTATCAATCCCAGATCCCTGGGACTCTCGATGGGCTGCCAGAGTCACAGCCTCAGTTTACTACGGGGGGTTCCTCGACCCCCCACGGTACCCTTCATATCTCTCAAAAGTATGTTCCCTCTCATTCCCAGATCTCTCAAGTTGCATCAGATAGCAGACATTCCGAAAAAGTCATTATCCAAACTCTTGACGGCGCCTCTTCATCTTCTTATCCCCGCCCCTCTTCTCATTTCTCCTACTCTTGGTTACAGCTCATTCAGGACACCACCATCTTTCTCAACCACACCCTTAACACAGCCAATTGTTTCTTGTGCGCATCACTACAGAGCCCACTGCTGGCCGCCGTGCCCCTTAATATTTCCAACTACTCCTTCCATGCAGAAAGACAACCCCTCTGCCCCCTGGCAGACATACCCCTATGGGAACCAGAATATGCAGATAATCTCACCATCCACCACTGTATAAGCCCAACTCCACCCCGCTCCAGCACACTTCACTGCCTCTGTATCTACACCCCTACCTCCGGCTCTAAGACTTCTACGCAACCGGGACACTTCTTTTAGTGTAATGGCAGTCTTTTCAACTCACTGCCTCTCAACTCCGATACACCCTGAATTCTCGTCACCCTAATCCCACAGTTTACACTTTACAGCATGGCAGAATTTCTTGAGCTCTAACCTCCCTTGCCCTCACGCACAAAAAGGGCTGCTTTCCTTCCCATCATGGTCGGTATCTTTTTAACCACCTCAGCCATTGGGGTAGGGTTTTCGGGAGAAGACTTTAGTCACTCTCTGTAGGCAGTTAAAGATCTCAAAGCCAAACTTGAGAGAGCCCTGACATCCACTGCCAGTTCCCTGGCCTCTCTCCAAAGACAGGTCACTTTGCTAGCTAAAGTCACCCTTCAAAACCGGCGGGCCCTAGATCTGCTTACAGCCGAGAAGGGCGGCACCTGCGTCTTCCTCTGGGAAGAGTGCTGCTATTCCGGCATTGTAGAAACTAACATTACCAAACTCACTGACCTTGCCTCCAGCCTCCACTCTGCTTCCAATTCCAACCCATTCTCTTCAATACTAACAAACCCCCTCCTCACCTGGCTCTGGCCCATTGCAGGCCCCATAATAGTCATTCTTCTTGCCTGTCTCTTCTTACCCTGTATAATAAAGTTCATCAAATCCCAAGTTGGAAAAATCTCTAATCAAGCTTTCAACCAGCTTTTACTCAGGAACTACCAGCTTCTGGCCACAGAAGATCCCTCACCCTCACGTGACCTCCTCACCACACGCTGAGATGGACCCCTCTCTCCACTAGAAACTGTTCCTGGAAACAATGGCCGCAGGCGCCTAGCTCCTGACACCCATATCCTCTTGGCACCATTGGAATCAACAGGTCCTCAACCTATAGTTACAGGGAACCTTCATTGATTTCCAAACCTGAAGAAGTCCACATCTACTCGTCCTTACTGCAGGGAGTCCTATCAACCCTTTCCTCCCAGTCCTCAAGCCCTCACTCCCTTCTCCGCCCCTGTTCAGCAGAAAGCAGCCAGAGAGAAAGCAACGTCCACAAACCCATAGAGGAGAAAGGGGGGAATGAAGGGTCCCCACCAGTAAGATGGCAAACTTCCGGCTTCTCTTCGGGGTCCTCAGTTCCCGCCGGCGCCACCTGAAGCCCAGTCACCTCTCGCCCCCCTCCCAATCCCAGCACCTAGCCAACAGCCACCAGCCCCGTAGAAGTGACACCTCAATCAATTCATGCCCCTTCCTATATAACCCAGCACCTTTCCCTAATAAAGCGGAACTCTGGTGAATTGCTGCTATGTGTCGCTCCTTTCCTTTCAATTGGAAATGAAGAAACAACAATAATGCTATTATTCACAGATGATTGACTGTCAATAAAGGAAACTTAAAAGGATGTACAGAAAAATCAGTAGAATAAGCAAGGTTACTGTTATGAAATCAATATGAAAAATAATTACATTTCTACATCCCAAAGTTTAAAAGTATGACTTTTGAAAGAGCATTTACAAAAAAAGTAAGACCAGCAGTTAGTTAGAACAACTAAAAATACTGTTTCAAAGATTGCAATTTACTAGAGATTGTAAGAAAATAGTAATTCATCTTCCATTTGCCCCATGGTGCCAAGCACGTAAACCGGTGAGAATTATGCCTGGGCTTGCCTGCGGCTTGCTGGGTTTACCCCGCCTTCTCTATAAACATCCTGACCCTCCCACAAGGCAACAGGTGGGGGGTGGGGATCCGCCACAATAAAAGTCACAACCTCTGCACTACGCTGCTTTTTCCCTCTCTCTTTGTCTCTGTCTCTCTGTCCCCCCTCTCCCTCTCCCTCCTCCTCCCCTCCCCCTCTCTCCCAACCCCCTTCTGAGGCAGCCACTCTCTCCTTCAGATAATAAAGTCTCTTGCATAGGCCCGTGTTTCCTGAGTCATTCTGGGTAAGGAGGGTCGGCGAGATACCCTTTCAGAGGTGACTGCTTCCAAGTCCATAAAAATGGGGATCATGTATTCTGTTCAGTGTTTGAACAAAGGCAAGAAAATAGACTGATGGCCAAGATGCTGGGTTTATAGCAAAATGCAGAAGGTGCGTCAGTAAGTAAAAATACAAAATACTGTGTAATATAAGTAGATTTTGTGAAAATAAAGTATAGTCTATTTAATAAAAAGTGTTAGGAAAATTTGCTAACAATTTGAAAAAAAATCATTATACCTTCACAATATACAAAAAATTGTTTATATTAAAAAACAAAATTGAAAAGTATTAGACGTAAATAAGAGAGTATCTTTACAACTTCTTGCTAAGGAAGGCCTTTGTAGGTTTGACAAAATCCTTGAGTCAGAAAGAAACTGATTTGACTACGTAGAAATCGAAAACTTCTTATGACTAAAAACACAATGAACTAAGTTAAATCTTTAAAAAAAAAAAATTCTGGTGTATTCTACACTCTCCATAACACAGTTTTTATTGTCAAGTCGCTCCTTTCTATATGCCCAAAGGGCACTAGGAAGTGCAATCTAAGTACTGGCTTTCACCTGAGTAAAGCAATGTTAATGATTAACACCAGCCAGTGCATATACATTGTACTCATTGTTTTACATTTTCTAGCCATTGACAAATTGAATATCTTTATCTAACTGAGGCAGTATGGGTGTAAATCTATGTATATTCAGTGGGAGTGGTCTAATCCCATTTTTCTCTCAAAGACATTTGAGGAAACCCTGAGACTGACAAAGAAATACAAATAAACTGAGCCTTGTGGATAAAATGAAGATTCCTGTGGCCAATATTCTCATCTGGTCCTGGTTGGCTAGCTCACTACACACATGTGGGCAATATGTTGTTATTGACTCTATGTAAAGAGCCCTGCCCAGTGCTCTGGGTGACATGGTGGCACAGCTGCAAGGTTGCAGGAGAGTAGAGCAGAGGCTGGAGTGGTGGCAGCTGCCGAGGACAGGGACTGGGATGGATATGCCCAGAGGACGGCTGTGCAGACAGAGGGGCCCAGAGGCAGAGACGGGCTTGCTGCATACAGACTTGCTCTGAGTGACCGGGATTTTAGTCATTGACCTGCCACCGTGGAAATTAAGTTGGGTATAACCCTTTCACCCCAAGAATGTTCTACTGTCATTTCTTTGGTCACACTGAATCCATAGTGAACTTGTCCGGGACTGAAATCCATGGCAAGACAGCCTTTAATAGGACTTAGGTATGCTACTAATCAGGCTTTTTACTTTCTCTTCACATATAGGTTAACCCAGGTATGGTTTAACTGGTTGTACTTGAGATTAGCACAACAGGATTATACTGAAGTGATTAAACTGGCATTTTTCACCAATAGTCTTTATATTTCATTCAAGTATCACTTTTCCTACTCTATCTTCCCCAACTCAAGTGGTCATAAATATGTAGATATAGATTTATGATAATGAATATGTTATGCTAATGAGAAGTACAGTGCAGTGGATAAGAGCACAGACTTGGGAGTCATACCACATGGCCTCAAATCCAAGCCACTTATTGGCTGCATGATCTCAGGCAAGTTGATTAACCTTGTTATGACTCACTTTTCTCAAATGTAAAGTGGAGATACTAATGGAAATAACAGTAACTTAAATCAGTATTGTGAGAATTCAGTGTGTTAATATATGCTAAGCATTTAGAACAGTGCCTGGCACAGAGTATTTGACATTATTATGGTTATTATTATTTACACATATAAATAAATGCCTTTATATGTATTTGTTCAAAATGTATGAATGTATGCCTAGTTATCTATCCATCCACCCAATATTTGTTGTATGTCTGTCCTGTAACAGTACCTATACTCAGAACTAAGGACTTTAAAGGTAAAAAAAATCCTCCAGTGTTGGATACTGATAAAGTCAACTGAAGGATCATCTCAGAAGCATCTGTCCTCTTCCACCTTACTCAGCATGGTCACTTGATATCTATGTAAAATAAACTTTTAACCATCTTCTACCACCAAACACTCCTGCTCCTCCCCAGGTTTTCCCACATCTTTACCACTCTTATATCCAGTTGCCCAAAGCCAAAAAGATGTCATCTTTAATTGTTCTTTTCCTCGCACTCCACTATCCAATCCAGTTAAGTCATGTTGGCTCAAATCTCAAAATATATCCCCAGTCCAATCTCCTCTCATCATCTCTAGCATTGCTATAGTCTAAGCCATTGTTTCCTTCTGTCCATACTATTGCAAGATCCTATCAACTGACTTTCATACTTCTACTCTTGCTGCCTCCCAGCTATCCTCAACAGAGCTAATAAGCTACTTCCTATATCCTCCCACCTACTCAAAGGCCTCCAGTGACTTTCAGTCACACTAGAATAAATCCAAATTCCTTATCTTGGCTTATAAAGCACTACCTGAGGTCTGGAAGCTTGTTACTTCTCAGGTGGCACTTTCTACCACTTTCCTCCTTCCTTACTTTAGCTATACTAGTCATCTTTATATTCTTTGAATGTGGCATGATTCTTCTAGTCCCAAAGTTTCTGTATTTGCTCTTTCCTCTGCCTGTAATGCTCTTTGTCAGAGCTTCCCATGACTCAGTCCATTCCATTACTCATGCTGTCTCTTCAAATGACACCTCAGCAAAACCTTTTCTGATCTTGGCTAAGACAGTCTTAATTCTCACTTATTGGCTACTCCCAACTCAGCTCTATTTTCCTCATAGTACTGATAACTACTTGAA
This sequence comes from Manis javanica, assembly GCF_040802235.1. Lineage (NCBI taxonomy): Eukaryota > Metazoa > Chordata > Mammalia > Pholidota > Manidae > Manis > Manis javanica. The sequence goes on along the minus strand of NC_133164.1, from coordinate 58,252,380 downwards.
ATTATATTATGTATCCATTTGTTTGTTTATTAACTGTCTCCCATGCTAGAAGGAAAGCTGAGGGAAGGTATGGGTTTTACCTATCTTGTTCACAACAGTCCCCAATGTCTACATTGCTTAGCACACAGGGATTCAATAAACATCTATTAAATAAATGAAATGAGTAGGTTGAAATGTTCAAAGTTCTCTGAGGTTAACTCTACCTTCAAGTGAGGATAAGACTAAAAATAGAAGTTTCTTAGTTATATATACCCTAGATCCTTTAAAATATTTACTCCTTTCCCTTATGTTTCTTACCTTAAGCCTTAGTCAACACAGTATGTATACCTTAGATATAAGGAAAGTAAAAACATGTAAATTATTTCAGAATGCCTATTATTTAGAAGACTTCTTTTCAAAGTTAAGTGCAGTAGTGTACAGTGGAGTTGTTAGGTAACCTGGAGTAGAACTGAAAAATATTTTCATCTGTGAAATATTATCCACTAAACATCAAACATTTACTGAATACTTAGTATGTATCAGGGACTGGGTACAGATAAGGTTCCTACCCATATGGTGCTTATAGTCTGATGGGAAGAGGCAGGCAATAAACAAGCAAGGAAATAAGTATGTAATGACAAATTCAGAAAAAAATTATGAACAGAACAGAGTTCCCTCATGGAGAATAAAGAGGGAAACCCATGTAGATGGGGTGGTTCAAGCCAGACATATCTGAGAAGGGAACACAGATACTGAGACTAGTAGAGTGAGAGGAGTAGGGGGCAGAGGTCTCCCAAGATCAAAATGCATATGCTGAGAAACTGTGTTATTTTAGGAAATGAAGAGGCCACTGGTACTTTAAGGTGGTGGCAGAGTGGTAGGGAGGTTGCAAGAGAAGAAAGGTAGCTGCCTGATTATGCAGAATCCTAAAGATCATGCCAAAGAAATTTGTATATTCTAAGAGAAAAGGAATATCTATTACAACAGAAAGGATAGGATAGAGATTTTTCCTGTCATAAATCACCAATATAGAGATAGACAGTTGAATTGTGTCCTGTTCCTTTTTATATTTGTAGCACAACTAGTGTCCTACAAATACTTGAATGGTTTACTGTGCTGCTTTCAGAAATGTATTTCAGGTGACAGAGCCATAATCTATACTGCCTTAGCCTGTTACAAGTAATACAATTTCTTATCAGTTTCCAACTTCCTAGCTCCAACATGTGTGAGGAATACACCAAGCAGCTGTTATGGCAGGTCCAGTGATAGCAAACAACTTTGGAGTTAAAAGCATATAACTCAGGAATTAACTCTATTGTTCTGAAATTAAAAAAAGAAAAGTCTAATATTTACATAATTTACTTAAGTCTTTAACTTTATCATAAGCAGAACTGAAAATAAGAAATTATCCACCTACTCTGGGTTATTTTTATTTCAACAGAAGTAGTTATCAACAAAGATGTCTTTCAGCCTATCTTCTTTCCAAAAAAAAAGTCTACAAGCAGTATAAAACAGGGCCAGGACTAGGGGAAAGCAAGAGAGCTGTCTAGCATGCAAAACTTAAGGAGGCATTCACTTGTACTTATATGACCCTAGTATACAATTTACCCTCTGGGGCACTGGACACTTAATTGATCATGAAAGTAAGTCAATTTGAGAATAGTTGGCAAAAAAAATGATGTATCTATTGCTTCATGGTTTGCTTAGACAAGAATTAGAGCACTTTTAGTTTACAGAGGTTTTTTTCAAAATACATTATTTCATATAATCCTCAAAATAAGTCTGTAAATTGTTATCATTGATTTTATGGATCAGAAAGCAGCTCTTTTAGTCAATTATGACTGAGTATTATATTATACACTAAAAATACTTTGTGAGTGTGGGACAGTAACATTTGAGATTTATAAATATATAAACCTCTTTTAAGCGATTTTAAAAAAAACCAAATGAATAGCTCACTAGAACTAGTTAAGTATTAAAATATTATTTATGACTCTTAAATTTAAAACATGTTGTTAATTTAACTATTATTTTCCATCTTTATTCAAAGGATTTACTGAACAAGAAATCTATATTAATATGTTATTAACAATACTACTACCACTTGGTAAATGCTTGTTATATGTATGCGTTTAATTTTCACAAAAACCCTGTGATGTAGGTATACTGTCCACACTTTACAGATAGGGAAAATGAGGCTAATAAGTGGCAAAACAGGAGTTTGAACTTAGGCATCCTGGCTCTAGAGTCTGAGTTCTTACTCACTATGATAGGAACAAAACAAGTAAGTGAATCAGTTTTACCGAGGCTAATCATGGCCTTACACACTATTTAATAAAGCCAAATGTTCTTGATAACCACTCTTCTGGCAGAAAACAACACAAAGTCATAATTTGTTCAGAGATGACTTATCTATGACTTTTACAATATTTGCTTACTATATAATTTACCACAGAGTTTATATAAACTATAATTTTCCCTTCCAGGATAACTGTTTAGTAAATACCAAAAATGTGTATTGATAAACTATGAATCTTTTGACAGTGCTAGACTGAACAATGTTTAAGAATTTTCTTTGAAAGACAAATTAGTTAAGTATTAGAAATTAAGCAAAAGAAGCCCAAACTTCTAACCAGATTTTCATTAAAGACAATATTCATTGGAAGACAATTTTTTAAGTCTCACAAAACAGTGATCCTTTTGCTAAATTATGAACTAAAAGATGTTTTTAAGAACTTGAAAACTTTAAGTAGTAATGTTACATCAATCACGTGCAACTTTACATAAATATTTCACACTTTGTACCTTAAAATGAATTTAAAAAACTATTTTCTAAATTGGTATATTTTTCAAAATTCTCAAAAAGAAAGAGAGGTATACCAATTTGGGAAGATCCTACATTCTCTATTTCAAATTAAGTTATGTTGTGGTAGTGGGTTTTTCAAAAGTATTTTTTAAAGAGTAACTTATGCAATGTTATATTTTGCATTTTTAAAAATTTATTTTATTTTATTTTATTTTGTTATCATTAATCTACAATTACATGAAGAACATTATGTTTACTAGGCTCTCCCCTACCCCAAGTCCCCCCCACAAACCCCATTACAGTCACTGTCCATCAGCATAGCAAAATGTTGTAGAATCACTACTTGTCTTCTCTGTGTTGCAAAGCCCTCTCTTTTCCCCTACCCCCCACATTATACATGCTAATCATAATACCCCCTTTCTTCTTCCCCACGTTATCCCTCCCTACCCTCCCATTCTCCCCATCTCTTTCCCTTTGGTAATTGTTAGTCCATTCTTGGGTTCTGTGATTCTGCTGCTGTTTTGTTCCTTCAGTTTTTCTTTTGTTCTTATACTCCACAGATGATTGAAATCATTTGGTATTTCTCTTTCTCCGCTTGGCTTATTTCACTGAGCATAATACCCTCTAGCTCCATCCATGTTGTTGCAAATGGTAGGATTTGTTTTCTTCTTATGGCTGAATAATATTCCATTGTGTATATGTACCACATCTTCTTTATCCATTCATCTACTGATAGACACTTAGGTTGCTTCCATTTCTTGGCTATTGTAAATAGTGCTGCAATAAACATAGGAGTGCATCTGTCTTTTTCAAACTGGAGTGCTGCATCCTTAGGGTAAATTACTAGAAGTGGAATTCCTGGGTCAAATGGTAAGTCTATTTTGAGCATTTTGAGGAACCTCCATATTGCTTTCCACAATGGTTGAACTAATTTACATTCCCACCAGAAGTGTAGGAGGGTTCCCCTTTCTCCACAATCTCGCCAACATTTGTTGTTGTTTGTCTTTTGGATGGCAGCCATCCTTACTGGTGTGAGGTGATATCTCATTGTGGTTTTAATTTGCATTTCTCTGATAACTAGCAATGTGGTGCATCTTTTCATGTGTCTGTTGGCCATCTGAATTTCTTCTTTGGAAAACTGTCTGTTCAGCTCCTCTGCCCATTTTTTAATTGGATTATTTACTTTTTGTTCGTTGAGGTGTGTAAGCTCTTTATATATTTTGGATGTCAAGCCTTTATCGGATCTGTCATTTACGAATATATTCTCCCATACTGTAGGGTACCTTTTTGTTCTATTGATCGTGTCCTTTGCTGTACAGAAGCTTTTCAGCTTGATATAGTCCCACTTGTTCATTTTTGCTTTTGTTTTCCTTGCCTGGGGAGATATATTCATGAAGAAGTCACTCATGTTTATGTCCAAGAGATTTTTGCCTATGTTTTTTTCTAAGAGTTTTATGGTTTCATGACTTACATTCAGGTCTTTGATCCATTTTGAATTTACTTTTGTGTATGGGGTTAGACAGTGATCAGTTTCATTCTCGTACACGCAGCTGTCCAATTTTGCCAGCACCATTTGTTGAAGAGACTGTCATTTCCCCATTGTATGTCCATGGCTCCTTTATCGAATGTTAATTGACCATATATGTTTGGGTTAATGTCTGGAGTCTCTAATCTGTTCCACTGGTCTGTGGTTCTCTTCTTATGCCAGTACCAAATTGTCTTGATTACTATGCCTTTGTAGTAGAGCTTGAAGTTGGGGAGTGAGATCCCCACCACTTTATTCTTCTTTCTCAGTATTGCGCATTTTTATGTTAATTTAAAAATATTGTTTGAAAACAGAAATAAACTCACAGACACAGAGAAGAGAATGGTGGTTGTCATGGAGAAAGGTGGGAAGGGATGGGTGAAATAGGTAAGGGGATAGAGATCACAAAATTCCAATTGTAAACTAGCCATGGGGATGGAAGTAGAGTATAGGGAATATTATAATATTTTTGTATATTGACAGATAGTAACTACACTTTTTGGGGTAAGCATTTAAAAATGTAGATAACTACTGAATAACTACATTGTATACCTAAAACAAACATAATACTGTATACCAATTGCACTTCAATAAAAAATAAAAAAGCAGGAGAAAAAAGATGACAGAGTAGGAAGGCAAGGGGGAAACCTCCCACACACACACCAGGGAAGCACCTACAGCAAATACAATTGACCCTGAGGGCAACCTGAAGACTGCAGGACAGAGCACCTGCACCAGGTGAACAGAAGCCCACACAGGGAAGGGTACAGTGACAGAGCCATGATCGATCAGGACCCAAGCACTTCCTACCTCCCAGCCCACAAATGGGAGGGAAAGGAATGGAGCAGAGAGGGAATAGGAATCCAGGAACTCTGCATACCTGGCCCTGGAGATCTGCTCTGGGAAAGTGAATCCACAGTACATTAGGTTTCGGTGATTAGTGGGTCTGGTGCCAGGGAGAGTTAAGGCACTCTGGGAGGCTGAGAATCCTGCTGCTTGTGGAGGACAGGCAAGCTCTGTGGGTCCCACTGAGACCCAACACAGAGGTGGCAGTTCAAAAGATTTACCAGCAGTGGGAAGGGGGTTGAATGGGTTCTCTCCACAGGAGAAAGGGCAGATGGATGATGATTCCTCTGACTTCCCTCAGCCCAACTAGTTGGGCAATTGCAGGAGCCCCAAACACTCCATTCTGCTCACTGGCAGCTCAGCCCCAAGGTGCTTCCCTGCTCACCTGCCCACCTACTTGTCAGCCTGGCAATGTCACCATTGCTGGAGGGCAGGCAGAGGGTGGCTCCACACACAAGGATCCCAGCAGAAGCCACTGCTCTGATCACAAAGGGCCAACTAAGGCAAACTGCTGGCTTCAGCAGACTGAGAGGGACCACTGCTGGAAGACAGACAGAAAAGTGGCCCTGCCCATTGCCAACCAACAGCAATTTGGGCTCCAACACAAGGGAGAACCGGACACTGGGGAGTAAAGAGTCTTGAGCTTCTGGGCACCACAGGACACCTTCATCATAAAGCCATTACATTCTAGACCAGGAAGCATAGCAGATCCATCTGATACAAAGGAAGAAACAGAAATACTGACAAAATAAGGAGGCAGAGGGATATGTTCCAAATGAAATCACAGATTAGGACACAAGAAAGAGGGCTAAATGAAATGAAGCTCACCAATCTTCTTGATAAAGATTTCAAAGTAAGAGTCACAAATATGCTCACTGATCTGCAGAAATGTATTAAAGATATCAGGGAGAACTTCAACAAAGAGTTACAAGAGTTGAAGAATACAATAACTGAAATGAAACACACGATGGAGGGAATGAATAATAGATTGCTACAAGTAGAGGGGACAATGAATGAGATGGAAATTGGGCAACAGGAAAACTGAGGAACAGCAAGAAAAAAGAATCTGTAGAAATGAGAGGATGCTGAGAGAGCTGTGTGACAACTCCAAACTAACAATATTTGTCTGATATGGGTACCAGAGGAGAAGAAAGAGACAAAGGAATAGAAAGTCTCTTTGAAGAAATAATTGCTGAAAACTTACCCAATCTGGGGAAGGAATTAGAAACCCAGGTCCTGGAAACTCAGAGAACCCCTAACAAAAGGAACTCCAGGAAGACAACACCAAGATATAAAAAATGAAAATAACAAAAAGTAACAATAAAGAGAGGGTACTGAAAGTAGCTAGAGAGAGGCAAAACATTTTTTATAAGGGAAACCCCATCAGGCTATTAGCAGACTTCTAATCAGAAACTTTACAGGCCAGAAGGGAATGGCATGAAACAGTTTATGTTCTGAAACAAAATGACCTTCAACCAAGAATCCTCTACCCAGCAAGGCTATCATTCAAAATTGAAGGAGAGATTAAAAGTTTCCCAGGTAAATGAGAGCTAAAGTAATTCACCACCACTAAACTAGCCTTATAGGATGTTAAAGTGACTTCTGTAGATGGAAATGTTTTTAAGCCTAAATATATTTCATCAGTGAAAATAAACCCAAAGTAAAGGTAGAAGACCAATTGCTTACCAAGTATGAAGTTAAAATAACAGAACCAAAGTAATAAAATTGACTATACAAAACATCAGTCAAGAGGTACACAAAAAATGTAGATTATGACATCTAATATATAAGGTGTGGAAGAGAAAGAATAAAAATGAAGTACTTTTAGACTGTCTTTGAAATAGAACAACCATCAACTTAACATAGACTGTTATATATTTAGGAAACTATCTATGAACATTATGATAAGCACAAACCTAAAGCCTATAACAGACACACAAAAAATTAAAAAAGAGATATCCAATCACAACACTAAAGAAAACCATCAAATAACAAGAGATAAGTATAAGAGAGGAAGAAAGGAATGGAAAGGAACAACAACAACAAAAAACCAGGAGAACAATTAATAAAATGGCAATAAGTACACACCTATTAATAACTACCTTAAATGTAAATGTACTGAATGCACCAATCAAAAGACAAAGGGTGGCAGAATGGCAAAGAAATAAGATCCATCTGTATGCTGTCAACAAGAGACTCATTTCAGACCTAAAGACATACACAGACTGAAAGTGAAGGGATGGAAAAAGATATTTTATGCAAATAATAGGGAGAAAAAAAGCAGGAGTAGCAGTACTTATATCAGACAAAATAGAATTCAAAACAAAAACAGTAACAAGAGACAAAGAAGGACACATAATGATATAAGGATCAGTCCAACAAGATGATATAACCATTGTAAATATCTATGTACCCAACATAAGAGCACCTAAATATGTTAAACAAATACTAACAGATCTAAGAGGAGAAACAGATTGAAACTCAATTATATTAGGGAACTTAAACACATCACTTACATCAATGGACAGATTCTACAGACAGGAAATAGACACACTAAAGACAGGACAACACACTAGAGCACATTAACAGACATATACAGAATATTCTTCCCAAAAGCAGCAGGATTCACATTTTTCTAAGGTGCACATGGAATGTTATTCAGAATATATCTCATACTAGGCCATAAAGAGAGACTCAATAAATTCAAAAAGATTGAAACTCTATTAAGCAATTTTTCAGACCACAATAGTATGAATCTAGACATAAATTACACAAAGAAAACAAAAAACCCCACAAACATATGGAGGCTAAACAACATGCTTCTAAATAATAAATGGATCAATGAAATCAAGTAATACATGGAGACAAATGAAAACAAAAATACAACAGTTCAGAATTTGTGGAACAGTGCAAAAGCAGTTCTCAGAGGGAAGTACACAGCAATAGAATCCTACCTCAAGAAACAAGAACAATCCCAAATAAACAGTCAGAACTCTCAACTAAAGAAACTAGAAAAAGAACAAATGAAACCCAAAGTTAGTAGAAGGAGGGACATAATAAAGGTCAGAGCAGAAATAAAATAGAGAATAAAACAATAGAAAAAAATCAATGACAGAGCAGAAATAAAATAGAGAATAAAACAATAGAAAAAAATCAATGAAACTATAAGTACTGGTTCTTCAAGAAGATAAACAAAATAGGCAAGACTTATCAAGAAAAAGGACACAAACAAAATCAGAAAGGCAAAAGGAATAGTCACAACTGACACCACAGAAATATAAACAGTTATTTGAGAATTCCATGAAAAAATTACATGCCAATAAATTGGACAACCTAGAAGAAATGGACAAATTCCTAGAGAAGTACAACTTTTCAAGACTGATCCAAAAAGAAACAGAAAATCTGAATAGACCAATTACCAGTAACAAAATTGAATTGGTATTAAAAAAACTCCCAACAAAACTCCAGAACCAGAAGGCTTTACAGCTTAATTCTAGCAAACATTTAGAGTTAATACCATATCCTTGAAGTATTCCAAAAAGTAGAAAAGGAGGGAAGACTTCCAAACTCATTCTATGAGGCCAGCATCACTCTAATAACAAAACTAGGCAAAGACAGTACTAGGAAAAGAAATTTATAGACCAATATTCCTGATAAACGTAGATGAAAAAATCCTCAACAGAATATTCACAAATGGAATTCAGAAATACATCAAAAGAATCATTCATCAAGACCAAGTAAGATTTATTCCAGGGATGCAGGTGATGGTACCATATTCATCAATCAGTGCGATATACCACTTAACAAAAGGAAAAAACCATATGATCATCTCAGTGCATGCTGAAAAAGCATTTGACAAAATGCAACTTCCATTCATGATAAAAACTCTCAACAAAATGGGTACAGAGAGAACATACCTCAACATAAAAAGGGGCATATAGGACAAACCCACAGCCAACATCATACTTAATGGTGAAAACCTGAAAGCTTTTCCTCTAAGATCAGGAACAAGACAAGGATGTTCACTCTCCACTTTCATTCAACATAGTACTGGAGGTCCTAGCTACAGCATTCAGACAAGATTCAGAGATAAAAGGCATCCATCCAATTTGGTAAGGAAGAAGTAAAACTGTCACTATTTGCAGATTATGTGATATTACATATAGAAAACCCTAAAAATTCTACCAAAAAATTATTAGAACTAATAACTGGATTCAGAAAAGTTGCAGGAAAGAAACTTAATACACAGAAATCAGTTGCATTCCTATGTACTAACAATTAACTAGCAGAAAGAGAAGTCAGAAAAACAACTCAATTTACAATTGCATGAAGAAGAATAAAATACCTAGGAATAAACCTAACCAAGAAGGTAGAAGATCTATACTTTGAAATCTGTAAGACACTCATGAGAGAAATTGAAGAAGATGCAAATAAATAGAAATCTATCTCATGCTCATGGATAGGAAAATTACTATTGTCAAAATGGCCATTCTGTCCAAAGCAATTCACAGATTCCATGCAATCCCTGTCAAAATACCAACAGCATTTTTCAATGAACTAGAACAAATAATCCTAAAATTCATATGGAATCACAAAAGACCCCAAATAGCCAAAGCAATGCTGTGAAAGAACAACAAAGCTGGGGTTATGACACTCCCTGACTTCAAGTTATATCACAAAGCTGTAATATATGGTACTGGCACAAGAACAGACTCACAGATCAATGGAACAGAACAGAGAGCCAAGATACAAACCCATGAATACAGTCAATTAATATATGATAAAGGAGCCATGAATATACAATGGAAAAAAGATAGTCTCTTTGATTACTTGTTTGGGAAAACTGGACAGCTACATGCAAGAGATTGAAACTGGATTACTGTCTAACTCCATACACAAAAGTAAACTTGACAAGTAAACTTCAAGTAAACTTGAAAAGTAAACATGAATGTAACACATGAAACAATAAAACTCTTAGAAGAAAGTATAGGTAAAAATCTCAAACATAAGCATGAGCAATTTTTTTCTGGACACACCTCCTCAGGCAAGAGAAATAAAATAAAAAATGAACAAGTAGGACTATATCAAACTAAAAAGTTTTTGTACAGCAAAGGACACCATCAGCAGAACAAAAAGGCATCCTACAGTATGAGAGAATATATTCATAAATGTCTCATCTGATATATAATGAACTCATACATCAAAAAAACTAATAACTTGATTAATAAATAGGCAGAGGACCTGAACAGGTAATTTTTCCGAAGAAGAAATATAGATGGCCAAGAAGCTCCACATCGCTAATCATCAAGGAAATGCAAATCAAAACCACAATGAGATCAGTTAGAATGGTCACTATCCAGAGGACCAGAACAACAAGTGTTGTCACGTGAGGATGTCGAGAAAAGTGAACCTCCTACACTATTGGTGGGAATGTAAACTGGTGCAGCCACTGTGGAAAACAGTATGGAGGTTCCTCAAAAAACTAAAAATGTGAATCCCATATGACCCAGTAATTCTTCTTCCAGGAATTTACCCTAAGAAAACAAACCCCTAACTTGAGAAAATATATGCATTATTTACTAGCCAAGATATGGAGGCAATCAAAGTGTCAATGATGAATGAATAAAGAAGATGTGGCCATAAAAAAGAAAGAAATTTTGCCACTTGTGACAACATGGATGGATGGACCTGGAGGGTATTATGCTAAGTGAAATAAGCCAGGTGGAGAAAGACAAACACCATATGATTTCACTTATTTGTGGAACCTAAAAACAAAACAAAATTAAATGAACAAAACAGCAGTAAATTCATAGACACTGCGAAGCGGTTACCATGGGTAGGGGTTGAGGTGGGTGAGTGGGGGAGGGTGTGGGAGATAAAGGGAGATAAGAATTCTCAATCATAATGTAAGTTGGCCACAGGGATGATATTACAGCATAGAGTATACAGCCAATGATTCTGTAACATTGTCCTATGTTGGCAGTAACTGCACTAGTTGAGGTGAGGATTTAATAATATGTTGAACCACTTATTAATCAGGTTATTAGTTTTTTTGGTGTTGAGGCATATGAGTTCATTATATATCAGATGAGACATTTATGAATATATTCTCCCATACTGTAGGCAAACTGACAATGGGCAACAGTGGTGACTGTTGAACTACTGTGCTGTATACTTGAAACCAATATAAGATTATATATACACTATACTTCAATAAAAAAAAGACAAAAAATAAAAAAGTGGGTCAGCAGGAAAAAATAAAAATATTGTTTAAAGAAAGGAAACTTTAACTCAGAATTAGCCAAGATTTCTAAAACTGGGTCAGGATTTACTTGAGGATGTCTGACATAGTTGCTCTTGGGTGGGTAGCTCCAAGGAAGATTACAAAATTAATGCAATTAAAATAAGATTACCACAGTTCTGAAGGAAGTATTACAGAAGTTGAAAGTTCACTCCCATCAGCACTATCTTCAACAGCCACGGCAAGGGTACCCAATGAAGGCTTCCTCCTAATTGTGTTAGTAAAACTGTTGAAGAGTCATTATTTGTAGAACTTACTCTAACTACTACAGGAAAAATTCCTAACCCAAAAAGTAGATCTTATTCTAACTGAACTGATGAGACAATAATATTTATTAAAAAAAGCTGCAAAATGAATAAAAACTAATACAGTAGGAGGAATTAATACTATGAAGGGAATGAATATAGTGTGAGAAACAGACATTAAAAGAGGAACAGGGTATGAAAGTTTGTGAAAGGAAGCTAACAGGTCTGAATATGATCAAAGACAGGATGTCTGCCAAATCTTGAAGGAAGAGAGGGGTAAAACTAAACAGAGGAACACAAGAAGGATGGTTGGAGTTCAAAGGTGAAGAATAAACATGCTTGCTATGCTGAAGCAAGCAATCATCCAATTATCTTTTAATTATGCTGATCACTAGGTTTGTAAAGAAGTAAACAGCAAACACACACAAAATCTCATGATTAAATGCTCATAATTAAAGTCATTTTTCTCAAATAATTTCTGCTTCTTAACCAGAGCCTCTATATCAGAGAACCAAAAACCACCAGATTTTTGCCTGTGGGAACCTAAATAGTCCTCTTTACCTATCTACGTTATTCCATGACAGCAAACATTGTGTCAGGTTTAACCTATTTTCAGTACCAAAGTTTTTGTCAAAAATTTTCTAATTTTTGTAAGTTTGTGTTCATTGTTTATTTTCTCTTCATTCTTTTTGCACACTGTCAGGCTTTTTAACCATGTTTCCATGTTGTTGTCTTCCCCTACAGTTAGCTCCACTCCTGACAATTCCATCTATCATTTGTTCATTCACTCATCCATAGAGCAAATCTCACTCTATGGTAGGCACTATGGAGGCACAGCAAGGAAACAGCAAGAGATAAGCTCATTGAAGGATTTCAAGCAGTAACTATCAGGCTCTAGATGGGACTTTCATAGAGCTTTTAAAATAAAATCCCAGTGCCTATCACGTAATGGACACTCAATAAGTATTTTTAGAACATTATACAACATAACCATATCATGGGTTAAATACAGAAAAACAGAGAAGAAAGTTGAAATGATTTGCTTTCTAACTGACACTAAATATTAACTGGTAGCCAGCTTCAAGATCACCCCAACAATCCCTGCCATGGAGTATTTACACCCTTGTGTAGACCCTTCCTGTATTGTACCAGAGGAGTCTATATGGTCAATGGCATATGCTGGAGTGATGGCATGTCACTTCTGAGATTAGCTGATAAAAACCTGCAGTTCCCATTTTAGGTACTCCCTCACTCTAGAATCTCTTGCTCTGATAGAAAACCACTGCCATGTAGTAAGAAGTGATTGGAGAGGTCTATATGGCAAACAGAACCTCTGGCTAACTGCTAGTCAACAAGTAAGGCCGACCAACACCCATGAGTGTTCTTGGGAGCAGATTCTTCAACTCCAGCAAAGGCTTAAACTGACTGCAGCCTTAGTTAACAACTTGAGGATCTTTCCTGAGAGGACTGGAGCCAAAACCACATAGCCAAGCCACTCCCAGATTACTGATCTTCATAAATCATCTGAGATAATAAAGTTGTTTTAAGTTGCTACATTTTGAGGTTATTTCTTACATAGCAATAGACAACTAAAACAGCAACTGATTTTTTCTAAACTATAAAAAAAAGATTTAATGGAATATTAAACTTCTGAAGATTATCTATTTAGAGCATTGTTTCCATCCAGGATTCAAAGAGCAGTTTACTCTTGGACTCAAGACAAGCTGTCTCCTGTCATTATTTATCTATTTAAATTAACTGTTAGCATAATCACTCTCTGGACAACACTCTATTTTGCCACTTAATTTTGTGAAGGAAACCAGACTCTGTCAGCAAGATTAATATAAATACCACTGAACAAATAATATGGACAGAAAAAGAAGCTGTAAGTCTGCTGTACATGATCTTTCATAAATAACATGCATTTCTAAAGCAAGAATGAACTTCTCCAGAGAGAAAATGACTTAAAGGTGATCAAGTTGAGGTGTTCCTAAAAGAGATTCTTATTATTTAAGTAAGTACAAGGCCTCTAGTGCTAGTAGAAAAATTAGTAATAGGAGAAGTGGAAGACAGAAATTGCTACTGTTTTCTAGGTATTTTAAGGAATATTACTGGACCTATATTACAGTAAATGTTTTTGTACTACCCCAAGCCAAATCATTATGAGACTATTTCACCTTGCAAAATGAAACTAGAACAGAAAATAGAAAATCTGGGGCAGGCCTTGAGCCTTCTGACAGTTCTTTCACATTTTAATTCACTACTTCTTTAATATTGACAACCCTGCTGAATCTCTTGCCAATATATATGGTGACTGAGCCACTATCATAGCTTTAATTTTAACTACACTATTCCTAAATCTACTTTTCTGACTAAAACTACTCTTTACAGTTTCAGATTCATTGTTTTCAACTAGATACCCTAGATCGTCACATAGATATGTGGCAAACATCTCAAATATTAACATGTTCAACCATTAATATGAACTCATTGTTCTTATCACTAATCAGCTGTAACTCCTTCAATATTCTCCTTGATTAATTGTGTTATCAACCACCTAAGCACCCATAGTACAAACCTTAAGAATTACTCTCAGTTCCATCAAGGCACTTAAACTTTTGATTCATGCTTTTACTTTTAACATATTTGTGTCTTTATATTTAAAATTGGTTTCTTATAGATAGCATAGAGTTGGGTCTTTCTTTTACTTCACTTTGATAGATTAAATCTCTGCCTTTAAATTGTGGTGTTTTGACCACTTATATTTAATGTGATTACTGATTCAAACAGTTTAAATCATACATCTATTTGTCCCATTTCTTCTTTGTTCCCTTTTTGACAAAGGTGCAAATCACTGGAAAAAGGACAGGCTTTACAACAAATGGTGAACAACAGAATATCCATAGGCCAAAAAAAGAACCTTGACCTAAATCTCAAACCTTTTGTAAAAATAAAATGAAAATGGGCGGAGCCAGGATGGGGGCATGAGTAGAGCAGTGGAAATCTCCTCCCAAAATCACATATATCTATGAAAATATAACAAAGACAACTCTTACTAAAATAGAGACCAGAGGACACAGGACAACATCCAGATCACATCCACACCTGCAAGAACCCAGCGCCTTGCAAAGGGGGTAAGATACAAACCCCGGCCTGCGGGTCCCAAGCACCCCTCCCTCCAGCTCCCGGCGGGAGGAGAGAGGTCTGAGTGGGAGGGAGAAGGTGCCTAGGACTGCTGAACACCCAGACCCAGCCATCTGGACCAGAGCGCAGACACAGTGCATGCGTGGGGCCCTGGATACTAGGGAAACAGGGCAGCAAGAACAGTGAGCGGGTACTGGAGGCTGGCGGCGGAGGACAAAAGAAAAGTGAGCGGCCATCTTTTTTTTTTTTTTTTTTTTGGTTGTTGCTGTTTTGTTGTGGTGAGTGCTTTTTGGAAGTCTTAAAGGGACAGGGACCCCAATACTAGGGAAACAGGGCAGCAAGACCAGTGAGCGGGTGTCGGAGACAGGCGCCAGAGAACAAAAGAAATGCGAGTGGCCACATTTTTTTCTTTTTTCTTGTTGTTTTGTTTTGTTTTGGCGAGTGCTTTTTGGAAGTCTTAAAGGGCTAGGGGCCCCAATACTAGGGAAACAGGGCAGCAAGTCTGGTGAGTGGGTGCCAGAGGCTGGTGCTGGAGAATAAAGAAAAATGAGCGGCCACTATTTTTTTTTTTTTTTTTTTGTGGTCGTTTTGTTTTGCCGGGTGGTTTTTGGAAGTTTTAAAGGGGCAGGGTAGGAAACTTAGCCCAGAGGTAGGGAATCCCGGGATCTCTGGGCACTCTAATCCCCTGGGCTGCAGGGAGCACGGAGGCCCTTACGGAGATAAATAGCCTCCCGGCCACTCCCCCTCCAACGCAACTCCAACACTTTGGAGCAGCAGCCTGAGCCAGGTCACGCCCACAGCAACAGCAGAGATAAACTTCATAGCAGCCCGGCAGGAAGCAGAAGCCCTGTCTGTACACAGCTCCCCACCACAAGCCACTAGAGCTCGCTATTCTACCAGGAAAGGAAGGCAACAAACCAACAAGAAGGGAAGTTCTTCCAGCCGTCACTCATCCCAGCTCTACAAACTATTCCTATCACCATGAAAAGACAAAATTACAGGCAAACCAAGATCACAGACACATCAGAGAAGGAGACAGACCTAAGAAGTCTTCCTGACAAAGAATTCAAAACAAAAATCATAAACATGCTGACAGAGATGCAGAGAAATACATAAGAGAAATGGGATGAAGTCTGGAGGGAGATCACAGATGCCAGAAAAGAGATTACAGAAATGAAACAAACTCTGGAAGGATTTATAAGCAGAATGGATAAGATGTAAGAGGCCATTGATGGAATTGAAACCAGAGAACAGGAACGCATAGAAGCTGACATAGAGAGAGATAAAAGGATCTCCAGGAATGAAACAATATTAAGAGAACTGTGTGACCAATCCAAAAGGACACAATATCCGTATTATAGGGGTACCAGAAGAAGAAGAGAGAGGAAAAGGGACAGAAAGTATCTTGGAAGAAATCATTGCTGAAAACTTCCCCAAACTGGGGGAGGAAATAATCGAATAGACCACGGAAATACACAGAACCCCCAACAGAAAGGATCCAAGGAGGACAACACCAAGACACATAATAATTCAAATGGCAAAGATCAAGGACAAGGAAAGAGTTTTAAAGGCAGCTAGAGAGAAAAAGGTCACCTATAAAGGAAAATCCTTCAGGCTAACATCAGACTTCTCGACAGGAACCCTACAGGCCAGAAGAGAATGGCACAATATATTTAATGCAATGAAACAGAAGGGCCTTGAACCAAGGATACTGTATCCAGCACGACTATCATTTAAATATGATGGCAGGATTAAACAATTCCCAGACAAGCAAAAGCTGAGGGAATTTGCTTCCCACAAACCACCTCTACAGGGCATCTTACAGGGACTGCTCTAGATGGGAGCACTCCTAGAAAGAGCACAGAACAAAACACCCAACATATGAAGAATGGAGGAGGAGGAATAAGAAGGGAGAGAAGAAAAGAATCTCCACACAGTGTATATAACAGCTCAATAAGCGAGCTAAGTTAGGCGGTAAGATACTAAAGAGGCTAACCTTGAACCTTTGGTAACCACAAATCTAAAGCCTGCAATGGCAATGAGTACATATCTTTCAATAGTCACCCTAAATGTAAATGGCCTTAATGCACCAATCAAAAGACACAGAGTAACAGAATGGATAAAAAAGCAAGACCCATCTATATGCTGCTTACAAGAAACTCACCTCAAACCGAAAGACATGCACAGACTAAAAGTCAAGGGATGGAAAAACATATTTCAGGCAAACAACAGTGAGAAGAAAGCAGGGGTTGCAGTACTAATATCAGACAAAATAGACTTCAAAACAAAGAAAGTAACAAGAGATAAAGAAGGACACTACATAATGATAAAGAGCTCAGTCCAACAAGAGGATATAACCATTCTAAATATATATGCACCCAACACAGGAGCACCAGCATATGTGAAACAAATACTAACAGAACTAAAGGGGGAAATAGACTGCAATGCATTCATTTTAGGAGACTTCAACACACCAGTCACCCTAAAAGATAGATCCACCAGGCAGAAAATAAGTAAGGACACAGAAGCACTGAACAACACAGTACAGCAGATGGACCTAATAGACATCTATAGAACTCTACATCCAAAAGCAACAGGATATACATTCTTCTCAAGTGCACACAGGACATTCTCCAGAATAGACCACATACTAGCACACAAAAAGAGCCTCAGCAAAATCCAAAATATTGAAATTCTACCCACCAATTTTTCAGACCACAAAGGTATAAAAGTAGAAATAAATTCTACAAAGAAAACAAAAAGGATCACAAACACATGGAGGCTTAACAACATGCTCCTAAATAATCAATGGATCAACGAACAAATTAAAATAGAGATCAAGGAATCTATAGAAACAAATGACAACAACAATACAAACCCCCAACTTCTGTGGGATGCAGCGAAAGCAGTCTTAAGAGGAAATTATATAGCGATCCAGGCACATCTGAAGAAGGAAGAACAATCCCAAATGAATAGTCTAACATCACAATTAATGAAACAGGAAAAAGAAGAACAAATGAGGGCCTAAAGTTAGCAGAAGGAGGGACATAATAAAGATCAGAGAAGAAATGAACAAAATTGAGAATAAAACAATAGCAAAGATCAATGAAACCAAGAGCTGGTTCTTTGAGAAAATAAACAAAACAGATAAACCTCTAGCCTAACTTATTAAGAGAAAAAGAGAATGAACACAAATCAACAGAATCAGAAATGAGAATGGAAAAATCACGACAGACTCCACAGAAATACAAAGAAGTCAAACTGTCACTATTTCAGATGACATGATATTGTACATAAAAAACCCTAAAGACTCCACTCCAAAACTACTAGAACTGATATTGGAACACAGCAAAGTTGCAGGATACAAAATTAACACACAGAAATCTATGGCTTTCCTATACACTAACAATGAACCAATAGAAAGAGAAATCAGGAAAACAATTCCATTCACAATTGCATCAAAAAGAATAAAATATCTAGGAATAAATCTAACCAAAGAGGTGAATGACCTATACACAAGAACAGAGCCACAGACCAGTGGAACAGACTAGAGACTCCAGACATTAACTCAAACATATATGGTCAATAAAATTTGATAAAGGAGCCATGGACATACAATGGTGAAATGACAGTCTCTTCAACAGATGGTCCTGGCAAAACTGGACAGCTACATGTAGAAGAATGAAACTGGACTATTGTCTAACCCCATATACAAAAGTAAATTCAAAATGGATCAAAGACCTGAATGTAACTCATGAAACCATTAAACACGTGGAAAAACACATAGGCAAAAACCTCTTAGACATACACATGAGTGACCTCTTCTTCAACATACCTCCCCGGGCAAGGAAAACAACAGAAAAAATGAACAAGTGGGACTATATTAAGCTGAAAAGTTTCTGTACAGCAAAAGACACCATCAATAGAACAAAAAGGAAACCTACAGTATGGGAGAATATATTTGAAAATGACAGATCCGATAAAGGCTTGACGTCCAGAATATATAAAGAGCTCACATGCCTCAACAAACAAAAATTAAATAATCCAATTAAAAAATGGGCGGAGGAACTGAACAGACAGTTCTCCAAAAAAGAAATACAGATGGCCAACAGACACATGAAAGGATGCTCCACATCACTAATTATCAGAGAAATGCAAATTAAAACTACAATGAGGTATCACCTCACACCAGTAAGGATGGCTGCCATCCAAAAGAGAAACAACAAATGTTGGCGTGGCTGTGGAGAAAGGGGAACCCTCCTACACTGCTGGTGGGAATGTAAATTAGTTCAACCATTGTGGAAAGCAGTATGGAGGTTCATCAAAATGCTTAAAACAGACTTACCATTTGACCCAGGAATTCCACTCCTAGGAATTAACCCTAAGAACGCAGCAATCAAGTTTGAGAAAGACAGATGCACCCCTATGTTTATCGCAGCACTATTTACAATAGCCAAGAATTGGAAGCAACCTAAATGTCCATCAGTAGATGAATGGATAAAGAAGACGTGGTACATATAAACAATGGAAGACTACTCAGCCATAAGAAGAGGGCAAATCCTACCATTTGCGGCAACATGGATGGACCTGGAGGGTATCATGCTCAGTGAAATAAGCAAAGCAGAGAAAGAGAAATATCAAATGATTTCACTCATCTGTGGAGTATAAGAACAAAGGAAAAACTGAAGGAACAAAACAGCAGCAGAATCACAACCCAAGAATGGACTAACAGGTACCAAAGGAAAAGGGACTGGGGAGGATGGGTGGGTAGGGAGGGATAAGGGGGGGTACGAATAAGAGGGGTATTAAGATTAGCATGCATGGGGGGGTGGGAGAAAGGGGAGGGCTGTACAAGACAGAGAAAGCAAGTAGTGATTCTACAACATTTTGCTATGCTGATGGACAGTGACTGTAAAGGGGTTTAAAGGGGAGACCTGGTATAGGGGAGAGCCTAGTAAACATTATATTCTTCATGTAAGTGTAGATTAAAGATAACAAAAAAAAATGAAAGAAAGAAAAAGAAGGGGGATTACTCCCTGATAGGATAAAACTAATGGTAAATCAACGATTAATGCATGCTTTAAATATCCTTAATTTTGATCACTTAAAGGGTGTCAGTTGATTGACTATAGATGTACACTTTTCTGATAATATTCTTTTCTCTTAAAAAAAGAAAAAAGCAGTTCCTGTGTGGTGACCTCCAATGAGTTCTACACAGTGGTATAAAGGCCATATCAAAGTGTGGGCAAAGGGTCTGTTTGTGTTTATACAGAGGATCAAAGCCTAATTTGGCCACCCAGAAAATGAACTAAGATACGATATGAAGAAGAACTTCCAACATCAGCACTCTCTGGAAGAGACATACCAGAAGATCATCATCAAAAAACCTCAACAAAGATCCAGGCGATGCTGCAGTTGTAGCTGCATTCATCCCACCAGTTCCTGGACTTGCCATTGGAATGAAGAAGGAGATATCTAAGCTGGCCTGTGCATACAGTAAAACAACAAATTTGACTGGATCTATACTGTTGGAACTCAACCAAGAATTAGGAGAAGTGCAAGTTGTAGCGCTCCAAAATCTTACAACTACAGACTATCTACTGTTAAAAGAACATATGGGATGTGAACAGTTCCCAGGAATGGGTTGTTTTAATTTGTCTGATTTCTCTCAGACTGTTCAAGTACAGTTGGACAATATCCATTATATCATAGACAAATTTTCACAAATGCCTAGGGTGCCTAACTGGTTTTCTTGGCTTCACTGGAGATAGCTGGTAATTATAGATATGCTTTGGTTATGTAACTGTATTCCTATTATGTTAATGTGTGTGCACAATTTAATTAGGAGTTTAAAACCTATACATGCTTAAGTTACTCTACAAGAAGATATGTCAAAGAAATAATCAATCTTCCCATGTTTTCTTCCATCTGCTACCTCTATAGCTTTTCTTCTTCCTTCCTAATTACAACCCTTGAATAGAATTTGTGCCTCATATCGAATTCACCGAGTATCGTAACTCCTCCAAGTGGTAAAGATACCTCAAGACAAATGCTGGGCATAGAAGCCACAGGGCATAACTCTGCAAAGAAGTAAAAAGCTAAGCTTTTCAAACAATATGGCTTCTCTCTCACTTACCAACTTTACATTTCCCTGTATGGCCCCGGAAGATGACTGGTTAGCCAGAGACAGGTAAGATTCCTCAAGGGAGGAACAACCTAAGACAGGCACAGTCGCAGGGGGGCCATCAGGTGAGAAATTGGGGATCAACAGAGGTGAGGCTTAGAACCTCACCCCCCCGTTTTGAGAGAAATCTTCTGCATCCATGGATGTATTATTGTGCTTGTCTAGCTTGGATTAACACTTAGTCTACAGGAACACACCTGATCATCTGCATGTGCTCTCTTACAACACTAAACTATGTTTTCTTCCTTTATCTTGCATGTACCTACCACTTCAGCATTTTATTATAAAAAATAATAATAATAAAGGGAGAAATGTGGGATTCACATATAAATCAAGTATAAAAATCAAACGAATATTCATATTTGACCTGATTGTTTATAGTTCATAATGAGTGATCAAAACCGAATGTTTTTGTGATGACTGCCCTTGTACTGTTCACCATGTAAGAACTTATTCACTATGTAAGAATTTGTTCCTCATGTAAGAACTTGTTCCTTATACTTCAGAAGATTGGAGATTGACGAGAATTAGGCTGGGGGTGGATTAATGATTGTGCATTGAGTATTGACTCTCCTATACAGAATTTTATTGTTGTTAACAACCATTTGATCAATAAATATGAGAGATGCCCTCTCAAAAAAATAAATAAATAAATAAAAATAAAATAAAATGAAATGAAAATGGATCATGGACTGAAATATAAAAGGTCAAGCTATAAAATTTAAGAAAAAAAGCATCATGGAAAATGTTTGCAATCCATAGTTCTTAGACTTGATAGCACAAGCATAAACCTTAAAAGGCAAAATTAATAAATGGGACTTTATCAAAATTAAAAATTTTGGTCTGAGAAAGACCATGTGAAGATATAAAGAAAGAAGCTACAGACTAGGAGAAATTATTTGAAGCCACATACCCAACAAAAGACTGGCATCTAAACTATATAAAGAACTCTCAAAACTGAATGGTAAAAAAAATGAACAATCTAATTAAAAAATGGGCAAAGACATATAGAGACATTTCACTGCAGAGGAAATACAGATTACAAATAAGCACAAGAAAAGATTCAATATCATTAGCCATCATGCTGATGGGAATTATAAATCATAACCTCAGGGAGCTATCCCTACACTATCAGGATGGCTAAAATAGAAAACAATGACAATACCAAATGATGGCAAGGATACAGAGAAACTGGATCACTCATAAATTGCTGGTGGGAATTTTAAGATGGTACAATCACTCTGGAAAACATTTGCTGGTCTCATAAAACAAAACACACTATGACCATATGACTCTGTAATCTGCACTCTTTAGGGATTTATCCCAAAGTAACCAAAACTCATGTTCATATAAAACCTACATGCATAGAAGCTTTAATTAGGTAGATAAAAAGTGATAGATAAAAACTGCAACAGCCCAGATATTCTTCAATACATGTATGGTTAAAGAAACTGCAATATATTCATATCATGAAATACTAGTTAGCAACAGAAAGGTCATTACTGATACTTACAATATCTTAAATGAATCTCCAAGAATCAGGCTGAGTGAGAAAAAAGAATCCTATTTGATTCCTTTTATGTAGCATTTAAAAAATATTAGTTTAGAAATAGAGAACAGATTAATAATGGTGTGGGTTTATGGACAGCCATAGGGGGCTGGAGGGATGTGAATATAGTTCCTCATATGATGGAAAATTGACTGTATATTGATTGTGGTAGAGGATACATGAACCTACACATTATCCCCAGATCAGGCTGTCAGGTGTTTCTTAGTTGAAGGTGGGTAGGGTAGAATCTCCCTCTATAGCATTGCTATAGAAGATATACTATTTTATAATGTAGAACATATCTGCTAAAGGGAAAAACTGCATTTTCATTAATAGTGAAACAGTTTTATCAAATAAGAAATATGTTTTTCTCACAATTTGATAGTATTTCTAACTGCAATTTTAAGTAGTTCACTTTAAATAAAATATTCTGCAAGCATATTTATTTAAGAGTAGTTGAGTGGAAGAAATTCTCTGAACAAAAATTTTTGCTAGATTCATCTCCAGGAGGTATACTACTTTGAGGAAACCTGAAAAAGCCTTCTGTATGTTACAAAGTAAGGCAACTAATCTCAACTCTCTCTTTCAGACAGCATACATCTTAGATTAAGAATTTTATTGCTTCTGACAAAATATTGTTTTTAAGTTTACTAAGTAGTAGATATAAAATGATTTTAAGTGTTTTAAAATAGCAAAGTATATTTTCCTATTTTCTAATTAACTTAAGTTGTTTTTATAAACATAAAAACATATATGCATTTTTTCAAGAAAATATTAAAGTCTAAAAAGTTAATCTACTCCTAACAAGTTTTATTTTAGATATGTCATAATAGAAGGTACTGAGGCTTTAGTAGTTTACATGTATGTTCAAGTTAGAAATTAACTTATTTTTCATATTAGAATAGTGACTAAAATCACTTTGAGAAATATATAATTTAAAACACACAGTAGAAAGTATTCTTATCTAAAGGCAGATAAAAGAAAGAGCAGTGTTCCTTCCCAAACTTAAAGATACTATTCTCTGATTTCAACTATGTAAGCATAAGAGCAAAGACTTATGTAAACATAAGAGCAAAGACCTAAGGGTTCATCAGTGAATAATGGATAAAAAAAAAATGGCTATATACACAATGAAATACTATACTACCATAAAAAAAGGAAATTTTGCCATTAGCAACAACATGGATGGATCTTGAAAGCATCAGGATAAGCTAGAATTAAGTCACAGAAAAAGACATATAGTATGATGTTACTTATATTGTGTAATTAAACAAAAAAGCTTATAGATACAGAGAAGAGATTGGTGGTTACCAGAGGTGGAGGGTAGACAAAAATGGGTTAAGGGGGTCAAAAGGTACAACTTTCAGTTATAAAATAAATGTCATGGGGAGGTAATGTACAGCATGGTGATTATAATTAGAAATAGTATACTGCATATTTTAAAATTTCTAAATCTTTAAAGTTCTTATCAAAAGAAAAAACATTTTGTAACTATGTATGGTGATGGATGTTAACTAGACTTATCACAGTGATCATTTCACAGTATCTACAAATATTGAATCATTATGTTGCAGGCTTGAAATTAATATAATGCTATAAGTCAATTATATCACAATAAAAAAGTATTTCAAAAACCTGGAAAATTATAAATGGATTTATTAGTTAGTAGGGTTATCTTGTCCCCTGCTAATCTTTACAATTTCTCTTATTATTGCTCTTTAAGAGTCTTAATAATATCTCCCTTACATTATTAAAAATAATTTATTCCTGGAAAAGATTAAAAAAAATTTTTTTATTAAGGTATTATGGAGATACACTCTTATGAAGGTTTCACATGAAAAAACAATGTGGTTACTACATTTACCATATTATCAAGACCCCACCCACACCCCAATGCAGTCACTGTCCATCAGTGCAGCAAGATGCCACAGATTCACTATGTTTCTTCTCTGTGCTACACTATTCTCCCCGTGATCCCCCACACCATGTGTACTAAACATAATGCCCCTCAATCCCCTTCTCTCTTCCTCCCTACCTGCCCTCCCCTTGGTAACCACTATCCCTTCCTGGAGTCTGTGAGTCTGCTGCTATTTTGTTCTTCAGTTTTGTTTCATTGTGATACTCCAGAAATGAGGGAAATCATTTGACATCTGTGTTTCTCCACCTGGCTTATTTCACTGAGCATAATGTCCTCCAGCTCCATCCATGTTGTCGCAAATGGTAGGATTTGTTTCTTTTCTTTGGCTGAATAGTATTCCATTGTGTATATGTACAACCCCTTCTTTATCCATTCATCTACTAATGGACACTTAGGTTGCTTCTATATCTTGGCTATTGTAAATAGTGCTGCAATAAACATAGGGGTGCATATGTCTTTTTGAATCTGAGAGCTTGTATTGTTTGGGTAATTTCCAAGGGGTGGAATTCCGGGGTCAAATGGTATTTCTATTTTTAGTTTTTTGAGGAACCTCCATATTGCTTTCCACAATGGTTGAACTAATTTACATTCCCACCAGCAGTGTAGGAGGGTTCCCCTTTCTCCGCATCCTCGCCAGCACTTGTTGTTCTTAGTCTTTTTGATGCTGGCCTTCCTAACTAGTGTGAGGTGATATCTCATTGTGGTTTTAATATGCATTTCCCTGATGATTAGTGATATGGAGCATCTTTTCATGTGTCTGTTGGCCATGTGAATTTCTTCTTTGGAGAAATGCCTGTTCATATCCTCTGCCCATTTGTTAATTGGGTTATTTGCTTTTTGGGTGTTGAGGTGTGTAAGTTCTTTATATTATATATTTTGGATGTTAACCCCTTGTCGAATATGTCATTTACAAATATATTCTCCCATACTGTAGGATGCCTTTTTGGTCTGTTATGGTGTCCTTTGCTTTACAGAAACTTTTTAATTTGATGTAGTCCCATGAGTTCATTTTTGCTTTTGTCTCCCTTGCTCGAGATACATTCAGGAAGAAGTTGCTCATGTTTATATTCAGGAGATTTTTGCCTATGTTGTCTTCTAAGAGTTTTATGGTTTCAGGACTTACATTCAGGTCTTTGATCCATTTTGAGTTTACTTTTGTGTATGGGGTTAAACAATAATCCAGTTTTATTCTCTTGCATGTAGCTGTCCAGTTTTGCCAACACCAGTTGTTGAAGAGGCTGTCATTTCCCCATTGTATGTCCATGGCTCCTTTATCATATATTAATTGACCATATACGGTTGGGTTTATATCAGGGCTCTAGTCTGTTCCATTGGTCTATGGGTCTGTTCTTGTGCCAGTTCCAAATTGTCTTGATTACTGTGGCTTTGTAGTAGAGCTTGAAGTTGAGGAGCATAATCCCCCCAGCTTTATTCTTCCTTCTCAGGATTGCTTTAAGATTTTTAAAAAACAAATCTGAAGAAATGATGTCATATGTGCTTAGGAAGTAGTGAAGTGGTCAGGGAAAAATGAAGTCATGTTTTCAGGTAACAACAGGGCTGAGTAATGGTTCTGAGTCAGAACAAGAGAGTAAGACCAAGAGTTGGTCTTTGAAGAACAGACACAGTGACAGGAATCAAGTTAGATCCAAGATTAGGATACCATGTTATCATGGAGAAAAGACAAGTGGGATAGAAGTACCTTTAGGATTCTGGATGCTCATTCAAGCATATGTAGGATAGATAACAGAAGTCAAGGAAGTCAGTTGACACAGGTTGTCAGATATCACTGCTATCAGGGAAACTGACCTCAGGAAAAGCAAATACAGTCTCTTGAGGTAATATGATGCTAGCCAAAACATAAAAAAATAAAGAGAAATGTAATAACTGTACTGGGAGACAGGTCAGGGTGGGATTTGACTTGCAATGGAACTGTTGATGTGGGGGTCTTTTTAATGAAAGACAGGCACTCTCCCAAAAGTATTCAGCTTCAAGTCAAGTAGCTAAAAAGAAAACAAAACATTCCCAGTTTATAAGGTATCATGCAAAACAAAAATAGAAGTAGATGAAGAAATTTCACCAAACTGAAGTGTTATTTAGAAATATCCAATAGCAGTGAAAATCTTGGGGACATGAGCCTGGTGAGGGAAGATGAGGCTGTAAATACAGGCTGGGGAGGGTCTTTTTAAAGACTATTTATTAAGGACTAATTCCCTGAGATACCCACATGGCTCATTCCTTCACTTCTTTCAATTCTCTGTTCAAATGCCCCTTTATCAGCAAGTCCTTTCTAGAACTCTCTATATAGAACACTGCCCTTTTCCTTCAAAATGTTATTTTTCTTCAGAGAACTTACCACCATATGACCAACTGCATAACTGTTTATTTATTGATTGTTTGTCTCCCACAAATAAAATATAAGACCAGGAATTTTGTTTTATTCGTGGCTGTATTCCCTCACCTAGGAGGGAACTTGGCACACAGTTGGCAGTCAGTAAATATTTGCTATTGAATAAACAAACAAATACCAGCACACTCAAAAATAAGGATAACATACAGACGGGGGAAAAAAAATAAATGTGCCTATCCTATTTCCCTATCTATACAGCCAGGACAACAATTCAGCCACCATTGTTTCAGTCAAGTCACAACAGTCCACTTCTATTTAACTAAAAGCAACAACAAAAGGCTGGGCTTTACAAAGGGCCCTTTGGTAGAGTCAGCCCTTCCGGTCTTCTGTTTCTAAAGGTAGTGCAGGTGGCATCTGGCACTGATAGGAAACCCTTAAGTTTTCAAAGAATGTGAAATCAGTTGATTAAAACCAGTTGATCACAGCAGCAAGCCAGTAAAAGAAGTGTCCATGGAAATTTGGTCCTGGGAATGGATTACTAATGGCCTAGAACCACACTGATTAATTCTTCCATATATCTTTGAGAATCAGTATCTGTTTAAAGGCCAGTATCTTTCTTCGAGTTCTCTGGTTGGGTTAAGAGCAAAATATCTGCATAAATGCTTAAAGTCAAATATGTTTTTGCTTTAAAGTGTACTTGCAGTAGAGTCACTGAACTAGATTTAAAAAATCTGTCATTTGTAAAAAGGAAAAAGGGGGAAAAAAAGAAATCTAATCAAATGTATACTGTTTTATTTTTAAGGCCAAAACTTTAAAAAATAGAAATATTAAATTGGGTATAAAAAACTAAGAACCACTGTTAAGAAAAAAAACGATATGTTTCTTTAGATCCTTTTCCCATTTTTGAAATGGGTTACTGATTTTTGTTAGTTTTATTCTAATAGATTTCTGTAAGGAAATTTGCCAATTAACCATTATGTAGAGTTCAATATGATAGACTACATTTTCTTCCTACTTCATGTTTCTTGAAAAATCTTATTCTTTAAAGCTGCAGGCATTGTATAATACCTAGAAAACCTTCAGTACTCTTAGTTTTAAGTGCAATTTTTTTCCCAGAAAATTTATGAAATCTTTTTTTTTAATGGAGTCATTTTTTACATTTAAGTTCTTGACTTAGCTAGAATTTATTTTGGCATTAAGAGTAAATTACAGTCCACATTGTTTTTTCAAACTGTGGCCCTGATGATATATTTATTGAATTATCCATATTTTTCCTCCACTAATTTTAAATTCTAGCATTATGATATATTCTCCTAAGTTCAGAGTCTATTTCTCGGTTCAATTTCCCTCATAACTAAAGAAATGCAAATTAAATGAGATACCACTTTTGACCTATTAATTTAGGAAAGATTTATAAGTCTCATAAAAATCTGGTTTAGGTGAGAGTGAGGGAAAATAGGTACTACTGATGAAAAACAAACAAAAGGGCAAGATAAATTTTCTTAGAAATAAAAATTGCTACAAGATATATATGCTGAAAGAATACACACACACGCACACACAAATACATATTCCTCCTGGTGAACAAACTATATTAAGGACATGCACTGAAAATATACAGGAATTTTTACTGGAATGTCATTGAATTTATAGATTTGTTCCAGGAAAACTGCATGTCACACATGTAAGTGTTCACTCATGGTGTCCAATTAAAGTTCGGGATCCTTTGTTTTCTTCTGCACTTTTCCTATTGTGTTTATTCCTAAGGTATTTTATACTATTTGCTGTTTTAAGTTGAATCTTTTTCTATGAAATTTTCCAGTTGATAATTGCTGATACAGAAAGTCATATTTAATGAGATTGGCAAAAAAAAAATAAGCATTCCTTGTATTAACAAAATGACAATAGAGACAATCTCAAAACAATAAAATCAGTCATCTTACAAAAAAAAATCAGTAGGAAATTATTTAAAAATTATATGTGTATACAAAGCCCCAACTTCTGTGGGATGCAGCAAATGCAGTTCTAAGAGGAAAGTATATAGCAATCCAGGACTATTTAAAGAAGGAGGAACAATCCCAAATGAATAGTCTAAAGTCACAATTATTGAGATTGGAAAAAGAAGAACAAATGAGGCCCAAAGTCAGCAGAAGGAGGAACATAATAAAATTCAGAGAAGAAATAAATAAAATTGAGAATAATAAAACAATAGAAAAAAAATCGATGAAACCAAGAGCTGGTTCTTTGAGAAAATAAACAAAATAGATAAGCCCCTAGCCAGACTTATTAAGAGAAAAAGAGAATCTACACACATCAACAGTATCAGAAATGAGAAAGGAAAAATCATGACGGACCCCACAGAAATACAAAGAATTATTACAGAATATTATGAAAATCTATAAGCTAACAAACTGGAAAACCTAGAAGAAATGAACAACTTCCTAGAAAAATACAACCTTCCAAGACTGACCAAGGAAAAAACAGAAAATCTAAACAACCAATTACCAGCAAAAGAACAGAATCGGTAATCAAAAAACTACCCAAGAGATCAACAGAGGTGAGGCTTAGAACCTCACCCCCCCTGTTCTGAGAGAAATCTTCTGCATCTGTGGATGTTTTATTGCCCTTGACTAGCTTGGAGTAACACTTAGTTACAGGCACACACCTGATCTTGGAGTAACACTTAGTCTACAGGCACACAACATTTGCTCTCTTACAACACTAAACTATGTTTTCTACCTTTATCTTGCATCTACCTACCACTTCAGCATTTTATTCAAAATAAAAATAATAATAATAATAATAAAGGGAGAAATGTGGTATCCACATATAAATCAAGTATAAAAATCAAACGAATATTCATATTTGAACTGATTGTTTATAGTTCATAATGCATGATCAAAACCAAAAGTTTCTGTGATGACTGCCCTTGTACTGTTCACCATGTAACTTATTCACTATGTAAGAATTTGTTCTCCATGTAAGAACTTGTTCGTTATGCTTCAGAAGATTGGAGACTGACGAAAATTAGGCTTGGGGTGGATTAATGATTGCGCATTGAGCATTGACTCCCCTATACAGAATTTTATTGTTGTTAACAACCATTTGATCAATAAATATGAGAGATGCCCTCTCAAAAAACAAACAACAACAACAAAAAAGTACAGACTTCTAATTGTAAAATAAATAAATAACCAGGATGTAATGTATAGCATAAGGAATATAGTCAAAATACTGTAAAGACTTGGTATGATGATAGCTGGTAGCTAGAATTATCATGTATATAAATGTTGAATCACTGTGTTGTACACCTGAAACTAATGTAATACTGTGTGTCAACTACCCTTCAACAAAAAATAAAAAAAATAAATAAAATATTTTTAAAATAAAACAAAACAAAAAAAAACTACCTAAGAACAAAACCCCTGAGCCAGATGGATTCACTGCCAAATTTTATCAGACATATAGAGAAGACATAATACCCATTCTCCTTAAAGTTTTCCAAAAAATAGAAGAGGAGGGAATACTTCCAAACTCATTTTTTGAAGTGAGAATCACTCTAATACCAAAACCAGATAAAGACCTCACCAAAAAAGAAAATTACAGACGAATATCCCTAATGAATATATATGCAAAAATACTCAACAAAATATTAGCAAACTGAATTCAAAAATACATCAAGAAGATCATAAACCATGATCAAGTGGGTTTCATCTCAGGGATGCAAGGATGGTACAACATTCGAAAATCCATCAACATCATCCACCACATCAACAAAAAGGACAAAAACCACATGATCATCTCTATAGATGCTGAAAAAGCATTCGACAAAATTCAACATCCATTCATGATAAAAACTCTCAACAAAATGGGTATAGAGGGCAAGTACCTCAACATACTAAAAGGCCATATACGATAAACCCACAGCCAACATCATACTTAACAGCGAGAAGCTGAAAGCTTTCCCTCTAAGATCAGGAACAAGACAGAGATGCCCACTCTCCCCACTGCTTTTCAACATAGTACTGGTGGTCCAAGCCACGGCAATTAGACAAAACAAAGAAATACAAGGCATTCAGATTGGTAAGGAAGAAGTCAAGCAATCACTGTTTGCAGATTACATGATATTGTACATAAAAAATACTCTAAAGACTCCAGTGCAAAAGTATTAGAACAAATATCTGAATTCAGCAAAGTTTCAGGATACAAAATTAATACACAGAAATCTGTTGGCTTCCTATACACTAATGATGAACTAGCAGTAAGAGAAATCAGGAAGAAAATTCCATTCACAATTGCATCAAAAAGAATAAAATACCTAGGAATAAACCTAACCAAGGAAGTGAAAGACCTATACCCTGAAAACTACAAGACACTCTTAAGAGAAATTAAAGAGGTCACTAACAAATGGAAACTCATCCCATGCTCTTGGCTAGGAAGAATTAATATTGTCAAAATGGCCATCCTGCCTAAAGCAATCTACAGATTCAATGCAATCCCTATTCAAATACCAACAGCATTCTTTAATGAACTGGAACAAATAGTTTTAAAATTCATATGGAACCACAAAAGACCCCGAATAGCCAAAGCAATCCTGAGAAGGAAGAATAAAGCAGGAGGTATCTCGCTTCCCAACTTCAAACTCTACTACAAAGCCACAGTAATCAAGACAATTTGGACTGGCACAAGAACAGACCCACAGACCAGTGGTACAGGATAGAAGAGCCCAGATATTAATCTAAACTTATACAGTCAATTAATATATGATAAAGGAGGCATGGACATACAATGGGGAAATGACAGCCTCTTCAACAGCTCGTTTTGGCAAAACTGGACAGCTACATGTAAGAGAATGAAACTGGATCACTGTCTAACCCATAGACAAAAGTAAATTCAGAATGGACCAAAGACCTGGATGTAAGTCATGAAACCATAAAACTCATAGAAAAAAACATAGGCAAAAATCTTGTGAACATAAACATGAAGAACTTCTTCATGAACATACCCCCCTGGGCAAGGGAAACAAAAGGAAAAATGAACAAGTGGGCCTATATCAAGCTGAAAAGCTTCTGTACAGCAAAGGACACCATCAATAGAACAAAAAGGCATCCTACAGTATGGGAGAATATATTCATAAATGACAGATCTGATTAAGGGTAGACCTCCAAAATATATAAAGAGCTCATGCACCTCAACAAACAGAAAGCAAATAATCCAATAAAGAAATGGTCACAGGAGCTGAACAGTTTTCCAAAGAAGAAATTCAGATGGCCAACAGACATATCGCTAGTCATCAGAGAAATGTAAATTAAAACCACAATGAGATATCACCTCACACCAGTAAGAATGGCTACCATCCAAAAGACAAACAACAACAAATGTTGGTGAGGTTGTGGAGAAAGCGGAACCCTCCTACACTGCTGGTGGGAATGTAAATTAGTTCAACCATTGTGGAAAGCAGTATGGAGGTTCCTCAAAAACTAAAAAAAGAAATGCCATTTGACCCAGGAATTCCACTTATAGGAATTTACCCTAAGAATGCAGCAGCCCAGTTTGAAAAAGACAGATGCATCCCTATGTTTATTGCAGTACTATTTATAATAGCCAAGAAATGGAAGCAACCTAAGTGTTCATCAGTAGATGAATGGATAAAGAAGATGTGGTACATATACACAATGGAATATTATTCAGCCATAAGAAGAAAACAAATCCTACCATTTGAGCTAGAAGGTATTATGTTCAGTGAAATAAGCCAGGTGGAGCAAGACAAGTACCAAATGATTTCACTCATATGTGAAGTATAAGAACAAAAGAAAAACTGAAGGAACAAAACAGCAGCAGACTCACAGAACCCAAGAATGGACTAACAGTTACCAAAGGGAAAGGGACTGGGGAGGATGGGTGGGAAGGGTGGGATAAGAGCAGGGAAAAAGAAAAGGGGCCTTATGATTAGCATGTATAATGTGGAGGGGGGCATAGGGAGGGATGTGCAACACAGAGAAGACAAGTAGTGATTCTACAGCATCTTACTATGCTGATGGACAGTGACTGTATCAGGGTATGTGGGGGTGACCTGGTGATGGGGGGAGTCTAGTAAACATAATGTTCCTCATGTTATTGTAGATTAATGATACCAAAAAAATTTTATGTGTATATATATATATATATATATTCTAAAGCATTTCAGTTGAATTGAAAACATATAATGTATATTCATTAAAAATCTCTTTCAAGGCTCTTCTTTGAGTAGAATTCTAACTTGTTTTTTTCTATAAACCATACCAAGAATGTGTGTCTGTGATTTTCACTATGTGTAGTAGAGTGAGGACATAAAGACACCTGCAAGGCAGTCTGAAAACCAGAAAACCAGAG
The DNA here is from genome assembly GCF_040802235.1 of Manis javanica. NCBI lineage: Eukaryota > Metazoa > Chordata > Mammalia > Pholidota > Manidae > Manis > Manis javanica. The sequence continues at coordinate 58,219,164 of NC_133164.1, read as the reverse complement.
AATCAATCCTCTCATTTTCTTATGACATTTTTTACAGAAGTATATACACACCTAACTCAATAATATATTGTCAGCAACTTGCTTCAGAGGCACTCTAAAGCACCGAAGTTGGTTTTCCTAAAAACAACTTTTTTGCCCTTGCATTTCAAAACATTATATTAACACATATAACCAGCAAGTATGTATTGGGAACAAACACACTTAATTTTAATATGCATACAATTTCATTGTTGGGAACAAAAGAACTCAGGTGTATCAAAGAGTAGCTTTCTAGCCACAAGCATTTAGCCTTCCGGAGCATCCTGACAAAGCAATCCTTCTATATCTCCACCCCTTAGTAATGGGTAAAAGAAAGTCAACAAATGATTATTGAAATAAACTGCAGAGTACCTGGATTTGTGATAATAAACACTGCTGGAAAAATGTTAAATTTACTATTCACAGAAAACCCTTCTTTTAATTATTTGAAAGAAGCAGAAATATTTCCTTCTTCTGTTTAATACTTGGTATAGATAGCACTTTTTCCAATTCCAACCATTTGCTTAATAAAGATGAAGCTAAAAATGAAGCATGGTTGCACTATGATTTTAATCTACAGAAGAACAGAGAACTCTAAGAAATTAAGCTAAATTTATGTAATAATTTTAGAATTTAGCATTTCAGAAAAAAAGTCTATATAGCTTACACATATAAAAACAGTTCTTTAATTAACAGTCACTAAGCTATGAACCGAGGTTCCTATTCTATATCAACAACGAAAAAAAAAGATTGGGAGCTACCTGTTACAGTGGGAAAACTTGACTGTCCATCAGGAAACTAAGATTTTAGTTCCAGTTCTCTGTGCACTCACTGAATTGTACTCTTTGACAAACATGTACAAGGAATTAGGCTGGGTACTTAGTAGTTAGGATCTGGTTTCTAGTCTGACTTCATTATTCTCTATCACTTAATCACTCTGAATCTTAGACAAATCATAACTTCTCTGAATTTTAGTTCTTGATCTGTAAAATGGAGACAATAATCTTTGCTCTTTTTATCATTCAAAATTAGTGTGAAGATTAAATTAGAAACATAAGGTCTGAAAACGATTCAAGAGATACAGTTCATTACTCCTCCGAATATCTAACAGAGAAGTTAAGTTACTTGCTCAATGTCACATTAGTTTTTAGTACCACAGCTGGGATTAAAATCTAGGTCACTTAATACCTAGACTGACTTTTTTCACTACATCTTGCTGCTTCCAAATTAGGTGAAATATTTTGAAAACTATAAACCATTTAGCCTTCCTTAACTGGATTTTGTGATTAAAGTTCTATGCCCCACAACGTATGTTGCATATAATGAATTAACTTTTAGGAATTTAGAGTAGAACTAATTATGTAGAATCCTTGTAAGAATTGGGAATATAGTTATTCAAATCATTTTCTGTGGTTTTGGTTGAGAAAGAGAACATGACTATACTAATGGTAATATATTAAGACATTATTACCAGGCATAGTTCTAGCCTTCTAGTCTTATAATCTGAAACTTTTCATTGCTTTAAAGCCTAGCCTTCTTTAGACAGCATCTCATTTAGAGTCCTTTAACTGACTTGGTTGACTCTCATCTCCATTCTGTCATATCTTATGTAGCAAGTATTTCTTTGTTTTCCAATCTTAATTGAGTTGCATGATTCTATTAATCTCATGATTAAAAGAGGGCACACTAAGGACTATGGAAGTGCAGAAAAGGAATTGATGAGATTGAGAGGTCTCCAAAGAAAAATGTGATAGGATTTTAAAAGGCAGAAATGCAGGAGCAGGTGGGGGGGGGGGGTTGGAGGTCTTGGTTGGGGGGCAGCAGGGATAGGAATAAAGGAAGAAGGGGCAACTCCAGTTTGGGCAGTGATAAATGTTTACTCCAGTTTTATGTCTTACACCACAACATTCCTACTCCTCTTAATTTCCTTTACCCTCTTTGCTTGAACTTGCTTCAACCATTATTTCTATCCACTTTTACTTTGTTATAAATCACCATTCAACACCCTTTATATCTTTCTTCTTCTATTTTCACCCGACCTTAGAAACTGACTCAATCCTTTGAACTTGGGTAGATGACTCCAGTAAAATCTAACAAAAAGTGTTAGGTGTTTACAATAATGGCAGAAAGGCAAATCACTTTCAAATGATAATCAATATACTTATTGTAATATCAAATTTGTCCAGAATGTAATGAATTTTCCTTTTAGGCCAAAAGATCTTTTTAAATAAAATAAATATAATCTATCAACATAAATTAAAAATATTCATTTCTCAAATTGAAAAAGTTTTGTTCATTTCTAAATCTAAAGAGAAAATTTGTTTTCACAAGCATCCAAAATGAGAAACCTTTAGGTTTTCCTAGGTGTAAATTTGAGATGGAAAATAACCTTGATATCTCATCATGGCAAACATTTGCTCCATTTAAAATGAATAAAATAAGTTTTGAATATTTTCTTACATTAAAAATTTTTTTTGCCACTTTCTTTTGAACAAATTTATTTCAGTTTAGGTTTCACATAATCTCTCATTCAATTTTTCCACATATTTCATACCCTCCATGTTTTAGGTACATCTCCAATTATAACCACTGAGACTGTTAATAAGAGAAATCTTTAAAGTTTTGATCAGTTCATCTTTGATCAATTTTATAATAAGAGAACATGGCATCTTATTTGTGCTTTGGAAAGGAAAGATCTTTTAAAGAAGAAATGCTATGTAGAAATATAAAGGAAAGGCTTTTTTAATGTTAAATCTTTACAGTGAAAGAAAATATTAACAGAATTCTTCCTGTATTATGAGACAAGGCTTACACAAAGAATATTTCTTGTACATATTTATTATACCACCTATTTTCATTAGAAATCCTTAAACATAAAGAATGAAAAGTTGACTCCTTGATTTGTTATACCTAAGAGTGAAAAAAAAAATCTAGCAGCTTAAACATTCAAAGTAGACAAAAAATCAGAATCAATGTAGAAACAAGGAAGGGCCCTTTGAGCAATCCAACTCCCTCATTTTACAGCCAATAAATCAGAATCTTAGAAAGGTCAAGTGATTACATATCAAGCTTCTCTGATTCTCTTATCTATGCTCTTTACACAAAACTTTCACACTTAGCTATTTAAAATTAAAAAATTATATATTTACATTTTGTTGTGTACATATGCAACTTTACTTTATTCACAAGGAATATGCATTAGGAGCTAACAGTCTAGATTCCTTCTGATCTTTCCATACAGAAAGCCTTTCAAAATATTTCAGAGATTTCCAGGTATTTCAAGAGAAATAGTGGTAATTTAAATATTGAAAGTGCTCTAAAATATTAGTTCAATTTTATAGAAAGAGAAAGGAATTTAGAAAATTATTAAAAGTTAATGAGATCCAAGATTGAAGTCATTCACAATCATACTAAATAAATTAAATTAAATCTTGAGGAGCTATTATGGAAAACAGAAGCAAAAAGTGGCAAAACTACTCTTGGTCTCTCAGTTAAATCCTTTTTTATAAATTTCTCTTTTTCAGTCATTAAACATTTTTTAATGCTACATTAAAATATCACTAACAATTCCAATTCATATATATTTTAAAAAAAGTAATATCCTAAACACAAAAATCAAATAGGAGACATGCTAATTTCTCTCTCTCTCAATTACAGCTACCATTAAGAAAGGAAAGGAAAGAAAACTCTTACCATTAAGAAAAGAAAGGAAAGATGAACATCCCAGAAGGCATTTCCGCATAAAAAGAGTTAATGGGCAGCCAGCTCAGCAAAACACTCAGTGACCATTTGCAAGCTTCCTAGGTATATTCCCAGCAGACACATTATCAGATTAAAGGAACTGCAAACAAACTGGGCCGAAACCTTTCTTTGTCCAAGCCCTGCCTCTTCTTCCTGTGATGTCATATTACAAATCTAGCAGGCCTTTCTTTGTCACTTCAGAGAAAGCCCATCTCACAATACAGTTGGCAACGGAGAAAAAGAACTCAAATAGAGCAAGAACTAACACGCTTAGGAATTTATTTTGGAACTTTTAAAAGACTCTTCTGCTCACCACCATCTGGAATTCACTGCAGGAATACCAGACAGGAAAACTTCATTTAAAAGGAGAAAGAAGTAAATGAGACCAAACTGGGAATGTTTGAGTCTGAAACTCTGTCTTGAAAAGCAAAATAAAGTTAGTGACTTCAGCTTAAACATTCTGGAGCATAAAGAAACTTTAATTTTGAAATATTCACCTTGACTACTGAAATACAAGTTTACAAGAAGAGTAAAGAAACTCGCAGAACACAAGTTTTCTTTAAGTTTATAATCCAATGGGGTGGCTTCACTGACTACATTTTTTAAAAGTTGCTCATCTGTTAACGAAGCCCTGGATTGTGTGAAGACTAGAAAATAAGGCTATTTTCCGGTTGAAGAACCAAGTGGAAACTATACAGCAAATTTCATGTTTCTTTTTGAGATTTCAGAGAAAAAGGAAATATTTATAAAATCACCCAAAGACCCAAGGAATTTGCATATACTTTGGAGGTTATAAACTGGTCACAGTCTGAATACCAAAGCGGACTGCAGCTGACTAAAGGACTTCAACACTGTAAACTGGACGTGCCTTTATAATGGTAAGCAATAACAGCTGCATTTATGATGACTCCTTTAAGTACACTTTGTACGGGTGCATGTTTAGTATGGTGTTTGTGCTTGGGTTAATAGCCAACTGTGTTGCCATATACATTTTTATTTGCACCCTCAAAGTGCGAAACGAAACTACAACTTACATGATTAACTTGGCAATGTCAGACTTGCTTTTCGTTTTTACTTTACCCTTCAGGATTTTTTACTTTGCAACACAGAATTGGCCATTTGGAGATTTACTTTGTAAAATTTCTGTTATGCTGTTTTATACCAACATGTACGGAAGCATTCTGTTCTTAACCTGTATTAGTGTAGATCGATTTCTGGCAATCGTCTACCCATTTAAATCCAAGACTCTAAGAACCAAACGAAATGCAAAAATTGTTTGCATTGCTGTGTGGTTAACTGTGATCGGAGGAAGTGCACCAGCAGTTTTTTTTCAGTCTACCCACTCTCAGGGTAACAATACCTCAGAAGCCTGCTTTGAAAAATTTCCAGAAGCCACATGGAAAACATATCTCTCAAGGATTGTAATTTTCATTGAGATAGTGGGATTTTTTATTCCTCTAATTTTAAATGTAACTTGTTCTAGCATGGTGCTAAGAACTCTAAATAAACCTGTCACATTAAGTAGAAGCAAAGTAAACAAAACTAAAGTTTTAAGAATGATTTTTGTACATTTGGTTATATTCTGTTTCTGTTTTGTGCCTTACAATATCAACCTTATTTTATATTCTCTTATGAGAACACAGACATTTGTTAATTGCTCAGCAGCAACGGCAGTAAGGACAATGTACCCAATCACTCTCTGCATTGCTGTTTCAAACTGTTGCTTTGACCCTATAGTTTACTACTTCACGTCAGACACAATTCAGAATTCAATAAAAATGAAAAACTGGTCTGCTAGGAGAAGTGACTCCAGATTTTCTGATCAAGGCACTGAGAACTTTATTCAACATAACCTACAGACCTTAAAAAGTAAGATATTTGACAATGAATCTACAATATAAGCTGCCTGAAATAAAACCACTGGGACTTCACTGGACAGAACCTTCAAGTTCTTTCAACTGTGAAACATGTTTTCTTGGACAACTGTTTCTCCACCTCCAAAAGAAAATAAATAATGTGGACATTTTCAAGTTATTAGCACAAAAAAAGTGTTAAGAATTAAGATGTATTCTATTCGTGTGTACATTCCTTTTTATTTTTCGGAGACATTTTGATTTGTACCTTCCTCTTCAATAAAAAAAAATTCCCTAAAAGTTATTCAAAATCTAAAAGGGACTGTTTACATCATGTGATAACAATGTATACTGTGTTTGAGTTTCTTGGTAATTTTATACTAAATGGTCTACAAATACCGAGTTTCACTTAATATTTAATATTTTTATTCCACATATATCTAATTTCTATTTCAATTTGAACTGAAACTACTGATCATGTTTCTTAAACCATAACATAAATGAGAAAGGAGAGTAATTTGAAATAATCAGTATGTGTTTTTGGAGTATTTTTTGAAAATACAGCTATAAATTTAGTCTCTGAGCATCTAGAGTAGACAATATATAGTATTTTGTCTTTAGGCAATTCTTAAAAAGCATATGCTATCTAATTCTATACTATAGTATGCTTTAAAAATCACTATTTTAATCTGTTTTCTGGATATCACAATACCCAATTTCAAAATGATATATGCCACAAAAATTGAGAGGGTGAAAACTTAACAAAATGTTTAGCTAAGCACATTTCAAAATTAAGTATTTGTAGAGGTATAATTTTAAAGTACATTTATGTCATGATAAGTAACATTGTAAACATTTTAGTGAGAGAGACACCATAGACAGTGAGATAGTGAAATACAGTAGCTGGCACTTAGAATCTAATAATTTAGCTATCTGCATATTACTTCCTCTCCCTCTTTTGACCATTTAAAGGCAAATATTGAATAGCTGAATTATTATTTCAAGTAGGCAAAATATTATTGTATGTCAAAACAATTTATGAAGTAAGGACATATAGTTCTTTACATAAAAAGCAGCAAAACTACAGGGCCAAATAACTAAGTACAATTACATTTTTATTTTAATAAACATAAAAAAGGTATCACTTTCTGCTATAATTTAGATATGAAGTACCAACTACACTAAAACTTTTTCATTTGCCAACATACTTTTTTTTTTTAATTCAAGCAGGTCTCCATTAACTTAAAAAGAATGCTTTTTATTGGAGAAAAAGGACATAAATTCAGCATTCAAGCTATCTGATTTTTACCATTATCTTTCAAGTCCTGAATACAACTTTGGATAAATACTCAAGATTTAAATTTGATTTCTGCTGTTCTTTGGGTTTGGGCTGCAATAATTTCAAACAAATCATAGTCATTTGCTAGATAAGTAAACCTATTTTCAAAAAGAAAAGAGTGAGGTTTTCTTTAGGGAACTCTGGTTTCCTTCAATCCTACAGCAAAATAAATCATTAAAAAACAACTAGTGAAGAAATTAAGCAAATTTCCTTTATAACCCAAGAGAAGTATATATGTTATAAACAATTTTTCTTCCCCTTACCCTCAAGTAGCATTATTTGGTGGTATATCTCAGAAAATACATTTAGCACTTGGCATTATTTTTGAGTTGTAAAGCAACTAACAATTTAATGATGTGGAGGAGGGGCATGGAGTTTGTAACTGAAATTTCCCAGAATTTTCCTTAGCAAGATCTTAAAGGATGTATAGTACTTAAAAATACAAACAAAATAGTCATCAGTATTTTCATTATTGCACTCATGTGGGAATTTTGTTGCCTTTTTGTCACCAGGAAGATAAAGTTACAAGATTCTTTACAAAGTAACACAACAGATAACAAATATTAGTTTCCCTATCCAGAACTTCAAATCTTGTGTAAACCTTAACTACGTGGACAGAAAGAGTAATGTGGACAGAAAGAGTACTGAAGTTATTTTCCTTTGTTAGCCTTGCACTTTAAGGCAAATTATATATTCTGAGGGTCTTCTCTTGCCCGTTTTCCCCCAGAAAACATATATTAATAGAACTCAGAGGTTTTTACTTTCTGTTAATCTTAATGTCACCGTACCAAGTTCTCCCTCCCAAAAATTTGTGCCCATTATTTTAACAGTTTTATCAAAGAGTAGATGATTTAGCTAATTTTTTTTCCACATTAAAACTCTTCAAAGAAAAAGATGAAAACATTTTTGAGGTATGGGAAAACAGCTTTCCAGCATCCTAATGACTGGTTCTGAACTTAGAAATGGTCTTTCCTGAGAAAACACCAACCAAGTAAGTAGTTGTAACTAGTATGAAACATATGTATGTATGAAACATATGTACTGTAAATAACACATCCACAAAAAAATTTAATGAAAATGAAGACACTACTTTATCAAGGAATTTTGACTTTAGATTCTACATCAAAATACTGAAAGTAAATTTGAGAGATAAATCTTTTTATTATAATATTACTATATTCCCTATATTATATTTTCATCCCATGAATTACTTACAGTTGGAAGTTTATACTTCTTTATCTCCTTCACCTATTTTACCCATCTCCCCAATCTTAATTACAGACACTGGTATTTAATGAAATTATTAGTTAGCCAGTTGAGGAATATAAATAGGAAATGGAACATCAGCATTTCCTGGGAAACTGAGAAACACTTAATTTATGACTGCTATATAGCTAGCAGGAGTCTGAAGCAATTGCTTTTTGGTCTTACCAGTTTGGACTCCTGATTAAATAGGTACCTGGTCTTTTGTCAATATATTAAAGTTACTATTGATTAGCAGAATCTTTACTACCTCCCCAAACCCAAACGTTTAGTGCCAGCATACCAATGGAACCCCAAATGTCACAAATAAGGGAGATGTGATGTGGAGCTCTTAGTTGAGAATAGATTTTTATATAGACAGTTTCACAAACAGTGCCTACTAGTGCATGAATCTTAAGGAGACCCTAAGATAAACTGTTTTTAAAAAGCTCTTTTGTGCTAGCCTGGAAACCAAATTACCCATTTATAATACGACTTTTAGGAAATAAATTCCAAATTAAAAGAACTAATGGAAAAACTTAAGGACACAGAACATAGAGGATTTACAACAATATTATTTAATTAGCAACTTTTTCCAAAGATCAGAATATACATTGTCCTAAAATCACTAATTTTCAGATTTCTATTTTACTTCTTCCTTCAACTTTCTTACCCGATGTGTGCTACTACCAATTCTGACAATCAATTTTATAAGTACAAAGAATATTATATGGAGCAATAGAAAAAGAAAGAAAAGAACTATAGGCAAACTTTACCAAGGCTTTCCCCTCTACTTCTCTCTCAAAAAAATTTACTCTAATATTCCATAAAAGAGTACAAAATTATCTCTTAGATCACGTAATGAAAGTGCTGACATCAGTGGCAAAAACAGAATCCAAGAGACAGGACCCCAGAAGTAGATAATTCATGAATCTAATAATCATAATTATTTTCAAACTCAAAAACTTCTTTACTCATACAGGTTAAATTATAGATCACGTAATTTCTGAAAATAATTAAAGGTTAATAAATATTAAGAATGAAAAACAAGTATGTGTTATATATACATACAGTCAAGTTATAGTTAATTATCACAGGGAAAATGTGCTAAGTTCCATAACATTGCTATTGAAATAACTTCTGGTACATTCACAGTTTAGAACTGAAAGAGCCTGGAGGTCATCTGATGAAACTACTTCATCTTACACTGAGGAAACAGAAGGACTAAAAGGCTAAGAAGCTTGCATAAGGTCACGTGACAAATTAAGGTAGAACCAGAGTTAAGAATTTGATTTTTTTGACTTGTGTATTTCTTTAGTGGTGTAAAGGGAAATAATACATGCCAAGGCCCTGTGGGAGAGAACCTGGTGTAATGAAAAGATTAAAACAAAGTCAAAGTGGCTGGACATGCAAGGCGAAGATCTAACAAGTACTTATAGGCCATGTGATGATCTAAGTAGATGTGGAAAGCCCTAAAGGATTTCACGTAGAAAGAAAGATTGATCAGATTTACATTTCCAAAAGATCCCTGTATGGGGTAGAGATGCGTATGTCTTCAGCAAAATGAGGAAAACAATCACCACAAGAGCTATATTTATTCATTTTTAAATTTTAAGAGCTGTTTTTTTCCTTTATTTTGATTATTTTCTTTCTCCCTTTTTAGAACAGCCTTTCTTTATTTGAAATGGTGACAATAATGATAAGAAGAATATTTTAATATTGTCACTTGGCAAAATAAAGCAAGCAGACCTAGTGGAAAAACTGATACATTCATAAACTTCTGGTGGGAATACAAAATGGTACAACCCTTATTTTTCCTAAAATGGTACAATCTTACTTTTCCTAAAATGGATGGGAATTTGGAAATCACACACACACACACACACACACATACACACACACACACACACACACACACACACACACACACACACACACACACACACACACACACACACACACACACACACACACACACACACACACACACACACACACACACACATTTGGACTTTGACCCGGCATTCTCACTTGCAGTTATTTACCCTGAAGACACATTTTCAGTAATATAAAAATACACATGCACAAGGTACTGCACTACTTTAAGTTGCAAAATATTGGAAATTACCTAGATGGTCAAGTATAGAAGACTGGCTGAATAAAGCATAGCACATATACACAATGTAGTCCTCTACAGCTGCAATAAAGAATGTATAAGAGTTCTATGAAATGATTTCCAGAAAATATTGTTAAATGAAGAAAGTAAAATATAAACAGCACACATAATATGCCACCCTTTGTGTAAGAAAAAGGCAAAATAAGAAAGCATACATATATCTGCTTATTTTTACAAAAAGAAACACAAGACAGATAAACTGAAAAACAAGGAACGGGGTGGCATAGAAAGGGATATCCAAGGTTATGACACTTTCAGTGTTAAGACTTCAGAAAGCATGTTAGTGTTGTGTATCAGGAATCAGAAAACCTTTTCTTCATGGGTCAGATAGTAAATATTTCAGGCCTGGAGACTATACACTTCTGTTGCAACTTTATAATTCTGCATTAGAGTGTGAAAGCAGCCACAGTCAATACATAAATGAACGAGTGTGGCTGTATTATAGTAAGACTTTATTTACAAAATCAAGTGGTTGGCCTGTGGGCTGTATGTCCCACTTCCTATCCTACAAGGTCAAAAAACTGAAGCCAACAGGATGAGAAAGGGAAAAATCCTAGAAATATATCTATAGTGGCAGCGGCTGGCACATGATAGGTCTTAGTAATAGTCTCTGCCATAATCTAGTTATGAGCTTAACCATTTAACCTCTCTGTTGACCTCTTCATCTTAACTAAGGGTTTTGTACTAGATAAGGTACATGCCATTCCTCCTACCCTGTTTCGCATTCCAGTCAGTTATGACACTCATCCATTCCCTTCTTTTAATTACCATTGTCACCACAGTTACCAGGTTATACTGGGACTTCTGCAATTACTCCCTCGCTCAGCTTGCTTCCTACTCTCTGTCCTTCAACCCATCCAGACAGATCAACCAGATTCACCTATTAAATCACCACTTTATACCACTTAATGTCCAGTTTTAAAAGTTGTCAGATTCTCCACTGTCTGAAGGGAAAAGTCCAGGTTCAAAGTTCAAAGTTCTCTAAAATATGACCCTAATCTACTTGCTTTTCTTTTGTTTCTTTTCTGTCTCCCAAACAAGATTCCTTCATTCCGGGTGGAACAAATTAGATATTATTTGCCTGCCAGACTAAAGATTAACTTTTAATAACCAGCATCTATTTACTTATATAGTACCTACTCTGGGTATTTATCAATGTAGTTCTAATAAATGTCCTACACACAGACATGTAAAGAAGCCAAAGATTGCCTTTTATTTCACCAAACCTATAGTTCCATTTAATTCTTCAAAAGCCCAAGGAGAAAAGGCAAATTTTTCTCTGTCAATATTATTCTGCTATAAGAATTCAACTCTTGCAGTAATCACCCTTCTCATTACTTGATTTACCAAGCTTAAACTGTATGTGTTGAATCTCCAACTATTTAGAGGAAGTTACACAGCTGTTAAAATAATCTATTTTGTTCTTGAAGACATTCTTTATAACACTGTCTGATTTCTCTTTTGGAACAATTATTTTCTAGGCTTGCTGCATCCTAGGATTTTTCCCACTTTTTTCTCTATGCACTCTTGTGACATTTTCACTTTCTTAGATCCCATAATTTCTCCTTTCTTGGATTTCTTTTTCATTTTGCTAAAGCATATTCCCTAGTCATTTTATTTCAAAAAGTCAGTCAAAGGATGAACTTTCTGAGCTCTTTCTGTCTGAAAGTTGTTTTATTGTACCCTCATGTTTGACATGTAGAATTCTAGGCTATCAAACATCCAGTATTCCTGATAAGAACTGCAATGCTGACCTGGATCTTATTCTACTATAAGTAACTTAATTTTTCTTTCTGGAAGTTTTCATAATGTTCTTATTACCTTTTGAATTGTGTGTTTTCACCAGTATGTATCCATATTAATTCATTCTGTTTGTTATTATGGACTCTTTCTATCTGAAGCCTCCTGGCTTTCATTAGCTTTGGAAATTTTTCTTAATTATTATTTTTGTCCTCCATTTTCCATGTTCTTCCTTTTGGGGATGGATAGTTATTAAACTGAGGTACCCAACATTACCAAAATAAGGGCACTATAACCTTGCCAGTACAGTAGTTTCGTATACTTTCCTCTTAGAGGGCAGGATAACCTTCTCTATTTTTTCTTTTCTTCAGGTTTATTGTAGAAGTCTAAATTAATCTCAGTTCTACTCTGCTTGTATTATAGACACCAGCAGGAAGCTATAGTCCTGTGTGTGTGTGTGTGTGTGTGTGTGTGTGTGTGTGTGTGTGTGTGTACACAAAAGCTAGGTGGAGCTAAGCATGTATTTGTACAGTCTGTGCACTGTACAAAAGCATGGGGCTTCAGCATAAACTCTGCATACCAAGCCAGGGAACAGTGTGTCCTGAGGGACATTTTTTTCTAATTCATTAGTTCAGAAGGAAGTGTGTTTTCCTGATTCTTATAGGCTAGCATGGCTTGAGGTGGGGGACTGGTCCAGGTGTTTCATAGACAGTAGTTCTCAAAATGTAGCAGTCAAGACTAGCAGTTATCAGCTATACAAGCTATACAAACATCAGTAATACAAGTTCTTGGGTCCCACCCTAAAAACCTTGGGGTTGGGGCCAGCAATCTGTATTCTGTGTTTTAACAAGCCCTTCAGGTGATTTTGATGCATGATGAAGTTTAAGAGCCACTGGCAGACAGCACTTTTAGAAAGCTCTCCCAATTACAGCCCTAATCTGTACCTGCTACTTTGAGCTTGGAGAATAAGACTCCCATTTTCTCCAGAGCCCTTTCCTACGTATGCTCAGAGCTGTGGTTTTCTCTATTTTGTTGTATCCATCAGTATACTCTTCATTTGCTTTTTATCCTCAAAATTGAGTCAAACTCTCAACTTCCCTCCATAGTTTTTCTACTTTATAGTCCCAGTACTGCTCGATTTCACCCCCATAGGTTTTTTTCTTTTCTTCTCTGTCCTTCTGTAGATTTTTTGGAGGGAGAGAAAGGAGGTAAACTTGTGTGGTCAGTTTGCTATTTTGAACCAGAAATATTCTTAATTTTAAAACCAAATGCATACTCTCTGTTACACCAGAAAAAGTTATACTACTTAAATCCTATTACTGCTGCTAAAAAATAACATGCAAAAAGCTTTTTCACCAAAACAGTAAATCCTTATATTATGAACAACATATATTTCATTTTAATTTTCTTTAAAAATGATAAATTTTCAAATATTTAATCAGTCATTAATTGTTAGCTCATATTTTAATAGGGTATAAAAGTCCATGAATCACTTTAATAAAATTCTTTTAAAATAATGTACTTTTATTTAATTACATGAGTGTAAAATATTTACATTGGACTAAAATTTAGATTTTTCAGGGGAAAAATATTTTATGTATAGTACTTGATGAACAGAAGTAGCAGTTTATTTAAAGAAAAACAAATATTACTTAAAACACAGCACTAAAATAATTAAGCCTTTTGGCTTATATGTCACATGAAATTTTTGCTGATGGCCAAAATAAGTGGTTTTAAAACTGCTGGGCAGAAATTGCTATACTTTGTGCTGAGGTCTCCTAAGACTTCTTTTGACTGAAACACATAATTCAATATAATCTTAGCTATTTAAGAGAAAGGAAAAACATATGGACATGTACTAAAAAATTAAAAAGGAAGTGTATAAACAATTTGCCTATAAGAGATTACAGAATTGCTTCTAGAGAAATTATTACAAAGGTCAGGGATATCAATTTTGCTTTATCATGACAATCTTTACCCATCTCCATCTTCCCCAGCCATTTATTCTTCATTTGAAACTAAACTGGGGAAAAGTTATTTTCAGAAGATCTTGTTTAAATATGAGTAAAATCCTGATCTAGAAGTACATAGTATTAAAGGTGTCCAAAATACCTATTAGAAAGATAATGTAAAAGTTTTTATTTTTGAGAACAAGTTTATATTTTCAAGCGTTCAGTACTGCATCAGGGATTCCTATGTCCACTTTTGTATGACTCATGTTGGTAAAAGGTGCGTCATTTCACTCACTTTTCTTGTTTTAATGTTTAAAAGAAAAAAATCACAATGACAAAACTCAAGTTATAAAAACTTGCGTTACTTAAGATGTAAATGAAAAAATTTTAGACAAATGAATTACCTTAATACATGGAAAGGGTAAGTGTAATAACCAGATATTAATAAAAATATAAATATTTAAATTTATTAATAAGGATAAAAATGACTAGATATTAAACTCCAGAAAGGAAGTGAGCTTAAACAAAAGATAGTACAACAGATTTATGTTACTCTTTGAAGAATTCTGTAAAAGTATAATAAAAATCTTAAAGAGAAATTATCTGTTATATTTTAATGAAGGCAAGAAACACTCAAACTTAACAAGAATAATAAAGTTTTTTAAAATAAGAAACAAATCCAGCTGTTTCCTGTACTACATTTCCTTATCATGTTCTAAATCTAGCACTTAGAGGAAAACACCATAAATACTTTAGATATTTGGCTATTTCTGACAATAGTAGAAAATATTAAGAACCAGTAAGTAAATATATAAAACCACTCATGCAAGAGCCTCTAACACACAATTTTGAAACAGACTAGGTTGTGACAGTTCAGAGTTTTTAAAACATGCCATAAATATTTGGAAAAGATAAATGTCAAAAAGTTGTTTTTTATTATTATTGTTATCATTATTATCAGGTAACTGAACTTAGGTAATTTAAGAACATTGCCCTAGAGTGAATCTAAAATTTTACTGAACTCTCTATTAACAACAGCATCTTATTTTGGAGGAATTCAGAAATTACATTAACTAGAACAGAGATACTTGCATTTTCTGTTTCTTATATATCCAGATTCCATATGCTCACTATTATAATTAGGATATGACTACAGGTTTAGACATTGAAAATTCTAAGACTATATTCAAGTAATTTTGTAACATCACAATCCTGTAGATGATCTTTGAACCAGAGTACAAGTGCTTCCATTCCCACAGGTGAAGTACAGAGGTATTTCCAAGCTATTCTTCTATAACTGCTATCTCCCTTCTTGTTTGTACTTGAATAATGAACTGCCACTGCCTTCAGGGTAATTACTGACATGATTCATAACTAAAGCACTACAACAAATTTCAACTGTAACATAACAACAAATACTGTCTACATTTAACAATGCTAGAGCTAAGGTACACTTTTTTTCCCTGAACTTTTTCTATTTTGAGAAGGCACCAGGGGAGTTAGGGGCCTCAGGAGAAAAGTTCTATATGCTTATATAAGCCAGGATAAACAGATCTATACTGTGTTACTGTGTTCTCAGTTCTCTGTTTTTAAGAAATCAATGTATAGTAGGCGGAGTGAAGTGAAGGAAACAATTGTGAAGTCTCTAAAACGCATCATTCTCATGAATGTTCATGTATTCCTTACAACAACTCTGAAAGATGATTATCCCTGTTTTGGAGACAAAGACACCTTAGATACAGAGACATGATTTGCTCAGAGTCACACCAAAGCAAGTTACATGACATCTCTGAACTTCACCTTTCTCTAGCTGTAAAATAGGGATAGGAATGTTTACCTTCTATGAAGATTAAATGAAATCTGGTGACTACAAAGTCCAGGCTTCTTCTACTATAAGATAGTGACACTCACAAAAAGAAAGATACAAACACAGATAAAATGTGAGTAAAGAAACTAATCACAACAGTGCATATACCCAACAGTGAACAAATACATACTGTGAGGCAGCACTGAGGTTAAGAGCATGGTATCTGTAACCAGACAGCCTGAGTTAAAATTCTGGCTCTGCTATCCACTTAGTTTGTAGACAAGGGAAATGTATTCAATTTCTCTGTGCCTCCGTGTTCCTTCATCTGTGAAATGGTGATAATGACAGTTATCTATTTCACAGGGTTGTGCAAAGTAAACAAATTACATTTCAGCACTTTTAACAGTGCATAGTAATAAAAAATTACCTATTGTGATTTCTACACTGAAACATCATATGCTGAGGGCCATTTTGTTGCAGGTCTGTATGACGATCAGGAAGGATTCCAAAGAAGTAATCCAGTGACAAGCTTTTTATAAGCACTGCTTCCTAAAGTTAGTATGAGCTACCTAAGAGACATTTCTGAGTTGTTGGATTTTGTTTTTTTACAACTCTGATTAGTCCCTTGTGCCAACTGGGGAACAAGGAAAATGAACAGCAAAGACAATTAGGTGGGAACAGGGAGACATGAATGGACACGTCTTGAATACTTTTCCTCCAAGTGAACTCTAGCAATTTCTCACGTGTGTTAGTGCTCCAAAGATTAAAGAAGGAGACAAGTGTATAGAGAAACGAATAAACTGAGGGATCAAACACAGGGTTCAAGACTAGAAGGCACTTGAGCAAAGGTTTAGACATAGAAAAGATTTTATGTTTAAAACCATAAACAGATCCTGATCAAGAACTCAGGCTCACAAAAGCATTTCATGCAGGGAGAAAACTTGTAAATTTTAAGTTAATCTCAGTATTATGAGGTTTCTCCTCTTCTTAATTACTACTAACTAGCTCTTAAGGCAAGATACCTACCTTGTTCTTCAAGATAAACAAACAAACAAATATATATATATATATATTATTTGGAATAAAATTACTTTACTATGATATTGCTGCCTTTTATACTACTGTCCCATATGCCTGACATGTTATAATGACAGTAAAAACAGTGTGAATGATTTAACAGAAATAATGTGGCATAATGAGAAGAGCACTTTACTAGACCAACATGGAATTTGGAAACAACCTAGTCTGGGTTCAAGTGCCAACTGAATGACTTTAGACAAATTACTTAACTTTCCTGAGCCTGTTTCCACTTTTTTAAATGAAAATAGTATTAACAACCTCACAGGATAATTATGAGAATTAAATTAGACAAATTCTTTTGGTGCACAGCACACTGCAACTGGTCAAGGAATATTAGGTTTCCCCTTCCATCCATTACTAATTACCTCCTAAGTGGGACACAGATACTGTTTTTCTCTTTCAAGTGCAAAATGAGTCATGCATACACCTTCCACTTTGCAGAGTTAGAGTAAAGAACAAAGCATTTCATTCTAAAGCCCTATAATGTAAGGTCATCTAGAGTCAGTCATCTAGAATGTGGCTACTCTAGAGGGCCCCCAGGTGAGCAACATCAGAAGCATCTGCGAGCTTGTTAGAAATGCATGTAGGAAGATTAACTTGCCATTAAAGTACAAAATGGAGGGTAGCACCAAAGCTGGGAGACCAAACAGGAGCCTAGTAGGTTAAATGAAAGACGGTAAAAATCTGATCTGTGAACCGTAAATTAAAATATATTTAATAATGAAATAAGTCTAAGAGATATGGTGAAGTTTTTTGTTTTGTTTTTTCTTTTAATTACGACTCCGTACCTAAATACAGAGAAAAAGAAGGAACCTCAAGCCTGGATGACTTGAAAAGTAATATAGATATTAGGAAGACAAAGTTACATTTAGAACAAAATAATTTCAGTTTTGAATGGTGAAGTCATATCTCCTAAATCACTTGAGAAGCTACTAGTTAGCTATGAGTTAAAAGCAAGAAATTAAGAACAGACTGCATCAGAGTGAGAAAGGTTAAAGCTTTAGCTGTCTTTTCAGAAAGAATCAGATTTTTAAAATTGAAATATTTTCTCTTGCTGGCTAAAAAGTAAATATATGATTGTTTAAATAACTCAGATTAAAAAAACCTAATTTAAGACATTTTTCATAATAGTAGCATGGCTGTTGTGTAAGTACAATAAATAGAATATTACTTCACTGTTCTTACCCAAATTTTTAAAAAGTGTTAAATATGGCTTAATCATTATCTTACAGTTAACTCACCTTCCTGAGATATAGCTCTCAGTAAAAGGTAACTTTTTAAAAAAACAATGTCTAATGGTAAATACCAAGACCTTTGGGCAAAGTTCACCAGAGGTTAATGATCCACCACACAAATACACAATAGATATCCTTTTTGGCTTTTTCAGAGCCACAGACTTTTCTCCCTTTTGTGTTCATTTCCTGTCAAGTTTGACATTTCAAAAGACAAAGAAGCTTAGAAATTTGTTTATAAGTTTGTCATCAAATCAGAACTCTAAAAATACAAGCTTTTCATTATAAATGTACTGATGTGTCAATAAGCCTTCACTTAAAATTTGGGAAAATAATGAAAAAGAAATATTTTAAATCTTTTCATACATGAAAGTGCTTAGGCCAAATATTTGTGTAACTGAAAGAAGAAACTTGCTACTATTTAGTGACTATGGAAAAATAGTGACAGAATCCAATTTAATGAGTCTGGTATACTTGACAACATTTTAAGAAGACAACTTTCTTATGAGTTCTTAAAATATAATACAATAAATATTCAAGATGGAGGCCTAAGAGGTGAGACAGAAAACTCCTCCCAAAACAACACATAGTATGAAAATATAGTTAATTAATAAAACTAACCCTATAACAGCAACAGGAAAGAAGGCTGAACCAGACTGTACAGACCCTGCAAACAGAGCAGACCTCACGAAACAGGGTGACGCACCAGAGCCTTGATCCAGCGGGACTGGCGGGAGGAAGAGAAACGGGGCGGGGAGGGGGTGGAGGCCTGGGGCTGCTGAACACCCAGCCCTGGAGGTCTGCTTTGGGAGCAGAAACCTACACTGTGTGGTGCCCTGGAGGATGGGGAGCTGGGACAGGCGGAGGGCTTGAGAGACTGAGATCCGGCCGTTTGTGGAGGACGGGATCCCCACCTGGCCACTCTGGGACAAGGGAAGGGAGGCGGTCTGAGAGGCTTCCCAGCAGCGAGAGGGCTGCTAAGGGGGGTGGGGATTGCACCGAGCTTGCTGCACGGGGAGGGGAGAGCAGGACAAGGTTGCCTGGGTGCGCTCTGCCCAGCTGGTTGGGAACTTTGAGGAGCTTCAGGTGCTCCATCCCCCAGCTGGCTGGTCAGCTCTGAGGCCCCCCACTGCGACATGCAGCCTGCCAAGCCTCCCTCCTGGCCTGACAAAACCTGCTCGCAAACCAGTAGTCACTGTGCTGGCATCAGGCGAGCCAGGTGGCCCCACCTACAACAGCCAGAGACTCCGAGCACAGAGGCTGACACCTGTGTGCTCGGCCCACTGGCTCTGATGCTGAAGACAGGCACTGCACCCGGGAATGAGGAAAGCGTTCTTTCTTCCCGCCAGGCAATACCTCTGCTCCCCTACGACCCCCAACCTCACTTCAGGGGTTGAGCAGCTCCAGAGACTGGAGTTTCTGGGCACTAGAGGGCACCACATAGAAATATAAAACCTCAAAAGAACTTGAATAAGATCAAAATCTCACAAAACCCCAGGAAAAGGGCCAAATGAAACTGAACTCACCAATCTTCCTGAGACTTCAAAATAAAAATCATAAAAATGCTTATGGAGGTACAGAGAAATATTTAAGAACTCAGGAACAAATTTAAGATGGAGATTAGATCATTAAGAAATTCCATACCTGAAATGAAACATACAATGGAGGGATTTAAAAGCAGATTAGATGTACTAGAAGAGACAGTAAATGGAATAGAAATTAGAGAAGAAGAATACAAAGAAGCTGAGGGACAGAGACAAAAAAGAATCTCAGAATAAAAGAACATTGAGAGAATTGTGTGACCAATCCAAATGGAAAAATATTTGCATTATAGGGGTACCAGAAGAAAAAGAAAAAGAAAAAGGGATAGAAAGTGTCATTGAGGAGGTAACTGCTGAAAACTTCCCCAATCTGGGGAAGGAGATAGTCTCTCAAGCAAGGAGGTGCACAGATCTCCCAACACAAGGGACCCAAGGAAGACAACACCAAGACATACAATAATTAAAATGACAAAGATCAAGGATATGGAAGACTATTAAAAGCAGCCAGAGAGAGAAATAAGATCACATACAAAGGAAAGCCCATCAGGCTATCATCAGACTTCTCAGCAGAAACCTTACAGGCCAAAAGGGAGTGGTATGATGTATTTAATGCAATGAAGAAGGGCCTTGAAAGAAGAATATTTTATCCAGCAAGATTATCATTTAAATTTGAAGGAGGAATTAAACAATTTCCAGATAAGCAAAAGCTGAGAGAATTTACCTCCCACAAACCACATCTACAGTGCATTTTGGAGGGACTCCTATAGATGGAAGTACGCCTAAGGCTAAGCAGATGTCACCTAAGGGATAGACAAACAGTACAGAATATGATTCATAACATACAAAGAATGAAGGAGGAAGAAAAAGGAAAAAAAAAAGAGCCTTTAGCTTGTGTTTGTAATAGCATACAAAGTGAGTTAAGTTAGACTGTTAGATAGTAAGGAAGTTACCCTTGAACCTTTGGTAACCAAAAATCTAAAGCCTGCAATGGCAATAAGTACGTACCTATCGATAATCACCCTAAATGTAAATGGTCTGAATGCACCAATCAAAAGACATAGAGTCACTGAATGGATAAAAAAAGAACCATCTACATGCTGCCTACAAGAGACTCACTTCAAACCCAAAGACATACACAGACTGAAAGTCAAGAGATGGAAAAAGATATTTCATGCAACTAATAGGGAGAAAAAAGCAGGAGTTACAGTACTTGTATCAGACAAAATAGACTTCAAAACAAAGAAAGTCACAAGAGACAAAGAAGGACATTACATAATGATAAAAGGGTCAGTCCAACAAGAGGATAAAGCCATTACAAATATCTATGCACCCAACACAGGAGCACCTACATATGTGAAACAAATACTAACAGAATTAAAGGAGGAAATAGAATGCACTGCATTCATTTTAGGAGACTTCAACACAACACTCACTCCAAAGGACAGATCAACCAGACAGAAAATAAGCAAAGAGACAGAGGCACTTAAAAATGTATTAGAACAGATGGACCTAAAGGACATCTACAAAACACTCCATTCAAAAGCAACAGAATACACATCCTTCTCAAGTGCACATGGAACATTTTCAAGAACAGATCATATACTGGGTTGCAGAAAGAACCTCAGTAAATTAAAAAAGATTGGAATTGCACCAACCAGCTTCTCAGATCACAAAGGTATGAAACTAGAAATAAATTACACAAAGAAAATGAAAAAGCCCACAAACACATGGAGGCTTAACAACATACTACCAAATAATCAATGTATCAATGACCAAATTAAAACAGAGATCAAGCAATATATGGAAAGAAATGACAACAATAATTCAACACTGCAAAATCTGTGGGAAGCAGCAAAGTCCGTGCTAAGAGGGAAATATATTGCAATACAGGCCTACCTCAGGAAAGAAGAACAATCCCAAATGAACAGTCTAAACTCACAATTAATGAAAAAAGAAAAAGAAGAACAAATGAGGCCGAAAGTCAGTAGAAGGAGGGACATAATAAAGACTAAAGCAGAAATAAATAAAATCGAAAAGAATAAAACAATAGAAAGAATCAATGAAAGCAAGAGCTAATTCTTCAAGAAAATAAACAAAATAGATAAACCCCTAGCCAGACTTACAAAGAAAAAGAGAGAGTCTACACACAAACAGAATCAGAAATGAGAAAGGAAAAATCACTACAGACACCACAGAAATACAAAGAATTATTAGAGAATACTATGAAAAATTATATGCTAACAAACTGGATAACCTAGAAGAAATGGACAACTTTCCAGAAATATACAACCTTCCAAGCCTGACCCAGAAAGAAACAGAAAATATGAACAAACAAATTACCAGCAAGGAAACTGAATTGGTAATGAAAAAACTACCTAAGAACAAAACCCATGAAACAGATGGTTTCACTGCTGAATTTTATCAAACATTTAGTGAAGAACTAATACCCATCCCCTTAAAATTTTCCAAAAAGTAGAAGACGAGGGAATACTCCCAAAGTCATTCCTCAAGGCCAACATCACTCTAATACCAAAACCAGGCAAAGACACCACAAAAAAAAGAAAATTACAGACCAATATCCCTGCTGAACATAGGTGCAAAAATACTCAACAAAATATTAGCAAACCAAATTCAAAAATACATAAAAAAAAATAATCCATCATGATCAAGTAGCATTCATCCAAGGGATGCAAGGATGGTACAACATTTGAAAATCCATCAACATCATCCACCATATCAACAAAATGGACAAAATCCACATGATCTATGTTCAAGAAGAGGTCACTCATGTTTATGTCTAAGAGATTTTTGCCTATGTTTTTTTCTAAGAGTTTCATGGTTTCATGACTTATATTCAAGTCTTTGATCCATTTCGAATTTACTTTTGTGTATGGGGTTAGACAGTGATCCAATTTCATTCTCTTACATGTAGCTGTCCAGTTTTGCCAGCACCATATGTTGAAGAGACTGTCATTTCCCCATTGTATGTCCATGGCCCCTTTATCGAATATTAGTTGGCCATATATGTTGGGGGTATATGATACCAATATAAAAAAATTAAAAAAATCCACATGATCATCTCCATAGATGCTGAAAAAGCATTCAACAAAATTCAACATCCATTCATGATAAAAACTCTAAAAAAAATGGGTATAGAGGGCAAGTACATCAACAGAATAGAGGCCATATATAACAAACCCACAACCAACATCATATTTAACAGCAAGAAGCTGAAAGCTTTTCCTTTAAGATCTGGAACAAGACATGGATGCCAACTCTCCCCACTTTTATTCAACATAATACTGGAGGTCCTCACCATGGCAATCAGACAACACAAAGAAATAAAAGTCATCCAGATTGGCAAGGAAGAAGTCAAACTGTCCCTGTTTGCAGATGACATGATATTGTACATAAAAAACCCTAAAGAATCCTTTCCAAAATTACTAGAAATAATATCTGAATTCAGCAAAGTTGCAGGATACAAAATTAATACACAGAAATCTGTTGCATTCCTAAATACTAATGATGAACTGGCAGAAAGAGAAATCAGGAAAAGGATTCCACTCACAATTGCATCAAAAAGAATAAAATACCTAGGAATAAACCTAACCAAGGAAGTGAAAGACCTATACTCTGAAAACTACAAGACACTCATGAGAGAAATTAAAGAAGATACCAATAAATGGAAACACATCCTGTGCTCATGGATAGGAAGAATTAATATTGTCAAAATGGCCATCCAGCCTAAAGCAATCTACAGATTCAATGCAACCCCTAAGAAAATACCAGCAGCATTCTTCAAAGAACTAGAGCAAATACGTCTAAAATTCATATGGAACCAAAAAAGACCCTAAATAGCCCAAAGCAATCCTGAGAAGGAAGAATAAAGTAGGGGGGATCTCACTCCTCAACTTCAAGCTCTACTACAAAGCCATAGTGATCAAGACTATTTGGTACTGGCACAAGAACGGACCCATAGACCAATGGAACAGACTAGAGAGCCCATATATAAACCCAAGCATATATGGTCAATTAGTGTGCAATAAAGGAGCCATGGATATACAATAAGGAAATGACAGTCTCTTCAACAGCTGGTGCTGGCAAAACTGAACAGCTATATGTAAGAGAATGAAACTGGATTATTGTTCAACCCCATACACAAAAGTAAACTCAAAATGGATCAAAGACCTGAATGGAAGTTTTGAAACAATAAAACTCTTAGGAAAAAGTTAGGCAAAAATCTCTTTGACATAAACATGAGCAACTTCTTCATGAACATATCTCCCCAGGCAAGAGAAACAAAAGCAAAAATGAACAAGTGGGACTATATCAAACTAAATATCTTCTGTACAGCAAAGGACACCATCAATAGAACAAGAAGCCATCCTATAGAATGGGAGAATATATTCATAAGTGACATATCTGATAAGGGGTTGACATCCAAATTATATTAAGAGCTCACATACTTCAACAAACAAAAAGCAAATAATCCAATTAAAAAATGGGCAGAGGAGCTGAACAGACATTTCCCCAAAGAAGAAATTCACATTGCTAACAGGCACATGAAAAGATGCTCCACATTGCTAATTATCAGTGAAATGCAATTAAAACCACAATGAGATATCACCTCACACCAGTTAGGATGCCTAACATCCAAAAGACAAACAACAACAAATGTTGGCGAGGATGTGGATAAAGGGGAACCATCCTACAGTGCTGGTGGGAATGTAAATTAGTTCAAACATTGTGGAAAGCAGTATGGAGGTTCCTCAAAAAACTAAAAATAGAAATACCATTTGACCCAGGAATTCCACTCCTAGGAATTTACCCTAAGAATGCAGCAGCCCAGTTTGAAAAAGACATATACACCCCTATATTTATTACAGCACTATTTACAATAGCCAAGGAATGGAAGCAACCTAAGTGTCCATCAGTAGATGAATGGATAAAGAAGAGGTGGTACATATACACAATGGAATATTATTCAGCCATAAGAAGAAAACAAATCCTACAATTTGCAATAACATGGATGGAGCTAGAGGGTATTATGCTCAGTGAAATAAGCCAGGCAGAGAAAGCCAAGTACCAGATGATTTCACTCATCTGTGGAGTATAAAAACAAAGCAAAATCTAAAGGAACAAAACAGCAGCAGACTCACAGAACCCAAGAATGGACTAACAGTTACCAAAGAGAAAGGGACTGGGGAGGATGGGTGGGAAGGGAGGATAAGGAGGAAAAGGGGCATTACGATTAGCACACATAACATAGTGGGGGCGGAGGGATATGGGGAAGGCAGTATAACACAGAGAAGACAAGTAGTGCTTCTATAGCATCTTACTATGCTGATGGACAGTGATTGTAAAGGGGTATGTGGTGGCGACTTGATAATAGGGGAGTGTAGTAACCATAATGTTGTTCATGTAATTGTATACTGATGATAGCAAAATAAAAAAGTATATATATATATATACATATATATATATATATATATATATACATATATATATATATATATATGTATATATATATAATACAATAGTTTATGATGAAGGATGTGTAAAAAGGGGACCCCTCCTACACTGATGGTGGGAATGTAAGCTAATTCAACCGTTGTGGAAAGCAATATGGAGGTTCCTCAAAAAACTAAGAAATACCATTTGACCTGGAAATTCCACTCCTGGGAATTTACCCAAAGAATATAACTTCTCAGATTCCAAAAGACATATGCCCCCCCTGTATTTATTGCAGCATGATTTACAATAGCCAAGATATGGAAGCAATCTAAGTGTCCATCAGTAGATGAATGGATAAAGAAGATGTGGTACATATACACAATGGAATACTACTCAGCCATATTAAAGAAACAAACTCTGAAATTTGTCACAACATGGATGGAGCTGGAGGATATTACGCTCAGTGAATAAGTCAGGTGGAGAAAGACAAGTACTAAATGATTTCCCTCATTTGTGGAGTACAACAATGAAGCAAAACTGAAGGAACAAAACAGTAATAGACTCACAGACTCCAAGAAGGCAGTAGTGGGTACCAAAAGGGCAGGGTGGAGGAGGGTCAGTTGGGATGGAGGGAGAAGGGGATTCTGGGGTATTATGATTGGCACACACGGTGTGGGAGGGACCAGGGGGAAGACAGTGTAGCACAGAGAAGGCAAATAGTGAATCTGTGGCATCTTACTACACTAATAGGCAGTGACTGCAATGGGATATGGAGGGGGACTCGATACCAGGGGTGAATGTAGTAACCATATCATTTTTTCATGTGAAACCTTCATAAGAATGTATATCAATAACACCTCAATAAAAAAAATAGTTTATGACTAGTACTTCAATGCTCCTCATATAGTAAGTATACCAATAGAAAATATGATGCATTTAATACAGGAAAATAGGAATCATGCCCTAAATGTTCTTTAAGTATACATATTTATAAATAGTTTTTCAGTCACTAAATATTATGCATAACTTTTTCAGCCATGATAAAGGAACACTGGATTTGTCTTAAACAACTATAAAATCAAATGACATAAATTAAACCACACTTTTCAGATACTGAACAACAGGCAGCATAAGGTAAGCCTCAGCACTGTCTCAGCTTACTGCCTGGAGAAGAGTTCCCAGGCTACAAGGCAGGTAGGAGAAACTGAAATAGAGCCCAGTGGTCTCCCTGGTTGAAGAAACAAAGCTGAGAATACAAGGAAGCCAAGGCAGCTAAAACTAGCTGAACAGAATACCAAAGGAGAGAGTTACACAGAAAGGAGAGAGCTGCAGAAATAACAACAGGGGTTTGCAGAGGTTACTCTCAAGTCTTCAGCATAGTACCAGTCAGTGCATGCAAACTAGCCAATGCCAAGGAAAGAACCACTGGAAGAAGCAAAACCATTCCAGTAGCTAACACAGCAAGGAAGAATTCTGATTTCCACAAACCCGAGTGGAAAGACCTTATAATATATAGGATATCCGGCAGAATACTCAGAAAGGTGCTGCCTCAATAGTGGAGAGAAAATAGCCATAAACACTGCTCCAGCTTTGTTTAAAAACAACAAAAGCCTTGAAAAGGATCAAATTTTTTCCAAGTCACTAAATTGTGGTCCATTACACAGCTCAAAAATAATGAAAGCAATATGAAAATATCCAGGACCCGGTAAGATAGAATTCACAATGCCTGGCATCTAATAAGGCAAAAAGCAGAAAAATGTGACCCTTACAAAGAAGAAATATCAGTCAGCAGAAAAAGACTTACATAGATGGCTGCATTAAAAGACAGGAACTTTAAAACAGTTATAACTATATTCCATGTGTTCAAGAAAGCAAAGGAAAGCACAAACATGTTAAGGAGAAATATGGAAGACATAAAAGGATTCAAATCAAACTTCTAGACATAAAAAATAGAATGCCTAGGATTTAAAATAGTAGATGGGATTTGTAGCAGATTAGACATTTCAGAAGAAAAAATTAATGAACTCAAAGGCAAAGAAACTAACAGGAAGAAAAACATCTGTGGGGAGTAATGAAGAACAGAGCATCTCTGTGAGCTGTGGGAAATATTCAAGGGACCTAATACATATGTGACTGGTATTTGAGAAGGAAAGCATAGCAGGAGTCAAAAATATTTTAAGAAAATAATGACCCCAAACTTCCAAATTTGGTGAAACCTGCAAGTCCACATATCCAAGCAGAACTCCAAACAAGAGAAACATGAAGAAAACTAAACCTAGGCACATCATAATCAAACTGCCTAGAACCAGTGATAAAGTGAAAAATCTTAAAAGCAGCATTAAAGAAAAATCCCATTATATACAGAGAAATAACTAAAAGTCAGACTTCATCAGAAACAATGCAAGCCTGAAAACAGTGGAGCAACATTTTTTAAGTACTAAAAGAAAAAAAACTGTCAATCTAAAATTCTACATCTAGCAACATATCTTTCAAAACATAAGGTGAAATAAAGATATCTTTCATACATAAAAAAGCTGATTTTATCACAACAGACTTGTATTCAAGAAATGTTTAAAAAAAAAAAAGTCCTGCATGCAGGAGGCAAAAATTATATACCAGATGGAAATCTGGACCTACATAAGGAATAGAGAGCACTAGAATGGTAAATATGTGGGTAACTAAAAATACTCTCCTTTTTTTTTTAACTCTCTTTAAAAGATAATTGACACTTTAAAGCAAAAATGAGATACTGTGGGATATATGACTTACAGTGAAGTAAAACATGACAAAAATAGCACAGAGGAAATGAAACACTGTTCTAAGTGGTGTAATACTATTTCAAGATAAGCCATGGGAAGTTAAAGATGTATATTATAAATCATAAAGCAACCAATTACAAATAAAAGAAGTACAGATAGTAAACCTACAAAGAAGATAAAATGGAATAAAAAATAATTCAAAGAAAGAAAAAAAGGAAAAAGAACAAAGAAGAGATGGAACACACAGAAAACAAGTAGTAAGATGGAGAATTTAAACCCAACCATATTGTTAATCACAATAAATTTAAGTGTTCTAATTATTCCAATTAAATGGCAGAGAATGTAGGACTGGATTAACAAAGCAAGACCCAACTATATGCTGCCTATAAGAAACCTACTTTAAGTATAAAGGCACAAATAGGTTAAAAGTAAAAGAATGAAAAAACATATGCCATGCTAATACTAATCAAAAGAAAGTTGGAGTGGTTTCAGTAATATCAGACAAAGGAGTTTTCAGAATGAAGAATATTACCAGGGATAAAGACGGTTATTTCACAATAACTAAGGGATATATTCATCAAGAAGACACAACTATAATTGTTTATGCACTTATATTCTATAGTAAGTCACTGAACTAGGTATTGTGGGAGAGATTTTCTTTTAAAATTTGGCTTTTCAGGACCTCTCTAACCTTCTGCTTCTCTTAGTGCCTCTTACCTCCTGGTCACATCCTCATGCATCAAAAACTTTGGTCCCCAGTCCACATTCCTCCTCTCTACCATGTGTTCTGGGTGACTTTGTCACTCACACAGCTTTTTGGTTCCTTGACCTCCTCATTTCTAGTGGTCCTCATCTCCATTTCAATTCAGTTGGAATTATTATTATTAGTGCAATTTTTATTAATAGTCCAATAATTATGTTAATAGTCCAAGATTATTTCTTAGAAAAGGGTAAATTACCCAGAAAATTGTTATCTCTGGAATATTAAGTTAAAACCTCTTACCCTCTGACCACAATCCTTTCACCCTAATGTCACTCCCACCACACCTATTAAATTTCATCAAAAACTCCTGTTTCTTAAAACCTCCACTTTCTCCACCAGTCTCCTCCTAGCTCCCCTGTGCAGCTGGAAGTCCAGACCGGATCACTTTAATCGCTCCATGACCAACTTCCTTGCTTTGACTCATTATCTTTTGATCTCGTCTGTTTAGCCAACCCCCAATATTCTGGTTCAATTTAGCTGTTAACCTTTTCTAATACTACTGCTAAGTGATGTTGGGAAAGCTGATACCACCGAGAGAGCTGGGGTAGCACCAGAAATTCAGAATTTCTACCTTCAAAATTGCTTTCAGTGCTGCCAGGAAATCCTCTTATCTTCTACCTCTATTATTCAGTCAGCTCTATTATTCCCCTCAGCAGCAATTTCAAACTATGTCCACTCTCCTCAAACTTCTGACTGTATTACTTTACACTCCCCATCCCACTCCCATCAAATTACCTCAGCTCTATTCTACTGAAACAAAAACAAAAAAGCCATTAAATGGAAACTTGCTTAATTTCCTCCTTGGCATTCATACACAACCTTACTTGTAACTGCTTCCATTCTTTCCATTTTGCCAGACAATATTTCCCATCCCACCTTGCCTCTCCTCAAACAAGTGATGACAATCTATCCAAGGGGACCCCTTGAATCTGGGCAGGTACTGTGATTGCTTTGGCCAATAGAATACAGCTTTTCCAGGTATGGTCCTTTTAGAAGGCTTCTGGAAGCCAGCTGCTATGTAAGAAGCATGACTACCCAAAACCAAATGCTAGATGTACAGCTTTTCATATGAGAAGGCCAGGAGGATGAGATGCCACCTGGAGAGAGAAAAAGGAAGGGAGGGGTGAGCATGTGCCAAGGAGCAGCAAAGTAAAGGGCCTGACCTGCGAGTTATGCGGCACTCGCGGAACGGGAATTTACCCCAGATCTCTGCTGACACCACACGGTCAGGGATGAACTGCCCAGTTAAGCTCTCCCCAAATCCCTGGCCCACAGAAATCATGAGCAAAATAAAACGGTTGTTTTAAGCCACTAATGTGTCATTGAGCAATGAGAATACTCCTAACAGCTTTTTTCCATTAATCCTACCTTTCCCAGCTCAAAAAATAATCTTCCTACCGTCTCACAGACTTACAGCTATATCTTTACTTCCCCTTTACAGACAAAACTGTTGTAAACGTCATCAACAGTTACTTTCTCCATTTCACCTCTCATTCACATCTCATCCAAATGCCAATGTAATCTACTCCTGCCCCACCACTTGCAGTCATCACCATGGCTTCCTTTTCAGGAAGAACTAACACTTCAGTTCTTAATGGCTGCTCCTACAGTATCTGAAACAGCAAGCATATACTCAGACCTTATAATACAATTTCTCTGTGACACCACCTCTGATTTTTCTCCTCTCTCTCTAGCCTGTTTTATTTCAATATCTTTTGTAGGCTTCTGTTTTCTGTCTATCCTTTATACTGGAGTTCCTCAAAAGTCTATCTTTAGCCATCTTCTCCTCTTACACAGTAGTCTCCCCTCATCTGTGGTTTCACTTCCTGTGATTTCAGTTACCTATGGTCAATTGTGGCTCAAATCCTCCTTCTGAGGTATGGTCAGAAGGTCAATAGTAGCCTAATGCAACATCACAATGCATCGATCATTCACCTCACTTTGTAGGCATTTTATCATCTCACAAGAAGGGTGAGTAGAACACAATATTTTGAGAGAGACCACATTCACCTAACTTTTATTACAGTATATTGTTACCACTGTTCTATTTTATTAATAGTTGTTAATCTCCTGCTGTGCCTAATTTATAAATTAAACTTTGTCATAAATAAGTATGAATAGAAAAAAACATACATATATATATAGGGTTCAGTACTGTCTGCAATTTCAGGCAACCACTGGGGTCTTGGAATGCATGCCCTATGACTAAGAGGGGACTATGATACTAAATCTCCTCTTAGGTGATCTTATCCATTTCCTAAACTTCAGTTAATTGGTGAAACATAGGGATTAACAGCTTCCGAGCCAGAGAGACCTGGGTTCCAAACATAGCTCTGCCATCTAGCTTGTGTGGCCAAGGGCAATTTATTAAACTTCTCTAAGCATTAATTTTCTCATCTAGAATACTACTACCTCACAAATTGTTATGAAAATTAAATGTCATAAAAAGTACTCACCACAATGCCTAGCACAAGATAAACTGTTAATAAAGGGTGATAATTTTCGTTATTATACATATGCCAGCTGCTCTCTCAGGTTCCTATTCCTAGCCTAGATTTCTTTCTGAAGCTCCAGATATGCATACCAACTGCTACATGACACCTCCACTAGAATGACTTACAATCACTGCATCCCAGGTATCTTACTAAATGACATTACCTGTATGTCATCAGGAGTTGACCTCTCTCTGTCCTCCTTCACCCCTGCTTATGTAATTATTTGCCACATCTTATAATACAATGTCAGATATTATTCTAAGTGCTTTACATACATTAGTTCATTTAACATGAGACATATACACATGTCATGAGAGATATAATTTGTAAATGATTAGTAAGTAATATAGATGAACATTGTTAAGATTGTAAAGGAGGAAGAATGACTATAAACTACAATGGTCACAAAAGGCAAAGTGGAAGTAGACCCGAAAATCTGGTAAATAAAAAAGTAGGAGAAAGCATTTTAAGTGGGGCCTATGAAGTGAAGAAAGACTTTGAGGCAGGAAAAAACAAACATGGTTGTATAAGTAACAGTAAACACAAGTTTGAAAGGAGATGGAACTACAAGGCAGGTGTTCTCAAACATTTTGGACTCATAATCCTTTTGTATTTTTTAAATTACTGAGAACCCAAAGCTTTTGTTCATGTGGATTATATCTGTCAATATTTACTGTATTCAATAATTAAACCTTAAAATTGAGACAAATTTTAAGAATGCAATTTTAAACAACCAAAATAAGCCCATTATATGTTAACATAAATAACATTTCTATGAAAAATAACCATATATTTTAAAAACATTAAAACAGTTGGACTGTTTTACAATATTGCATCTCTCTTTAACATCTGGCTTAATAGAAGAGACCTGAATTCTCATGTGTGCTTCTACATTTACTTCACTGTAATATGTTGTTTGGTTGAAACATAAGAAAATCTGGCCTTACACAATATATAGTTGGAAAAAGGAGTATTTTAATAGACTTTTCAGATAACAGGGTTTTCTTTTTTGACACTATCCCAAAACTTGACAAGTGGTAGTTTCTTAAAGGTTAGTTCAGTGTGGAATTGGAAATATCAATGAACAGAAATAAACATTTCATATTCTGATACCTTAAAATTTGTTGGTTTATCTTGAATTCTGAGTAAACTGCTTACCATACATAGTTTTATAGCATGATGCAATGGTCATTTGGAAATACTGGGTCACTGAATTATGTAAATCTTACAAATGTTGATCAATCTCTTTATGCACTATCAAAAAAATCACATGTATTAATTTCACCACTAATTTCATCAGAAAAGTCTTTGAAGTATTGGGAAGCTGTCATGCTTACAATGGATACACACAACAAAATTCTAATTTTCACTTGAAAACTCAAAATTTATTACTGCAACATTTACTGTCAGTTGTTACCAACAACATGTACTTGAGAATGAAGATTTAATAAAATTAATACTTTTTACTGGTTCATCAATGACATTTGTAAATGAAACTGACATGTTTTGTTTGGGTTTTTTTAACGGAGAGTTTGTGGTGGTGAAGAATACAATGACTATTAGAGCCAGTTGGATGCTAGTGCTTTGATAAATGCAAAGGTGTTAACAGTTTTACATCATTGGTATAAATGCAACAGAGTGAAAAAGATAAGTCACATTTCAATAGTAGTATGAAAATAGTTTTTACCTTGCAGATTCCCTAAAATGGTTTCAGGGACAACCAGGGAATCAAAGACAACACTTTGAAGTGCTAATATAAGAAAAAAAGGAGAACACAAAGCTTTTAAAAGAGGCCTTTGAGGCATCAGAGTTGTCTTAAAGCTCCCATTCATGCACTTGGTTCTTTTAATCCTCTTTGCATGGTGGGTGGATAATTTTAGAATGGTGCCTTGGATATCATAAATGTTAAGTTGTAAAATAAAGTTCTGGATTCTGTTATTTTTCTCCAATAAGCATTGTTGCTCAATTATTTTCACTGAACTTGAACTGTAAACTGTTTATTGGAGAGCAGCTCCTGTCTCAGCAGTTAAGATAATTTGCCTTTCATTAAACTGCTGTGAGTCTATTACACTGCAACAATTTAGGTTCAGTCAGTGATATGGGTAGACATAATCTGGGCACTTCTTTTCTGGCTCTTTCCTTTGCGGGATTCTTCCACCCTCTTCAGTGACCAAAATTTCTCCAATTCAGTTTTCTAGTTTCCCTAATCAGCAAGACTGCAGTTTTCCCAATGGCATCCCCCATATCCTACTATATATATGTCCCACCTACTGCTCTTAGCCCCAGGCTAAAAGCTTCCTCCCCAAGCTCACAGCTCCCTTTCTCTCCCTAATTGTAGTCTCTCCACCATTTCTGTCCAGGTATTTTAGAGAGATGCTTTCTGTATTATATACAGGGTTCTAGTTTTCTTCTTTGAGGGGAGTTACGAATGGTTACGTCCTTCTTTATCATCACCAGATGCACAGGTCCCCCACAAAAGGTTTTTATCTGAGGAATTAGCATGACGACATTTGCAGTATAAAAAGATTTCCCTGCTGTGAGGGAAATAGTCTTAAAATAGCTAGAGATGTGGGGAGATCAGTAAGAGTCCACAACAGCCCAAGATAAAGAGAATAAAGTACTTGGATACCTTTTCTAAAGATTTTATTGAAAAAATCTGAAAATTTTGAATATTCTTAAAGTAAGATGCCTAAATCTCACCTCATCTTATGCCGGCACTAATCAACTGCTTAACAGATTTAAGAAGCCTAAACATCTGGAAATTATTTACTCTAACCCTTAGGTATGGTTCATTGTAAATCACCTCTAATCCTTCAAATCTCCCAAGGACAAGATTTCTCTAGGTTTTTCAATAGGTCTTCTAGAGTTTAGCACTCATATATTGCTTGTTAATCTCTGTGGGATCAAAAGAAACAGAGGTGCATTTAATCCTTCTTAAAGTTATTCTGTTCTTGATTTATTATTTCTCAAGTTGTCAAGAAAAGATGCTGAAGCCTTTCCTCATACAACCATTAAAAATATAATGATGTTCCTTTTTTCATTAAATTACTGGGGGCGGGAGGTGTAAGTAGTATCTCACCTGATGTTTCTCTAAGGTAAAATAACACTGAGTATGTTCTTATCAATCTACATTTTAACAATGAAGTACTTATTGTGATACAGAATGAAAAGACTATTAAAGTTTGCTCTGATTCTTGACCTGAATGTTAGTAACATGAGTGTGTTCAATTTGTGTAAAGCTCACCAAATTACAACTTGTGATATATACTTTTCTGTATATATGTTATACTTAAATTTAAAAAAATTAAAGTCTGGGTAAGTTCAAATATACCTATGGTATGTCCCTTCTCTAAAATGTCAATTATTCTCACAGGAAAAATTCACAGTATTCTGTTTGTGCGGTATGACTTATCTTCATATTTACTCACTACCACTTGATTTTTTTTATGACTAAAATAGTATGTGCTGATTTAAAATTCGAGCATTAAAAATATGTGACAATAAAAATTGTCTATAATTTCATCCCCTAGAGATACCACAATTGGAATTAAATTCAGAGTCTTATGACTTCTGCATAATTCTATTATAAATAAATTGCACCCTTTTTCAGACTTTGGGAATGTCACTTCTCTCAGAAAATTCTAAAAAATGAAGGAACATTGTTTAGAATCCTAGCAGGCCAATAACTGAAATAAACAGATGTAAGCACAAGCAATTTTTAAATAGTAAATTGCTACTATTTCCTCCACAATTTTCAAAGCCTATGTCTTTTCTGTATCCTCACAATGTCTACCCCAGTGCAAGGCATTTAACAGTTATGTATTGATGGAAATGAGATTAATTCTCTAAAAGAAATGAGAATAGTCACTTTCATATGATACAGTAATGATCAGATCTCAATTTCTAGGAAAGGGTACTTCAGCCTCTGAAAGGTATTCTATACTTATTTTCTTTATCTATTTTTGCTACTTTCATGCCCCCACATTCTGAGAATTTTCTCCTAAACATTCCTTTACTTACCTAAAGTGGAACCCTATAAAATGGAATTACCAAATTAAATTATAGCAATGCAATGTCTTTCCTCTGTCTCAGTTTCTAGCCACTCTGCCTATATAGCAATATAAGAAATATTTTCTCTTAGCCATTAAGTTTTTAAAATGTCAAAAAATTAAAACTAAGGTTACATGTAAAAATTAGGATTCTAATGTAACTAAAGTCTTAATTTTTTTGTTGCCATGTCTATATACTGGTATTAATCAAAAGGTATATGTTTATTTAGCATGCAACACTGTTTCAAAAGAAACCAACTCTATATTAACCTACAAATCTGATGATTTACAAAGTATTACTCAACTATGCAGATTTAAAAAGGATAACATAAAAACTTCAAATATTTTACTATTATTACATAGGAAATGCCACCTTTTTGGAAAAAATATAATCATAAATAGTGTATATGCTATAAACAGAAAATCTAGAGAATATGATTTTTTTTGCTATAATGCTATAAACAATAGTTATAATTCACAATAGTATAGATAGTATAGATTTTTGGACTATCTTTGACAATGGGAC
The DNA here is from genome assembly GCF_040802235.1 of Manis javanica. Classification (NCBI taxonomy): domain Eukaryota; kingdom Metazoa; phylum Chordata; class Mammalia; order Pholidota; family Manidae; genus Manis; species Manis javanica. The sequence continues at coordinate 58,183,397 of NC_133164.1, read as the reverse complement.
AAAAAATTCAACTAAACTGACCTAAAAAACTGTACTTTAAAATCATCTAAATTGCATAATCTCAAAATTTTTCCATTTTGCTGAAATTTATGAATAGACATTAAAATTTTTAAACATGACATCTCTATTTTATATAAATTATCCAAATACTTTAAAGAATTCACTTTTTTAAAATCACCAGGCTTTAAGAAAAGCTATTCCTAAATTAATTACTATATCAGATGGCCTGGGGAACTCAAATAAAAGAAAGTTCCATTCTAATAATTCCACTTGATTCTTGGACTATACACTGAAATCATATTATTCATTAAATTGCGTATTTGCTTGAGGTAAATTTTAACAAATACCTCTCACTAATGGATAATTGTTAGCCATATGGATATGAATATTTTTATTTTCGCTAGTTACTTACTGAGAGCCATGCAAGGGATTCCATGATTCGATGTTCACATCGTTCTAAATGTTTTATCATTTCTCTGGTCAAGTTGGCTTCTGCTTTGATAAAACTTTCAATCACTTTGTAAAAATCAAAGGCTTTTAAGTTAAGTACATTCAGAATCCATGGGAAGGACAAATCTGTTCCAGTATCAAGATTCTGAGATGTACTTCCTAAAAATGAAAGAAAAAATGTAACTCAGGTATGAAATGTTATGCCTTGAACTATGTATTTTTAGGTTGGAAGGTTTTATCAAACAAAAAATTAAAACACAGTAGAGGACCTAACCAAAACTTTTTATTTAGAGCAGAATTTTCTGTTCTGGAGTCTACAGACTCCTAGGAAATAAGGTTCCAAATTTTGAGTATATGTGCACATATGGTTTTTCCTAGATAAAGGGCTCACAGCTTATGTCAAATTTTCAAAGTTTTAAGTGCCCTAAACTTGTATCAGTAACAGGTTTAATATCTAACCAGCATGGAACTAGCATATCAATTTTAACTGTCTCATTAATCCTTGGTGGGGGTGAGGGAGAATTCTTTAGAATTTTGTTAATTTGATTGATTAGAAATTGGTATTTCTTTTAAACATGCATTTCTTGGTTACTAAGGAGGATTCAGTGTCCTATCTATACTAGTTTAAGTTTCTCTTTTATTGTATATTTGTACCCTTAGATAAATTTTCTTCTTTGTTTTTACAAACAAAATTTCTTTGTAACATTTGCAACATTATTTGCAAGTTAATACATGTTTAAAATTACATTTAAAAAACACTCTCAGTGGCCTCTGTTCTATTTATCTGGTGGATTCTAACTCCAGCCTTTGGTTTCTTGATCATAGAGTCTTACAGCAGTGCTTCCATATCACTTTATGCTGCTTGTTAGTAATGCTTTGGCACTTTACAATCTCATTAAGTCTTTGAAGGGATTTCAATAGGCACATTTCCTGGATTCGGTAAAGCCCAGAATAAGAGCCTAGTGAAATATTATTTCCAAGGTGACCTGAAATAATTCAGATAATAAGCCATTTTAATGACCAATTACATTCTTCAATATATACTGTTTTAAAATATACATACTTGTCCTTAACTCTGCCCTCCCACCAAAAAAAAAAAAAACCCATTAACTTAGATAAGTTTTTAACTTTAAATTGAACTAAAATGTTTATTTACTAAAATTTAACTTACTGCTATATGTAGCCATTACAACCTCAAGAGCGCATCCCAGCAAAGACATATGAAAGATGTTGTCATTCAGGAGTTTGCTAAAGGGAAAAGAAAAATTATTTTGAAACACCTACATTTATAAATACAAATTTTTTTACCGCAACTAAAAAATTTACCTAAAATTTTGAATGGATAATCGTTCTTCTTCCTAAAACAGATTAAAAAAAATGCATAACTGAAACTTTTTTGTGTCAACACTGAAATTTTTTCTATCATGTTCTTTATAACTTACTGATTTAAGCATGGATTCCATTACTCGATAATATAATCGGACTCCAAGTTTGTATCGCTGCAAAGAAAAAAAATTAGAACCCATTATATTAGAAAATTAAAACAATTAATTTCTAAGAAGTTTTCTCTTGAAACACATTTCTGATTTTTAGGAATATGACTACCAAGAAGTGACAAAAGCTTGTTTATCTAAAACTCAAGACTTAACTGTAAAATGATGGTTAACATTCCCAACATATTATCAAAAGGGAATCTAATACTTGGTCCAATACTTGGTTTTCTTTCATTCCACTGCAGTCTACATTGTACATATATATATATATCTACATTGTACATATATATATATTCTTAATATAGCATATATTATGTACCATGAACTATTTTAACCATTTTACATACTAACATAATACCTTCTGGTGACCTAGGACATGCATTTTCAAGATAGCTCTCCAAAATTAAAAGAATAGTTTCTGTCCATAAAACTGGCAAAGGCAAAAATGAGGCTAAAGTGACCTTATCAACAAAACGTTTTAATCAAATAAATAGTTCCCATTAGTTCAGAGAATTTTAGATACACACATACACACATTTACACTCTCACATAAACCATATTCCTTCATTATAGATTATGAGCACAAATTTTATATACAATCAAAAGGAATTTTTTTGACATCAAAGTACATCCTCACTACACTGAAATAACTGTGTATAGTAGATTATAATTTTCAAACATATTTTTATATATTATCTCATTAATTCCACACAACAAAAAAAAGCAAATATAGAAACCTGAATTTTAGAGAAGTTAAACAACAGCTCATAAATGTAGAACAATATATAAACTCAGGGCTCTTGAGACAGAGCCCATATCCTTACTCAATATATTGGTTTTAGACTTTTGGAAATGACAGAAATAATATCACTCAATAATGTCACTGATAAATGGCATATGTAATATGAAACCATTCATGTAAGTATATATATATATATATATACATGATTATTCATATATGCAGAAGTCAAAGCATATAAACAAAAAAGGAATAGTATTAAAGATTTTTTTTTTACTTGTATCTTAAACTTCTGTAATTTTTCTCAAATTTTCTAACTGTTTACTTTTGGCTTTTGTAACAGGCAGGGGCATCTTCTCATAAAGTTTTCCATACATAGCAGCATGCAAAGGCAGCCAGGATACAGCATCTGCTGGTATTTTACACTGGAGACAAATACTATTATTTTATATAATTGGATAGACATAACATTTGAAATTATTTAGTATATAGCAGTACTAGTTAAAATGAACTCAAGTTACCTGTGATCCAATTTCCATACATCCCTGTCCCACAGCTTTAGCAAATTTCTCTTTAAAGATATACCCAATATCCTTCACTCTTTTCAAGATACTTTCCTTTGGATTCACTGTGCAGTTCTTTAAGAAGGAAAAACAAATCAACGTTGAGGATACTGTAAACAGAATTAACATTTTCTGCCCCATATGATTTTTTACTTTCAGTTATTTATACTGTGGAAATATGTCCACAATAACTAGGTAAGCACAACTACTAAAACTAGAAGGAACATAACAAATTGTATTTTGGGACATCAAAAACCAAAAAGTACTAGAATACAATTTAAACACCCTAAAACCAAGTTCTCTGCTGCTAGGTTATGGAAGAACAGATTTGTTAGTCCTTCTATCCATCAAACAGTGGCATAGACATTATACTTCATACCACAGAAATACAAAGGATCATAAGAGATTACTAGGAAAAATTATACACAAACAAACTGGACAACCTAGAAGAAATGGATAAATTCATAGAAACATACAACCTCATAAAACTGAATCACAAAGAAATAGAAATCTCAACAGACCAATTACCAGTAAGGAGACTCAATCAGTAATCAAAACCTCCCCCCAAAAAAAGTACAGTACCTGACAGCTTTCCTGGTAAATTCTACCCAATATTCAAAGAAGAATTAATACCAATTGTTCTCAAACTCTTCCAAAAAACAGAAGAAGAAGAAACACTTTCCAACTCATTTTATACCAGCATTACCCTGATACCAAAATCAGTCAAGGACACAACAAGAAAAGAAAATTATAGGCCAATATCCCTAGAACATAGGTGCAAAAAATATCAACAAAATATTAGCAAACTAAATTCAACAATACATGAAAAGGATTATACACCATGATCAAGTAGGATTTATTCCAGGGAGCAAGAATGGTTCAACATCCACAAATCAATCAATGTGATACACCATGTTAACAAAATGAATAAAAGTCATATGATCATATCAACAAATGCATAAAACATTTGAAAAAATTTAACATCCATTTAGAATAAAAATTCTAAACAAAGCCAGTATGAGGGAACATATGTCAATATGATCAAGGCTATAAATGACAAATCTACAATTAACATTGTATTCAATGTTGAAAAGCTAAAAGCTTTTCCTCTAAGATCAGGAATAAGACAAGGATGCCCACTCTTACAACTTTATTCAACACAGTACTGCAAGTCCTAGCCACAGCAATTAGGCAAGAAGAAATAAAAGGCATCCAAATTGCAAAGGAAGAAGTAAAACTGTCACTATTTGCAGATGATGTGATACGATGTATAGAAAACCATAAAAATTCTATCAAAAACTGTTAGAACTAATAAACTAGTATAATGTCAGGGAAAAAAATCAATATACAGAAATGAATTGCATTTCTATACACTCATAATGAACTATCAGAAAGAGAAATTAAGAAACCAATCTCATTTACAATTGCATCAAAAAGAATAAAATACCTAGGAATAATCTTAACCAAAGAGGTGAAAGACCTATAAAAACTCTAAGATACTGATGATAGAAGTTGAAGAAGACACAAATGGAAAGATATTCCATGCCCATGGATTAAAAGAATTAATATAAATGTCTATATTACTCAAAACAATCTATAGATTCAATGCATTCTGTATCAAAACATCAACACATTTTCACAGAGCTAGAGCAAATAACCCTAAAATTTGTATGGAACCACAAAAGGCCCTGAATAGCCAAAGCAAGAAATAATAGAGAACTACATGTTGGCTAGGATAAGGGTATTCAAAAAATACTCGGTATTTTAACTTCTAATTTCAAATTTTTTTTGCCAATACATCATAATAAGTAATATTTCATATATGGCTTACATTAAAATAAGAAATCAGATTTTCTGATGGTTGATCACTTGCTGAATTTAAGATCATCATTAATTGTTGGATAGTATTCATAACAGTCCTAGAGAAAAACAATAGGAAGTGTTGAATAATGAAAAAAATGAAACATATTTATTTCTCAAGTTACATGTTATCTTCTCAAGTTACATGTGTTTATCTTTTAGAGTTCTTTGAAATAAGACCTTACAAAATTCCTAATGTACTGTTTTTGACAAGGAATTACATTTTGCTTAAATCTTTAAGAAATATTCTAAGTTCATAATCAGTAAGTCTATAATTGAAGAACTGATATGCTTATTTACTAATATAAATTCATTATCTAGTATGACCTTCCTATCCTGCCATTTCATCTTTCCATTTAGTCAGTTGTACAGAGCTTCTAACAGTTCCCCAGACACATCATATTATTTCATACTTTCATGCCTTTGGGCATGCTGTTTCTATTCTAAAACATCAGTTTCCTGTGACACAGACTTAATAATGTTTCAAAATTCAGTTCAATCATCACTTCATAAAGTCCCTTCTTTACCATCTAATTAACCTGTCATAAGGCTATTACTATAATTATATGAAATGCATTTTTGTGTCTACATAGTCATTGAAAAACATTACTGATTGATTATTGTGCACCAACAACTATCATCCTACATCCTAATTATTAAGTGGTGAACAAAAAGTTCATGGTCCTTGTGGTATGGAACTTGAAGGTTATTTTGGGTATTGGCTAAAACAAGTAAACACACAAATGAATTTATAATTACAAATTGTGATACACACTATGAAGGAACAGAACAGGATGCTATGAGAAATAAAGGAATAAATTTTAGAGAGAAATAAATCTTTAAAAAAGTGATATCGGTGTTGAAACTAAAGGAGTAGCCATTGAGAATTCATGGAAAGAAAATGAGTTTTAAGAAGAGGGAAAAGCAAGTATGAAGGGCCTCATGTACAAAAGAATAGGTTGGAGAGTTCAGGAAACTGGTTAGTACATAAGAAGCAGGAAAACAAGATGAGGTTGGGGAGGCAAGAGAAGCTGGATCATGTAAGGTTTTGTAGGCACTGTTAAGGATTTGCATTGCATTTCAATTGCAAAAGGAAGTACTCAGAAGGTTTAACAGCAGGGTGAACATGATCTGATTTATACTTCTAGAATATTACTCTGGGGACTTTCTGGAGAATATATCTGGTTATGGGGAGATAGGAACAGTAATAAGAAAAGAAACAGCAAGATTGCTTAGTAGACTACTGCAAAAAATCCAAGAGAAAGAGAAAGATACTCTGGACAAAGTTAGAATAGAAACGGAGAAGAGTGGATGACTCAAGAAATATATTGGAGGTAGATTCAACAATACTTGAGAAAGATTCGATGTGGGAAGTAAGTGAGGAAAAGCATATAAAAAAATGATTCTAATCCTAGGTTGTATGCAAAGCAAAAGGTGATTGTTTTCTTTTTTCCTTTTTCTTTACTGAGACAGAACACATTCCTATTCTAGATTATATTCCTGAAAGATAAAGAGTACAAGGTCTAATAATCATATCCTCAGCAACTAGTAAACTACCTGGCACACAAAGAACACACATGTATGTCTGTTGCATGTATATACAAATATAGAATGAAACAAATGAATGAACCTGAAGCACTATAAAGTAGTGAATAAACAATTACAGTGAAAATAAGACAATTCATACCTAACTGGAGTGTGTGGAAGAATCATATTCACCTCTTCATCAGGGTTACTTTTTCGTGGTGTTCTCTGCATTTCAAAACTAAATAGTGATAAGCAAAGTCATTCAGACTGAAAATTTACAATCTGTGCTTCATGAATCAAAAAAGCAATATAATACCTTCTGTTGCCTCATAATATCATAAATGGTAAGTCAATAATAGAAGTGATAGGAAATAGCTGATCTAAGAGCTGCTTAGAAACAGTAGCGGAAAAAATAAAATTTTATATAAGTTGGGTTTCTTCCCACTAGGTTTATAACAAACAGGTGCACCAATCATTTAGAATATTTTTTGGAAGTACAAGTTAGATGTTTTCTATAAAATGTTAGATGTTGGGTGGTATTATTAACCAAGTAGTTCAGAATTAAAAAATATCAAAGCTCAAGTTTTTCAATCATTATGCCTTATAAAATCTTTATCTTAAAATTAGAAACATTTTACTTGCATTTAACTTCTAAATTATATATATTTCCAGTTACATATTAAAAGATTTTTATGCTAAAGACCATACTTGTGACCACTCAAAAATTTTTACAATTACTTTTAACCATTCCTACTTTAGGATTCTACATGACAATTCAAGAGAATATACTGCTGTATTAACTTAAAAAAAAAAAACGAGCCAAGCAAATAATACCAAATGAAAGAGTGGAAAAAAGACAGCAACCCTTACTTGAGTAAACTAATAACTTCAACAATTTTCTTTTCATGTACACTTAAAAAATTACATTCACCAAAATGAGAAAAAATTAGTTGCTACAGAGAAGAATTCACATTAAATCTCTATGTGTAACAAGTTATATGCTTAGGGTATTGTTTTTATTAGCTTTATATAAAGGCATTTGAAGTAATTTATTATAAATGTAAAGGTTATGAAGTTAAAAACCCATTTAACCTATATATATCAAAACTGACCTATAGCAAAGCATATCAACAAATACAAATACACTATGTACAATACCTGTCTGTAGGATCAGTCTGAAGAGTTTTATCATGATCCAGAAATAACCTTGCATCTAGATCTTTGTTTTTAAGGTATATCTCTTCATATTGTTTAGAGAGAATTTCCACCTCAAAATAAAAAAAATACCAATAATTATTCTGTCGTTACATCTCTCAGTACACAGAAGTCCAGATTTAAATAGCTTTTTTTTACAATATATACTGAGTTCACATGTAACATAAATAAGGTATGTCTAAAAGTTAAGTAAAGAATTTTGCTACTTTTCACTCTATTTTTAAACCTGTTTTATGCATGTACCCCATTCATTAAAATTTTATGAAGGCAATGTTCACTAATGCCACAAAACTGTAAGAACTGAAATGAAACTATAAGATAAAAAGAGTTATTATTGTAACTACTCTATTTCCAAGGTTCTCCAAGCATCCCATAAATTTCTCACTTTTAATCTACTACCCTTATTAATATAGAATAAAGTATTTTACAAACATTGTAACAAATCCTCTCCCTATCTTTTCTAATTCCTTTGGTTCACTCCAACTCCCTTAGTTACGTACGTATCCTGGGCAAGAGTGTTAGATCAATTAATTAGCCCAATTAACACATTTGCATAATTTATATCCCAATCTTTTGTTACTGCTGGAATCTGAAGTTCTTTTATCAGTCCTGTTTCATAATTTTCTAATAATCTAAAAACCAATGAGCAATAGACAATATTTGGCACGCTTTTTCTGCTGTGACTTTGTTTCCAACCTGAGAGAAATAAAACTGCATTCTAAAAGGAGTAGTAACGAAAAATCCAGCTAAATGTAAATTTTGTCTGTGTAAGTTTTTCCTGGCAGAACAGTCATGTTTGCTTAAGTTTAATTACTGTTCCTGCCCTATCTTAGTGAGCCACTAATTATCAATCATTTATTGAATTGTAGCTATTAGAGTTATATGCAAAATACAGGGGAAAATGTAAAGTTTACCTTCAGATTTCTATTAAAACATAAATCCTTTCTAAGGGAAGAAAAACTATGAGTGTCCAAGATTCTTTAAAGGTGTACACAGCATATTTTTTGGTACATAAGCTGGTAACAAGACTCAATAATACAACAACATTTGGCCTCTTTTCTTGCCTCTCTAGTACCATATCTTACCAGCCAGTCTTCTGCTCTATATCCCAATCTTAATGAATTAGCTGGCGTTCATTAAACAGACCATACTATCGCATATCACTGTTCCTTTGAATCTCCAACCCTGGAAATGTCATTTCTTATAAAGCTTACTCAGCTCAGAAATCACATCACCTCCAAATTATTTTCCACAAAACCTATCTTCTTCACTTTGGATTGGGTGGTCCTCCTTTGAGATACCACAACACCTTGTAGGTACTTCTATCAGACTCTTGTAGACTTCTCTAATGTTCTATTTCTTTGTTTCTCCCACTAGCACCTCAGTGACAGTGACTCAGTTAAATCTCTGTATTGACGATACCTAGCACAATGCCTAATACATATTAAGCACTCAATAAATGATGAATTAATAAGTTAATTAATTCAAGGACTAGCTACCAAATCAAGTTACAGAATCAGCAGTCTAGCTATCTAATGTCATGTCTTTCGGTATTGGTGACTAATACTAGGTGCTTCTAAAACACTACTTTATCACTGAGTACTTGTTTTTCATCATTTATTTAAGCATCTTTTTCTTCACATATTTCACCTTACCACATAAATTTCTCAGTTGTTCTGTTCTCATTAATAGTATGACATTTGAGACAAAACATGAAAACAGAGGGATGGCACACACTAAAACATTTCTGCAATATAATCAGCAATTTCAACTGAATTAATTTTCAATTAAGTAGTTTTAAAAATACTTAAAAGAGATGTTCCACAATACAATAATGCCAATAATATTGATGGCATTAATCATGGAGTCTGTTTAAGGATGCATAGCAAAGCAAATTGGAATCAAATTTGTACATTTGTTATATTTAAATACTTAATGGCATTTAGAAATTCAAAAGCCTATTTTCTTTTTTTGAAAAATTTCAGCACTAATCAATTTTTAGTACAAATTACAAAATGCTACTTATTTATTCATTTGAGCATATATTCAATTTTTTTTTATTATATAAAGTTGGTTCATCAAAATTCTACTTTGGTTCCTTTCTTTGGGCAAAAAAATATTTCATATAAAATGATCTTAAGAAATTCAGACAACTATTCCTTCCCCTAAAAGTCCCAAAACACAATTAGCTCTTCATTAAGTTTTCTTTCAGATTACCTCTGGAAGTCCATTAGAAGTTACAATTCCAAGAGAATTCATAAAAGGTATAAAATTTTTGAAATAAACATTTTTCACCTGAAAAAGATAAAGTCACAACATAGCTATTAAAATTTTTAAGAAAGACTTGATCTCAGTCACTATTAACTCTAGAAAGTGTTAATTGACATCAACCTAGTGTGATACATATTTATAATTAATTCAATTATTTACTTTTTAATTTATGTCAGGCAAATTTCAGGTCCTAAAATGGAGGTACAGAGGGGCATTGTTAACGAAATAGGATTTGTAAGAAGAAAACCCATTGAAACCAACTTTAACGTTCCACATTTAACAAATGATGAAAAGATGGGAGGCTCAGAAAATTAAACAACCTAACCAAAGTTACATTCTAGGAAGTGTCATAGACAGAATTAAAACCCAATCTGCCTACCATCAAAGATGAGACTCTTTTCGGTTCTCTACATGGCCTCTTAATTACTCCCTACAGCATATTTTTGGGCCACTTCACACATGTCATCTCATATTTTGCTTAAAGAATATTTATTTTAATTATTTTAGCATAAATTTAGGAAAATACTTTCATAAGACAGTAACTTCATACACAAAAATAATACCCAGTAATTCAATTCAAAACCAAATGAAAATATTTTGTGGAATTATGCAGTTTCATGAAAAAGAACCCTACATTTAACACAGATATAAAAACCATACTCAGAGAACCTGGAGTTATACTCCTGGCTATTCTACACTTGCAGTGTGTTAAAGAATTTTAAACAACTTATTTTTCTTCATTTAACTTCCCTTTCCAACTTTGGAGTATACATTTACTAAAGCAGAAATAGTTAAGTATCAGTTCCTGTCTTCTCCTTCACAAATATGTTATAAGAAATTAAGCTTTAGTAATACCCATTAGTTTTGTTTTCTAATTAACTGCCACTTAATTAAAACACATAAAATGAGTAGTTCTAGTTCACCAATCAGTATGACTAACCACTAATTATATAACTATAAAGGCAACTAGCCAAGTTATACACCATAAATGCTGTACCACCAATGCTTTTAATCACTTATACTTTAAAAATCATTACTATAAAGACTCTTAATTATAAAAAAGAGTTATTTAAAATGAAAAGTAAAAAAAAAAAAAAAAAGGATTTATTCCTGATTTTAAAATGAAATTTTACAAGTAGTTCTGAAATCCAGAGTTACCAACCAGGAATTAGAAAACTGCATTTATTCGTATTCATTACCTTGAGCAACAAAGTGACAGACTGGAATAAGAAAATATATTTCAACTACATTTGTCAGCTTAGTAGCAAAGATAATTTGTAATCCTAGAAAGTAAAAAGTCTATATATATGTGTAAAAAAAGGTGTTGATGCATCTATAGCTTTGTGTCTATATCTATAGGGTATCTGAAATTAACAAAAGCCACAGTGCTAAACCCAGATATTTTAATAAATCATTCCAATACTATACTTCTTAAACTAGATTTTGAGATCATACCCCATTCCTTCCCAGAGTTGACAGAGAATTTCAAAAATGCAACATTTCATACAGCTATGTGGTGGCAGTGAATTGTGGACAATATAACAAACTATGAGAGAAAGCAGTGAAAGGAGCACCGGTGGTAGATGTTCCAAAGTCCAGAATCTGTTAAGAATTAGGTATCAGTCTCTAAAGCTTGTTTACTCATTATTAAAAGGAGACTGAGTAAATTATTTGTAAGATTCCTTCCAATTTCAACATTCCAGATTATATGAACAAGATAAGCAATTCCTGGGTATTCATGAATATTACCTACCAACCATTAACATCTGGTGTACGAAAGAGAGTAATTATAGAAGGCTGAACAGAAATTTGATGTTGGTTAGGGCATTTTAAAACATGAGGGTATCAGTAACCACAGAGGAATCAAAGAACAAATACATTTGAAAACTTCTACCTTAATGATAGACATTTCAGTGATCCCAGAGTGAGGGAGCTATTCTTTTTAAAGTCAAAATAGCTGAATATGAAAATTTAATATTTTCTAAATATTTTACTACTGCAAAAAAATAGGTACTACTTGCAAAAAGCAAGCTCATTATGAAAAAATTATAAACTATTAGCAAGAACTTACATCTAAATCTACTTTAACTATAAGAAATCATGAAGTTAAATTACCTCATCTATATTACACTCATGTTCTTTACAGAGAACTTCAATAATTCTTGTATCATTTTCTAGTTGTTTTGCTATCCGTGCACTCCTGTTCTGACCTCGCCTTGGTGTTCGAGGTGACCCATTAATAGGTATTACAGCTGTTTCTGTAAAAATGGTAAATTAGATAAGAACAATTGCACATTCCACTGTATAAAATAAAGAAGTAATCTAATGATACCTCAGAAGATCAGAAAATAATCTTGGTAACATTCTGCTACTTTTATTAGTCTTCATTAAAAGGCTATCAGTTCCATCTATTTATTGAATATCTGTTATAAGTTATGTACTGATATTCATTTTTGCCATCCTTATTCTCTATAGCCCCCAACTAACTGAAAAAGAAACTAAAATACTTAAGGCCCTAAAGATAAATAAGAAGGCGGCACGGGAAAGAACCAATTTATAAACTAATTCTAAGTGTATCCTACTGAGTCTATGAGGGGAAAAGAATGTTTTCTTAGAGTCTTAAAAATAATAAGCAAGTATTTATAGATTCAATTTCTAGATGTAGTATAAAAATAAACTTCAAAAGTTTTAGCAAATACCATAGTAAATTATAACACTCTTAAAAAATAAGGATATAAATATTATAATATGATAATGGTGATTTTTAAAAATATATTATTTTGAGCATTCCCAATTCAAACTGAACATGGTTTCAGCTATTGAAAATATTGCAGATGACCAAGTATAAAAAGTATTAACTGTCTCTACACCCAACCAAAAATTCACAAAAAATTCAAAGAGGAACATGCTAAATTATATCACAAGATGGAATCAGTAAAAATTAAACCATGGGAAACTCAACAGGACAAACTGATTTTTTAATAAATTGCAATAAAGATAAAAGGAGGAGGAATTTTTTTAAGTGTTAAAAGCTTATCAACAAGTAACAAAGATCTTACTTCAATTCTGATTTAGTCAACCTGTAAAAAAATTTTTAAATTACTTTTACAAGACAATGAAAATATGAACACTTACTGCAGATTTGGTGGTATTAAGGAATCACTATTAATTGATTTTCCAGTGTGATAATGGTACTATCATTATACTTTTTAAAAAGAGTTTATCACTTAGAAATACATACTAAAATTTATAAGAACGAAAAGGTATGCAAAGATGTGCTTCAAAATAATATAGCTGGTGGAATTGGGCAGTAATGGGGCTACAGGTTGACCAAAAGTTGTATGTTGATGGTAGGTGAGAGTACAGAGGCTTATTATACTACTGTCTACTTTTGTAGTCACTTGAAATTCTCCATAATAAAAATATGATTAAATGTTTACTATACTCAGTCTATTCAAAACCTCACCCTGGTTTCTCAATAACACAGCACTTAGTCAATTAAAATGTATATGTGAATTATCCAAAAGAGTAAAGCCTGTCAACCTAAAGTAACATCCTATGTCACCTTATTAAAGTTATAACATTGAAAAAAAGTGAGGACAAAAATCTTTAAAAGGAAATTTTTAAAGAGTCAGAAATTTTTAAAATATTATTTCTATTTTGTTCCACCTCTGTTTTGCATTTGCTTTCTGCTAAATGACCTGCCTGTTAAACCATGTTCAATACATTTTCAACATTCTTCTCCAGTCTATTTTTCTATAAAGTAACTGTTTCACAAAGATTAATTAGGCTTCAGCTTTTCAGCCATTTCAGCAACACTTTGAGACTTCCATGTTTTGATCTGTTCTCTATTATTTTAATATTATTAATGCTTTCATCATTTTGGGAGCAGTCAGTTCAGCCTTAGTTTACATTTTCTGTAGAATTAAGCGATTTTGAATTCCTACTCTTGATGCTAACTAAGGAAGCACTTCCATTCTAAGAGGAATATATTCACCTTTGCTTAATGCTATCAAATTATTTTCATTTATATACACTTCCCATCTCATTACCCACTGTAGATGAATTACAGTTCATATGCAAAAAAAAAAATTAGTCACATAATCATCGTAGCACCCTATAATAAAAATTTCATTAATCTGTTCCAGTAGAATAAGCCACTCTTTCCCATTCAGTCTCATTCATATCTGTGCCTTACCTCTTGATCTTCTCTTTACAGGGAATGCCCTCCCTCTGCCTCCCATAACACTCTAATCCTATCTATTCTTCAACACTCAATTCAAATGCTACCTGTTTATATGATCTTTGGTCTTCCCCAGCAGGGAAAACTTTTTGCTTCCTGAGCTCCCACAGTATTTGCTGTCTTTTGGCCCAGACCACTTTCTACAATATACTCTAACTACTTGCTTACTTGTCTTATCTCTCCTATATCTTCTACTACTTGAGAGCAGAGTTCATGTCTGATTTATTGTTTATCATTCCCTCAGCTCTAGGACAAAGTTTTGGACTAGTAGACAACTAGACCAACTATAAAAAAATTGTTCAATGAACAACTGTTGAATGATGAAGGAGGAGGAGCATAAGTTATTATTATTACTATTTTTTATCAAAGTATTGTTGATATACAATCTTATGTTGACTTTAAATATATAATATAGTGCTCCAACAGTTACCCATATTCTTAAATCCTCACCCCATCTGATGCAGTCACTATCTACCAACATAGTAAGATATTACAGAATCATTAACTGTATTCTCTGTGCCTTACTACCATCCCCGTGACCAATTTATATTGTGACTGCAAATTATTGGAGGGGCATAAATTATTTAAAAATACTTACTATATGGTTCTTTGAGCAAAGAAGGTGGTGAGAGTTTTATAAAATAGTCAAGGACACACAGCATTAACTGAAATGAGATCACCAGATCATCTTCCATTTGTAATATTTCTCCTGAAAATAAAAAAGTAAAGTTAGAGATTGAGATCTTTAAGTCAGGGAGAATTATGAGTATGGGCATACCCATATACTCATTTATTCAACAATCACTAGAGACATGTTAAATTTTTTTTCTTTTTTTGGCAAAAGCTCAGTCAGATTTGAAATATATAAAAATACATAGTCATGAAAATGAAATATAACTCTATTATGGGAATTTTACATATAGGTATTATTATAATTCAGTAAGTATATATAAATTTTTTTTCCCTTTTTTAAACTTACTTTGTCTTACTTCAAACTATAGAATTTATTATTTCTGAAAATAGTTTTAAGTATGATACATGCTAATATTTTAATTGTTTATTTATAAAACCTCATATTTTTCAAACTTAACTGCCCTCCAAAATATTACAATTACCAAAGCCATTAAGAAATAGCAAAATTAGCACATAATTGTAAAATCATCTATACAGTAATTATTTAGTACACAAAATATACAAGTTATGATCAAATATAGCTATGATATATTTGCTTATGGTTCTTCATTGTGCATTATTTTTAGAAGAAAAGTTTAATGTGACTCACTTCCTATCTTCTTGGTATCTGACTGCTAAACTACTAATAATCCCGACAAATATTGAAGGTATAGAAACTATGTGAGAAAATAGGTAATCCTGCATCAGGTAGGTTTTCTGGATCCATAGGTATGGTGAAAAAATGTTTGTAATATATTTAGAAGTTATTAAAAAATATCACAGAGATAAAGACTAATATCAAAGACTTCTGGTTAAAAATAATAGAGTGAAGTCAGATCAAAGAATCTCCTTCAATACCTAAAAAAATAAAAGGAAAAAAATGCACTGGTTAAGTGTGAGTACCATATTAAATTTGAGAAATACTGACTCAGAGACTATCCTCATCTTTTTCTTCTTACTTGCAGGGAGTAGAAATTGCTGATGAGAGGAGAGTAAAATGGAGAAAGTAAACAACTATAAATTAACTTTCTGATAAACATACAGACTACAGTATACTGTGCTGAATTAGGAACAACCTGAATCTCAACACAATTCTGTTGTGGAAACTGGAACTACCATAATAAGCATTCCGTTTTAGAGTTCATTCTAACCAAGAACTCGGAACAAAGACTTGTACCATTCCATATGAACTCTCCACTTTCTCCCTTACCCTCTGACTAAAAGTAAACATAATATAAAAACTGCTTTTATCTTACAGCTTTCTGGGGAACACAACAAATCACAGATAAAGTACAAAGTTAATGAAGGGAGATTTATTAACACTACATCAGAAAAAAGAGAACAAAAGGTCAGGGATACATACATAAAGTTCTAGCAACATGGAGAGAAAAGTACAGGGGCTATGCAAACATATTATAGTAAAGAAAAAGGAAAAAATAGAACCACAACATAAAAAAGGGAAACAATCTGGTAGAGAACCCAATTTAGGAGATAATTTGTCAGAAGAAAATGCCCTATGAGTCTTTGCATTAAGAACTTAAAAAAAACACAACTTATATAAGAACAAGAAGCTAGACAAGTTAAGAATAAACTTAGGACCAAACTAATGACTTGTTTAGTTTCACTTCTGTATTTAAATGGACTCTAAGCTAAGCTTATCATCACTTCTATATCACAGCTTTGCCATTTCTGAGTTCTTTATTTTGATTATTCTGAGCTGGCTGTATTTTACCATGAAGAAGTTTTTCCTTCATTATATTCAATACCATTATATACATAATTTAGCTCAAAATAGAAGAAAGGCTTGAGATAAAATAGTCAATACATAAGAAAAAGACCAAAGATTAGAATAATATGAGAGAAGAATAAATATGGAGGACAAAAAGAATCCAGCATAAGATGTTCCTGAAACATAACAAAATAGTACCTAATTAGAGTAATATCAAAACATGTAGTATGTTAAGATTTCCCTGAAATTAGAAGCTTCAGTTTAAAAAGGGATGCAGAATTACAGCAAAACTAAGACAAAACAGTAAAAATTAAGAGATATCCTGGTAATGGCACTGAAACTCAAATTTTAAAAAAAGAACTCAAGTATTCAGGACATCAGTGAGAGGGGGAAATTAAACCAGCCTCAGATTTCTGAACAGCAATGTTCAATACCAGAAAACAATGGCCTGAGGAAAACAAACATGACATGAGAATATGATACAGAACCAAACTACGGACTCATAAACGTGCCAAACATAAGGAGTGTGTTGCCAAAAAACCTCTTTGGAAAAACTTCTTAATGGCAAAATACAGCCAGCTAAGAATGATCAAAATGAAGAACTCAGAAATGGCAAAGCTATTGATATAGAAGTGATGATAAGCTTAGCTTAGAGTCCATTTAAATACAGAAGTGAAACTAAATAAGTCATCACAATTGCAGAGCAGACTGTAAATGTTATAATCTTTGATAACATAATGATAACAACAAATTAGTAAATCTGAAAGTGGAGAATGGGGAGGTGATAGGAAGAATGAGAATAGAGGTATACGTCAGGGATATTGCAGGTTCAGTTCCACCCACCTTGATAAAGTAAATATGGCAATAACAGGAGACAAATAAATTTTTTGTTTCCCAGTACATATAAACATTATGTTTACCCTATTCTTTAGTCAATTAAGTTTGCAACAGCATTGTCTTAAAAAAAATGTACATACCTTAAAAAAAAATTTATCACTAAAAAATGCTAGCTATCATCTGTGCTTTCAATAAGATGTAATCACCAGAAAAAAATATAGGCAAAAATCTCTTGGACATAAACATGAGCAACTTCTTCATGAACATATCTCCCTGGGCAAGAGAAACAAAAGCAAAAATGAACAAGTGGGACTATATCAAACTAAAAAAACTTCTGTACAGCAAAGACACCATCAGTAAAACAAAAAGACATCCTACAGTATGGGAGAATATATTCATAAATGACATATCCAATAAGGGGTTGACATCCAAATTATATAAAGAGCTCACACACCTCAACAAACAAAAGGCAAATAAGCCAATTAAAAAATGGGCAGAGGTTCTGAACAGACACTTTTCCAAAGAAGAAATTCAGATGGCCAATAGGCACATGAAAAGATGCTCCACATCACTAATCATCAGAGAAATGCAAATTAAAACCACAATGAGATATCACCTCACACCACAATTAGGATAGTCAACATCTAAAAGACAAACAAGAACAAATGCTGGGGAGAATGTGGAGAAAAGGGAACCCTTCTACACTGCTGGTGGGAATGTAAATTCGTTCAAACATTGTGGAAAGCAGTATGGAGGTTCCTCAAAAAACTAAAAATAGAAAAACCATTTGACCCAGGAATTCCACTCCTAGGAATTTACCCTAAGAATACAGTAGCCCAGTTTGAAAAAGACATATGCACCCCTATTTATCCCAGCACTATTTACAAACCTAAGTGTGCATCAGTAGATGAATGGATAAAGAAGATGTGATACATATACACAATGGAATATTATTCAGCCATAAGAAGAAAACAAATCCTACCATTTGCAACATGGATGGAGCTAGAGGGTATTATGCTCAGTGAAATAAGCCAAGCGGAGAAAGACAAATACCAAATGATTTCACTCATCTGTGGAGTATAAGAACAAAGCAAAAACTGAAGGAACAAAACAGCAGCAGACTCACAGAACCCAAGAATGGACTAACAGTTACCAAAGGGAAAGGGACTGGGAAGGACGGGTGGGAAGGAAGGGACAAGGGGGGAAAAGGGGCATTACGATTAGCACACATAATGTAGTGGGGGGGACACGGGAAGGGTGGTATGTACATAGAGGACAAGTAATGATTCTATAGCATCTTACTATGCTGATGGACAGTGACTGCAATGGGGTAAGTGGGGGTAACTTCATAGTAGGGGGAGTCTAGTAACCATGTTGTTTAGGTAATTATACATTAATGATACAAAAAAAAAGATGTAATCACCAATCACTGATCACTGATCACCACAACAAATATAATAGCAATGAAAAGTCTGAAATATTGTGAGAATTACCAAAATGTGACAGATACCTGAAGTGAGCAAATGCTATCACAAAAATGGTGCCAAAAGGCTTGCTCAATACAGAGTTGCCACAGACGTTCAATTTTTTAAAAAGTAGTATCTATAAAGCATAATAAAGTGAAGCACAATAAAATGTGGTATGCCTGTCTGTATACTAACATTCTTTTTCTTCAAAGCAGATCAATACATATTGCTTTAAGTCAAAACACAAAGTTAAATAAAAATTCTACCCTCTTAGCTTTTTTGTAATCTTAGAAAAAATATTTTAGGAAATACTACTTCTCAAGTGACCATTTACCTAAATTTAAGCAATTCCATTTCTCTTTTTAATTTCATCCTTTAAATTTCAGTAAAATTAGTTTTTACATTTTAAATGTACTAAGATATTATCCTATTTTTAGAAAATTACAACTGTGTGTGAATGAATACATACTCCCATCTTTACCAGAATGTATGCACAAAATGCATCTGGAACAAGAGTCACATAATTTTAATGATTATTATTTCTGGGTGGGTTTTGGATAATTTTTTTACATTTTTCTTTGTATTATTTTAATTCTTTATCATGAATATATGTTATTTTTATCAAAACTAACATATTCTCAAAAGATAAAAAGAAAGGAGGAAAGGATGAAAGAATATTAGAAACAGAAATGAAGTAAGACATTTTTGAAGCTACTCCAGTATCAGAATTATAAGAACTTACTAATAGTTAGGCAAGCCACACAGAGAATGAGGATAAAAAATTCTGAGCTTAGTCCAAAAGAATTATCAATAATTACATCTAAACCATTAGCATATAACAAACATAATGATTTTACCTTTAGCTAGTAAAAATGTGATCCAAGAAACTTTTAGCACCAACATAGAATTTATGTCAGTAGATATCCTAGTAAACAAATAGAAAGCAGAAAAAAATTTTATACTGACAGTTCTCTTACTACACTTTTTTTCATTTTTTAAAACTACAGACTTGAGTTGACTGCATGATAGACTATACAGTCCATTTTAAATGCATGATTTACACATGAACTCAATTTGCTCAATTCAGTTAGTGTTTTTCACCAAGATATTTATAGTTTCCCATAGAGTGGTATGCATTTTATAAAGGAAATATTGAGTATCTCAATTCCAACCTAAATATGCACAGCAAGTGATGTACTATGATGTACTTGGTTTCCAATTACTTAATATTTTTCTGTTCTTTGTTTTCTAATAAAAATCAACAGTGTAAGCAGAAAAATAGAGGTCTGGCTGACAAAGTTAAACAGTTTAACATTGTGCCTTGGTAATGTTTTCATAGTCATTCACTTGTTGGAATTAACAAGTGGAATTAATAGATTAACAGAATTGATAAACACACAATTTCCCTTTACACTAATCATCTTCAATACTGCTACTTCAATGGGACAGAAAATCTCATATACTTCTCATTCTGTTTCCAAAGAAAAACTCTAGCACTCTTACATGAGTATATTGTTTAGGTGTGTATTATACATCTAAAAAAATTTTTTGGAAATTTTAACATAGACTTTCATATTTATTCTTACACAAAAATTATGCTTTGAATCTTAGTTAATGAAATGCCTGATACAGACCCACAAAAAAGATTTAGTCAATGAATTTGCATTTTTCCCAGAATCAGTGATGTTGCACTGAATCAGCTTCTACCTTATTAATTCTCTCTTACAGTAAAAGGTATTTTTTCATACCATTTTCCTTGTGAGAAGTTAAATAATCTGCAAGATCTTAAATCTATGACTTTAATTTATGAAGTAGCATGCTATCATCAATGAAACTAACCCTGACGTTATCAACATATTTGGGATTACTCCAGAAAAACATGTTTTAAAAAAGTGAAAAATAACATGTTCTGAATAACTTACGAACTGCTGGGTTGTATCAAATATATAAGTTCACATGTCCTGTAAGGAAGAAATAATTATATTAAAACTATGGTTCTTTTTAAAGTTATTTTAATTTTTTTCATAATTAATAAATCAATTTTAGCATGCTTCTGTTTATCTTTTAAGAAGTATACATTTTAAACAAAAAATGTACAGCATCAGAGAACAAAATTAAAATAGATTTTCCCGGTTTATGACATTTCACACATTACTGTAATATCTAATTGCAAAAGGACTGGACTGCATATGTGCATTTGTAATTCAGTATAAATTTTATAATTGAATCTTGATCTGGTTAGAGACCCAGAACAAGTCATAAAAAACTATTTAACTACTAGTCTCACTAAATTAACACAACTGAAAAGTACGATAAAACCTACTTGTTTAGGACAATGATTTTCAGCATGGTGGAGTAAAGATCTCAGCAGACTTACTATAGTTATATAGTAATAACTATAATTGGTGAAAATTATTTCTAAACCAATTAAAGTCTCTGGAAATTTTCCTAAGAATGAGTATACAGCACAAAAAGGAACATTTCTTCAAGAAAATCTACTAAACCTTATTAAGAACAATGATAGTCTGTGGAATTCAAAGCAAAATTCACTTCTTTCTCATCTCTAATTCAGCATAACAAAGCTCTATCTGGTACAGTCAAGACAACAGGGCTCCCTCTCTCCCAGCTCCCAGGCTACAGCAATATTTCTGGGAAGGGCAGGCTACCAGTATTTCTCATCACCCCCAACTCTGTGTTGCAGAAGGTCTACCCCAGACAAGAGAAGCTGAGAGGTATGGGGCTGCCTTCCTCCACTTAGCCCCTCTCATAGGGCAGAAGTTCGACGCTAGACACAGCAGATCAAGAATACTGGGGCCTTGACTTTCCTTGCCCCATTTAGCTCTTAGAATAGAGTTTCCAGCCACAATAGGCAATGTAAGAAGAACAGAGGTTATCATCTCTTCTCAGTGCCCCACTGTTAAAGCAGAGGTGTCACTCCAAGAGGACATTGTCTCCACTGATTTCCTGAGCAGTGGGACACAAGTGTCACCCAGGGAAGAGACAAGCCTTAAGAACAGAGAGTTCTGAAGTTCTTTCCAAGGGAATTAACTTCATTAAAAACAGTGTGGGGACATTCAAGGGTAAGAGCACTGTTGGAAACAATGGAAATTTTGTTGGTAGGCAAGTAAGAGGAATTTCATAGTTCTATGAAAGCAAAATCCTAGACAATCTAGGAGAGAACCAAGGAAAATATATTAGTTTCATGTTTTCTTATTGAAATTTAATTCACAAAGCATAAAATCCACCATTTTAAAGTGTATAAATTCAGTAGTTTTTAATATATTCACTTTGTTATGCAACCATCACCACTAATTCCAGAATATTTCCATGAAGTTTCCAAAAAGAAATCTCATAGCTGTTAGCAGTTACTCCTCATTCCCTTGACTTCCCATTACCTGGCAATCACTAATATACTTTCTGTTTTTATGGATAGGCCTATTCTAGACATTTCATATAATGGGATATGTGGTCTTTTGTGTCTGGCTTCTTTCATTTCTTAGCTTAATGTTTTCAAGGTTCAACCCATGTTGTAAATATACCAGTACTTTACTCCACAGCTGAACAATATTTCATCATATGGTTATACCACCTTTTGTTTATCTATTCATTCTCTGATAAGACATTTGGGTTGTTTCTAATTATTCACAATAGTGAATAATGCTGCTATCTTGTGATTAAAGATGGCAGCATGAGAGGAGAGACAGAGGCTTCCTCCTAAAACTGGATGCAATTAGAAAATACAGTTGGTACAACTAATCCTGAGAGAGCAACAGGAAAGAGGACTCATCAGACTGCACACACCTGGAGAAAAGAGCAGACCTCAGTGAACGGGGTAACGTACCAGAGCTGTGGCTCCGCAGGACCCGAGCCCCTCCCCCACCGCAGCTGAATGGCAGGGGGAAGACAAACGGAGCAGTGAGGGAGTGGAAGGTTTGGGACTGCTGAATACCTAGCTCCGGAGATCTGCGCTGGGAGCACAAACCTACATTTCATGGTGCTTTCTTGAGACCTGCATGACTACTGAGTTGGAAAGTTAATTCAGGCAGAGTTCCTGGGGAGACTGGAATTCCGGCTGCTTGTGGAAAGCAGGGATCCATATCCGGCTGCTCTGGGACAAAAACTTGTACCTGTGTGAGCGGACAGGCACAGCACCCAGGAAGCATGGAACAGCTCTTTCCTACCTCTAGGCACCAATACCACTCCCCTGCGACCCCCAACATTGCTTCAGGGGCTGAGCAGCTCCAGAGATTACAGCTTCTGGATGCTAAAGGGCACCATATACAAACATGAAACGCCAAAGGAACCTTGTCCAGAGTAAAATTATTAATACAACTCCCAAGAAAGATTTAAATGATATGGACCTCGTGACTCTTCCTGAAAGGGAGTTCAAAATAAAAATTATCACCATTCTAATGGAGGTATGGAAAGACATCCAAGAACTCAGGAATGAATTCAGGTTGGAGATTCAATCGTTGAAGAGCACGATGAGGCTAGTAAAAGTAGGTTGAATATGGTGGAGGAGACAATCAATGAAATAGAAACTAGAGAAGAGGAATACAAAGAAGCTGCGGCAAAGAGAGAAAAAAGGATCTCTAAGAATGAAAGAATATCGAGAGAACTGTGTGACCAATCCAAGCAGAATAATATTCGCATTATAGGGATACCAGAAGAAGAAGAGAGAGAGAAAGGGATAGAAAGTGTCTTTGAGGAGGTAGTTGCTGAAAACTTCCCCAATCGAGAGAAGGACATAGTCTGTCAGGCCATGGAGATCCACAGATGTCCCAACACAAGGGACCCAAGGAAGACAACACCAAGACACATAGTAATTAAAATGGGAAAAATCAAGGATAAGGACAGACTCCTAAAAGCAGCCAGAGAGAGAAATAAGATCACATACAAAGGAAAGCCCATCAGGCTAACATTAAGACTTCTCAGCAGAAATCTTACAGGCCAGTGGAATGATGTATTTAATGCCATGAAGCAGAAGTGCCTGGAACCAAGATTACTTTATCCGGCAAGATTATCATTTAAATTTGAAGGAGGGATTAAATAATTTCCAGATAAGCAAAAGCTGAGAGAGTTTACCTCCCACAAACCATCTCTGCAGTCTATTTTGGAGGGACTCTATAGATGGAAGTGTTCCTAGGGTTGGATAGCTGTCACCAGAGGTAGTAAAACCACAGTAGGGAGGGTGGAGCAGCTGATTGCGAGGCAAATGCAAAATTAAATTGACTATCCCCAAAGTCAATCAAGAGATAGACAAAAAGCACAGAATTTGATACCTAATACATAAAGAATGAAGAAGGAAGAAAAAGGAGGAGAAACAGAAAAGAACCTTTAGATTGTGTTTATAACAGCACACTAAGTGGGTTAAGTTAGACTCTTAGATAATAAGGAAAGTAACCTGGAACCTTTGGTAACGACGAACGAATCTAAAGCCTGAAATGGCAATAAATACATACCTATTGATAATCACCCTAAATGTAAATGAACTGAATGCACCAATCAAAAGACATAGAGTCACTGAATGGATAAAAAAACACGACCTGTCTATATGCTGCTTACAAGAGACTCACCTCAAACCCAAAGACATGCACAGACTAAAAGTCAAGGGATGGAAAAAGATATTTCATGCGAACAACACGGAGGAAAAAGCAGGTGTTGCAGTACTAGTATCAGACAAAATAGACTTCAAAACAAAGAAAGTAACAAGAGATAAAGAAGGAGATTACATAAAGACAAAGGGCTCAGTCCAACAAGAGGATATAACCAAGATAAATATATATGCACCCAACACAGGAGTACCAGCATATGTGAAACAAAACTAACAGAACTAAAGGAGGAAATAGAATTCAATGCATTCATTTTAGGAGACTTCAACACACCATTCATTCCAAAGGACAGGTCCACAAGACAGAAAATAAGTAAGGACACAGACGCACAATAGAATAGAACAAATGGACCTAATAGAACATCTATAGAACTTTACACCCAAAAGCAACAGGATACACATTTTTCTCAAGTGCACATGGAACATTCTCCAGAATAGACCACATACTAGGCCACAAAAGGAGCCTCACTAAATTCAAAAACATTGAAATTCTACTAACCAACTTTTCAGACCACCAAGGTATAAAACTAGAAATAAATTGTACAAAGAAAGCAAAAAGCCTCACAAACACATAGAGGCTTAACAACGTGCTCCTAAATAGTCAATGGATCAATGACCAAATTAAAATGGAGATCAAGCAATATATGGAAATAATTGATAACAACAGCACAAAGCCCCAACCTCTGTGGGACGCAGTGAAAGCAGTCTTAAGAGGAAAGTATATAGCAATCCAGGCATATTTAAAGAAGGAAGAACAAACCCAAATGAATAGTCTAATGTCACAATTATCAAAACTAGAAAAACAAGAACAAATGAGGCCTAAAGTCAGCAGAAGGAGGGACATAATAAAGATCAGAGAAGAAATAAATAAAATTGAGAAGAATAAAACACTAGAAAAAAATCAATGAAACCAAGAGCTGGTTCTTTGAGAAAATAAACAAAATAGATATGCCTCTAGCCAACTTATTAAGAGAAAAAGAGAATCAACACACATCAACAGAATCAGAAACGAGAAAGGAAACATCACGACGGACCCAACAGAAATACAAAGAATTATTAGAGACTACTATAAAAACCTATATGCTAAGAAGCTGGAAAACCTAGAAGAAATGGACAACTTGCTAGAAAAATACAACCTTCCAAGACTGACCAAGGAAGAAACACAAAATCTAAACAAACCAATTACCAGCAAAGATATTGAAGTGGTAATCAAAAAACTACCCAAGAACAAAACCCCTGGGCCACATGGATTTACCTCGGAATTCTATCAGACATACAGAGAAGCCATAATACCCATTCTTCTTAAAGTTTTCCAAAAAATAGAAGAGGAGGGAATACTCCCAAACTCATTCTATGAAGCCAACATCACCCTAATACCAAAATCAGGCAAAGACCCCACCAAAAAGAAAATTACAGACCAATATCCCTGATGAACATAGATGCAAAAATACTCAACAAAATATTAGCAAACCGAATTCAAAAATACATCAAAAGGATCATACACCATGACCAAGTGGGATTCATCCCAGGGATGCAAGGATGGTACAACATTCGAAAATCCATCAACATCATCCACCACATTAACAAAAAGAAGGACAAAAACCACATGATCATCTCCATAGATGCTGAAAAAGCATTTGACAAAATTCAACATCCATTCATGATAAAAACTCAGCAAAATGGGAATAGAGGGCAAGTACCTCAACATAATAAAGGCCATATATGATAAACCCACAGCCAGCATTATACTGAACAGTGAGAAGCTGAAAGCTTTTCCTCTGAGATCGAGAACTAGACAGGGATGCCCACTCTCCCCACTGTTATTTAACGTAGTACTGGAGGTCCTAGCCACGGCAATCAGACAAAACAAAGAAATACAAGGAATCCAGATTGGTAAAGAAGAGGTCAGACTGTTACTATTCGAGGATGACATGATATTGTACATAAAAAACCCTAAAGACTCCACTCCAAATCTACTAGAAGTGATATCGGAATACAGCAAAGTTGCAGGATACAAAATTAACACACAGAAATCTGTGGCTTTCCTATACACTAACAATGAACTAATAGAAAGAGAAATCAGGAAAACTATTCCACTCACAATTGCATCAAAAAGAATAAAATACTTAGGAATAAGCCTTACCAAGGAAGTGAAAGACCTATACCCTGAAAACTATAAGACACTCTTAAGAGAAATTAAAGAGGACACTAACAAATGGAAACTCATCCCATGCTCTTGGCTAGGAAGAATTAATATCATCAAAATGGCCATCCTGCCCAAAGCAATATACAGATTCGATGCAATCCCTATCAAATTACCAACAACATTCTTCAACGAACTAGAACAAATAGTTCAAAAATTCGTATGGAAACACCAAAGACCCCGAATAGCCAAAGCAATCCTGAGAAGGAAGAATAAAGTTGGGGGGATCTCACTCCACAACTTCAAGCTCTACTACAAAGCCACAGTAATCAAGACAGTTTGGTACTGGCACAAGAACAGAGCCACAGACCAGTGGAACAGAACAGAGACCCCAGATACTAACCCAAACATATATGGTCAATTAATGTCTGATAAAGGAGCCATAGACTTACAATGGGGAAATGACAGTCTCTTCAACAGATGGTGCTGGCAAAACTGGACAGCTACATGTAAGAAATGAAACTGGATCACTGTCTAACCCCATACACAAAAGTAAATTTGAAATGGATCAAAGACCTGAATGTAAGTCATGAAACCATAGAAAAAAACATAGGCAAAAATCTCTTGGACATAAACAAGAGTGACTTCTTCATGAACATATCTCCCCAGGCAAGGGAAACAAAAGCAAAAATGAACAAGTGGGACTACATCAAGCTGAAAAGCCTCTATACAGCAAAGTACACCATCAATAGAACAAAAAGGTACCCTACACTATGGGAGAATATATTCATAAATGACAGATCCGATAAAGGGTTGACATCCAAAATATATAAAGAGCTCATGCACCTCAACAAACAAAAAGCAAATAATCCAATTAAAAAATGGGCAGAGGAGCTGAACCGACAGTTCTCCAAAGAAGAAATTTAGATGGCCAAGAGACACATGAAAAGATGCTCCACATCGCTTGTCATCAGAGAAATGTAAATTAAAACCACAATGAGATATCACCTCACACAAGTAAGGATAGCCACCATCCAAAAGACAAACAACAACAAATGTTGGCGAGGTTGCAGAGAAAGGGGAACCCTCCTACACTGCTGGTGGGAATGCAAATTAGTTCAACCATTGTGGAAAGCAGTATGGAGGTTCCTCAAAACACTCAAAATAGAAATACCATTTGACCCAGGAATTCCACTTCTAGGAATTTACCCTAAGAATGCAGCACTCCAGTTTGAAAAAGACAGGTACACCCCTATGTTTATCACTGCACTATTTACAATAGCCAAGAATTGGAAGCAACCTAACTGTCCATCAGTAGATGAATGGATAAAGAAGATGTGGTACATATACACAATGGAATATTACTCAGCCATAAGAAAAAAACAGATCCTACCATTTGCAACAAAATGGATGGAGCTAGAGGGTATTATGCTCAGTGAAATAAGCCAGGCGGAGAAAGACAAGTACCAAATGATTTCACTCATATGTGGAGTATAAGAACAAAGAAAAACTGAAGGAACAAAACAGCAGCAGAATCACAGAACCCAAGTTATTGAACATAGTACTGGAGGTCCTAGCCACGGCAATTAGACAAAACAAAGAAATACAAGGAATCCAAATTGGTAAAGAAGAAGTCAAACTGTCACTATTCGCAGATGACATGATATTGTACATAAAAAACCCTAAAGACTAATGGTTACCAAAGGGAAAGGGACCTGGGCAGGAGGGGTGGGAAGGGAGGGATAAGGGCAGGGAAAAAGAAAGGGGGCATTATCATTAGCATGTATAATGTGTGGGGGTGGCATAGGGAGGTATGTGCAACACAGAGAGGACTAGTAGTGAGTCTACAGAATCTTACTACACTGATGAACAGTGACTGTAATGGGGTTTGTGTGTGGGGGACTTGGTGAAGGGGGGAATCTAGTAACCATAATGTTCTTCATGTAATTGTAGATTAATGATAATAAAATGAATTACGAAAAAAAAAAATAATGCTGCTAAACTAAATCTTTTTCTATACTAAGTAACACCATTAGGAAGAAGTTTAAATTTAATTCCTCTTCTCTTCAGAAACTAGAAGTCTTCTGGCAGAGAAGGCTAAAGTGGGAATTAAGCTTAAAGTTTGTTAAAACAAATGAGAAACATGAAAGGATAGTAAAACAATTAATTTTGGAGGAAGAAGAATGCATACACATCATTGGATAAATAAGAAAGCTAAGATTTAATAAGAAACTAATAATAGAGGAAACAAATATAAGGGGTGATACTTAACAAGTTTACTAAATATATGTAATAGTTCCCAGACAGAATATAATCATGAACAGAGTCATGAAAAACGAGGGTGTAATCCTAAAAAAAAGTTTTATTTTACCTTTCTAGCTTGCTGTAGAGCACACGTAACACATCATACTTCTTCACCAGTCGTGACATAGCATTATCAACTTTGGTACTGGTATCAATTTCTTTTATTAAGTCAAAGAATTTATAGACACTACAAGGAAAGAATAGGAAAAGTGAATCTGCTACTTAAAACATTCATTTTATTTCATTTTCAAAGCATACACATTTCAATTCAAACTATTATTAGCTCTACACCAAATTACTAGTATATCCTTTGGAAAAAATCACTCTTTGCATTTTATTTAAATTTCAAGAGAAAAAAATCAACTGGTTTTCAACCTATACCCCTATATCTATATACATATGCCTATATCCATTTATCATCAAGAATAAAGAAAAAAAAAGGGCATGACAGATACATACATATTTATTTCTATAGCTACCTACCTATGTTTTTAAAACTGTAAGTTCACAACCATTTATCCAATTTCAAACAAAACCACATTGCTCATTCCAGTTTTCCCTTTCCATATTTATAACTTTTCTTTGACAGTGAGAAATTTGGACTCCATTTATGTTTATTTTATTTACTCATTTAATCACCCCCTCCTCGTCCTCCCACCCTACCATATGTAACCATCTCCATCTCCAAAGCTACCCATTCCCCAAGATGGGCACTTTCCTCTCCTGTCTGGAATGACTCCCCATCCTGGGTTGCCCTCACCCATCCACATGACCCCTTCCTCACCCTAGAAGGACTCTGACTTCAACCCCAGATTGACCTCACCTCAGATGTGCCATGACTCTCTACGCCAGCCACCTGCACACCCTGCTTGGCCTCCTACACTGAAGGAGCAGCCCATCTCTGGCCCCGTGTGGATGTCCTCCTCACTCCACTTTGGACATGACATCCTTCTCTGGGTCCCATGGCTCTCCCCCACCATAGAGGCACACACCTACTTTCTTCTCCCCACTGATAGTTTTAGGACTGAATTGTTGGGGAAGAGAAAAGGTAAATCAATTAAAATATTTAAGTTGTTTAAATAATTATTTTAAATCATATTGTTTTCTATGAAAATTAACCCATTTGAAATACCAGTACATACATTTTTCACTACTGAAAAATAGGGCACTAAAGACAGGAATCATCAGCTGCACCTTATATACTAATTTGTAATCAAGTTTATCTATGGAATTACACCAAAACAGTTAACTGAACTAAAGAGTAGTTAGAGGCCCATCTATAGACTGTGCAGCAACCAATGAATTATAGGCTCCAATCCAAAAATGGGATGGACCACTAAAATTTACCTCTAGAATTTGAAAAATAAAAGCTTCAGCTAGTTAGCAGAGGACACAGAACCCAAAAGAAGGTTATTAAAATTTGCCCCTGATAAAGAAGGGATTGGGGCAGTCATGACAAGCTATGTGGAAAAGCAAATGAAGGAGTAAAAAGATATGGACAATTAGGATGTTACTTAGAATAAGAGAATGGAGCAAATGTGCAGATATATCCAGAGAAGAAAAAGTCAACCTTAGAATAGCATTGCCCTCTCAGTACCAGTTTTTATGAGATACATGGCAACATCTATCCATGGAGCACCATGTAAACTGTGAATTGTTACTATAAAGAGGGGTAACTTAAGTGAGTCTCTACTCCTTTTATAGCCCTCTGAAGGAAAGAAGAGAGGGAGGAAAGGCAGGCATTAAAATAGAATAAAGACATAGATCTGTAAATAACTACATATTCTAGAGCATTGCTCCATGGATTCATACTCGTCTGTGAACTGTTACCAGTACACAATTAAATAAGAACAGAAATTGAGAGTAAGCATTTAAAAATTTTATGGCAATTTGACACTTTCTGCTTACTAAATATAATTTAAAAATTGATCCTGTGTTTACTATGATTTTTTAAAATTTTTCTAGTAATAAATTTATATTTAAAAAAAATACCAGTCCATGACATATATGTCAGAATTTTTTTTTAAAAGTCCTTCACGAGAGCATGTTTAAGAAGCAGTGGTCTAGATAACATTCCAGAATAACTACCAGAACACTAGATATCCTAAGAAAAACTGTACCAAATACATTACTGCATTTATTGTAAGGGAGATTACTTATGACATGTCCAATTTATAAATAAGTGTTACACTAAGAACACTCACAGGAAAAAATTTTAGGAAAAGATTTGTCAAGAAAATTCTTTCATCTTATAGATAAAAGATGCAACAGCCCTATTCTGTCATATTTATTTGGTAGTCTATGAGTAGCTACATAACACTTTAATGCAGTCATCTTTTAAGTGTTTTCTTCCTCACTGGATTGATTTTCTTGAGGTCACAGACTAGTTCTCATATCTCCATCTATACCATTAGAACCTAGCATAGTATCATAGTGCCTAACAGTTGTTTAAGTTTTCTTTCCTTCCTTTTTCTCGTAAGGAGAAGACATGGGGCGGAGGGTGGCTACAAAAGGAAAGAGATTCATACCTCATCAGTGACTATGGCTTTACAGGTACTGACTCTATGAACTATTTACCTCTCTACTCATTGTAAGTTGTTTAAATCCTATAATTCTATGAAGTAGCTAATAATGTTCATTTCACAGATGAGAAACCTAAAATTTAATAAGCCTAAGCAATCCATTCCAAATTATATAGTTTGTAAAACAACAGAACCCAGTTTTAAACCCAGTTTACTGCAACCTAAACATCCATATCCTTTCCCATTCTGAGGATACTAAAACCTTTGCTGAGTAAATGAATAAATTAATATGGAAATTTGTTTATATTTTTAATTTTCAGTTATATATAAACTATTTAGACTTAGTGATTTTATTTAATAAACTTAAATTATGAAATCCCTGAGAAGTAAATCAATTCAGATTCAATAGGTAAAATATGAATATAGAAGGCCTTTGTTGCCATATTTTATTTAGAGATAGTAAGAAAAAGTATTACCAAAAAATGCAACAATTTAATTAATCTCATTTGGATAAAACCTCAATTATGTTTAATTCTAGATGGCTTTATCCAAGAAGAAACATATAGTACTATTTTTTGGAAAAATGATTTACTGTTGCATTTTGTAAATATGCTGCAAACAAAAAGATCTGACTGACCATAAGTTCTAGAAGGCTTCTCAAGATAAAGTTTATGAGTTAATGGAAACAAATTAGTAAACTCTTCTTTCAAAGGTTATAAGTCCAACAAGAAACATTAAGTAATTATTGGGGCAAGTATTATAATAGATACTCCAATGAATATTTAGCCTCAAAACGTATATATCTATTATATTAATCTTAAACATTAATAAATCTTGACAAAATTTCTTTAATATAACAAGCCTACTTTACAAATTCTTGCTTTTTTTGTCCACCTTATCCATAGCTATAATTAAAAAGTTTACAGATACTGAAAGACACAATGAAAATTTTCTCAGGACACAAATTGATACATTTTTAAAAAAGCACAGCATACATATACCCTCATTAGGGGCTCAATGAGAGAATGATGACAGTTAACTAGCTGACCTAAGTCCTTTACAATTTATTTTTAGTATTTCTCACTAATACCCTAAAGTCTATTAAAAGGAAAGTTCAAAATCAATTTTAATGCCAGAGGCTCATACTGATGTAAGAAATTTTACCTGGTTTCTATGTTTCTCTGTAGCTCAGTAAAAGTGAATGGCATCTCATCTAGGTCAATTGCTGCAATAAAGATACAGACTCCCCATAGTTCTTTTTTCTTCTGAATATAATCTTCCTGGGGAAGAAAAAAGGATTCAAATATGTCATTAAATCATTTACACATTGGATACTGTGTTAAAATTGTATTAAACGTGTTTTTTTTTTCTTACTTAGCATAACAAAATAAATGTTTTTAAATCCTTATGATGGCATATACTTGAGAGTATTTAATTCTACACTAATAACAAACAATTAAATTTTATATTGTAAGGTAATATTTTAAAAGCCTTTAAGAATTATTAGAAAAATCAAAAAGTTAAATTACAACTTATGTGTACAATTTAGGGGTGAATCATTTCTTTGAGTAAATATTTTCATTTTTCAATAATACAGTATCATCAAAGCCATGTTAAAATATTTAGAGCTCATAATATAAATTGTTTTTAAAAAATAAGCCAACTTTTGAATATCTTCCCTTTGCTCTAATTCATTTTATCACTCATTTTATTCACTCATTCTTTTATCAATCTACTGATTCAAGTAATTTGCAGCCTTGTGAAATTCATATCTTTCAGTACCATAATTGTCTTCTTTGTAAAATGAAAATAATAATACATAACCTCACTTTTTAAGAATTAAATGAGATCATATATATATATATAAAACCCTTGATATAATGCCTGGCATATAATTAGAAGTCAATGAGTGATGACTATAGTTATCATTAGATACACATTTTCCCCTAAAAATATATATCACTTTCTAAATATGCAAGTTTTATATACTTTATAGATAAAATTTGTATTATATTAAATAGAAAATAAAAGAAGTAACCAAATTATCTGATGTTCTATTAAACAACTAGAACTATTTGTTTACTCTTAATAGGGGATTGCAACAGAGCTGAAAAGTATGTGACAATTACATTGTTTTGAAATCTCAACTACACAAAAACTTTTGGAAAAGAATTGTTCTGTATTTTCAAATTTTATGGATAATAAAAAAAATCTACCATTAGCCAACTTTAAACTTCTCTTTCATTTTAGCTACTTGGTAAATAAATATTTTAAAACTTGTACTGCAACTATACACCTACCAGAA
Source organism: Manis javanica (assembly GCF_040802235.1). NCBI lineage: Eukaryota > Metazoa > Chordata > Mammalia > Pholidota > Manidae > Manis > Manis javanica. The sequence continues at coordinate 58,149,447 of NC_133164.1, read as the reverse complement.
TGCTTAAAATTAAAAAGACTGACAATATCAAGGGTTGATGAGGATATAGGGCAAAGGAACACTCAGACATTGCTGGTGGAAATGTAAGATGGTACAACCATTTTGGAAAACAAGATTGACAAATTATTATAAAGTTAAAAATATACTTTTCACCACACTTAGCATTCTATTCCCAGATACTTATACCCAAGAGAAGTGGAAACTTTGTAAATGAGTATTAATAGCAGCTTTATTCATAAAAAAACAAAATCTGGAAACAACCCAATATCCAAAAACAAATGAATAGATAAACTGTGGTATACCCATACAATGGAATGTTATTCAAAAATAAAAAGGAAAAATACTAATAAACACAACATAGACAAATCTCAATATTATTACACTGAGAAAAAGAAGCCAGACACAAAAGAGTACATACTGTGGGATTCCTTTCATATGAAATTCCAGAAAAGACAAAACTAATCTTTAATGTCAGAAAGTAAATCAGTGGCTGCATAGGAACAGAAATGGAGGTGCTAGGAAATGACTATAAAGAATGACATAATGTTCCAGAGTAATAAAGAATTCCTATATCTTAGTGGTGGTAATTACATGGTTAAATACACTTGTCCAACTTATTGAAATATTTACTCAATACTGGTTGATTTTAATGTTATATAAATTATACCTTAATAAATTTGATTTTGAAACTATATTAACTACTTACTATTTATGATTCTGAACATAGAAAGTTTATGCTGTCTGAGTGTTACAATGATTGAAAGGTATGTTTTAATAAAAAGAATGGATATCAACTTTTATACATGTGTTTATATATGTTTATATTTATGGTCAATATTTCAGAAACTACTAAAATGTAAAGAGTTGTCTCTATAACATAAATTTAATATAAATAATAAATAAGTAACTAACACACTTTTTAAATTTTTATGCTTACTTATGACTTTGGTTTGCTTCTTTGCTCTAAGGCTGAACCTAACTGCTCTCAAGGTGTCTGTTTTCAGCAACTCGAGTCTTATTTTTTTTTTATTTACTCTTTTCAAAGTTGAAAATGAAGTAACTAAAGTTATTAAATTGAAAATGTTTATTTTTTTTAAACAGCAAATCTTAGTAGGACCTACCCAACACAATTCAAACACAAACTCATTTGAAAAGATAAAATGCCTAAATGAGATGTTGTATAAATAGGTTCGGAGTTTTAAAGACCTGAGGAATGTTAGTATGAGCAAAATATATGACCTTACTTCAGATGATTTATAAAACTTGTTGCTGTTGTTTTGTTCTAGCTGTATTCCAATTAACCTCATATTTAAAGTGTCATCTTCAGACACACTTTTCTATGGAAAAAAATAAATGCCCCTTCTAAACTTAAGACTATTAAATATTTTAATCACCTATATTTGATTTAGTTCTTTAGAGGGAACCAGATTACAGTGGAGGTCAATGTTACAAAACTGGATGATTTATTCACAAGCAAATATTTTTGTTTATCTATGCAAAAGAAATGATCAGTTTCTAACTAGGAGAGCCCTAGAAATAGAATTTCTAGATTAAAATATTTAAGATTTTATATGTGTGTGTATATATATATATATACATATATATACACACATACACAAATGGAAAGAGCTTGCATTTTAGTTCTAACCAATAATATACACTTGGTCTGATCTTATACCTGGATGCCACCAAGATTTGCTAGAGGGAAAAAAAAATCCTTAAAGCCATGAAGGTCAGAGTCAACTACAAAATCCTGCTCTGTAGTCATTTTCACTTTTTAAAACAGCATATTTTATTAAGAGACAGACCACACAACTTAACACAAAGTCATTTGATATGATAAATGACTAAAGGAAAAACAGCAGTCTAACTAACAAATCACAGTTATAAAAGTCATATCTTTATCTTCAAACAGGTTTCTTATATCTTCCAATTTGAGATCTCTAGCAATTTTTCAAGAAATATTCATTATGTAACTGCCATGGTTATGACTCTGGGGATACAGCAGTGAAAATGGAAACAAAAATAAACTCTCTGTCTTCTTGGGACTTACATCCTATTATTTATGTTAAAAACATGGATTTTGGTGTCAAACATTCAAGAGTTTGAATCTAGTTGTGTAATTGTGGTCTACTTTCTGAAATCTAATTAAGCTTCAGTTTATACTAAAATAGGGATAAGTGTCTACTCATATAGAGTCACGGAGAAAATTGACAGTGAAGATGTTCTCAAGTAATCAGCAAGGTGCCTGGCATTGTACCCACTGAATCAGTTAGCTATCATCATCAGCATTACTATTTTAAACCATGAATCTACCACTCATTCCACTACATCATATCTGCCTCAACATTATCTACTATCTGATATTCATATGATAAATATTCATTCTTTGGAATACTGGAGTTTGGTGGTTTTGTTTTTGTTTTTTTAAGAGATCAACTTTGTTAGCCCCCAGTCCCTGGCAACATTGATCTGATTTCAATTCCTTTTTACTGACTGTCATACAAATTGGAGTAATATGGTTGGTCGTCTTTTTTGTCTGGCTTTTTTGACTTAGCATACTGTTCCTGAGGACTCAATACATAGCTGTATCTAATAGTATTTAATACATAGTTGTATTTAATAGTATTTATTCCTTTTCACTGCTGAGTAGCACTCCACTATATGATTATGCCACAGTAAGTTCTGTTGTTTTTTAGTTATCCTTGTGCATGTGTACTGATACGTTTTCCTAAAGACTAATGACATTAAGTATTTTTTCAAATCTTACTTAACATTCATATCTCTTTGGTGAAGGGTCTTTTCAAATCTTTAACCAATTTTCTATTCAGTTATTTGTCTCACTGAGCTGTAAGTTATTTCTACATTCTGGGTTCAAACCCTTTTACAATATGTGTTTTGCAAAAAAAATCTACTCAGTTTGTGGCTTTTCATTTTCTTAAACAGTATATTTCAAAGGGCATAAGTTTTTCATTTGATGAAGCTCAACTTGTTTTTCTTTTATGAATTAAGCTTTTGGTGGTATTATCTATGAAATCTTTGCCTAACCCAAAGTGACACAAAGATTTTCTTGCTTCTATGCCATTTTCTACAAATTTAGGTATATGATTCAGCTGAGTCAATGTTTATACACAGTGCAAGGTAGGGATTGAAGTTCATTTTCTGCAGAAAGATGTCCAATGGCTCCAAGCATCATTTGTTGAGAGGAATGTCCTTCCTCTGTTGAATTACCTTTGTACCTCTGTGTGCAAAGAGTGTATACATGTGTGATTTCTATTTCTGGATTCTCTGTTCCACTGGCCTACTTAACCTTGTTTACCAGTACTACAATGTTTTGATTAATGTAGCTTTATATGTTTTGTTCTTTTTTTAGTTCAGTTTGATTCAAGATTTTTCAATCTGAAGAGGTAATCTGATTCACCTCTTACTGTGCAGATTGAGAAGTTAAAAATTGTTAACAGAGGAAAAATAATTCATTTTACCTAGCCAAAAGAATCACCAAGAAAAGAAATAATAAAACATAAAGAAAAAGGAGGCAAAGGACAAGAACAAGCATTTTGCAAAAGAGAAAACACTACTTTCCAAAAAACACATTTTGAAAATATTGAGTCTCAGAATAGTGTTAATTGAAGGGCACTTTGTTATATGCATCAAGATTCTTATGAGGTCTATTTTATATCTAAAAATGTATCCAATGAAAATAATTGGAGAGTTGAGTCAAGACTTACTATAACAGATGTTTAAAGAATTATTTATAATAGCAAAAATAGTGGAAAGGCCCAAATATCTTAAAATTCAATGGTTAAGTAAATTATGATGGAGTTATGTCACGGAATAATATAAAACCTTTAAAACATTTCAAAGATTTTAAGGACATGGGAAAATACCAAAGATATGTTAAGAGAAAAAGACAGCAACACAGAAAATCCTGTGCACATTTTTATTCCAATTTTTTAAAAAAATTTTAAAGGAAGGAAAGGCAAAATGTACCAAAATTTAATTATTATTTCTAGGTGGAAGGATTACAAATGTTTTCATTTCATTAACCCTCGGTTCATTTTCTAACTATCTACAATTGCAAAATACAGAAAAAAGTAAGTCAATAAAATTTATACAAAGCAGTAAAAGAAAAATTAAGAATACTCTTGAGACTATCTTTTTAATATTTAAATATGTATATTTAATATTTAAATAGTCATTATTTAAATTAATATTGAATATCTTAAAATGTTAAAACTTCAGTTATGTATATTATAGTTGTAGTCAAAATCTACAATCAACACTTGAAGAAGCTATTAAGCTACATTTAGTTCAGTTCTTCTGAACAGCCCTAATGATAACCCTCATTAGTGATGATTTGAACTTTTTTTTTTTAACTGCACTAATTTATAAAAGAGCTCCACCATGTGGTAACATAAACCATCTTGGAAACATTAGAAAATTAGGTTATCTCACTAGTCATGTGATCTAGTAAATTTAAATTACCATTTTAAAAGTTAATATTATTCTTTCTAATCTTAACTTGTAAAAACATTAGTCATCACCAAGATGAAATAAGCCATAAGAAATATGCTCTCCAACTCAGGTTAAAAGGATGCATTCTAATACTTGATTCATGAGATTATAATCAATGATTCTAATCAATGATTAGCAATAAGTTAAATGTATTAGAGGAATACAGGTGAAAAGAGCTACTTCTGGGTCTCCTCCTCACCAAAGGTTATACAGAGGAATAAAGGGGTAGCATGCTAATGTGCTAGAAAATGCCTGCTTCACTTGTTTATTAGCTGACAGCAGCTAGTGCTAAGGACAGTCAATGGCATGCTCAGAAGTAAAAGGCAAGAAACGCATAGTCAAAAAGACAAATGCAAAAACTAAACTTACTTGTATTCAATTACATTTTTGATATAACACCACTCCCCAAAACTATGTACCAGGCAAGTTCAGATTTACCTGGCCATCTGCTCAAGAGATTGGCTACCCCCTTGAAGAATTTTATAGAACTCAGTGGATAGGCCTACCTAAGCACTTACCTAAACTCTGATTTACTTGCTTGCTCCTTTGTCCATATCTCAACTTACCTGTAAGCATTTTGAAGGCAGAAGAATTATACTTAATTAACTGCCGAACTAACCTGGTGCTAAATGTGTATTTTTTAAAAAAAGCAGTAGCAATAGCCAAATCCCAATATAGGATAGAATGGCTTTTTGTGTTTACCTTTTTTTCTCCTTAGTATGCTCAGAGAAACAAGCAGCAATTGAGTCATCAGTACAAAGTGTAAGGTAAAAAACAATTGGTTCCACTATAGTTTCTTCAGCTCCATTCACACACTAATAACAAACTAGTGAGTATTAGCAAGAGCTACACAAAGAAATAATTTCACAGACTTCTTTTTCTAAACAGATGATACATAGGGTACATAAAAAGGTCAAGCTCTCTGCTTAGATTATTAAGGCCCCAAAATGACCCACTCAAGAAGATATAACTATATAGAGGAAAAAACTGCAACATCTCAAACTGCCAGTAGTTAACTGTTTTTTCTGCAAAAAATTAACAGAACTGATGCTACTACTCTTAGAAACAGGATGAAACACTGAAGAGAGAGGTCAATTCCTACAATTCAGATTCAATTATATGGATAAAAGATATCTTCCAAAATTTGCATGTCCACTCCTACCAGTATCACATATACTGCTTGAAAAAAAGGAGAACATCAGTAATGAAAACTGAGTTGGCATTAGAATAAAAGAACCCCAAGTTGGAAGAGAACTGAAAGAGATCATTGATCATCAAATCCTGTGGTCTGGGGATTTCCTGGGTTCCAAATGATAATCTCTGGCAAATTTTCCAATATTTAAAAAACTTAAGAGAAACCACATGTTTACTTTTTCCATAAATCCTGAGTAACTAAAATAGAAAATACTTAACTTTTGCTAGAATTCAGTGCAACATAGTAACACAATTTAACTTTATAGTGATAAAAAGCCCTGGTTGACAGCTTTGTATGTTTTGAAAAAACTAGGCAAAATAATTACTTAATAAACAAAGCGTGGTCGAGTTTCTGAAACAGGTCCAAAGTGGGGAAAAACTAATAATGGGTATTTGGTGGTTTTTGAGTGCAATATAATTTTGATTCAACTTAACTTAAAAAAAATTTGTAGAATGAGAAAACCAGAGCACATAGAAATGAAAACAGGAATAGGAATGTCTGATAAAATAGTTCACTTCAAAACTCTCTTAAATATCTAGGTCTCATATAAACTTGGTTATCTTTTATAGTTGAATATGTAATAGATAGAAATAACCACCAATATGAATGAACATCAATCATTATGAACATCCAGCCTCTAAAATTATAATGCACATAGTAAGGGAAAAATTAATTCACTGACAGAATATTTATAACTATTTATTTCAAGACAATTTCTGTGCTAATTTATATAGGACATAGAGAAGTTTAAAGTATAGAAAAACAATTAGTTCTATTAAATTGATATTTAAGATACCCAAACACACCTGGAAGTCTGTAACAATCTCCACAGTTATTTCAATCCTATGGAACAGAAGGTGTTTTGGTAGTATCTGATGTATCCTTCTAATATCTACTTCTAATAGAGAGGATAAAACTTAGGGTTTGGCTTTATGTTTGTGTGGAATTTGGGGGAGGGGAGTTTTTTGAAAGAAAATACATTATGGCTGTTTTCAATCATTTATATACTAACAGGTATTAGAAAGGACTTTTTAACACTAGAAAGGATTTTTTTAAATCTTACAAAACTATATACAATAAGATCAATAAAATAAAGTATGTGGGTAAAGAAACTGAGCATTTTGGGATGGATAATTTTGGACACCATGGTCTTAATTATTTAATTAATTCAATAAATATTTGCTGCATCTACTAAGCACCAAGCACTACTCTAACTGCTAAGAATACATCAGTAAACAAAATAATCATTCCTGTTTCCTGAAGCTGACATTTTAGGGGGAGGAGAAAGACAATAAAGAAAAATCAGTGTAAATAAGTAAACTATATACCATGTTAGAGAAGGAGCAGGGTACAGTGGATACAAAATTTGAAGGAGAAGTAGGAAAAGATTATAGCATTAAACAGAATGGTAGACTTCACTGGAAAAGTGAAATTTTAGCAAAGCCTGTATTCTATAGCAAAGACATAATTTATTAAATTTTGAAAACGTGAATGTCTTCTGACCCAGTGGTTCCACTTCTAGGAATCTACAATACAAAAGTACTCTCACTTGTGCATTAAATGTACAAATAAGAATCCTTGTTGTACCAGTTTGTAGTATCAAATGTTCAAAAATGACCTAAAAGTTTGTCAGCAGAGAAATACATAAATACATTTATGTCTATATATGGAAAACACAACCATTAAGAAGATTAAGCTAAATACAGAGAGAAAGGTGTTCTTTAAGGTATATTGTTACACAAAAATGCATGCAGAACAATGCAAAAACTAGAAATTTTTATTAATTGTCCCTGGAGGGAAAAGTGGGTAGCTTAGAAATAGAAATTAGAGAATTTTCATGTTTACATGTTATTTCTCTTGAATCTCAAATCATGTGAATCTATTGTTTATTACACAAACACAGATAATGAACTGTTTAAGAAGTATAAATAAATAATAAGAGCACAATTAGTTGAAATAGAAACCCTTATGTGTTGGGAAAGGGGAAGGAAAGATTGGAGGGACAGAGTAAGCAAAAAACTTATCAGTGGTTATTTCTATAGAGGTTGGAATAGAAAGACGGCAATGGATATTTACTTTTTACTCTATGATTACAAAATTTGATTTTTTTAAAACGTATATTGGATTTTTAATATATATATATATATATATTTCTTTGAAAACCTTAAAGTAAAATGTAGAAATGGTGCAGAAACATGTTAGTACCTGAAAAACTGCATTCTATAATGCCTTGAAAGCTGGCATTCAAAACAGAAAACAGTTAAGAGATTCATAGTGATACAAAATTAATAAAATAAATTAGATTCTCAGAAGAAGCCTAGCTGGTCTTCATTAGAGATGAGGGTAAAAATCCCCCCATGGGTTCTAATGAAGAAGAAAATATATTGCAGTAAACAACATTGGCCAACAGTGAAAAATTTATGGGAGAAAAAGCAATTTTAAAAGTAGGCAATCAAATTATATATTAATATACTAATCATATATAATTACATATTAGGCATATCTGGGTATTTCATGATGAACTTTAATAATGTTAACCAATATGTGTATGAAGTACAAAACATTAAGTGATGGAAAAAACAGGAAAGAAATGGTTTAGAAAAGTAGAGAAAAATCAGTGAAAAAGTGGTTTTTTGAAAAAATAAACAAAATAAACTTTTAATTAGATTGACCAAGAGAAAAAAAAAGTACCAAATAAGCTAAAATTAGGAATGATATTTTTAATAACGATATTAAGACCAACCTTACAGAAATAAGAACTATAGCCAGAATGCTATGAACTGCATGCCAACAAATTAGATAACATAGATGAAATGGAAAAATTCACAGAAAGACACAAACTACCAAAACTGATTCATAAATTGACAATCTGAATCAACATATACCAAGTAAAGATTGAATTAGTAATTTTAAAACTTCCCACAGAGAAAACACCAGGTTCCAGTTGGCCTCACTGGTAAATTCCACTAAACACTTAAAGAATATCAATTCATCAAATTGCTCCATAAAAACTAAAGAGGAGGGGACATTTCCCAACTAAATCTGTGAATACAGTTTTACCCTATACTAAAATTAGACAAAGACATTACAAGAAAACAGAGTCAAAATATCTTAGATTATATGCAAAAAAATCCTCAATAAAACACTAGCAAACTAAATTCACAAACATTTAAAGGATTACACAGTGTGACCAAGAGGGACTTATCCTAGAAGTGCAATGTTGGATTAAGATCTGAAAATTAATTAATGTAATACACTACATCAATAAGGGGAAGAAAACATATGATTGAATCAGTAGACACAGGAAAATCATTTGACAAAATCCAAAATCATTTGACAAAACACTGAACATAACAGGAATGAAAGGGAACTTCCTATACCTGATGAAAGGCATCTACAAAGTCTATACCAAACATCATCACACCTAATGGCAAAAGACTGAATGTTCTCCCCTTAAGATCAGAAAAAAGACAACAATCTCCTCTCTTGTGATTCTAATCATCAAAGTATTGGAGGTTATAGCCAGGGAAATTAGGGAAGAAAAAGAAATAGAAGATATCAAGGTTATAAAGGAAGAAATAAAATTATCTCTTATTTACAGACATGATTTTGTATATAGAAAATCCTAAAAATACACCAAAAGAGACTGCAGGGTACAAAATCAACATATAAAAAGTCAATTGTACTTCTATACACCACCAATGAATAAACCAAAAATGAAATTAAGAAAATAATTCCATTTATAACTTCATCAACAAGAATAAAATACTTAGGAGTTCTTTTAAGAGTAAGATTCTAAAAACTAAAAATATTGTTTAAAGAAACTAGAGAAAACCTAAATTAGAAAGACATTTTATACTCATGCATCTGAAAACTTAATATTGGTAAGAGAGTAATACTCCCCAAACTGATCTACAGGTTCAGCATAATTGCTATTGAAATTCCAATTGCTTTTCTAAGAGGAATTGACAAATTGATCTTAAAATTCACATAGGAAGCACCAGAAATCTGTCTTCCCCCTGGCCAACAATTTTACTGGCAGAATCTGTCTATTATTGGAACTTTGGAATCTATTAAAGGTTTATAACCTCCAGGGGAAGGCATGGATGGTACATTATGGTTAATTTCTGTCAATTTCAGCTCTCAGCACAGTAGCAGCTACCCATTGCCAACCCCCACCCACATGGTAGGTGTGCACATGTTCCTGGAAAGCATACACACAGTCTGCAGGAACCAGAGTTAGCAAAAAGGACACTGTCCTCCAAATTCCAGAAATCAGTGTTATGGTCACTGATTGCTGCTACTCATCAGAGACACGCAAACAAAGAGGTGGAGGCTATTGTTGTTTCACCTCTGCCATTGTTACAAGAACCTTCTTCCCTTCTGTTGAAGTGACTTCCAGAAAATTTAAAGGGTCATGCCTTTCTCCCTACTCTTTCCTTTTCTCTTTTTCCCCTTTTGGGTGTCCAACACTGATGACTAGGAGATTCAAAAGCAACCACATATATAGAGGGAATAAGAAAGTCATAGCACATGCCCAGGGAAGGCATATATGTAGAGAATACTTGAAATCTATACCTCACTCTGATCATCAGCACAGACACAGGCTACAATAACCAAGAAACAAAATGAAAACAAAAAAAAAGCAAAAACAGCAAACTCTAGGAAAGGTGAGAAAATCAGATTTCCAGACTTAGCATATTGTTCAATTCAAATGTAGTTTTCCACTAAAACATCACAAAGCATACAAAGAAACAGGAGAGCATAGCTCTATCAAAGGAAAAAAACAGACCAACAACTGTCCCTTAAAAATAACTGATGGCAAACATGCTGGATGAAGAATTAAAACAACTGTCATAAAGATGCTCAAAGAAATAAAGGAAGACATGGAGAAAGTTAAGAAAATGATATATAAAGAAAATAAAAATATCAATAAATAGAAAATCTAAAAATAAACCCAAAAGAAATTCTGGAACTGAAATGTATAATAACTAAAATGAAAATTTCATTAAAGAAATTCAAAGGCAGATTTGAGCAAGCACAAGAAACAAGCAGCAAATTTGAAAATAGGATAATGGAAAGTAGAGAGTATCAGAAAGAAAAAAAAATTGAAGAAAAGAGAACAGAGAAGAAAGGACTTGTGAGACACCATCAAATGGAACAGGATATGCATTATGAAGTTCCAGAAGGAAAATAAAAAGGGAAGAGAGAATATTTAAAGAAATAATGGCCAAAATTTTCCAAAATGTGAAAAAAGACATGAATATGAACATCCAAGAAGCTCGACAAACTCCAAGTAGAAGGAACTCAAGAGACCCACATCAAGACACATAATAAACAAGCTGTCAAAAGTCAAAGACAAAGGGAGAATTTGAAAGGAGCAAGAAAGAAGCAACTCATCTTGTACAAGGGATCTTCAATAGATTATCAGCAGATTTCTCATATGAAAGTTTGAAGGACAGAAGGCAGTGGGCTGATACATATCCAGCAAAACTGTCCTTAAACATTCTCAGATAAACACAAGTTGAGGAAGTTCACTACCACTAGACATACCCTGTGAGCAATAATACTGAAAGGAGTCCTGTAGATTGAAATGAAAGGACAAAATTTGGTAACTCAAAGCCATATGAAGAAATAAATATCTCAGTAAAAGTAAATACATGGGCCATTATAAAAGTTAATATAATTATAATAATGGTCTGTAACTCTACTTTTAGTTTTCTATATAATTTAAGAGATGAATAAATTAAAATTGTTTATGTTTTTGGACTCACAATGTATAAAGATGTAATATTGTGACAACAACTGAAAGTGGGGACAGAGCTGTTGAAGGAGCATAATATTTTATATGTTATTGAAGTTAGGCTGGAATCAATTCAAATTAGAGTATTATAACCTTAGCATGTTAAATGTAATCCCCAGAGTAACTACAAAGAAAACACCTACAGGATATACATAGAAGGGAAAAAGAAAGGAATTTAAGTTTTTCACCATAAAAGCCAACTAAAAGTAGAAAAGAATTGTTGAAAACAGAAAATAGAGAAAAATCAAAGAAACCAAAAGCTAGTTCTTTGCAAAGAACAATAAAATCAGTAAGGCTACAGTCATATTAACTAAAAAAAAGAACAACACAAATCACTCATATCAGAAATGAGAGGACATCACTACAGATCCCATGGAAATTAAAAGGATACTGAATACTATGAACAATGCTATGCCCACAAATTTGAAAACCTACATGAAATGGACCAATTCCTTGAAAGATGCAGTCTGCCAAAACTCACATAAGGAACAGACAATATGAATAGACCTATAATTTATTACGGAAATTGAATCAATAACAAATACCCATTGAAAACAGAAAGCACAAGGCAAGATGGATTCACTGGTGAATTCTAACAAACATGTAAGGAAAAAGTTATACCAATTCTTTATAATCTCTTTCAGAAGACAGAAGTAAACAATATATGTCCTAACTCATTCTACAAGGCACACATTATCATAACAGAGAAAGACATTAGAGGACATTAGAAAGACATTAGAAGGTTAAAAAAAACACTACAGACCAATATCTATCATGAACATAGATACAAAAATCTTCCACAGACTATTAGCAAATTGAATCCATCAATGAATAAAAAGGATTATATAACAGGACTAAGTGGGATTCGTTCCAGGTATCCAACATTCAGAAACCAATTAATGTAACCCATCATATCAACAAGCTCAAGAAGAAAAATCACATGATTATATTAATAGATGCAAAAAAAGCATTTGACAAAATCCAACACCATTCGTGATAAAAACGCTCAGCACACTATGAAGAGACAGAAACCTCCTCAATTTGATAAAGAACATCTACAAACAACCTACAGCTAACATCATACTTAATGGTAAGAAACTACAAGCTTTCTCATTCAAGAACAGAAACAAGGCAAGAGTGTTGCTTCTCATCATTCCTTTGCAACATTTTACTGGAAGTCCTAGAAAATGCAATAGACAAGAAAAGGAAATAAAAAGTGTCCAGACTGGGAAGGAAGAAGCAAAACTCTGTAAATGATATGAGTGGTATTTAGAAAATAAAGAATCGGCAAAAAAGTCTTGGACCTAATAAGTGATTATAATAAGGTTGCAGGATACAAGGTTAGTATATATAAGTCAATCACTTTTCCTTCAATCACTTGATATATAAATTAATATACCAACAATGAGCAAGTGGAGTTTGGAATAAAAATCACAATACCATTCATATTAACACCCCCAAAAATGAAATACTTGCATATAAATCTAATAAAATGCATACAAGATTTACATGAAAAAACTGCAAAACTCTGATGAATGAAATCAAAGAAGAATGAAATAAATGGAGAGCTATTCCATGTTCAAAGATAGAGTGTTAAGATGTCAGTTCTCTACAATTTAATCTACATATTTAACATAATTTCAATCAAAATCTCAGCAAGTTATTTTGTAAATATCAGCACACTGATATTTATATGAAAAGGCAAAAGATACTAAAAAAAACAACGCAACAGTGAAGGAGGAGGACAAAATCAGAGGACCAACAATACCCAATTTCAGGACTTACAATAAAGCTATAGTAATCAAGACAGCATGGACCTGTCTTGAAATAATAGACAAACAGATCAATAGAAAGAATAGACAAATAGATCAATAGAACAGATAGAGAGCCCAGAAAAGAACCCACACAAATAGAGTCAATTGACACTTGACAGAAGAGAAAGGGCAATACACTGGAAAGATGTATTTTAAACTAATAGAACAGGCATATTTTATTTTACTGCACTTCCCAGATACTGCACATTTTAGAAATTGAAGGTTTATGGCAACCCTGCTGATAAATTCTAACAAACATTTAAGGAAGAAATTATACCAGTTCTCTACAATCTCTTCCAGAAAACAGAAGCAATGGAAATATTTCATAACTCATTCTATAAGGCAAGCATTAGCATAATACCAAGGCCAAACATTGTTTTCCCAATAGTATTTGTTCACTTTTTGTCTCTTACACATTTTAGTAATTCTCATAATATTTCAAACTTTTTCATTATTAATATATTTATTATGGTAATCTGCAATCAGTGATTAGAACTGAAAGTTCAGATGATTGTTAGCATTTTTTAGCAATAAAGTATTTTTAACTAAGGTACATAAACTGCTTTTTTAGACATAATATTACACACTCAAGAGACTATAATTTAGTATAAATATAACTTTCATATGCACTGAGAAACCAAAAAATTAATTTGACTCACTTTATTGTGATGGTTGCTTCATTGCAGTGGTCTGGAGCTGAACCTGCAATGTCTTTGAGGTATGCCTATACTAGAACACCTGGATACATACATGCAAAAAAATGAATCTAGATACAGACCTTACACCCTTCATAAAAATTAACTCAAAATGGATCAAATACCTAAATATAAAATGCATAACTGTAAAATTCATAAAAGATAACCTAAGAGAAAATCTAGTTGACTGTGGGTTTGACAATGACTATTTTTATTGAAATATAACTGACATATAACATTATATTAATTTCAGGTATAGAACATAATAATTCAATATTTGTATATATCCCGAAAGAATCACCACAGTGAGTCTAGTTAACACCCATCACCACAGTTATAAATTATTTTTCTTGTGATAAGAACTTTTAAGATCTACTCTCTTAGTAATTTTAAAATATACAATACAGTTTTAACTATAGTCATCATGCTTTACCTTACCTGTTTGCCTAATTATTTAGTAAGTAATCCCATGACTTATTTTATGACTGAAATTCTGTGCCTTTTGAACACCTTCATTCATATTGCTCTACCCCTACTACCTGTCGCTGGTAACCACCAATCTGTTTTCTGTATCTATGAGTTCATTGCTTTCTGTTTTTGTTTTTGTTTTTAGATTCCACACATAAGTGAAATCACAGGGTATTTATCTTTCTCTGACTGACTTATTTCACTTAGTAAAATGCCTCAAGTTCTACCTATGTTACCATGAATGGCAAGAATTCATTCTTTTCTATGGTTGAGCAATAATCCAGTGTGTGTGTGTGTGTGTGTGTGTAACATCTTCTTTATCCATTCATCTGTTGATGGACACTTAGGTGTTTCCATATCTTCACTGTTGTGAATAATGTACGAACATGGGGGCACAAATATCTTTTCAAGTTACCGTTTTTGTTTCCTTCAGATAAATACCCAGAAGTGGAATGCTGGATCATATAATAGTTATATTTTTAATTTTTTGAGGAACCTCAGTTAATTTTCCATAGTGGCTGCACCATTTTACATTCCCACCAACAGTGCACAAGGGTTGCCTTTTCTCTACATCCTCACTAATGCTTGTTATTTCTTGCTTTTTTTTGATACTAGTTATTCTGACTGGTATTAAGTGATATCTCAAGGTGGTTTTGATATGCACTTCCCTGTTGAGTTGTGATGCTGAGCACCTTTTCATGTACCTATTGGTGAACTGAATATTCTATTTGGAAAAATGTTCAGTGCTTCTCATTTATTTTTAATTTTTTTAATTTTGGTATCATTAATGTACAATTACATGAAGAACATTATGTTTACTAGGCTCCCCCCTTCACCAAGTCCCCCCCACATACCCCTTCACAGTCACTGTCCATCAGCATAGTAAGATGCTGTAAAAATCTCTACTTGTCTTCTCTGTTGCACAGCCCTCCCCGTGCCCCCACTCCCCACACTATACCTGCTAATCGTAATGCCCCCTTTCTTTTTCCCATCCCTTATCCCTCCCTTCCCAACCATCCTCCCCAGTCCCTTTCCCTTTGGTACCTGTTAGTCCATTCTTGGGTTCTGTGATTCTGCTGCTGTTTTGTTCCTTCAGTTTTCTTTGTTCTTATACTCCACATATGAGTGAAATCATTTAGTACTTGTCTTTCTCTGCCTGGCTTATTTCACTGAGCATAATACCTTCTAGCTCCATCCATGTTGTTGCAAATGGTAGTATCTGTTTTTTTCTTACGGCTGAGTAATATTCCATTGTGTATACGTACCACCTCTTCTTTATCCATGCATCTGATGGACATTTAGGTTGCTTCCATATCTTGGCTATTGTAAATAGTGCAGTGATAAACATAGGGGTGCATCTGTCTTTTTCAAACTGGAGTGCTGCATTTTTAGGGTAAATTCCTAGAAGTGGAATTCCTGGGTCAAATGGTATTTCTATTTTGAGCATTCTGAGGAACCTCCATACTGCTTTCCACAATGGTTGAACTAATTTACATTCCCACCAGCAGTGTAGGAGGGTTCCCCTTTCTACACAACCTCGCCAACATTTGTTGTTCTTTGTTTTTTCGAAGATGGTGATTCTTACTGGTGTGAGGTGATATTTCATTGTGGTTTTAATTTGCATTTCTCTGATGACAAGGGATATGGAGCATCTTTTCATGTGTCTGCTGGCCATCTGAATTTCTTCTTTAGAGAACTGTCTATTCAGCTCCTCTGACCATTTTTTAATTGGATTATTTGCTTTTTGTTTGTTGAGGTGTGTACACTTTTTATATATTTTGGATGAGCTTTTTATATATTTATCAGATCTATCATTTATGAATATATTGTACCATACTGTAGGATACCTTTTTGTTCTATTGATGGTGTCTTTTGCTGTACAGAAGCTTTTTAGGTTGATATAGTCCCACTTGTTCATTTTTACTTTTGTTTCCCTTGCCTGGGGAGATATGTTCATGAAGAAGTCACTCATGTTTATGTCCATGAGATTTTTGCCTATGTTTTTTTCTAAGACTTTCATGGTTTCATGACTTACATTCAGGTCTTTGATCCATTTTGAATTTACTTTTGTGTATGGGGTTAGACAGTGATCCAGTTTCATTCTCTTAAATGTAGCTGTCCAGTTTTGCCAGCACCATCTGTTGAAGAGACTATCATTCCCCATTGTATGTCCATTGCTCCTTTATTGTATATTAATTGGCCATATATGTTTGGGTTAATGTTTGGAGTCTATTCTGTTCCACTGGTCTGTGGCACTGTTCTTTTGTCAGTACCAAACTGTCATAATTACTGTGGCTTTGTAGTAGAGCTTGAAGTTGGGGAGCGAGAGTCCCCCCACTTTATTCTTCTTTCTCAGGATTGCTTTGGCTATTCGGTGTCTTTGGTGGTTCCATATGAATTTTTGAACTACTTGTTCCAGTTCATTGAAGAATGCTATTGGTAATTTGATAGGGATTGCATTGAATCTGTATATTGCTTTAGACAGGATGGCCATTTTGACGATATTTATTCTTCCTATCCAGGAGCATGGAATGAGTTTCCATTTGTTAGCGTCCTCTTTAATTTCTCTTAAGAGTGTCTGGTAGTTTTCAGGGTATAGGTCTTTCACTTCCCTGGTAAGGTTTATTCCTAGGTATTTTATTCTTTTTGATGCAATTGCGAATGGAATAGTTTTCCTGATTTCTCTTTCTATTAGTTCATTGTTAGTGTATAGGAAAGCCACAGATTTCTGTGTAATTTTGTATCCTGCAACTTTGCTGAATTCTGATATTAGTTCTAGTAGTTTTGGAATGGAGTCTTTAGGGTTTTTTTGTACAATATCATGTCATCTGCAAACAGTGACAGTTTGACTTCTTCTTTACCAATCTGGATTCCTTGTATTTCTTTGTTTTGTCTAATTGCCATGGCTAGGACCTCCAGTACTATGTTGAATAAAAGTGGGGAGAGTAGGTATCCCTGTCTTGTTCCCAATCTCAGAGGACAAGCTTTCAGCCTCTCACTGTTCAGTATGATGTTAGCTGTGGGTTTATCATATATGGCCTTTATTATGTTGAGGTACTTGCCCTCTATGACCATTTTGTTGAGACTTTTTATTATGAATGGATGTTGATTTTTGGCAGATGCTTTTTCAGCATCTATGGAGATGATCATGTGGTTTTTGTCCTTCTTTTTGTTTATGTGGTGGATGATGTTGATGGATTTTAGAATGTTTTACCATCCTTGCATCCCTGGGATGAATCCCACTTGGTCATGGTTTTTGATCCTTTTGATGTATTTTTGAATTCGGTTTGCTAATATTTTGTTGAGTATTTTTGCATCTACGTCATCAGGGATATTGGTCTGTTGTTTCTTTTTTGGTGTGGTCTTTGCCTGGTTTTGGTATTAGGGTGATGTTGGGTTCATAGAATGAGCTTGGGAGTATTCCCTCCTCTTCTATTTTTTGGAAAACTTTAAGGAGAATGGGTATTATGGCTTCTCTGTATGTCTGATAGAATTCCGAACTAAATCCATCTGCCCTGGAGGTTTTGTTCTTGGGTAGATTTTTGATTACCACTTCAATTTCATTGCTGGTAATTGGTCTGTTTGGGTTTTCTGTTTCTTTCTGGGTCAGTCTTGGAAGGCTGTATTTTTCTAGGAAGTTGTCCATTTCTCCTAGGTTTTCCAGCTTGTTAGCATATAGGTTTTCATAGTATTCTCTAATAATTCTTTGTTTTTATGTGGGGTCCATAGTGATTTTTCCTTTCTTGTTTCTGATTCTGTTGATGTGTGTTGATTCTCTTTTTCTCTTAATAAGTCTGGCTAGAGGCTGATCTATTCTGTTTATTTTCTCAAAGAACCAGCTCTTGGTTTCATTGATTTTTCTCTATTGTTTAATTCTTCTCAATTTTATTTATTTCTTCTCTGATCTTTATTATGTCCCTCCATCTGCTGACCTTAGGCCTCATTTGTTCTTCTTTTTCCAGTTTAAATAATTGTGATGTTAGACTATTCATTTGGGATTGTTCTTCCTTCTTTAAACATGCCTGGATTGCTATATACTTTCCTCTTAAGACTGCTTTCACTGCGTCCCACAGAAGTTGGGGCTTTGTGTCATTGTCATTTGTTTCCATATATTGCTTGATCTCCATTTTAATTTGGTCATTGATCCAT
The DNA here is from genome assembly GCF_040802235.1 of Manis javanica. Lineage (NCBI taxonomy): Eukaryota > Metazoa > Chordata > Mammalia > Pholidota > Manidae > Manis > Manis javanica. The sequence goes on along the minus strand of NC_133164.1, from coordinate 58,130,808 downwards.
TTATTATTTAGGAGCATGTTGTTAAGCTCCCATGTGTTTGTGAGCCTTTTTGCTTTCTTTGTACAATTCATTTCTAGTTTTATACCTTGGTGGTCTGAAAAGTTGGTTGGTAGAATTTCAAAATTTTGGAATTCAGTGAGGCTCTTTTTGTGGCCTAGTATGTGGTCTACTCTGGAGAATGTTCCATGTGCACTTGAGAAGAATGTGTATCCTGTTGCTTTTGGATGTAGAGTTCTATAGATGTCTATTAGGTCCATCTGTTCTAGTGTGTTGTTCAGTGCCTCTGTGTCCCTACTTATTTTCTGTCTGGTGGATCTGTCCTTTGGCCTGAGTGGTATGTTGAAGTCTCCCAAAATGAATGCATTGCATTCTATTTCCTCTTTTAATTCTGTTAGTATTTGTTTTACATATATTGGTGCTCCTGTATTGGGTGCGTACATGTTTATAGTGGTTATATCCTCTTGTTGGACAGAGCCCTTTATCATTATGTAATGTCCTTCTTTATCTCGTTATTTTCTTTGTTTTGAAGTCTATTTTGTCTGACACTAGTATTGCAACACCTGCTTTTTTCTCCCTGTTGTTTGCATGAAATGTCTTTTTCCATACCTTGACTTTTAATCTGTGCATGTCTTTGGGTTTGAGGTGAGCCTCTTGTGAGCAGCATATAGATGGGTCTTGCTTTTTTATCCATTCTATTACTCTGTGTCTTTTGATTGGTGCATTAATTCTATTGACATTTAGGGTGATTACTGAAAGATATGTACTTATTGCCATTGCAGGCTTCAGATTCGTGGTTACCAAACGTTCAAGGTTAGCTCTTTACTACCTTACTGTCTAACTTAACTTGCTATTATAAACACAGTCTGATGATTATTTCTGTCCCTTCTTATTCCTCCTCCTCCATTCTTCATATGTTGGGTGTTTTGTTCTGTGCTCTTTTTAGGAGTTCTCCCATCTAGAGCAGTCCCTCTAAAATACCCTGTAGAGGTGGTTTGTAGGAGGCAAATTCCCTCAATTTTTGCTTGTCTGGGAATTGTTTAATTCCCTCCTTCATATTTAAATGATAGTCGTGCTGGATACAGTATCCTTGGTTCAATGCCCTTCTGTTTCATTGCATTAAATATATTATGCCATTCTCCTCTGGCCTGCAAGGTTTCTGTTGAGAAGTTTATGACAGCCTGATGGGTTTTCCTTTGTAGGTAACCTTTTTTATCTCTCTGGCTGCCTTTAATACTCTGTCCTTGTCCTTGGTCTTTGCCATTTTAATTATTATGTGTCTTGGTGTTGTCCTCTTTGGGTCCCTTCTGTTGGGAGTTTTGTGTGGTTGCATAGTCTGAGCAACTATTTCCTCCCCCAGTTGGGGGAAGTTCCCAGCAATTATTTCTTCAAAGACACTTTCTATCCCTTTTTCTCTCTCTTCTTCTTCTGGTACCCCTATCATGCAGATATTGTTCCTTTTGGATTGGTCACACAGTTCTCTTAATATTGTTTCATTCCTGGAGATCCTTTTATCTCTCTCTGCATCACCTTCTATGTGTTCCTGTTCTCTGGTTTCTATTCCATCAATGGCCTCTTGCATCTTATCCATTCTGCTTATAAATCCTTCCAGAGATTGTTTCATTTCTATAATCTCCCTCCAGACGTCATCCCTTAGCTCTTGCATATTTCTCTGCAGCTCTGTCAGCATGTTTATGATTTTTATTTTGAATTCTTTTTCAGGGAGACTGGTTAGGTCTATCTCTACAGATCCTCTCTCAGGGGTTGTCTGAACTATTTTGGACTGGACTAAATTTTTTTGCCTTTTTGTGGTGATAGTGGTGGCTGTAGGCAGGTTGCAGGTGTGTAAGCTGGGAGAAGAAAGTCCTTTCTGCTTGCTGAATGCCTTGCCCTTCTCCGTGGCCTGTGTCGGTTACCCGCACTCCTGGAGCAGCCACCGGGTTAATCCCCTAAGCTGCTTTGGGCGGGGTCTCGGTCAGAGCAGCATGGAGCCCTGCGGGGAGCGGCAGGTAAGACAGGTGCACTCCTCGGCAATAGCAGCACCCCGGCCGGGCAGCTGTGTGCCAGCAGCAGCCTTTGGGCCTGGTCCAGGTGGCTGTGAGTTGGGCTGGGATTCCGGTCAGCTGCCTGGAGCATGGCTGCAGGTGTGCGTGGGCCTCTCCCGTGCTCCTCTGGTACCACTGCCACAGGCACTTGAGGGTTGCTCCCAGTTCCCTCTGGCGCTACCGCCCCCAGCATGTGCTCCCACTCTCCCACTACTGTGCCAGTGTGTCAGGGTCCACGCCAGTTGTGGGAATGACTGGCAGGCTGCTTAGTGCCGTGAGGGGCTTCAGAGCTGCGCTGCCGCCCAGGGGTTTAGGGCACCTAAAGTTCCCTGGGATTCCCAGCTTCTGGCTAAGTGTGCCGGGATGACTTCGTCCAGCTGTGGGGTCCCTGTCTCTTTAAGACTTGCAAAAAGCACTTTCTTTTCTTTTGTCTCAGGGGCGCCAGTTGCAGGGAACTGCCCACAGGTTTTGCCTTTCTGTTTCTCTAATATCCAGCACCCCATGCACCTTGTGTCTGTGCTCCAGGTGCGGCTTTCTAGAGCTGGTTGTTTAGCAGTCCTGGGCTTTCACTCCCTCCCCGTTCCAACTCCTTTCTTCCCGCTGGGTTCTGGGGTGGGGGAGCGTTCGGGTCCCCCCTGGCCGTGGCTTGTATCTTACCCCCTTCCTGTGATGTTGAGTTCTCGCAGATGTAGATGTATCCTGGCTGTTGTACTGCATCCACTGGTGTCTCTTTTAGGAATAGTTGTATTTATTGTATTTTCATTAATATATGTTTTTGGGAGGAGATTTCCACTGAACTACTCATGTCGCCATCTTCCCGTGATCCCCCACTTCTCATTTTTTAATTGGATTGTTTGCTGTTTTGCCATTGAGTTGGATGAATTCTATACATATGTACTTTGGATACCATCTATATATATTTGGATATATGATTTGTAAATATTTTATCCCATTCAGTAGGCTGCCTTTTCATTTTGTTAATGGTCTCATTGCTGTTCAGAGGCTTTTTAGTTTGATGTAGCCCCACTTGTTTATTTTTGGTTTTGTGGCCTTTGCTTTTGGTGTCAAATCCAAAAAATCATCACCAAGACCAATAACAAAGTACTTACTATTTTTCCTCTAAGAGTTTTATGATTTTAGGTGTTAAATTCAAGTCTTTAATCCATTGTTAGTTGATTTTTGTGTATGGTATAAGATAGTGATCCAGTTTCATTCCTTTGCATGTGGCTGTCTAGTTTTCTCAGGACCATTTATTGAAGAGACTGCCCTTCTTAGTGACTTCCTGTATTATTTTGTATTTTATATTCTTAGCTCCTTTTGTCATAAGTTAATTGACCATACATGCATGGGTTTATTTCTGGCCTTGCTATTCTGTTTCATTGATCTATGTGTCTGTTTATATGCCTGTCTCATAGTGCTTTGATTACTACAGCTTTATAACATAATTTGAAATCAGGAAGCATGATGTAATGACTTTTTAGATAGAACACCAAAGGCATGATTCATAAAAGAAAGAATGGATAACTCAGACTTAATTAAAATTAAACATTTCTGCTCTGTGAAAGACACTACCAAGAGAGCAAGAAGTCAAGCCACAGACTAGGAGAAAATATGCCAAATATGTATGTGATGAAGGACTCTTCAAAATATACAAACAACTCTTAAAATTCAACAATGAGAAAATGAACAACTGATTAAAACACGGAGACAAGGTCTGAAAAGACACCTTACCAAATAATATACTCAAATGACAAGGAAGTATGTGAAAAGATGTTCAACATTATATGCCATTAAAGAATTGAAAATTAAAACAATGAGATACCACACCTATTAGGATGGCCAAAATCCAAATGGTGACAACAAATGCTGGTGAGGATGTAGCAACAAGAACTTTCATTATTGGTGGGAATGCAGCCAATTTGGAGACAACTTGGAAGTTTCTTACAAAAATAAACATACTCTCAACCAAGAATCATGTTACTTGGTATTCTTGGTATTTACCCAAAGAACTGAACACTTATGTGCACACAAAAACCTGCACTCAGGCATTCAGACCAGATTTATTCATAATTGCCAAAACCCAGAAGCAACCAGTACGTCTCAGTAGTGGTATGGACAAACTGGTACATCCAGACAATGGAATATTACTCAGCACTTTAAAAATGAGCTAATCAAACAATTAAAGATACAGAAACCCTAAATGCATATTACTAAGTGAAAGAAGCCAATCTGAAAAGGCTAAAAACTGTCTGATTACAATGATATATTACTCTGGAAGGCTATGTAGACTAGAAAACTAGTAAAAAGATCATTATTGCCGTGGTTGGGGAGTGTGAACAGGCAGAGCACAGAGGATTTTTAGGGCAGTGAAGATACTTTGTATGACATTATAATAATGGATATATGTCATTATATATTTGTCCAAACCCACAGAATGTACACCATCAAGAGCAAACACTAAGGGAAACTATGGACTTTGATTATGACGTGGCAATGTAGGTTCAGTTGTAACAGATACACCATTCTAGAGAAGGAAGTTGATAGTGGGAAAAACTGTGCATGTGTGGGGAGAGGGAAGTATTTGGGAACTCTGTGTACTCCCTGCTAAACATTACTGTGAACCCAAAACTGCTCTACAAAGCAAAGTCTATTAAAAAATAATTTCTTGAAAAAGGGAAAAAATCCTTCCCATAAATTCAACACCTGAGACAAAATGAGCAACCTCCATGTAAGACACAAACTACTAACTCACACTCAAAAAGAAACAACCTGAATAATCCTTTATCTATGACAGAATTGAATATAAAGCTGAAAACTTTCCCAAAAAGAAAACTCCAGGTACAGATAACTTCACTAGTAGATTCTACCAAGTGAACATGATATGTTAACTAAGACAGAACACAGGATGAGCCATAAAACAAGTCTCAATAAACAAAGAACTGAAAAATAATCTAATACAAAGTCTTGATTTATATCTTTTTTTGGAGCAATCTGCATGTCTGTCTGCACTGGCAGTAATTATTTTAAAAACAAACCTAGAAGTTAGCTGAAGTCTCCTTAATATTTAACTAAGTGTTCACTCATCTATACATTCAAGAAGATCAACAAATTCCAAGTAGGAAAAACACAACGATAACTACACCTAAACACAGCACAGTAAAAATGTTGAAAGACAAAGAGAAAGAGAAAAACTTGAAAGCATCAAAAGAAAAAAGGACTTATCAATACAAGGGAGGTCACAATAAGATTAATAGCTGACATCTAATTCTTACTCTGGACTTCCAAGTACAGAAGGCACTGGGATGACATACTGAGACTGCTGAAAGATGAATACTGTCAACTAAGAATCCTATATCCAGCAAAGGTAACTTTAAAAATGAAGGTAAACTAAGATATTCCCAGATTAACAAAAAGGTAGAGAACTGGTATCAAACCTGCCTACAAGAAATACTACAGAAGTCCTTCAGGTTAAAAGGATGTGACTAGATAGTAATTCAAATCCATACAAAAATCAAATAATGTTGGCAAAGATAATTACTTAGGCAATGATAAAAGACAGTATCGTTGCATATTTCTTTCTTTTCTAAAGTGATTTAAAAAAGGTGATGGAAATGAAGCCACACTGTAGTAAGTAAATGATACCAGATAGTAATTTGGATGCACACTTAAAAACAGAAGAGTGGGAGATCGATTCAATACGGTGGCATGAGAGGTGAGACAGAGAACTCCTCCCCAAACCACACATAGTACGAAAATATAGTTAATACAACTAAGCCTAAAACAGCAACAGGAAAGAAGGCTGCACCAGACTGCGTACACCTGGAGAACAGAGTAGACCTCACAAAGCAGGGTAACATACCAAAGCCTTGATCCAGCAGGACCCAAGCCCTTACCCCACCCCAGCTCACCAGTGAGAGGAAGAGAAATGGAGCAGGGAGGGGGTGGAAGCCTAGGACTTCTGAACATCCAGCCCTGGAGGTCTGCTTCGGAACACAGACCTACATTGCGTGGTGCTCTCGAGGTTGATGGGGTTGGGGAGCTGGGACAGGTGGAGTACTTGAGAGAATGAGATTCCTGCTGCTTGTGGAGAATGGGGATTCATTCTGGAAAGACGGGTGGTCTGAGAGGCTTCCTAGCAGCTAGCTACAGGGCTGCTGAAGGGGTGGGATTTGCACAGAGCTTGCTGCGCGGGAGAAGGGATAGGTCGACAAGGTTGTCTGGATGCACTCTTCCCAGCAGATTGGGAACTTGAGGAGCTTCAGGCGCTCCATTCCCCTGGCTGTCTACTCAGCTCCCAGGCCCCCCACTGTGACACGCAGCCTGCTGCGCCTTCCTCCTGAACTGTCGGCACCTGCTTGCAAAACCGGCAGTCACTGCGCTGCCATCAGGCCAGCCAGAGGGAGGACCCACCTACAATAGCTAGAGACGCAAAGCACAGAAGTTTCCACCTGTGTGCTTGGCTAACTGGCTCTGACACTGGAGACAGGCACCACAGATGGGAATCAGGAAACAGATATTTCCTCCCGCCAGGCACCAGTGCCATTACCCTCTGACCCTCAACCTCACTTTAGGGGATGAGAAGCTACAGATATTAGAGCTTCTGGGCACTAGAGGGCACCATGAAACGTCAAAGGAACCTGGTTCAGACCAAAATCTCACAAACACCAGAAAAAGGTCCAAATGAAACTGAACTCACCAATATTCCAGAGAGTTCAAAATAAAAATCATAAACATACACATGGAGGTACAGAAAAATACTCAAGAACTCAGGAACAAATTTAAGATGGAGATTCAATCATTAAGAAATTCCATATCTGAAATGAAACATACAATGGGGGGATTTAAAAGCAAATAAGATGTAGTAGAAGAGATGGTAAATGGAATGGAAATTAGAGAAGAGGAATACAAAGAAGCTGAGACACACAGGGATAAAAGGATCTCTAAGAGTGAAAGAATATTGAGAGAACTGTATGACCAATCCAAACGGAACAATATTCTCATCATAGGGGTACAAGAAGAAGAAGAGAGAGAAAAAGGGATAGAAAGTGTCTTTGAAGAAATAATTGCTGAAAACTTCCCCAAGCTGGGGAAGGAAATAGTCTCTCATGGCATGGAAGCCCACAGATCTCCCAACACAAGGGACCCCAGGAGGACACCACCAAGGTATATAATAATTAAAATGGCAAAGATCAAAGACAAGGACAGGGTTTTAAAGGAAGCCAAAGAGAGAAAAAAGATCACCTACAAAGAAACACATCAGGCTATCATCAGACTTCTCAACAGAAAACTTACAGTCCAGATGAGAATAGCATGATATATTTAATGCAATGAAACAGAAGGGTCTTGAACCAAGAATACTCCACCCAGCAAGCTTATCATTTAAATTTAAAGGAGGGATTAAACAACTTTCAGATAAGCAAAAGCTGAGAGAATGTACGTCCCACAAATCACATCCACAGTGCATTTTGGAGGGACTGCTATAGATGGAAGTATTCCTAAAGCTAAATAGCTGTCAACAGAGGAAATAAAACCACAGCAAAGTATAACAATTAATTACTAAACAGATGCAAAATCAAATCAAATACTCCTAAAGGCAAGCAAGGGATAGACAAAGAGTATAGAATATGTTGCCTAAAATATAAAGAAGGGAGGAAGAAAAAAAAGAGGAAAAAAAAAAAAAGAACCTTTAGGTTGTATTTGTAATAGCATACTAAGTGAGCTAAATTAGACTGTTAGTAAGGGAATTACCCTTGAACCTTTGGTAACCACAAATCTAAAGCCTGCAATGCCAATAAGTACATACTTATCGATAATCACCCTAAATGTATAAAAAAACAAGACCCATCTATATGCTGCCTACAAGAGACTCACTTCAAACCCAAAGACATACACAGACTGAAAGTAAAGGGATGGAAAAAGATATTTCATGCAACCAATAGGGAGAAAAAAGCAGGTGTTGCAGTACCTGTATCAGACAAAATAGACTTCAAGAAAAAGAGAGCCACAAAAGACAAAGAAGGACATTACATAATGATAAAGGGGTCAGTCCAAGAAGAGGATATAACTATTATAAATATCTATGCACCCAACAAAGGCCACCTAAATATGTGAAACAAATACCAACAGAATTAAAGGGGGAAATAGAATGTAGTGCATTCATTTTAAGAGATTTCAACACACCACTCACTCCAAAGGACAGATCAACCAGACAGAAAATAAGCAAAGAGACAGAGGCACTGAACAACGTGTTAGAAGAGATGGACCTAACAAACATCTACACAATACTCGATCCAAAAGCAACAGGATACACATTCATCTCAAGTGCACATGGAACATTTTCAAGAATAGATCATTTACTAGGCCACAAAAAGAGCCTCATTAAATTCAAAAATATTGAAATTGTACCAACCAGCTTCTCAGATCACAAAGGTATGAAACTAGAAATAAACTGCACAAAGAAAACAAAAAAGCCCACAAACACATGGAGGCTTAATAACATGCACCTAAATAATCAATGGATCAATGACCAAATAAAAAAGACATCAAGCAACATATAGAGACAAATGACAACAATAATTCAACACCACAAAATCTGTGGGACGCAGCAAAGTCTGTGCTAAGAGGGAAATATACTGCAGTACAGACATACCTCAAGAAAGAGGAACAAGCCCAAATGGACAGTCTAAACTCACAATTAACGAAACTAGAAAAGGAAGAACAAATGAGGCCCAAAGTCAGTAGAAGGAGGGACATAATAAATATTAGAGCATAAATAAATAAATTCAAGAATAAAATAGAAAGAATCAATGAAACAAGAGCTGGTTCTTCAAGAAAATAAAATAGATAAACCCCTAGAAAGACTTATGATGAAAAGGGAGTCTACATACATAAACAGAATAAAAAATGAGGAAAAATCACTATGGACACCACAGAAATACAAAGAATTATGAGAGAATACTATGAAAAATTACATGCTAACAAACTGGATAACCTAGAAAAATGGACAACTTTCTAGAAAAATACAACCTTCCAAGCCTGACCCAGAAAGAAACACAAAATCTGAATAGACCAATTATCAGCAAGAAAATTGAATTGGTAATCAAAAACCTACCTAAGAACAAAACCTATGGAACACATGGTTTCACTGTTGAATTTTATCAAACATTTAGTGAAGACCAAAGGACCTTTCCTCCTCAAAGTTTTCCAAGAATTAGAAGAGGAGGGAATATTCGCAAACTCTTTCTATGAGGCCAACATCACTCTAATACCAAAACCAGGCAAAGACACCACAAAAAGAGAAAACTACAGACCAATATCCCTGATGAACACAGATGCAAAAATACTCAACAAAATATAAGCAAACCAAATTCAAAAATACATCAAAAAGATCATCGAACATGATCAAGTGGGATTCATCCCAGGGATGCAAGGATGGTAAAACATTCGAAAATCCATCAACATCATCCACCACATCAATAAAAAGGACAAAAACCACATCATCACCTCCACAGATGAAAAAACATTCAACAAAATTCAACATCCATTCATGATAAAAACTCAACAAATGGGCAAAGAGGGCAAGTACCTCAACATAATAAAGGCCAAATATGAAAAACCACAGCTAACATCTTATTTAACAGCGAGATGCTGAAAGCCTTTCCTTTAAGATTGGGAACAAGACAAGGATGCCCACTCTCTCCACTTTTATTTAACATAGTTCTGGAGGTCCTCGCCACAGCAATCAGACAACACAAAGAAATAAAAGGCATGCAGATTGGTAAGGAAGGAGTCAAACTGTCACTGTTTGCAGATGACATGATATTGTACATAAAAAAAAACAAAGAATCCGCTAGAACTAATATCTGAATTCAGCAAAGTTGCAGGATACAAAATTAATACACAGAAATCTGTTGCATTCCTATGTAGTAACAATGAACTAGAAGAAAGAGAAATCAGGAAAAAAATTCCATTCACAATTGCATCAAAAATAATACAACACCTAGGAATAAACCTAACCAAGAAGTGAAAGACCTATATTCTGAAAACTACCAAACACTCAAGAGAGAAATTAAAGAAGATACCAATAAATGGAAACACATTCCGTGCTCATGGATAGGAAGAATATTGTCAAAATGGCCATCCTGCCTAAAGCAAGATACAGATTCAATGCAATCCCTAATAAAATACCAACAGCATTCTTCAATGAACTAGAGCAAATACTTCTAAAATTTATATGGAACCAAAAAAGACCCCGAATAGCCAAAGCAATACTGAGAAGGATGATAAAACAGGGGGGATCTCACTTCCCAACTTCAAGCTCTACTACAAAGGCACAGTAATCAAGACAATTTGGTACTGCACAAGAACAGACCCATAGACCAATGGAACAGACTAGAGAGCCCAGATATAAACCCAAGCATATATGGTCAATTAATATATAATTAAAGAGCCATGGATATACAATGGGGAAATGACAGCTTCTTCAACAGCTGGTGTTAGCAAAACTGGACAATTAGATGTAAGAGAAGGACACTGGATTACTGTCTAACCCCATACACAAAAGTAAAGTCAAATTGGATCAAAAACCTGAATGTAAGTCATGAACAATAAAACTCTTAGAATAAAACATAGGCAAAAACTCTTGAATACAAACAGAGCAACTTTTTTCTGAACACATGTCCTCAGGCAAGGGAAACAAAATAAAAGATGAACAAATGGAACTACATCATGCTAAAAAGCTTCTGTACAGCAGAGGACACTATCAGCAAAACAAAAAGGCATCCTTCAGTATGGGAGAATATATTTATAAATGACATGCTAAAAAGCTTCTGTACAGCAGAGGACACTATCAGCAGAACAAAAAGGCATCCTTCAGTATGGGAGAATATATTTATAAATGACATATCTGACAAGGGGTTAACATCCAAAATATATAAAGAACTAATACACCTCAACACCCAGAAAGCAAATAATCCTATTAAAAATTGGGTAAAGGATATGAACAGACAATTCTCCAAAGAAGAAATTCACTTTGCCAACAGGCAGATGAAAAGATGCTCCACATTGCTAATCATCAGAGAAATGCAAATTAAAACCACAATAAGATATCACATCATGCCAGTTAGGATGGCCAACATAGAAAAGCATAGGAACAACAAATGCTGGGGAGGATGCGGAGAATGGGGAACCCTCCTACACTGCTGGTGGGAATGTAAAATAGTTTAACCATTGTGGAAAGCAATATGGAGGTTCCTCAAAATGCTCAAAATAGAAATACCATTTGACCCAGGAATTCCACTGCTAGGAATTTACCCTAAGAATGCTGGAGCCCAGTTTGAAAAAGACATATGCACCCCTATGTTTATTGCAGCACTATTTACAATAGCCAAGAAATGGAAGCAACCTAAGTGTCCATCAGTAGATGAATGGATAAAGAAGATGTGGTACATATACACAATGGAGTATTGTTCAGCTATAAGAAGAAAACAAATCCTACCATTTGCAATAACATGGATGGAGCTAGAGGGTATTATGCTCAGTGAAATAAGCTAGGTGGAGTGAAGTACCAAATGATTTCACTCATCTGTGGAGCATAAGAACAAAGCAAAAACTGATGGAACAAAACAGCAGCAGACTCACAGAACCCAAGAATGGACTAATAGTTACCAAAGGGAAAGGGACTGGGGGTGGGGGGAGCTGTGAAGGGAGGAGAAGGGGGAACAATGGGCATTACAAGTAGCACACATAATGTAGCAGGGGGGCATGGGGAAGGCAGTATAGCCCAGAGAAGACAAGTAGTGATTCTATAGCATCTTACTACACTGATGGACAGTGACTGTATTGGGGTATGTGGTGGGACTTGATAATGGGGGGAATCTAGTAATGACAATGTTGTTCATGTAATTGTTTATTAATGATACCAAAATTAATAAATAAATAAATAAATAGAATTGAAAAAAAAAACAGAAGAGGGAAGGGGGAGGTGGAGGGAAAGAGGGGAAACAGAACCAGGAATGGTAAGTTTTTTTAAGTTAATACACAAATTTTTGAAAATCCTCTATAAATATACTTAACTTATATTCTTGGGTTTATAAGAACATATGGACAGGTATGTATAAAAATACCGCTAAAAGGAAGAGAAAGTAGAATTAGTAATAAAGTTTCTGTATCTTCTTGGAATTAAATCAGTATAGATTGGATAAGCAAAGATATATACTATAAACCCTAGAGTAACCACTAAGAAAATAACCTAAAAAATATGAAAAATACTTAACTTAGGATTTCTGCCTCAACTTTTGATGGAGTAACAGGGGCCAGATTTACTTCCACTTTAAGCAAAGAAAACAACAACAGAAAAACAATGCTATAATGTGTACACTAACTTAATTCCAGAGAGCAGTGCAAGGAAGGGAAAACCTAAGAACAGCCCAATGGTTTCCCTGAATTGGAGAGGCAGAACTAAAGAGTACAGGGACATCAAAGCAGCTAGAGTCTGCAGTGCACAGTACCAAAGAGAAGAGAGCTCCATAGAGAAAACTTCAGAGATCCTCAAAGGGTTCCCAGTACATGTAGGTGAGGAAAATTACTTATGGGTCACAAAGGCTGCGAAAAGTGCCTATATCCAATGGTCAGATAAGAAAACCTAACACAGCAGGTGTGTATTACAAGGAAGTGGTTTACCTCAATAGTGAAGATTTAATGTTTGACAAGTCATTTTCAATCACTGATAATTTTTACTTCCAGTGGACATATGTCATTGTCTGGAGATGATTTTGGTTGTCCCAACTGGGCAGAGTGTACCATTGGCATCTAGTAAGTTGAGGCCAGGATGATGCCTCTAAACATTCTACAATGAACAAGATAGCCCCTGCAACAAAGAATTACTCAGCCCAGAACGTCAGTAATGGAAAAGCTGAAAATTCCTACCCTTCCCTAAATCCATCTCAAGTGCCATCTAATAAACATTAAAAGTAAAACCTAAAAGGATCAACCTCTTGACCCTTTCTTGTGTTCAAGAAACTTAAATCCAAGAAGTTCAAGAATACTTACAGGAACACAAAATATTCAATACACAACAATATAAAATTTACAATGTCTGGCAGCCAGAAAAGAAAAAAGAAAATTATCAGACATACAAAGAGGCTGGAAAATAACCACAATAATAATCAGTCAATCCACATTTTAAAACTCAGATACAGAATTGTTATATAAAGACATCAAAACAATTATTCTAATTATATCCCAAATGTTTAAGAAACTAGCACAGAGGTCAGCAAACTATAGCCAAATACAGCCTGCCTGTTTTTGTAAATAAAGTTTTACTGGAATACAACCACACTTATTCATTTATATTTTGTTTACAACTATTTTCATGCTAAAATAGCAAAGGTGCATAGCATAAAATATTTATTATCTGACCCTTTGTAGAAAGTTTGCCAACCTCTGAGCTAAAGCAAAGATTGAACATGTTAAGCAGAGATACGGAATATAAAAAACAATAACGCTGAACTTACAGATACGAAAACTTAAAGAAATCCCAGATGAAAAGCAAACTAAATGGGATCTAGGGCAAATTAAGTTATTGAAGAAGAAAAGATAGGTGAATTTAAAGACAAAGAAAAAGAAATATTAAAATGAAATGTACAGCAAAGAAAACTAGGGCAAAAAACTGAAGAGAGCACCAACGAACTATTAGAAAACATCAAATAGTTAAATGTATGTGTAACTGGAGAACCTGAAGGAGAGGAGCAAAAGGAAAAGGACCAAAAAAATTTTTTTGAAGACATGATGGTCAAAATTTTTCCATATTTTGTGTAAGCCAAACCTAGAGTTAAAAAGTACAATGAACCACAAGCATTAAAATCTTAAAAACATCAAGAAACACCATGATAAATTTGCTTAAACTTACTACTGAAAAACAGAAGATCATAAAATAAGATATAGTACATATAAAGGAACAAAGACAAAGATGGCAGCAGATTTATCTCTGGAAGCAATGCAAACAAGAACATGGCGGACAACATCTCAAAGTAGTAGGGAGAAAAGTCAAGCTGCAATTCTTTAACCAGTGCAAATATCTTTCAAAAACTAAGGCAAAATAAAAAATTTTTCAGACAAATGTTGAAAGAAATTATCATCAGACTGCACTATCAAAGTGTTAAGGAAAATCAGAAAGAATAAAGACAGCTAAGGAAAAGCAGAAAGAAAATTATGTCAAATAGAAAATATGGACCTATATAAAAGAATGAAAAGTACAGAAAATGGTAACTTCATAGCTAAATGTATAGACTTTATTATTTAAATTTCTTAAAAAAATCACAGACTATTTAATGCAAAAATAATGACAATGTATTATGGGTTTATAACACATGTACAAGCAAAATGTGTAACAATAAAACAAAGAACAAGAGGAGAGAAATGGAGGTATACTGTGTGTAAGGTTTTTATAGTATCCGTGAAGTAGTACAATATTATTTGAAAGTAGACTGTGAAGTATGAAATAATGACTAAAATAACCAAAAAAAGAGTTACAGCTAATAAGCCAACAAACAAGAAACAAGGAATCATAAAAAAAAAAAAAATCGATCCAAGCAAAGCCAAGAAAAGAGGGAAAAAGAACGAAAAATGATGAGACAAATAGAAACTAATAGCAAGATGGAAGATTTAAGCCCAATCATTTCAATAACCACATTTAATGTTTATGATCTAAAATTCCCAACACAGTATAAAGGGCAAAGACTGACCCAACTATATATTGTCTATAAGTAATCCATTGTAAATATGACACAAATGTGTTAAAAATAAACAGATTTTTTTAAAAGGTATACCATACTAAATACTTACCAAAAGAAAGCTCAAGTATCTATATTAATATTTGAAAAAGTAGATTTCAGAGCAAAGAGTATTTTGAGGAATAAGGAGAGTCATTTCATCATGTACTGCAATGGTCATATGTACATACAATATAAGATACACTCTTTTATTAAAATAATACTAAGGTATAATAAAGGAATATTAAATATAATTTTATACCAATAAATTCAACAAGTTAGATGAAATGGACAAATTCCTTGAAAAACACAAACTGCAAAGCTCACAAAAAAAGTAATAAACTTGAGGGAAATTGAATTTGTAGTAAAAACCTTTCCACAAAGAAAACTAGAGGTTCATATGACTTCATCAAACATTTAAGGATGAAATAATAATTTTACACAAACTCTACCCAAAAAATTGAAAAGAAATTATTTCCCAATTCACCCTATGAGGTTAGCATTATTCTGTCACAAAGCCAAACAAAAACTGGAAAAAAAAATTTAAACTGTAATTGAATAAATTATAAACCAGTATCCCTTGTCTATATGCAAAAATTCTTAACAAAAGTTAAGCAAATCCAACAATATGTGAAATGCTTAATGTACTATGATAAAGTGAAGTTTGTCCCAGGAATGCAAGGTTGTTTTAACATTTGAAATTATTATTAACAGTCTCAAAAGTTAAAGTATATGATTGTCTCAACAGGTGCAGGAAAAGCATTTGACAAAATCCAACATTAGTTTCTGATACAATTTTTAAAAATCTCTGCAAACTAGGACTAGAGACTAAATCCTTAATCTAATAAAGAACATCTAAGAAAAACCTACTCCTAACATTATGCTTTATGGTGAAAAACAGAATGACTTTTGTCCCTAAAAGTGGGAACTCTCAACACGTACTGTACTGAAGTCTTAGCCAGTGCAACAGGCAAGAAAAAATGCAAAAATTAGAAAGGAAAAAATAAAACTGTCATTATTCACAGATGACATAATTATATATGTAGAAAACCCTACGGAAACTCAAAATGAACAAAAGACATAAAGAGACATTTCATGGGTGATGATAAGCAAGAGGCAAATAAGCATATTTAGGAGACCTTCAGCAACTATGGACTCTGGGTGATAAGGATGTGTCAATGCAGGTCATTCAACTGCAATGAATGTAGCACTCTTGTGGGGGATGTTGATAATAGGAAAGCTGTACATATGTAGGGCAGGGAGTATATGGGAAATGTTTGTACCTTCTGCTTAATTTTGCTGTGTACCTAAAACTGTTCTTAAAAAAAAAACTATTGTAAAAAAAGATGTTCTATAACATCAAACATCAGAAAAATGTAAATTAAAACCACAATGACATGTCACTACACACCTGCAAGAATGGCTAAAATAAAATAATAAACAATACCATAAAATGTTGGCAAAGATGCAGAGAAACTGGATTACCTATACACTGACAGTAGGATGTAACATGATACAGCCACTCTGGAAAAGTCTGACAGTTTCTTATGCAATTAAACATATAACCATACCATATGACCAGCAATTGCACTGTTAAGCATTTATTTCCAGAATGAAAACTATGTCTGCACAAAAACCTATACACAAATGCTCATAGCAGCTTTATTCATTATAGCTACAACCTACAAACGCCACCAGTATCTTTCAATAAGTAAATACTTAAGCATATTAGAGTCCAGCCATACCATGGAATACTACTCAGCAAAGAAAAGGAACAAACTGTTTACAATGAGCTGAACTGTGTCCCCCAACCCGCAAAATTCCTATGTTGAAACCCTAACTTCCCCAAAGTGCCCGAGAATGACTGTATTTGGAAATAGGGCCTCAAAGAGGTACAGTAAGTTAAAATGAGGACATTCAGATGGGCCCTAATCCAATCTGACCAGTGTTTCTTACAAGAACAGGGTATGTGGACACACAAAAAGACACCACGGATGTGGGCATAGGGAAACCATTCCAGAACATGACGAGAAGGCAGCCATCTGCAAGCCGAGGAGGAAAGCATCAAAAGAAACCAAACCTGCTGACATTTTATCTTGGATTTCTAGCCTTCAGACCTGTGAGAAAATAATTTCTGTTAAGCCACCCAGTCCACAGTATTCTGTTACAAAAGCCCTAGCAAACTAATACATTGATATATAACTTCAATCGGTCACCAGGGAATTATGCTGAATGAAAAAAGCCACTCTGAAAAGTTAAATACTGTATATTCCCATTTGTTCAACATTCTTGAAATTACAAAATACATCATATTATCACTGAGTAAAGATCTATTAAATGTCTACAAAGAGCCAAACTGGTCTATTAGTATTGTCAAGATAATACTTGGAAAGATGATTATAATCATTGGTCACCTTTGGAGGATATTATAGAACAAACACATTAGTTTGAAAACTAGCCGATAAAAGCAAAGAATAAAGTACTTATCCTATATTTCCTGAATAACTGTACTACAGAAAAAGAATAGTTGATAGAGGAAAGTTTCTCTTTACAGAAAAGTTACAACTGAAAAAGGAATGAAGAAGTTATCAGCCTACCATTTAGCCATCCCTAATGAATCCAGTCAATGGCCATCAGTAGTAGCTTACATCAAAAAAAGACATAACTAGACATTATGTGAATCCTAATGGGCATATACAACATTTCTGAAGTATTTCTTCCAGAAAACATTAACACAGGATACGATTAGGCCTCTAGATCTGTCTCCATGAAATACATTTTGACAAATATGTTAAAACAATGGCTCAGTGAAATAAGTCAAGCGGAGAAAGACAAATATCAAATGATTTCACTTATATGTGGAGTATAAGAACAAAGAAAAACTGAAGGAACAAAACAGCAGCAAAATCACAGAACCCAATAATGGACTAACAGTTACCAAAGGGAAAGGGGCTGGGGAGAATGGGAGGGAAGGGAGGGATGAGGACGGGGAAGAAGAAAGGGGGTATTACGATTAGCATGTACAATGTGGGGGGTAGGGAATGGGGAGGGCTGTGAAACACAGAGAAGACAAGTAGTGATTCTACAACATCTTACTATGCTGATGGACAGTGACTGTAATGGGGTTTGTGGGGGGGACTTGGTGAAGGGAGACCCTAGTAACATAATGTTCCTCATGTAATTGTAGATTAATAACAAAATAACAAAAAAAAAGGAGATGCGATCGATAAAATGCACACTAAGAACCTCCACAGGATAAACAATCCAGTGTCTTCAACAAATGAATTGTAAGAAAAGAACGGGAAAAGGGGAGAGAAGAAGTTGAAACCTATAGTTTAAAAGAGATTTAAAACACAAATCAACCCATCACAAGGTATGTTCTTTATTTGAGTCCTGACTACAACATACTGAAAAAAGAACTTATGAAATAATCAAGAAATTTTGCACACCGCATATTTGATAATAAGGAATTTTCATTCATTTTGTTAGGTGTTATGAACTGTGGTCATTTTTTAAAAGAGTTCTTATCTTTTCCACATACATACTGAAATATTTATGGATGAAACATCATATCTGAGATTTACTTTAAAATAATCTGGGTTTGGGGAAAAATACAGTTTGGCCATGGTTGACAACTGCTGAAGACAGGTAAGAAGTATATGAGAGTTCATACTATTTTCTCTATCTTCTTTTATAAATGTCTGAAATTAACCATAAAAAATGTCTTTCAAAATTAATCTTGGGGTGGAGGCAAGATAGGGGCGTGAGTAGAGCAGCAGAAATCTCCTCCCAAAACCACATATATCTATGAAAATATAACAAAGACAACTCTTCCAAAAATAGAGTCAAGAGGACACAGGACAACATCCAGACCATATCCACACCTGTGAGAACCCAGCGCCTCACGAAAGGGGTAAGATACAAGCGCGAGCGCTGCGGACCTGAGCGCCCCTCCCCCCAACTCCCGGCAGAAGGAGAGGAATCGGAGCTGGGAGAGAGAGGGAGCCCAGGACTGCTGAACACCCAGCCCCAGCCATCTAGACCAGAGCGCAGACACAGTGCAAGCGTTGGGTCCTGGATACTAGGGAAACATGGCAGCAAGACTGGTGAGCGGGTGCCTGAGGCCGACGCCGGAGAACAAAGAAACAGGAGCAGCCATTTTTTTGGCAAGTGCTTTCTGGAAGTCTTAAAGGGAAAGGAACCCCAATACTAGGGAAACAGGACAGCAAGACCGGTGAGCGGGTGCCTGAGGCTGGCGCCTAAGGAAAAAGAAAATTGTGCGTTTTTCTTTTTTTTTTTTAATTATTTCTCTAATATATTTTGTTGTTGTTGTTGTTGTTGTTTTGGTTTGGCGAGTGCTTCTTGGAAGTCTTAAAGGGGCAGGGTGGGACACTTAGTCTAGAGGCAGGGAATCTGGGGATCCCTGGGCACTCTAAGCCACTGGGCAGCAGGGAGCATGGAGGCCCCTTACAGAGATAAATAGCCTCCCAGCCGCTCCCCCTCCAACGGGGCTCCACCATTTTGGAGCAGCAGCCCGAGCCAGGCCACGCCTACAGCAACAGCGGAGATAAACTCCATAGCAGCCGGGCAGGAAGCAGAAGCCCTGGCTGTGCGCTCCTGTCTGCACGCAGCTGCCCAGCACAAGCCACTAGAGGTCGCTGTACTCCCAGGAGAGGAAGGCCAGAGACCAACAAGAAGGAAAGCTCTTCCAGCCATCACTCGTACCAGCTCTGCAAACTATCTCTATCACCATGAAAAGGCAAAACTACAGGCAGACAAAGATCACAGAGTTAATACCTGAGGAGACAGACCTAACCAGTCTTCCTGAAAAAGAATTCAAAATAAAAATCAAGAACATGCTCACAGAGATGCAGAGAAAAATGCAAGAGCAATGGGATGATGTCTGGAGGGAGATCACAGATGCCAGGAAGGAGATTACAGAAGTGAAACAAACCCTGGAAAGATTTATAAGCAGAATGGATAAGATGCAAGAGGCCGTTGAAGGAATAGAATCCAGAGAACAGGAACGTATAGAAGCTGACATAGAGAGAGATAAAAGGATCTGCAGGAATGAAACAATACTAAGAGAACTGTGTGACCAATCCAAAAGGAACAATATCCATATTATAGGGGTACCAGAAGAAGAAGAGAGATGAAAGGGATAGAAAGTGTCTTTGAAGAAATAATTGCTGAAAACTTCCCTAAACTGGGGGAGGAAATAATACACCAGACCACGGAAACACACAGAACCCCCAACAGAAAGGATCCAAGGAGGACAACACCAAGACACATAATAATTCAAATGGGAAAGATCAAGGACAAGGAAAGAGTTTTAAAGGCAGCTAGAGAGAAAAAGGTCACCTATAAAGGAAAACCCATCAGGCTATGATTAGACTTCTCGACACAAACCCTACAGGCCAGAAGAGAATGGCATGATATATTTAATGCTATGAAACAGAAGGACCTTGAACCAAGGATACTGTATCTGCACAACTATCACTTAAATATGATGGCAGGATTAAACAATTCCCAGACAAGCAAAAGCTGAGGGAATTTGCTTCCCACAAACCACCTCTACAGGGCATCTTACAGGGACTGCTCTAGATGTGAGCACTCCTAAAAAGAGCACAGAACAAAACACCCAACATATGAAGAAAGGAGGAGGAGAAATAAGAAGGGAGAGAAGAAAAGAATCTCCAGACAGTGTATATAACAGCTCAATAAGCGAGCTAAGTTAGGTAGTAAGATACTAAGGAGGCTAACCTTGAACCTTTGGTAACCACGAATTTAAAGCCTGCAATGGCAATAAGTACATATCTCTCAATAGTCACCCTAAATGTAAATGGACTTAATGCACCAATCAAAAGACACAGAGTAATAGAATGGATAAAAAAGCAAGACCCATCTATATGCTGCTTACAAGAAACTCACCTCAAACCCAAAGACATGTACAGACTAAAAGTCAAGGGATGGAAAAACATATTTCAGGCAAACAACAGTGAGAAGAAAGCAGGGGCTGCAGTACTAATATCAGACAAAAGAGAATTCAAAACAAAGAAAGTAACAAGAGATAAAGAAGGACACTACATAATGATAAAGGGCTCAGTCCAACAGGAGGACATAACCATTCTAAATATATATGCACCCAACACAGGAACACCAGCATATGTGAAACAAATACTAACAGAACTAAAGGGGGAAATAGACTGCAATGCATTCATTTTAGGAGACTTGAACACACCACTCACCCCAAAGGATAGATACACCGGGCAGAAAATAAGTAAGGACACAGAGGCACTGAACAACACACTAGAACAGATGGACCTAATAGACATCTATAGAACTCTACATCCAAAAGCAACAGGATATACATTCTTCTCAAGTGCACATGGAACATTCTCCAGAATAGACCACATACTAGCCCACAAAAAGAGCCTCAGCAAATTCCAAAATATTGAAATTCTACCAACCAATTTTTCAGACCACAAAGGTATAAAAGTAGAAATAAATTCTATAAAGAATACAAAAAGGCTCACAAACACACAGAGGCTTAACAACATGCTTCTAAATAATCAATGGATCAATGAACAAATTAAAATAGAGATCAAGGAATATATAGAAACAAATGACAACAACAACACAAAGCCCCAACTTCTGTGGGACGCAGCAAAAGCAGTCTTAAGAGGAAAGCATATAGCGATCCAGGCACACTTGATGAAGGAAGAACAATACCAAATGAATAGTCTAACATCACAATTATTGAAACTGGAAAAAGAAGAACAAATGAGACCTAAAGTCAGCAGAAGGAGGGACATAATTAAGATCAGAGAAGAAATAAACAAAATTCAGAAGAATAATACAACAGCAAAAATCAATGAAACCAAGAGCTGGTTCTTTGAGAAAATAAACAAAATAGATAAGCCTCTAGACAAACTTATTAACAGAAAAAGAGAATAAACACAAATCAACAGAATCAGAAATGAGAATGGAAAAATCATGAGAGACTCCCCAGAAATACAAAGAATTATTAAAGACTACTATGAAAACCTATATGCCAACAAGCTGGAAAACCTAGAAGAAATGGACAACTTCCTAGAAAAATACAACCTCCCAAGACAGACCAAGGAAGAAACACAAAAGTTAAACAAACCAATTATAAGCAAAGAAATTGAAACAGTAATCAAAAAACTACCCAAGAACAAAACCCCTGGGCCGGACGGATTTACCTCTGAATTTTATCAGACACACAGAGAAGACATAGTACCCATTATCCTTAAAGTGTTCCAAAAAATAGAAGAGGAGGGAATACTCCCAAACTCATTCTATGAAGCCAACATCACCCTAATACCAAAACCAGGCAAAGACCCCACCAAAAAAGAAAATTACAGACCAATATCCCTGATGAATGTAGATGCGAAAATACTCAATAAAATATTAGCAAAGAGAATTCAACAGTATATCAAAAGGATCATACACCATGACCAAGTGGGATTCAACCCAGGGATGCAAGGATGGTACAACATTCGAAAATCAATCAACATCATCCACCACATTAACAAAAAGAAGGACAAAAACCACATGATCATCTCCATAGATGCTGAAAAAGCATTTCACAAAATTCAACATCCATTCATGATAAAAACTCTCAGCAAAATGGGAATAGAGGGCAAGTACCTCAACATAATAAAGGCCATATATGATAAACCCAGAGCCAACATTATACTGAAGAGCGAAAAGCTGAAAGCTTTTCCTCTGAGATCGGGAAATAGACAGGGATGGCCACTCTCCCCACTGTTATTTAACGTAGTACTAGAGGTCCTAGCCACGGCAATCAGACAAAACAAAGAAATACAAGGAATCCAGATTGGTAAAGAAGAAGTTATACTGTCACTATTTGCAGATGATATGATATTGTACATAAAAAACCCTAAAGACTCCACTCCAGAACTACTAGAACTGATGTCAGAATACAGCAAAGTTGCAGGATACAAAATTAACGCACAGAAATCTGTAGCTTTCCTATACACTAACAATGAACCAATAGAAAGAGAAATCAGGAAAACAATTCCATTTACAATTGCATCAAAAAGAATAAAATACCTAGGAATAAAGCTAACCAAAGAAGTGAAAGACCTATACCCTGAAAACTACAAGTCACTCTTAAGAGAAATGAAAGGGGACAGTAACAAATGGAACCTCATCACATGCTCATGGCTAGGAAGAATTAATATCGTCACAATGGCCATCCTGCCCAAAGCAACATAGATTTGACGCAATCCCTATCAAATTACCAGCAACATTCTTCAATGAACTGGAACAAATAATTCAAAAACTCATATGGAAACACCAAAGACCCCGAATAGCCAAAGCAATCCTGAAAAAGAAGAATAAAGTAGGGGGGATTTCACTCCCCAACTTCAAGCTCTACTACAAAGCCATCAATTTGGTAATCAAGACAATTTGGTAATGGCACAAGAACAGAGCCACAGACCAGTGGAACAGATAAGAGACTCCAGACATTAACCCAAACATATATGGTCAATTAGTATTTGATAAAGGAGCCATGGACATACAATGGCAAAATGACAGTCTCTTCATCGGATGGTGCTGGCAAAACTGGACAGCTACATGTAGGAGAATGAAACTGGACCATTGTCTAACCCCATACACAAAAGTAAATTCGAAATGGATCAAAGACCTGAATGTAAGTCATGACACCATAAAACTCTTGGAAAAAAACACAGGCAAAAAACTTTTAAGACATAAACATGAGTGACCTCTTCTTGAACATATCTCCCCGGGGAAGGAAAACAAAAGCAAAAATGAACAAGTGGGACTATATTAAGTTGAAAAGCTTCTGTACTGCAAAAGACACCATCAATAGAACAAAAAGGAACCCTACAGTATGGGAGAATATATTTGAAAATGACAGATCCGATAAAGGCTTGACGTCCAAAATATATAAAGAGCTCACATGCCTCAACAAACAAAAAACAAATAATCCAATTAAAAAATGGTCATAGGAACTGAACAGACAGTTCTCCAAAAAAGAAATACAGATGGCCAACAGACACATGAAAAGATGCTCCACATCGCTAATTATCAGAGAGATGCAAATTAAAACTACAATGAGGTATCACCTCACACCAGTAAGGATGGCTGCCATCCAAAAGACAAACAACAACAAATGTTGGCGAGGCTGTGGAGAAAGGGGAACCCTCCTACACTGCTGGTGGGAATGTAAATTAGTTCAGCCACTGTGGAAAGCAGTATGGAGGTTCATCAAAATGCTCAAAACAGACTTACCATTTGACCCAGGAATTCCACTCCTAGGAATTAACCCTAAGAACGCAGCAATCAAGTTTGAGAAAGACAGATGCACCCCTATGTTTATCGCAGCACTATTTACAATAGCCAAGAATTGGAATCAACCTAAATGTCCATCGGTAGATGAATGGATAAAGAAGATGTGGTACATATACACAATGGAAGACTACTCAACCATAAGAGGGAAAATCCTACATTTGCAGCAACTTGGATGGAGCTAGAGGGTATTATGCTCAGTGAAATAAGCCAAGCGGAGAAAGAGCAATACCAAATGATTTCACTCATCTGTGGAGTATAAGAACAAAGGAAATCCTGAAGAAACAAAACAGCAGCGGAATCACAGAACCCAAGAATGGACTAATAGGTACCAAAGGGAAAGCGACTGGGGAGGATGGGTGGGTAGGGAGGGAAAAGGGGGGGGAGGAAGAAGGGGAGTATTAAGATCAGCATGCATGGGGGGGAGGGAGAAAGGGGAGAGCTGTACAACACAGAGAAGACAAGTAGTGATTCTACAACATTTTGCTATGCTGATGGACAGTGACTGTAAAGTGGTTTATAGCGGGGACCTGGTATAGGGGAGAGCCTAGTAAACATAATATTCTTCATGTAAGTGTAGATTAATGATAATAAAAAAAAAAGAAAGAAAGGAAAGGGGGATGACTCCCTGATAGGATAAAACTAAGTGTAAATTAACGATTAATGCATGCTTTAAATATCCTTATTTTTGATCACTTAAAGGGTGTCAGATGATTGGCTATGGAGGTACATTTTTCTGATAATATTCCTTTCTCTTAAAAAAAAAAAAAGCAGTTCCTGTGTGGTGACCTCCAATGAGTTCTACACAGTGGTATAAAGGGCATATCAAAGTGTGGGCAAAGGGTCTGTTTGTGTTTATACAGAGGATCAAAGCCTAATTTGGCTACCCAGAAAATGGACTAAGATATGATATGAAGAAGAACTTCCAACATCAGCACTCTCTGGAAGACTCATACCAGAAGATGATCATCAAAAATCCTCAACAAAGATCCAGGTGATGCTGCAGTTGTAGCTACATTCATCCCACCGGTACCTGGACTTGCCATTGGAATGAAGAAGGAGATATCTAAGCTGACCTGTGCATACAGCAAAACAACAAATTTGACTGGATCTATACTGTTGGAACTCAACCAAGAATTAGGAGAAGTGCAAGTTGTAGCGCTCCAAAATCTTACGACTATAGACTATCTACTGTTAAAAGAAAATATGGGATGTGAACAGTCCCAAGGAATGGGTTGTTTTAATTTGTCTGATTTCTCTCAGACTGTTCAAGTTCAGTTGGACAATATCCACCATATCATAGATAAGTTTTCACAAATGCCTAGGGTGCCTAACTGGTTTTCTTGGTTTCACTGGAGATGGCTGGTAATTATAGGTCTGCTTTGGTTATGTAACTGTATTCCTATTATGTTAATGTGTGTGCGCAATTTAATTAGTAGTTTAAAACCTATACATGCTTAAGT
This sequence comes from Manis javanica, assembly GCF_040802235.1. Classification (NCBI taxonomy): domain Eukaryota; kingdom Metazoa; phylum Chordata; class Mammalia; order Pholidota; family Manidae; genus Manis; species Manis javanica. The sequence goes on along the minus strand of NC_133164.1, from coordinate 58,105,170 downwards.
TACTCTACAAGAAGATATGTCAAAGAAATAATCAATCTTCCCATGTTATCTTCTGTCTCCTACTCTTATAGCTTTTCTTCTTCCTTCCTAATTACAATCCTTAAATAGAATTCGTGCCTCATATCGAATTTACCGAGTATCATAATTCTTCCAAGTGGTAAAGATACCTCAAGACAAATACTGGGCATAAAAGCCACAGGGCATAAATCTGCAAAGAAGTAAAAAGCTAACCTTTTCAAACAATATTGCCTCTCTCTCACTTACCAACTTTATATCTCCCTGTATGGCCCCGGAAGATGACTGGTTAGCCAGAGACGGGTAAGATTCCTCAAGGGAGGAACAACCTAAGAAGGCACAGTCGCAGGGGGGCCATCAGGTGAGAAATTGGGGATCAACCGAGGTGAGGCTTAGACCTCACCCCCCCTGTTTTGAGAGAAATCTTCTGCATCCGTGGATGTTTTATTACCCCTGTCTAGCTTGGATTAACACTTAGTCTACAGGCATACACCTGATCATCTAAATTTGCTCTCTTACAGCACTAAACTATGTTTTCTACCTTTATCTTGCATCTACCTACCACTTCGCAATTTTATTAAAAATAATAATAATAATAATAATAAAGGGAGACATGTGGGATTCACATATAAATCAAGTATAAAAATCAAACAAATATTCATATTTGACCTGATTGTTTATAGTTCATAATGTGTGATCAAAACTGAAAGTTTCTGTGATGACTGCCCTTGTACTGTTCACCATGTAAGAACTTATTCACTATGTAAGAACTTGTTCACCATGTAAAAACTTGTTCGTTATGCTTCAGAAGATTGAAGACTGATGAGAATTAGGCTTGGGGTGGATTAATGATTGTACATTGAGCATTGAGTCCCCTATACAGAATTTTATTGTCGTTAACAACCATTTGATCAATAAATATGAGAGATGCCCTCTCAAAAAAAAAATTAATCTTGGAAATGGAATCAGAAATAAAAGTTGCAAATAGTCCATGTCTATAAGATAAAATACAACACACATGTACTTGCTCTTAAATGAATTTTTCTAGTAACACCCACATGTAATCAGAATATTAGCAGCATCTTCAAACAGAAAGACTACACATATTACTAAGAACTGGAAAATAACAGGTAGAGGCCTTTCATATGAATGAAATCCTAGCATTAGTCCAATGAAATCCTAGCATTAGTCCAATTCCAAAGTATTCTTTTCAATTATCTTTCTAAACATGATTCACATCACAAAGAACAAATGCCTTTATCAATGGCAGTATATTCCAAAGCTCTTGAATACACACATACACATAACACACACACAAAACCCTAAGAGGCTGACATTCATATTGTTTCTGCTTTACAAATGAGTAAACTGAGACTTGAAAAATGAACAAATTTACCTACAATCATATAACTAAAACTACAAAGCTTCTGCCTTTAGATCCAAGGCCTTTTCCATTCTACCATGCTGCATTCAAGATGCAGAAAGAAAACCAAAATCCTAACAACTAATTTGCCTTAAGTCACAACATGAACAACACTCCTGACCAATTTCTTAATGTGAATGTCCTTACTCATATGCATATTCATATAAGCAGCATAAACACAATCTAATGACAGCAATCATGTCCTACACAGTTATTAAACATATACAAACAGGAGTAAATACTTTTCTAGACAAAATATCACAAAACTTTCCTTAAGAAGGATAGACACTTTTATGTATTCATAAACAACTTTTCTGACTCTCAAGAACTTAAAAAAATGAATTTCAGCAAAAGTACCATTCTAAGATACTACACATGCATTTAAAAATTCCACCATTTTAACTGATTCTTAAGTTCTCCAAAAAATTATATTAACATAAAATTTTCTGGGGTAGTTCTTAAATTATTCTGCTTGTACAGCCTAATTTAGGCACTCAGTTAATGCTCATATACTAATAAGTATGTTATGTAAATGAGTTTATTTAGTCCACACAGTAATCCAAGATCCAGAAGTCACTGTTAGTTACTTTTACAGATAAGAAAACTGACACTTGGAGATTTTAGGTAACTTGTTCAAGATCATGGAGCTAGTAAACAGTAGATCTTACACTTGAGTCAGATCAGTCTGATGACAAATCCAACCTCTATTCAAATAACATCATCTACTTTTAGTTGCCAAAAAGAGTTCTCTGAGTTACCAGATTCCTCTTCTTGCTTCAAAGACAGCCAACTGCAACAAGAATAGCTGCATCAGAAACAGGTTAATTTTGTCATTACATTTGCTTCTCACACTCTGTCACATTCCGCCTTAGAAAATTATTGCATAATTTCTCAGGCCAACCCTCAAAAACCTAACTTGAGATAAAATTTATAGGTAAAAGTATAGTGAATTATAACAGCACAAAACAACAGCACCCTCTGTCACGCCCCCTAAAACGGTACCCGAAATCCTAAAGGTAACAGAAAATCCCTTTCTTATCTTCCTCAAGCACACAACCAGGAATGATTTCACATGACTAACTAAGTCCCCATCATGAGCCTGATTAGGAAATGAGATTTAAACTCTTCCAGTTCCTATGGAAGGTAGCAACAAAGCCAGGAAGAGAAAAGGGTAGGATAAGAAAGTAGTAACATTTATTCCTTTATGTATTCAAGGTGAAACCCAAAAGGGCCTCTACAATTAAAACTACTATTGCTACAGTTCACTACAAAAAACTTTTGTGTGAACTACCCTTGAGACCTATTATATTGTCTTGCCAAGAGATCTGGAACACATCACACTTAGAAAACTACCTATATTCACTAATACACCTTATAATCAGTTACCACTTCTCAACTTTCTGAAAATTAAAAGCCTAGTATTCATGGGAGAGAAAGAAGCAAAGAAGCTATGACTCCCTTTAGCTGCATATGCACAGAAACAGCTCTGTACATGAGGTATCCAAATCAGTGGAAATACACATTAGATGCTTTGGGATGACCGCTTCTGATTCACTCATCCAAAATACTTCAATATTCTTCCCTTTTCAGTAAGGGATTCTAGAATATGTTAGATCTTTGGAATTGTGGGATCTCTTTTCTTTCTTTTATTACCAGATGCTATGTACTAAATGCTTGTGTCTCCTCCAAATTCATATGCTCAAAACATAATGCTCAATGTCATGGTATTAGGAGGTGAGGTCTTTAGGTAGTGAGTAGGCAGAGCTCTTATGAATGAGATTAGTGCCCTTATAAAAGAGGCCCAAGAAAGCTTCCATTCCTTCCACCATGTGAGGCCCGTGACAAGGCACTGTCTGTGAGTCACAAAGATACAGATACAGAATCTGCCAGTACCACGGTCTTGGGCTTCCTAAACTCCAGAACTATGAGAAATAAACTTCTGTTGTTTACAAGCCACCCAGTCTATGTTAGGTTGTGATAGTAGCCCAAATGGACTAAGACACCAGAGACATTTTTTAGTGATTTTAAATAGTTATTTTTATGGGATGCCATAAACATACTTTGCTGCATTGATCTGATCAGTAAAAATGGACAGACATTGTATTATAATACAATGCTGCTGAGAAAGTAAATTCATTAAAAGTGCCTGTCTGGAGCACAATTTAGCAATAATTACTATGTGTTTTAAAAATGTTCATAGCTTTTGACTCAGTAACTCAGCTTGAAGAATTTATTCTAATAATCAGAGATTATTCATTAATTTATTTAATAAATAATCAAGGACTTAGGGAAGAAAATGTCCAATAATATTAACACATTAAAATACATCTAATGGATAAAATATTATACTGTTTGAAACTACTTTACTAAATATCAAAAAATTTAATAATATAATAGAATGCTCATGATATGTTAAGAAAATATTTTTAAAGCAAGATACTAAACTACATGTAGTTACATGTAACTATATATAACTATACAGATGATCCCAAATCTGCATTTTAGATCTTATTAGCCAAGGACTTTTGTCAAGTTACTTAACTTCACTCTACTTCAGTGTCATCACCTGTCTAATGACAATTTCATATTTTACATATAAAATAAAGATTTTAGATTTCATATCTCAATGGATTGTTAAATGAGTTCTCTGCAAAGTGCTGACAATATTCCCCTCGTATACATAAAGCACTAGTAATTATTTGCTGGTATTATTAAATACACACTTATATGTCTGCAAAGAAAATATTGGAAGAAATATATCACAACATTATCAAAGATTCTGAATTCTAACAAAACTAATTCTGAGACAATCAGGAAATTTTAACACTGGCTACATATTAAAAATTATTTTATAAGGTATGGCTTTGTATTTTAAAAAGTCTTCATATCGTAGTGGTATATTTGTGAACAAACTATATCGAAGATTTATTTTAAAATATTTTAGTGGGGGCCTTATGTGGGGACTTCTTAAAAAAATTTTCTTATCAGAGGTAAATTATCTCTGGGTAAAAGAATTATTACTAGCTTTTCATTTCTTTATATTTTTGTATTTCCCAAATTTTCCAGTGATTCAAAATTATTTTTAAAATGAGAAACTTGTTTTCAAAAATTATAACAAAATTCTTACCAATACTCCATCCACAGATGAAACTTTCTCCCAAGTTAACCAAGCTCTTTCTCTGACTTGATCTGGTAGTTTTAATTTCTGACACAACGAAGTAAAATCAGGTTCTTCAGTTTCTTCAAACCCAAGCCTACCAGATAAAAATACACATATAATACGCACGTACTTAGAAATCAAACTAATTAAACATTTGTGTCGATGGTTTGCCATACAATAGCACTATTTTGAAAGATATCATCACCAAATACTTTACGATCTTACTTATCTTTGAAAAAACTCCACTGAGAATTTAAATCTATGTTTATCTTCTTCACAGTCTTTCCAAAATAAGGATACTACACAGTGAAATATGTTTGCTGGCCTGGTGAATCACATATATTCAGAGCAGAAAGTAGCTTATTGAAGGAAAGTAAATACAATAGCTAGAGCTATTTGGGAAAATTGAGGCAACAATTAAAGCAGGAAGAGGAAAGCCCATAGATAACATTAAAGAATCAATCAATATCAGTGACTTTGTTAAAATGCAGTCTACACTTATAAATACCACATATAATCTCTTTACCTACTAGCATTTCTTACATGATGATTAATTTGACATAAATTACTGCTATGCTTATTTCAGCCTTCTCTAAGATAGGCAGTAAATAAGTTGTCAGCTAGATCCTTTTTAATCATTTAATGTCCAATTGACATGTAATAATAATAATAACAGTATGAGGAATAGCTAATAATTTTAGAATATTTTCTATGACCCTATACAAAGTACCTTAGATGAATGGTTTCACTGAATCCCCACATTTAGCCCTATTAGGTAATTACTCTTACTATTCTTGTTTTATAGGTAAGTACCAAATCAAAGCAGTTAAAGCACTCACCTGAGGACATGGCTAGTAAGTGAGAAACCTTGTTAAAAACCCAACAGTGTAACTACAGAATGTATAGCCTTGACCACTATTCCAGACTACGAACCCTCCTTCAAAACATAAGTAACTTATATTATTTCAAAAAGGAAGGTGGAATGCTATTCTTAGTGATGGTTTTTTTTCTTCCAACTACATCACTTAGACCAGAATTAATGCAACAGAGATAAGATCTCAACTCTCAAGGTAGAAATAGACTAATCACTGTAAGTGCAGTTGGACTAGGCCCTGAACTAGCAAGTTCTTGGCTTCAGATTGCCAGGCAGTGGTTCTACCCTTGCTACATAGTTAATCTATAGATTTTAATTGCCCATTCTAATGAAACGTTTTGTGGATATGGATAATTAAGAGCATACTGATCTTGTATGGTTTTGACGTATAGGAGAATTTCTGGTAGTTTCATGATTTAAAAGTAATATAAAATAATTTTTGGAAAAAAATAAAGCACTATTTTTCCCAGCTGATGGGCATAACTTCAGTGTTTCTGGTTACCCTACAGTAATTGAGAATGCTTCCAAAACTCTGTGGATAACATGGAATTCTTTATAGTAGACTTTACTGCTTTTTCCAAAGGGAAACTTTCAAGTATTGGATACATTACAGTTTAATTGGACACTAAAGTTGTCTTCTCCCAGAAGATTTTCAGACTTTTTTTTTCACTAGTGAGCATAATTTTTAATTGATCCATAAGACAGTCCATTTTAAATATATGAATTTTTAATAGACTTTCACAGATCATTTCCAAAAGCCCATTCCAATTGTTTACAATTTGCCTGAACTCTGTGTTTGGAGAGTTGAAAGATATAGGACTTTATGATGGACTAGAAGTGCAGTCTCAACGTAGGACCAGTGCCGACAAAAATGATGGCAATTACACTCTTTAAGTCTTAGCTTGTTAACCATAAAGTATCACACTCAAGAAAAATAAGGTGTTGCAATATAACAAATATCTCCCTATCGTGTTCTAGTGCGTTATCATGAACTTGCTTAAATTTAGATTCCACTTGGGGGGAAAAAAAAGCTTCAGGTAAGCACAAGAACACCACTCATTTTGTACTCAAACAAAACAAAAAAAGAGGGGACGCTAGAATCCTCACTGGCTCAAAGCCAAAGGCAAAACTGAAGAAATAAGACCTGCTAAAAAAGACTAACATTTATAAGTTAGAAGAGTTTTATGCAATAGGAAAATGAGAAAAAGTTTAGAAACTTTTTAGCGCTTAGGCTAAATGACTCCAAACTTTTGCACATTCGTCAGTTCCTCTAAAGAGGTTTCTCCAGTCACTTCGGGTGGCTCTGAATCCCCAAGGCCTCAAAGCACTACTAAAAGGAACCCTACAAACCACCTCTGCCAAGTAGCCCGAATGTAACTGACGCCCAGGACCATGCACTTAACGTCTGATGGCGCCCCTGCAGCAGCGTCCAAGGCTTTTCTGGTTGGCCTTTCCCAGGACTGGGCTTCAGATGCAGTGCACGCCCAGAGGAAAACACTTTCACGGTTGCATCGCAGGAGACCAAGACAGAAAGTCAAACGACCACCAGAGTATTACAAATCTCAACAAGAGAAAAACTCTACACCAGTGAGTCAATTTTTAAATTTCTAAAAAAATTTTTAGATTTTTTTGCAATAGATGGGACCTCGAAAGTATCCGCTGCCTGAGAGCCTCCCGCCTCGCGGAGGGAAGGGAGCACCTGTCACTCCGTTCAGAGACCCGAGCCCCACCCGCCGACACCTGTCAGGCTGGAGCCGAGACCCCTCTCAGCTGCCTTTCCCTCCCTCGGGCCCGAATCCAGACCCCTGTCACCCACGTCCAGGCGCTCCAGTGATGGGGGCAAGGAGGGACCCTTCTCCCGCGGGGACCCGACCCCCGCCGAGGACGCGCCCCCCGCCTAGACGCCGCGGCGCCAGTGCCGACGCACGCTCGGGGCGCCCATCTCGCCCGCCGGCCGTCGCGGCGCCTCCGCTCGCTCACCTGGCCAGGGGCAGGTCCTCAGGGCCACTGTCCTGCTCGGGATCCTCCTCAGGAAGGGGCGGCGGCGCGGGGGGTTCCGCGGCGGCGGCGGCTGCTCTGCGGGGGATTTTGGGCGGCATGACCCTCCCGCGGGGCAGAAGCCCGGGAACAGTGGAGGCGGGCCGGGGCGGGAGGACGCGGGCACGTCGGGGCACGCCCCGTCCTCTCCCGACTCCCGTTACAAAAATAATTTCAACGTCCCCGGAGAAAAACCGGACGAGCCCTCCCCCGCCCGGCAACCGACCGCCGCGTCCAACCGCGGGAAAACGTCACTTCCGCCCGCGGCGTCACGTCCGCGAGGCTCCTGAGCCCGCCGGCGTCTGAAAGGAACCGGGGTGCTGGCGGGGCGAGGGGTGGGGGCGCGAGATCGGGCGCGCTGGGCGGCAACCCGGGTCTGGGCGCCGGCGCCTCCCTTGAGACAGCTGCTGCTGCCCTAACCTCTCTACCCGAAACTGCCTTCCAGGCCTGGGAGCCGGTGACGGAGCGCTGCACAGTCTGGCGGGTGAGATTGGGCCCCATCGCTCTGTGTGGGTCGATTGGGGGCCGCCGCTCGGCCCGGCGGGACTATCAGGAGACGGCACGCTCGCCCGGCACTCCCCTCTCGCCCGGGGGCGGCTCCCGGGCGGCTCCCGCCCTTTGTGACGCTCCACCCTCGCAGCCCGTTAGGCTAAGTCCGCCAAGACAAAAATAAACACCGATGGGACGCCCAGAGCAGCCGAACTTTGCCAGTAGCCAGGAAGTATAGAGTGTAGGACAATTACTGGCCTTTCAGGATCACTGGTTAGGGAGCGGAGGCGGGGCTGTGGGTAAAAAGCAGATTATAATGTTGTGTTTTAATAGTGGTGTAGAAACAGGAGGTATCATTGAAGTGTCTAAGGGACATTTTCAGAGGAGCAATGGCAGTTGAATAGAAGTCGGCCAGACAGACCTAACATTTAAGGAGGGCTTTTTATGTCGCAGGGATTGTGCTGACCATTGTACTACTTATTCTGCCTAGAACTCAGAAACAACGCTTTGAAATTAGTAGAAGTAGCAGTATTCCACTTTCCAGATTGGGAAACAGTCTCAGAGGTGTTAATTAATTTGCCCATTACAGAGTTGGTGGGTTGGTTGCGGAGCATTTCAACCCTGGTGTATTAAACTCTAGTTGTCCATTACATTGTGTTGATAAAGAAAACACCAGGGAGAGAGGAAGCAGCATGTGCAAAGGTACAGCAACATCAGAGAAATGCTTGCTGGAATTACCACTATTGGCTTAGAAGCTTTGATTCTTCTGTCTCTTGATATTTACTTATAATAGTATTCTCTTTTGAGTGTATGTTTTTCACTCTTGGCAGAGGCTATGGATTGCCTTACAAGAACTTCCCAACTGAGGGAATGTGAGTAAAATACAGTTGTGCTCAGATGATGTGAATCCCCTCTTCCTTGGAACAGCTTGAGCAGGGCCGAGGCAGCAGGAGCTTTCAGGCAAGTCATGGCCGCAAGCCACTTGGATTTATCCTAGTGAGTTGTACAATGGATTATCATTTCTGTGTATACCATGACATATACCATGATGTAAAAAGAGTTATACAATCATTGGTCTATGTACAGCCAGTCCCACCTAAATTCAGTCCACCCACCCTTTCTTGGGGGCTGCAAGTTTGTCAGGAGGCAGGGCCCACACCCAGCCCTACCTGCAGAGTGAATACTAGTATACTAGAATAGTCAACATGGTAATCCCATTCACCTTGCCCAGGCAGGAGCTAAAGATGCAGTTTTGGTCTTTGCAGAATCAAAGGTTATCTCCTGGGAGCCTGAAAAAATGAGATACAGAGATGACACAGTCCTTCTACCCTTTATTATCATGAGAATGTGGTACTTAAAATTCATGCAACCATTGAGACCTAAGGTAAGCTGACCTGAGAATAAAGCAGACATGTTGAGGAAGGTATAGTAGAAATATCAAAAAATATGGGTCCTTGGTGACAACTGAGTGTCTGATTTGCCCAACCCTGGAGCTGACCTTAGCTGAGATGGGTTTTCATTTATTGATACTAGAAAGCATCATGACTGATAATATTTCTTCTGTGAGCCCCTTCCGGGAGAGACCAAACCGTAGACATTGTTGTAGCCTTGGTATGCAGCACAGTGTTGGGCATACAATAAATGCTTGTTTGCTAAAAGTGGAGGGCCCAGGAAAACAGGATAGTTCTGGAAACTAAAGTAAACTCTTCATATGTAAATAGGACTTGCTTTATTTATACACAGTTTATCAACATCTGGATTTACCACAGTTATGATGAATCAAAGAGAGATCTCTCAGTTTACCAAAAATATCTTTACCATGGATTAATTTAACTAATTTAACTGTATTTAAAATCCTTGCACACAACCCAGAGCAACTGAATCAATCAAAATCCCCACACAGCTTTCTATTGCACTGCCAGAGAAGTATCAGAAATTCTGCAGATCCTTAAAAGGCATTTGCCTTGATCTTCCTCCACCTCCATAGTAGTTTTAACTTGCCAGAAGACCAAGAAACAAAAAAAAGTCCAAAAAACTTCTTAGACTTTTTATGTGGAGATAGACCCTTCTCCAGCTTGAGGCCTTTAGTGACATCAGAATATTTTTTTGAGTCTCCTGAGTCTAACAAGTTTTCCTTCAGCTTTTTTTCACTCTTAAATTATCTCACTGTTTCCATTTCTTAACTATCTAGCTTCTTAGTCCCATTTGTTCTCCCTGCTTTTGCAATTCTTAACCTACTAGTCCTCACTCTCTTCTATTACCAACACCAGCACTCCACTAAATCACTCTTTCAAAGGTCACCAATATCCTAATTGTCAATTCAGTGGTTTTATTTTTATCCTCAGCCTAATTGACTTTTTTTGAAACTAACACAGTTCACCACTTCCTCTTAAAACTTTCCTGGTCTTCCATAAATCCATGGTCTCCTTGTTCTTCTCCTTCTTTCATAAAGTTCATGAACTTCATAAAGTCCTTGGCTAGTTCATCTTCAGTCTCTTCACTGCAGGTTGCCTAGAGCAGCACTACCTCAAAAATGTGGTCCTTGGTAGTCCACAAGGAGGTAAGTACAGAAATTAAGAGTAAATGCATAGCAGCTTTATAGCAATTTAATATTTCAGCAATATCCAAGCACATGATCATTGGACATGTCTCATTAAACTGAATATATAGAACAGTTGAATGTTCTCCAACTTACATGGTGAGTTGCAGGTGGCCTGGCTGTGTCCTTGTCACGTGCAATAGGACTGCATTATGAGGAGTAAAATTTTAACCCAAAAGTGAATAAAAATCTGTGAAAATAAATATTTATTTACTTTTATAACTTCTTATTTTTACAGTCATTTTAATTTTTAACCAAGCCTGTCTTTTGAAATTTGTAGCTAAATTAGGGATGGAAAATTTGTGTCATTTGTTTTTTAACCCTAAATTATAGATGGCGAAATAGGCTTCCCTGTGCTGTTTTGTCAAGAAAAAATACACAACAGTAGTGTGTTAGTAATAACAGCAGTAAACCAAATAATGCCTAGAGAAGTGATTCCAGAGAATTAAAGATCTAAGTGTTTGTAGTAATTTTACTCAGAAGTATACCCTTGCATCTATTGTGTTCATAGCCATAATTCATAGTAAAGTGCTAAAACCAGGAACTGACTAATGAAGCAATATAACCATCAAACCTCGATGGCATTTACATATAAAATACAAACAAACTAAAGATAAATTTGATAAAATATTTTGAATTTTTATTTTCCATGAAAGTAAACTCTACACATAGGGAATTTGTGGATACTGAACCCATTTCTTTCATTTAAAGATAATCTCAATGTAACTATAACAGGACAAGTTTTTCTGATGATGATGAATTTTAAAAGTAAAGCATCATTTGATTCATTTTGGATAAAAATTAAGAATGAATATACTGAGCTTGCTGAAATTGCTTTAAAATCTCTTCTTCCATTACCTTAGACATACTTTTGAGAGACTGATTTCCCTACTATAAATGTTATTAAATAAAACATAGGAAGAGTTTAGATACACATTATCTGCTGCTAGTCACATTATCACCAATCCAACCTAGATTATTAGACCATTTAACAAGCAAGAACATGTTCATTTGTCATGTTAAAAACTTTAAATATTGACAAATTTAATAGCAAATATTGTTATATTATTTAATATGGGAAATTGTTACTTCATTACCAAATTTTTGTTTACTTGTTACAACTGTGGAATGATAAAAAATTAAGGGTGTATTAGCAATTCCTTACATTAATCACCTACATATATACTTTCAGTGAACAAGGTAGTTTTTCTTTCTTTTATCCTATGTTATTTTTTGTTCTAATTATATTTTTTGAAATGTAATATATGTCTGTTTGAAATACTAAAAAGTGAGTTTGTATTTGGTGTGCCTCTTTTGTTTTCATTTAATTTTTCTAGTACTTTAAAAATTTGTATTTTCTGAAAGTATCAATTCATGAAAAGTAGAAATTAAAGTTCCTTCACAGTGTGAAGCAGCACTGGTCTAAAACATCTTCAGCCCTCCTCTTGCTCTATTCCATTACCATGATTTACATCACCTTCCATACATGTGTACTCTTGGTTTTTTTCAGGTTTCAAGAAACAGGGACCCACTCAGTTTACGGGAAAAAAGTGAAAAAGGCTAGAAAAGAGTCCCTTCTTCTACATTCATGTGTCTTGTCACCCATCCGACAGCAGGCTCCCCTCCTTGCCACTGTGAATGCTGTTAGTCTTCATCTCTTTGTACTGTTCTTCTGCTACCAATGAAACACTCTGACTCACCAATTCACACTCTTCAGGAGAGATAATATGATTAATTTCCCTACTAAACTGTAATTTATATTAGCAGAACCAGTTAACATAATTTGCAGGACAATTGAAAATGCAGAGCCCCTTGTTCAAAAGTTATGGAGATGTTCAAGATGGCAATAGCAGAACATTAAACCAAGCATGAGGACCTTCTGACATGGGTGTTACAGAACTGCATGGCTACACACCCATAAAGCCAACCCTGTCCGTGAGGGTAGACCTATATTTGTTTTGCTAACCAAGGTATCTCCTTGTCTAGTATGTGCCCATGACACTGAGCAATCAGTTGGGCTTGAAAGCAAGACGTAGGTTGTTTGGTACTATACCATTTTATGTGTGTGTGCACACATACACACTAATAAATAATACGTCCTTCCCTGCCCACTACCCTTTGTCTTCACTCATATTTCTCACAAATTGCATTCAGGCTCTATTCTTCTAGAGAACCCAAACTAAAAGACTTGCCACCAGAGAGTCCTGCAGGCATTCAGGATGGGATATTAGAGTTGGGTTACTTAATTATCTTAATGGCAATAAAAGACCCACGGCATGATATGTGGGTGGTAAGGGGACCACACAGTGATACTGTAATTACTGAGGCTTCCAGCCTAAGGTTAGTTGGGATACACTGCAGGTAGAAGGTGGAAAATTGGAATTGTGGTGGCTGTGGTGCTTGAACAGAATGGGGACAGTAATTGTGGATGGCATGGAGTCTGTTGATGGAATTGTATACCTTCCAAAAAAAATGATACCTCAGGGCAGTCAGCTATCAGACATACTGAGAAAGGCAGAGGGCCTTTCTTGGCACTTTTTTTAAAAGACTGATTTTCTGTAGCCTAAAACAAACTATACTAAAAATCAGGCTCAGGATCTGATTGTAAGGGCAGTACAGCTGAAAAAGCATCTAAATGCATAGATTTGCAGGGTCTTCTTTTTCCACCTCTGGTCCCTGAAAAGGAAAAGAGACCTAAGCCTTGGGATGGGACATTTGAGTAGATGAGCCTGAGAATATTGGACCCAATTCTCCCCTGAATCTGTGGTACACTGGAAAAAGTTTAGCAGCTAGCTCTCAGGGAAGGGAAGTCAGGGAAGGACCATTATTTGTAGTATTTGCCAATTTCTGTTCAATAAACACTCCCAATTTAATCAATTTCAAGCTACCAACATAATATCACTAAATCCAGCATTGAGAAGATGCATATAGCTGGCTCCTGCAAGCTGATATGAGCCAGCTCTAGCCCACCAATTATAGCAGGATCTCCCATCTGGCAGAAGCAGCACCTCCAACTTGCCAGAGGAGAATAGTCTCATCTGTAAATCTCGCAATGACTCCTGAAGCAAGTGGCTCTCCATAAGGACTTGGGGCCACTTGCCAGGGTAACAGTGTATTGGAAAAGGGAAATGCCTAGTCCCTAGGAACTGTTAGATACAGGGTCTGAGCTGACATTGATCCATCATAATTCTCCAGTTAGAGTGGGAACCATATTATTAACATTCAGCTCAAAATATTGTATTTCCTTTGTGATTTCTTTGTATCATGAATTATTTAGAAATGCACTATTTGATTGTTCTATTAATTACTAAGAGAAGAGTGTTCTTTCTAGGACAGCACTAAACATCAGAGGTAAATTGGTGAATTAGATTTCATCAAAGTTAAAAATACCTGCTCATGAATGGACACTGCTAAGATAAAACCTAGGCAAAATCTAGACTGAGAAAATATTTGTAATACTTAATCTATCAGAGGAGCTCTATCCAGAATATATAAAGCACTTCTCCAACTCAATAATAACAAGACAAGTAAATTTCTTAAGTGGGCAAAATGCATGAAAAGACATTTCCCAAAGGAAGATAAATGAGTGGACAATAGCACATGGAGAAATGTTTATTATCATTAGACATTAGGGAGATACAAATTAAAACCATAATGCATGCTTCAACAACTAGAATATCTCAAATTAAAAAGACAGCAACATCAAATGTTAGCAGATATTTGAGGCAACCAAAACACTTATTCATTTATGTGGGAATATGTGGTACATATTTTAATACCCTCTTTGTTCCCTACCTAGTATCCACACCCTTTGTAATCCTCTCCCTTTGAGTGTGAGTGGGGTTTGTGATAGAATATGGAAATAGAATGTAGCAAAAGTGATGGAATGTACATGATTAAATGTATTTTATTATGTGATTGTATTTTGTAAGATTGTAGTACTCATATTACTGGAGTCTCTTGCTCCTTTGCTGGCTTTGATAACGTGATGGCCACATTAAGGAACCCTACATGGTAAGGAACTACTAACAGCTTCTAGAAGCGAGGGCAACCTCCAGTTGACAGCCAGCAAGAAATTGAAGCCCTTGGTCATACAACCACAGGACATGAATCCTACCAACAATATGTGAATCTGGAAGTGGAACCTTCACCAGTTGAGCCTCCATGTGAGAACACCATGTGATCAATACCTTGATTGCAGCCTTACAAAGGATCAGCTAAGCTGTGCCCAGACTCCTGACCCATAGAAACTGGGAGGTAATAAATGTGTGTATTGCTGTAAGCTGTTAAGTTTGTGCTAATATTATTACACATCAATAGATAACTAACACAGACTGTAAAGTGGTATACCACTTTGGAAAATTGTAGAATTTTTGGAAAATATTTTCTTAGAACTTTAAAATGTACCAGTCATATGACCCAGAAATTCCACACTCAAGAAGCATAACTCCCCCAAAAAACTTAAGAATAATCATAACAACTTCGTAATAGCCAAAATCAGAAAAAAAAATTTCCATCAATGTATGAGTAGGTAAAGAAATTGTATATTGATAAAATACAATGCATACTACTTGGAAATAAAATGGAATAAACTTTTGATAGACACAAAATGTCAGTGAATGTAAAAAACATGCTAAGCTAAAGAAGCCAGACACAAAGAGTATAAATGGTATGATTCCATTTACTTGAAGTCCTAGAATAGGCAAGCTTAATCTATGGTGAAAGAAATGGAACCAATGGTTGCCTCTCAGGATTGAGGGAAGACATTGACTTGGAAAGGGCATGAGATAACTCTGTAGTGACGGACATGTTCTCTATCTTGATAAAGTGTGGATTTTGAACTATTCACATAAGATCTGTACCTATCACTATATGTAAATTATACCTTAAAAAATAAAAAAGGACAAGCGAAATACTTGGTAGAGGATATATCTCAAGCCAAATTACTCCCAAGATGCTTACAAAGATAAAGAGAAAACCATATAACATATGCCATGTACAGTCTACCCAAGGCTGTGGAGAAAATAGTACCTTCTGATTTGTTCTTCTCAGTTGATCTTTTTAGCCTAGAGCTCCATTGACTTCATCGATCCAAAGAAGATATCCCACCCAATGAATGCTATGAACTTTAAATCTCATATTTACTCAATAAAAAATAATATGACCTATGTACATACAAGGCTGTTAAAATTACATCCTTATTACATAGTTACTTCAAACAGGATTTGATTTTCACCAAGTCAGAGGTAATACTTAATTCAAAATAATATTTGTAGTGGTGTTCTATACAAGAGCAATGTAAGAGATTAAATTTTCAAAAGATTTGTGTGCTCAAAAACATCAAGCACATCAGAAACAAGAAAAGGCCGAGAAACTATCACAGTCTAAGGAGCCTAAGGAGAAATAATAACTAAAGGCAATTCCATCTCTTGGATGGAAGCTGGAACAGGAAAAGGTCATTAGGTTAAAAGCTAAGGAAATGAGATTCTCAAGATGGCGGCATGAGTAGGGTGATGTAAATCTCCCAAAACCATATATATTTTAAAAATACAGCAAATACAACTATTCCTAAAAGTGACCAGAAGATACAGTACACCAGCTAGGCTACATCTACATGTGTGAGAATTCAACATCTCATGAAAAGCCATGACCCAGTGGAAGCACAGGACTACTAAATAATCAGCCCTAGTAATCTGCACTGGGAGCACAGACACGCATTGCATGGTGTGCTGGATATTAGAGGAACAGAAAAGCAAAATCTGAGACTAAGACTGCGAACAGGTTCCCAAGCCTGCTGCCCTGGGACAAAAGAAAAGCGGGTGCTTTAAAGATCTTCAAGGGACAAGGGCTTAACAGGTGGACAAATTGTCCTGGCACACTCAGCCCAGCAGGCTGAGAACTTTAAGGAACTTCAGGCACTCTAACCCCCTGGGTGGCAACGCAGCTCTGAGACACCTCATGGTCATAAGCAGCCTTCCGTTCATTTCCCTCCCACTGGCACTGCTAGTGAACTGGCTTACCCACCACTCCTGTGGAGCAACCAGGGAGCAGCCCCATGCACAGCAACCACACAGACTGTTCTCCCAGCACACAGCTAACCAGGCCAGACCCAAAGGCTTCCCCCTGTGCATGGCCAACCAGCACAGGCAGAGGAAGCCAGCATGGAGTCCTGAAAGCACGTAGGGGCTCTGTTCTTGTGGCAAACATGCGCTGATCATCTGCAACCACTACCAGTGCCCTAGGCCATCCCAAGGGTTGCACCATCCATGGCAGCTTGGGATTAACCCAGAGGCTGGCACCTGTGCACAGCTGACCAGCACAGGCAGAGGAAGCTGGCATGGAGTCCAGGAAGCACGTTTGGGTTGTTCTCGCAGCAAATGCGCTGCTCTCCTGCAACCACCACCAGTACCCTAGGCCATCCGGAGGGCCACCCCACCCACAGCAGCTCAGGGGATCAACCCAGAGGCTGCTCCCTGTGTGTGGTTGACTGGCACAGGCAGCAGACACGGGCAAGGCAACCAGCCAGCAGGAAGGGTCTTTGTTCTCCCAGCTGAAGCATGCGCCACTTCTGGTGATCACTTCCATCACCATGAAAAGGCAGAAGAACCTTGTGCAGTCCAAAATCCCTCAAACACCAGAGAGAGGGCCTGGTGAGACTGAACTCACCAATATTCCTGAAAAAGAATTCAAATAAAAGTCATAACCATGCTGATGGAGCTACAGAGAAACATGCAAGAGCTAAGGGATGAATTCTGGAGGGAGATAACAGAAAAGAAACAAACAATGGAAGGACTTAAGAGCAGACTGGATGAGGTGCAAGAGACTGTTAATGGAGTAGAAATCAGAGAACAGGAATACAGAGAAGCTAAAACAGAGAGATAAAAGGATCTCTAGGAATAAAAGAATATTAAGAGAACTGTGTGACCAATCCAAATGGAACAATATTTGCATTATAGGGGTACCAGGAGAAGAAGAGAGAGAAAAAGGGATAGTAAGTGTCTTTGAAGAAATAATTGCTGAAAACTTCCCCAAGCTGGGGAAGGAAATAATCTCTGGCCACAGAAGTCCACAGATCTCCCAACAAAAGGGACCCAAGGAGGACAACACCAAGACATATAATAAAATGGCAAAGATCAAAGACAAGGACAGAGTATTAAAAGCAGCCAGAGAGAGAAAAAGATCACCTACAATGGAAAACCCATAGTGGTATTATAAGACTTCTCAGCAGAAACCTCACAGGCCAGAAGAGAATGGCATTATATATTCAATGCAATGAAACAGAAGGGCCTTGAAGCAACAATACTGTATCCAGCAAGATTATCATTTAAATTTGAAGGAGGGATTAAACAATTTCCAGATAAGCAAAGGTTGAGGGAATTTACCTCTGACAAACCATCTCTACAGTGTATTTTAAAGGGATTGCTCTAGAAGGAAGTGCTCCTAAGGCTAAATAGATGTCACCAAAGGAAATAAAACCACAGGAAAGTAGACCAATGACATACTAACTAAATGAAAAATAAAATGAACTAGCCACAAAATCAGTCAAGGGAAATACAAAAGAGTACAGAATAAAACACCTAACATATAAAGAGTGGAGGAGGAAGAAAAAGAAGGGACAGAAATAAAGAATCATCAGACTGTGTTTATAATAGTTTAATAAGTGAGTTAAGTTAGATGGTTAGATAGTAAAGAAGCTACCTTTGAACCTGTGGTAACCATGAATACAAAGCCTGCAGTGGCAATAAGTACATATCTATTGATAATAACCCTAAATGTAAATGGACTCAATGCACCAAAGACACAGAATAATAAAATGGATGAAAAAACAAGACCCATCTATATGCTGCTTACAAGAGACTCACCTCAAACCAAAAGACATACACAGACTAAAAGTGAAGGGATAGAAAAAG
Organism: Manis javanica; assembly: GCF_040802235.1. Classification (NCBI taxonomy): domain Eukaryota; kingdom Metazoa; phylum Chordata; class Mammalia; order Pholidota; family Manidae; genus Manis; species Manis javanica. Next base: position 58,086,663 of record NC_133164.1, on the reverse strand, counting down.
ATATTTCATGCAAATGATAGGGAGAAAAAAGCAGGTGTTGCAGTACTTGTATCAGACAAAATAGACTTCAAACAAAGAAAGTAACAAGAGACAAAGAAAGACATTACATTAATGATAAAGGGGTCAGTTCAACAAGAGGACATACCCATTATAAATATCTATACACCCAACACAGGAGCACCAATATATGTGAAACAAACACTAACAGAATTAAAGGAGGAAATGGAATGCAATGCATTCATTTTAGGAGACTTCAACACGCCACTCACTCCAAAGGACAGATCCACCAGACAGAAAATAAGTAAGGACACAGAGGCACTGAACAACACACTAGAATGGATGGAGACCTAACAGACATCTACAGAACTCTACACCCAAAAGCAGCAGTATCTGAAATGTACATTGAACATTTTCCAGAATAGAATATATACTAGGCCACAAAAAGAGCCTCAGTAAGTTCAAAAAGATGGAAATTCTACCAACCAAATTCTCAGATCACAAAGGTATAAAACTAGAAATAAATTGTACAAAGAAAACAAAAAGGTTACAAACACATGGAGGCTTAACAACATGCTCCTAAACAATCAATGGATCAATGACCAATTTAAAACAGAGACCAAGCAATATATAGAGACAAATGAAAACAACAGCACAATGCCCAAACTTCTGTGAGATGCAGCAAAGGCAAATCTAAGTAGTATATAGCAATCCAGGCTTTCTTTAAAGAAGGAAGAAAAGTCTCATATGAATAGTCCAAATTCACAGTTATTGAACCTGGAAAAAGAAGAGCAGATGAGGCCCAAAGTCAGCAGAAAGAGGGATATAATAAAGATCAGAGGAGAAATAAATAAAATTGAGTTGAATAAAACAATAGAAAAAAATTAATAAAATCAAGAGCTGGTTCTTTGAGAAAATAAACAAAATAGATAAACCCCTAGCCAGACTTATTAAGAGAAAAAGAAAATCTACACACACAAACAGAATCAGAAATGAGAAAGGAAAAATCATTATGGACACCACGGAAATACACAGAATTATAGGAGAACACTAAGAAAATCTATATGCTAACAAACCATATAACCTGGAAGAAATGGACAACATTCTAGAAAAATACAACCTTCCAAGACCAACCAAGGAAGAAACAAAATCTAAACAGACCAATTACAAGCAATGAAATTGAATTGGTAATCAGAAAGCTACCCAAGAACAAAATCCCCGGACCAGATGGATTAACCACTGAATTGTATCAGACATTTAGAGAGGACATAATACCCATTCTCCTTAAAGTTTTCCAAAAAATAAAAGAGGAGGGAATACTCCCAAACTCATTCTATGAAGCCAGTATTACCAAAACCAGGCAAAGACACCACAAAAAAAAGAAAACTACAGACCAATATCCCTGATGAACATAGATGCAGAAATACTCAACAAAATATTAGCAAACCAAATTCAAAAATATATCAAGAGGATCATACACCATAATCAAGTGAGATTCATTTCAGGAATGCAAGGATGTTACAACATTTGAAAATCCATCAACATCACTCACCATGTCAACAAAAAGAAAGACAAAAACCACATGATCATCTCCATAGATGTTGAAAAAGCATTCAACAAAATTTAACGTCCATTCATGATAAAAACTCTCAACAAAATGGGTATAGAGGGCAAGTACCACAACATAATAAAGGCCATATATGACAGACCCACAGCCAACATTATACTTAACAGCGAGAAGCTGAAAGCTTTTCTCCTAATACCAGGAACAAGACAAGGATGCCCACTCTCCCCACTTTTATTCAACGTAGAACTGGAGGTCCTAGCCACAGCAATCAGACAAAACAAAGAAATAAAAGGCATCCAGATTGGTAACAAGTCAAACTGTCACTGTTTGCAAATGATGTGATATTGTACATAACAAACCCTAAAAAATCCACTCCAAAACTACTAGAAATAATATCTGAATTCAGCAAAGTTGCAAAATACAAAATTAATACACAGAAATCTGTTGCATTCCTATACAGTAACAATGAACTAGAAGAAAGAGAAATCAGGAAAACAATTCCATTCACAATTGCAACACAAAGAGTAAAATACCTAGGAAAAAATCTAACCAAGAAGTGAAAGACATATACCCTGGAAACTACAAGGCTCTCTTAATAGAAATTAAAGACGACTCTAATAAATGGAAATTCATCCCATGCTCTTGGGTAGGAAGAATTAATATTGTTAATTCCTAAAGCAATATACAGATTCAGTGCAATCCCTATCAAAATACCAACAGCATTCTTCAATGAACTAGAACCAATAGTTCTAAAATTCTTATGGAAACACAAAAGACCCCGAATAGCCAAAGCAATCCTGAGAAGGAAGAACAAAGTGAGAAGGATCTCACCTCCCAACTTCAAGCTCTACTGCAAAGCCACAGTAATCAAGATAATTTGGTACTGGCACAAGAACAGACCTGTAGACCAGTGGAACAGAATAGAGAGTCCAGATATTAACCCAAGCATATATGCTCAATTAATGTACAATAAAGGAGCCATGGATATACAATGGGGAAATGACAGCCTCTTCAACAGCTGGTGCTGGAAAAACTGGACAGCTACATGTAAGAGAATGAAACTGGATTATTGTCCAACCCCATACACAAAAGCAAATTCAAAATGGATCAAAGACCTGAATATAAGGCATGAAACCATAAAACTCTTAGGAAAAAACATAGGCAAAAATCTGTTGGACATACACATGAGCAACTTCTTCATGAATGTATCTCCCCAGGCAAGGGAAACAAAAGCATAAATGAACAAGTGGGACTATATCAAACTAAAAAGCTTCTTTACAGCAAAGGACACCATCAGTAGAACAAAAAGGTGTCCTACAGTATGGGAGGATATATTCATAAATGACATATCTGATAAGGGGTTGACATTCAAAATATATAAAAGCTCACACACCTCAACAAACAAAAAGCAAATAATCCAATTAAAAAATGGGCAGAGGATCTGAGCAGACACTTCTCCAAAGCAGAAATTCATATGGCCAACAGGCACATGAAAAGATGCTCCACATTGCTAATCATCAGAGAAATGCAAATTAAAACCACAATGAGATATCACCTCATACCAGTTAAGATGGCCACCATCCAAAAGACAGACAACAACAAATGTTGGTGAGGTTGTGGAGAAAGGGGAATCCTCTTACACTACTTGTAGGAATGTAAATTAGTTCAACCATTGTGGAAAGCAGTATGGAGGTTCCTCAAAAATCTCAAAACAGAAATACCTTTTGACCCAGGAATTCCACTCCTAGGAATTTACCCTAAGAATACAGCAGCCCATTTTGAAAAAGACATATGCACTCCTATGTTTTTTGCAGCACTATTTATAATAGCCAAGAAATGGAAGCAACCTAAGTCTCCATCAGTAGATGAATGGACAAAGAAGAGGTGGTACATATACAGAATGGAATATTATTCAGCCATAAGAAGAAAACAAGTCCTACCATTTGCAGCAACATAGATGGATCTAGAGGGTATTATGCTCAGTGAAATAAGCCAAGTGGAAAAAGACAAGTATCAAATGATTTCCCTCATTTGTGGAGTATAAGAACAAAGAAAAGACTAAAGGAACAAAACAGCAGCAGACTCACAGAACCCAAGAATGGACTAACAGTTACCAAAGGTAAAGGGACTAGGGAGGATAGGTGGTAAAGGAGGGATAAGGGGGGAAAATGGGCATTACGATTAGCACACATAATGCAGGGGAGTGCACGGTGGAAGGCAGTACAACACAGTCGAGAAGACAAGTAGTGATTCTATAGCATCTTACTATGCTGATGGGCAGTGACTGTAATGTGGTATGTGTTGGGGACTTGATAATGGTGGGAGTCTAGTAACCATAATGTTGCTTATGTAATTGTACATTAATGATACCAAAATAAAATAAAGTAAAAAGCAAAGGAAATATGAATGACATATGGGCTTTATTCAGAATTTGTGAATGTTGGTTCAGTTTTTTTTTGAAAATGCTTTAAAAGCGAATTCTTTTTTTAAAAAAAGACCTGTGAGAGCAAGCTGTTTGTATCATGGCAGGATCTGGAAAACAAGCCATGTAAGGCACTTGCCACATACGAAAGGATAGGTTTAAAACATGGCATCAGAAGAAAAAGGGTAGCATTCCAGGAGCAGAGTAGGTGGTTTTTAAATCTGTCTCTGTTACTGTCTCTCTGATGCTCCTTTCCTCCAAATAGATGCTTTCAAATGTAATCATTGTCAACCAGCCTCTCTTCTGGCAGCAGCTATTGTTTCTGTTTTCACTCCCTGCTAATCTGGGGATGGGACATGCAGAAAGCAATTACTGGCATAAAAATATTGAGGTTTGTAGTTGGTTTTTATGACTCATAGAGAAAGTGGAAAAAGTGTTTATGTTGAATATGGCAATTTTTAAATCACCTTTAAATTGGAGATTTATAAGGTTGTTATTGGGACAGTGGGGGAAATTTGAATATGTACTGGATATTAGATATTGAATTAAATTTAAGTTCCTGAATAATACAGTTGTATTGTGGTCATATAGGAGAGTGGCGTTGTTCTTAGAAGACATGTTGTGTTTAGTGGTAAGTTTCATGATGTCTACAAATAACTTTAAGATGTCTCAGAAAAAATTTATACATTTCTCCCAGTATCTACTTTTTTATCTACCTATCTGTGTACAAAATGTGAATAAACACATAAAATATACTCTCTCTCCATCTATGGAAGATCTATATCTCCCATATGTATATGGAAGGGGTATACCAGTGCTTATTGTACTATTGTTGCAACTTTTCTAAAGGTTTGGTACCTTTCAAAATTAATTATTTATGGGGATCTCCCTTAATAGATCTGTTCTTCAGAATCTGTGCTTGGCTTTCCACTACAAGGGATCCCTCTTTAATACTCTTTCATCAATACTGCCACACCTTTGATTGCTCTGGAGTTTTCACAGGATTTTTTTCACTCTCTCACTTCAAATATGTCTCCTCTTTATTTATACATCTCTCTCACTTCAAATATGTCTCCTCTTTATTTATACAAAGCCTCAACTTTGGCTTCTACCCCTAAATTCACAATCCTAAACTCACGAAAAATTTCCATGAAACCTAGAGGGCTCTAGTTGATATGGCCTATCCTCCTGAAAAGACAGTCTGGTGACCATAATGTGCAACAAAGCATGTGTTTTTGAGATATCATGCCTACCCCAGGTAGCACAACGAAGTCTTCCTACCAAACTCTACTTAACAAAAAAATTCTGGGGAATTGAATTTTCATCCCATTTAACAACTAGAGGACTCCAACACTGTACTAAATTAGAAAGGCCGCTGCCAACCTTACTGCATGTCGTCTGATGCTAGATTTGAAGCTTACTTCCTAATTTCCAGTTTTCAAAGAGAACTGACAAAGATCTTCACATAGAAGTGATAAACTTCTGGAGATGTCACACAGGAAGAAAAACTGGTTGAATTAGCAGCCAGGGGCTTTAATAATAAGGACTATAACTAAAAAGGATGTCTGTTGGTTGAAAGACTGTTCATTTCTAAAGCCCCAATTACCGTTAATTTCTAATATTGAAGGCATGAGAAGTGATTTTCCTATTCTGGAACTATAAGTACAGGGCAGTGTACATTATACTAATTGTAAGTAGACCACTAAGGTAAATGAGCAAGATAAATTACAGCTCAGTATAAGTAAATAGAGTTTAATGTTATATTGCTAGACTTCAAATCAGCATATCTGGGTTTGCCTCTGATGTCCATATAACCCCTTTCTTCTTTTTTCTCTTCTTCTGGCCCACTTTTCTCCAAAATGCCTGATGTGCTCATGTTGAACTTGAACTTCAAAGAACAGAAGGGCACCCTCGCCCTTCTTCAACACCTGCATTATCTCTTTTCTCATTGTTTCCTACATGTGATACCTCACATGGTACAGTTTTTTTTCCATTTACAAAGTTCTTTCATGTATATTGACTCAGTTCTCTTGATAACTCAATGGGATGTATTTTATTAAGCCCTTTTTTAACAGTTGAAGAAGTTCAAAGCAGTTAATGTATTGTGCAAGGTCAAATATCTGTTAAAATCGTCAAGCCAGAAATTGAACCAGGATTGTGATTTTAAATCTAGCATTCTTTTTTTCCACACCTCAGATTAATGTATCCTTCCTGAATGTGCTAAGAAAAACAGGAAACTCCATGAATTCAGCATGGATATTATAAGGAAAATAAAAGAGATGTTGGGTATTTATTTGTCTATTTTCTTCCCTTTCTTTTTTTCTTAATTTTTTTTTCCATTAGAAAAAGCGTGTTTTCACAACCACCCTCCTACCTCCTTTCTTCTTCCCCCAAACACCCTATTGTCTTTTGCTAGTTTAATATGGTCCACATCCCACTCAGACCTGTTTCACAACAGCAAAATGGGTTAGAGGAAGCTGTTAATAAAAGAAATGTGTTTTTCGTGTCATAATATATGGATGAAGAACATTAGCATTTCAAAAGAGGTTTATGTAATGGCCTCACTTTCAGCTTACAAGCACAACCGTGTAAGAAAGAGTAACTTTATTTTCCTTTAACTTGTTTTCTGTTTAGAGCTCCTACTCTCTACATGGTAAAAATTTTAATTTAGTCAATATACCCAAAGGATAGATCTAATTTCTGAGGTGCTTGTGGAGTGTCAGAGCTTTGAGAGATGTGGCATCTGGCCCTTGACTGTCATCACCTTGGCTTCCATTTAGCCATCCATCATCCTGTTTCTTATTTGTTCACTGGACATACAGGTGACAGCTACATCATCCTCATAATTTCATTAAAAAGCCCCTAAAGTTTGACTACTATACTTTCAACGTCTGTACAGACCCTAGGGTGCACAAAATGTGTTCTGCCAGGGTGTGTCACAAGATCTGTGGGGTGCTACCTAAGACTCCATCACTCCTAGGCATTCTCAGGCCACACTGTGACACATGAGGCTTTGTAGGCTGTCCCATACTTATACCTGCTACATAGCATTATAGTCTCTGAGATCTTGGGTCTCCTGGGCCTCTATCTAAGAACACATCTACATTGCCTCTCCTCTCAGTTCCCAGAAACTTACCTGGTGTTTCTTGTGTTTCTGTCATTTCACTTTTCCCATGGGGCAAGATCTGTCTCCTCTTCAGTGACCCACCAGGGTCAGTTCTCCCCTCATTCCATTTGCTATCTGGACTTAACTTTTCTTCTCAACCCAAAGAATCTTTAGATCCAAGTCAGGAAGCTTCTCTCTTATTCATATTACATTCTTCCACATGATTTCTTATGCTCTGAGTCCTCCTCACTGAGTTTATGAAGATTCCATGAGGTAATTAGAAAAGTGTTAATTATATATGAATTTTAGTTGGCCATAATAGAATTTTTAAGCCACAAGGACTTTTTAATCCAGAGCAGTTTGTGAAAATAATTTTCCATTAAAAAGATAATTTCTGAATCATTCATATTTCTGATTATTAATGGTAACTTTTGTTTTCAGTTACCATGTCTTTTATTTCAACTAGCCACAGTACAGGTTTACTTTCTTGTCTACAGCCTTTCCTTTGTCATAGGACATGAAATATAATTACAGAACATGCAACTTTGTAATAACTTCTAAGGGTTAATTCATTTTCTTTTCCTCTTCAATTTCTGAAATCTTTCTGAAAACAGTTGGGAAAATTTTGTTAGGCACAGATATGGGAAGAATATCAAGCAGAACACCCATAAACTCTCTTTTCAAACAGCTTATGATCTTTTTAGAAAACAAAATCTGACATAAGTGAAAAGTTAATGGCAAGGTAAGCATGTGAGTGGAAAATGTGTTAGAAAATTATCCCAAGTGGTCTGAAATTTTTATTATTATCTCTAGGAAACTAGACTTTTGAGAAATTTGTGACTGTTAGAAGGGCTATGTTATTTTCTGACTAATACTACTTTTTAACAGAATTATACCAATTAACAGATGATACAAAATAAAGAAATAAGGTGGAGAAAACATTTTTGTAGAATTCAAGAAGCCAGAGTTCTAAACATACTTTTGCTGTTTATATGCTGTGTAAAAAGCTGTGTGTGTGTGTGTGTGTGTGTGTGACATATGCCTTGGTGAATATTATGTGTAGGCCAGAGGAGAAAAGAGCCTGAGGAGAAGGAACTGGAGGAGAAGCCTGCCACTCACTCCTGCAGCTGTCTAATACCTGCATATCACACAGAAGAAAAAAATTCATGGCAAATAGCATAACTGGGAAGTACGTGAAGATACAGCACTACATCTGTACTCACCAGTTGGTGAAGCCCATGATAGGAACTTTTCCATATTTGGTTTTTGTTAGTATAGCCACCTAATAAATATTTATCAAGCCCCTACAGTGTCTCAAGATCCCTTCAAGTTCAGGGGAAACCTTTATAGACATAGATTCTGCCTTGAAGCTTAGATGCCAATTGGGAGGAAGACATTAAAAATTGCTCTGATACTTAATTACACACTAGGAAGAGATGGGTTGTAGAGCTATAAAGGATAACCGCAGGAAAATGCATCTCCTCTGGGGACATAAGGATGGCTTCCCTGAGGAAGTGACATTTGAACTGAGCTCTGAAAGAAGAGTAGGAATTAGTAAGTTGAAGAGTCAAAGAGAACAGCATGTGAGAAGGCCTCAAGGCAGGAAGGAGCTAAAAAAAACTGGAGCACAACACAGGAGGAAGGTGTCATGAGATGGGACTGAAGCTAAGGGCAAGGGCATATATATAGGGCCTTGCCAGCCAGTGTGAGAGACAGAAAAGGGTTTTAAATAAAGGACCCAGTCAGATTTCCTGACTACTGTGTGGAGAACTTAAAAAAGGAAAAGAATGGATATGAGGAGACTGTTTAGGAGCCATTGCTGATGAGAACATCCTCATGTTCTTGTATCTGGGCCTCTAAACCCAAGGTCTGGATGGGCCTTATGGGGAGGAGGTGAAGATCCTTCTGTCACCAGGTCAGTCCTTGTGCTCACTGTCTCATCATCAGGATAATGAAGTCTTTGATGCACCCAAATACCTGATGAACTGTGTGGAATGTGAGAGTTCTGCATATCGGTTGCAGGAAACACAGTTTAGAAGTAAGAGGAATGGGACCCCTGCAGTGGAGCTGAGACCATTTGACAGAAGTCAGAGCTGGGCCTGAGCTGCACTGACTTACTCCTAAATGTCATTTTGGGGATAGAATCCTTGGAGACAGATTCATAGGGATGTCAGTCTTGAGTATTTGAGATCCCTGGATAAAGGAAACTTGAACTGATAATTACACTTTCACTGGTTAAGTTAGTGGGGGGTGGGGAATGGGCGATTGCTGCCACCACTATGGATGAGATCTATGTAATTACTCCTGAAATTAGTCACATAGTAAAGTTTGTGCTGAGTTCTGTGTGGATCCAGAGTTGAAAGTCATAGAACACTGGTGAAAGGAACTATGGCCCATTTTCCAGTTCTAGTGAATGACTAAACTGAAAAAATCCTATGTAGGGGTCTCCATCAGGGGCTCTAGTTATATTCATAGGAAGCCAACAATCTTCCTCTCACTCCAACAAATCAATTGTATGTAGACTTTGGCCACATTTGTAGGACACAGGGCCACCTTGTTAGCTAAATAAAGGAATCTGGGAATATCAAACTGCTCAGGACTTTACATACAGTTTAGCTGTTGGCAGACCAGTCAGGAAGCCTTGTGTTTAAACTATGGAGCCTGTGGACAAGTCTTTTCTTTGTGCTAACATGGAATTTTTATAGCATGCAGGTCAGCTAGATATGTGTTTAGATTCTCCACAGTTTTATCCAGGAAAATCCTAGGAGTTGGCAAATAGCATTAGTCCTAACAAGAAGCAGGGGCTCACAGCTTGGTACGAACAGATGCTAGTGGCAATTTCAGTCTGTTTTCCAAGAAGCAGAAGAGACAGTTACCACAGAACACTCTGAGCAAAGGTCAGTAATTAACACAAAACTATTCCAGTTCTCCATAGCCCACCCTCTAGGTTTAACTGAATGAAGCACTTTAACACCAGGCATTTAGAAAAACAAAGGTCATCTATTTAGTGGGTATTTGGTTAAAACCCAAAACCTAGGAAAGAGATCCCACCTCCCTTGTTAGTAGGGGTTCAATCAGATCTCAAACTGAAAAGGGGGAATAGAATAGACAAGACAATGAACCCTTCATTCCAACCTCCTTCCCTGGGCTCCTTCAGGGTTCTTTAGCATCCCTAGCATGGACTGCTGTTGAATCAGCTTTTACATTTGCATAAGTGTCCCTTAAGTTAGCTTTCAACCCTGTAAATCAATGCTTAATGTTAAGAATCTATGTAGTTGCCTTTTTGGCTAATGTTCAGTCTGCAAAGTTAATAATTAGAGGCTAGAGGGAGACAGAGGCTTTATGGCCTTTCCCTTCCACAAAGACCATAAATTTATTCACAGCTATATGCACCCTGGTTTCAATAATTGTCTGACAAATAACAGAAATAAGTACATGTACTACAGAAGGAAACACCTATCACTCCTATATTTCTATGTTTGACTTTTAGATTACACATGTTATTTAAAATAAATCTTAATATAATTGAAATAATAGAATATGCTCTAATTTTTAAATTGATAAAAATTAGCCAAATATTTCTGAAGCTTCAAAGCTGTATGATGATGGTTCTTAAAGTACCTGGGCCAGCAGTCAGCATCACCTGAGAATTGTTAGAAATGCAAATTCTCAGGCCTCACCTCAGACCTACTGAATCAGAAACTGAGGGCAGTCTGTGTTTCAACAAGCCTTCCAGGCAATTCTGATTCGCCAGCCTAAATAAATGATAAATTATACAATGTTCATAGATTCGAATACTTAATATCACAAATATGTTAACTGTCCCTAAATCTGCAGATTCAGTAAAATCCCAGTTAATCTTAACTCTGTGTGTGTATGTGTGTGTGATTTTACAAACTGCTCGTAGAATTTATAAGGAAATGAAAAGGGGCAAGACTGGTTCAGACATTTTTGTAGAAGGCAAAGTTGGAAAGAGTTAACCTACTAGAGTTAAAGGTTACAAAGCTAAAATAATTAAAACAGTGAGGTATTGGTTTAGGAATAAAGAAACTAATGAAACAAAATAGCTCAGAAACAGACCCAAGCATGTATGGATACTTGATGTATGGCAGAGGTGAGAGTGCAGAGCAACGAGGGAAGGAGGGTTTGTGTGTGTAAGAGTGTAAAAAAGAGAGGAAGATGCAGATTAACTGACTTTGGAAAACAGTGATTATAGAAGAAATTATATGATATTGAAGATTTGCTTCCAAATAGAGGAGGAGTAGATGGTAAGAGATGGCCGTGTGTTCATAATTGTTGAAGATGAATATTTAGCATATGAAGGCTTATTACATTGTTCCCTCTCTTTAATATGTGTTTGAAATTTTCTATAATCAAAACTTAAATAAGGAGATGACTTCTGGATTACAGAGTGAAGAGCAGGTACAGATCTCAGCATACAGTGAAGAGCACCACAAATGGTGAAAATTATTTTTTAAAGTCTTTAAATTGTCCTAAGGACATACGGCAAATGAAGGAATGTTTATGCAAGAAAATCCACTAGATCTCAGTAAGAACAGCCAGAGTCTATGGTGCTTGAGCCACTTCTTCCTTCCCCTCTCCAGTTCAGCATAAAGAAAACTCCACTTTGAGCAGATGTGGTCAAGAAGATAGAGCTCCTATTCCCCCAGATTTTCAGTCAAAGGCTACAGTATCTTTCCAGAAGAGGCAAGTCTCTGTCATTTCTCACCCCCTAGTTCCAATTTGCATAGGCTAAATTCCATGAATATAGTCAAGAAGCAGTAAGCTTCTTTTCTCTAGCTAGATCTTGCTCTTTCAGGTGAATGTTCTACTCCAGGAATGGCATACAGAGAATATTGGGACCTAGAGTAGTCAAATTCATAGCAACAGTAAGTATAGAAGTGTAGTTGTCAAAGGGCTAGGGAACAGGGAGTTGTTTACTAGATACAGCTTCAGTTTTGCAAGATTAAAAGAGTTCTGAAGATGGATGGTGGGATGGTAGCACAATAATGTGAATGTACTTACCACCACTGAACTGTATACTTAAACACGGTTATGATGATAACATTTATGTAATGTGTATTTTACTACAATTTAAATTTCTAAAAACTTTCAATTAAACAATTTCAGAAACAGCTAACTGCAATGTGTAGATCTTATCTGGATACTGATTCAAACATACAAATTGAAAAATAAAGCAAAAACATTTCTGAGACAGTTCAGGAAATTTCAATAGTAATTGTATGTTTAACAAATTATTATTGTCCATTTTTTATGTGTGTTATGGTATTGTGGTTGCCTTTTTTAAAAAAGAGTCCCTGTCTTACAGAAATAAATACTAAAATATTTTGATATTTAGAATTTGCTTTAATGTAGTCAGAGTTGGGGAGCAATGGGGGTAAAAATTAGGCTATGAGTTGAAAATTGTTGAAGTTAGTTGATGGATACATTAGAGTTCCTTTCCTCCCACTACTTAATATTAAAATACTTCTTTGACTTGAACATGGATGGTGTCCTATATTAGTTTTATCTACTGGATATGCATATATAAAGGATACTACATTTATGTCAATTTATTTTCAACCTACAATGACATGCTTGTTTTCAACCTCATCTAGCAAATCTGTTGCCTTCTGTCAAGTACCATGTAACTAAATAGTTTTCCGCATTCCAGTTGCTTAGAAGCCAGAATAAATCGCCATATACCACATGGCACCATGAATCCCTGTATGCTGTCCAGAACTATCATTAGAAAATGGGTAACAAATGCACATGTCTGCTGAAGGATATCCTGTAAGCCACAAAGTGTCAAAAACCTGAGGACTGATTATTACCCTACAAACAGGGCAGCACTGGAGACACTGAGACAGATTTTTAGGTTAAATTTATCCATGAAGGAAACAGAGAGTCAATGTTTATACAAAAGTGTAGGAAACTGGATATTGAACATATCGTCTAGCTGCTTCAAACCATTGTTCCAAGAGCTTGTTATTGAGTGAAAAATTAGTTGTTTCCTGCTATTTATTTCTAAACTTTTGTTTGTATTTTAAAGTATTGCATGATGAGATTTTTGTGAATTTTCCCAGTAAGTTTTATACATTTTACCTTTCTATATTCACGTATTTTTATTGTTTTTGAAAAGTGTGATCAGTAATATTATAAACAAGCTTAGTATGTTTCTCCCTTTCTTTTGGATTAAAATATTGAATCATCCTAAAAGACACATTTATTTCAACTTTTCCTGTAGAGGATTAAAGTAACTCTAGAGAAAATATAATCATAGCCTTATTTAAAATGTGTTTTCTCTCCCTGTCTGAAATCACTTTGTATCCTGGCCCTCAGCTTTCACAATAGTAGGAAACCATTCTTGGCACGTTTTTTACAAGTGTAAGACATGCTTCTGAATCTGATAAACCAAATCTCATGCTCAGTGTAATGAAAAGATTGTTTAACCATTTTCTTTTGTTCATAGAGGAAAAAATTCTCAAAATGGGTTAAACTCACATAATGGCGATATACAACTGGTCAAAGATGTTGATTGAGTTCAAGTCATGCCTTGATATCAAAGTAGTTGAGTGACCTAAGGAAAGTTACCCTGTGGGGATTTTGACTCTTCAGTATATACTGAGAATGTTCCAGAAGATTATCCTTAATGTATCTCCCAGTTCTAAAATTCTGTGCTTCTTTGAATTAACTTATGTGATTAAGAACTGGTATGACAAAGAATTTATAGATAACCCAAAACCCAATCTTCTCCATCACAGATTTTTGTCCACTTTTTCATTCGTTTACCTGCTTCAAGTTAAAAACTCTGCCAGTGGTTCGTGCAAACTTTAGGATTATTTGCTCTAGTTCTGTGAAAAATACTACTGGTATTTTGGTAGGGATTGCATTGAATCTGTAGATTGCTTTGAATAATATGGCCATTTTAACAATATTAATTCTTCCTATCCATGAGCATAGAATATCTGTTTATTTGTGTCATCCTCAATTTCTTTCATCAGTGTCTTACAATTTTCAGAGTACAGGTTTTTCACATCCCTGATTACATTTATTACTGATTATCTTATTCTTTTTGATGTCATCAATTGTAAATGTCATCAATTTTTCTTAATTTCTCTTTCGCTAGTTCATTATTTGATTATAGAAATACAGATTTCTACATGTTGATTTTGTGTTCAATCTCTAATTGTTTTTAATTTCTGAAAAATGGAAGATTTTCTGTATTTGGTTTTTATATGCCTAAATGAATTTGCCTTGGTAAGTATCAAAGTCTCTCAAGTATTTTAAGAAACAATATTAAGTTTTCTCATGCCCATCAAGTACATTCTTAACTGACTAGATAAAATGGTCTTGTTTGAATATCAGTACCACAAAATTCAAGAAAGAAATGAATGTTAGGACTTTAGATTTGGAATCAAAATACTTTAAGACTCTTTGGACTCAGAATTAAAGACTCCAAGAGGTCTGAGTCTCAACTTCCTCATTTATAAAATGACAATATAATACCTCTCTGACAAGGTCATTGTGAAGATATGTAAAAAATAATGTAACAGCACCTTCTATGTAGCTTTCTCCCTTCCTTCCTTCTTTTTAGCATGACAAAAAATAATAGGCACCCAGGATGTTTGTAACCAAAGGACTTACTGGATAATATTTAAAAGGGGAACATAAGTCCAATAAAGTAAAGAAAAAGTTCCAAGGTTAATCAACTAAAATAGAAAAAACCTGGGAAGGCATATACCATACATAAGCAGCAGTCTTTGGAATGTGTGGATACACTTGCTTTTTATTTTCTTCCTTATTGCTACATGTTTTAATTTTTCCACAATGAATATATCATATTCATAATTAGACATTTTAGATAAAATTATATGAACTGCATAACCCATTAATAAAGCTGAACATCACTTTCTATTAATGTGATGCAACAGTAAGATTACAACATAGCCAATGAAATATTTTGCCTAAATAAGTAAATAACCTGAATTGAATCCCATCTCCAAATCTATCAAAGTACAAAAAGTAAAAAGGATATGGGAAAATTTTTAATGACACCATGGAAACTGAATCAGAAAATTCTAAAATTTGGGAAATTCTACAGGACACCTGACCTAACTTTTAAATCACTAAGTGGCAGGAGGTAGTAGAAATGAGATGAACTTATAGATTAGATTTACAAGATATAGCACCAAATGTAAAAAGTGGGTCTTGCTTGAATCCCAATTCAAACAAGCCAAACATAAAAAGCCCATTTTAAGCTAATTGAGGAAACCTAAACACAGATTTAGATGTATATGTGATGATAAAAAGAATTAGTTAATTTTGTTGAAGATGGGGATATCAGTATTACCATTTTATTTAAAAAAGAAGAGGTATATACTGCAGTGTTAATGAGCCAAATGATATAATGTTTGAGTGTTGCTTTAAAATACTTAAGCAGAAATAAATGAAGCAAAATAAAATAGACAAAATGAGAAAGCTAAAATATTGCTAACAGGTAAATAGGTGAAAACAGCATTTATTACACTGTTTTTTCTACATTTGCGTCTGTGTTGGAAAATTTCCGTAATATAAAGTCAAAGATGTATGTGATCTTTAAAAAACAAAAATGTAGTGGTCAACAGCAGACATTTCTCTGCCATTCCTGTGCTCTCCTTGCTGTGTTCTCTGCTTTTTCTGGTTATGCACCTCTGTTCTAGGCACACCATGTGATCATCTAGGAATGGCTGGGTGGGTCAGTAATATTGAAAATATGTTTCAAAGTCATTACCAAGAGAGCTGGGATTCTTAACATTCATTCCAGGAAGCCCATGGCTTCTGGGTAAGGTATGACTTGCAGAAGGGACCTTCCATTTCTGGCTAAGGATTGATTCTTTACAACAGATCAATAGGTCACACCTTGTCTTAAGTGAACAGTAGTCATTGGTTTAAGTAAACAGTTGTCATCAATACTGGAACAAGGAAAATTCTGCCAAATACATTGTGGGGTTTTCTTGTTTGTATGTTTTGTTTTGTTGTTAAGGGTTCATTTGGTCTGAACTCTGCGATTTTTGCTCTGGTTTAAATTCTCTTTACCTAAGGAAGAAGTCTATTTAGAAAAGTCTGTGTCTGTGACTTTGCTTGGGTTTAAATTGTTCCCAACAGTGCCTTATGTGTGTGGCTGTGAATTCGGTGTGGAATGTCCTTGTTCTTGCAAGAGTCATGGGAACCATCTTCCTGAACACGGTCTTTTGGAAGAATGAGTCAAACAAGATTCACAACCCTCCCAGGCATAATCCCACCCTTGGCTTCAAACTGAGCTCACTTATTATCAAAATGATAATCCTATCAAATCAAAATCTACAAGACAAATTTTAGTTGTTTTCATATTACAAAAAGGAATAATTTATAAGTTTTATTAATCAACATCTTTTCTTCCACTAGAGACTTAGAAAGAAAGTCAATTATTCTCCTTTCCACCAATTTTCCCAGGCAGATAGAAATTGCGAACTCCTTAGGGCAGAGCTTAGTGCTGTAATCTGCACGTATGGGGTGCTCACGGAGTGGTCCTTACTGACCACCAGGGAGATGGACTCTCTAGGTCATCTGGAAGATAATGTTTTACTATAAGAGACAGAGTTGACTTTTTTAAATAGATCACAATTAGGATTACATATATGAAATGAGTATCTGATATACTAAACATTTGATAAAATTATTCATTGGAATCAGTGAGAAAAAGCTACTAAAAATTTTTTTTTGACTCTGTACTAATTGCAACCATCCAGACCCCAAAATATATTGATTTTTGAATAAGCAGGATCTTACTCCAAATGTCCAAGAGGTCTTTTATTTGTGAATCAGTCTGAATTTCAATACACACTTTGCCATCTTTTATTCTCCAATGTGATTCAGCATTATCTGTATTATTACAGATAATTTGAACTTTAGATGCTAAAATAATAAAATAGGCTTTCTTGCACTGAAGACACAATGCCCCTTTCACTTTCTTAACATGGCAATAAAACTACTACCAAATCTTAGGTGTATGCAACTTGCATTCTGTGGCCAATCCAACTCCTATATAAAATTCTGAAACTGAAAGGAAAGTAAAAAGCAAATGGAGATCTGATTTAGTTTGACATTAGCAGCCACTGAAGTTTATATAATGATGATAATTTTTTGGAGGATAATACATAGAAGAACCATGTTGAATACATTGAATGAAATTAATTCACTAAATATTTATTAAGTATTTACTATGTGCCAAGTGCTATTCTAGGTACTGAGGATACAATATAAACAAAGAAGTCTCTGTTTTCAGGCAATTTATATTTTACTTGGAGAGACAGGCAATAAACATACATTATATGTATATATAATGTATCAGGTGATAATAAGAACCATGAAGAAAATAAGGCATTATAGTTAGTTGATCATGGTCAGGAAGGCCTCTAAGAGGACACACTGGAAAACAATTAGACCCTACTGAGTGCAGGCATAGATAAGGGGAGATTGTCAAAGCCACAAGCTCCTTATTGTCAAAGCCACTAAGGCCTTATTGATCAGCCTTGCTGCCAGCAGAACAGTTAGTACAAGTTGTTTCTGGTTGTTGAGTGCCTGGGAGAAGTGGGAGAGAAAGGTGAGGCAGAACCCACAGTTCTATGCTTCTCTACCCTGGTGAACATCTGATTCTAAGTGAGCTATGGAGACCGCCAAATCCCAGAGAAGCCTACTTGAGAAAACAAGGGAGGCTATAGCAAAGTGTCCCCAGGCACTTTGCTTATTCTTTCTATTGCTTATTAGCCATTTTAGGAATTTTGAGCCAAGTTCTAGTCAATTATTTTTGCTCATCTTTGAACTTGAAGCAGTCTTTATGTTCTGACCTAGGTCAGGCTAAGTAAAAGTATAATTAGACATTGCCAGTGTTGGGGGCGGAGGGGGACTTGCTTTAAAATAGCTGATGAGGCAAGGCCTATCTAATGAAGTGATACTGGGTAGACATGAATAAAGCAAGCAGTGAGCCTTGGCATATATGTGAGGTCTGGAAAGAACTGGAATTCTGGGCCCAGAAACAGCAAGTGCAGAGGCACTGAGGACAGCTCTTGGTACCTCCAAGGGAAAGTGAGGCAGCCAGTGACTACAGAGGAGGCGGTATGAGGGTGAGTAGTACAAGATGATATAAGGAGACATTCTGGGAGGCCAGATTACTTATGGCTTTGTAAACCTGTATAAAAACTTTGGCTTTTATTCTGAAAGAAAATGCTGGGAATTGGAGGAGCAGACTGGTATGACAGATTTAGAAAGGATCACTCTAGATGATCTGTTTAGAATAGTCTCTAGGGGTAAAAGATGGAAGTCCAATTAGGAAACTATTGCACTAATCCAAGCAAGAGATAGTAGCGGCTTTGACTAGTATATTAGTAGCAGAGTGAGAAGAGCTCAATTCCCGATAATCTGTATTTTGAAGGTAGACTGTACCAGATTTCCAGATGGATTAGATGTGAGGTTTATGAAAAAGAGAAAAATCAAGAATGACTACATTTTTAGCCTGAGCAACTGCTGAAAAAAGAGTTGAGATGAAGAAAGCATGGGAGGGCAAAGTTTGAGGAAGGAAATCAGGGTTAGCTTAGAATTTCATAAGTCTGGTATGCCTACTGGACAAGGAAAATAGGGATTTAAAAAGATAGGAACCTATTACTTATAGGGAATTTAAATGAGAAGGTGTCCAAATTGCAGAAGTTTATTTGAAGGGGTAAGTTATGTATTTGGCTTGACCTTCAATTCTAAAACAATGGGAAACTAAAATTGGTTAAATTGTTCTTAGTGTTTAAGTCATGACTGTAAATCTAATAATATTAAGACTACTTGACCAGGTTCCAACAGTAAATATCACAGAGAAAAGTCCCCTTGTGCTGCTTCTGGCAGGGAAAGGGAAAAAGGAACCATTTGAAAATTTGCCAGAGCACTCTGCTCTTCTTAACAAAGCCTCCCTCCACTCAGGGGGAACTAGTTAACCAGAGTCTAACCTGCACATCATGTCTGGTTGGCTATGAAGAAGAAATTCCAAAGTATACTAAAAGGCAAACAACACAATTTAAAGAGAGAGAGCAAGCTTCAGAACGAGATATGGCAAGGATATTGGAATTATCAGATTGGGAACATGTTTAAAGTATGAACAATATGTGAATAGACAGCATGTAAGAAAAGATGGGCAATGTAAACAGTGAGATGTAAATCCTAAGAAAGAAATAAGAAGAAATACCAGTGATAAAACACATTATAACTAGTGAAGATACCTTTGTGGGTTTATTAGAAGACTGGACATGGTTGAGGAAAAATTCCTCTGAGCTAGAGGACGTATCATAGGATTCTCAAAAACTGAAAAATAAAGACTGGAAAAAAAGACAGAAAAGATTATCTAAAGACCTTGGAACACTTACAAAATGTGTAACATACTCATAATGGAAATGAGTACCAGAAGGGAAAGAAAGGAACAGAAGAAATACTTGAAACCATGATGTCTGAGAATTTCCCCAAATTAACTCAGACATCAAACCACAGATCCAGGAATCTCAGGACATCAAGCATGATAAATTAAAAAAGCAAGAGCCAAGAAACTGAATGTTGGCATATCATTTTCAAATTTCAGAAAATCAAAGATAAAAAAGCCAGAAGAAAAACACACCTCACACAGAGGAACAAAAATAAGAATTACGTCATCTTCTCAGAGAACATGCAAATAAGACAGTGGAGTGAAATTTAAAGTGTTGAAAGAAAAAAAACCCTCACCAAACTAGACTCTGTACCCTGCAAAATTATCCTTCAAAAGTGAAGGAGAAAAATCCTCAGACAAAATTTGAGGGGATCTAATGTCAGAAGACCTGCTGGCAAGAAATGTTAAAAGATGTTCTTGAGAGAAAAGGAAAATACAGATCATATATTTTAATCAAAATAAAAGAATAGCATCAAAGAAGGAATAAATTTCTTATTCTGAATTGATCTAATAGTTGTTCAAAATAATAGCTACAATGTACTCAATTGTGTATGCTTATGTATAACATCTTATATACATCTGTATATGCTTATGTATGTTTATAAATATATATATAAGTAAAATGAATTAGCAATGACACAAGGACATGAGGGAAAAATTACGATTATTTTGTTATTTTAAGATACTGACACTATCCATGATATGTTATTGATGGGGATGGCCTTTGTCTTCTCACATGTCTGAACGCAGAATGGGAAAGCACCTTCCCCCACGTCTGAATTCAGCATGGGGAAGTGCCAGCTTGAGAACAACTGGTGCAGTCCTTGTACGTTATCTGCCCACTGAAGCATATCTTGTCCTCGAAAACGAGCCAAGAAGCCTCACTCTGAAAACAGGGAGACCTTGAGGATGTGTGAATACACCGCCCCTGCTTACTGGGCAGACTTTTAAGAAAATCAACAAGGTGCTCTGGCCTGTCCCCCCTGAGAAGGGAAAGATGAGTATAGCACTTGGCTGAGGTCTGAGAAAGGCAGGATAAAAATAAAGGTGCTGTGCTACATCAGGGCTGCAGCCATTGTCTGTCTGTCTGTGTTGTCTGTGTTTTTTGTTCTCTCATTTCACCCGAGAAACCGAGTGGCATACAACAGTTATAGTATTATTTGAAAGTGGACTTGAATTCGGTGTAAATTTTTTTGCAGATGGCCAGCCATTTAAAAGAAAAGTATTAACTGATATGCTAAAAGAGGACAGAAAATGGAATCTTATAAAATGCTCAAAGTAGAACCACAAAAGGCAGAGAAACAGTGAAAGACAAAAATGTGAACAAAGAACAATGGCAACAAAAAATACTACTAAAAATAGGTATTCCTGCAACTATATAATCATTTTGAATGTCAATGGTATAAGTGCACCAATTAACAGACAAAGATTGTCAGAGTGGATCAAAAACCACAACCTAACTACACAATACCTACAAGACACTTTAAATATAAAGACAAATATAGATTAAAAGTAAATAGATGGAGGGGAGTAAAGGATTAAAGATGGTGGCATAAGAGATGAGACACAGGCCTCCTCCTAAAACCAGATATAATATGAAAATATAATTAAAACAACTAATCATTAAAGAGCAACAGGAAAAAAGGCTGGGCCAGATTGCATCCACCTGGAGAAAGGAACAGACTTCAGGGAACAGGGTAATGTATAAAAGCCATGATCCAGCAGGACCCAAGCCCTTCCCCCACCCAGCTCACCAGCTGGGAGGGAGAAACAGAGCAGGGAGGGAGTGGAGGCCTGGGACTGCTGAACACCTAGCCCTGGAGATCTGATCTGGGAGCACAAACCTACATTGCATGGTGCTCAGGTGATTAGTGGGAATGGAAAGCTAAGACAGGCGGAATACCTGAAGAGATAGAGATTCCAGCCACTTGTGGAAAACAGAGATCCATAACCAGCTGCTCTGGGACAAAAGAAAGGCGGGCAGTATGAGAGACTTCTTAATAGTGAGAGGGCTGCCGCAGGCGCAAGGATTGCACAGAGCTTACTACTCGGGAGAAAAGACAGACAAAATTGTCTGGGCGCACTCTACCCAGCACGTTTGAAACATTCAGGAGCTCAGGCAATCCATCCCCCTGGCTAGATATGCAGCTCCAAGGCCCCCCACTGTGTTACGCAGTCTACTGTGCCTTCCTCCCGGCCACCCCACCCCTGGCTCACAAACCTGCAGCCACTGCCCTGGCATCAAGCCAGCCAGACGGAAGCCCCACCTACAGCAACTACAATTGCAAAGCATAGGGGCTTACACCTGTGTGTTCTGCCAAATGATTCTGGCAGTGGAGACGGGCATAGCAGCCAAAAAGAAAAAGCTCTTTCCTCCCTCCAGGGAAAAACGCCACTCCACTGTGACCCCTCACATCACTCCAGGGGCTAAGCAGGTCCAGAGAGTACAGCTTCTTGGCACTAGAGGGCACCACATACAAATATGAAATGGCAAAAGAACCTGGGTCAAAGCAAAATCCTACAAACACCAGAAAAAGAGCCAAAGGAAACTGATCTAATCAATCTTCCTGAAAGAGATTTCAAACTAAAAATCATAAACATGCTCATGGAGGTACACAAAAATATTCAAGAACTCAGGAACAAACTCTGGTTGGAGAACCTACCATTAAGGAATACAACGGAGGGTTTTTAAAGCATATTAGATACGGTGGAGAAGATGATAAATGAAATAGGAATTAGAGAAGAGGAAATACAAAGAAGGTGAGACAAAGAGAGAAAAAAGGATCTCTAAGAATGAAAGAATATTGAGAGAATTGTGTGACCAATCCAAACAGAACAATATTTGTTATTATAGAGGGATGAGAAGAAGAGAGAGAAAAAGGAATAGAAAGTGTCTTTGAGGAGGTAATTGCTGAAAACTTCCCCAATCTGGGGAAGGAGATAGTCTCTCAGACCATGGAGGTGCACAGATCTCCCAACATAAGGGACCCAAGGAAAACAACACAAAGACATAATCATTAAAATGGCAAATATCAAGGATAAAGACAGATATTAAAACCAGCCAGAGAGAGAAATAAGATCACATACAACAGAAAGCCCATCAGGCTATCATCAGAATTCTCAGCAGAAACCTTACAAGCCAGAAGGGAGTGGCAAGATATATTTAATGCAGTGAAGCAGAAGGTCCTCAAACCAAGATTATTTTATCCAGCAAGATTATCATTTAAATTTGAAGGAGGGATTAAACAATTTCCAGATAAGCAAAAGCTGAGAGAATTTACCTCCCACAAACCATTTCTACAGTGTATTTTGGAGGGACTGCTATAGACGGAAGGGTTCCTAAGGTTTAATAGCTGTCACTCACCACAGGTAATAAAACCACAGTAAAGGAAGTACAACAGCTAATTACTTAGCAAATGCAAAATAAAATTAACTGTCCCCAAAGTCAATCAAGGGACAGACAAAGAGTACAGAATATGATACCTAATATATAAAGAATGAAGGAGGAAGAAAAAGGAGGAAAAAGAAAAAGGAAACTTTAGATTGTATTTGTAATAGCATATTAAGTGAGTTAAGTTAGACTCTTAAATAGTAAGGAAGTTAACCTTGAACCTTTGGTAACCACGAATTCAAAGCCTGCAATGGCAATAAGTACATACCTATCGATAATCACGATAAATATAAATGGACTGAATGCACCAATTCAGAATGCAAAAAACAAGACCCATCTATATGCTGCTACAAGAGACTCACTTCAAACCCAAAGACATACACAGACTGAAAGTGAAGGGATGGAAAAAGATATTTCATGCAACAAATAGGGAGAAAAAAGCAGGAGTTGCAGTACTTGTATAAGACAAAATAGACTTCAAAACAAAGAAAGCCACAAGAGACAAAGAAAGACATTACATAATGATAAAGGGGTCAACCCAACGAGAAGATATAACCATTATAAATATCTATGCACCCAACACAGGATCACCTACATATGTGAAACAAATACTAACAGATTAAAATGGGAAACAGAATGCAATGCATTCATTCTAGGAGACTTCAACACACCACTCACTCCAAAGGACAGATCAACCAGACAGAAAATAAGTAAGGAGACACAGGCACTGAAAAACACATTAGAACAGATGGACTTAACAGACATCTATGGAACTCTACAACCAAAAGCAACAGAATACACAATTCTTCTCAAGTGCACATGGAACATTTTCCAGAATAGATCATATACTAGGCCACAAAAAGACCCTCAGTAAATTGAAAAAGATTGAAATTCTACTAACCAGTTTCTCAGAGCACAAAGGTATGAAACTAGAAATAAATTACACAAAGAAAACAAAAATCCCACAAACACATGGAGGCTTAGCAACATGCTACTAAATAACCAACCAAATAAAAATATAGACTAAGCAATATATGGAGACAAATGACAACAATAACTCAACAGCACAAAATCTGTGGGATGCAGCAAAGGCTGTGTGTGCTAAGACAAAAGTATATTGCAATACAGGCCTGCCTCAGTCTAAACTCACAATTAACAAAAGTAGAAAAAGAAGGACAAATGAGGCCCAAAGTCAGTAGAAGGAGGGACATAATATAGATTAGAGCACAAATAAATCAAATTGGGAAGAATAAGACAATAGAAAGAATCAATGAAAGAACTCCTTCTTCGAGAAAATAAACAAAATAGATAAACCCCTAGCCAGACTTTTCAAGAAAAAAAGAAGTCTGCACACATAACAGAATCAGAAATGAGAAAGAAAAAATCACTATGGACACCACAGAAATACAAAGAATTATGAGAGAATACTATGGAATATTATATGCTAACAAACTGGATAACCTAGAAGAAATGGAAGACTTTCTAGAAAAATACAACTTCCAAGGCTGACCCAGAAACAGAAAATCTGTATAGACCAATTACCAGAAAGGGAATTGAATTGGTAGTCAAAAACCTACCTAAGAACAAAACACCTGGAACAGATGGTTTCATTGCTGAATTTTACCAAACATTTAGTGAACACCTAATACCCATCCTCCTCAAAGTTTTCCAAAAAGTAGAAGAGGTGAGAATACGCCAAACTCATTCTATGAGGCCAGCATCACTCTAATACCAAAACCAGGCAAAGACACCACAAAAAGAGAAAATTACAGACAATATCCCTGATGAACATAGATGCAAAAATATTCAACAAAATATTAGCAAACCAAATTCAAAAATACATCAAAAAGATCATCCATCGTGATCAAGTAGGATTTATTCCAGGGATACAAGGATGGTACAACATTTAAAAATTCATCAACATCACTCACCAGATCAACAAAATGAAGGACAAAAACCACATGATCATCTCCATAGATGCTGAAAAAGCATTCGACAAAATTCAACATCCATTCATGATAAAAACTCTCAACAAAATGGGTATAGAGGGCAAGTACCACAACATAATAAAGGCCATATATGACAAACCCATAGCCAACATCTTATTTAACAGCGAGAGGCTGAAAGCCTTCCCTTTAAGATTGAAAACAAGGACGCCCACTCTCCCCACTTTTATTCAACATACATAGTTCTGTACATCCTCACCATGGCAATCAGACAACACAAAGAAATAAAAGGCATCCAGATTGGTAAAGAAGTTAAACTGTCACTGTTTGCAGATGACATGATATTGTACATAAAAAAACATAAAGAATCCACTCCAAAACTGCTAGATCTAATATCTGAATTCAGCAAAGTTGTAGGACACAAAATTGATACACAGAAATCTGTTGCATTCTTATACACTAACGATGAACTAGCACACAGAAAAATCAGGACAACAATTCCATTCACAACTGCATCAAAAAGAACAAAATACCTAGGAATAAACCTAACCAAGTGAAAGACCTATATTCTGAAAACTAAAGACATCCAAGAGAGAAATGGAAGAAGATACCAGTAAATGGAAACACATCCCATGCTCATGGATAGGAAGAATTAATATTGTAGGCCATTCTGCCTATAGCAATTTATAGATTCAATGCAATCCCTATCAAAATACCAACAGCATTCTTCAACAAAATAGTGCAAATTGTTCTAACATTCATATGGAACCACAAAAGACCCCACATAGGCAAAGCAATCCTGAGAAGGAAGAATAAAGCTATGGGGCTTATGCTCCCCAACTTCAAGCTCTACTGCAAAGCCAGAGTAATCAAGTAAATTTGGTACTGGCACAAGAACAGAACAATAGACCAATGGAACAGACTAGAGAGCCCAGATATAGACCCAAGCATATGTGGTCAAATAAAATACGATAAAGGAGCTATGGACATACAATGGGGAAATGACAGCCTCTTCAACAACTGGTTTTGACAAAACTGGACAGCTAGATGCAAGTGAATGAAACTGGATTATTGTTTAACCCCATACAAAAAAGTAAACTTGAAATGGATAAAAGAACTGAATGTAAGTCATGAAACCATAAAACTCTTAAAAGATAACATTCGCAACTTCTTCCTGATTGCATCTCCTCAAGCAAGGGAACCAAAAGCAAAAATGAACACATGGGACTACATCAAACTAAAGAGCTTCTGTATGGCAACAGACACCATCAACAGAACAAAAAAGGCATCATACAGTATGGGAGAGTAAATTTTTAAATGACACATCTGACAAGGGGTTAACATCCTATATATATATAACGAACTCACATGCCTCAATTCACAAAAACCAAATAACCTGATTTAAAAAGTGGGCAGATGATCTGAACAGACACTTCTCCAAAGAAGAAATTCAGATGGCCAACGGGCACATGAAAAGATGCTCCACATTGCTAATTATCAGAGAAATAGAAATGCAAATTAAAACCCCAGAGATACCACCTCACATCAGTTAGGATGACCACTATCCAAAAGACAGACAACAAATGTTGGTGAAGATGTGGAGAAAGGGGAACCCTCCTACACTGCTGGTGGGAATGTAAGTTAGTTCAACCATTGTGGAACACAGTATGGAGGTTTATCAAAACACTCAAAATAGAAATATCATTTGACCCAGGAATTCCATGCCTGGGAATTTACTCTAAGTATGCAGCAGCCCAGTTTGGAAAAGACATACACACCCCTATATTTATCGCAGCACTATTTACAATAGCCAAGAAGTGGAAGCAACCTAAGTGTCCATCAGTAGATGAATGGATAAAGAAGAGGTGATACATATACACAATGGAATACTATTCAGCCATAAGAAGAAAACAAATCCTACCATTTGCAACAACGTGGATGGAGCTAGCAGGTATTATGCTCAGTGAAATAAGCCAGGCAGAGAAAGACAAGTGATTTCACTTATATGTGGAGTATAAGAACAAAAAAACCTGAAGGAACAAAACAGCAGACTCACAGAACCCATGAATGGACTAACAGTTACCAAAGGGAAAGGGACTGGGGAGGATGGGTAGGAAGGGCGGTATAAGGGGAGAAAAGGGGCATTACGATTAGCACACATAATGTAGGTGGGGTGGGGCACAGGGAAGGTAGTACAACACAGACAAATAGTGATTCTATAGCATCTTATGCTAATGGACAGTCACTGTAATGTGGTATGTGGTGGGGACTTGAGAATGGGGGGAGGTAACCATAATGTTGCTCATGGAATTGTACATTAATGAAACCAAAATCAAAGAAAAAAAGATTAAAAAAAAATTGGCAGAGCATATGAAGAGACAATTCTCCAAAGAAATTCAGATGGCCAAAAGGCACATGAAAAGATGCTTCACATCACTAATATCAGGGAAATGCAAATGAAAACCACAATGAGATATCACCTCACACCAGTTAGGAGGGCCAGCATCAAAAAGACTAAGAACAACAAATGCTGGTGAGGATGCGGAGAAAGGGGAACCCTCCTTTACTGGTGGTGGGAATATAAGCTAGTTTAACCATTGTGGAAAGCAATATGGAGGTTCCTCAGAAAACTAAAAATAGAAATATCATTTGACCCGGGAATTCCACTCCTAGGAATTTACCCAAGGAATACAACTTCTCAGATTCAAAAAGATATATGCACCCCTATGTTTATTGCAACACTATTTACAATAGCCAAGATATAGGAGCAACCTAAGTGTCTGTCCATCAGTAGATGAATGGATAAAGAAGACCTGTACATATACACAATGGAATACTATTCAGCCATAAGAAAGAAACAAGCCCTATCACTTGCTGGAGGATATCATGCTTAGTGAAATAAGCCAGGCAGAGAAAGACAAGTGCCAAATAATTTCCCTCATTTGTGGAGTGAAACAATGAAGCAAAACTGAAGGAACAAAACAGCAGCAGACTAAGACTCCAAGAAGGGACTAGAAGTTACAAAAGGGGAGGGGTGTTGGGAGGGCTGGTGGGGAGGGAGAAGGGGATTGAGGGGTATTATGTTTAGTACACATGGTGTGGGGGGGTTACGGGGAAGACAGTGTAGCACAGAGAAGGCAAATAGTGAATCTGTGACATTTTACTACACTGATGGACAGTGACTGCAGTGGGGTATTGGAGGGACTACATAGTATGGGTGAATATAGTAACCACATTGTTTTTTCATCTAAAACCTTCATAAGTGTGTATATCAGTAATCTTTATAAAAAATTTATTGAACAGTCACGTTACAATTGTACAAAGGGTTTTATGTACATTAACACTGAAAGGTTATGATAAATCCTTGAGTTTAGTACTACAGTCATCCCTATTTTAGTGTTTGAGACTAGATTTGATTCCACTTAGCCCGAATTTATTAATGGAGTTTACATATGTATTCAAGTTCACAGGTGTGTATATATATATATATATATACAAGTTCTCAGATTCAAAAAGATATATGCACCCCTATGTTTATTGCAACACTATTTACAATAGTCAAGTTCTGGAAGTAACCTAAGTGTTTATATATATATATATATAAAATGGATGTATTTGCACATAATGTATACATACATGCACACACACACACACATTGAAACTCAGTTGTATTACATGCTGACTGTTCAAATATTGCAGATTGGAAATGAAGCATATACCTAGACCCCTATGATTGTTCCAGATATGAATATTGGATCCTCTGACTATTGCCAGAATGGTATTTTCTACCTCACTCTTCTCAGACTGAATCCTTTGCCCAAACTCCAGATCATTGACTTTGGCCTTAAAGTCAAGTCTAGTCATTATCAGTTAATTTCCAAATATGAACACTGATACTTCTACTTGACTTCAAAGCATTGAGAAAAAAAGATCTAGGGTTTTATGCCCCAGACCGTGCCTCTCTGCCTGAGACCACACAGGGCATGATGACCCTGGGGATGCCTATATAATGCACAGATTCTTTTTCTAGTTCTGTAAGTCCACATTCTTTAAAGTATTTGGTTCAGGCTGTCCTATGGAACTGTCTATCTATTGGAGAAGTTTATATAAATAGTTCCATCTGTTATTGGCCAAAAGACACATGAAAAGATGCTAAACATCATTAATCATCAGGCAAATGCAAACCAAAATCACAATGTGGTATCACCTTACACGAATCAAAATGGTTAATACCAGCAAGAAAAGAAA
The DNA here is from genome assembly GCF_040802235.1 of Manis javanica. Classification (NCBI taxonomy): domain Eukaryota; kingdom Metazoa; phylum Chordata; class Mammalia; order Pholidota; family Manidae; genus Manis; species Manis javanica. The sequence goes on along the minus strand of NC_133164.1, from coordinate 58,057,508 downwards.
TACAAGTGTTGACAAGGATATAGAGAAATGGGAACAGCTTGTACACTTCTAGTAAGATCGCAAGTCTGTGCAGCCAGTGTGGAAAGCAGTATGGTGGTTTCTCAAAAATCTAAACAGAGAAAAAAACATATGACCCAGTAATTTCACTTCTGGGAATTTACCCAAAGAAAACAAAATCACGAATCTGAAGAGATATTTGCACTCCCACGTTTATCACAGCCTTGTGTACAAAATATGGGAAAACCTAAATGTCCATTAAGAGATGAATAGATAAAAAAGAGGTGGTACATATACATAATGGAATATTACTCAGCGATAAAAATGAAAATTGCCATTTATGACAACACAGATGGAACTAGAGGCTGTTATGCTAAGTGAACAAACCAGATGGGAAAGACAAATACCATGTGATTTCACTTATATGTGGAATCTAAGAAATAAGACAAATGAACAAACAAAACTGAGAAAGTCATAAACTCATGGAACAGATGGTGGACCATGGGGTGGGAGGCAGATGAAATAGGTGAAGGAATAAAAAAGTTCATGGGAACTCTTGATATCTTGATCTGGGTAATGGTTGTATGATTGTATACACATGTCCAAATTCATCAAGCTGTACACTAAGATCTGTGCATTCTATTGTATGTACCTCAGTTAAAAAAGAAAGAAAAAAAAAGTAAATAGATGGAGACAAACATACCATGTGTGACAGCCATCAAAATATAACAGGAGTAGCAGTATTAATTCAAACATAGCCAACTTAAAAGTAAGGAAATTTATCATGGGTAAAGAAGAGCATTACTTAATGATAAAATGAGCCAATTCTCTAACAATTCTTAATGTGTATGTACGTAACAACAGAACTACATAAGGCAAAAAACAGAGCTGCAAGGAGAAATACATGATTCCACTATCATAGCTGGCAACTTCAACACCCTCTCAAAAATGGACAGATCTATCAGGCAGAAATCAGTGAAGACATAGCTAAACTCACCACCACCACCAATCAACTGGATGCAGTGGACAGCTAGATTACTTCATTCAACAACTGCAGGGTACACATTTTTCTCAGCTCATATGGAACACTCACCATGATAGATCACATTATGGGCCGTAAAACACACCCTAACACATTTAAAGAACAGAAATGAATTATCTACTGCCCAATCACAATGAAATTAAAGTCAGTGAAAGAATGATAACTAGAAGATCCCAAAATATGTAGAGATTAAACACACCTTTAAATAATATGTGGGTCAAAGAAAGAATCTAAGAAGAAATTAAGAAATAGCTTGAACTTTGAATGAAATACAGCTTGTCAAAATTTGTGTAATGCAGTGAAAGGAGTGCTCAGAGGAAAATTTATGCCCTGAAAACATATTAGAAAAGAAGATCTAAAAGCAAGATTCTCCACTTTAGGAAACTAAAAAACAGCAAATTAAATCCAAAGTAAAAAGAAAAGAAACAGTAAGAGAACAGAGATCAGTGAAATTTAAAACAAGAAATCAACAGAGAAAATGCAACAAAACCAAAAGCTGGTTCTTTGAAAAGATTGTATCAGTAAATACCTAGCCTAAGAAAAAAAGAGGAAACAAATTATTAATACCAGAAATGAAAGAGAAGACTCCCAAAATTAAAAGGATAATAAAGGAACATTATTAACAAGTCTGTGCCTACAAATCTGATAACCTAGATGAAACGGCCCAATTCTTTGAAACAAACGCAAGACAAGGCCTCTATCTATTAAATGGAATGACCTTCTGAAAACACAAATCACCAGAGCCAGATGGATTCAACAGTGAATTCTACCAAACATTTAAGGAAGAAACAGTAATTCTCTACATCTGCTCCAGAAGACAGAAGCAGAGTATGCCCTAACTCATTCTCTGAGGCCAGCATTATCTAATACCAAAACCAGAGATGTGACAGGAAAACTGCAGACCACTATCTCCCATGATCACAGATGTAAAAATCCCCCCCCACCAAATTACTAACAAATCAAACCAAAAAATGTATAAGAAAAATATATATCCCAATCAGGTGGGATTTATCCCAGGTGTTCAAGGCTGGCTCAACATTTGACAATAAAATTTAATTCATCACATCAACAGACCAAAAGAGAGAAATCCCAGTCATATCAATAGATGGAGTAGGAGCATTTGACAAAATCCAACACCCAGTGACAATAAAAACTCTTGGTAAACTAGGAATAGAAGGGAACTTTCTCAAGTTGATAAAGATTACTTACCAAAAGCCTACAGCTAACATCATACTTAGTGGTGAGAAATACAAAGCTTTCTTACTAGTATTAGGTACAAGGGAAAGAGGAATGTTGCCTTTCAGCACCATCCTGTTAGTCCTTGCTAATATAGTAAGGCAAGAAAAGGAAATAAAAGGTATACATTGTGAAGAAGACAAAGTGATATTAAAAAATTGTATTATAAGCATGAGAAGGAAAAATATAATGGTGTCAGAATTAACAGTTTAAAAGAGCCAAATCAGGGCCAGAGGAATTTTGTTTTACATTCCCTTTAATACTATTTGATTTCTATGTGCATCTATTGCTTGGATAATTTCTTGAATAGCAAATACAAAAGGAAAAATAATTGCAAGTACATATGGAAATAATCATGGGTAAGTATATAAAAGCTTATTAAAAGGGACACATCCTAGCATTTTTAATGGCAAAAATGTACAATTTTCAACGACGTAAGTATGCATGATATGTTAAGTGGAGGAAAAGATTATAAAACAGTGAAGACACAGACGTCAAGTATATACACCAAGATGATAACAAGAAAAAAAAAAGAATATACAACTTCTATTTTCCTTTTGCTTTTATATATTTTCCAAACGTACCAAGAGTGTGTTGCTATTGTAGTAAAATAACACAAGTTTTAAGCAGACATATCAAATCTTATAATGATTATTTCTGGATGATGGAATTATGGATGCTAGTAATTTGTATTCATTCATTCACTCATTCTTTCATTCACCTGAATTGTCCACTTGTGGCAGAGACAATGCTTATGTTCAGCAAATTGTTCCGGTTCTCTTCCTGGACATACACAATGACTACATTTCCCTATCTTCCTTACCACTGGCCTGGGGTCAAATGACTGAGCTCTATCCAAGGAAATGGGGAGAAGTGGTGTGTGCCTGTTAGGCCTGGGCATAAAACCCCAGCAGGATACACCTCTAGCTCCTCTCCTTGCATGGCAAGTCTGAGGATGTCCCTGGGAGACATCTGCCTTCCTGCCACACTGAAACGTGATGAAAGCAGACAAAGTCCTATCGTCTGAACTCAGTAAGACGTTGGGATTGTTACAGCAGTTCATCTATCCTAATACAGCATTACTATTACCAGTGGGAAGACAGAAATTTAAATGCTTTCAAAAATACAAACTACACTCAACAGCAGCCATTGTCTACTGAACAAAGTCCTCAAGATGGCACAGGATTCCTCCATGACCTGGTCCCATGCTCTTCACTTTCCAAAAATCTTACTGTCTCTCCTAAATGTTCCCAAAGCTTCTGGACCTGTTCTTCCACATTACAGTACTGACCACAACTGTAATGTAATCAGTTGGTTATTCATCAGTCCCTTCCACCAGATTGTGAGTCTCCACTAAGGCAACAGTTCCTTCTGCACAGACCTATCTTCAATGCTTAATGCTATGTGCTGGGCATGTAAGGGATGCTCAGTAAGTTTTTGCTGAATGAATCAATAATGTGCTCCTAAACGTTCATAGCCTCTTAAAAAAACATGAAATTTTACATGGAAGGCAGGAAGAAGCAGTTCTCATTTTATTGGAATACATTCTCTTCTAAAATGAATTCTCAATCTCTAAATATCTGACTAGCTAGCTTAAAGCTCTTACACATATTACTGAAATAAACCAAGGGCCAGGAATCAAGTAATATCCTTTTAGACTAGAATTGATTCCTAGACCAAATTCTTTATGGGTTTGTGAAGCCATAAAAATTCTGACTTCCTAAATTCAGAATTGAAATTTTTTTGTCTTACATATTTACAGCAAAATTACTCGTAGATATTTTAATGGTGTTAGATTCTGAATTATTTTAGATAGGAAGCAATCTTACAAAGACAAGATTTACCACTGTAACTTAAAAGCTCCATTTGTGAGAGAGACATTCCCAGGAAAGCACTGTATTTTAGGCTCCTTAGAAACTTCAGGTTTAATAATAGCCCTTTCATTAAATACAAAAGCATTATTTTTTAAATGTATTGAACAGCATCTTTCAAAGTTGAAGTCTTAGATGTTACGTTAACAGTGTCCATGAGAATACAGTTTAGTTGTTTAAGAAGTTTGTTTTTATTTATTTTTTTAATCTATGACTTTACCCAATGTATTTGGACATCTATAATTAATAGATTATTAAGAAAAAGTTTGTTTTATGGATTATTTTAAGATAGGATGAACCAATTTACTCTTTGGTTTTATTATATGGGAAAAACAACACACAGTCCTTCAGTCAAACAACTTTGTGATATTTATATTCCATTGTACAGGTATGGGTTATACAAATTAGTAACACAAGTTATTTCTTAAATTCCAAACATTCTCTAAAGTATTATTACAGTAGATGCCTAGGATAATTAAAACACTGAGGTGAAAAATCATACTCTAAATAGTTAAATATAACACTGAAAATAATGCACATTTTAATTACAGGAAAATTAAAATGTGTGCACAAATGCTCTAACAAACTAAACAGCAGGGCAACTAACAACTACAAATAAGTCATATACGTATAAATGCTTATTGTTTAGATAACCCCCCTTTTGAAATGCATAATTAAAACATAAAAATCTGGATAAATGATTTAAAGAAATTTAAATTCTTTGTAACACCTAAGCTTTATGGCGAAGTGTACTATTATCTATGACTTCCTACAACTACTAATTCAAGATAAAAGACACCACACTTGGAAAGAACAAAAGATTTTTAAAAGATAATAGTTTTAATTGAATTAATGAGATGAAAAGGTAGTGAAGCCCTGTTTGCTACTTACATGAAAGAAGATTTTAAAAAATAATCACTGCACAAAATACAAAGGGTGGGGGTTATGCTGTATTAAATTTTTTTCCATAATGTTTTTCTTGATTGTTCAAGAACAAATTAAAGTCTCCACAGCAAATTTGTTTTCAAAATGCCGAATTGTAACACAATTGCTGGCTTCACGTTTCTGAATACCTGTTTGGGAAGGAAAACTTTTTAAATTTCCGGTTCTTTAGTAAAATTCATATTAATCTTCATAGTTATTAGACATATAGAAGTATTTTACCCTATGTTCCACAAACTTCTATAGTTTTTTTTAACACCACAAAAAATTATTATCTTCTCTTATCTGAAGCATACATTAACAGATCTTATTTGTAACAACAATAATGCCATACATATAAACTTATGACCTTGAAGATATTGGAAATGTCCTTTATCTTGAATGGTGGTTTTGCAAAATTGTTGCAAAACTCAGAACTACACACTAAAAAGGGTGAGCATCATTACATAATATAAGTCTCACTTAAAAAAAATTATGAACCATAAAGATAGTTTAAAAATTTCTTAAATTAAGCAGTATGTTTCAGGTGCCTCATCGGCCTGAGATAAGAGAAAAGTATTATTATTAAAAAAGTGCTAACAAAAAGCCAGGAGAGCACTGGATGTGCCACAGTTCCAAAGAAATCATGCTCTATATAGTGCCTTTGAATGGTGCTTCTTACTCTGTACAGCTCTGTCATATGTACTTTCATTTTATTTTTACAATGATATTAAAAGGAAATGAAGAGAAACTGTTGCCAGTATTTTTCAGGTGAGAAAACAAAGCTTAAGTTATTTGGCAAAAACCATATTAGTTGTATCAGTCATCTTAATTCTTCAACCAAATTTCTAACCTGTCAGTGATTATCTCCAACATGACCCAAAAGGCAAGCTCTCTGCTTAGACTGCAACCCCTGAGCTTCTCTAGCGACACTCTGGATAAGAACCCTTGCACACTATGGCTGAACCAAAGCAGTAGGATGGAAAGTTGGCTAGGGTGACTACATGGGAAGTGAGGTAACAGCATCTCAAGGCCATGACATTTCACAGTCACCTATTCTATCTGAAAAGAGATAAAGAATGAAGATGATTCCTCAGAAATCTAGCAATACTATAGTGATTTTCACACTCAAGGCAAGCATTTGTAACAGATAACTATCCTACATCTAAAACTAGTTTAACACAATGAAGTGAAACAACAAAGTTTTCTGCCAACACTCTAACATTAAAAAGCATTACCTTTAATGGTTTCTCTGCGTTGCAATTTGTAAGTTTCCTTGTCATGACACAGTCGATAAATAAAGAAACCCAGGTTATCAATGTTTTCAATGCGATCGGTAATAACCATGTGTTCATGAATCAAATATGACTGAGGCAAATAGGTTCCAGCCTATATTTGGAAAAGAATATACTACATGAATATGAATTTCTCAAGATATTCACTAAAGAGATGAAGAAAACAGACAAAATTCTGAGAGAGATTATAGTATGAACAGAGGCTGGCAAACTACTGTCTACCATCTGTTTGTGTAAATGTAGTTTTATTGGTAGAGTAATTCCCGTTTTGTTACATATTGTCCATAGCAACACAATTAAGTAATTACAACACAGATTTCTTAAAAGCATATTTATTTTCTGGCCCTTTGGGAAAAGTATAATTTAAGAAATTGTATTTTAATTTCAAAATATAAAATATAAAAAGAAAAAAAAAAGAAACCCAAAACCACAAGTCTTAGTTTCTCTTTGTAAAATTCTTAGCTACATTTTCAGTAAGATGGGCTCTTATAAAGCTAATTCTCAACAGGGGATTCCAAGATGATGTAACTCATCATTAATAATATTTCAAAATTTTATACCTTTATGTTAATAAGTAACTCCAGTAGGTTTCTAGGTGGCATAACAATGGAAGTGTTCAGAGGAATCACATAGCACTTATCCAGGTTAAGATCTAAATAGGCTGTGAGTTTCTAGGAAGAAAAAGATACATTTTCATTAGATTAATACAACTGACCCTTGAACAATACAGGGGTCAGGGATGCTGAACTCTGCACAGTGAAAAATCTGTGTATAACTTGACAATCCAAAAACTTAACCTACTAATAGTAGACCAGAAGTCTTACCAATAATGGAAGATTAACATGTATTCTGTATGTAATGTGTATTTACATACTGTATTCTTATAATAAAGTAAGCTAGAGAAAAGAAATTGTTTTCAAATTGTTGCAAATCTCAAAAAAATTTCCAATATTTATTTTTAAAAATCTGTGTATACGTGGGCTCATAGTTCAAACCTATGTTGTACAAGGATGAATTATATCAGTTACACAGGCAGCAACTGGATTTTTAATAATTTGTACCATTAAAATGTGTTCACTTTAGAATGTGTAAATTTCAAAGATCAAGAATTTGGTAGGATTAGGATGACAGATAGTAATAAAAGGAAAAATTATTTCTACTAGTAAATAAAATTCTTATGAGGAATTTGCTTCTGTAAGTAACGACAATAAACTATTAGAATTAACTGTAAATAACCTATTACCTGATTAATAAGAGATTTCATTCCCTCACTTATAAGTCCTAGTAACCTCCAAGGCATGCATCCATTGTTTATGTAAAAATTAACTTCTCTAGAAGTTATCCATCTAGAACTGTTCTAGTTACTACCATCCTTAGAGAACTAAAATAATAGTCAATATTAAATGATTTTGTGTTCTTGTGGTTCAGATGAGAAAGCCTTGCTGAGAAATACTGTCTCATAGGATGATTTTGAGGATTAAAGTGAGGTAAACCAAACACTGAACACTTAAGATTTCTAAGAGCTCAGTAAGTATTACCTGTTAGTACTTACTATGTTTTGGCTAAGGCTTATTACCTTGAGGTAAGTACTTTTTTCAAACTGGTTTATAAACATTCATCGGATGTATCTATCAGGCATGAAATGTCTAAAAAACTAACTTCAGTTTATGTCTCAATGTTCAAAATGGCAACCTTATACACAGATGTGAAGTCCACAGGCAATATGTGAACTTCTGAATTTCTAAATCCTGGTTTGAAAAACAAAACATTCTTGGAACAAAAATGATTGGGGGAATTTAAGTAACAACTTGATTATTAAATAATGCTATGGTATCACAGTTTTCACATATTCATAATGATGTGGTTATGCAGAATTCTTCATTCTTAAAAGAAAACAGCCTAAGGATCTAGGGGTCAAGTATCAAATGCAAGAAAAAGAGATGGTATAAAATAACAGTAAAATTTTCGAACCAGATAGAAGATTTGGAGTATATACTGTATTTTCACTTCAATTTTTCTGCACTGCATAATCATTTTCCAAAGGTAGGGAGAAATGTAGAGTGAGAAATTAAAAACAGATTAACAAAATGATGTAGAACTAAAATTACTATTTCTGGAAATGCTACATAGAAATGGAAACATGAAACTTATCTAAGAAAATAGAGGGTACATAAGAAATAAGAGCAATTTACCAACAAAGCAGGACCAGCCATAAGGTGGGCTATAAGATAGAGAAGGCAAGGGAAAGAAAGGTAAAAAGGGAGGCCAGGTTCACAAGGAGTCTGTTTGAGATAAAGGGCCCATCAAATGTTAACAGTTCATCTTGCAGAGCAGAAGAAACCCAAGTCCATTTTTTTAAAAATAAACTCTAAATAGAATTAGCAAATATTGAAATTAAACTACAAGACACATAAATTAAAGAACCTGCATTCTTTTTACAGTTCAAGACACCACTCACCTTGTTAAAATCATGAACAATGTTAGCAGGATCACTATCTCCAAACTCTGGGACAGGCACACTGATGAATTCAACCTCATCTTCCTCAAAGATCTTAATATTCTCCTCAATTGTCTGGTAGCGAGCAGCTGGGGCATCTGCAGAAGGCTCATTTAGGATGACATCATCTTTGATGTACTTTATTCCACAGTAGTACACGTCGTCTGGCTATAGAGAGTTTAAACACTATCTCAGCAATTCAGTGGGAGACAGGTTTTTAAATGTAATAAGCATTACTTAAGCTGCCAACTCTATCTAATAGCATTTTGCTTGCAAACTCTTACTTTTAGATGACAAGTCAGTTTAATTACAGAGTTAAAACATTCTTTAAGATCAGGTTTTGAAATATTGTTAAAAAAACGGCTTCAGGAGAAAAGCCACTGATTTTTTCTTCACTTTTAGTGGTTGACAAAAATAGAATATAAAAGTAATTATCTGTCTGGTAACAAGTAAATACAAAGACACAGGCATATGTTTCTACCTGTAGACATTACTTTTATAAAAGAAAATATTCAGAAACTACGTTTTTTCTGAAAGAATATAGTTTTACAATTTTTTGGTATGATTTGCTAATTAAATAATTTTTTTTATTAGCCAAAAGAGGGATAGTTTTTCTGAAATTTCCACATACAGGTAATTTTTCTTAAAAGTATATCACAATTAAGTAGAAAATATGGATTATAGCAAATCAGTATTAAGACTGTTTTTAAAAAAGTATGTATAAAGACTAGGAGTATATAAAAAAAAGCAACAAATATATCTCTGAACAGCAGAATTAACTGCAAATGATTTTTTTCTATATCAAATATATTTCTTATAAAAATTTGCATTAAAAAAGATGACTAGTCTTTCAGTACTATCAACATGCCATTATCTCAAAAATTATAGAAAATGAGCACAAAATTTATACATCCTCTGGCATATTTCATTTTAATAAAATCTGTCAACAGTTTCTCCAAATTTTAAAATGTTAAAAAAATTAACCTGCTGAATTGTTGCCAAGAGAAATATATCATAAAACAGAGACCATAAAGCATAATTATCATCAGAAGAAAAATCTGTATCTTACCCCTCTCATTTTACTATTAAATAAGTATTTACTATTACTTAATATTCAGGGATTCATGCTAAGTCACTTCAACATTACTGCTGAAGTCCCACAATTCTTAAGAGACACTAATGATGGGCAAGAGGCAGAGGGAAGCAGTATGGTGTACTCTGGGCCCCAGAGCCAAAGGCTATTTTGGGGGAGCCCATATTGACTATCAAGCTGTATACTGTCAACATGATAACATTTGCTACTGTTTGATGTATTCATCTTCTTGGCAATTGACAATACTATACTTTAGCTATTAATTATGGTAGGAAAATGAAGGCTAGTCAATTTTGAGAAATCATACAACAATCTGTACCCTTTCGTCAGCAACATTTCAAAACGTTATTCTGCTTGTAGTGACTAATAGGCTCAGTAAACTTATGTTCAGGAGATTCTTAAACACAACTTTCAGACAGGATGACAACTCTGGCTAAAGGCCACAGATAAAAGTACAGGCTTAGAACAAGTTTGGGCTAGTATTCTAATATAAGTGAAGGAAAGGTAAAACAAGTCCTTAGCATTTTTCCACCTACTTGAAGTGCAAAATATTTGTACAGGTATGCTCCTCCTAGAATGACACCTGCAAGCATGAATGCTAATCCAAAGCACATGCACCAACACCAGGCTCTTCTTTGGCCAACTGGTATCACTTCATCTGGGTCCTAAAATATGAAAAAGATTAATGGTCAATAATATCCTATCTCCAGGCAGAATTACAGGCAGGTCAGAATTCAAGGACTGTAAGGATTATCATTTTATAAAGATACAGAAACCAAAAGTGTCAGGTCTCTAATCAAAATCAACCCAGGAATGCCAGGATTCACCACAATGCCTGCCTTTTTGAACTGAGATATTAGTTCCTTGGGAAAGTTCTACCTTCAACTCTCAACATCTCATCAGCTACTCATATCTCTAGAGCAATAACATACTCCCCAATTAGTTTCCTGTGTACAACTTTTGATTATAATATCTTCTAACATTTAAAAAGTCAGAGACAGCTATGACACAACTTTTCCATGCACTATTACAGTGCTGAGCCTTACATATTACAACTTCAAGGTATATTAGATTACTTATAAAATGATGTTAGCCTATATTAATAGTTCATTTCATACATAAAGCCATTCCTAACTATACACAAGAAAGAGTAGCAGAAAAATAAGAGTGAAAACAGTAAAACAAATTCTTTCAACAATCAGATCTCAAAAAATAGGACAAACTTATCCAGAAATAATCCTATAACCCCATGTCCCACCCTAAAGAGCCCCAGTTTAACAAAGTTCTTCACTTTAAGATAGAGGTAGTAAAAAAATAAGGTAAGGTTTAATAAGAAAAATTTACTTACAAAATTATAGACATACAACTAGCATACAATTGTTAAGAGTTTTTATTATGATCCACCCCAGGAAATAATTTAGCATTAGAATATCATCTGGGGTCATATTCACAATCCAAAAATACTCCCTTGGCCCTTCTCAGTTCCTCTACTACATCACTTCAGAGTTACAGCCAATTTCTTATTTGTACTCAGATCCATGTGCAAAGAGCTGACAAAAGAATCAGTGTATGGTGTTACATAACTAATGGTTAAAAAAATAGTATAAGCAGCAAAAGAAAGACTCCAACTGACTTGAAACCAACATTGTGAAAGATACTTGTTAGTAGTATGCATGTACAACCTCTCAAGTGTATGATTCTGTCCTTGGAAAAATCAGTATGGGCTGGATAAGGGAGAAAGCGAACTGGACCTATGCCTCCACAGATAAACACGACATATGTAAAATGTTAGGGAAGAAAAACTGTACGAACAATGCTGGATATGGTTGAAGCAAGAATTCCATTAGGAAAGAATGAAAGCTAAGGTTTTGTTTCCAATTCTAAAATGAAGGATTTTTAACTTGATGCTACTGAGGAAAAGCCCAATCCAGAATCCCAGCCCACCAAGAATAATTTAAGGCTAGACTGTATGTGTCTAGGTTGGATGAGGTTTCAAACACAGAATTTAACACAGGAGAACAAATGCTTTTCAATCTAAGGATTGGACCAAACACTATGAGAGTGTTACACTCTGCTGTATAAGGTATACTTATCAACGTATTGTATATATATACTTAAAACAAGTGCACTGCAAGGAAGTAATATGTTATCAGAATAAGCCTAGAGGAATTTATCAAGATATTTATGTAACATATCACATCTGTAAATAGAAAGTTACAATAATTCTATGGAACCACAAGGTATTATGAAACCTGAATGATAAAGTATATAGTATTTTCCTTAAGCCCTTTTTTGACATAAATATCCAAGGAGATAAGAAACAGCTCCTATCATAATTAATTTTAGGGTAGAGGGAGGTGGGGAATGAATATGACAGATGGGAATAGTTATTTCTAAACATTTGGTATCAGCTGCTGAGACAGTCAAGTGTGTAAACAACTCCCACCCTGCTTGGCAGGCTCTCTTCTCTAACACATAAATGATAGCCAAAGAACATGGGCAGACACTTATAAAAGAATACAGTCCAACTGTCAAACTGATGACAAGTTTCAGGACTTTTGATACATCATTTTTAACTGGTGAACAAACAATAATTTCAAGAATAAATTATAAATGTCTATTATATGCCAAGAGCTGTGCTAGGATACTGGGTGTATAGCCTTTGCCAAGAATGACATCATTCAGATCAGCTTGGAGAATAAATATGCAAAGAGTATAATACAGACCCTAATAGGAGAATGTAGAGAGCACAGAACCAACCATAGCACCTGGGGAACACTTCCAGGAGATGAAATACTGGAGTGGAATACTGACAGATAAAGAGTCACTACCCATGCAGAAGACACAGTTTAAAGGGCATCATACATAAGGCAAAGAATGAAAAATATCATGGGGCCAGAAAAAGCGTGACATCTTCAAAAGCCACATGTGGTATGGATGGAGAGGTAATATGGTATGTTGTATACAATACTATGAAGTTTGAATTCTCGTGTCCATTCAATAATATTTCAGGAATATGACAAACAAAAATTAAGATTTCTCAAAGAATTAACTTACAAAATAGTTTGCTTATCCACAGGTCATTTGTTTGGTACCTCAACATGAAACATGGCTTAAGAATCAAGAAGTCTTTGAATTGCCAAACTGTAGTCATGTACTTCATCAGAAAACTATGAGGTCTTCAAAGTCGATCTAATCTCTTTTTTTCCCTTAAATTTCTAGTGACCACTTTCTATCTCACATTAGAATAATTTACATACATATCTTACCTCTCCCTTCTAGGCTATAAGGTTCTTGTAAGCATTCATTCGATTTTGCATTACTCATAGGTCTAGATCAAGCTAGGTGCTTGCTAGGCACTTAATAAGTATTTATTTTTTCTTTAATTTTTTATTAAGGTATGATCGATATATACTCTCATGAAGGTTTCACATGAAAAAACAATGTGGTTACTACATTTACCCATATTATCAAGTCCCCACCCATACCCCAATGCAGTCACTGTCCATCAGTGCAGCAAGTTGCCAGAGATCCACTATGTCCCTTCTCTGTGATACAGTGTTCTCCCCGTGATCCCCCACACCATGTGTACTAAACATAATACCCCTCAGTCCCCTTCTTCCTCCTTCCCCACCCGCCCTCCCACACCCCTCTCCTTTGGTAACCACTAGTTCCTTCTTGTAGTCTCTGAGTCTGCTGCTATTTTGTTCCTTCAGTTTTGCTTCATTGTTATACTCCACAAATGAGGGAAATCATTTGGCACTTGTCTTTCTCTGCCTGGCTTATTTCACTGAGCATAATGTCCTCCAGCTCCATCCATGTTGTTGCAAATGGTAGGATTTGTTTCTTTCTTATGGCTGAATAGTATTCCATTGTATATATGTACCACCTTTTCTTTATCCATTCATCTACAGATGGACATTTAGGTTGCTTCCATATCTTGGCTATTGTAAAAACTGCTGCGATGAACATAGGGGTGCATATGTCGTTTTGAATCTGAGAAGTTGTATTCTTTGGGTATATTCCAAGAAGTGGGATTCCAGGGTCAAATGGTATTTCTATTTTTAGTTTTTTGAGGAACCTCCCTATTGCTTTCCACAATGGTTGAACTAGTTTACATTCCCACCAGCAGTGTAGGAGGGTTCCCCTTTCTCCACATCCTCACCAGCATTTGTTGTTCTTAGTCTTTTTAATGCTGGCCATCCTTACTAGTGTGAGGTGATATCTCATTGTGGATAAAATTTGCATTTTCCTGATGATTAGTGAGGTTGAGCATCTTTTCATATGTCTGTTGGCCATATCAATTTCTTCTTTGGAGAACGGTCTCTTCATATCCTCTGCCCATTTGTTAATCAGGTTATTTGCTTTTTGGGTGTTGAGGTGTGTAAGTTCTTTATATATTTTGGACGTTAACCCCTTGTCAGATATGTCATTTACAAATATATTCTCCCATACTGTAGGATGCCTTTGTTCTGTTGATGGTGTTGTTGGCTGTACAAAAACTTCTTAGCTTGATGTAGTCCCATGAGTTCATTTTTGCTTTTGTTTCCCTTTCTTGAGGAGATGGGTTCAGGAAGAAGTTGCTCATGCTTATATTCAGGAGATGTTTGTCTATGTTGTCTTCTAAGAGTTTTATGGTTTCATGACTTACATTCAAGTCTTTAATCCATTTCGAGTTTACTTTTGTGCATGGGGTTAAACAATAATCCAGTTTCATTCTCTTGCATGTAGCTATACAGTTTTGCCAACACCAGCTGTTGAAGAGGCTGTCATTTCCCCACTGTATGTCCATGGCTCCTTTATCATATATTAATTGACCATATATGCTTGGGTTTATATCAGGGCTCTCTAGTCTGTTCCATTGGTCTATGGGTCTGTTCTTGTGCCAGTACCAAATTACCTTGATTACTGTGGCTTTGTAGTACAGCTTGAAGTTGGGGAGCGTAATCCCCGCTTTATTCTTCCTTCTCAGGATTGTTTTGGCTATGTGAGGTCTTTTGTGGTTCCATATGAATTTTAGGATGATTTTCTCTAGTTCATTGAAGAATACTGTTGGTATTTTAATAGGAATTGCATTGAATCTATAGATTGCTTTAGGCAGGATGGCGATTTTAACAATATTAATTCTTCCTATCCATGAGCATGGGATGTTTTTCCATTTATTGGTATCTTCTTTAATTTCTCTCATGAGTGTCTTGTAGTTTTCAGAGTATAGGTCTTCCACTTCCTTGGTTAGGTTTATTACTAGGTATTTTATTCTTTTTGAGGCAATTGTGAATGGAATTGTTTTCCTGATTTCTCTCTCTGCTAGTTCATTGTTAGTGGCACTTAACAAATATTTGATGAGTGAAATGAATTTAGGTATTTTACATAAAAGCTTGGTTATTTATTTTTTAATGACCCTGTAGAAGCAAGTTATAGCAGCCAGCATGATAATGAGGGGTGAGGGCAACATAAAAATTCATGACACACAACCGACCAGCTATTTAGCAAAGCACAGCAGCTCTAAATACTTAGCCTAATTCAACATTTATTAAGGGCCTGTTATTTGCAATGTACTAAGCAAGATCCTGGGGGAAATTCAAATGTGATTAAGACATGGCTCATATCTTAAGCAATTTACAGTCAAAATTAACATTATGCATGACAGGTAAATGACATCCTATATTACAATCTGAGTTATTGTAAAGAGACATTGTAAAGAGAAAGGATTGAAAAGTATACTGAGGATAGAGAAGTTTTTAACATAAGTGATTTATTAAAAGTGTATTTTAAATGACTAAGTTTTAAAACTTGAAAGAGTAAGCTTAAAAAAAAGCCACATGTATAAGATTTAAGAAGAAAAATCTCATGACCACCTCAAAATATGTAGAAAATACATTTGACAGACTCCAACTCCCATTATTAATAAAATCTCTTTGCAAACCAGGAAGAGCTGAGTTCTTTAACATGAATAAGACTAATGATCAAAAACCTGCAGCAAGCCTCATACTTAATGGTGAAACTTCAGACTTATACCATGCCCTTTTTAAGTCAGGAATAAGAGGGATGCCCACTAAAATCGATTGTTTCCATTCAGCAAGTGTACTAGAGATCCTATCTAGTAAACACACAAATGACAAGAACAAGAACAAAGAATACAAAACTGTCAGTATGTGGTGATACAATTTGTCTATGTAGAAAATCTGAGAAAGTCAAAGTATTCAAACTAAATTCTGTTCAGCAAGACTGAAGATCAGTAATTAAAAATCAACTGAGTCAAACATATTAAACTTATATACATAGTCATAGCATCATTACTCATAAAGTAGAAGCAATGCAAATATCCACTAATGATGAATGGATAAATTGTGATACATTCATACTGAATCTCAAAAATATGCTAGTTGCAAGAGGTACATATGAAAGACTATACTTACTGCATAATTCCATTTCTATGAAATTCTAGAAAAGGCAAAACCATAGTGACAAAAAAGCAGCTTAGTGGATGCCAAAGACAAGGGTTGGTGAAGGGGAGATTGAAGAGGCATGAGAAAACTTCTTAGGATGATGGAAATGTTTCATATCTCAATTGTGACAGTGACATACAACTTCATACAATTACACACAAATACAGTAAATTCAAATTGTACATAAAATGGATAAATGTCATTACTTGTAAATTATATCTGTAAATTATGGAGAATTGAGGGGAAGTCTACTAAGTTCCTATCCATCAGGCAGGCAATAAAACAAAGTCTAACAATACTAAGTGCTGAGGAAACTGGAATAATGGGAGTTGGGAACTTTCACCACCAACAAATTGACAGCAATTGGTACAATTGGATTGGAGATCAATTTGACAATATTTAATAAAGATATGTATCTCTTATAACCCAACAATTCCATTCCTGGAAATATAATCCTACACAAACTTTTGTACATGTGCATAAACAGGGTCCAATAATTACTGCAGAATCATCAATAAGAAAAAAATTGGAAATAACCTAAATGTCAATCAAGTGGAGAATAAAGTATTATAGGTGTTCATATACTAAAAGTTAAAATAAAATCAGCTAACACTCTTGATATTGAGATAAATCTCATAAACATAATGCTGAAAACAACAAAGGTGGCAAGTTGTACGATATATACATTATCTGATATTTAAGACTTTAAAAATGGTATCAAACAGTACAAGGTTCTCTGTTTCTGTATGCTTGGATTATATCATCATTAAAGAATGACAACAACAAAAATCAACAAGGAAAAAGAAGATCACTCATGTACCAAGAATTTCTTCACTTGGGTATATAGCTTTACCTGGCCTAATTTAAAACAAGTCACAGAGAATTTCCTCCCTTTGCCCTGCAGTAAAACTGGTATACCTTAAATTATGCTGAAAAGGTAACAGAACTCCCACAGGTGCCATTCAATTATCATCTTATTAGTATTCCTAAAACCTCAAGTTTTTACCCAGTTTATAAATGAATATACTGAGGCACATCCTGGCCTATAATCGCCCCTCAACAGTACATATAGGAAGACTCAGCTTTAGAAACAGTCTCAACTCTCACACTGCACTAATTTCTGATTCAAATAAATCTTACCATCATACAATAAGGTAAAATTACTCAACCAATTATATCTTAAGCAAAATGAAGGATAAATCCAGTTCTGGTACTTCAATTAGTTAAGAATTAGGTCACCTCGATCAGTTCCCAAAGAGGCTTCAGTCAATGTGTTTCAATTACAAACTTAACACACAAAATACAAGGGATTTCACATAATTTTTATTCTGCTTCCATACTAACAAATTACTTTACCTCCTCAGGCACTTCTGTTTGAGCTTTCTCTGTCAGATGAATGAAGAGATATTTTTTCAAATCTCTCAGATACACTTTCTGCATTACTATTGCAAGTGCAAGAACAATACTTCAGGAACCAGAATAGTAAAGACAAAAATGTCTCTTAGGATTAAAAACCGTATTTTAAAAAAAGGAAAAAAGAAAAAGTGGTGGCATAAAAACATTTTAAATATAAACACCAGACAAGAATACAGAAAAGAACCAACAAACTTTATTCAACCCAGAGGAGCATGAGCTTCTGAACCTTCAGAAAAAGTTATTTAGAAACAAGTAAATTTTAAAACATATTTGCTAATACGGATATATATGGAGAGGCACAGGCCATCTGTCAATGGATGTGTTATCTGGCCTGCATACTGTTTTCCAAAATGTAGAATTAGCTTTCATTAAAAAAACCTAGTGATTCAAATTTTTATAAATGGACTTCTCGTTGATGTTCTGGTTTTCTCAACTCCTCTCTCATTTTCCTCCCTAGTTGAAGACTGAACATATCAAGTTTTTTTTACAATGCTGCTTGGTTTTGAACTTTGATTTTCATTTCCAGCTATGACTGGGTATGCTTCCTTCTGAAAACCTAATTTTATGAGTCTAAACCACTCCCCATATAAAGGATTTTGAATCCTGGGTTTTAGAGACTGGATTAATATGGTGAATAAAACACCTTACTCCTTTAAATGAGAACTGCATTCTTTTACAAAGAACAAAGCCAAACATGGATGGCATCAGCTAACCAAAAATGATGACAAAGAGGAGCTGGGGTTGGACAAGCCCAGAGAAAACCATGTCCAAGAGCTATAGGAATCAAAGAGCAATCTACAGCAGAATACCGAAAAGTTGAAGTGGAAAAAGACTTGCATTACTGGAGAGGAAAATTAAACTATGTCCTATTGCAATAAGAATTTTAAAATAATCAAAAATCTTGGTTACCATTTGTAAGATCTACTTAAAAATTTTCAAAATGTTCTCCTAACCAGTCTTAGAAACACAAAAGTTGTATAGATGATTGCTCCAACTGACTACTATTATGTAAAACACCAGTGCCATTCATTTATCATTGGTACACATTCTGTTCACCTGACTTGTATGTTAGCTTTCTTTCCCCAGTATGGAAGCATCAAAAAATACATGATGCAGTGATCCACTCATTATTAATAGCACTGATTAAGAAATATATTCTACTATATATAAAACACAAAATCTATGGCTGAACTCTATAAAGATATCAAGCATTTGTTTTTCTCTTGTACATTTTAATCAGTATCTGAATTTTGCTGTCCCATTTCCAACTAAGACTGCTACTATCTTAATTAACTATGGTGAGAAAGTCCACATAAAAAATGTGTCTGACACACAAAGTTTTCCAAGTGATCGGCATTATATGGGTATTAAAAGTTACTGCATTATTTTGTACTTGGAATAGAGAGGAGTTTAAAAAATGAGAAATTAAAATTACAATGTCTATAAAACAAATTTCTCATTAACAATCCTTTTTGTTAACAAATCCTAAAATACACATGTAGCAACACAGGAACAAAAATAAATAAATTTTTAAGCCATTACATTACAATTTAAAAAACTGATATTGACATTATGTAAAATCAGCAGGCCTAGGTTAAAAAACAAATAGGCCAGAACTTAAAAAAAAAAGAAAATCAGGCTGTAAACACTTTTAGTGCTGGACCACAACTTAATCACTTTTTTATCATTAAGAACAAGCAGAGTATCTGGTGTAAAGCAGGATATTAATATTTTTTCTACATATTTCCAAGATGACCATCATTTCTCTAACAGTGTTTATTCATTCAATCTATACCAAAGAGAACTGTAGTAGTAACAATATTTTATGAAGTGAAATTTCAGATCTTAAATTCATATTAGTGAAATTTAAAGGCACTAGGTAGTCAAAGGAAAACACTAGACTAGCACTAACAGGAAGATGGTTATAAACAACAGCATTATATACAAATATTATTTATTATATAGGGATAAATTGGTCAAGATAGATTTCTTTTGCCACTGGCTGGATTATGAGTTCATACTGTTCCTAATAAAAATATCAACTGTCTTCCTAAAAATTTTAAGTATGACAGGAATGCTCTACTTTCTGTAATTCATTATAAAATTAAGTGTGAAGTTTGGAGGGAAAAAAGCAAATTTGTTCTAGATTCTTTTTTTAAATCTTGGATTTTAATGTCACTCAAGATAATTATACACTCATTCAAAAATGAGTAACTCCATTTAAATGCATAACTTTTGATAGGAAAATTACAAGTATCTTCTTCTAAAAGCATAAAATACTTTTAATGCGGAAAAAGTCTATCTTCTGTCCATGTTTAGAATTTTTAAAGTTATACAAATATGACAACTAGAAAAAATAATTCCAGTTTTTAAATCAGAGGTATTTGCCTCTCTAGGGTGAACACGTAAAAAGTGCTTTGAGCCTATGCATAGCACCAAATGTATGTACAATACTCAGTAGTCATTTGATTTTGCTCCCTTATTCCACCACTCTCCCTAGCTCTTGGATCCAGGTGTGTTGTTTTCCTGTGAAAGCAGATACAGACACTTAAGTAGGTTGTGATTAATTTGGTTTACATAATTGCTCCTTCTCTCTCAGCTACATTAGATGCTTCTTGAAGGTTGGGGCAAATTAGAAATTTTTAAAGTTCCTAATATAGTGCCTGGCCATAAAATGCTTTTGAATATGTGATCAATATAGTTCATAGTAAGAAAAGATCCCCTATGGAAGGACCATGAGGGGTCAGTTAGTCCAATATCATTTTACAGATAACTATGAGGTTCAGGGAATTTAAGTAAAATTATTTGTGTAGTATCATAGAACTAATAAGGCCTGAGCATCATCTCAGTCAGGAAGGAAAGGCATGGAGCTATTGTCAACCACCTGACTAAATAAAGCTTAGGCAAATAACTCTTGTCATTAAGTGAAACTGACACCATGTCACAACTGGATACTACTCATATGCAACCAGACATGACAAAGCCTAAGTTTCTACAGAATTCTGCTATCACAATGGATTTACTTAAATTGAGCCACACACATAAAAAGTACTGTGTACTTCTACAATAGTGGTGTTATTAATATGTTGATAAAATTATTAGGATTTTTCTCTATTTGTCAAATTACAAAGGATTTAACAAAAAGTATTGAAATTATGTGCACATAAAGCAAAAACAATGAAAGAAAATAACTCAGGTATACCAGCATATAAACATTTCAAGATAAATAAAAAAAGCAAGGTGTCAATACAAAAATGAAACCTAAGTTTATAGTCACAAAGCAAAATCACAGTTAATGGTGCGTTGTCCCTAAAATTACTCTTGAGGGAGACAGTTTTGGAACTTAGGAAGATGAGAAGATGCTTTGTATCTCTGTAGGCCATATTATTTGACCTTAAATTAGTGCTAATAATAATGCAAATCATTACCATTATTACTATAATTATCCATTATTACTAAATTAAGTCCATTTTTAAAGTTAAAATAAATATTCTAATAAATCTTAAAAAGCTATCAAGATACCTGAGTTAAAATTCCTATTCCATTTCCAGTTGAACAGTTATCTTTATTTCCTCCTGAAGATGCAACAGAGTGATAGCAGAGGGATAAACAAATAAACCTTAAGCCAGAGAGTGGAAATGAATGACAGCGGATAAGTTATGTCAACATAAATTTTGAAAGCTGAAAGCATAAGGAAAAAAAATCTCAAGCTTCTAAACAACACACAAAAATTGGCTATGTATGAAAACTGAAGACTCAGAATAGCATCAGAGAAGAAGATAATGGAGCATGCCATCAAAATACTTAAAAGAAAATTACTGCTAACCTAGAAGTTATATACCCAGATAAATTAAATGTGAGGATAAAGATCCTCAGACATGCAAGGTTTTTAAAAAAATTCACCTCAGACACTTTTTCTTGAACCCATAAAAGTGCACATCCAATATGGGATGAAGGCAAAGGCAATTCAACTCCAGGATAAGTACTCTTAGGATATCTATAAGCAACATGTTTAGAGCATAACCAGTCTGATGGGAAGACTGAAGAAATGACTAGTAGGATATTGCCAAGAAAAATATGGAAATTGATAAGTTAAAAGTTTAAAGAAACAGAAAGGCAATTATACTCTGTCAGAGCCTAAGGATAATTAGCAATAAACACATACAACTAAGTAACCCTCCCTTAGCCCAAGAAGCAATTATCAAATTCAGGGAAAATAAAAGGGTTTTGTATGATTAACTGTATAGAATAAAGTTATACTACATTAATCAGATATAAACAATGTTGACCTCAATTTTAATAAAAGAATGAACCAACAATTTAGCCAGCAATTAAGTATACCAGTCAAATAGATATAGAAAGAGCTAAATACTCACCATATTAGGAAGCCAGTAGGTAATATCTAAAATTGCAAAAAAAAAAAAAAAGGAAACCAAAACCAGGAAATAGCATTATAACCAATTATTTGGAGTAGAAGTACTCCAAATGTGGTACAGGAATACTCTTTCAGGGTGTCCATAAGGTCAAAACTATTCTTGTAATAAAACTAAGACACTCTTTTTTGTTTTCATTCTTATTCTCTGACTAGTGTACAGTGGAGTTGTCTGGAAGCTAAGTATGTGGTAACAGTTAGCTGTGATCTGACTGCAGAAGCTGGTACGACAATCAACTATTACTGAGTCTTCTATTAAGCTATTGATAAAGTTTTGTGAAAATGTGAAATGTTACTCTTAAAATTTTCAGTTATTTGGGAAATTTTATTCCTCATAAAAACATTATTTATGTTAACATGTTATAGTTTTACTATTATTATTTTAAATTAACAATAGTTTTAATTTCAAATACAGTAAATATCAATAAGACCTACATAAGTCAAAAGCTTTTTGGGATCCTCAACAATCTTTAAGAGTGCAAAAGGGTCCTGAGACCAGAATGTTTAAGAACCAGTGATTCAAAGAAATATGGAAGTAGGATCACCACGAATGGTTGGGCAGGTTGTTCATAGTGCGAGGACACCAGGCCAAGAGGATCAATTGGGCTAAAATCCAGTCTATGCTCTGTTCACAAACCACCTGTCTAATTTGCAGAAAGGCAGATTATGGCCTAGTGGCAACACTGGTAATAATAAAAGACCAGAAGAAGCTAAGTAGTGAATCTGACTGCCTCAAACTAATCTACAGAGATAAAAATTAGAAGAGTGGTTGCCTCTAAGGAGAAGGGAGGATAGACTGAAGAAACACTTTCTGAGTTGACAGCAATGTTCTCTTTTGATTAGGCTGTTAGGTCAGGTGCATACATTTAAAATGTTCTGACTGTACACTCAAACATCTGTGCATTTTACTGTATGTAATTATAGTGGGTTCTTCTGAGGTAGGGCAGTACTATTTGCATTTTAGAAGTTAAGCACGATTTTGGTAAAACCCAAAATTAAATTTATAAAATTCTATCAACACCTATAATGTAATGGAGAAATATACTTTTATAGAAAAATGGACACAGCTACTGAATGCTAAGGATTTTTATGTTACAGAACAATCTTCACCAGAATACAGTGGAGAAGAGATTTGTCAACAATATTGTTATGTAATTGACATGTGAGGTAGTGATAAACAATAATAGTAACAAAAGTAATAATATTTCAAAACAAGAATGATGAGAGGTAAAAGTAGGACTTGAAAAGTGATGGAACAGAGGAAAAGTGCTAACATTTAATGAATTTCTATGTACTAGGCACTGTTAATTTCATCACAACAGTATAATGTTGGTACTACCATACAAAGGAGGAAACTGAGGTTTTGGAGGTTTCCTGACTTGTCCAAGCTAACAGATCAGATTATAATTCTTTGCTTGTAGGTTCTAATACTATCTGAAATGGCTTTAGGTTTGAGGTATTAAGCCTGCAAAAACAAAACAAAAATGGTAACTTCTGTGCTTTATTATTTTCTACTTCTACCATGAAGTCTTCTACTTCTAGGAATCTTTAAGATAAGTTTACTTAGAACAACTGGTATCTGCAAAGCTGAATCAAACCAAAAAGGAAAACTAGACAGATGTTGCATTTGGTCTCATATCATAGTAACCATTTATCTGAAGATTGCCAAATCCTACGAGAGTAATAATAGTAATAATTAGTAAGTACTTATAATAGTACTATCAGCTAATATCTATTGAGTCTTACTTTTACTCTGTTCCAGGAACTGTGAAAACTTTTTACATATTAGCATATTACCCATTCTGCTGAGGGAGAAACTAAGATAGTTGAAGTAACTTATTTACCCAAAGTATCACAGTAAGTTGTAGCCACAAAATTTAAACCCTGAAGTATAAATGCATAGTCTGAGTTCTTAATATGTAAATGATACTGCTCCTAATCCTCTACTAAGTGAGGGGATTGTGACTAACAGTAGAAACTGATTTTCTCCCAACCACTTAAAAATGCAAAAATCATTCTTACTTCGTGGGCCGTACAAAAAAAGGCAGCAGGCCACATCTGGAAAGAAGGGCCACAATTTGCCGGCGCTGCTCTCCACTGCAAAGGTGGAGACTAAAATGGTGGCTGTGTCAGACGTCTAGTACTTCTCTCTCAAATTCTATGAATTAGTTGTTAATATTTAAAAATCAGGTTTCAAATAAAAACCCTGATTCTAGCTTGCCTTTAAAAACTGAAAAACACTGAATCCATCTTTAAAAACAGTGAAATGAGGAATATTCTAACTTGTTTAATATGAAAAAAGTCCAGCTTCACTAATTCATTGGTTTGGGCCCGGGAGGCTTTGAGTTTGCGGACTCTGCTTATTAACATGTCTCATGTTGCCCTATTTAAAACTGACATGGGCTTGGAATTTTTTTCCTAGCACTAAAATGAAGGCAAAGAAAATGCAGTGAAGGAGAAAACTATAAAATGAAAGATAAAAACTCATGTAGTATATATATAGAACAGAACAGAAACACTTTCTGGAGAGGTTTGCTGACAAGACAAATTTTAGGAAATGAGAAACCCAGACAGACAGACACGTAAAAAAATCATTTTTTCTCAGAATAAAGGCAGGTCTTCTTTTGGATGTTACAGTAATCCAAGTGATTTCTTAACAATGCAAACTACCTTTTGGGTTTTTATATTAAATAATTTTAAACATTATAATCATATTTAAAACAGAGAGAACAATCCAAGATTTACGTTTTATTAACTCATTCTGCAAAACGCAAACTTGATTTACAAAAATAATTTTAGCATTAAAAGTTAGACATTCAAGTACACAAAAAACCAACAGAACTTCTGTTTTTTAAAGTACAAAATTCAACTACCTCAAAATTTGTGCAAATATTTAAAAATCTCAAAGGATTAAATATGTAACTCAGCTTTCCAAATTCCCAAAACATTTAACTTGAAAATGGTTAATATTTATAAATTGTAACATTTTATTTGAACATTAATTTCCCTTCCTACATATATACCTTAGTTGTCAGTCATATAATTACTCCTGGAAACTTGTTGGAAGTGATTGATAAAACATCAAATGAAAAATCAGAATATCCTTTTATCATAAAAACAAGAGTAATTTTTTTCATTTCTGTAATTCCAGACTGAAATTCTTCTGCTTAGGAATAAAAAGAAGTTTATTCTTACTTGATTTTTTCCCCAAATATAGAACTATAGAAATACTCCATATTTTATTTCCCCTCTAATCAACTGAAGAGCTTTAAAAAATCTTCAATTGTTTAAAATAATTTTGTTCATTCAATTGCTGATAGCTAGGATTATATTGTAGGTCTCTTAAAAATAACATATGTATCATAAATACTGGTTTATGGGGAAAATCAAAATAAAATGATCTTTTTATGATGTTCTTAGGGTCAAATAAAATTTCTAATTTGCACCTTTTAGGGTTCTACCCCACAAAACACTTTCATTGTTAAAACTTTGTGCAAAGAGCCAGGAAAAAACTCTTTACACAGAAGCTTCTTGAAAACATTTTTCTCTTGTTACTATTTTCTACATCATTTAAACAAAAGCCACCTCATTCAGAAATTCAGAATTGTCAAATCCTTTATTTTATAGGCAACCGTTAAGTCCTGAAAAAGGACTTTGATGGCAAAGTCCTTAACTCTTTCAGTCTAAACTCTAATAAAAAGTGCCAAGTTTATCAAAAAGTTTAAGAGGGTGAATTCATCAATGTTATACTTGAAAAGACAGATTTTTTTCTGGATATTTCTCTACTGACACTAAGATACACAAAGCAGTTCAGGCAGTTGAGTTTATAATATGAATTCAGAAAAATATTTCCTTTTGAAAAAAGAAAGTGCCTTTTAAATAGACACTCCAGGTATTTAAGTTATGGCATAAGAGAACAAGACAAATAAAATGTCCCACAATTACAACTTACGAACATTTAAAGCAAGTCAAATTCTAGCAATACATATCGAAAACTTTTAGTTAAATTCTATAATAACTTAAATAGGCCTGCAGCATGTGTTCCAAGAGATATTTCTGGTTAAAAATACTTCTATTCACTTATATCGTAGAATTGAATACTATAACATCTTATAGGCTTATGATTTAGCCAAGGATAATATACTTGCTTGTCTATTATAGAGAAAATACATTTAAGGGAACACTGGGAATACCCCAGGCAGGTAACCTGTCTTCCCATTGCACAATATGTAACCTTGTCCACCCTCTGCAGCAGAGCGTCCTATGAAGCATGTATACACAGTTCTTGCCAAGTCACTTGGCATGCACAGGGGCAATTAATTATCTTCCAGACTAAAGCCTCACTGCAGATATAAACAGCCTCATGCAGAATCAAAATGTAATGACTGTAAAGTTTTTACAGGCCAGTGTTTACACACACTAAATTACACAACTAGGTAATGACATGCACTTTCATCAAAGAGAACCAAGCTCCCAATCCCTTCTCTAAAGGTCAACATGTTCCTCCTTCTTCCTGCTCACTCAAAAAACAAAAAAGTGACCATACCACAACCAAAAAGCTAAATTACCAAACCCTTCAGTCCTGTTTATGCAAATGCGAAATGTCAGAAAGTGTAAAGAAATAGGGTCCAAATAGCCATTCTGACATGGATAACTCTGAACTTACTAGGTTAGTGGCCCTTCATTTTTTCTCACACATCCATCCTGCCCCACCTTCTCTCCTACATGAGCACGTTACTTTTTCTCCCTGTTAAGAAGGCCTACAATTAACTTCTTAAGGTAAGGTAGAGAAGAGGCGACACTATTAGCAAAACACCTGTAAGCAAACTTAAGCTTTCATACTGGGAAAGGTATTCCATAATTGGGCATTACAACAAAGAGTTAGCTGTTGACAACTATTGTTCTATAGTAAGGTAACTCAAAAGAAAATTTGGTTTATTGTATAATTACCTCCGTCCACCTTCTCTCTCTTTGACCCACTGCTACTTAATATGAGGAAAGAATGTAACATGCTGTACATGGGGAAGAAGAAAGGGAACAGTCTGGTTAGGGTGAAGAGGAAGTTGTTATTTTTCACAATTAAAAAAAACTTAATGCTTGCCAAATATAATTATGCAATCCTAGCATCTTCACAGAATTTTAAAACTGTAAGAGCCATTCCAGACCATCTGGTCCTATCCTCTCGTCTTACAGATAAGAAAAACTATAAACTTAAGCACAAGATCAAGCAGCTATTTAATGACAAAACTAAAACTTCTATCTTAATATATTAAGATAGAATATTTGCACATACATAACTATTTTCCAAAGTTACAGGCACAAATAAATTGCTGCCTATAACCTAAAATATACACATAGTCTCAAATTCATCTGTTACACAAAACATAGATTGCACTCTTCACTGTTTCTACACCTCTAAGAGCTCTGTGCCAATTGAGAGGTAGAGGAAGGTAAAAACAGTTAAGGAGAAAAATGTAGGAAAATAATAATAAACAGCAAGCTAGCTGAGATACTATAATCAATAGATATGGCTGCTGGGATTGAAAGCTACTGAAAAGACAACATGGAAAAATGGGGCTTCGAGAGGGTTCTCACCCTGTAGCGAGAAAAGAGCTACATAAATAGCAAAACACAGGAGCAGTGCACAAGTACTGGAGTGTGTGTTACATAAGCTACCCAACTGGAGTGATCAGAATTCTTGTGGCATAAGGCAGCAGAAACTGCATTTAAAACCAGAAGCCCAGGTAATACCAGGGCAGGTGACCTTTAGTAGTACCTTCTGAGAAACAGTGTCTTTGGGATACTGTGATCTAGGAGGGCTGAAGGTATTAAAAACTTCAGTTCTAGCTTTATTGAATCCTCTCAACCAACCAGGAAAGGAAATGCCCTAAGCAAACACAGGAAGGCTGATTCTGTGCAGAATCCAGGCAAACTCTGGTTATCACATAGTCTTCACCCCAAGGAGCCAGAGCACATTACGTAATTAATCACTGTTCAAGTTCTAAGATGAGGAGATCAGTTCTTTCACAAATGTCTGTTACTATGTAAGTTTTCATTTACTGTTAAGTGACTGACTGATTATAAGGATTCTACCTTTAATGTAGAGCAATCCTTTGTCACTGAACAAAAGTCTTTCAGCTTATAGCTAGAAAAAGAATTAGTCATTTTGTATTGCCAATTCATCGACGACTGCTGTGTGGTTACAAAAGACTCTGGCCCTCACAGCTTACTTCCAGTATTTTTCTTTAGATATGGGGATTTGGGAAAACAAATGGAAAACAAAGCACAGAGCTATGAATTGTTACTTTTTTTACAACTGCTATGACCACAAAATTTGAATCCATTGAAATTGTCAGAAATTCTAAAGACTCCCAAACAGGGTTACCATTTCAGAAATGACAAAAAAATGTCAAAAGTCAGATTTAAAGCTGACCAGCAAATTAATTCTGATTTTTGTCAAGCTTCAAATCTCCTTCACTACAGAGAAAGAGAAAAAGCTGTCTGAAGTGACATTATCTCCTGATGCTTTTTTTTATATGGAAGAGTTATATTTGTTTATAGGATTTAAAAAAGATATATATAATAGGATTAAAATCTATTTATATATTTGTCTTTGTTGTGAGAGGGTATTTGGCTACCGAACTATTTTAGGGACAATGAATGTTAGATAAACATAGAGCTAAGATAATAATTTGCTACTGGAGTTATACTCTGCATTCCAAACATTTTCTTTTAAGACCAAGATTGTTTGCAATGGTTCAGGAAAACAATTCCAATAACAGAACTCTTAATCCTTTTACGGAATCATTTCTCTGTTCTATTTCTTGAAGCAAGGCAGACATTTAAAAATCAATCCTGACGTTTGGGTTTTTAAGTAGAACATTTCCCTAGC
Organism: Manis javanica; assembly: GCF_040802235.1. Classification (NCBI taxonomy): domain Eukaryota; kingdom Metazoa; phylum Chordata; class Mammalia; order Pholidota; family Manidae; genus Manis; species Manis javanica. The sequence goes on along the minus strand of NC_133164.1, from coordinate 58,028,367 downwards.
AAAACTAAGTACAGGCACATTCAGACTAACATTATTTCTCAAACTTTTTTATAGTAGTGGCCTATTTTTCAGTAATAATTTTCATTAGACCATATAAAAAATAATATTGATTACTCATATCTGCACACAAATTGGATTTTTAAAGTCAAAACTAAGTTTATCCTGGTAATAGGTCCTGAAAAATGCTAACGAAAAAATAAGCTCACTTCTACAGTTAATTTCTACAAGGTGGAACTTTTGCAGCCTAAACAAGTTCTGGTAGATAAAGGCTGTGAGGCTTTCCTTGTTAACTTCTGAAATGACTACAGTATTACTTTAAATGAATATTATTGTTATCCACTAAAAGCTAGTTAAATTATGTATGGCTCCACTCCTGATTTTTACTTAGGTCTAATGGATTTTGTAAAATAAAGGACGCGTAAGGGACATAGGACAAGTTTCTCAGGTTTAATTTAATTTCACCTCGCAGAGAGGGTCCTCATAAAGATGCTGGTATTATTTAAAAGCCAACTATCGGTTTAACACTAACATCCACACAGTAATTACTCATCTTTGCCAGGTATATTCGTTTTAACTATAAAATCAGCAGCCAGAACCAACTCTGAGCAGCCTTCAACTTACTCTCTCCCTCACCAGCTCCCTTGCTATCTCCAGACCCCAACGTGAAGTTCACCTGCCTTATACCGAAGGCCCGTGAAAAAAGGAGATAAGAAAATGCTTTTAAAATTAAAAGGTTTGCAGTAGCTGGACTTAGTCCAAGTACTGCTCAGCCTAGAAATGAAAGTAGGAAGCAAGAGAGGTTTAGGCTTGTAACGATGTCAGCCATCTTAGGCACTTTATCTATACTAGGAGGAAGTGCCGAACTCTTGTTTTTTTCGTTGTTTTCTGCCTGTCGCCGCTGATCTCTAAGCCGAACGAACCCAGTTCCGACCTCAAGCACATCCCCGGACTGCACCGACTGCAAACTCGGCGCAATTATTCAATCCTTCTCTCCAGGCCTTCCGAGCCCGCAGCCCCGTGTTTGGGCACCGCTTCCCGCACACGCACTTCTTACAAAGGAGAAGCTGCAGCCGGACAAGAAACGGGAGCAGCCGGGGAAAAAGGAGAGCTCCGCTCTGCCCGCACCCTCCGAGTCCTGGTCTCCGCGCCCGCCCACCGCGCCACCTCCGTGCTCAGAGCGGCCCCCGGCGGGCCAAGCATCCACCCTCTGCACCTCCCCGGCCCACGGACCTTGCAGTCCACCGCGACCGCGTCTGGGGGTATGATGAGCGCCTCCTCGCCGCTCTTGGGCTCGTCCTTCTTGGCCTCCTTCTGGGCCAGAGCCGAGTTGAACGTCACCTTCACCATGGCACAGCCTGGGACGCCCTCGGAGGGCGGCGGCGGCGGGCTCGAGGGGCGGGCAGCGGGCTTCTAGCTGCGGCTGCAGCCTCCTCAGCCGAGCTCCGGGGTCAGCCGAGCGACAACCGACAGGGATCGCGCGGCTCTGCTGGGGCTGAGGCGGCTACTGCGGCACCGCTCTCGCAGCCTCCCAGCTCCCGGGCGAGGGCGGAGACGGCTCGCGCACTCCCGGGGGCGGGGGCGTGGCGACGGGAGGAGGCCGGCGGACGGGCGTGGCGAGGACGGGAGGACAGGGTGGAGCGGGGAGGTGCTGGAGCCGGGAGGATGGGCGGGGCGGGGCCAGAGGCGGGCGAATGGGCGGGGCGGGGCTGGAGCCAGTGGACGGGAGCGGGGGAGGGGGCCGGGAACACCGCCAGGCGCTCCTTCGACCCCAAGTTCCAAATGGAATCCGGCCGTGTAGGGAGGGTTGCTGCTGGGTGCGGGCCTGGACTTTCCAGTTCATAATTCGCTTACAACCAATTTACCCGAGGCCTTAACGTTGCAGGTTTGTAGCAAAATCAGGTGAACTTTCCTCATTCGCCTTTTACAATGGATTTTATGTCTGGCAGCCCAAGGCCTGCCCTTCTCTGCCTGCTACCTCCACCAGGAGTCTAAAGGCCGTGGAATTTGGGGGCATTTTCTCACTTTGTTATGGAATCGACTAAGAGGAGCACAGAAATGTCTTACTTGGTGTATTCTTGTGATCTCACTTTATCTTCCCAGAACCTCACCCAGGGGCGTTACCTGACTCAGACTCCTTTTGTTTCTCCCCCGCCCTCTCCGGTCACTGGTTGCCCTGCCTAGTCCCAGAGCAATTCGGAGGAAGCCTTTTGGCAGATTTGTATTTCATATATCTCACATTCCTAAAACAAAATGATCCACTCTTGTGCAGACTGGACAAAAACCACATGCACACCGGGCTGATGTGTGATTCAAGGCAAGGTACTCGATGAGTCCTTAGTTTTCTGGAAAAAAAAATGACAAAGGAAAGTCATGCATTTCGAAGAGATTTCACTTACAACTTACGTGAGAGAGGAAACTGGCCTGTACTGTACTGGGTTAATGACTGTGTGGACAGATGGCCCTTTGGACAAATGGTTGATCTTGTACCCTCCCCCTGGGACTTGGTTCAACCAGAGATGTGGGTGTACTCTAGAACGTTTCAGCTGTGTCAGTTCAGCCCTGGGTCAACTGTGAAGAGAGTAGAATGAATCTAAGGTCCATGGGGATTTGGCTCTGCTCAAGGACATGGGGTTAGGTCTTTTACACTCTCCATGGAATCAGACCACAAACTCCCATGAAACAGTCCAAGATCTCAGAATCTTTCAGATCATGTATCTCAAGAGTCATCCTGGACTGGGATAGAGACCCAGTCCAAACTTTGAGTCTGCTTAGGCATTCTGAAATTTCAGTGAAAGTATATTAAGTGTTCAATTGAGAATGGGAAGAGTTGGGTTCCTGTCTGGTGAGTTCTGATGCTAGCTAGGTAAGAATTCCTTGAAACGCACCTGGCAGTCACAGAGATCTCCAGTCTTCTCCCCACCCCTAACCCATCCATAAACAAGGGGGCTCTAAATTATTGTAAAAGGATCTTAAAATCTTGCAGCAACTTTTAAAATCTCCATGGGCCTCCCTTGTCCAGGTATCAACTATGTGGGGTTGCTCTGTGAACCGGCATAGTTTCATAGCGTTTCTGAGACACTCCAATTGAAGACTAAGAAATTCCAGAAGCAAGATCTGGAGGATTATAAATGACTGTACATACATCCTTCTTGCTTCTCTTTTTGTTATGATGAAATGGTATAAAAAATATTCAAGGCATTTTGCACTAGACAGAATTAAGGAAGAAAAGGAAACAAAATTCTGAACACTATTAAATTAGGAAACTGAGACAATGGAAGATCAAAGAACCAGAACCAGAAATTCATAGCCCTCCACCCCACCCTAAGGATTTCTATTCTAAAAGACTCACAAATAAAAGACCATTCATCATTTTATGTACCAGTAGTGAACAACAGTTTAAAAGTAGTTGGTAAACAGTCTGGGAATAATCTCCTGGTTTTGTTTCTTCTTTCTATCTGGTGTGTCTACAAACCTGTATAGTACACAACAGCAGAGAGAATAAAGAAACTGAAGCAAGACCATACATAGCAAACCCAGCCCCATGACTTACAAAAGGTTGCCTGTGGACCCTGGAAGCTAGGGAGTGGGGAGGAGGAGAGTTGATGACTGGACAAAAAAAGTTGAAAACATAGTTGTAAGTTACCATTAACTACTGAATGTAAAGGGAGTCTTGGAAGAACTTTGTTTTCCTTTTTTAAAAAAAGACCATTTTACCTTGATCTCCATGTTTGTTTTCTACTTAACTTGGATTGAGGACAAAATAGAGTCAGTGAACTAAATTCAAGAACCCTATCATTTAGCTTTGTGCACTGCACTCGGACAGGGACTTTTTTTCAGGTTCTTTGCCACTCCAAGCTTTCTGTTCATTCTCCTTAAGGTACAGCAGGATGATTGGAGAAAACACTTCTGCAAATATGGGGCCCTTGGTGAAACAGCATCGTTGAATCTGCCCTTTCAAGTGTGTTCTTGATGCCTTGTCTGTTAACCCAATGTGTGGCTGTAGCTAGACTTCAGGTGGCTTTGTCTCAGCTTTTGTAAAAGCAGTGTTTCTTCTAGGCAAAAAGTAAAGATTTCACCTTGCCTCTTTTCAGACTTCAGCAGGAACTGTTGTTTTCTCTCTTTTCCATAACTTTAGAGATCCTTTATTGTTTCTAAATTGTTTTACCTCCCAAGTTTACATTTCTTTTCGCTTCCCTACCTCAATACCATGCATGTTTTTCAATTATTTTGTTTTATAACATGTCATTAGTTTCCTTGGTCAACTGACTAAATCAGTTTTGGGTTTTTTTTACCTTCTCAGAATTTTGGTCTGTATATGCCAACCCTTCGGGAATTGTCCTAATAATAGATTCAATTCTCTTTATTTGATTGATTGTGGAATTTGGGACTTTCATTTTGTTCTATTTTGATTCTGAAAAGTCTGATATGCTTTAGCCTTCTGGTTGCCATCTATGGGACACCCCACTCCAAAGCATGGCTTTCTAAGTGTATCCATGCTTAGGATAATCTCTTCACATTTAAAAGAGATGGAGGAAAAAAAGAAAAGTCAAAAAAGAGAGTGAGAGAAATGGCAGAAAAGCACAAAGATAGTCCAATGGTCAGAATCCACTCAGAAGAATTGAACCCTAGTCTTGTTTAAACTTCACCAGGCCTCCTGTTTTATCAGTCACACTGAGCAGATAAACCACCTATTCATAGTGTGACACTGGAGTCTAGAATGACCTGGAGTGGTCTGGTAAGGTTTCATACAGGAGATAGGATTTTAGTTGGAGGAATGGAAAGGATTTGGATGGAGAGACAGGAAGAGAACAACTCGAGTGGAGGAAACGGCAGAAAGAACACCAATACCATGACAGATGCCTGAACAGGGAGAAGAGCAGCCTCGCCAGGGAATATATGCTGAATACTTCAGGAAATAACATCAGAATAGAGATGATAGTGTCATAAATATCTAGGTAGTGTTAGAATGAGCAGTATGGAACTTTTCCTGATGGGATTGCTGAAAATTTCTGCAAATAACCTGCTTAGAAAAAAAAAGGATTGCTCTATAAAGACTGATCTGATATTCTGGGTACGTGAGAAAGAAGGAAACACCAAAGACAGATTCAGCGCATTTGAACCAGCTTCTTCTTTTTTTTTTAAGGATAAATGACATGAGTTTCTAAGCTCTTTTATTTCTTTAGAAGAAAGGGTACCATATAAACCAACATTACTAATAATGTACATTAGAGTGTATGTGGTTTATAAGTCAAATAAGTCAACAACATAAGCACAAAGGCTGGGTGAATATCATAAAAAGTCAGCCCTACTCCAGTTAAATCTTAACAAATGTTCTAGAAGGCTTCACCCAGGAAGGCTTAGGATTTCCAGGCAAATGGCATAGAGGTATTGATGTTGTCATAATCATTATTTTGGCAACATGGATTGTGGGAGGAGGTGCTAATATTTCTTTATCATGACTACATATATTCATCTCTCTCCCCACAATGCCCCATCATGTGTGCATGTGAGGGGTTTGTGTATGTGTGTATAAATATAATCTAAACTTCTTTTTCCAGGCTAACCTTACATCCCTGGTGTACCTTCTCTCCATCTATTTTGCTCTATAAAGATTAATCTGATATTCTTTATATCAGACTTTAGTGTAGGAATTTTCCCTGCTTATATCCTTATCAAAATCCTTATTCTAATTAACACAAAGAAAGCAGGTAGTTTTCCATTTCAAATCCAATTTTGTTATAAGAAAAGAGGAATATAAAGTTAGTACTAAGAAATTTATTTCAGTGAGTTTCTTAGATGCTTAACTAAATTTACAGTCAGTTCCATCTTCTTGTGCACTTTTCCAAAATAGAAAAATTTGAAACATATAGAAAGATACACATACAGCACCTAAAGGCAGATGCCATCTAACACTGATTTTTAAAAACATATTAATTACTCTAGTATCTAAGTAAAAGTCTCCAAGTGACCCCTAAATATTTTTTCTTCCTTATATTTTAACCTTTTTCCCATACTGAGACCAAAGCAATGCCAACTTTATGTGAATTCCAGTGACTTTATTGAAATAAAGAAAAGAATATCAGTTAACCCTAATTGAAAATATTGTTTAAAGTACTGATACATTCATTTAGTGGAACATATGGCAATATACATTATCTCCTGGAAATATTTTCATAAGCTGCTAAATAACTTTTAAAATTAATTTCTCTCGAAGCTTTATGAGAATGCCTGAGATAGTCTAACCACAGTCTGATGTATTAGAACTCTAAATATATTTGTAGATCTTTTATTTCTTATGTACTCATTATTACATCCAAGACATATGTATAATTTAAATCAAAATCAAATAGAAAAAAGAGATCCTGGGTGGGAAGTCAAAAAACAAATTTGGCTGGTTTGAGACACTCAAATTTCTGAAAGCCACGAATGTGAAGTCTCATGTTTTCAGACGTAATAGCCAGAGGACTTTGCCTTGTGTTCAAACAGTATTCTAGCTAATAGAATCAAAGAACTGGAAAAAGACTTAAAGAAATTTTCCAATAGTTCTTTTCCTACCCAGTCCAAGAACAGACTGCAATCAGTCTAATGGGAAGGTCATGCTTATTTAGGCAGACTTATGTTTTAAGACACACAAAATTACTGTTCTGATAACCATTAAACAAAAATATTCAAAACCTAAAGGAAACTTGGACTATTTAGATCTCCTTTAGAACTGTGGTCAAAGATCACCAAAGTGACCTTCCTAACTTAGGGCCCTAATATCCAATGCATCTAGCAATAGTTGCTAAGCAAGAAAAACATTCATAAAGCTGCATAATTAATGGGATAGAAACAGTAAAGGCTTTATTCCACTCTTAGTTGTCAGAGCTTCTAGGTGGTAGCACAACCTAAGCCCAGCCGTAGATATTGATGAGGAGGCTATTTCCTATGAATTCAGAGATCATTTTCTAGATCAACATGACAGTCTGTGCCTAGCTAAAACTCTTTCCTGTATTTCCGACCCTTAGTAGACACAAAGACCTGGGAAAGACCTCACAATGAATATTGACAAATAAACCCTTAGAACAAACTGGCACTTGTGTTAACCTGTGTTTCACAGATGAGACACTTTGCTACTGTACTCCTAGGGCAGGCAGGGGTAGGACCTGTACTAGAAAGTTCTCTCTGAAACTTGGTGATAATTGCAAGATCTTTGGGCTGGTTAAATGATCTGGCTTCTTCTCCTGGATTCTGCCCCAGTATTGTCTATTTAAAATTTTTTAAGATTGTTTTGATGCTGAAGTAGAGACTTTGAAAAAAATATATATCCCTTTGGTGACTGATAACTGTAAAGCAAGTTGGGAGGTTATAACCAAAGGAGCTCCAGGAGAGATGAGAATATAAGAAATAAACTGTACTATGTGACCTATGCCAGAGACAAGAAGTGGTCTTGAAGTGTGTTTAAGAGCCTCCCTGTTACAGATGTCTCCCTGTAAAGCACTCAGATACAAAAGGAATTATTTCATTCCCCAGTCCATACTGGGCATACCTGCCTGGGTCCCAACTCTAACAACTTTAACAGACACTTTAACTTTTCTCATTTAAAAGAAAATAGGAAATACAAATGAGCCCAACATACAAAGAAAGACACTTTGCTACTGTACTTTGGATTTTTACTTTGAATCTGGTATAATCAACTTTCTTCTGCTTTGAATCATTGCATAACAAGGAGGACTTGTACCCAAGAGAAAAATCATTTGTACTTTGAGTCAGAAAGAATCTAAAGAGACCATTTCTGTATAATCTTTCATCTAGTTTTCCTTTGGCTAATTTTAAGAAAAGTGGGGAAAGGATGATTTATTAAAACTCCAGAAAATCAAGATCCAAATATTTATGTAAAAACCTCTTTTTTATTTTTGGAATTTCCCTTATAGGATGTTTCAGACAGATATAACAAGAGCAAAGCCAGGATATACCTTTTGAAGACCAAGGGTAATTCGGGCATGTTGAATATACCAAAAACAGAAGTTTTTTCTTAGGATATTCTTGGGGCTGGTTGATCGCATTGCATAAAAGGCCTATAAAATCTATCTTGAGAAGGTACCCTACTTAAGCCAGAAACAGTAATGTTTAACTGTCATTTGTTTTAAGAGACCACACAGAGGAAAATAATATTATTTTTAAAAATCTGATAAGAAACTAAAAGATAGAGGAAGTGGTCTACCTTTGGGTTTCATCAGTGAAAACAGCAAAGGAATTAAAAAATAGTCTCTTTTTTCCCTTTTAAGTGCTCATTCAGGGCCATTTTTTAAGGCATAGATGAAGTAAAAGAGAAAACACATTAAGGCATTCCCTGAAAAAACAAAATTGCATGTAAGTGCAAATAAGGTCTCTGGGCTGGTTAAATGAGCTGGCTTCTGCCCCAGTATTCCCTATTTAAAATTTCTTTATAGAAAAAGAAATAAAAGAAATAGAAAAGAAACAAAAATTGCTAGTAGTTCAAAGAATGTACACTTTAGGAATTTTATACTAAAGTAGTTGTCCCAGTGAAAGCCTCCTAAGACCCTGAAGAGGAGGGAGGCAGCCCCTCAGCATGGCCCTGCGGCACTCAGAAGAGGGCTCTCTGATTTGTTCTCACGTATGTGAGCACCTTGCCTTTCAGCACTGTGGCTCCAGCTGCTGGTGGGGTGCTCTTCTCCAGATACGCCACACTATTTCCTTTTTTTGGTATGGTTTTAAACTTTGAAACTCATTTCTCTCTAAAAGTGAACCAATCATATTTTGCAAAGAGAAAGATGATACATTTTTAGAGGCATAATGAAACATTGCATTACAGTCATTTCCAAGAAACAGCATGACCTTCATCCTAAGACACCACAGTTAATTTTAGGAGAAATTAGAGTGCATATAACAGAAACAAACATATACTGCAGACCAGTAGTCTTAGTGGCATTTAATTACAGTGATTCATTTAAAAAAAAAATTTGCTACAGTACCTATACACTTTATAAACATCACTCCCAAAACAATGGAGGTCAGAAGGGCCCTTTAAGAGCAAGTGGGTGGGTGGTTGCAGAAGACTGTGCAAAGATACAGAAATAAAGGAAGAGCAATTTAGCAAAGATGGTGTGGGATATGAGAAGTGGAAGAAAGGACACATGTCATTAAGAACAGGTAGTTCTCTGCGGCAAGGATTTGAACTAATAAACCATGTTATCTAATGGAATGCACCCAAAAAGAAAGTAAACAGCTCAACTGGTTGAGGACAGACTCCCAAGAAGTTTTTCTTACAGAGCTCCCAAGGAAAGCCAGTATTTCAGAGCTCTGATATCCATGACCAGATGATAATTTTCAAACTGAGGAGAGAGTCAAGACTAAAAATATACTTGAAGTCATGACATAAGGAAGAAGTAGAGAGTAGTTGCTAAACTGAAGTTAACCCTGTGCCTAAGTTCACAGAGCACATAAGGTTCTGCTCCTAAGGTGACGCTGCTTCACTGAGACTTTTCACCCTATGAACTACTGAAGGTTCCTCACAGCAGGTTCCCTCTGGGAGGAATCTGAGGAAAGGCACAGAAAAAAAGGAGAGGAAGCCTAAAGAGTGTTTTTTGCCTCACAAATCCTGTGCTTTTCTCAGCTGCAATTTTGAAAGATAAACATGCATTTGTGGCTGAGCTTTTTCCTACATTAAAGAAAAACAAAACAAAACAAAACAATAGGGTGTGAAAAGAAGAGACCTGAGATGGAGCTAATGACCTTGGAAATGCAGGCTGCTTTCCTGGTTTAAAAAACAAAACAAAAGAAAGAAACCTAGTGATTAAAGATGGCGGTGTGAGAGGAGAGACAGAGGCTTCCTCCTAAAACTGGATACAGTTAGAAAATTTAATTGGCACAACTAATCCTGAGAGAGCAACAGGAAAGAGGATGGCATGAAACTGCACACACCTGGAGAAAAGAGCAGACCTCAGCGAATGGGGTAACATACCAGAGCTGTGGCTCCACAGGACCCGAGCCCCTACCCCACCCCACCTCACTGGTGGGAGGAAGACAAATGGAGCAGGGAGGGAGTGGAAGGCTTGGAACTGCTGAATACCTAGCTCCGGAGATCTGCTCTGGGAGCACAAACCTACATTTCATGGTGCTTTCTTGAGACTCACATGACTACTGGGTTGGAAAGTTAATACAGGCAGAGTTCCTGGGGAGACTGGGATTCTGGCTGCTTTTGGAAAGCACGGATCCATATCTGGCTGCTCTGGGACAAAAACTTGTACCTGCGTGACCGGCCCACTGGCTCAGGCAGTGGAGACAGGCACAGCAGCCGGGAGTCAGGGAACAGCTCTTTCCTCCCCCAAGTACTGCTCCCCTGTGACCCCTGACATTGCTTCAGGGGCTCAGCAGCTCCAGAATAGAGCTTCTGGACACTAGAGGGCACCATATACAAGCATGAAACGCCAAAAGAACCTTGTCCAGAGTAAAATTGTTAATACAACTCCCAAGAAAGATTTAAATGATATGGACCTTGTGACTCTTCCTGAAAGGGAGTTCAAAATAAAAATCATCATCATGCTAATGGAGGTACAGAAAGACATCCAAGAACTCAGGAATGAATTCAGGTCAGAGATCCAATCGTTAAAGAACAAGATGGAGGGTATTAAAAGCAAGTTGGATATGATGGAGGAGACAATAAATGAAATAGAAACTAGAGAAGAAGAATACAAAGAAGCTGAGGCACAGAGAGAAAAAGGATCTCTAAAAATGAAAGAATATTGAGAGAACTGTGTGACCAATCCAAGTGAACAATATTCGCATTATAGGGATACCAGAAGAAGAAGAGAGAGAAAAGGGATAGAAAGTGTCTTTGAGGAGGTAGTTGCTGAAAACTTCCCCAATCTGGGGAAGGAGATAGTCTCTCAGGCCATGGAGATCCACAGATCCCCCTGCACAAGGGACCCAAGGAAGACAACACCAAGACACATAGTAATTAAAATGGGGAAGATCAAGGATAAGGACAGATTGTTAAAAGCAGCCAGAGGCAGAAATAAGATCACATACAAAGGAAATCCCATCAGAATAACATCAGACTTCTCAGCAGAAACCTTACAGGCCAGAAGGGAGTGGCATGATGTACTTAATGCCATGAAGCAGAAGGGCCTGGAACCAAGATTACTTTATCCGGCAAGATTATCATTTAAATTTGAACAAGGGATAAACAATTTCCAGATAAGCAAAAGCTGAGAGAGTTTACCTCCCACAAACCACCTCTGCAGTCTATAGATGGAAGTGTTCCTAGGGTTGGATAGCTGTCACCAGAGGTAGTAAAACCATGGTAGGGAGGTTGGAGCAGCTGATTGCAAGGCAAATGCAAAATTAAATTGATTATCCCCAAAGTCAATCAAAGGATAGACAAAAAGTATAGAATTTGATATCTAATATATAAAGAATGAAGGAGGAAGAAAACGGAGGAGAAATAGAAAAGAACCTTTAGATTGTGCTTGTAACAGCATACTAAGTGAGTTAAGTTAGACTCTTAGATAGTAAAGAAAGTAACCTGGAACCTTTGGTAACCATGAACGAATTTAAAGCCTGAAATGGCAGTAAGTACATACCTATCAATAATCACCCTAAATGTAAATGGACTGAATGCACCAATCAAAAGACATAGAGTCACTGAATGGATAAAAAAACAAGACCCATCTATATGCTGCTTACAAGAGACTCACCTCAAACCCAAAGACATGCACAGACTAAAAGTCAAGGAATGGAAAAAGATATTTCATGTGAACAATACGGAGAAAAAAGCAGGTGTTGCAGTACTAGTATCAGACAAAATAGACTTCAAGAGATAAAGAAGGACATTACATAATGATAAAGGGCTCAGTCCAATAAGAAGATATAACCATTATAAATATTTATGCACCCAACACAGGAGCACCAGCATATGTGAAACAAATACTAACAGAACTAAAGGAGGAAATAGACTGCAGTGCATTCATTTTAGGAGACTTCAACACACCACTCACCCCAAAGGACAGATCCACCAGACAGAAAATAAGTAAGAACCCAGAGGCACTGAACAACACACTAGAACAGATGGACCTAATAGACATCTATAGAACTCTACACCCAAAAGCAACAGGATACACCTTCTTCTCAAGTGCACATGGAACATTCTCCAGAATAGACCACATACTAGACCAGAAAAAGAGCCTCAGTAAATTCAAAAAGATTGAAATCCTACCAACCAACTTTTCAGACCACAAAGGTATAAAACTAGAAATAAATTGTACCAAGAAAGCAAAAAGGCTCACAAACACATGGAGGCTTAACAACACACTTCTAAATAGTCAATGGATCAACCACCAAATTAAAATGGAGATCCAGCAATATATGGAAATAAATGACAACAGCAACACAAAGCCCCAAGTTCTGCGGGACACAGCGAAAGCAGTTTTAAGAGGAAAGTATATAGCAATCCAGGCATATTTAAAGAAGGAAGAACAAACCCAAATGAATAGTCTAACGTCACAATTATCAAATTTGGAAAAAGAACAAATGAGGCCTAAAGTCAGCAGAAGGAGGGATATAATAAAGATCAGAGAAGAAATAAACAAAATTGAGAAGAATAAAACAATAGAAAAAAACAATGAAACCAAGAGCTGGTTCTTTGAGAAAATAAACAAAATAGATCAGCCTCTAGCCAGACTTGTTAAGAGAAAAAGAGAATCAATACACATCAACAGAATCAGAAATGAGAAGGGAAACATCATGATGGACCCCACAGAAATACAAAGAATTATTAGAGACTACTATGAAAACCTATATGCTAAGAAGCTGGAAAACCTAAAAGAAATGGACAACTTCCTAGAAAAATACAACCTTCCAAGACTGACCAAGGAAGAAACACAAAATCTAAACAAACCAATTACCAGCAAAGAAATTGAAGTGGTAATCAAAAAACTACCCAAGAAAAAAACCCCTGGGCCAGATGGATTTACCTCGGAATTCTATCAGACATACAGCGAAGATGTAATACCCATTCTCCTTAAAGTTTTCCAAAAAACAGAAGAGGAGGGAATATTCCCAAACTCATTCTATGAAGCCAACATCACGCTAATACCAAAACCAGGCACAGACCCCACCAAAAAAAAAATTACAGACCAATATCCCTGATGAACATAGATGCAAAAATACTCAACAAAATACTAGCAAACCGAATTCAAAAATACATCAAAAGGATCATACACCATGACCAAGTGGGATTCATCCCAGGGATGCAAGGATGGTACAACATTTGAAAATCCATCAACATCACCCACCACATCAACAAAAAGAAGGACAAAAACCACATGATCATCTCCATAGATGCTGAAAAAGCACTCGACAAAATTCAACATCCATTCATGATAAAAACTCTCAGCAAAATGGAAATAGAGGGCAAGTACCTCAACATAATAAAGTCCGTATATGATAAACCCACAGCCAACATTATACTGAACACCGAGAACCTGAAAGCTTTTCCTCTGAGATCGGGAACAAGACAGGGATGCCCACTCTCCCCACTGTTATTCAACATAGTACTGGAGGTCCTAGCCATGGCAATTAGACAAAACAAAGAAATACAAGGAATCCAGATTGGTAAAGAAGAAGTTAAACTGTCACTATTCGAGGATGACATGATATTGTACATAAAAAAACCCTAAAGACTCCACTCCAAAACTACTAGAAGTGATATCAGAATACAGCAAAGTTGCAGGATACAAAATTAACACACAGAAATCTGTGGCTTTCCTATACACTAACAATAAGCCAATAGAAAGAGAAATCAGGAAAACAATTCCATTCACAATTGCATCAAAAAGAATAAAATACCTAGGAATAAGCCTAACCAAAGAAGTGAAAGACCTATACCCTGAAAGCTATAAGACACTCTTAAGAGAAATTAAAGAGGACACTAACAAATGGAAACTCATCCCATGCTCTTAGCTAGGAAGAATTAATATCGTCAAAAAGGCCATCCTGCCCAAAGCAATATACAGATTTGATGAAATCCCTATCAAATTACCAACAACATTCTTCAACGAACTGGAACAAATAGTTCAAAAATTCATATGGAAACACCAAAGACCCCGAATAGCCAAAGCAATCCTGAGAAAGAAACCTAAAAAACAAGTGACTGAAAAACATTGAAGGCCTTGCCTCCTTCTCCAGTGCCCACAGGCCCCCAGCTAGTTCTACTGTAAACACAAAGACACTCTGTCAAGTGGGAATCTCTGTGAGCAGAGAAATGACATACCTTACCTGTTTATCTGCATTCCATTTTTAGGCTTCATCCCATTGGTATTTTATAGGCAGGACATTTTGTTCAATTCAGGTTTTACTGAAACAAGAGTGTTTCATATTCTTCTTAGCCAGATAATTAAAGTTAATTTAATTTAACCTAACAGAATTTTCCTGTGGATTTGAAGACATCCCACTTGACCATAGGCCACTTTCATACAGTCCTTTGGCCTCATATTAGGTAGCAAGGATGACTCTTATGACTGTCATCACACAGGACATCACTAAAGGTTCCTGATGGATCAGAGAACTTGAGGAGTAGACAGGTTCTTAAAGATCAGCCTATATGGAATTGGTAGGGACAGGGGGTAGAAATGCTTGCCTGTCCACATTTTATTGATCTTGTTGAGAACTTACTCAGTGTGGCTGATAACATATGCACTGAAGAGTACAGCAGAGTGGTTTCCTTTACACAAACTACAATGTGATTGACTTATAATGGTGCCATTAGGTCAGAACTGTGTGAAGAAAAGGGTTCTGGGATCCCCCAGATGTATGATCCTTAAAACTCCCAACAACTAAAAATGCATTATTGATTGACATTGTATTCATTTTCTGTGGCTGCTCTAACAAACTATCACAAACTTTATGGCTTAAAACAACAGAAATTTGTTCTCTCATAGACCTGGAGGCCAGAAGTCCTACACTTAGTACCATCAGATTGAAATGAAGGTGTTGATAGGGCCATGCTCTCTCAGAGGCTTTTTGGAGAATCTGTCTATTGCCTCTTCCAGCTTCTGGTGGCTGCTGACATTCCTTGGCTGTGGCCTCAACACTTAAACCTTTAATGCCAGCATTTTCAAATCTTTCTATGCTACTTCTTCCCTTCTCTGCCTCCTCCTCCTCTGTCTTCCTCCTTCTCTCTCTCTCTCTCTCTCTCTCTCTCTCTCTCTCTCTTTCTGTGTGTGTGTGTGTGTGTCTGTGTATATGTGTGTGCAGGTGTGTATGAGCCCACACACGTGCATGTGTGTGAACTTACCTCTACCTTTCTCATATAATGACATCTGTGTTGGCATTTAGGGCCTATCAGATTTTCCAGGATAATCTGGCTGACTCAAAAATCCTTAATTTAATCACTCTGCAAAGACCATTTTTCCAAATAAGGTAATATCTACAGATTCTAGGAATCAGGACTTGGCACCTTTGGGGCCATCAGCCTTGTTATAGGCATTCACCTCATTCTCTCTCACATACGTGGTAGTACACAATACCCACACTATTCTTGTAGTCATCATTGGGCTACCTGAAGAGCTCTAATTAATTAATCAGTACTTACTGAGCACCTATTCTATGCAAAGTTACAGTAGCAAAATAAAAGGAATATCAAATGTGATCCCTGCCTTGGACTAACAGACAAATGTGGCTGTGAAGTCAAGACTAATACACAAGTGCAACATATAGAAACTCCATAAGACAGAACATATTCAAATGCTATCAGTTATGAATACCATAAAGTTTCAAAGGAGATCTTTATTTAAAAAGAACAGAAAATATGAACAATTTAAAAGCCTGCAGTTGTTCAGAGATAATTCATGTGTTCTTACTATTTGGGTAATTCCATACAAAATATTATTAAATAAAAACTGGATAAAAAAAATAACCTTAGTGGTGTTACTGACTTTTGCAAGAGTTTGAAACAGTATCCTTATATCCAATTGGTCACCTTCATTACTCGGGAATATGATATTAACCATAAAGATGTTGATGATACCAAGTACAAATTGGTTTGTAAAAGAGCAATGCAAATTTCAGAGGCTTATAAGGCCATCAAAGTTTCAGAAAATTAGAATAGGGATAAAGATATAATCAATAGCTATTTTTGTGCTTTTCTAGGCTAACAGTTGTTATCCCATCATCATCATCAAAATGAGAAATAAGAAGGCTATTATTAAAAAGAGATGACATTCAACATATTTGTCTAAAAACAAACCAGGAGTAAATTAGAGAGTGGAGAGAAGCTGAAGCAGAATTACTATATGGTATTAGATAAAATAGATTTGAAAGTAAAACAGTACAAGTGAGAAGAAAGATTACAAATGTGATGGTAAAAAAAATACGTATTAACACAGAAAATATGAACAACATTAAATATACATGTCCCAAGAAATAAAACAAATACCAGAAACAAAGCTCATATCAAAATACAGGAAGAAATAAATAGAAATATATTTGTAATTGAAAACTTCAAATCTCACTGTCAAAATGGCAGCTCAATTAAACAATTATATAACTGAACAATAAAATGAAATAGAATTAACAGACATAAAGTGAAATGAATATATTTTCTTGAGAAATAGAATGAGAATCAAAAATACATAATAACTACAAAAGACCATAATTTTACACCCCCTATTACTATAATACAATAACAAAAGTAGAATTTAAAAGTAACCAACACCTGGAAAGCATAGGACACTTAGGTCAGAGAAGAAATCAGAACTATTGATGAAACAGGTATATTACCCAAAGTAAATTGTATGTGCATGAGAATTCAGTGAACATTGTAGTTGATGGCCCAACATCTGTTCCATTCCAATTATATTGCAAGGGATTTGGTTCTGAATTGGTTAAGAGGACAGGGCCTGGCTTCTTACTCTGAGTTTGCCATATCTGGATATGATGCTTGTGATTACTTAGCACTTGGTTGACAATATCATCAAATCTCAGAGCTGGATAGAACCTGGGTCTTTGATGGCATTGTTCAAATGATACACTGACCAACTGCAGATCTTGTCCTACCAAGACCTCTTATTAAGTAAGTTATGCTATTTCCTTCTCCAATCAGTTTTTATTGAGTTTCTTGTTACTGTATTAGAAAGAATTTTGGCTGATACCATGTATAAAAGTGAAAAAAATGTATATGCCTTAATGCTATTTTAAAAAAATCAACAAAATAGAAATCTAATGTGAAAATATATGTATCTGCTGGAAATGGCCAACTTAAGCAGGATTTACTGTGGGCTGTGCACTGGACTAAATGTTTACATACATTTACTATCATACTTTAACTTGTTTAATCATCATAATACTTCTAGTAAGGTGATTTTGTCTTCCCCATTTTAACAGATGACAAGATATCTGTTGATAATTTGGTACTGATTGGCAGAGCCAGGGTTTGACCCCAGGCAATCTAATTCCAGAGTATTTTCATATACAATGCTATACTGCCTCTTGCTTCTCTGTATTTCTCTCTAATTAAAAAAGAAGTAGCTATTCCAAATGAGGAATTAAACAAATACATGTCAACATTCCAAATAGCACCCAATACATGGTTAAAGAGATACACACATTGTATCAGTTATCTATTGCTGGATAACAAACTAGCCACATATTTTGTGGTTTAAAACAAAAGAGTTATTTGGTTCATAAATCCTTAATTTGGGCAGAGCTCAGCAGGGATGCCTTATCTCTTGGTTCTCTGGAGTTTTAATAAATCAATATAATAATAGCAGGGGTGGTTAGTTTGGGTGCTATTGAATCAAGATGACTCACTCACAAGATAACTCATTCACATGGCTAGCAAGCTGGTGCAGGGTGTGTAGTGAGCTCAGCCAGGGCTATGAGCTGAGGCCCTTGGTTCTGCCACATATACTTCTATACAGTTGCTTAGGCTTCTTCACAGCAAGGTGGTTCAGTTCTAAGAACAAGTGTATACTCTGATATGTTTGTTTTGAGCCCCAAGCAGAAGCTTATTGTATTTTATAACCTAGCCTTGGAGGTCACACAATATCATGTTTGCCGGAGTCACAAAGCCACCAAAAATCAAGGGGAAAACTACCGCTCTCACTTCTCAATGGGAGGAGAGTTGAAGTAGGCATGGGATGGTTTGGTTGTTACACACAGATTAGGAAAATACAGTTGCCACAGTTTTGTATGTGGAAGAATACAGATAGGAAGGTACTAAGTAGGAAAATGGGGTTACAAATGTAAAATATATGTCAATTTTAAAAGTTCCAAAAGAAAACTTCCAAAATTTAAAAATTTGAGTCCAATTTTTGGCAGGACTGAAAGTGCACTGTAAATTGGTTTAAGTTCTTTAGACAGCTGCTTGACAGTATTCATACTAAGACATAATATAAAAATATTCTTTTTTTTCTTTTTTCTAAAAAGAGAAGCATTGAACTATTTTTATTTTCAGAGAAAATGCATTAGAATTTTAAAAATAACAAGTTAAACCCCAGATACAAAGTTGACTTAGACAGTTATTGTTATGGGCTGAGTTATGTCCCTCCCAAAATTCACATGTTGAAATCCTAATCCCCAGTACTTCAGAGTGTGACCACTTGGAAGTGAAGGCTTTAAAGAGATAATTAAGTTAACATGAAGCCATTAGAACAGGCCCTAGTTAATATAATTGGTGTCCTTGTAAGAAGAGGAGATTAGAACACATAGCAGTGCTGAAGAATATGCACTGCCTCCTCCTAGTGCTCCTAGAAGAAAATCCAAACTTCCTACTCTAACTTTCAGTGTTCCATGAAATACGGGCCCAACAACCTACAAAGCTTACCTTCTGTTACTTCCCTTGTGCTCCAGTCTAAAACTCTTAAGAGATTGTCTTACTGAGACAAAGTTTTTTGCTTATTTATTTATTTATTTATTTTTCTATTTTGGTATCATTAATCTACAATTACATGAGCAACATTATGGTTACTAGACTCCCCACCACATACCCATTACAGTCACTGTCCATCAGTGTAGTAGGATGCTGTAGAATCACTACATGTCTTCACAGTGTTGTACAGCCTGCCCAGTGCCCGCCCACCACATTATGTCTGCTAATCGTAATGCCCCTTTTCCCCCTTGTCCCTCCCTTCCCACCCATCCTCCCAAGTCCCTTTCCTTTTGGTAACTGTTAGTCCATTCTTGGGTTATGTGAGTCTGCTGCTGTTTTGTTCCTTCAGTTTTTTTCTTTGTTCTTATACTCATCTGAGTGAAATCATTTGATACTTGTCTTTTTCCCACCTGGTTTATTTCACTGAGCATAATACCCTCTAGCTCCATCCATGTTGTTGCAAATTGTAGGATTTCTTTTCTTCTTATGGCTGAATAATATTCCATTGTGTATATGTACCACATCTTCTTTATCCATTTATCTACTGATGGACACTTAGGTTGCTTCAATATCTTGGCTATTGTAAATAGTGCTGTGATAAACATAGGGGTGCATATGTCTTTTTCAAACTGGGCTCCTACACTCTTAGGGTAAATTCCCAGGAGTGGAATTCCTGGGTCAAATGGTATTTCTATTTTGAGTTTTTTGAGGAAACTTCATACTGCTTTCCACAATGGTTGAACTAATTTACATTCCTACCAGCACCGTAGGAGAGTTCCCCTTTCTCCACATCCTCGCCAACATCTGTTGTTGTTTGTCTTTTGGATGGTGGTGATCCTTACTGGTGTGAGGTGATACCTCATTGTGATTTTAATTTGCATTTCTCTGATGATTAGTGATGTGGAGCATTTTTTCATGTGCCTGTTGGCCACCTGAATTTCTTTTTTGGAGAAGTGTCTGTTCAGGTCCTCAGCCCATTTTTTAATTGGATTATTTCCTTTTGTTTGTTGAGGTCTGTGAGCTCTTTATATGTTTTGGATGTCAATCCTTTATCGGATATGTCATTTATGAATATATTCTCCCATACTGTAGGATGTCTTTTTGCTCGATTAATGGTGTCCTTTGCTGTACAGAAGCTTTTCAGCTTGATATAGTCCCACTTGTTCATTTTTGCTTTTGTTTCCCTTGCCCAGGGAGATATGTTCATGAAGAAATTGCTCGTGTTTATGTCCAAGAGATTTTTTGCCTATGTTTTTTTCTAAGAGTTTTATGGTTTCATGACTTACATTCAGGTCTTTGATCCATTTCGAATTTACTTTTCTGTATGGGGTTAGACAATGATCCAGTTTCATTCTCTTAAATGTAACTGTCCAGTTTTGCCAACACCAGCTGTTGAAGAGGCTGTCATTTCCCCATTGTATATCCATGGCTCCTTTATCATATATTAATTGATCATATATGTTTGGGTTAATATCTGGATTCTCTATTCTGTTCCACTGGTCTGTGGCTCTGTTCTTGTGCCAGTACCAAATTGTCTTGATTACTGTGGCTTTGTAGTAGAGCTTGAAGTTGGGAAGTGAGATTCCCCCCTGCTTTATTCTTCCTTCTCAGTATTGCTTTGGCTATTCGGGGTCTTTGGTGGTTCCATATGAATTTTAGAACTATATGTTCCAGTTCGTTGAAGAATGCTGTTGGTATTTGGATAGGGATTGCATTGTATTTGTAGATTGCTTTAGGCAGGATGGCCATTTTGACAATATTAATTCTTCCTACACAAGAGCATGGGATGAATTTCCATTAGTTAGAGTCCTCTTTAATTTCTCTTAGGAGTGTCTTGTAGTTTTCACAGTATAGGTCTTTCACTTCCTTGGTTAGGTTTATTCCTAGGTATTTTATTCTTTTTGATGCAATTGTGAATGGAATTGTTTTCCTGATTTCTCTTTCTATTGGTTCATTGTTAGTGTATAGGAAAGCTACAGATTTCTGTGTGTTAATTTTGTATCCTGCAACTTTGCTGTATTCTGATATCACTTCTAGTAGTTTTGGGGTAGAGTCTTTCGGGTTTTTTATGTAAAATATCATATCATCTGCAAATAGTGACAGTTTAACTTCTTCTTTACCAATCTGGATTCCTTGTATTTCTTTGTTTTGTCTGATTGCTGTGGCTAGGACCTCCAGTACTACGTTAAATAACAGTGGGGAGAGTGGGCATCCCTGTCTTGTTCCCAATCTTAGGTGAAAAGCTTTCAGCTTCCTGCTGTTTAGTATGATGTTGGCTGTGGGTTTGTCATATATGGCCTTTATTATGTTGAGGTACTTGCCTTCTATACCCATTTTGTTGAGAGTTTTTATCATGAGTGGATGTTGAATTTTGTCAAATGCTTTTTCAGCATCTATGGAGATGATCATGTGGTTTTTTTCCTTCTTTTTGTTGATGTGGTGAATGATGTTGATGGATTTTCAAATGTACCATCCTTGCATCCCTGAGATGAATCCCACTTGATCATGGTGTATTATCCTCTTGATGTAGCTTTGAATTTGGTTTGGTAATATTTTGTTGAGTATTTTTGTATTTGTGTTCATCAGGGATATTGGTGTTCAATTTTCTTTTTTGTGGGGTCTTTGGCTGGTTTTGGTATTAGCGTGATGGTGGCTTCATAGAATGAGTTTGGAAGTGTTCCCTCCTCTTCTATTTTTTGGAAAACTTTAATAGGATGGGTATTACATCTTCTCTATATGTCTGATAAAATTCAGCAGTGAATCCATCTGGTCTGGGGGTTTTGTTCTTTTGTAGTTTTTTGATAACTGATTCAATTTTGTTGCTGGTAATTGGTCTGTTTAGATTTTCTATTTCTTCCTTGGTCAACCTTGGAAGTTTTTGTAGGAAGCTTGTTAGGATATAGATTTTCATAATATTCTCTAATAATTCTTTGTATTTTTATGGGGCCCATTGTGATTTTTCGATTCTCATTTCTGATTCTGTTTATGTGTGTGAACTCTCTTTTTCTCTTAATCAGTATGGTTGGGTGTTTATCTATTTTGTTTAGTTTCTCAAAGATACAGCTCTTGGTTTCATTGATTTTTTTCTATTGTTTTATTCTTCTCAGTTTTGTTTATTTCTTCTCTGATCTTTATTATGTCCCTCCTTCTATTGACTTTGGGCCTTATTTGTTCTTCTTTTTCCAGTTTCAGTAATTGTGACTTTGGACTATTCATTTGGGATTGTTCTTCCTTCTTCAAATAGGCCTGAACTTCAATTTGCTTTCCTCTTAGAACTGCCTTTCCTGTGTCCCACAGAAGTTGGGGCTTTGTACTGGTTTTGTCATTTGTCTCCATATATTGCTTGATCTCTGTTTTAATTTGATCACTGATCCATTGATTATTTAGAAGCATGTTGTTAAGCCTCCATGTGTTTAATGAGCCTGTTTGTTGTCTTTGTACACTTTATTTCTAGTTTTATACCTTTGTGGTCTGAGAAGTTGACTGGCAGAATTTCAATCTTTTTGAATTTACTGAGGTTCTTTTTGTGGCCTAGTATGTGTTCTATTCTGGAAAATGTTCCATGTGCACTTGAGAAGAAGGTATATCCAGCTGCTTTTGGGTGTAGAGTTCTGTAGATGTCTATTAGGTCCATCTGTTCTAGTGTGTTGTTCAATGCCTCTGTGTCCTTACATATTTTCTGTCTGGTTGATCTGTCCTTTGGAGTGAGTGGTGTGTTGAAATCTCCTAAAATGAATGCATTGCATTCTATTTCCTCCTTTAATTCTGTTAGTATTTGTTTCACATATGTCGGTGCTCCTGTGTTGGGTGCATAGATATTTATAATGCGTATATCCTCTTCTTGGACTGACCGTTTTATCATTATGTAATGTCCTTCTTTATTTCTTTTTACTTTCTTTGTTTTGAAGTCTATTTTGTCTGATACAAGTACTGCAACACCTGCTTTTTTCTCCCTATTGTTTGCATGGAATATCTTTTTCTATCCCTTCACTTTTAGTCTGCGTATATCTTTGGGTTTGAGGTGTGTCTCTTGTAAGTAGCATAAAGATGGGCGCTGCTTTTTTATCCATTCTATTACTCTGTGTCTTTTGATTGCTGCATTGAGTCCATTTACATTTAGGGTTATTATCAATAGATATGTACTTATTGCCATTGCAGGCTTTGGATTCATGGTTACCAGAGGTTCAATGGCAGCTTCTTTACTATCTAACTGTCTAACTTAACTCACTTATTAAGCTATTATAAACACAGTCTGATGATTCTTTATTTCTGTCCCTTCTTTTTCTTCCTCCTCCATTCTTTATATATTAGGTGTTTTATTCTGTACTCTTTTGTGTTTCCTTTGACTGCTTTCATGGATAGTTGTGTTTATTTTTTACCTTTAGTTAGTATTTGGTTGGTCTGCTTTCTTTGCTGTGATTTTATTTTCTCTGGTGACATCTATTTAGCCTTAGGAGTGCTTCCATCTAGAGCAGTCCCTTTAAAAATACCCTGTAGAGGTGGTTTGTGGTGGCAAATTCCCTCAACTTTTGCTTGTCTGGAAATTATTTAATCCCTCCTTCAAATTTAAATGATAATCATGCTGGATACAGTATCCTTGGTTCAAGGCCCTTCTGTTTCATTGCATTAAATATATCATGCCATTCTCTTCTGGCCTGTAAGGTTTCTGTTGAGAAGTCTGATGATAGCCTGATGGGTTTTCCTTTGTAGGTGATCTTATTTCTCTCTCTGGCTGTCTTTAATACTCTGTCCTTGTCTTTGATCTTGGTCATTTTAATTATTATATGTCTTGGTGTTGTCCTCTTTGGGTCCTTTCTGTTGGGAGATCTGTTGGCTTCCATGGTCTGAGAGACTATTTCCTTCCCCAGCTTGGGGAAGTTTTCAGTGATTATCTCTTCAAAGACACTTTCTATCCCTTTTCTCTCTCTTTTTCTCCTGGTACCCCTATAATGCGAATATTGTTCCGTTTGGATTGGTTACACAGTTCTCTTAATATTCTTTCATTCCTAGAGATCCCTTTATGTTTCTCTGCCTCAGCTTCTCTGTATTCCTGTTCTCTGATTTCTATTCCATTAACAGTCTCTTGTACCTCATCCAGTCTGCTCTTAAGACCTTCTATCGATCATTTCATTTCTGTTATCTCCCTCTGGACTTCTTCCCTTAGCTCTTGAATATTTCTCTGTAGGTCCATCAGTATGGTTGAATTCTTTTTCAGGAATATTGGTTATACCTATCTCACCAGGTCCTCTCTCTGGGGTTTTCTGAGTGATTTTTGACTGGACCATATTAGTCTGACTTTTCATGGTGATAGAAATGGTTGCAGGCAGGTGGCACATGTGTCAGCTGGGAGAACAAAGTCCCTTTCTGCTTTTTGGTCACCTTGTCCTTCTCCACTGCCTGTGCCATCTACTCACACACTGGGAGAAGTCTATGGGATAATTTCCTGAGCTGCCATGGGCGGGGCAGTCCTTGGGCTAGCCTAGAGTACCATAGGGGGTCACAGCTCCACTGGGTGTGCTCTTCTGTGGTAACAGCACCCCTTCATGCCTTCCGGACCTTGCTCTGGCTTCCTCTGTCTGTCCCGGTTAGCTGCGTGCTGGGAGGAGACTCTGTGTGGTTGCTGTGGGCGGGGCTGTTCCCCAGCTGCTCTGCAGCTGTGGCGGATCAGCCAGTCCTCTTGCAGCACTGGCCAGGGGAAATGAATACCAGGCTGCTTATTGCCTTGAGGGACTTTGGGGCTGCTTTACTCCCCTGGAGGTTAGGGGGCCCAAAATTCCTCAAGATTTCCAGCCTGTTGGGTTGAGTGTGCTGGGATGATTTTGTCCAGCTCTTGAGCCCTTGTCCCTCCAAGTCTTCCAAAAAGCTCCCATTTTTCTTTTGTCCCAGGGGAGCCGGCTGTGGGGACCCACTCACAGTCTCTGCCTCAGATTTTACTTTTCCACTCCTCTAATATCCAGTACACCATGCAATGTGTGTCTGTGCTCCCAGTGCAGATTACTAGGGCCGGTTATTTAACAGCCCTATGCTTCCACTCCCTCCCCACTATGACTCCTTTCCTCCCACTGGTGAGCTGGGGTTGGGGGAGTGCTCGGGTCCTGCCAGGTCATGTCTTTGTATCTTAATCCCTTTTGTGATATGCTGAGTTCTTGCAGATGTAGATGTAGCCTCGCTGTTGGTATTTTCTGGTCTCTCTTTTAGGAATAGTTGTATTTGTTTTATTTTTGAAAATATATATGGTTTTGGGAGGAGATTTATGCTGCCCTACTCATGCTGCCATCTTGAGCCCCTCTTCCTAAAAATATTAATACTAACAAAATGTCACTAAACATGAAGACTCCATCCTGCTACCCATAACTATGTAGGCAGCAAAAATAACAGCTTTATAAATATAAGTAAGTAGACAGTACCTACATACACAAACACGCACATTGAGTAACAAAAGAGCACAAAATAGTACATATAAAATATTAGAACTATGCAATATGTATACATATTTACTGGCAGATTAAAAATGAATATGGAACAATGGAAACAGAATTTAATGGCCTTTATTTTTTTCTATAAACTTGTTTAACTGTACAGTACTGATAAATAATCATAATATAGTATATAAATTAAATATATCACAAGCTCCAATAATCATAAATTCAGTATACAAAGAAAGAACTTATGAAAATAAAGTCATGCCACTTTATTGTATATAGGCTAATAAAGACTATTTATTTAAAATGTTAAATATTTAGTTAAGAATAATTTGTTTGCCTTTTAGAATTTAGAAGAATTATTGGTCTACAAACTGCAGGTAGGACAACTTGATATAACAATCTGTAGAAGTTAATTCCTACCTCCCCACCCCACCCCCTTTAAAAAAAATCATGGTAAAAGTATCACTGTAGGAGATTTATTTGAAGACAAGCCTTCTTACCTAGCTGCTGCAATTTCTCAAAATTACAAAAATTATAAGGTTAAGAATTCATGTTATTGTTTGAAAATAATAGATATGCTATCAGTAGATACAAGTTTGTGAAAAGATATCAGAAATATTGGAAGTGTGTAACACCAGGTTAACAGAGCAAACCTCAGTTTAAAACCTAAGTGCAGACTAACCAATATCCCACCCTGATGTGGGTATTGACGGTGGCGGAGAGGCTAAGCATGTAGCTGTGGAGGACTATTGGGAACTCTCTGTACTTGCTGTTCATTTTTGCTGTGAGTCTAAAAATGACCTCTAAAAATCCTATTAATAAACAACAACAACACCCGTCTAGTACATCAGAGACTTTAGAGGTAGGAATGGTTTAGGGAATGTTGGCATGTTTTAAGCTCAGAGGCATTGGGTAATGGGCAGGGGAGTTCTTTGGGCAACTTGTTTTTAAGCAGAAGGCAACACAAGCATTTATCTCTAGGATACTTGGTGTGGAAACGCTAGGACATTCCTCCAGAGAGTGCCTTTTTAGCTGGGTGTGTGTGATATTGCTCTCAATGGGGCAAAATTAATTTTGGGGGCTTGGGTGGGGGAAAAGGAAGCTAAAAACCTTGGATATTGTAATAATAATATCTCCAAAGGGCCACAGTAAATAACTGGATATATAGCATATCTGGGGTTCTAAAATTTCATTGGACTTAGGCAGTGATTAAGAGGAAAAGTATCTTAAAAGGCTTCTTATGAGACCAATAAGGGAAACAAAGCTGAGGAAAATTGGTCCAGAGAGTAGTGGACAGCAGCAGGAATGGAAGAGTGGGGAGCTCTCCCAGCACCTCTGACCGGTCCACCCACAACATCAGAGACAAGCTCCCAGGAGAGAACCATTTCCCCCAGACACGGCCACTCAATTACAGGCAAGCAGTAGACCAAGAATTCCCAGGCTTTTACAGAAAGCATGCCGTGAAAGAAACATACCAAATCCAATAACTATAAGCATGAACACTCAACGAAACAGTTTAATAGAGCAAATAAGACTTCAGTTATAATCAATAACCTCAGAGATGTGACAGAATATTACAACCATAACAGTAAGTAGTTTTTAAAGAATCAATTGCTGAGCTTGAAAAATTATCCCCATTTTACCAGTGAGAAAACTGAGGCCCAGAGATGTTCAAGCAATGTGCCATGGTCTCACAGCTGGTGATTAGTGTAGTCCAGCATGAACTGGGCAGTCTGGCTCCAGAGCTTATGCTCTCAATTTTGTGCATACTAGAGACACTTTGGGGCTAAGGACTGGAGGGGCTGGGGGCTCTGAAGAGTTTTTGCGGGGTGGCAGTTGAGAAATGAATTGTACTAATGGGTATTCCACACATTCCAAGAAGAGTTGTTCTGCCTGGCAACAAATGCTGATTCTGTTTCCAAAAGATCACTTAAATCTTTCTGCTACTCTCGCTTTACTTTTCTTCCTTTTTATTCTGTGGATTGGTATCAAGGAGGGGTGATAACAAGCCTGCAGTCCTCATGTGCTGAGCAGTGTGTACACATGAAAGAGGAGTTTAGTCATAGCAGAGGGAGGCTTGCATATGGTGATCTTTCAAATTTCAAAGCAAAATATGGGAAGCCTAGTTTCAGTCTTTCACCATATTGATGTTTTCTAAATTACATCTGTTATTGGTTTTGTTTTTGTCAAGAAATTCATAGAAAGACTGTACTCTACTAGCTAGTGATAATATTTTTTAAAAATCATAATAATATATGCTTACTGTGATAAAATAATTGAAGGGTATCAATTTGCATAGAGCAAAAACTTTTCACTTGGATCATAAATGAATGTAAAAATGAAATAAAAGATAAAATTCATGGAAGAAAACACTGGTGAATTTAAATAATAATCTTGGAGGGAGGGAAGGGCTGTAAGCATAAAACAATATCCTGAAATAATGAAGGAAGACAGCAGTATATAATATTGCATACAAATTTCTCAGAAAATGTACCACAAACTAAAATAATTAACAAGAGCACGGGGGACAAAATTTATAACACCTATAACAGACAACTATTTAGAAAATATATGCAAAGAGCTACTTCAATAAAGAAGAAAATAGAAAAGTAAACAAAGGACATTGATAGTTTACAAAAATAGATAAATAAAAATGCTTTGATCTCACTCAGAAATAAAATACTAATACACTGATGATGTATGATTTTCATCTGATTACCAAAGGTTTAACCTTTTTATAATACCCAGTGTTGGCAAAGGTGTGAAGAAATGAGTATGCTCACATATTCTTAGAAGGAGTGTAAATTGATATAACCTTTTATAAGGCAATTTGGCAGAATATGTGGACATTTTAAATTCTCAGACTTAGTGACCAACCTGTTTAGTAGGAATTTATCCTATATACATATTAATACAGACACATCAAAATATGTCATTGTGCCACTGTTCATAATAGAGAAAAACTGCAAAAACCTGAATGTTCTTTGGTAGGGGGAAGGATAAATAAACTATGATGTTTTCCTTTGACAAAAATACTATCCAATAAATGAAGCAGAGCTAAATGTGCTTACCTGGAAAGATGTCAGCATACATGATTTAGTGTAAAAAGCAGTTTGCAGTACAGTATCTATGATATGATTCCACTTGGGTATGTGTGTTTTACAGTAAATACAAGTGTTGTTTAGAATGTTTTTATTCCTAGTAAACAGAAAATCATGAAATTTATCAGATCCATCATTGGACTTGCAGGTGCCAGTTGGGTTTAGGGTTAGCTTCATCCAGTGGCCTGACTCTGTTTCCCTGATTCTCCTGGCTCCACCGCCTCTGCTGACTCCTCAGACTGGCTCCAGCAGCAGCTCTGGGCCTCACCTCCAAACATGGCTCTCTTGAGAGCAAACACCCCAGCCAGTTTCCCCTTGTGTCTCACTGGCCTGAGCTGCATCATGGCAGTCCCATTCTCAGCCCAGTCCCTGGGGACAGGGGAATACCTGAAATGTACAGATAGCTTAGGCCTAGATTTTTTAACCAGTTGCCAGCAAGGAAGAAGGATTTAACATGATTGTATGAGACCAATTAAAGACCAAGAGATGAGGTCAAGGTCAATACAACAACCTCCCTCCATCCCACCCACCTGCCAAAAAAAACAAAATGGCAACTGTACATGGAATACAAGGGAGTAATGAGCTATGGAAGTAGACACAGATTTCTTTGCTTCACTTCTTAGCCTTCTACACCATTAATTTTTTTATAGCTGCAAGCATCTGACTCAGGATCAGAGCAGGAATCATGTGAACAGATGGCATACTCAAAAGGCTTTAATCAAGAGACTTTAATAAAGAGACTATTTATCAGTTAGGTGAGGTCAAAGGAACAAAAAAGAGGGCTGAACTAGCAACTATAGAAGTCTTTCCTAGCCCTGGGCCTGCGGGGTTCAGGGAAGTGCGGTGGGGCTGAGTGGAATGATGGTAAGGGAGCCTAGCCTGAGCTGGTGCTGAGCAAGAGGAATGTAGAGCAGCCACTGCCTGCACAATAGTGGGGACAGGAAGCCCGTGTAGTGTGGGGGAATGAATAAATACCTAGTGCCCTCCAATCTCCTGACAGTTCTCCCCTCAACCGAACCCAACCAGAAACCGGAGGCAAGGGTGAGGCTATCTGGAGAAGCAGCATCCTGGGACTCCTAGCAGGGAGAGGATGGGGATAGATGACTGGGGTTAGGGGCATAAATAGCACAGCAAGTATTGCTTCATTGAAACATTAATACTTTGTTTAATATTAAAGAGCACAGGAAATCCTGTCATATGCTACAGCATGGATGAACCTTGAGGATATTATGCTAAGTGAAATAAACCAGTCACTGAGACAAATACAACTGGTTCTCCTTATAGATAAGTAAAGTTGTCAAAATCATAGAAACAGAAAGTAGAATGGCAGTTGCCAGGGCTGGGGGGAAGGGGAAATGCAGTTATTGTTTAATGGGCATATAGTTTCAGTTTTGCAAGATGAAAAGAATTCTGGAGACTGGTTGAACACAATGTGAATATACATAATAGTATGGAACTGTAGACTTAAAAGTGGTTATGATGGATTTTGGCCATCCTAAAAAGTGTGTAGTGGTATCTTGTTTTAATTTTCAGTGCCCTCGTGACATACTATGTTGGGCATCATTTCATATGCTTCTTTGCCTCTGTATTATCTTCTTTGATGAGGTATCTCTTCAGAATTTTTGACCCTTTTCAAATCAGTTGTTTGTTTTCTTATTGCTGAGATTTTAAAGTTATTTGTATATTTTGGATAATAGTCCTTTACAGATATATCTTTTGCAAATATTTTATACCAGCCTGTTACTTATCTTCTCTTTCTCTTGATAGTGTCTTTGGCAGAGCAGACGTTTTTAATCTTAATGAAATTTAGCTTATCAATTCTTTCTTGCCCTAACACCACCAAATGCTGGCGATGATGTAGAGCAACAGGAACTCTCATTCACTGCTGGTGGGGATGCAAAATGGTACAGCCATGGTGGAAGATGGTTTGGCAGTTTCCTGAAAGACTAAACAGTATCTTAACGTACAATCCAGCAATTGCACTCCTTGATTATACCCAAATGAGTTGAAAACATGTTCACACAAAAACCTGCACATGGATGATTACAGTAGCCTTATTCATAATCCTTCAGTAGGTGAAGAGGTTTAAAACCTGTCATACATCCAGACAGAATATTCTTCAATGATAAAAAAGAAATGAGCTATCAAACCACATAAAGACATGAAGGAAACTAGATGGATATTTCTAAGTGGAAAAAAGCCACTCTGAGTAGGCTATATGATCCCCACAATTTCTACTTATATGACTTTTCAGAAAAAGCACAACTATGGGGTCAATGAAAAGATCAGTGGTCGTCAGGGGTCCAAGGAATAAGAGGGTTAAAGAGGAGGAGCACAGAGGATTTTTAGGACAGTGAAACTACTTAGGATAGTATAATGTGGGTCCATGTCATATACATTTATCCAATCTGTAGAGTGTACTGCATCAAGAGTGAGCCCCAAAGTAAACCACAGCCTCTGTGGGGTGATGGCGCATCAGTGTGGGTCCGTCAGTGTAGGTGCGTTGATTGTGACTGTAATGAGTGTACCAGGAAAGCTGGGCATGTTGGTAGTGGGGGAAGTGGTGCATATATGGAGGTGGGGGTAGGTGGGAACTTCCTGTGTCTTCGGCTCATTCTGTTATGAAACTAATGCTCTAAAATACATTTTAGCTAAAAAAGTAAGGTCTGTTTTTCTTAAATGATTACTATGGTAAATTATATGGTTCTTAGGCCACAGTTTATAAAAATGTGGACATCTTTTCTTTCTTCCTCACTCCCCAATCCCATTCACCAGCAGCAAAGACTACTAACAGTGTCCATGAAACTTTTTAACCAAGTTTCAAACTTCACATTCTTTGATTTTCCAAAGGTGATGATTTAAAGGCAATATGTGTTCAAAGATTGGTACTGACTAGAGAAATACAGATTTGAGAGTTACCAGCATGGTGTGGTACTTCCAATGGAGAAGTGGGTGAAATCTCCAGGGACTGTGTGCAAGGAAAACAGGAGAGGCTGAGGAAGAACCCAGGGAAACCCACATTAAAGAGGCAGAGAGAGAAGGAGTCAGCCAAGGAAAATGAAAAATAAACAACAAATATAAAGCAGGAATCAAAGGCAGAGAGCATTTTAAGAAAAAATGCATACATCAAAACCACAATGAGATACCACTTTACAGTCATTAGGATGACTATTAGCAAAAAAGGAAAATGAAAGAGAGAAAGAGTGGAGGGAGGAAGGAGGGAGGGAGGAGGGAGGGAAGGAGGAAGGTTGGAGGGTGGGAGGGAAGGAAAGAGGGAGGGAGGGAAGAGGGTAGGTAGGAGGGAGGGGGGAAGGAGGGAAGGTAGGAGGGAGGGAAGGGGGAGGGAGGGAAGGTAGGAGGGAGGGAAGGTAGGAGGGAGGGAAGGTAGGAGGGAGGGAGGAGGGAGCGGGTAGGTTAGGAAGGAGGGAGGGAGATACTTGTATACCAGAGTTCATACAGCACTATTCCCCAGTAGCCAAAAAAGTGGAAACAACCTAAATGTCCATTGATATATGAATGGAGAAACAAATGTGATATACACGGCTAACCCTGGAACAACCAAGGAGTCAAAAGCACTGACTCCTTGCCCGACACAGTAAAAAATCCATGTATAACTATTGAATTCCCAAAACCTTAACTACTAATCGTGTCCTCTTGACCTGATAACATAAACAGTTGATGAGCACATATTTTTTGTGAAATGTATTATATACTGTATTCTTATAATAGGGTAAGCTAAAGAAAAGAAAGGTTTTTTCAAACTGGCACAAACCTCCAAAAATTTTTTCAATGTCTTTATTGAAAAAAAGTCCATGTATGAGTGGACTCACACAGATAAAATCCATGTTGTTCAAGGGTCAAGTGTACATACAAAAGAAAATTATTCAGTCTTAGAAAGGGAATGAGTTTCTGATACATTCTGGGACATGAATGAAGCTTGAAGTTGAGTGAAATAACCCAGACACAAAGGGCAAATAATGCATGATCCTATGTGTATAAGCTAAGTTCATAGCAAATTCATAGAGATGGAAAGCAGAATAGAGGTTACTAGAGGTGGGGTGGGAATAGAATAGGGAGTTATTGCTTAATGGATATAGAGTTTCAGTTTGGGAAGATGAAAAAAATCCTGGAGAAGGATGGTGGTGATAATAGCGCAACAGTGTAAATGTACTTAATGCCACTGAACTGTACACCTAAAATGGCTAGAATGGTAAAGTTTATGTAATGTACATTTTAGCACAATTAAAAAAAAGAATAAATGCATAAAAGAAGCCAGGCACAAAAGAGCACACACTGTTTTAGTCTATATATGAAGTTAAAGAACAGGCAAACCAATTGGAGGTGAAGGTAGAGTCAGAGCAGCGACCTTAATATATGTGTGTGGCAAGGAAATTCGAGGAAAAGAAAAGTGTACATTTCAAGGAGTTTGAAAAGGGAACAAACTGGGTAACATTAGCTAGGAAGGCCTAGAATGAAACTTTCTTTAGGAAAAGGAAAGTTGTATGTATTTTTAGTTTGAGGAACAGATGGAGAGGGGAGGTTGACAACACAGAGGGCAGAGACAGATGATGTGTGGGGGTGTGAGGGAAGAGGAGGAAGGCAGGGGCAGGGTACTCTTGGCAGGCACAGGACACCTCTCCCACTGTGGCTGTGAGACCGAGAGCACGGGTGGGTCCCCACTAGCCAAGAGAGGATGTGGAAGGGAAGCATATGAAGGATTCAGAGTTGCATAGTCTTTATTTCACTCTCCTTGACTGGCTCCCCTGACCTGTTCAGTATCACCAAGTCCCTGCAAATTTCAACAGTTGTAGTCTATTTCTCCCTCTAAAACTGAGCTCTGCTACTAACTACCACTTTAACAAACACTAGAAGTTTTCCTAATCTGAACATATGAGAATTGGATCAGGAGACCTCTAGGGTTTATTAAAGGCACAAGATTTTGTTTCACTATGGATATTAATTTAAGAACAAATCGTTTAGAAAACGTGCCTCTGTGTCCTGAATTTAATAAATACAGCTGAGAAATAGGCTCATTTATGCCAAAATTATATTGGAAGTAGAG
The DNA here is from genome assembly GCF_040802235.1 of Manis javanica. Classification (NCBI taxonomy): domain Eukaryota; kingdom Metazoa; phylum Chordata; class Mammalia; order Pholidota; family Manidae; genus Manis; species Manis javanica. Next base: position 57,994,911 of record NC_133164.1, on the reverse strand, counting down.
AGTTATCTGCCGTCCTCACAAAAGTTCCATTTTTTTAAAATGAGAACTTTCTTTTTATTCCACAAAGAAAACTGATTTCAGACTTAGATAGCTAAATTACATCCATATATGATATATCAAAATGTTAGTAGGAGGCGAATAATTGGGACAGGTTTCTCTGTCTATTCAGAACCGTGAAGACTTCACTACAGTGTAGCAGCTTGTGAAAAGATTATGAGACAGCTCTGGGGTTTGTGGTCTAGTTGACATAGAAGTAGAGGCCTCTGTTAAGGAACAGGCAACACTGCAGTAGTGGCCTGACTAGAAAACCACTTCCTAAAAAACATTCAGAAAAGCCCCTTTCAAAAGACACACACAGGTAATTTAAAAGGCAGAATTATAAATGGCTAATTCTTAGAGAAAAGTGGAAAGTTTCATTAATATTCAAAGGATGAAAATTAAAATGACCCTCAGGTGGCATTTTATCTTATCAAATGAACAAGATTTGTAAAAATCATAGTTAAAGGTAAAGTGTGATAGGAAATCTCATGGACTGCTTCTGAGGGTATAAATAGGCTTATTTTTTAAGATAGCAATAGAAGAATGTGTATCAAAAGCCTTAACAGTTAATTCAAATGGCCATGCGTTTTGAATCAATAATTACAATGCTAGGATGTTATCCTTTAAAGAATTCAGAAGAGTGGATGAAAGCTTTTTCACACAAAGATATTCATTATAGAGTTAATTATGATAGAACAAATTAGAAACACCTGAGTGTCTACTGCCAGAATTTCAGTTATGAATTGTGCACTATTACACACGTTATAGGTATTTAAAATGTTTATGAAAAATTTTTAACAGTTTGGGGACAATATGACATATGGTAATGATACAGTATTATTTTACTATTCTGAAGTATGTATATGCATATAAAAAAAGACTACAAAGTGTCCAATTTTACAGTGGTCATCTCTAAGTGGCTGGGTTTTAAGTGATTATTTTTTCCTTCTTTATACTGCTATTTTTCACAGTGGATGAGCATCATTCAAAAAGTCTGAATATAGAGTTATTTTTTGATGAAGGGAGAAAGTTCCTTTTGATCATTTTTGGTAATGGTTATATCACTGTACTCTAGTTCTTGGTCCTTCCGCTGGTCCAGCTGAAGTGAGGTACTCATTTGACAAAATTTACTAAGCATCTACTATGCAGCAAGCCCAGGATACGTACTGGGGATACAAGGATAGAGAAGATACCCAGATACAGGTCAGCCCTCACCACACTTACAGTCTAGTGGCAGATTACAGTGCATAAGTCTGCTAGAGTTTTATCTTCTCACAATTCTGGAGACTGGAAGTCCAAGATCAAGATGTCAAAAGGTTGATTTCTGCCAAGGTGGCTCTCCTTGGCTTGTAGTGCTTTAAAAAGGTCCCTCATACTGACCTGGGCAGGGAATGCTTCTGAAGACTGTGTGTCTACCTTGGCATGTCCCACCCCCTGGCAAAGATTTGGTCGTGTTCTGTAAATGGAGTTGGCATTGCAGGGGATGATGCAATATTTGCTGCTTTTAGTGTCCTTTTCCAGTGTGTTTGTATGTTTTGTAGCTTCTTTATTGAACATGTTGACAGGAATGAAAAAATTTTCATTTAATTATAATGAAATTCAACTGACATCCAAAATTTATCTTCTCCTCAAAGTGTCAGAAAATGAATATTTATTCTTTGATGCCTGATATTACAAAGTCACTCAATATCTTTCAGGGAACAGACTGGGTAATGAATTGATGCCTGCTGTGTTCTCAGATGAGCATATGTTATGATTCCCAAGAAGGGCTCACTAGAGTCTTAAGTTCTAAGTTTCTAGAGCTCTAAACAACCAGAGTCTGGGAAATAAACTTTGTCCAGTTTAATTACTTCTCTGTACATCATTTTAAATAATTTTCAGAATTCAGAACATTTTTATGGGGCCATACATAGAGTCCACCTAATTCACAATCCATTTCCTATAAACTTTATTCTTTTGGTTGCAAATCCTTCATGGCATGTGGCAGGCTGTATGTAAATTCACTGAATTTATTTTAAATTCATTAAAAATAAAACAGATTCCATAAGGAATATAGTCAAAATATGGTAACAACTTGGTATGGTGATAGCTGGTACCTAGAATTATCATGTATATAAATGTTGAATTACTGTGTTGTACACCTGAAACTAATGTAATACTGTGTGTCAACTACCCTTCAATAAAAAATAATTATCTAAAAAATAAATAAATAAATAAATAAATAATAAAAAATAAAACAGATTCTTGAGGCTGGATAGGTCACAGTTAGAAAATGTTTGTTATATTGCATTCATATATACAACTCATTGCTCCTCTGTTCCAAGAACAGATAGTATTTTGTATAACCACTGGAAAAGCAGTAAAAACCTGGTATAGCCTGGTGATCAAGGTCCTGGGCTTTGGCAGTAATGGCACCACCATCCAGCTCGCAGATCATGAAGATGAAGTGAGTGAGCTCTCAGAGCCCTGAGAAGAGTGCCTGGAGCATGGTGACATGTGCACTATGCAGAGCAGACTTTCTGTTCTGATAGAGTCTTGCTCTCTCCCCTCTTTGCCTAAGTGTCCAGACTTAGCTATAATCAGCTACCCAGGATCTAGTTCAGAGTCGACAGTGAGTATACCATGACAACTTTGAGACCTTCTGTTGATTACATTTTAATAAGGGAAATACTTGACTTCTTAACTATTCGAAGATCAGCTTTTGGTCAACTGGATCCCCACAATTGTGGTGATTCCCATTTCTATGACTAGCAAAATTAAAATTTGTACAACTTTGGAAATATATTTTTTGATGTTCTTCATGAAATTGTAAGTTCTTTGACTTCCTCTGAATTCTCCCAAGTCATCTGTGAATAATCACCTATGGGACAGTCACTGTACTACTTGATTCCTGTAAAGTTCTCATACAAGGCTTATGGTACACAATTCATTCCAATCCCTGTGGCTGTGCTGTTGCTATTCCCAATTTGCAATGTCCTTGTTTATCTTTACCAACATTATCCCTCCTTTATTAGGTAGCTCATTATGTAAGCAGACTTATACAGTATTTGTCTCTCCCTGTTTACCCTGTTTCACTTGGCACATCTTCAGGGTTCATCTATGATGTAGCATATATCAAAATCTCATTCCTTTTTGAAGTTGAATACAATTTTTAATTTTAATGATTGGAAAACATTCCATTTGTATTGTGTGCTTTTTTTTCTTAACAACTCAAAGGAAAGTTAGGCTCTGTCTTTAAATACCCAAGATTTTTGAGGCCTTAAATAATAATTGAAGATTTTTTGGGAAAAGAATTCTAGTGCCCAGGGAATCTCATTGAAGACATGTCTTTTTGGTTCTAACAGAAATATATGTATGCACTTAAGATTTTGCTTTAGAAGCAAAGGAAATGTTCATATGTATGGCTTGTTGTTGGCCTTCAGCAATGATGACCACATCACTTTGGCTGATGTATTCACTGACCATAAAAAGAAGAAAATGTGCATTTCCTTGATAATATTGAGCATAAGTTGGCAAGTGATCTCTGAGCCTTGGGATGGGTCAAAATGTGAAACAGAGGATGTTAACATGTGCCAAGACTTGAGTTAGAGTCCTTAAAAATGTTCCTTTTCAAATAACTGCTGAGATTTTTAAATTACAAAACTGGATAAGAAAGCTTCTGGCTTGTATTTTATTTCAGAGAGCAAGCTATTAATGAGAAAAATAGTGAAACATCAGAGAAGTAAAGGGCAAAATTACATAATAATCTTGGTAGCTTAAAAAATATTTTTCAGTATGAATTAGTCACAAGGCTGGAAACTTCACAGGGTATGAATATTCTCTTTTTCTTAAAGAGGAGGAAACATTAAATTGGATTTTATTTTATTACCCCGGGTGGGAGAAACATTTTTGCATTTATTATTTATATCCTGCCTAGGACAAAACTTATTTGAGGCAATTGAGAGAATATTAAAGAAAGTAACTTAAGAAATATGTAAATAAATTCTCCAACTTTTCTTTTACTGTTCAGGTAGTGACATTTTCTCTGAAAAGATCCACAGAAACCTTAATAAAGAATAAAAACTCTGATGCCTGTGGGGAAACAGACTGGCAGCTCCTTGGATGGCAGTGGCTTTGTCTGCATACCTAAGGTTGGTCAGTCAGTTCAGCTCTCTCTTACAGCTAGGATTTTCTTGGTGTCTAAATAGAGTGAGCATATGTTCTAGATTTTCTGGGACAGTCCCAATGAAAAATATTCTTTCTTGGTGTTTCCTGTTGTTAGACCATGTGTCCTAACATTTTTATGGAAAATGTGGTCAGTTTACATATGATTTTTAGTATTTCTCTAATAGGCCTTTCCTTCAATTACCCACAGGCCTCTGCACATCTGGGTTGGTATACAGGGTCTATCCATTCTGTGAGACTCAGTTGCTTTTCACCTCTGGAAAGCCCAACCTGCCTTCTCCAACCATCTCCAGAAACCTTCCCTCTCCCATCTCCTACTCTATCTACAAAGTGTTATACTCTACCTGGCATTTGACGTATGTAGCCTATACTGTTCTTATTTTGTGTGGTTATATTAGTCTTATTACCTCAACTAAATTGTATAGTCTGGAGGGGTAGAACATTGCCTGAATTTTTCCTACAACCTCACTCAGTGCTGGGCATACAGCAACTCCTGTTTTAAAAAAAGAAAAAAGAAGATTCAAATTTTTTATATCATTTAGAGCAGAGATCCCTTTAAAAAGTCTCTACTCTAATCTTGAAATGAACCTCTATATGTTAGGCTATTAGTTATAACCTTCCCACCTTCTCAGAATTCAAGTATAGATTTTCAGTACTAGATTCTATTCTAAGAAATTTGATAATAAATAAATGAACAAATTAATAAGTAAATAAATATCTGGGGGAAGAAAGGAGTAGAAATCCAGCCCTTGGTTTCTCATGTATGCTAAGTACAAAGAATATTTTATGATTTTGTTATTTTATCTGAGACATAGTTAGATACAGAATTCTATTATTTGTTTTTAGGGCTTCCCTTCTTTCTGTCCCCACCTGATGGGCCCTCTCCCAAGTTGGTGCCACACTCAGTAAACGTCTGTTCTTTGGGAGTTGTTTATAAGGGAAACACCATCTAACCGATTGCTGTCAAATCTACTTTTCTTGAAGCAGCCTTTCTCTGCACTCCAGCCAGCTGTTCACAAGTAGACGGTGTAAGATGAGGGTCCAGGTGGGAGAGTGGGATATCTGGGGAGTCAGAAAACATCAGGATCAGGGAGCCTTTTCCAGATATTCAGAGCAGATGAGATTGGGTAGGTTGGGTGGGGTTTTAACCCATGTATGTTAAAGGGCTCATGTGATTCTGACTACAGAGAACTTCTGTTCCAGACCTCTTAGTACCAGTTTCTTAAGGCCCATCTTTAAGTCCTCATATCAGCATGCCTCTATCATACCACCTTCTCTGTCCAATGTCCCCATTTCTGTCATATTAACACTTTTCTTTATTCCAAGTAATTGGAATATTCAAGAGAATTTAATTAGCCATATTTATGCATTTAATGCATTAGATTTATAAGAAGTATTTAAATACTTGGGAAAGGTTTTGCTCATTAGGTTATAAATTTGCTCTGCAGACATTTAAAATATTTGAAATAAAATTGACTCTTTAACTCTATAAATGCATTTGTAAATGTTTAAGGGTATTTTATTATACAAGTTTGTAAATGGTGCTGTTTAATTTAATTTAGTTCCTCTAACACATGCTAACCAAATATTAATCAAAGAAAAGTGAGAGAATTATTCTTAATTTGCATAAAAGATTACAATGTAAACTCAAGGAAAACTAGATTTTTAATTCTGTAACTTTAAAAAAATGTAGTATCATTTTCGGATCCCTGTAAGTGTAAATAGTTTTTTCTACTCCTAAAGATTTGTTTCCTAAGACAGGAAACAAGTTAACTGACAATATTGAAAGCCAGACCCTAAATACGTTTAAATGTAAGTGATACCTTATTCCCCAGTCTCTTTGCTTCTTATGGTCCTGAAATATCTAGAACATAGATGACCTACAGCACCTTCATTAGTCTAGGGAAGGGAATTATTAGCTCTTTTAAAATTCCCTATTTAAGTTCCTTCAACCATCAGGCACTTAATATGGAATATGTTTATATTACAAAGTGAAATATGCTCACTTAATTTGTAAATGATCTGTGCTAATCCAAGCCTAGGAGTAAATAAATTAAAGAGACTTCTCAATGGTTAGAGAAAAATCTCAGCAGGGCACCTCCCCGCCCAGCCCTCAGTTTCTCTTCTTGGGGGCAATCCAATTAAAATAAAGAATTGTGATGCCAGCAGATTCAAACACAAATGCAAAGCCTAACATCTTTCATACTGGGGAGGTTGAAACCACACGCTGCTCTTTTTTGACTTCTAGACTGTGCACGTCTCTGCTCACAGTATGCTTGATTCAATGCCTGGCCAAACTCGAGAGCTGCTTTCGTGTGCTTGTTCCCCTCAAACCACAGTGACTCTGCTGTAGCAAATAGCCTATACCATGGCTGATCCTGATAATCTTGCCCTATAGGTGGCTATGCACTGTGTTTGCGTTGGGGGCTTCATGCTATTTGTACTTTTGTTAAGGAAAGTACTTCCTACTATGCTTACCTTCTGGATGAATTTAATTGAAGAGTACCCTGTGATTGCAGGCAAATTGTAAAATACTGAACAAACAAACCAAAATTACTACATGCAAGTACCAATGTATGTGAATAAATGTGTAACAGGATTTTCTTGTCATTGTAAAACCAAAATAAAATTCAGAAATAAGTTTAATGTTTGGATCTAAAGCTAATACAAGATGCAACTCTCTTCCATATTCCTAGAGTTAAATGTTCTCCATTTATTTTATCAGCCTCCATCTTTTGGTGGACTTTATTATAAGCATATATTACACATTTAAAACTATAAAATAAATTGTCCTAATAAAAAGAACACCTTTTTCCTTGCTTTATACATTGGGATTTTGCATAAGATTACATTTTTAGAAAAGGAAAGTTTGAAAATTCCCTGATTTGCATCAAGCTAATGGCTTCCTAGATTCCCTCCAGGCTTACAGTCCTTTCCTTCTTTATTTATGCAGCACAGCACCACACCCAGCATTACCGATTTTCCTAAGATGTCATGATACTCCTCCTTCTTCAATAGTCTGTAAAGGCTCCTTGTTGTCTACTAAACTAAATTTAACATTTCAGCCTGGCCTTCCAGGCAGAAATAATATATTTTTGCTAGTCAATCCTACAGACTCTCTAGTTTGGGAAAGATAGCCATGGCGTTCCTGCCCTTTGCAGGTCTTGTTAATCCCCAGCATTGAGCCGCCACATGTCTATGAGGGCTGACGTGTGCAGTGAAGCCATTTTGTTATCAGCTCTTTTCCACACCCTGGTATGTTCTGCATCTTGTTTCATAATATCCTTAAATCTGAGATGTTTCCCTCTCCCTTTCACATATCCTACTTCCTCCTTATCCTTCATTGTCCACACACCAGACACCTTTCATTACCTTCCTGAAGTCATGATGATCTCTTCTTCTCACAGGTTTATAATTTAATTTTCCCTAATGGTTTTCTTTGTTCTGATATCTTCCCACTACTTCTGTATTTCTTCACAGTAATTTCTGTATTTCTTTGTAAGCTTGTGATGACTGTAGGGAGCTATTCTTGAAGGATAGAACGAGTTCTTAACTGCAGTTGCACACCTTGAATTTAGTCTCATTTCTGTCTGTCACACAACTGATTCTGTCATTTTAACCAAATCACTTAAACTTTCATAGTCTCACTTTTTCCTCTGTGAAATGGGAATAATACTACTTGCTGCGCTTTACAATAGAGTTGTTGATTAGCGAGGAGAGGATTAAGATGGTGGTGTGAGAAGTGAGACAGAGGCTTCCTCCTAAAACCACATATAATACGAAAATATAATTACTACAACGAATCCTGAAAGAGCAACAGGAATGAGGACTACACTAGACTGCATACACCTGGAGAAAAGAGCAGACGTACCAAAGCTGTGGCCTGGTGGGACCCAAGCACTTTCCCCACCCCAGCTCACCTCATGGCTTGGTGGGACCCAAGCCCTTCCCCCTACCCCAGCTCACCTTGTGGCCTGGTGGGACCCAAGCAATTCCCCCACCCAGCTCACCTTGTGGTCTGGTGGGACCCAAGCCCTTCCCCCACCCCAGCTCACTGGCAGGAGGAAGAGAAACGGATCGGGGAGGGAGTGGAGGCCTAGGGACTGCTGAATACCTAACTCAGGAGATCTGCTCTGGGAGCACAAACCTACATTTCATGGTGCTTTCATGATACTCTCATGATTAGGGGGTTGGAAAGCTAAGACAAGCATAATTCTTGGAGAGACTGAGATTCCAACTGCTTGTGGAAAGCACCGATCCATATCTGGCTGCTTTGGGACAAAAGAAAGGCTGGCAGTCTGAGAGACTTCCTAACAGGGAAGCCTTTAGCAAGAGGACTGCTAAAGGGGCAAGAATTACAGAGAGATTACTGTTCAGGAGAAAGGACAGGTAGACAAATTGTCCGGGTGCACTCTGCCCAGCAGGTTGGGAGCTTTCATGATCTTCAGGTGCTCCAGCTCCCTGGCTGGCTACACAGCTCCAAGGACCCCCTCTGTGATACGCAGCCTACTGTGACTTTCTCCCGGCCAGCCCCACCTGGCTCACAAACTGGCAAATCCTACCCTGGTGTTATGCCAGCCAGAGGGAAGACCTGTCTACAGCAGCTACAAATGCAAAGCATAGACACTTATACCTGTGTGCTCAGCCCACTGGTTCAGGCAGTGGAGACAGTCATAGCAGCCAGGAAGCAGGAAACAACTCTTTCGTCCCCGCAGGCACCAATACCACTACCCTGTGAACGCTGACATTGCTTCAGGGGCTGAGCAGCTCCAGAGAGTAGAGCTTCTGGACACTAGAGGGCGCCATATACAAATATGAAATGCCAAAGGAACCTGGTTCAGAGTAAAATTATGAATATACATCTGAGAAAGATTCAAATGAAATTGACATCATGAATCTTCCTAAAAGGGAGTTCAAAATAAAAATCATTAACATGCTCATGGAGGTACAGAAAAATATTCAAGAACTCAGGAATGAATTCTGGTTGGAAGTCCGATTGTTGAAGAGCACAATGGAGGGTATTAAGAGCAGATTAGATACGGTGGAGACAATAAATGAAAAACAAGTTAGAGAAGAGGAATACAAAGAAGCTGAGGCACAGAGAGAAAAATGGATCTCTAAGAATGAAAGAATATTGAGAACTGTGTGACCAATCCAAATGGAGCAATATTCACATTATAGGGGTACCAGAAGAAGGGAGAGAAAAAGGGATAGAAAGTGTATGTGAGGAGGTAATTGCTGAAAACTACCCCAATCTGGGAAAGGAGATAGTCTCTCAGGCCATGGGGATTCACAGATCTCCCAACATGAGGGACCCAAGGAGGACAACACCAAGACATATAGTAATTAAAATGGCAAAGATCAAGGATAAGGACAGACTATTAAAACGAGCCAGAGAGAGAAATAAGATCCATACAAAAGAAAGCCATTCAGGCTATCATCAGAATTCTCAGCAGAAACCTTACAGGCCAGAAGGAGTGGCAAGATATATTTAATGCAGTGAAGCAGAAAGTCCTCAAACCAAGATTATTTTATCTGGCAAGATTATCATTTAAATTTGAATGAGGGATTAAATAATTTCCAGATAAGCAAAAGTTGAGAGAATTTACATCCCACAAACCATTTCTACAGTGTATTTTGGAGGGACTGCTATGGATGGAAGTGTTCCTAAGGTTTAATAGCTGTCACTCACCACAGGTAATAAAACCACAGTAAAGAAAGTACAGCAGCTAATTACTTAGCAATTGCAAAATTAAATTAAGTATCCCCAAAGTCAATCAAGGGATAGACAAAGAGTACAGAATGTGATACCTAATATATAAAAAATGAAGGAGGAAGAAAAAGGAGGAGGAAAAAAAACTTTAGATTGTGTCTGTAATAGCATATTAAGTGAGTTAGAAGTTAACCTTGAACCTTTGGTAACCACTAATCCAAAGCCTGCAATGGCAATAAGTACATACCTATCGATAATCATGATAAATGTAAATGAGCTTAATGCATCAATCAAAAGACATAGAGTAACTGAATGGATAAAAAACAAGACCCATATATATGCTACCTACAAGAGAAGGGAGAAAAAAGCTGGAGTTGCAGTACTTGTATCAGACTAATAGACTTCCAAACAAAGAAAGTCACAAGAGAGAAAGAAGGGCTTTACATTATGATAAAGGAGTCAATCCAACAAGAAGATATAACCATTATAAATATCTATGCGTCCAACACAGGAGCACCTACATATGTGAAACAAATACTAACAGAATTAAAAGGGGAAATAGAATGCAGTGGGGAAATAGAATGCAGTGCATTCATTCTAGGAGACTTCAACACTCCACTCACTCTGTAGGACAGATCAACCAGACAGAAAAGTAAGTAAGGAGACAGAGGCACTGAACAACACATTAGAACAGATGGACCTAACAGATATCTACAGAGCTCTACACCTGAAAGCAGCAGGATACACATTCTTCTCAAGTGCACATGGGACATTTTCAAGAATAGATCATATACTAGGCCACAAAAAGAGCCTCAGCAACTTAAAAAAGATTGAAATTGTACCAACCAGTTTCTCAGACCACAAAGGTATGAAACTAGAAATGAATTATGCAAAGAAAATGAAAATCCCACAAACACATGGAGGTTTCACAACATGCTGCTAAATAACTAATGGATCAATGACCATATAAAAACATAGCTCAAGCAATATATGGAGACAAATGACAACAATAATTCAACACTGCAAAACCTGTGGGACACAGCCAAGGCCGTGCTAAGAGGAAAGTATACTGCAATGCAGGCCTACCTCAGGAAAGAAGAACAATCCCAATGAGCAGTCTAAACTCACAGTTAGCGAAACTAGAAAAAGAAGAACAAATGAGGCCAAAAGTCAGTAGAAGGAGAGACATAATAAAGATTAGAGCAGAAATAAATAAAACCAAGAAGAATGAAATAGAAAGAATCAATGAAAGCAAGAACTGCTTCTTCAAGAAAATTAACAAAACAGATAAACCCCTAGCCAGACTTATAAAGAAAAAAAGAGAGTCTACTTACATAAACAGAATCAGAAATGAGAAAGAAAAAATCATTATGGACACCACAAAATACAAAGAATTATTAGAGAATACTATGAAAAATTAAATGCGAACAAACTGGATAACCTAGGAGAAATAGACAACTTTCTAGAAAAATACAACCTTCCAAGGCTGACCCAGAAAGAAACAGAAAATCTGACAGACCAATTACCAGCAATTAAATTGAACTGGTAGTAAAAAACCTACCTAAGAACAAAACTCCTGGACCAGATGGATTCTCTGCTGAATTTTATCAGACATTTAGTGAAGACCTAATACCCATCCTCCTTCAAGTTTTACAATGAGTAGAAGAAGAAGGAATACTTCCAAACTCATTCTATGAGGCCAGCATCACTCTAATACTAAAACCAGGCAAAGACCCCACAAAAAAAAGAATATTACAGACCAATATCCCTGATGAAGATAGATGCAAAAATACTCAACAAAATATTAGTAAACCAAATTAAGAAATATGTCAAAAGATCATCCATCATGATCAAGTAAGATTTATTCCAGGAATGCAAGGATGGTACAACATTTGAAAATCCATCAACATCATCCACCACATCTACAAAAAGAAGGACAAAAACCACATCATCATCTCCACAGATGCAGAAAAAGCTTTCGACAAAATTCAACATCCATTCATGATAAAAACTCTCAACAAAATGGTTATAGAGGGCAAGTACCTCAACATAATAAAGGCCATATATGACAAGCCCACAGCCAACATCATACTTAACAGTGAGAAACTGAAAGCTTTTCCTTTAAGATTGGGAACAAGACAGGGATGCCCACTCTCTCCACTGTTATTCAACATAGTACTAGAGGTCCTAGCCATGGCAATCAGACAACACAAAGAAATACAAGGCATCCAGATTGGCAATAAGAAGTTAAACTGTTGCTGTTTGTACATGACCTGGTATTGTACATAAAAGCCCTAAGGAATCCACTCATAGATCTAATATCTAAATTCAGCAAAGTGGCAGAATACAAATTAATATGCAGAAATATGTGGCATTTCTATAAACTAACAATGAACTAGCAGAGAGAGAGATCAGGAAAACAATTCCATTCACAGTTGCATCAAAAAGAATAAAATGCCTAGGAATAAACCTAACCAAGCAAGTGAAAGACCTATACTCTGAAAACTACAGGACACTCATGAGAGAAATTAAAGAAGATACCAATAAATGGAAACACATCCCATACTCATGGATAGGAAGAATTAATATTGTCAAAATGGCCATCCTGCCTAAAGCAATCTACAAATTCAATGCAATTCCTATCAAAATATCAACAGCATTCTTCAATGAACTAGAGAAAATCATTCTAAAATTCATATGGAAGCACAAAAGACCCCAAATAGCCAAAGCAATCCTGAGAAAGAAAAATAAAGCTGGGAGGATTATGCTTCCCAACTTCAAGCTCTACTACAAAGCCACAGTAATCAAGACAATTTGGTAGTGGCACAAGAACAGACCCATAGACCAATGGAACAGACTAGGGAGCCCTGATATAAACCCAACCATATATGGTCAATTAATACAAGATAAAGGAGCCATGGACATACAATAGGGAAATGACAGCCTCTTCAACAACTGGTGTTGGCAAAACTGGACAGTTACATGCAAGAGAATCAAACTGGATTATGGTTTAACCTGTACAGAAAAGTAACCTCGAAGTGGATCAAAGATCCAAATGTAAGTCATGAAACCATAAAACTCTTAGAAGACAATATACGCAAAAATCTCCTGAATATAAGCATGAACAAATTCTTCCTGAATGCATCTACTCGAGCAAGGGAAACAAAAGCAAAAAGGAACTCATGGAGTACACCAAACTAAAAAGTTTCTAAATGCAAAGGACACCATCAACAGAACAAAAAGGCATCCTAGAGTGTGGGAGAATATATTTGTAAATGACATATCTGACAAGGGATTAACATCCAAAATATATAAAGAACTTACACACCTCAACACTCAAAAAGCAAATAACCCAATTAACAAATGGGCAGAGGATATGAAGAGACAGTTCTCCAGAGAAGAAATTCAGATGGCCAACAGACACATGAAAAGATGCTCCACATCACTAATCATCAGGGAAATGCAAATTAAAACCACAATGAAATATCATCTCACATCAGGAAGGATGGCCAGCATCGAAAAGACTAAGAACAACAAATGCTGGCAAGGATGCGGAGAAAGGGGAACTCTCCTACACTGCTGGTGCAAATATAAGCTAGTTCAACCACTGTGCAAAGCAATATGGAGATTCCTCAAAAAACTAAAAATAGAAATAACATTTGACCTGGGAATCCCACTCCTTGGAATTTACCCAGATAATACAACCTCTCAAATTCAAAAAGACATATGCACCCCTATATTTATCACAGCACTTTTTACAATAGCCAAGATATGCAAGCAACCTAAGTGTCCATCAGTACATGAATGGATAAAGAAGAGGTGGTACATATACACAATGGAATACTATTCAGCCACAAGAAAGAAACAAATCCTACCATTTGCAACAACGTGGATGGGGCTGGAGGACATTATGCTCAGTGAAATAAGCCAGGTGGAGAAAGACAAGTGCTAAATGATTTCCCTTATTTATGGAGTATAACAATGAAGCAAAACTGAAGGAACAAAACAGCAGCAGGCTCACAGACTCCAGGAAGGAACTAGTGGTTACCGAAGGGGAGGGGTGTGGGAGGACGGATGGGGAGGGAGGGAGAAGGGGATTGAGGGGTATTTGTTTAGTACACATTGTGAGGGAGAACACGGGGAGAACAGTGTAGCACAGAGAAGGCAAATAGTGAACCTGAGGCATCTTACTACCCTGATGGACAGTGACTGCAATGGGGCATGGCGGGGGGGACTTGATAATATGGGTAAATGTAGTAACCACATTGTTTTTCCATGTGAAACCTTCATAAGAGTGTATATTAATAATACATTAATAAAAAATGAAAGAAAAATGAAAGAATGGAGTTGTCACAGGCTGAATGGTCTGCTGTGTGCTTTGGCTAGCTGCCTCACTGGACTGATCATGGAGACAGAAATAATTATCAAGTTGTTCCAGTTTAGAAATCTGATTTAATTAAACACCACAGAGTTTATGACTTTTAAGAATATGGCTCTTGAGAATAGTTCATAAGAGACTGGTGGTTTTCTTTGCCTCTTTCTACATTTCTCTGTAGGTCACCTCTCTGATCCAAAGGATTGTTTGGTTTTATACATGCGTGACCATCAAATGTTGTGAGGCAGTCCGAACCTCCACTAAGCTTCACTGCTGTATGTGCAAATGGCCACTTGACATTTCCTTTCGGAAATCTCACATGCTTCTCAAACTTAACAGACTCAAACAGAATTCTTGTTCACTCCATAATTTCTAAATGCTCATCCAGAGTCACATCTAATCTATTTCTCCTTCATCCTTGCTCGTTTTAGTGAATGGAAGGTACCTCTTCAACCTAGTTGCACCAGCTAGAATTCTGGAATTGTTCCTTTATGCTCCTCCCCCACATCCAATGTATCTCTAAGGTCTGCTGATCCTGATCCTATCTCCTGAACATATCACAAATCTGTCCCCTTCTGTCTATTGCCACTACTTGTGTCCAAGTTACCATTATCTCTTGAATGAATTAGTGCAAAATATCTCTACCTGGTCTCTCCATTTCTGCTATAGTGCCCCTTCAAATCCACTGTTTACATAGCAACCAGGAGGATCTTTTTAAGGCACAAATGTCAGTATGTCTAATCTTATATTTATATTTTGTACTCAAAATGAATTCAAACTGCCTCTGAGTGGCCTCTGTGGCCCCTTGGGATCTGGTGCCTGCTTCCTGCTGCACATTTCACATGGCCCTCCTCTCCCTCTATCCCTTTCCATCTGTATTGACCATTCAGATCCTCAAACACACCAAGCTCTTTACTACATCCTGTCTGACAGCTTTCCCTTCATTCCATTGTCTGGTTAACTCCTAGCTTCATCTAAAGTGTTACAAAAGTTTACTTAAACCTCTATTCTAATATAGCCTTACGGCAGGCTGCAGTTATGTTTTTATTTGTGGGATTACTTATTTGTCTCCCCTCTGGACTGTAAGATGAGGACAGGATTTACCACAAATTTACTACTGCCTATTGTAGGGACTTTGTAAGGATTCCATGACTGAATGAATACTCATTTATTCATTTTATAGTGATTAGTATCTAAATTATTCCTTTTCCTTGTACCTGCAAAACTGATAAAAGGAAAAATATTTACTTGATAAGCATTGACAAATTAGAGCCAAGGTATTTGCATGGTGTCAGGAGGAACTTTGTTCCATGAATTTTACTCTCTTGGCCCCCATGAAGCATCTCTCTTGATTGGATTGTGCTGGATAAACATAACTAATTTTTTCCTTCCTGTTCTTTAACTCCTCTGCCCTTCTAATAGGTCCTTGTGACAAATGCAAGCAATTGCGTTGTGTCAGTCTGATTGGGAAACAGAATTACTCTGCTATTAATAACTGTAATCACAACCACAGACATTTATATCATACTTTCTGATATTCTAAGTGCTCTCAATGTACATTATCTCACTTAATCTTGGAGTCTGGGCCTGGAGATGCATTCTGCTACCTTGATTCATTTGGATGATTCCCAAGGCTTTATCTGAAGTAGCTTAAATCCAATCCACCACTGAAGGAAGGACTACTCCAATTGAGGGCTGAACTTGTGCTTCTTTTATGCTGACTTTTGGTAGTTCCATCTCCACATAGTCACCTTTTCCTCACTATGCCCACAAATTCTGGAGACCTTTCTGTTTACCCCTCAATTTACTGACTATAAGTCTTTCTAGAATTGTTATGACAGATAAATGAGATAAAAATAAAAACTAGTATTTGTTGAATGCTTTCTATATGCCAATGTCCCAAGTGTTTTACACACACTTATTTATTCTGTCCTCATAAGTTATGAGGACATAATAAGAATAATTCTGCCCCAAGTTATGAGAAGTAAATAGCAGTGCTGTATCCTCTTATAAAGGGAGAAATGAGGCAGAAAAAAAGGGTAAGTAAGTTGTCATCTTGCTATAACTGGGGAAGTCGGGTATGAACCCAGCAAACTGAATGCAGGCTCCATGCTCCCCTCAGGTAGTATATACATGAATGTTTATTCTTTAATGAAATTATTCCTTAATACATTTATAAGAATTTTAAAGAGCATTACTGTGTGCCAGGCATTAAGCTCAGTGCAGGAACATAGCTTGCATTGCATGTATGGGGAAGATGGATTTGGACAAATGATTATGAGTGTGATGTGTGTTAAGAAAATGAAGGAATATTGTGCTCTGGGAGCATGGAGCAGAGGGCTCAGGGAAGGCCTTCTTAAGGAAGGAAACTTTTTAGCTGAAGCCTGAAGGATGTGCATACCTGGGCTCAACAGAGGGGAAAGGGGTTATCAACAGTGGGGGTAAAGCCCTCCATGAATGCCTGAGAAACTAAAAGAAGTCAGTCCAGGTGGGGTTTCTTGAGCAGGGAGGCATGTGAGGTGATGCTGGAGAGCAAAGCCCTAGTTCCCACAGTAAAGAGCCTCAGATGCTGTCATGAGGATCATTCTAAGGGCCTTGGGCAGCGATCGAAGAGATCTGAGGAAGTGCAGAGGTTTTCAAGGGCTGCTTCCATGACAGTGAGAGAAGGTGGACATCAGATGGGGGTTGCTACAGTTTTCCAGGAGAGGCTGGCCGTGTGAGCAAGGATGGGGCAGTGGGAATATAAGGAACTGGAGGAAGTAAGACATGTCTAGGGGTTACTACGAACAGAACTTGGCAATTGATTGGATGTGGAGGATGACAGGGAAAGGGGACTCAAGGTTTTGATAATGGAAGTAGAAACGGGGTAATAGAAATGAAAGCAGATTTGGGTAAGGGGATTGACAGGAGAATAGACTGAATTTCAGGGGTGTTGAAATGAAGTGGAAGTGGAGCAGGCAGGTGGTTTATCAGAGGCTGAAGCTTGGGAAGGAGTAACGGGCTGTGGAATTTCTTTAATTCTAAGATGGAGGTTTTTCATATTTACTACTTCTGAAGTTACAATACATCTTAGAAACAGTTTGTATATTAAAAATGGTATTCTAATGTGCACTATAATCAATGATGTCTTAAAATAGATGATATTCTATAAAATAAGAATATCCTATAAAAATATAATTTGTATTTAATGGTGCTTGAGAAATCAGGAAAGGAAAGCCTTTAAAACATCCTTTTATCTTGAAGAAAGATTATATTAAGTGAAATTAAAATTCAGCACAAGCACTGAATTTTGACAAATTCCAAACTGGGAGAGTTCAACTTAATGAGGCTTGACCATAATTGTTAGCAGTTTGAAGTGTTTGTTCTTTTTAAGTAAGTCCAAATCATTCCTCCCTCCATTTCTACTTCCAACACAATTTTGCCGAAACCATTGACTTGATGAGCAGTCTCTGTCTCCACATTACAAAGGTGTGTTTTGTCAACCTTGAATAGAATAATGTGCCTTTGAATTTTAAGAACTTGAAAGGATTTTAATGTGGTGTGTTTGGCTTTTCCCCGAGTGTAAAATGCTGAATCTTTTCCTGTAATAATAGCGGTGTTTCACACGTCCCTGTCCCATCCTTAGCCAAGGAGTTAAAGAAAGAGCAAACTTAGTTTAGAAGAAAAAGACTTAGAGACACCCCTTTCTCAAAACCTGCATCATCTACTGTCTTGGGTATTTTGGGCAAAGATACTGTCTTTCACTGTTAATGTAACATTCATAACTGTGTGTGTAAACTTTGCAATTAGATTTTAACCTAGCAGGGGAATAAATAATCATAGCTAGTCCTTATCATCCATGTTTCCAGGGTCTTTACCTGGCTTTCTGTTCCATTTCTACCAGATCTTCCTGGGTTTTTCAATTAAATCTTGGTTTCATATGGACTACTAATTAGTATAGCCAAAGCTCAATGGAGCTTAAAAAAATTTTTTATTGCAATAAAAAATATGTAACATAAAATTTACTATTTAACCAATTTTAAGTGTACAGTTTAGTGGTATTGAATAGATTCATAATATTGTGCAACCATCACCATCAGCTATTTCTCAAGGGAACTTCTAAAAACAAACCTTTACTTTCTATCTTGTTCTATGAGGCCAACATTACTTTAATACCAAAACTAGATAAAGACATTACAAGAAAGAAAACTAAAGACCAATTTCTTTCATGAAGATAGATGCAAAAATCCTTAACAAAATATTAGCAAACTGAATCCAACAATAGATAATAAGGATTATATACCAGATCAAGTTGGATTTATTCCAGACAGGCAAGTCTGGTTCAACATTTGAAAATCAGGGTAATCCACTACATCAGTAGTCTAACAAAGAACAATCATATGATCATATCAACTGATGCGGAAGAAACCATTTCACAAAATCCAACACCTATTCATGATGAAAACTCTCAGCAAACTAGGAATAGAGAGGAACTTTCTTAACATGGTAAAAAAAACTACAAAAAACCTACATCTAACAACCTACTTAATTATGAGCAATTGTATTCTTCTTCCTCAAGATCAGGAAAAAGGCAAAAATGTCCTCTCTCACCATTCCTTTTGAACAACATATTACAACTCCTAGCTAGTTAAATAAGACAAGAAAAGGAAAGAAAAGGTAAACAGATTGAGAAGGAAAAACTAAAACAAATCTTTAATAAGAAACAAAGGTAGGACACTTTAATAATAAAAAATAAAAAACAAAGGTAGGCCCTTCAAGTCCCTTTTAGAATTGTAGACTTTATTACAAATTTGTTTTCTATTTCAAAGATTTCTATTCTTATCTTTATTATTACCTTCCTTCTATTTCCTTCAAGTTAAATTTCTATTCTTTTTCTAGCTTCTTAAAATGGATACTTAGATCATGTAATTTTCAATCTTTCTTCTCAAATATGCATATTTAAAGCAATGAATTTCCCTTTAAACACTGCTTTACCTGCATCTCAAACATTTTGATATGTCATATTTTCATTATTCATTTAAAATATTTTTTATTTCACTGCAATTTTTTTCTTATATATACAAGCTATTTAAAAATGTGATGCTTAATTTCCAAACATTTGGGGTTTTTTTTAGTTATCTTCCTATTATTGATTTCTCCTTTGATTCCAGGGTAGTCAGAGAACAAACTTTGCATGATTTCAATCTTTTGAAAATTTTTGAAACTTGCTTTATGGCCTAGCACACAGGCCATTTGGATAATTGTTCATATGTTCTTGAAAACAACATGCACATGTCAGTTGTTCAGTGCAATGTTCTATGTACATCAGTTAGGTCAGTTTGGTTACTTGTGCTGCTTGAGTCTCTTGTATACTTGCTTTTTTCTGTCTGCTTATTCTATTATCTATTGAAAGAGATGTTAAAATCTCCAATGATTGTGGATTTATCTATTTCTCTTTTGAACTACTGTCAACCCTGCTTAATATATATTGAAACTATGCTACTTTTTTTTTTTTTTGGTGGGGGAAGATTTTTTTTTTTTGTTTTGACTTTCTTTTTTTTATTTTATCAAATGTTCATCACAGTGTTTCAACAGTCCTCTTACCCCTCTCCCCTGATCCTGCCCACTCCCCTCGCCCTTGGTAGCCACTAGTCACTTCTCAGTGTCTATGATTCTACTGCTATTTTGTTCCTTCTGTTTTGCTTTGCTTTTATATTTCACAAATAAGTGAAATCATACGGTATTTGTCTTTTTTTCCCTGGACCTATGCTCCAGTTTTATTTATTTTTATTTATTTATTTTTTAAGGAGAGCAAGGTACAGGCTTTTATTGAGAAATAAAGTGAGAGAATAGAGCTTCTGGCTCAAGTCAGGAGGGGACAAGAGAGCCCGTAGTGGTGCGTTGTCTAGGGCGTTTTATAACAAATCTGATCTGTGAAACAAGAGGTCGGGGGGTTATCTGTGACTCTCGCATGGGCAGCAGCCGGTCTGCCCTCGGAGGCTGCAGATTAGAGAGGAAAGTAGGAAATTGGCTCAGCCACTCTCTGACATTCCCGTCCGTCTGGAGGCAGGGGATCAAGGACCGGCAGACACCGGGAAACCTTTTACCCGAGACTTTAGACTGATAGCCAATACTAATCATCTTTTAAGTGCTAACGGGTGCCCAGACACAGTTTAATGAGATAAAAAGTACAGCATTTAGTTAAAAATGAGAGCAAAGTGTGAATCTCCTACCTTGCGGTGGTGAGCATCGGGTTCCATGAAATTGATGAAGTTAGAAGGGAGTTAGGGACACCCCCTGCCTCACTGAGAGGCCAGGGCGGCCTGAAGAAGCAAGCTGAAAGAAGAGGCAGAGAAAGAGAGACGCACCTCACGGATACCCAGTTGGGCTGTTGGGGTCTGATTCCAGACACGTGGACCTTTGAGAAGCCACTGAAGTGCAGCCTCAGCCTAGACTCTTGCAGTTGCCCACGGCCTTCCTCAGTCCCTCGCATCTGAGGAGATGCCTCGGAAGGGGAATCCTGGCCTCCACTCAGGTGACATTCCCGGCTCCCAGGGGAGACGGGGGATCCACTGAGGGAGATCCAGGGGAACCTGTCGCTTGAGACTGTGAGATCAGCAGCCAGGCTAGTCCCATTTAAGTGGCTGAGGAGCTCCCGATGCTGTGTGCCACAGACGGCTTCCTTCTATAAGGACAGTGAAAGAAAAGTCAGGCTTGGATGCTGATACTCACCTCCGAAGTTATCCCAGATGAGCCCCCAAAGATGATGCCGGGGTTCTTGTTCATGAAGCCAAAGAATGAGCTTCAGAAACACTGAAGGTAGGAGAGCAAGGTATAGGCTTTTATTTAGAAATAAAGTGAGAGAATAGAGCTCCTGGCTCACACCAGGAGAGGTCAAGAGAGCCCCTATGCTCCAGTTTTAACAAATTATACATTATAAATTCTTAGGTACAACAAATCTAGGTCTGTTTTATGTTAATTGACATTTTTATCACTATGAATTGTCCTTTTTTATCTCTAGAAATATTTCTTCCCCTAAGTCTTTGTTGTCTGATATTAACATAGCTCTACCAGCTTTTTTTTGGTTAGTTGTTTGCATGACATTCCCCCAACCCCCATCTTTTCTCTTTAAAACCGTGTCCTTATATTTACCTTGAGTGTCTAGGAATCAGTATATGGATTCTGGTTTTTTATCCAAAAGCAATTTTGGTATTTTAACTAAAGTAATAATCTATTAACACTTAATGCAATTATTTAAATGTTTGTATTTACTATGTTGTTATTTATTTCTATATTTGTTCTTTATTTCTCCTTTCTTGTCCTTTTTTTGGGAAGAATCAAGTCTTATTTTAATCATTCTATTTTCTCTTCCTATTTTAGCTCACCAGTTATTAGCTTTTAGAGGCTCTGGATTATTCTATGTTCCTTCTAAAAGTGCAGGAGAATCACCTTAACCCTATCAAGTGTTGGTTTTACACTTGCCATTTTGGTTTTGCCTTCATTTTCAGGCTATGGCCTTTTTGTGGTCTCAATCACAAATTTGGATGTTGCTATTCCACCACCGTGGGCCTATACTCCAACCTCTATCTCTTCAGGCTGCTACAAAATCTTTGCACATAGCATTATCCTCCCAGCTGCTATTTTACATTAGTTTTCTTGCAGTCTCTGCTCTGCTTGCTTGGAAGCTTGGAAGGTGGCAAACATATCAAGGGGACATTGCATATAGAATTCTGGGTTCACTTCTCTGCAATTCCCTCATCTCTGTGAAATTACTATATAAGTTCCAGACATTTTAACAGCTTTGAACTCGTCTGTCTCCTTAGCCCAATAGAGTAATATAGTAAGTGGCACTTACTGTATTCTCTGACCTGTGAATTGGGACAGAGTGAATATGGAGCTCATGGTGATGTATCTACTTTCTCTCATAGATCATCAGCATTAGTTGCTCTCCAATGCTTTCAAATATGTTATGTACATTATCCAGCTGTTAACAGCTGTCTTCAAGAGAACAGTTGGTTCAATATAAGATAGTCTATTGTGGCTAGAATCAAGTTTCCTCTTCTACAATTTGACACACTCCGTATTATAAATTAAAACATCTAAAAGAACTCAAGAGTTTAAAATAAGTAAACTGCAGAAGCACAAAAACTGAGTTACAGATTGCAGAACTCCAGTCTAATTTCTGACCATCTTCACGTCTTCTAGACTCAGCATTCTGTTTAAATCTAATGCCCACCCTTTCCCATCTTCAGTTTGGTTTTTTGGCAAGAGCTTTGTACTTGGACTGAGAAAAATAAAGGTTTGGTTTCTGGACTTATATGTAAAAATTATGTGATCCTGGACAAACCTCATCTTTTTTTTTACCACTTTTGTTTTACCATTAGTCAAGAAGGATGGTCATTAATGCCTGCCTGCCTTAAGTCTTTTCAGGAACAAGCAGGAAATGTGTTTTCCCTGTCTTCCTAACACAGATAGTGTGAGATCAGGTTAGCCATGAATGCAAGGTTCACAAGGGTGCCATCCCCATAGAGATGGGTGTTTTTATAATTTTCCCACTTTTGGACAATGACTTCTGTCTTGCCTGAGGGTTTAAGCCCCAAGAAAGTTCACTATGGATTCAGTGAGAACCAAGAAATGACAACAGAAGGGAACGTTTGGGGGTATTAGGGTTTATATATGGTTTTTTTCTGCTGGTGGAAGGTCGAGCAGTAGAATCATGTCTGCATCGAGTAGTCTTCAGGTTCGTAATCCACCTCTGTCTCTGCCTCTGCCAAGAGCACTGGGCAGAGCTCTTTGTACAGTGACTCAGTCAATAACAGCTCATTACCTATGGGTGTAAAAACCTTAGCCTAGCAGTAGGCCAAGTACATCATTAGGGTCAGGTGAGGATAATGGACATAGGAACTTCCATTTTTCCCACATCTTCTCATGCTCTATTTTTCTTTTTTCTTCTTAATTAGAACTGTAAATTAGATACAAAGGTGATAGCTGTTTCATCCCCTATCTGGGTCAGACTGTGCTGCCTAACCTCTAGAATAAGAGAGAGCAGGTTTTTGAGAAGGATTGGTTTCAGGAGAGCTGGCTGCCTAGGCAGGCCTGACCAGATGCCATTCCCTGTAGATGGGTCATAGAGGACCCCAAAACTATCAGAAACTTTTGGTCATCATGAAAACAGAACAAAAAAAGCCTTTTTTGTTTAAAAGTTAAACGTGAATAAGTTTGGAAAGCCAGATGGTTCTGTTGTTGTGGGGAAGTTGGGGTTCCTTTGGCCAGGATCCTCATTGAACTTAAACCACCTGATGATGTAACTGGCCTGTTACTAGGCTACCACTTCCACACCTTTAGGCAATGAGCTATCATTGAACTATATAGACAGCTCTGCCTAGTATTCTGGGTGGAGGCAGAGATGCTAGTGCTCGACCTACCATCAGGAGACAAGCCACGTAATAAACCCATTCACCCCAAAGAATATTTGCTGTCATTTTCTTTGGTAACACTGAACTTGCTGGGGGCTGAAACCCGTTGGCAAGACAATTGGCAAAGTCAGCAGGGTTCATTGTTGACCAAGGAAAAAGACAGGCTGCTCTTATGGGAGGGGTGCTTCATCAGGCTGCCCCTGTGAATGGGGAGACACTGGGTAGTGACCCAATGGGTGTGGTCTGAGGTGGCTTGCCTCCTAGAGGACTGGGCCCCACCCCAGGACTGGAGGCAAGTGGAGGTGACACCTGAGGCAGTAGGGATAGCCCTTGGTGTAGTGAATAGGTCTTTTGAGAGACAAAGTGCTCATGAGGCAGCAGGGACTGTGGGTTGGCTGCTTCTCAAAGTATTAAAAAAGTCTACAGAAGAAAAGGATATGCTGCAGTAAAAGACCGAAGAAATAACAGCATGAGAATGCAAGCTGCAAACTTCTGTGGATTCCCTGAAGAAGGAAATGACATTCATGTAAGAGGAGGCAGCACGAGAATGCCAGCAGCAAGATGCCATTGAAGAGGAGAAAGATTCCTTACAGAATGAGAAAGCAATGCTGCTAGGTGCTCTGAAGGAGGAAAAGGACATCAAGGAAAAAGAAGAACTCCTGAGGGAAGCACAGGCAGTGGTGGCACAAGAATGCTAGCTGTGAAGCATTGAGGTGAAGGCAAGAGAGCTGCTGAAGACTGAGCTGGCATTGTTGCGAGGCGTGGTAGAAATGGTAAAGGATGTAGCAGAGGAGGCACTCAGGGGAGGGGAGAAAAAGGTGCCATCAGCCCCAGAAATGGAGGAACTGGGGAAGGATGAAGGGGTCGTGCTGGGGGCACTGACCCTTCCTCTGTTGAATGCACACCCAGTGGTTGTAAAGAAAATAAAGACCCAGAAGCTGAAAGTTCCCCAAGGAGAGGAGCAGCCCCTCCCCAGGTCATGGAGCACTCTATGGTCCACTCCTATACTAAGGCTGAGCTGGTGGATTTGGGCTCACAGTTTAGACAGAAGCCCTCAGAATCAACACCAGCTTGGCTCCTGCGTCTGTGGGACTTAGGGGCGAATGGAATTATTCTGTCAGGATCAGAAATGGGAAAGCTGGCTTCCCTAACAGTTTAGCCCACCTTGAGGCAGCGATTACAAAATGCTCGTCAGACCCTAGGGAGTCACTCTCTCTTTGATTGGCTTGTGGCTGCACTTTGTGCTGTGTGGCCCAATCCAGGTGATCTACCATCCTCTCTTGTTAGATGGCAGACATATGCTGAGCTCCAACAGGTGTTATGAGAGCAAGGTATAAGAAATGTCCAGAGAATTATAGCCCAGATGAAGAGATTTTCACTACTGGGATGAGAAATATTGTGCTTCAAATGGCTCACACATCCCTCTCTGGCTCTCTAGTGGCCATTCTTTCCCCTCACTTAGGGCATCCCATAAGTGAGGTGACACATACAGTAGCAGACGTAGAAGATGCTGAAGCAATGAGGACATGGAAAGAAATAAGGTCTGCTACTAACAAGAAGAATTTAAAGAGCCCCATGAAGGTTATGAGGACCCAGATGTGGGTTGATTTAATACAGGTAGGAGCAGTTGGAAGGAAATTAGATGGGAAGTCAAATATGATCTTACTAGAGCTATGGCAACAGCTGAAACCAGAGCAGTGGTTCCAGCCATTAAGACCAAAGAGGCAGAGGTCAGAGAGAGAGAGCCACAAGTCTGGGCTGTGTGTTTGCAAGACTTTCTGCTGGAGAGTGAGCCAACTGCACTCGAGTCCACAAAGGAAGATGATTGGGGAACATGGTTTGACTGAGGGGAAGGTTGAGGTATCTGCCCTGAGGGATCAGGGGGAGACTGGAGGCCACATGCTGAAATAGCTATCCATTGGTCCCCAGTGAACATACAATGTGTTCTGGCTCTGGTGGACACAGGGACTAACTGTTCACTGATTCATGGTAACCCTGAGTGGTTCTTTGGGACCCCCGCTATCATAGATGGATACAGGGATAAGGCTATCAGAGTGAAACAAGCCCAAATCCCTTGGAATAGGGCATCCACCCCCAAAAGAGTATACTGTGTATATATATCTTATCCCTGAGTATATTTTGGGAATTGATACTCTATATGGGCTATGGTTGCAGACCACTGCTGGTGAGTTCAGACTGAGAGTATGTGTGGTGAAGGCAGTTCTGAGGGGATGTGCTAGGCACCAGCCCATAACTTTGCCTGTGCCTTGGCGGGTGACTAATGCAAAACAATATAGACTGCCTGGAGGGCATAAAGAGATTGGAGAAACTCTCCAGGAGCTGGAAAAGGTGGCTATTGTAAAGCCCACCCATAGTCCTTTCAATCTCCCATTGTGGCCAGTAAAAAAGCCAGATGGCTCCTGGTGTATATCTGTGGATTACAGAGAACTGAATAAAGTCATACCCCTTTGCGTGCTGCTGCTCCTCTATTGCAGGCCTGATGGATACCCTCAGCCATGAACTAAGAACATACCATTATGTGGTAGATCTTGCTAATGCGTTCTTTTCCATTGACATTGAGCAGGAAAGTCAGGAATAGTTTGCTTTCATGTGGGAATGATGGCAATGGACTTTCACCTTACTTCAACAGGGATACTGCCACAGCCCCAGCATCTGTCATGGACTCGTAGCCCAAAACTTGGCTACATGGGAGCAACTGCCAGTGGTGTGGCTGTACCATTATATTGATGATGTCATGCTCATGTCTGATTCTCTTTTGGATCTAGAAGGTGCAGCACCTAGACTGCTGCAACATCTACAGGAGAAAGGATGGGCTGTGAACAGTTCAAACATTGAGGGACCTGGTTTGTCTGTGAAATTCTTGGGGGTCATCTGGTCAGGTAAGACCAAAGTTATACCAGAAGCAGTTATAGATAAAGTCCAGGCCTTTCTTACCCCTAGAACTGTAGCATTGCTACAGGAGTTTTGGGGTCTTCTAGGCTACTGGAGAGTGTTTATCCTGCACTTGGCACAAATTTTGAAGCCCTTGTACAGGTTGGTATGAAAGAGCATCAGGTGGGACTGGGATGAGACATGTGCATCTGCCTTTACTACAGCAAAATGGGCAGTCAAGACCGTGCAGGCCCTGAGTGTAATAGACCCATCAAGGCCCTGTGAGCTGAATGTTCATGTGACTGAAGATGGTTATGGCTGGGGTTTCTGGCAGTGGTTTGCATGAACTAGCCAACCTACTGGATTCTGGTCACAATCCTGGAAATGGGCAGAGGTATGATATACTTTGATAGAAAAACAACTGGCTGCCATAATCATGGCCTTGCTGGCTACAGAACCCGTCACTGGAACATCTCCAATCAAGGTAATAACCACCTATTCCATCTTGGGGTGGGTACGAGACAGGATCCAAAGCCAAGGAGTGGTGTGGCACAAATGCCCACACTGGCCAAGTGGGGTGCTTACCTACAGCAGCATAGTGCCCTCTCTAGTAGCCCCTATTGAAGAACTCCAATACTTACTGAGGCCGATGACATATACTAGTGAAAAGCAGGAAGAATTTGCTTTTGAACCATTAGTAGTAGAGAGTCCCTATCAGGGGGGAAGAGCCCCTACACCAGAAGATGCATGGTACACAGATGTCACCAGCCATGGGAAGCCCCCAAAATGGTTAGCTATAGCTTTCTATCCTAAAACTGAGACAATATGGATGTAAGATGGTGAGGGGAAGAGCAGCCAATGGGCAGAGTTGCAGGACATGTGGCTTGTGATCAGCCAGGAGCCCTTCCCTATAGTTGTCTGCACTGACAGCTGGGCTGTCTTTTGGGGCTTGACCCTGTGGCTACCAACCTGGTACCATGACAACTGGCTGGTTGGTCACTGAGTCCTTTGGGGGCCAGAATTGTGGCAAGACTATGGGCCTGTGGTCAGACTAAAATAATTACAGTATACCATGTGACAGGTCATTTGCCACTGGCATCCCCAGGAAATGATGAAGCAGATAAACTGGCCCAATACGTTGGTTAGAAGGAAAGCCTGCCTCTGATGTAGCCCAATGGCTACATCAGTGTTTGTTGCATGTAAGGCAAGAGACAATGTGGGCTGTAGCCCATCGGTGGGACTTGCTTTGACCTTTGAAGAAGTTTGTAGAGACCACCAGGAATGTACCATGTGCTCCAAAAGGGAGTTACCCCGAGTTCCACAGCAACAAGCAACAATACCTAGGGTCCTATTCCCCTCATCGGGTGGCAGATAGACTATATTGACTACCTGTGTTAAAAGGATATCGGTATGCCATGACTTGTGTGGACACAGCTACTGGACTTCTGGTTGCTTTTTCTACCTGTTGTGCAGTCCAGAAGATGACCAAAAGAGGCCTGGAGCATCTCTTTGCCACATATGGCCAACCACAGGTAATTGAGAGTGATCAGGGCACCCATTTTACTGGACACACACTGCAAGAATGGGTGCAACAGCTGGGAATCAAATGGAAGTTTCATGTCCCATACACCTACTGCAGCAGGCATGATAGAGAGGCACAATGGCTTTTTAAAAATATGGACTAAAGTCAGACTTCAGTAGTCTGTGGGGATGGTCATTCTGCCTAAGGACAGTGCTACGGCATTTGAATGAGAGACCCAAAAGGGAGCCCTGAGCCCTGTAGACATGTTAACACATGTGGCTGCTTCTTCTATATAACTGCAAGCACAAACCAAAGAAGAATCACTGAAGCTGAGGTTTGGCCACCAGAATAATATCTTGCTGCCAGCACCAACTGCACTGAACCCTGGAGACTCCATTGGCCTTGGACCAACGATGGCTGGCTTTCCTGGTACCTTGGGGACAAGGCCTGGAAGCTGGCCTCCTGTGTATTCCTGGAATAACAGCAGAGTGGCCCCCAAATGTCACAGTAGTATATCCTGAATGGCCAGAAGGTAGGAACATCTACCAGGGAGTTTTGTTTTATCATTATGGCCAGTGCATACA
This sequence comes from Manis javanica, assembly GCF_040802235.1. NCBI lineage: Eukaryota > Metazoa > Chordata > Mammalia > Pholidota > Manidae > Manis > Manis javanica. Next base: position 57,966,227 of record NC_133164.1, on the reverse strand, counting down.
CCTCCAGTAGCACTATATATAGACCTTTCAGTAACCCCTATGGGGAAAGGAGTAAAAGTATGGCATACTAGACCTGGAAAGGACCCCCTTCCTGCTACAGTTCTATCACAGGACCACTCTCTTGCATGCATCCTACCTGATGGACAAGATTTGCCTGTGTTGGTGTCATGAAAACATGTGTCTCCTCACCCCTAAGGTCTTTGTGGATTGGAACTTCCTCTGGCTTGAGGATTATTATAATTTTTGTTACCTGTATCAAATTGTTGTATCTTCATTTTGTTAATATCTCTAAGTTGTTATCCTCTGTTGCTGTTGTGGAATCTGGGTACAGTGCTCCAGCTTTCTTGCACAGGGACCATTGTGGAAGATTGAAAGCATGTAGGTTGTAAGGAGAGAATCCTGGAGGGGTGGGGTGTGGGGAAGTTGGGGTTCCTATGGCCAGGATCCTCACTGAACTTAAACCACCTGATGATGTAACTGGCCTGTTACTGGGCTTCTGCTTCCACACCTTTAGGCAATAAGCTATTATTGCACTATATAGAGAGCTCAGCCCAGTGCTCTGGGCAGAGGCAGAGACGCTAGTGCTCAACCTACCACCAGCAGAACAAGCCGGGTAATAAACCCTTTCACCCCAAAGAACGTTTGCTGTCATTTTCTTTGGTCACATCGAATCCATAACGAACTTGCTCTGGCTGAAACCCATTGGCAAGACAGTTGTTATGAGTGGAATTATGCTTAGCTTGAATTTTTGGGCCTAGTTGGGTGAGGCTTCAGTGAAATAGCTCTTCTTTCTCTCTTTCTCTCTTTTTTCAAGGCTTTCCTTTGAGCAATCTCCTTCTGACTGTCATGGCCTCCTTCAGGTATTTTACCAATGTCAGCCCTGTTGCTATCGCTTTGTGGTCCCTGCATCTCTCTGCACAGATGCTTTATGCATTCAGGTCATAGCTTGCCTTACAGAGATTTGTTGCTTCCTGTTTCCAAATTTTGGGAAAGGGTCTTATTCTAACTCCCACATCCAGACTGCACAATTGACCAGGTTCTTTATATATTTATTACCTTTGATATTCATACCAGTCTGGAAAGTCATGTTCATTTTATGGCTTTGAAAACTGAGAATCATAGAGGCTAAGGCATCTATCCAATATCACAAAGCTTGAATGTGGCAGAAAATGTTCAAACTCAGGTTTGACCCCAAACTCAGAGCTCTGTGTACTGGTGCTGGTACATACTAGACAAGGAATTATCCCAAATCCTCATCACCTGCAGAGGAATGTGGTCTGTCTTGCCAATGGATTTCAGCCACAGACAAGTTCACTGCAGATTCAATGAGACTGAAAAATGACAATGGAACATTCTTGGGGTCAAAGGGTTTATACCCAACTTTATTCCCATGGTGGCAGGTCAATCACTGGAATCCTGTCCACTCAGAATGAGTCTGCATGCAGCAAGCTGGACTCTGCCTCTGGGCCTCTCTGCTCCTTTAGCTGTCTTAGTCTCTGTCTTCGGTGCTGCCACCACACCAGTCTCTGCTCTCCTGCAGCAGTGCCACTGTGTCACCCAGAGCACTGGGCAGAGCTCTTTATATAGAGTCAATAGCAATGTATTGCCCACCCATGTGTAGTGGGCTAGCCTGCCACGTCCAGGTGAGAATCCTGGTCATAGGTACCTTCAGTTTATCCACAGGGACTTTAAAAAATGGTGATTTGGTCAAAGAACTCCCTATTCTATCATACCTTCCTGTCTTTCTACCTTAATTCATATTATTGAGTATCTATTATATGCTGAGGACACATAGTAAGAGTGGAGAAAGGCTACTTAGACCAGGTATTCTGCTTCAGAAATTATTCACATATGGCATAGAGCCTGCAGTGAAACTAGGAATATTGACAAATACATAAATGCAAAGTATATAATCCTGAATTGAGATAAGTATTATAAAGGAAAAAAGAGCAATTAGCTATTATTGACTGAGTCACTATATAAAGAGCTCTGCCCAGTGCTCAGGGCAGAGGCACAGATGAAGGAGAATTACAGACCTGCAGGCTGCTGGATGCAGAAGTGATTCTAGTGCTTGACCTATCGATGGAAGAACAAGTGGGGTTATAAATCCTTTCACCCCAAGAATGTTCCATTGTCACTTGTCGGTCTCACTGAATGCATAGTGAACTTGCCCAGCACTGAAACCCATTTGCAAGACAGATTGGTACCTGCCATTTAGACAAAAGAGAGCTCTCCCTGTCTTTGGGAAGTGACAAGAGAGGATAGAACTACTTGCTTGAGGCAGCAGATTTCTGTTTGCTTTTATTTCTTATTAAGAATTCTGTCTCTGGCAAGGTAGAAACAGGGAATGCAAAAGTTCTTAGGAGAGTAGGGAAACTGAGTTGCATAATTTGTTGATTTTTGTTGTTCATATTGTTTTTTTTCTGGCTGGCAGAAGCTGTACAAAGAGATCAGGAGTCAAAGGCAGAACAATACTACTTGTTGGGCCCCTGCTTTCAACCACTTGGTTACTTCCTCCCTTTGTCAAGAAGTTCCTTCTCTATTTCTTGGGTAAAATTAATTTTGCTATGAACTGTAGTTGCAGAGCACAAACACAGGAATGGAGAATAATGTATTAAGTAATCTATATCATAAAAAGTAAATTCCTACTCATAAAATAATACATTTTGATCAGTGTTTTGGACAACAGAGAATTAATTCCTCTTAACCAAAGCAAAGTTTTCTTCACAATCTGTAGGTAGAGAGATCTTCAATAGTCATTGTTTATGAGGTTAGGAGAAGGGAAAAATAAAGGAGGAACTGCAGATAGTTGACTGAGTAACTAGAGGTTGTGACTCTGTCACAAGCTGGTCTCTGGATGTGGATCTCAAACCAGCAGACAAGAGCCTTGTTTTTCTGGGGAGGTGAGCAGCGTGAGTTTGCTCATTCTGCTTTGCACCTGCTCTACTGAATGGGGCACTGGTTGCCTGAGTGGAGCTAAGAGGTGCAACAAGCAGCATCCCCACATAGGGGAGAAGAGGGTTCTGCTAGCTGAGTCTTGGAAACTACAGTAACTTAATTATCTAAAGTACTTCCAAGCACCTAGAGAACTCAGAACAGCCTTCCCTTGCTTCTGCCCAATACTCCACCTACATGGCCCTTGTAACTCTGGGTAAAGGAAATCCCAGGGCAAAATATCTCTAAAACCCACATCAGTCAAAGTGAGAAATAAAGTTTAAAGCCTGTTTATGGCTTATAAACTGCAGTCCGGGGCCATCTCTCTCTCCTACTCAGGCAGAAGCAAAAAATGACCTGCCCCTAACCTCTCAGGCTCAGTTAAGCCCTCCATTGCCCAGGTAATTAACCACTGATATGGAGATGAACTCCTATTCTACTCTCTATCTCTGAGGAATGCCTGTTGATATGCAAATGCACTAAAGCCAGGTGAGATATTCTGGAAATATTACAATTTTATTCACAGTCCTTCTTTACCTTTCATGGATCCTTGGTGTTAAATTGAATTCAATTTCACTTACATGTATTTTCTGGAACCTTCTATAGCAAAGCACCATTAGAGAACTGGCTAATGTAGCCTCTCAAAGTCAATGGAGCCAATGACAATTTCATCCCCAAGAACATTTTTGAGCAATGATTTGCATTTAATGAAAACAATAATTTTTCACAGTTTCTAGAAAACACAGTTGGCCTCTCTTGTGGTAGAAAATACTTCCTTTCTTTTGTACCAGCCCAGTGAACCATTCAAAGCTCAGAAGCTGCTCACTATCAGTAGATTAATGGGCCTATAACAGCTTCTTTACCTTTTGTGGGTTTTTTTATGTTAATTTCAATTTTATTTCACTTACATGTATTGAAGTGAGGAAAAGGAAGTCAACAGAAAGGAGATGCACTGTGTTGTCCCAACTCTGTAGAATGACTCTGGGTTCCATGTATATCCCACCAAGGGAAATCTTTGGTAGGGTATGAGCAGTGTGCAACCTGTGGGGTCTTTGGCTGCTGCTTCTTTACAGTAGATTGTTAACCAAGACTGACTTTAACATATTAGAAGCTTTCTCTTTGCAAAACTGGGAGGTAGGGAAATTTTGTTCTTGGTCTTGTTTTTTCAAACCCCTAACACCCCTTGCAGAGCTCTAACACTCTTTAGGTGTTCCTGTAGTTCCCAGAAACTGATAGATAATTCCTTCACTCTTAAGTTCACAAGACAGAAGTAAGAACCTTTTTCCTATCATAGCCACTGGCCCACCAAGAAAAAAAAGTCCAACATATTGAAATAATGACATCCCAAGTAAAATATTTAGCCTATGCTGTGTAAAAAAGAGTACAAAGTGATAAAGTATACCACAAACACAAATTGCATTCTCAATATGTTTGCCTCTAGAAGAGGAGAAGGAAATGTGCTCACAGAGGATGTAGGGAGAAAAGGAAAAGTCAGGATACAGGAGGGGGCCATGGATTCAGTGCAGAAAAGTGATAGTGTTGATTCTTGCATACATTCCTCTATGAAATGTCAAAAATTGAGAAAGTGACTATGTCCAGTTTTCCATTGCTTTCATCTTTAACTATAGAGTGTCTGTTCTGTTGAGGCATCCAAATCATTACCCACAGTAGAAATCATTTTCTAACCTGAAAGGTAGGAACCTAAGTTAACTACCCCAAGGTCCTGTTGAAGCCAGATGTTATGGGCTGAGTGTTTGTGTGCCCTGCCACCCATTCATATGCTGAAGCTCTTAACCCCCATGTGATGGTATTTCCAGCTGGGGCCTTTGCAAGGTAATTAGATGATGTCATGAAGACAGGAAACTCAGGTTGGGATAGGTGTCTTTAAAGAAGAGGAAGACGTAGAGACCTTGCTTTCCTCATATGCACACACCAAGGAAAGGCCATCATGAGGACACAGAAAGAAGGAAGTCATCTGCAAGCTAGGAAGTGTTCTTGCCAGAAACTGAATCTGCTGGCACCTGGATACTGAATTTCCACCCTTCCGAATTGTGACAAATAAATATTTATAGTTTAAGTCTCCTGGTCTATGGTATTTTGTTGTTGCAGCCTAACCTGACTAAGACACTAGAGAGCTGGAGAACCACCTATTGGCCAATGGTTGTGGTCATAGTACAGATTATGGGGATGGAGTATGTGTGTTTGTGCCAGGTATCTGCATTTAAACATCATCTCAAGGATTCTGATTCCAGTGAGAGTAAACTATCTGGATTTTAATATAGGCCTCTTTTGTGCCAGTTTGCACTACACAAAGGAATGAGTCACTAATGGTGGAACTTCAGTTGCCACTACAAGTAAAGATTTGTTTCCCTGGAAGGAGGGAAGAATTTTCCCGCCTTTTCCAAAGAAAAAATTTTTTTTTTGTTGCTTTAGTTTCAACTCTGCCATAGGCTAGGGATACTCTTTCTATAAGAGAACTTTTCTGGACATATTTATGTCAAAATATTTTTTATTTATGTTTCTTATTTCTTATATTTCTATTTCTTACCTCCTTTTTGACCTTATACGTGTACTAAGTGCTGCTTATTAAGTAGCCGTTGCTGGGAAAATGTAGGGGTTGTATGTGTGGGGCCCACCCTCTCTTCAGCTATCATTAGCTCCACTGGCTCTGTTTCCACTAGATGACAAGGGAATCCCACCCACTGTGACTGACACCCCTGCTGAAGCACTTAACTGCTGGTCCCCTGAGGCATCTTCATAGCATTAGTACAAGCACACTACACCTCTGACACACATTCCAGCTAACAAATGTAAGCTGCTAGTGGGCAGTGGTCTGGGAGATTGTATTAGGGGAGGAGAATGGAGATTGATACACTTTCTACTCACTTTGTGGAACCTTCTATATCAAAGTGCCATTAGAGAACTGGCTAATGTAGCCTCCCATAGCCAATGGAGCCAATGACAGTTTCATCCCCAAGAACATTTTTGGGCAGTAATTTGCATTTAATGAAAACAATTATTTTGCACAGTCTCTAGAAAACACAGCTGGGTTCTTTTGTGGTGGAAAATACTTCCTTTCTTTCACACCAGACCAGTAAAGCTTTCAAAGTTCAGAAACTTTGCTCACTAGCAGTGTCTTAATAACGACAGATGGAAAATTCTTTGGCAGAGGATTGAGGAGCCACGAGAGAGTGACCAGCACTCGGAAGATTCTTGACCCTAAAGCAAGATGTACTGGGTTTTTGCAATCTGTTTTACTCTCCAGGTGAAAGTACTGCAGTTTTTTCTTGTTTATTCTGGATTGTCACACCTGCCTTCTCAGTCCTTGCCTTGTGTCCATGGCAGGTCCATTTACCTTATTTTCAATTCCAAAAATGTAAATCCCCTGAAAATTACTTCTCTGACAACCTGTGTACCTGGGCTGCTTCTAGCTACACCTTGCATGTGTGGCAAATAAAGCAACTTTAATTTGGGCTTCCAAGTGGAAATAACAGTTATCAAGAACAGAGGGCTCTTGCCTGGACTTGCTCAGAAGTCCCTTTGCAGAAGAGTGTGGAGCTATCTCTCCAGATCCCTGGTTATGCATCCCCTGTCAAATTATCAGAAATTTTAATCCCGGCAATTATTAACTCTTGTCCTGAAGGCCTCTGGTGCTTTAGCAAAGAGAGATAAAGGTAGAAGGTAAAATAAAAAAAGAAGAGAAAGGGAATGTAGAAAGCAAACAGAGTGACAGACACAAAGTTAAGGGAGAATCAGAGAGGGCAGAAGAGAGAACATTAGTCAAGCACCCAGCAGTTAAGTGGATCCAGGGGGTCCTGACTCCACTACTTGCTCTGTGCATATGGACCAGCTGTCTTACCCCTGTTCATTGCCTTTTGGAGCTGTCATTCACATTGTCATGGAAACAATATAATTACCAAATGAAAAAGTCAGATTAAAATTAGCATGTACAATATGTCCCCCCTTTATTTTTTATTTATTTTTTTATTTTGGTACCATTAATCTATAATTACATGAAGAATATTATGTTTACTAGAGTCCCCCCATCACCAAGTCCCCCCCACAAACCCCTCTACAGTCACTGTCCATTAACATAGTAAGATGCTGTGGAATCACTACTTGTGTTCTCTGTGTTACACAGCCCTCCCCATGCCCCCCCCCACATTATACATGCTAATTATAATGCCCTTTTCTTTTTTCCCCACCCTTATCCCTCCCTTCCCACCCATCCTTTCCAGTCCCTTTCCCTTTGTTAACCATTAGTCCATTCTTGGGTTCTGTGATTCTGCTGCTGTTTCATTCCTTCAGTTGTCCTTTGTTCTTATACTCCACATATAAGTGAAATCATTTGGTACTTGTCTTTCTCCACCTGGCTTATTTAACTGAGCATAATACCCTCTAGTTCCATCCATGTTGTTGTAAATGGTAGGATTTTTTTTCTTATGGCTGAATAATATTCCATTGTGTATATGTACCACATCTTTATCCATTCATCTACTGATGGATACTTAGGTTGCTTCCATTTCTTAGCTATTGTAAATAGTGCTGCAATAAACATAGGGATGCAAATGTCTTTTTCAAACTGGGCTGCTGCATTCTTAGGGTAAATTCCTAGAAGTGGAATTCCTGGGTCAAATGGTATGTCTATTTTGAGCTTTTTGAGGAACCTCCATATTGCTTTCCACAATGGTTGAACTAGTTTACATTCCCACAGCAGTGTAGGAGGGTTCCCCTTTCTCCACAACCTCGCCAATATTTGTTGTTGTTTGTCTTTTTGACGGTGGCGATCCTTACTGATGTGAGGTGATATCTCATTGGGTTTTAATTTGCATTTCTCTGATGATTAGTGATGTGGGGCATCTTTTCATGTGTCTGTTGGCCATCTGAATTTCTTCTTTGGAGAACTGTCTGTTCAACTTCTCTGACCATTTTTTTATTGGATTATTTGCTTTTTGTTTGTGGAGGTGTGTGAGCTCTTTATATATTTTGGATGTCAACCCTCTATCGGATCTGTCATTTAGGAATATATTGTCCCATACTATAGAATGCATTTTTGTTCTATTGGTGGTGTCCTTTGCTGTACAGAAGCTTTTCAGCTTGATATAGTTCCACTTGTTCATTTTTGCTTTTGTTTCCCTTTCCTGGTGAGATATATTCATGAAAAGATTGCTCATGTTTATGTACAAGAGATTTTTGCCTGTGTTTTTTTCTAAGTTTTATGGTTTCATGACTTACATTCAGGTCTTTAATCCATTTTGAATTTACTTTTGTGTATGGGGTTAGACAGTGATCCAGTTTCATTCTCTTACATGTAGCTGTCCAGTTTTGCCAACACCAGCTGTTGAAGAGGCTATCATTTCCCCATTGTATGTTCATGGCTCCTTTATCATATATTAATTGATCATATATGTTTGGGTTAATATCTAGATTCTCTATTCTGTTCCACTGGTCTGTGGGTCTGTTCTTGTGCCAGTACCAAATTGTCTTGATTACTGTGACTTTGTAGTAGAGTTTGAAGTTGGGAAGTGATATCCCCCTGCTTTATTCTTCCTTCTCAGGATTGCTTTGGCTATTCAGGGTCATTGGTGGTTCCATATGAATTTTAGAACTATTTGTTCCAGTTCGTTGAAGAATGCTGTTGGTATTTTGATAGGGATTGCATTGAATCTGTAGATTTCTTTAGGCAGGATGGCCATTTTGACAATATTAATTCTTCCTAGCCAAGAGCATGGATGAGTTTCCATTTGTTACTGTTTTCTTTAATTTCTCTTAGGAGTGCCTTGTAGTATTCAGGGTATAGGTCTTTCACTTCCTTGGTTAGGTTTATTCCTAGGTATTTTATTATTTTGATGCAACTGTGAATGGAATTGTTTTCCTGATTTCTCTTTCTGCTAGTTCATTGTTACTGTATAGGAAAGCAGCAGATTTTTGTGTATTAATTTTGTATTCTGCAACTTTGCTGAATTCAGATATTAGTTGTAGTATTTTTGGCATGGAGTCTTTAGGGTTTTTATGTACAATATCATGTCATTTGCAAATAGTGACAGTTTGACTTCTTCTTTACCAATCTGGATGCCTTGTATTTCTTTGTTTTGTCTGATTGCCATGGCCAGGAAATCCAGTGCTATGTTGAATAACAGTGGGGAGAGTGGGCATCCCTGTCTTGTTCCCAATCTAAGGTGGAAAGCTTTCAGCTTCTCGCTGTTAAGTATGATGTTGGCTGTGGGTTTGTCATATATGGCCTTTATTATGTTGAGGTACTTGTCCTGTATACCCATTTTGTCGAGAGTTTTTATCATGAATGGATGTTGAATTTTGTCGAATGCTTTTTCAGCATCTATGGAGATGATGTGGTTTTAGCCCTTCCTTTTGTTGATGTGGTGGATAATGTTGATGGATTTTTGAATGTTGTAGTCCCATCCTTGCATCCCTGAGATGAATACTACTTGGTCATGGTGTATGATCCTCTTGATGTATTTTTGAATTTGGATTGCTAATATTTTGTTGAGTATTTTTGCATCTATGTTCATCATGGATATTGGTCTGTAATTTTCTTTTTTGTAGGGTCTTCACCTGGTTTTGGTATTAGAGTGATGCTGGCTTCATAGAATGCATTTGGAAGTATTCCCTCCTCTTCTATTTTTTGGAAAACTTTAAGGAGAATGGGTATTATGTCTTCTCTGCATGTCTGATAAAATTCTGTGGGAAATCCATCTCGCCTGGGGGTTTACTCCTGGGTAGTTTTTTGATTACTGATTCAATTTCTTTGCTGGTAATTGGTCTGTTTATATTTTCTGTTTCTTCCTTGGTCAGCCTTGGAAAGTTGTATTTTTCTAGGAAGTTGTCCATTTCTTCTAGGTTTTCCAGCTTGTTAGCATATAGTTTCTCATAGTATTCTCTAATGGTTCTTTGTATTTCCATGGGGTCCATTGTGATTTTTCCTTTCTCGTTTCTGATTTGTTGATGTGTGTACATTCTCTTTTTCTCTTAATAAGTCTGGCTAGGGGCTTATCTATTTTGTTAATTTTCTCAAAGCACCAGATCTTGGTTTCATTTATTTTTTCTACTGTTTTATTCTTCTCAATTTTATTTATTTCTTCTCTGATCTTTATTATGTCCCTCCATCTACTGACTTTGGACCTTATATGTTCTTCTTTTTCCAATTTCAATAATTGTGACTTTAGACTATTCATTTGGGATTGTTCTTCCTTCTTTAAATATGCCTGGATTGCTATAAACTTTCCTCTTAGAACTAACTTTGCTGCATCCCACAGAAGTTGGGGCTTTGGGCTGTTGTTGTTATTTGTATCCATACATTGCTTGACCTCTATTTTAATTTGGTCATTGATACATTCATTATTTAGGAGCATGTTGTTAAGCTCCCATGTGTTTGTGAGCCTTTTTGTTTTCTTTGTATAATTTATTTCTAGTTTTATACCTTTGTGGTCTGAGAAGTTGGTTGGTAGAATTTCAATCTTTTTGAATTTAGTGAGGTTCTTTTTGTGGCCTAGTATGTGGTCTATTCTGGAAAATGTTCCATGTGCACTTGCGAAGAAGGTGTATCCAGCTGCTTTTGGGTGTAGAGTTCTGTAGATGTCTGTTAGGTCCGTCTGTTCTAGTGTGTTGTTCAGTGCCTCTGTGTCCCTACTTATTTTCTGTCTGGTGGTTCTGTCCTTTGGAGTGAGTGGTGTGTTGAATTCTCCTAAAATGAATGCATTGCATTCTATTTTCTCCTTTAATTCTGTTAGTATTTGTTTCACATATGTTGGTGCTCCTGTAGTGGGTGCATATGTATTTATAATGGTTATGTCCTCTTGTTGGACTGACCCCTTTATCATTCTGTAATGTCCTTCTTTATCTCTTGTTACTTTCTTTGTTTTGAAGTCTATTTTGTCTGATACTAGTACTGCAACACCTGCTTTTTTCTCCCTATTGTGTCCATGAAAGATCTTTTCCCATCTTTTGACTTTTAGTCTGTGTATGTCTTTGGACTTGAGGTGAGTCTCTTGTAAGCAGCATATAGATGGGTCTTGCCTTTTTATCCATTCTATTACTCTGTGTCTTGATTGGTGCATTGAGTCCATTTACATTTAGGGTATTGTTGAAAGATATGTACTTATTGCTATTGCATACTTAGGTTCGTGGTTACCAGAGGTTCAGGGGGTAGCTTCTTTACTATCTAACCATCTACTTAACTCACTTTATTAAGCTATTATAAGCACTGTCTGATGATTCTTTATTTGTCTCCCTTCTTATTCCTCCTCCTCCATTCTTTATATGTTAGCTGTTTTATTCTGTACTCTTTTGTGTTTCCTTTGACTGCTTCTGTGAATAGTTGATTTTATTTTTTGCCTTTAGTTAGTATTTGGTTGGTCTGCTTTCTTTGTTGTGATTTTATTTTCTATGGTGACATCTATTTAGCTGTAGGAGAGCTTCTATCTAGAGCAGTCCCTTTAAAATATCCTGAGGAAGTGGTTTGAGGTTAGCAAATTCCCTCAACTTTTGTTCGTCCGGGAATTGTTTAATCCCTCCTTCATATTTAAATGAAAATCGGGCTGGATATAATATTCTTGGTTCAAGACCCTTCTGTTTCATTGCATTAAATATATTATGCCATTCTCTTCTGGCCTGTAAGGTTTCTGTTGAGAAGTCTAATGATAGCTTGTTGGGTTTTCCTTTGTAGGGTACCTTTTCTCTCTCTCTGACTGCCTTTAATACTCTGTCCTTTTCTTTTATCTTTGCCATTTTAATGATTATATCTTGGTCTTGTCCTCCTTGGGTCCCTTGTGTTGGGAGATCTGTGGGCTTCCATAGTCTGAGAGACTCTTTCCTCCCCCAGTTTGGGAAAGTTTTCAGGAATTATTTATTCAAAGACACTTTGTATCCCTTTTTCTCTCTCTTCTTCTTCTGGTACCCCTATAATGCAAATATTGTTCCATTTGGTTTGGTCACATGGTTCTCTTATTATTCTTGCATTCCTGGAGATCCTTTTATCTCTCTCTGCCTCAGCTTCTCTGTATTCCTGTTTTCTGATTTCTATTCCATTAATGGCTTCTTGCACCTTATCCAGTCTGCTCTTAAGTCCTTCCAGAGATTGTTTTATTTCTGTATTCTCCCTCCTAACTTGATCCTTTAGCTCTTGCATATTTCTCTGCAGGTCCATCAGCATGGCTATGACCTTTATTTTGAATTCTTTTTCAGGAAGATTGGTTAAATCTATCTCCCCAGGCACCCTCTCAAGGGTTGTCTGGATAATTCTGGACTGGATCAAATTCTTCTGCCTTTTCATGGTGATAGAGGTAGTGGTAGGCAGTTGGTGCATGTGTCAGCTGGGAGAACAACTTCCCGTACATGGGGAGCAGCTTCCAGTTTTATTTTCTGAGCCACCATGGGTGGGGCAACCTTTGGGACATCCCAGAGTCCCACGGGGAGAGGCAAGCACACTGGGTGTGCTCTCCGGCAAGAACAGTGCCTCTTTGCACCCTGTTCCAGTGTCCCCTGTCTGTGCTGTGCTGCCATGCACTAGCAGGGCCTCTGAGTCTGGCCTGGGTGGCTGCGGAGGAGGCTCAGGGTGCAGCCACTCTCAGGCTTCTCCCCTGCTGGGGTGGGGCTGCGTGGGAGGGAGAATGAATGGCAGGGTGTTTATCGCTGTTAGGGTCTTCAGATCTGTACTGCTGCCCAGGGGGTTAGGGTGCCTGGAGTTCCCCAGGATTCCCAGTTGCTGGGCTGAGTGTGCCAGGACACTGCCTTCCAGTTGTGAGGCCCCTGTCCCTTTAAGACCTTCAAAAAGCACTCACTTTCCTTTTGTCCCAGGTACACTGGCTGTGGGGACCCACTCACAGGTTTTACTGTTCCGTTTCCCTAATATCCAGCACACTGTGCACTGTGTGTCTGCACTCCTGGTGCAGATGACTAGGGATGGATATTTAGCAGTCCTGTGCTTCCCCTTCCCCCCCACTCTGACTCCTCTCCTCCCGCTGGTGGGCTGGGGTCGGGGGAATGCTTGGGTCCCACCGGGCTGTGGCTTGTATCTTACCCCTTTTGTGAGGTGCTGAGTTCTTGCAGGTGTAGATGTAGCCTGACTGTTGTACTGTATCTTCTGGTCTCTCTTTTAGTAGTTGTATTTGTTGTATTTTCAAAAATATATATGGTTTGGGAGATTTCTGCTGCCCTACTCATGACGCCATCTTGACTCCTCCACCCCCCCTTTTAAAAATATGTGAGCATAAATATATAGAAATTTATAAATAAATATTTTAAGTGTTATCTTGTAAGAGAAGATTATAGATTGGTTTTTATTTTCTTATTTTTGTTTATCTGCATTTTATACAATGAATGCCTATTGTTTATAATAGAAAAGTTAAAGTTACACTGAAGTGAAGGTAGAGAACAGATACAAGGGCAGAAAAATACAGAGTTGAGAGGAGGAGACAAAGGTTGTTGAGGTATATTATAATCGGATCTTTACTCAAGCTGTACATTTCCCAGTGTTAATTGCCTGCTTTTTGCACTCAGGGCAGATGTTTGACTACTATTTGCAGTTTTATTAAGGCTTCTAATTTTTAAAGAGTTAGAGCTGTATTTCTTAAACAAAAGTGCAAATGGGAATTGGCAGGGAAACTTTCAAAATATCCTTGCCAGGGTCCCAGCATAGAAGTTCTGATTCAGAATACCTACATAGGGCATTCGGTAGTAGGGTTTGAAAAGCCTTCCCATGTGTTCTGATACTCTTCCTAGTTGAGAATTGCATGATATGCAAGATGATTCACTGGGTTACTGGAGGAAAATGTTAGAAATTCTATTTTATTTATTTTCTATTGCTTCCTTCTAAAATATCTACTTGTTTGTGTATTAATATTATATATAATGTCAATATGCTAAGGCATACATAAATGGCAAATAAATAAATTTATGTATTTGAGGGTGTGTTAAAAATGTTTTTTTCATAAGGATGTACAATCAAAAAGTTGGGACAACTGCTCCAGATAATTCACTATGAGTGGGATAATTCAAGAGTTCAACTAATTGCAAATTCTTCTCAGGGCTGAGGTAGAGGAATGCCAGCCTATATACAGTGACTCATTTTGACCTACTTTGTTTCCTTCTTAGAGGTGTATTGCTACTTACTGGTTTTATGTCATCAATTGTAGGTATATGATCCTCCCCAGGTAGGCTGCACCTGTCTCCTTGGTAAACACACATGCATATACATGCCCCAGCTACAGAGGTTAGCATTTGAGCTCTCAAAGCCTTAATAAGGCTGGTCACTATTGTGTAGTTCCTACATGCTCTACTGTTATATCTGCTTTGAATAAAGCAACTTGAAGCAAAACAATAAATAATAAGTAGTAAAAGAATATTGATTAGAAAAAGACACTATAGAAAAAAAGTGAGAAGTAAATCTACTTAAAGGTGGGGAATTGAACATGAACACAACTCCTTTTCTCTCTTTTCTGATACCTCACTAAAATGAGTTATTGGATTTTTAAGGGAAGAAATAATAGCAATGAAAAAATTTTAAATGCCCCACAGCAACAGAATTTCAAAAGCTGGAAAGTAAGAGTTGTCCTGTGGCCAATGACATAGAAGACACAGGAAAACTGAGTCACAGTTGGGAAATTAGAAAAATTAACCAGAATTCCCCCAAGACTCAGCAACTGGCTGAGAAACGAGGTGAGGATATGCTAAAAACCAGGAGTGGTTCAAACTTAATTTTGGAAGCAATTAGACTCCTAGATCTTCTCCCTTCTGCACAGACAGTCCAGGGACCATTTCCCTAACTGCAGGGAGACTTGAGCAGAAGGTATGGAGGGATCCTGGGCAGACGTGAGGACTGGACGCTGTGCTGAAAACAGGATTGAGTGAATAGCTGGAGCCCCATGCCTCTTTCCCCACTGTGCTCCCACAACACCTCAAGCCAGAATTATGTCTTTTGGGCATGACCTGGAAGAATTCTCTCTGGGCAATTTGGTCTCCCCAAGAGGAAAAACTTAAAGGTATTGATATGGGGGGGTCCCTTAAGCAAACAGCTCAGCAGAAAATGTCATGGAGTCTCTGATCAATAAGCCCTTACTGGCTCAGACCTTCCACTCAGCTTTTCGGCCCCATTCTTAAATAGGAGCAGACAATCAAGGCTTACCAGGCATGAAGGAAAGCCCCGCCCATGAAATACAGAAACCAAAATGAATAGAAAAAGGCAACTGGGAGAAAAAAGATACTGTGCATGTTGAAGGAAACATCAAATCTAAGCTATGTAACTATCAAATCAACATGACATTATTAAAAGGAGCTTTCAGGGAACAAACACAACCTCTTGAAAACTGGTAATAGGATAATAAAAAAATCAATAAAAGGGTTATAAAATGAAGAAGAGCAAATATCCCTGAAACTAGAGCAAAAGAGAAAGAAATGGATAAATAAAAGGAAAAATAAGAAAAATGAGGAATCCAGAACAGGAGATCTAATATATGAAAACAGGATTTCCAGAAAGAGAGAACAGAGAAACCAGAGGTGAGCCTTTCATTAAAGACATAATTCAAAACTATTTCCCATGTCAGAGGAACATGTAGCTCTGGAGTGGAAGGGCCGCCAAACGCCCACACGAGGATTGAAAGCAAGCCCGCACCAAGGCCGACCGGTATGACATTTCAGAGCACTAAGGGCAAAGAGAAGACGCTACAAGTTCTCAAAGAGGAGAAAATAAGTCTTATGGAAGAATTCAATACCCATCCAAACTACTTATTAAGAGTCAGGGTAGATTAAAACATTTCAGGCATGAAAATTGTCAAAAACTTATACACCTCAAGAGGTCCCCAGAGCGTGTGTCAAAATGTGGAGCAAATTAAGAAAGAGGACACCAGAGTAAATCCAGGAGGCTGCATTCCTGGGGGGTCAGGGAGGTTAATCTCAGGACAAGAACTCTGCCTCAGGTCCCAGATACAGCATGTGAGAAGGCTGTGGGAGAGAATTTTTGGGACTTTGATGAAATTACTAGACTGTTTGGAGATTCTGAATGTTTTGAGAGCAGACAGAGACAAGTGGCAAACATAAATACATGGAAAATGAAGCAAATAAAAAAAAAAGACAGTTATTAGGTCCAGAAACAACAAAAAGGTGTGCAGGAAAAGGAATTTATGGTAATTTACTATGGTTCAGCTGTGAATAGTGTTTTACAGTCACAATAATGCAAACACTGAATTTTCACTTAACCAAGATTAAAACATAATTGTATAGGAACAATAAGGGGTGGAGAAAGATGAATATATATGGTGGGGACAGCAGGAGGAAAGACACCAAACCTTTATCTTCTATCATAGGGACAAATCAAATAATGGCAAACATTAAAAAAGCAAGGAATAGCATTTCAAGCATGTTAATGTGCAGACCTGGAGCTAAATTCTGAAAGAATCTCCTAAAAGAGGTAAAAGTGTGGAAAGTGATGATGGGTAGGAGACTGCTTTTTGTCATCACAAACCTTGAAGAACTATTTGGCATTTTAGATTATATGCATGTGTAACTCTAGGGGAAAAAAAGAAAACCAAAAACATACCTATTAATACCTGATTCAGGAAGAACAAAGTAAATCTCTTCTCTTCTAGATTCTAATTGCCACAGTTTGCTAGAGAACTTTACTGTTCCTTGTGAATTCTTCCAAAAGTACTCTGTGGCTATACACTTACACTTGCTGTCTAAGCTGCAATATGGACAGAATCTTGTGATCCACCATGATCTCTAGTCAGGACTCTTGAAGCTGAGACATCAAGGCCACTTTCATTTTTTTGAGGCTCATAATACATTAAAAGAGGAAAAGTTTTAAAAGTGAAATTATAAAATTGTGGTGAGCTTTATATGTTTACATTAACAAATGAATACCTTTGTCAGACACCAAAATGATGTCAGAATTCTAAATTTCAGGGCCCATGTGAATGTGAGGCCCAGGCCAAGTGGTCTTTCTGACTCCTCCTCCCCCCATGTCATTTCCCCAAACCCACAGCACTCCCCAGAACCTGGCCAGGTCTGTGATGGCCTTACCTTGGGAAGCTTTTCTGATTTTACAAAGTCCCAACCTCTTACCTCCCCCCATTATTGTACTATTTCCTTCCTTTCTATAGAATGTGTATTATTCTGCATTTGCCTTCACTGAACTTCATTCAGTTCTCAGCCATTCCTCTGACATTTCCTTATCCTGCTGTCACCTGCCCTTTGAATAAATATACTCTCCATCTTAACAACCCTCCTTGATTAATTAAACTGTCCTCCTCCTCCTGTTTTCCATTTTGATGCCATATTCACTTTTAATGAGCATGTTCACCATTCCATTATTCAGGTCACTGATGAAATATTACATCACCAGGCCCCATCTCCGTGGACACCACCCTGGCCATGTCTTCCCAGGTTAATCATGATACATTGTACTCATTCTCTAAGCATGCAGCCACTTGTAATTACGTAGTTTAGAATTTAAATTGTAGACCAGTGGTTTGCAAACCTGGCTGCACACTAGAGACACCAAGAGAGATATAAACAATATGAATCCTTGATCTTACAACAATCCGATGTGAAAAACTTGGTACAATAAATGAGTCTGGTCACCTTAGATACAGAATCTTCTGTGTCTTGCAGACCTTGAAATACAAAGAAGTGATGGGCTGTCAGACTTGGTTCTAATTTTCCTTTTCTTATGTTCTAAAGGAAAAAAAATGAAGAACTTGGTCATGTGTTAGTTTCCTATTTCTGCTACAAAAATTTTACCACAAATTTAGTGTCTTAAAGCAACACAAATTTATTATCTTACAGTTCTAGAAGTCATCTTACAGTTCTGGAAGTCAGAAGTCTGACACAGGTCTCACTGGGCCAAAATTAAAGGTGTCAACAAGGCTGTGTTCCTTCCTGGCTCTTGTTTCTTGCCTTTTCCAGCTTCTAGAGGCCACCCACATTCCCTGGCCCTGGCCCCTTGTTTCTCTCTGCTGTTACCTCTCTGGCTTTTCCTCTTCTGCTTCTAAGGAAACTTGTGATTACACTGGACCCACCCAGATAACCCAGGATAATCTCCCCATCTCAAGGTCAGCTGATTAGAAATCATTCATTTTTGCCATGTACCCTAACATATTCCCAGTTTCAGAGAGTTGGCCATGGACATCATTGGGCATGGGTGGAGGGGGGGACATTATTCTGCTTATCACAGAAGCATATTCAGTTTTCTCCTAATAATTTTAGGTAAGGTATGAGTGGATATAAAACTTCCCTGCTAGAATTCTAGATAAAATTCTCAGGCCCCCGGGGAAGTGACACATCCTGCCCCCTACCTAAAGGCCTTCACCCAGAGCCAACAGATTTGCTGTGACCAGGGTCTGACCCACATTGGGCAGCAGAGCAGTTACCCACCCTCAGATCTGGAGAACACCTCATTAGGCCAGTAGCCACCCATTGCGGGATCACTGTGTTCAGTGTAAACTGGAAATGTCTTCCCACAGCTGCTGGGGGAGGGAGGACAGGGACAGTAGCAATAAGGTCATCCCTGGGGTAACCTGGATCTGTTCTCAATATCTATGGCTACACAAAATATTCTAAGCCATATGCTTCTGCTGGGTGAGCCCCTGCTGCCTTTCTGCATTTCCCATTGAATCAGCTCAGGTGGGACCCAGAAATCTATGTTCTTTAAAACTCCCAATTTAATTCTGTGTGCGCTCAAGTTTAGGAACTACTGGTTTAGGCCGTATTCATTAGTTCAATGAATATATTGTAACAATTAAAATTTAAACCTTGCTATAGTCAAGATGTATTAGTAGCATCTATTACTTTTTTGGAAATATCAGATTCTTATATATTATTAAATATTTTAGTATTTTATATTATATTGTATGTACATATAATATATATATATTAAAACATAAGTGTTATTATTTATGTATTACGATAGAAAGAAATCAGATTAAAAGTATGATTTATTTAAGAAAATCAAATGGATTGAAACTAGATTTACAAAATAATAATAAAAATAATTAGGGAGAAGTAATGAGAGAACCAAGTGAGACTTGACCAAAGTGACTCCATCTTAGGAAGTTAAACTTACCCCATTTCTGTACCAAGAGTCAGTTACTAAGAAAAACCACAAACTTCCCGTAAATCACCCCATGTCCTGCTTCAGCCAATCAGACTCTGGCGGGAGACAACCCTTAGGGCATTACACAAACCGAATAGGGGAATTATCTGTGGGGACCCTCAAACGACCCAATCAGATTGAAACAGGTCAGCCCTAGTTAAAGGTCAACCTATCCCAGTTCTGCCTGGAAGGAAACTCCCTAACTGCCCCTCCTGAGTGTATAAAAATCCTGCTGAAATGTTCACAGGGGCTCCCGACCAAGTCCCGCTGGAGTTGGGCCAGTTGGGTGCCCGAGCTTGACCTTGTACTGCTTTAATAAAGGCTCTTTGTTTTTACATGCCATCTGAGTCCTCCGGTGGTTCTTGGGACTTGCCGTGATTCAGACATAACATTCAGGGGCTCGTCCGGGATGCCCAGAACCTCAGGACTTCAGATCGCGGAGCCTGCTGTTGGCCGGTGAGTGCACTCTGTGTCTGAAAATGTCTTACGTCTATCAATGTTCTTACTGACGTGTGCAAATGGGGCCCCAAATCTGAAATTGCCCGTAGGAGGTCTAGGCGGACGCGCCGAGAGACCCCGGTCGGACGCGCCGAGAGACCCCGGTCGTGAGCACCAGGAGACGTCCTAGGCTCACTCTGGTTCGCTGATTTATCCAAGGAGAGACAAGTGGGTCTCTCCTGCGTTGCGGCGGCGGCTGTTGTTCTTTCAGTTTCATCAGGTGCCTGTCTGTTTTGTCTGTCTTGTGTTTGTCTGAGTTTTGGATCAGGACTGCCATATAACCCTTGGCCCTGGTGTTGCAAAACATGGGCCAAGAGCAGAGTACCTCCCTTACCCTTCTAAGACCATTTTAAAGACGTCTGGGCGCGGGCACAGAATCTTGGATTAGAGGTAAAAAAAGGGAAGTTTTTTTTATCTTTTGCAGGAATGAATGGCCCATGTTCCAGGTGGACTGGCCTGAAAGGGGGACTTTTGACCTCCAAACCATCTACCAAGTCAAAAATGCGGTCTTCAGAAAGCCAGGGCACCCTGATCAGGTTCCCGACATTGTTACTTGGCAAAACTTAGTTGAAGATCCCCCTCCCTGGTTAAAAGCTTTTTTGCCGCCTCCGCTGCGGACAAGCACCCAGGTCTTCACCTTGAGAGATGGAGAAGAATGGAAGCCAAGGCCTGGAGTCACTCCGTAGGCCCCCTGTACCGCATCTTACAGGGTGGCAATGATGAGATTTCCCTAGTTTCTCCCCCTCCTTATTTACCCCCACCTGAGGCAGTGCCAGTGCTGGCTCCCCGCCCACTGGTGCCGGCACCAGGTGCCCCTCTGGAGGCTGGCCCCCAGCCAGCAGGAGCAGGGCCTGTTCCTCCAGGCCCTGACCCACTGGGTCTAGTAGCCTGTGCAGCCGATTCAACGGGAGAAGTTGAGGGGGCCCCCTCCAGGAGTGCCCCCCACACACGCAGCAGAACCCAGAGGAGGGCCCCAATGTCCGACTCCACTGCGCTACCCTTGCAGGCATTAGGGCCCCCAGAAGCAACCGGGAATCAGCCTATGAAATATTGGCCTTTTGCCACCAGTGACCTGTATAATTGGAAAATGCAGACCCCTAAATTCTCAGAAAGGCCCAGTGGCCTTGTAGATCTCTTATAGACTCCATCCTCTTTACTCACCAACCCACTTGGGATGACTGTCAGCAGCTGTTTCAGGTCCTCTTTACCACAGAGGAAAGGGACAGGATCACCTTAGAGGTGTGGAAACTCATACCTGGGGGCAGATGGAAATCCAACCACAAACCAGGCCCTCACTGATCAGAGTTTTCTGCTGACAAGGCCAGACTGGGACTTCACCCAGGCTGAAGGTAAGGAGAGGCTCCAGGTCTACCGCCAGGCTCTAATGGGGGGTCTCAGGGTGGTGGCCTGCCGACCCACCAATTTGGGAAAAGTAAGTAGCATGCAAAAGAAAAAGCGGAGTCTCCGGCAGCTTTCTTAGAGAGAATCCATGAGGCGTTTAGGGCCTATATGCCCATGGACCCGGAAGCCCCAGGGAATAAATCCGCAGTAATTATGGCATTTGTAAATCAAGCAGTGCCTGATATAAGAAAAAAATTACAGAAAATAGGTTGGCTGACAAATCCATCCCAAAACTATCAGCTGCCGCTGAGAAAGTATGTAACAACAGAGAAACCACCGAAGACAAGCAAGCACATACTCAAGGGAAATACACCAGAGATATGGCCAAAATTCTGCTAGCTACAACCACTGGGATGGCTGCCAAGAGGTGTTCGGCAACTGAAACAGCTGGCTGGAGAACACGGTAAGAGACTGTCCTCGCGAGAGGGCCAACCTCGGCTCCAGAAGGATCAATGTGCTTACTGTAAAGAGAAGGGGCACTGGATCTGAGACTGCCCAAAGAAAACCCAAAAAGCAGGCTGGGCCCCAGGGACAGTTCAAATACTTGAGCTCGGAGATACTGAGGACTAGGGGAGATGGGGTTCGGAGCCCTTCCCTGAGCCCAGGGTAACCCTGAGAATGAAGGGGAAACCAGTCGAGTTCCTGTTAGACTTGGGAGCTCAGCATTCCATTTTGACTCAACTGAATGGTAAATTCACAAAAAAAGTCCTGGGTGCAAGGAACTACAGGTATCAGCCAATACTCCTGGACCACCAGGCAGACTGTAGATCTGGGGAAAAACCAGGTGCACCTTTCATTCATTGTTATACCTGAATGCCCTTACCCACTTTTGGGCAGAGATTTACTGACCAAGATAAGAACCCAAATTGTCTTCTCAGAAAAAGGCGTCCTAGTCACAGACCAAGACAATCACCCTGTACAAGTCCTAACTCTTCAGCTACATGATGAATATAGACTGTTTCAGAACTTTCCAGTCAGGCAAGACATGTCCGTCTGGCTGTCACAGTTCCCAAAGGCATGGGCAGAGACTGGGGGTATGGGTCTCGTGGTGCACCGACGCCCCCGCTCCTTGTAGAATTCAAGCCAAGAGCAACCCCTGTTAGGATAAAGCAGTATCACATGTCAGCCAAAGCTTGGCAGGAGATCACTCCCCACATATGCAGCCTTAAAAGCCTTGGAGTATTAACCCCTTGCCAGTCTCCCTAGAATTCTCCCCTTCTCCCAGTAAAAAAGCCAAACTTGGGAGACTACTGACCAGTCCAAGGCTTGTGAGAGGTAAACCAGCAGGTGGCAGATATACATCCCACCGTATCTAACCCATACACTCTGCTAAGCTCACTGGCCCCCACAAAAGTATAGTACACAGTGTTAGACCTTAAAGATGCTTTCTTCAGCCTATCCCTGGTGAAAACCAGCCAAGCCATCTTTGCCTTCAAATGTAGTGACCCAGAAGAGGGGTTCAACAGACAGCTAGCCTGGATGAGGCTGCCCCACAGGTATAAAATTTCCCACACTATCTTCGATTAGGCCCTGCATGAACAACCTGGGTGAGTACCGGTGACAAAACCTGCAAATTTCACTTCTACAATATGTAGACGACCTCTTAATTGCTGCAGATACTGAAGACACTTGCCGTGCCAGGATGGAAGCTCTGTTAAACACCCTAGGAGATCTGGGGTACCGGGCGTATGCATAAAAAGCCCAGATATGCTGCACAGAGGTAACCTACCTAGGGTTTGTCCTAAAAGGAGGGCAGCGGTGGCTCACAGAAGCCAGAAAAGAGACTATTCTCAGAACACCCACACCAAAATCTCCCCGTAAAGTCCGAGAATTTCTGGGGTCAGCTGGGTTTTGCTGATTGTGGATCCCTGGGTTTGCAAAAATATCAAGACCCCCTCTATGAGGCAACTAAAGAAAAAAGCCAGTTCCACTGGACTGAGGCAGAAGAGAAAGCCTTCACAGATTTAAAACAAGTGCTGCTGATGGCACCGGCCCTAGCACTGTCAGATATCACTCACCCCTTCCACTTATACGTAGATGGGTGGAAAAGAGTGGCAAAGGAGTCCTGACACAAGTTTTGGGCCCCTGGAATCGCCCAGTGGCCTACCTGTCAAAAAAGTTAGATGCTGTAGCAGCCGGGTGGCCCCCCTGCCTTAGAATCATCGCAGCCACGGCCTCCCTAGTAAAGGATGCAGACAAACTAACACTAGGATAAGAGCTTCTAATAACCACTCCCCATGCCATAGAAGGAACTCTCAAGCAGCCTCCTGATCGCTGGCTGAGCAATGCCCGTATAACCCACTATCAGAGCCTGCTGCTCAATCCCCCGTGCATATGCTTTCTCCAGAGCATGGCCCTCAATCCTGCTTTGCTGCTGCCAGATCCTGACCTAGATGCTCCACTGCACAACTGCATTGACATCCTGAGCCAAGTACACAGCCTGCGGCAAGACCTGACTAATCAGCCACTACCAGATGCCAAATTGACATGGTATACCAATGGAAGCAGTTATATTAAAGATGGAACCAGGTATGCGGGGGCAGCAGTGGTATCTGAGACAGAAGTAATCTGGGAAAAGGCACTACCAAATGGGACTTCAGCTCAGAGAGCCAAGTTGGTAGCCCTTACCAAAGCTCTCAAACTAGCTGAAGGGAACAGGCTGAATGTGCATACAGACAGCCGCTATGCATTTGCCACCACCCATATTCATGGAGCCATGTACTGAGAAAGGGGCCTCCTAACAGCAGAAGGAAAGACTATCAAAAATAAAGAAGAAATTCTCAACCTGCTGGTAGCTCTCTGGTTACCAGCCAAACTGGCTATTATCCACTGCCCTGGACACCAGAAATGTAATATACCAATAAGTAGAGGAAACCACAAAGCCGACCTAACTGCTCAGCAAGTAGCCTCCAATACACCAGCCACAGCTACATTAATTCTAAAACTGCCCGACCCCGGCCCTCTGACATTGCCCGATTTCCCCACCTACACTCCAGAAGACTGTGGGCAGATAAACCAGAAGATGGGAAGATAATTCTCCCTGACAAGCTGGCCTGGAAGCTCCTTCAGCACATACACCAAACCACACATCTTGGGGCCAAGAAAACCAAAGCCTTGTTTCAGAAAGCTCGCCTGAAAGTCCTGCACATCAGACCCAAAGTAGAATCATTGATAGCACGCTGCTCCAGCTGTCAACTCATGAATGCCACCAAATCTCCCCAAATACAAGGAAGGCGGCTCCGAGGAACCAAACCCGGAGCTCATTGGGAGATGGACTTCACTGAGATAAAACCTAGCAAGTACGGATTTAAATATTTGTTAGTCCTAGTTGATACCTTTTCAAGATGGACAGAAGCCTTCCCCACCAAGCATGAAACAGCACATACTGTGGCAAAGAAGCTCCTAGAAGAAATACTCCCGAGGTATGGTATGCTGACCCTGATAAGTTCTGACAACGGACCAGCTTTTTCCTCTCAGGTAATAAAAGGACTTATTAAGGTTCTTGAGGCAGATTGGAAATTACATTGTGCCTACAGGCCCCAGAGCTCAGGACAGGTAGAATGGATGAATAGGATCCTAAAAGAGACCCTAACCAAATTAACCTTAGAGACTGGTAGAGAGTGGGTGTGCCTCCTTCCCTATGTGCTGTTTAGAGCACAGAACACTCCTTACATGCTAAACCTAAGGCTATTTGAGATCATGTCTGGAAGAGCATCTCCCCTCATACCTAGCTTGCAATCCAGACTGTTAGCTGAGATAAATGATTCTGCCTTTCTCACCTCCTTAAAAGCCAAATGTTTGGCTCTGGTTGAAGGTGTTTTTGAAGCTGCCCTGCCACACTCCCCACATAAATACCACCCCAGAGACCTCGTCCTTGCCTGCAGACACCAGAAGAAAACCCTAGAAACATGCTGGAAAGGACCTTACACCGTGATTCTGACTACTCCATCTGTACTTAAAGTCGACATGATAGGGCCGTGCATCACTCCCACGTCAAGTTAGCCACTCACCCTGACTCACCTGACAACCGCTGACAGCCAGTGAAGAATACTGCCTCAGAGTGACCCTTAACTTAAGTTATGCAGGGCCTAACCTTATTCCTTCTGTCAGTAGCCATCGAAGCCGGGAAGGGCAACCCACACACCCCAGTGAAAACAGAATAGAAAATCTCAGACCCAGAATCCAGCAGAATCATCACCACCCAAGTGCTCGAAAGCCTGGCAGGAATGAAGTGGCCCTCATTCCAACTAGACCTCTGTGACCTGGTAGGAAGTGCCTGAGATTCAGACTTGAATGGACGATAAGCATACCATCGTATGTTCTGCTGGGTATGGTTATCACCAGCCCTGCCTGAGGACCCTCCTCAGGCAGACCAAGTTTTATGTATGTGGATGGGAGGGACCCACAAACGAAAAACCTGTGGGGAAGCCTCGATATTTCTTTTGTGCCAGTTGGGGTTGTGAAACTAGTGCTCCATGGTTAAAGCAATCTGGACAAGATGACTTAATTCAGGTAATCAGGACTTCATTGACTGGAAACTAGGCAACTGATTACACTGCCTGCAAATCGAATAGTAAGTGCCAACCTATTAGCATTACCCTAACCTCCCAAGGAAAAAAAGAATCTGAAATAAGTCGGAGAGTTGGAAAAACGTGGGGCTTACACCTATACCTCTCTGGCTATGATGAAGGCATTTTGTTTACCATTCAAGCCCAGTGAGTTCCCTCTCCCTCTGTACCTGTAAAACCTAAGCCAGTTCTCATAACACCCCACCTAAAACCCACGCATCCTAAGGAAAAACTCACTCTGACCTCCAGTGCCACTAACACAAGCCCACTCACCCTGATTTTTCAAACCCCAGATGATCCCCCCCATGACCACCTATGGGACCTTGTTGTTAGTACCTTTCAGGTTCTGAATTCTTCCCACCCTGAGATAACCACTGATTTCTGGTTATGTTTGGACGCGCAGCCACCCTCTTATGACGAGATAGCCATTTTAAGAAATGCCTCCAATGTAACACAAGATCTTTGCTCTTAGGGCAAGCCCGGAAAAATAACCCTGTCCCAAGTATCCGGATTGGGAACATGCATAAAATCCACTGTACCTGGCTCCAGAGTTCCCCCCTCCCTGTGCAATGCAACTCTAACAGCCACTAACAATAGCTATCTCAATGCATCCTCGGGATGGTGGGCATGTAGCTCAGGACTCACCCCCTGTGTCCACGGGATGGTCCTCAACTCAAACCCTGACTTCTGTGTGATGGTGCAGCTTTTCCCCAAAGTCAGATATTATGATAATCAGCAGATAGAGTTATAGAATTAGCCACCTCCCAGCATCCCTCTAAAGCTAAGCGGGCAGCAGGGGTGGCTACTATGCTCCTCTCCTCACTCATGGGATTTGGATTCCTAGGTGCCGCTGGAGTACGTACCTCAGCCTTTATCCTCCAAGACCAAAATTATAAAAACCTGAGACTAGCCATAGAGGCTGATTTTTTTTTTTTACATGGTGAACAAATTCTTACATAGTGAATAAGTTCTTACATGGTGAACAGTACAAGGGCAGTCATCACGGAAACTTTTGGTTTTGATCACGCATTATGAACTATAAACAATTGGGTCAAATATGAATATTTTTTTGATTTTTATACTTGATTTATATGTGGATCCCACATTTCTCCCTTTATTATTATTATTATTTTTTTAAATAAAATGCTGAAGTGGTAGGTAGATGCAAGATAAAGGTAGAAAACATAGTTTAGTGTTGTAAGAGAGCACATGTAGATGATCAGGTGTGTGCCTGTAGACTATGTGTTAATCCAAGCTAGACAAGGGCAATAAAACATCCATGGATGCAGAAGATTTCTCTCAAAACAGGGGGGTGAGGTTCTAAGCCTCACCTCTGTTGATCCCCAATTTCTCACCTGATGGCCCCCCTGAGACTGTGCCTGTCTTAGGTTGTTCCTCCCTTGAGGAATCTTACCCGTCTCTGGCTGACCAGTCATCTTCTGGGGCCATACAGGGAGATGTAAAGTTGGTAAGTGAGAGAGAGGCAATATTGTTTGAAAAGGTTAGCTTTTACTTCTTTGCAGATTATGCCCTGTGGCTTCTATGCCCAGCATTTGTCTTGAGGTATCTTTACCACTTGGAGGAATTATGACACTCAGTAAATTCGACATGAGGCACGAATTCTATTTAAGGGTTGTAATTAGGAAGGAAGAAGAAAAGCAATAGAGGTAGCAGAAGGGAGAAAACATGAGAGGATTGATTATTTCTTTGACCTATCTTCTTGTAGAGTAACTTAAGCATGTATAGGTTTTAAACTACTAATTAAATTGTGCACACACATTAACATAATAGGAATATTACATAACCAAAGTTACATAACCAAAGCAGGTCTATAATTACCAGCCATTTTCAGTGAAGCTAAGAAAACCAGTTAGGCACGCTAGGCATTTGTGAAAATTTGTTTATGATATGATGGATATTGTCCAACTGAACTTGAACAGCCTGAGAGAAATCAGACAAATTAAAACAACCCATTCCTGGGAACTACTCACATCCCATATGTTCTTTTAACAGTAGATAGTCTGTAGTTGTAAGATTTTGGAGCTCTACAACTTGCACTTCTCCTAATTCTTGGTTGAGTTCCAACAGTATAGATCCAGTCAAATTTGTTCTTTTGCTGCATGCACAGGCCAGCTTATATATCTACTTCTTCATTCCAATGGCAAGTCCAGGAACCGGTGGGATGGATGCAGCTACAACTGCAGCATCACCTGGATCTTTGCTGAGGTTTTTTGATGATCATCTTCTGGTATGACTCTTCCAGAGAGTGCTGATGTTGGAAGTTCTTCTTCATATCATATCTTAGTTCATTTTCTGGGTAGCCAAATTAGGCTTTGATCCTCTGTATAAAGACAAACAGACCCTTTGCCCACACTTTGATATGCCCTTTATACCATTGGGTAGAACTCATTGGAGGTCACCACACAGTAACTGCTTTTTTTTTTTTAAGAGAAAGGAATATTATCAGAAAAGTGTACCTCCATAGCTGATCATCTGACACACTTTAAGTGATCAAAATTAAGGATATTTAAACCATGCATTAATCATTGATTTACAGTTAGTTTTATCTTATCAGGGAGTAATCACCCTTTTCTTTCTTTTTTTTTGTTATCTTTAATCTACACTTACATGAAGAATATTATGTTTACTAGGCTGTCCCCTATAGCAGGTCCCCCCTTAAAAACCACTTTACAGACACTGTCCATCAGCATAGCAAAATGTTGTAGAATCACTAATTGTCTTCTCTGTGTTGTACAGCCCTCCCCTTTCTCCCACCCCACCCCCCATGCATGCTAATCTTAATAACCCCCTTCTTCTCCCCCCCATTATCCCTCCCTACACACCCATCCTCCCCAGTCCCTTTCTCTTTGTTACCTGTTAGTCCATTCTTGGGTTCTGTGATTGGCTGCTGTTTTGTTCCTTCACTTTTTCCTTTGTTCTTGTACTCCACAGATGAGTGAAATCATTTGGTATTTCTCTTTCTCCACTTGGCTTATTTCACTGAGCATAATACCCTCCAGCTCCATCCATATTGCTGCAAATGGTAGGATTTTCCCTCTTCTTATGGCCGAGTAGTATTCCATTGTGTAAATGTATCACATCTTCTTTATCCATTCATCTACCGATGGACATTTAGGTTGCTTCCAATTCTTGGCTATTGTAAATAGTGCTGCAATAAACATAGGGGTGCATCTGTCTTTCTCAAACTTGATTGCTGCGTTCTGAGGGTAAATTCCTAGGAGTGGAATTCCTGGGTCAAATGGTAAGTCTGTTTTGAGCATTTTGATGTACCTCCATACTGCTTTCCACAATGGTTGAACTAATTTACATTCCCACCAGCAGTGTAGGAGGGTTCCCCTTTCTCCACAGCCTCGCCAACATTTGTTGTTGTTTGTCTTTTGGATGGCAGCTATCCTTACTGGTGTGAGGTGATACCTCATTGTAGTTTTAATTTGCATTTCTCTGATAATTAGCGATGTGGAGCATCTTTTCATGTGTCTGTTGGCCATCTGTATTTCTCTTTTGGAGAACTGTTCAGTTCCTTTGCCCATTTTTTAATTGGGTTATTTGTTTTTTGTTTGTTGAGGCATGTGAGCTCTTTATATATTCTGGGTATCAAGCCTTTATCGGATCTGTCATTTACAAATATATTCTCCCATACTGTAGGGTTCCTTTTTGTTCTATTGATGGTTTCTTTTGCTATACAGAAGGTTTTCAGGTTCATATAGTCCCACTTGTTCATTTTTGCTGTTGTTTTCCTTGCCTGGGGAGATATGTTCAAGAAGAGGTCACTCATGTTTATGTCTAAGAGGCTTTTGCCTATGTTTTTTCCAAGAGTTTTATGGTGTCATGACTTACATTCAGGTCTTTGATCCATTTTAAATTTACTTTTGGTATGGGGTTAGACAATGGTCCAGTTTCATTCTCCTACATGTAGCTGTCCAGTTTTGCCAGCACCATCTGTTGAAGAGACTGTCATTTTGCCATTGTATGTCCATGGCTCCTTTTTCAAATATTAATTGACCATATATGTTTGGGTTAATGTCTGGAGTTTCTAGTCTGTTCCACTGGTCTGTGGCTCTGTTCTTGTGCCGGTACCAAATTGTCTTGATTACTATGGCTTTGTAGTAGAGCTTGAAGTTCAGGAGTGAGATCCCCCCCCACTTTATTCTTTCTTCTCAGTATTGCTTTGGCTATTCGAGGTCTTTGGTGTTTCCATATGAATTTTTGAATTATTTGTTCCCGTTCAGTAAAGAACGTTCCTGGTAATTTGATAGGGATTGCATCAAATCTGTATATTACTTTGGGCAGGATGGCCATTTTGACGATATTAATGCTTCCTAGCCATGAGCATGGGATGAGTTTCCGTTTGTTAGTGTCCCCTTTAATTTCTCTTAAGAGTGACTTGTAGTTTTCAGAGTATTGGTCATTCACTTCTTTGGATAGATTTATTCCTAGGCATTTTATTCTTTTTGATGCAATTGTGAATGGAATTGTTTTCCTGATTTCTCTTTCTATTGGTTCATTGTTAGTGTATAGGAAAGCTACAGATTTCTGTGTGTTAATTTTGTATCCTGCAACTTTGCTGTATTCTGATATCAGTTCTAGTAGTTTTGGGGGGGAGTCTTTAGGGTTTGTTATGTACAATATGTCATCTGCAAATAGCGACAGTTTAACTTCTTCTTTACCAATCTGGATTCCTTGTATTTCTTTGTTTTGTCTGATTGCCGTGGCTAGGACCTCCAGTACTATGTTAAATAGCAGTGGGGAGATTGGGGATCCCTGTCTAGTTCCTGATCTCAGAGGAAAAGCTTTCAGCTTCCAGTTGTTCAGTATAATGTTGGCTGTGGGTTTATGATGTATGGCCTTTATTATGTTGAGGAACTTGCCCTCTATTCCCATTTTGCTGAGAGTTTTTATCATGAATGGATGTTGAATTTTGTCAAATGCTTTTTCGGCATCTCTGGAGATGATCATGTGGTTTTTGTCTTTCTTTTTGTTGATGTGGTGGATGATGTTGATGGATTTTTGAATGTTGTACCATCCTTGCATCCCTGGGTTGAATCCCACTTGGTCATGGTGTATGATCCTTTTGATATACTGTTGAATTCTGTTTGCTAATATTTTATTGAATATTTTTGCATCTACATTCATCAGGGATATTGGTCTGTAATTTTCTTTTTTGGTGGTGTCTTTGCCTGGTTT
This sequence comes from Manis javanica, assembly GCF_040802235.1. Classification (NCBI taxonomy): domain Eukaryota; kingdom Metazoa; phylum Chordata; class Mammalia; order Pholidota; family Manidae; genus Manis; species Manis javanica. The sequence continues at coordinate 57,935,519 of NC_133164.1, read as the reverse complement.
TGGTATGAGGGTGATGTTGGCTTCATAGAATGAGTTTGGGAGTATTCCCTCTTCTATTTTTTTGAAAACTTTAAGGAGAATGGGTATTATGTCTTCTCTGCGTGTCTGATAAAATTCCGAGGTAAATCTGTCCGGCCACGGGGTTTTGTTCTTGGGTAGTTTTTTTGATTACCATTTCAATTTTTTGGCTTGTAATTGGTTTGTTTAACTTTTGTGTTTCTTCCTTGGTCAGTCTTGGAAGGTTATATTTTTCTAGGAAGTTGTCCATTTCTTCTAGGTTTTCCAGCTTGTTGGCATATAGGTTTTCATAGTAGTCTTTAATAATTCTTTGTATTTCTGTGGAGTCTGTCATGATTTTTCCATTCTCATTTCTGATTCTGTTGATTTGTGTTGATTCTCTTTTTCTTAATAAGTTTGGCTAGAGGCTTATCTATTTGGTTTATTTTCTCAAAGAACCAGCTCTTGGTTTCATTGATTTTTGCTATTGTTTTATTCTTCTCAATTTTGTTTATTTCTTCTCTGATCTTTATTATGTCCCTCCTTTTGCTGACTTTAGGCCTCATTTGTTCTTCTTTTTCCAGTTTCGATCATTGTTATGTTAGACTATTCTTTTGGGATTGTTCTTGCTTCTTCAAGTGTGCCTGGATCGCTATATACTTTCCTCTTAAGACTGCTTTTGCTGCGTCCCACGGAAGTTGGGACTTCGTGTTATTGTTGTCATTTGTTTCTATATATTCCTTCATCTCTATTTTAATTTTTCCATTGATCCATTGATTATTTAGGAGCATGTTGTTAAGCCTCCATGCGTTTGTGAGCCTTTTTGCTTTCTTTGTACGGTTTATTTCTAGTTTTATGCCTTTGTGTTCTGAAAATTGGTTGGTAGAATTTCAATGTTTTGGCTTTTGCTGAGGCTCTTTTTGTGGGCTAGTATGAGGTCTATTCTGAAGAGTGTTCCATGTGCACTTGAGAAGAATGTATATCCTGTTGCTTTTGGATGTAGAGTTCTATAGATGTTGATTAGGTCCATCTGTTCTAGTGTGTTGTTCAGTGCCTGTGTGTCCTTACTTATTTTCTGCCCGGTGGATCTGTCCTTTGGGTTGAGTGGTGTGTTGAAGTCTCCTAAAATGAATGCATTGCAGTCTATTTCCCTCTTTAGTTCTGTTAGTATTTGTTTCACAAATGCTGGTGCTTCTATGTTGGGTGCATATATATTTAGAATGGTTATATCCTCTTGTTGGACTGAGCCCTTTATCATTATGTAGTGTCCTTCTTTATCTCTTGTTACTTTCTTTGTTTTGAAGTCTATTTTGTCTGGTATTAGTACTGCAACCCCTGCTTTCTTCTCACTGTTGTTTGCCTGAAATATGTTTTTCCATCCCTTGACTTTTAGTCTGTGCATGTCTTTCGGTTTGAGGTGAGTTTCTTGTAAGCAGCATATAGATGGGTCTTGCTTTTTTATCCATTCTATTACTCTGTGTCTTTTGATTGGTGCATTAAGTCCATTTACATTTAGGGTGACTATTGAGAGATATGTACTTATTGCTATTGCAGGCTTTAGATTCGTGGTTACCAAAGGTTCAAGGTTAGTCTCTTTAGTATCTTACTGCCTAACTTAGCTCACTTATTGAGCTGTTATATACACTGTCTGGAGATTCTTTTCTTCTCTCCCTTCTTATTCCTCCTCCTCCTGCATTCTTCATATGTTGGGTGTTTTGTTCTGTGCTCTTTCTAGGAGTGCTCCCATCTAGAGTAGTCCCTGTAAGATGCCCTGTGGAGGTGGTTTGTGGGAAGCAAATTCCCTCAGCTTTTGCTTGTCTGGGAATTGTTTAATCCTGCCATCATATTTAAATGATAGTCGTGCTGGATACAGTATCCTTGGTTCAAGGCCCTTCTGTTTCATTGCATTAAATATATCATGCCATTCTCTTCTGGCCTGTAGGGTTTCTGTTGAGAAGTCTGATGTTAGCCTAATGGGTTTTCCTTTATAGGTGACCTTTTTCTCTCTAGCTGCCTTTAAAACTCTTTCCTTGTCCTTGATCTTTGCCATTTTAATTATAATGTGTCTTGGTGTTGTCCTCTTTGGACCCTTTCTTTCGGGGGTTCTGTGTATTTCTGTGGTCTGTTTGATTATTTCCTCCCCCAGTTTGGGGAAGTTTTCAGCAATTATTTCTTCCACGATACTTTCCAATCTGTTTTCCTCTCTCTTCTTCTTCTGGTACCCCTATAATGAGGATATTGTTCCTTTTGGATTGTTCACACAGTTCTCTTAATATTATTTCATTCCTGGAGATCCTTTTATCTCTCTCTATGTCAGCTTCTATGCATTCCTGTTCTCTGGTTTCTATTCCATCAATGGCCTCTTGCATCTTATCCATTTTGCTTATAAATCCTTCCAGAGTTTGTTTTATTTCTGTAATCTTCTTCCTGGCATGTGTGATCTCCCTCCAGACTTCATTCCATTTCTCTTGCATATTTCTCTGCATCTCTGTCAGCATGTTTATGATTTTTATTTTGAATTCTTTGTCAGGAAGACTGGTTAGGTCTGTCTCCTTCTCTGGTGTCTCTGTGATCTTGGTTTGCCTGTAATTTTGCCTTTCATGGTGATAGGAATAGTTTGCAGAGCTTGGATGAGTGACGGCTGGAAGAACTTCCCTTCTTGTTGGTTTGTGGCCTTCCTCTCCTGGGAGAACAGTGACCTCTAGTGGCTTGTGCTGGGTAGCTGTGTGCAGACAGGGCTTCTGCTTCCTGCTCCGGTGCTATGGAGTTTATCTCTGTTGTTGCCGTGGGCGTGGCCTGGCTTGGACTGCTGCTCCAAAGTTGTGAAGTCTGGTTGGAGGGGGAGCGGCCTGGAGGCTATTTATCTCTGTAAGGGGCCTCTGTGTTCCCTGCCTCCCATGGGATTAGAGTGCCCAGAGATCCCCAGATTCCCTACCACTTGACTAAGTGTCCCCCCCTGCCCCTTTAAGACTTTCAAAAAGCACCCACCAAAAAAAAAAGAAAAAAATGGCCGCTTGTTTTTCTTTATTCTCTGGCGTCAGCCTCAGGCACCCGCTCACCAGTCTTGCTGCCCTGTTTCCCTAGTATTGGGGTCCCTGTCCCTTTAAGACTTCTGAAAAGCACTCACCACAACAAAACAACAACAACAACAAAAAATGGCCACTTGCTTTTCTTTTGTTCTCCGGCACCGGCCTCTGATACCTGCTTGCCCATGTTGCTGCCCTGTTTCCATAGTATTGGGGTCCCTGTCCCTTTAACACTTCCAAAAAGCACTCACCACAACAAAACAACAACAACCAAAAAAAAAAAACCAAAAAAAAACTGGCCGCTCGCCTTTCTTTTGTCCTCCAGCGCCGACCTCCAGTACCCACTCACCGTTCTTGCTGCCTTGTTTCCCTAGTATCCAGGGCCCCACGCATGCACTGTGTCTGCGCTCTGGTCTGGATGGCTGCTGCTGGGTGTTCAGCAGTCCTGGGCTCCCTCTCTCTCCTGCTCTTACTCCTCTCCTCCTGCCGGGAGCTGGGGGGAGGGGTGCTCAGGTCCCACAGGGCTGGGGCTTGTATCTTATGCCCTTTGGGAGGCGCTGGGTTTTCGCAGGTGTGGTTGTGGTCTGGATGTTGTCCTGTGTCCTCTGGTCTTTATTCAGAGGAAGAGTTCATTCAACTATTCATAGGAAGAGTTGTCTTTGTTATATTTTCATAGATATATGTGGTTTTGGGAGGAGAGTTCCGCTGCTCTACTCATGCTGCCATCTTGGCTCTGCCCTGTCCATAGAGGCTGATTTAAAAGGTGTAGAATCTTCCATCACCAAGCTAGAAGAGTCTCCCACTTCCTTAGCCAAAGTAGCCCTCCCTGCAGAATAGGAGAGGTCTTGACATACTATTCATGCAGCAAGGAGGGCTATGTGCAGCACTAAGTTAAAAATGTTGTTTTTTTGTTAACCACTCAGAGTCATCAAATACTCTGGGCCAATTTAGGAAAAGAACATTAGAGAGGCAAAATAAGCCTACCAACTGGTATTAAGACATTTTCAGTTGGTCCCCATGGCTCACCACCCTTATTTCAGCACTAGCCGGCCCCCTGCTTATCCTACTCTTCATCTTCCAACCATTTATCTTAAATAAGCTCACCTCCTTTATAGAAACCTGCCTACATACCATTCAATTCATGGTACTTAGAACACAATACCAGCCCCTAGACCAAGTAGAGCCACCCCCATATACTTCTTTAGCAAGCCCATGATTGGACTTTCCAGGATCCTAAAGGCAGGGGGGAATGAGAGAACCAGGTGAGACTTGACCAAAGTGACTCCATCTTAGGAAGTTAAACTTACTTACCCCATTTCTGTACTAAGAGTCAGTTACTAAGAAAAACCACAAACTTCCGTAAGTCACCCCACGTCCCGCTTCAGCCAATCAGACTCGGGCAGGAAAGAACCCTTAGGGCATTACACAAACCGAAAAGGGGAATTATCCATGGCGACCCTCAAACGACCCAATCAGCTTGAAACAGGTCAGCCCTAGTTAAAGGTCAACCTATCCCAGTTTTTCCTGGAGGGAAACTCCCTAAATGCCCCTCCTGAGCGTATAAAAATCCTGCTGACCCATTCACAGGGCTCCCGACCAAGTTCTGCTGCTTCGGGCTGGTCGGGTGCCTGAGCTTGAGCTTGTACTGCTTTAATAAAGGCTCTTTGTTTTTACATGCCATCTGAGTCCTCCGGTGGTTCTTGGGACTCGCCGTGATTCGGGCATAACAGTAATTCATATTACAAAAGTAAGTCATTGTATTATTTCCTTTAAACAACAAATCCCTCTAGGCCTCTTAAAATATTAGTCATTAACAAAAATTCAGTTTATGTATTGATTTTTAGGAACATTGGTATTCCATTAAGCATGGTGTCCCAGAATCCTGAAGGAGTGGGGCTGTCACTTTGTAGAATTTGATTGGAAAATGAAGAAAAGAATTTCACTTGCCTGCAGAGTCTGTTACCAGGCCTTCTTCCCCATGGTGGCCTAGCTGTGGGTCTGGCAAAGGTGTGGTATCTCGGCTATGCCCTTGTTTTGCAGCAAGGCCCACCAGGCCCCACCCTTAGACTCAGCCCTGTGCTTGGCTGTGGAATGAGTCCTGAGCTCACAGGAGTTCCAGGATCCCCGGTTCAGCTGGGAACAAGCGGCAGTTAGTCCTGACCTTGAGCCTCTTCCCTGACTCTTGGGCTCTCAGCCTTCACCTCCAGGTGTTGGCCTGCAGCTTGAGCTGCTGCTTGGGGTTTCTGCCTTCCTTGGAGCTTCTTACTGCTCCCCTCAAGGGCAGGCTCTGAGGACACTTAACCCGAAACCTTAGCTGTATGCAGACCTTGAGCTTATTCCTGACCTGACAGGCTCAGACGGACCACCCAGTGGTGCAGGTGTTCCTCTGATGGCCCAGCCAACCACCCTCTTCACTATAGGCTGTCAGATGCTCATGACATTGCAGTGCATTTGTATGTCTGTGCTTTCTTCACTGGGCTCTAGGCTCCAAACTCTGTTAGCAACCTTGTGCTGGGCCCAGCCCACTGGTCTGGAGCTTCATTCTCTGCTCATTTTCACATTTCTTCTCTCTCAAGGATCAGACCTTATTCCCTATTTCCTTGACTGTTCATTGACATTCTGTTCTGAACCAAACAGACCTTTTGGATCCACATCTATGAGAGCAGTTCTCCTCCTGAGACGGAGCCCCTTGGATTTCCTCACTGGCCCAGGATAAGCACTGGCCTCAGTGTCCTCTGTGCGCAGCAGTCTGCTCTGTTTTCCGTCCCTTGTGAGACCTGCCCTGAAACAGGTTAGCCTTCCATGTGGCCCTATGGTGTCATGTGGTTATTTGAGCCCCAATTCTGCTATGTAACAGATGTGTGATCATAATGTGTGAGAACACACCTGGACAGTATGCTTAACTTGTTTGATCCTTGATAGATTTGATAGGTTTCCTCCTATCTAAATGATCCAATTTACTCTATGAGACAGTTGTAGAATAATGTATGTAAAATGGCTTGAGCTTAGTATTCAGTAATATGATATTACGATTTCTTTTTTCTTATTTGCTTCTCAGAGACTACTGGTCTGTGTGGCTAAGAGCCCTGCATGTCTCATGACCAAATAGGTCCAGAAATTCTTACTTGGAAAACACCTCATCTGTACTTTCTCAGAAGTCAAGAAAGGCCTGAGCCACTTGCAAGTTCTGAGGCTCTTAGTATAGTAAATAAACGTTAAAAGAATGAAAAACCAGGACACAGACCAAGAAAAAATATTTGAGAAACATATATCTATATATCTGATAAAGGACTTATATCCAAAATACAAGAAAAATTCTTAAAACTCAAAATAAGAAAATAAAAAATGCAATTAAAAAGTGGACAAAAGATCTGAACAAACAACTCACCAAAAAAGATATGCAGATGGCAAACACACATGTAAAAAGATACTAAACATCACATGTCATTAGGAATTACAAATTAAAATGAGATACATCACTCCCTGCCTGTTAGAATGGCTAATATCCAAACACTGGCAAAGGAAACTCTCATTCATTGATGGTGGGAATGCAAAATGTACAACCACTTCAGAAGACAGTTTGGTGGTTTCTTACAAACTAAACATACTCTGATCGAGCATCCACACTCCTTGATTTTACCCAGATGAGTTGAAGACTTCTGTTCGCACAAAAACCTGCACATGGGTATTTGTTCATAACTGCCAAAACTTGGAAGCAACCAATGTATCCTTCATTATATGAATGTATAAATAAACTGTAGTACATCCAGACAATGGAATATTATTCAGTAATAAAGAAAAATTAGCCATCAAGCTATGGGAACACCTAGAGGAAATTTAAATGCACATCTCTAAGTGAAGGAAGCCAGTCTTTTCCTCTCTTCCAGAATGGCTACATACTACATGATTCTAACTATATGACATTCTGGAAAAGGCAAAACTATGGGGGCAGTGAAAAGATCAGTGGTTGTCAAGGGTCCAGCGGGAGGGGCAAGGGGTGAATACATAAACAGGGGATTTTTAGAGCTACAAAATCAGTCTATATGATCCTGTAATGATAGGTATATGACCTTTAAAGCATTTGCCAAAACCCATAGATCTGTACAATATAAGGAGTGAAACTTAATGTGAATTATGGACTGTAGTTAATAACTGTATATCAATATTGGTTAATTGTAACAAATACACCACACTAATACAAATTATTAATATAAGAAAAATTGTGTCGGGGAGTGGGGGCAGAGGACATGGGAACTCCATACTATCTGTTCAATTTTACTGTAAATCTAAAACTGTTCTAAAAAGTAAAAATCTATTAATTAAAAAAGAAATTCTGAAACAGGGTTCATTTTAAATGTGGTATATTTTAAATATCTTCATTGAAAAATTCAGTGCTTTTAAAACAAACAAAAATATTTTTGGTATAATTGGGCTGCTCATAAGGTAATTATTGGATTGTAAATATTTAATTCATAATGCATAACAGACAAATGGTCTGGTAACGGGAGGGATGTTCCAAGATGTATAATGACAGTTGTCCTCCTTCAGTCCTCTTGGTGCATATCTGTAGTGTGTTTAAAACTTCAGTTGGCTGCAATGAGCTTGGAGCCCTTCATGAAGTCAAGGCCTCTGTGAGATGGAGCACCACGATGGGCCCTACTGGGGCTTAGTTTTGTTTTTCCAAGCCCACCTCTGACCCACCAGTTCTGATCTTAAAGTTGAGTTGGGCAGCTGTCTGCTGGTAGATATTTCTAGTGCTATTTCCTACCTACCTAGACTTCCAAGTCTCACCTGCTTGCTGTGTCCCATCCCTACCCTTAGCCACCTACCGAGCACCCAGAATCTACGCCAGCTACAATACAGAGCAACTAGAGACTGGAGCCATTGTATTTTGCCTGCTAGGCTGGACTTCCTCCTTTATCTGGAGCACAGTAGTTCCTGAGAGATGACTACAGATGAAAAAAGAAGAAATGGTTTCATTATGAACAAAGCCTTCCTGCAGGGTCACTCCTGTGTCCAGCTGCTCTTGCTGTGCTTTCTCTAGTCCAAGGGGTTGGTTTACCTCCAAGACAGATAGAAATGAATATGCTTGCTGACTTCATTTTTCTTTCACTGATTTCAAGTTTTCCTTACTTATGTAGTAGTAAGTACTCTTTCTAGAAAATTTGCAAATCACAGAAATGTGTAAGAAGCACAGAAAAAATCATTCCAAATCCAGAGTCAGCCACGGATGTCATTTTACTTGTGTCATTTTTAACTCCGTATTTGCCCCTGAGCAAATTGGATTTTACCTCCTCCCATAGGCCAGTGCCTGTCAGAGGCAGCCCTCCTGGTGTGCTCTGGATTCTATTGTTTTCCTTCTTAACAACTTTACTTCTGCAACTGTTCACCTTTTCTTGCATGATCAGTTTCTCTGCTTTTTTGGATCATGTCCCTCAAGTCTGCAAACCTTCTTAATATTGCTAATCTTAAACTTTTCCTTAACCCCATTATCTCCTCTCTGCTCCTCTTCTCAGTAAAACACCTCAAAAGAGATATCTCTATTTGCCTTCTCTGCTCTCTCACCTCTAGTTCTCTTCCATTTGCTACAGCAGGGCTTATCTTCATCACTCTATTGAAATGACTCTTATCAAGGTCATTGATGCCTTCCATTTTGCTAAATTATCTTCATTTCCCCCATATTATTTGACATAGTTCACTCCTCCTTCTTTGCAAAAATAATTTGTACTCTTGGCCTCTGTAGACACCATCATATTCTCCTGGTTTTCCACTTACTTCACCCTTCCTTGCCATTCAGCTTTCTTGGTCCAGTCTTTGATGTCTGACTTCTAAATGATGATTAATTCCAGGGCTTGATCTCAGGACTTGTCCTCTCTATGGTCTTTACTTGGTAATCTCACCAATCCCATTGTTTTAAATACCATCTATATGATATTGATTCACATCTATGTCTCTAGTTATAGCCCTTAGGATTAATTTAGGTTGTATATATCAAAAAAACACCCAAGTAAGAGTAGCTTAAATAAAAGTTTGTTTTTATTAAACATTAATTATATTATTGTTTTTAAATGATAATTTATTTATTACATTTTACATGAAATTTATAAACATTTATTAAAATTTATATGAAAAATTTGGAGAAAAGCAAACAAGGACTTGTATGGTGGCTTGATAGTCATCCAAGAACCAAGCAGTTTCTCTTTATCTGTTTTGTTACCCTGCACCTTGGCTTCCATCCCTAAGGCCACCTCATTGTTTCGACATGGCTTCTGGAGCTTCAGCTGCATCATCTACATCCAGACTGAAGATAGGAGAAAGGAGGGAGGACAAAGGGAGTCCCTTCCCAGCTGAGTCAATATCCTTTAAGGAGCCTTTCCCAGTTTCTTCATAAAACTTCCACTTAAATCTCATCGTCTAGAACTTAGTCAGATGGCCAACACCTAGATACAAGGAAGGCTGGGTAATGTAGTCTTTACAGGGCTAAAATATCAGAGTTCTGCCACTAAGGAAGAAGAGGAGAGTAAATATCAAGTAGGGATCCACTGGTCTCTGCCGCACTGACCCTGACATTCCTCTGGGGTCTCGATGCCCATCATCATGGGCATCACAAACCAGACTTGGATGGACTTCTTGATCCTCCTCATCCTCAAACCTGTTCCTTTTCCATATCAGTAAATAGCTTTACCTCATTGCTTAGATAGAAAACCTGAAGTCATTAAAAAAAAAACTCTTTTGTTATGAAAACTCAAACATACTGAAAAGTAGAGCAAATAATCTAGTAAACACTTAGAGTTCTATCAGCTACCATGCTTGTTTCACTTACTTTTTTTTTGTGCTGAAGTATTTTAAAGTAAACTAGTCATCATGACATTTAATTCTTAAATTCTCCAGGTTCTTCAAAAATATCAAATCATATGTATTTTGCAAACAGTACCAAATTGGTCTTTTAGAACCTTAAACCGTGCTGCATTGCTTCCTTGATTAAAACCCTCCAGTGATTCCCTTTGTGATTAGAATAGAATCCAGGCCTCTTTAAGATCTACTTGCTTTGACTCCTACCTAATTTTTAAGCTCTTCTCTTTCTGTCCTTTCCCTGGTGCCTTACTCTGGACACCGAAGTCATTCCTGACTGGCTCTTGTACTTGCTCGCCTTCTACCGGTAGTGCATCCCCCAGATCTTTGCACGACTGATTCCTTCTCATTTTCACTCAAGTCTTACCCCAAATGTTACCTCCTCAGAGAGGCTTCCTCTGCCCACCCTATCCAGGACAGTGTCCCCTTTCCATCTCCAGTTAGTTGATAGTATATTATTCTGTGTTATGTCATGTGGCCTTTATTGTTATTTTAAATTATTTGCTTGTTTACCTATTTATGGCCTGTCTTCCTTTAATGAATGTAAACTCCACAAGAGTGCTTAGGACAATGCAGGTGCAAATAACTGATAAATAATGTTGGAGAATAAATCGATAAATTGATCTCGGGATATTGGCAGACTTTGTTTTGAATTTCAGCTCCACTACTTACCAGGTGGGCTGGGGGCAAGTTACTTTATTTGCCTGGATCTCACTTTCTTCAAAATGGCATTAGAATACTTATGTTACAGGACTAGCATAAAAATTAAGGGAGATAATTACATAAGGCACTTAGTATGGCATTTAATGTACAGTAACCACTCAAAATATGAGAGCTGATATTATTGTTTCTACTATTAATTATACCTCTCTGCTGCATTTGATCCTTCTGAATATTGTCTCTTTGACATCTTTCCTCTTCTGGCCTTCTTGATGTATATATTTCTAGTTTTGTTGCCCCAGGAATGCTTCAGAGCACCTGCCATGGCACGACCCCTGTCTGACAGCTCCCTGATCATTCTTTCCATGTCTGGTACCATGTATTGCTTGGCCATAGCTGACTGTATGAGGAACAGGCACCCAATCCAAAGGCAGCATCTATGGGTTAGCCTAGGAGCTATCCATGCTAAGGAGCTACAACCAGATGTTCTCCATGGTGGGTGATAACCAGCCAAATAAATTAGCTCATTTCTCCTGAGGAGTGGGAACAGAGAGGGAGAATGAGAGAGAGATGCCATATTCAGGGGCAGTAGAAGCAGGGACTGGGAGAAGCTCAGTGACTACAAGGACACCTGTGCTGAGCAGACGGACATGCTGCCTGGTCATGAGAGCTGCACTGTCTCCTGATGACCTTGCAGCTCCATGAGTCCTGCTGCTATTTAAGGATGTCTTCCCGTTTCTTGTGCAGCTCCACAGTGACCTCAGTATCCAAGGCCCCTTACCTGTTCTTGCATGGCAAAGAACCTAACCAGCATACCCCTAAGCAGTTTCACTAGGAGCAGCAACCATTCCATTCAAGAACCATTCATTAGCATTTACTATTGGGCATCCAGTCATTCACTCTTATGATTTGAGCCCCCTCTCTCTGCTGGCAATTTGCCAATTATACTTCCATCCTTCTCCCAGGTACCAGCTCCAATTTTGGGGGCCCTACTGGCAGCTCAAAAGAGCTACTTTCTAAGCAAACTCATAATTTCTCCCCTTTCTGTCCTCTCCTGCCATCCCCGGAGCAAATCTATCCCTCCTCTCCTGTTCCCTGTCTCAGCTAATGACACTGCCCTTCCCAGTCACTTGGGCTAGAGATCCGGGAGTGGTCTTTGACACATCTGTTTTAATCAGCTTCCATAGCGAGTCAGCATCTGCTGATGCCTTTGTCCCCTTTGTTCTCCTTACCTTAGCCTTCAAGACCATGAGGGAGCTGGTCCTCCCCCATTACATCTCCTGACTCACTACTCTCCCCTTTCTCCTCTGCTCTCAGCCACACTGACCCCCTTGCCATTCCTGGAACGGGTCAGAATCAATCCTGCCCCAGGGCTTTTGCCATCCACTGTTCTCTTTGCTCAAAATGTTTTCTTGAGCTCCACTCCTCATTTTTTTTGAAATATTTGCTAAAATATCCTGTGCCATTTTTTCTAGTTATTTTATTTAAACTCGACCCTGACAACTGATTCTCCTTAACTCCTTCTCCGTAGCTGTCCAACATGCTATATAATTTACTTGTTGTTTTTATTTATTGTATCCCCCCTCCCCACCTTCAACCCCACACTGTCGAAGGTGCACACCATGGGGACAGGAACTTTTATCCCTAAGATTCACAATAGTGCCCAGCATATAGTAAACACTTGGTAAGTATGTGTCCAATTAATTTAACCACTCGACAGCTCCCTGCCACCATTTTTTTCTTCTTAAATTATTTCAAGATGCTTTATTTTAAAACAGTTCACAACATTAAGCTTTTAGCCCCCTCTGCCATTATACAAGCTACAAATGCTTGCTCAGCAGCTGAGGGGCACTCTTTAGTAGTATGTTGAAAAGTAAGTAAAAATTCATATCAAACAAATACCCAGATAGTTTCCATAGCCTGCGGTTTCTGTAACCTCCCTACAATGTTTCATCATGGGCATCTGTTTCTGACTCACATGGAAAAATTACAACGTTGACCAGTTGGAACTTCCATCTAGAGCACCAGCTTTTTCTAACAAGCTCTGTGTCTGGGCTCTTCTCCGTCATTCAGGGCTTAAACTTGTCAGCGTGTTCGTGTTCTCAGCTACTGCAAACATTCCTTGCCCTTGCTACATAAGGCGGCACCCTGTACCTTCTGGAAAAGCAGAGACCCATCTGGCTCCTCCAGGAATGTGGTGGACACCGAATCTTACATGCCTCCATGGTCTTCTTGTTTTAGTTTTCTACTTGCACTGAAGCCTTTGTCTTCTTTTCCAATAAGTAAATATCATTTTAGGATGATTCATTTTTGTCTAAAAGCCATGTTATATTCTGCTTTAACTTTTAATGCATTTCCCCATTATAAAAACAACACATGCACACTTCATTAAAAAATTTTAAATGTAAAAATAGTCACTTTCATATTTTGCCATGTTTCGTTCTATGAATATTTTTCTCTGGAAATACATTTCCTTGTTTTTTTCTCATTAAGATTATAATATAACAGTATGCCAGTGTTAATACAAAACTCTTCATATATATAATTCTGAATAAATAAGTATTTAATTTAGACAATTTCACTTCTTTTTTTTTTATTCTACTTCATTTAGATGCATATTTCCAATTTCTTACATTAAATTACAACTGAGATTAACTTCTTTATGCATATGGCTTTCTTGATTTTGCAATTATTACTGTCTTAGACTGGAGTTCCAGAGATAAATTTCTGACTCATAGAGTATGAATGATTGCAAGGCTCTTGATATTACAACCAAACTTCTTTTTGGGGTGTTTTCCTTAAGCTTCTTTGGATACAAGGAATCACTCAGGTTACCTCAGCCATTGGGAAGTTTGTAGGAATGACAGCTATAGAAATGTTCAGGGCAGGAATCCTGTGATGCCAGGTCTCCTGCAACACTAAGGAATGAGCCAGAACCAGCTGAACCACACAGGGTGCAACCGAAGGTTCTTTAGGACTCGGGGGAGCTCAGGCACCAGCTTGTCACCTTGCCATTAGCAGTGGCAGGGCAGGAAGCTCTGCCCTGGAGATCCACCATTAGCAACAAGTCTGTTTTGTCTTCTGCTCTCATTACCACTTCCTTAACTTCTTGAATATTTTCAGTTCATTTTCCATAAAGAAGTAACCTGATTGGCTCAGCTAATAGTCATCATGCCTATTTAGACCAAATTTTTACTTCAAGCTACATCATTAGTTACTTGGACAGATTATATTTGGCTACTTTTGGTCAAGTGCCCATCCCTATCTCAATCCTTTGAGGGGTTAGGGGAAGCAGAACATGTCCTCCCTCACCCCACCCCCACTGTCATTAAATGTGTGGTAATCTGCTTATGATTATTCAAAATATTCAACTATCAAGGACAGAGACACTGACCAGTCAGCCCTAGCCCATATGCGTGGTGCAGTATCCCTGCAAGATACCATCTCTGGTGAGGGCCCGGCAGGCTTGGTAATCAGTCTATGCGGTATTCATGCCCGTCAAAAAGGTGGGAAATCATAGCAACACTATCACAATAGCCAAAAGATGAAAACAACTCAAGTGTCCATAAATAGATGAATGGTTTGCTAAAAATGTTGCATATACATATAGTGGAATATTATTCATTCACTATATGGTTTGTTAATTTTAAAAAGGAATGAAATATTGATACAAGCTACAATGAGGATGAACCTTGGAAACATGCTAAGTGAAAAAAACCAGACTAAGAAGATCACACACTTTATGATTCCATATATATGAAATATAAAGAATAGGTAAATCCATAGAAACAGAAAGCTGATTGTTGGGCTCCAAGGGTTACAGGAGGCAGAGGAGGGAATGGGAAGCAATTGCTTAACAGGCATAGGGTTGCTTTTTGGAGTGAAGAAAATGTTTTGGACATAGAAAGAGATGGTGGTTGCACAATACTGTGAACTAAATGCTACTGAATTGTTCAGCTTACAATGGTTAATTTGATGGTATGTGAATTTCCCCTAAAAAGAAAGATAACCAGCAACCCCACTTCTAAGTGTACATCCAAAACAATAGAAATCAGAGTCTCAAATAGATATCTGCACACCCATATCCATGGCATAATAATTCACAATAGCCAAGAAGTGTAAACAACTGAAATGTCCACTGATGGAGGAATGGGTGAACAAAATGTTGTGTACACACAAAATGGAATATTATCCAGCCTTAAAGAATGGGAAGAAATGCTGTCATATGCTACAATATGGACACACCTTGAGGATATTATACTTTGTGAAATGATCATCAAAATCAGTCTTGTTAATATCCATCACCATACATAGTTACAACTTTTTTTTCTTGAGATGAGGATTTTTAAGATCTACTTTCTTAGTTTCTTTTAAATTTGTAATACAGTGATCTTAACTATAGCCGCCATGCTGTACCTTACATCTCCATGACTTATTTGATAGCTGGAATTTTGTAACTTTTGACCTCTTTCCGCCATTTTTTTCTTATGTGTGTATGTTTATGCCAGATTGAAACTTTAAATTATTATATTGTTAGCTTTATCATAATCTCATTTTTTTAATATTTGAATCTTTTATCTACTTGATATGGAAATTAAAAAATTTTTATATGAAGATTCTAGGGTTTGCAGAAGATGAAATTCAAGATGCTCATCAAGGAAAGGTTACTATTCCTAAGTCTTACCTTAAAAAAAGAGAATACTTGTAAATTAAAGCTTAAATATTGATTCTGGGCGGAGCCAGAATGGCGGCATGAGTAGAGCAGCAGAAATCTCCTCCCAAAACCACATATATCTATGAAAATATAACAAAGACAACTCTTCCTAAAATAGAGACCAGAAGACACAGGACAACATTCAGACCACATCCACACCTGCGAGAACCCAGCGCCTTGCGAAGGGGGTAAGATACAAGCCCCGGCCCAGCGGGACACAAACGCCACTCCACCTGGCTCCTGGCAGGAAGACAGAGGTCTGAGCAGGAGGGAGAAGGAGCCCAGGACTGCTGAACACCCAGCCCCAGCCATCCAGGGGACCCCAATACTAGGGAAACAGGGCAGCAAGACCGGTGAGTGGGTGCCTGAGACTGGTGCCTGAGGACAAAGAAAATCGCCCGTTTTCCCCTTTTTAAAAAAAATTATTTATTTATTTTTATTTATTTTTTTCTTTCTTTCTCTTTCATTGTTGCTGTTGTTGCTTTGGTTTGGAGAGTGTTTTTTGGAAGTCTTAAAGGGGCAGGACAGGACACTTAGCCCAGAGGCAGGGAATCTGGGGATCTCTGGGCACTCTAACCCCTTGGGCAACAGGGAGCACAGAGGCTCCTTATGTAGATAAATAGCCTCCTGGCTGCTCCCCCTCCAACGGGGCTCCACCATTTTGGAGGAGCAGCCCCAGCCAGGCCATGCCCACAGCAACAGTGGAGATAAACTCCATAGCAACTGGGCAGGTAGCAGAAGCCCTGTCTGCATACAGCTGCCAAGCATAAGCCACTACAGGTCGGTATTCTCCCAGGAGAGGAAGCCACAAACCAACAGGAAGTAAAGCTCTCCCAGCTGTCACTACTACCAGCTCTGCAAACTATCTCTATCAGCATGAAAAGGCAAAACTACAGGCAGACAAAGATCACAGAGAAAACACCTGAGAAGGAGACAGACCTAACCAGTCTTCCTGAAAAAAATTCAAAATAAAAATCATGAACATGCTGACAGAGATGCAGAGAAAAATGCAAGAGCAATGGGATGAGATACAGAGAAAAATGCAAGAGCAATGGGATGAAGACCGGAGAGAGATCACAGATGTCAGGAAGGAGATCACAGAAGTGAAACAATCCCTGGAAGGATTTATAAGCAAAATGGATAAGATGCAAGAGGCCATTGAAGGAATAGAAACCAGAGAACAGGAACGTATAGAAGTTCACAGAGAGATAAAAGGATCTCCAGGAACAAAACAACACTAAGAAAACTATGTGACCAATCCAAAAGGGATAATATTCGTATTATAGGGGTACCAGAAGAAGAAGAAAGAGGAAAAGGGATAGAAAATCTCTTTGAAGAAATAATTGCTGAAAACTTCCCCAAACTGGGGGAGGAAATAATCAAACAGACCACGGAAATACACAGAACCCGCAACAGAATGAATCGAAGGACGACAACACCGAGACAAATAATAATTAAAATGGCAAGGATCAAGGACAAAGAAAGAGTTTCAAAGGCAGCTAGAGAGAAAAAGGTCACCTATAAAGGAAAACCCTTCAGGCTAAAATCAGACTTCTCAACAGAAACCCTACAGGCCAGAAGAGAATGGCATGATATATTTAATGCAATGAAACAGAAGGGCCTTGAACCAAGGATACTGTATCCAGCACGACTATCATTTAAATATGATGGCAGGATTAAACAACTCCCAGACAAGCAAAAGCTGAGGGAATTTGCTTCCCACAAACCACCACTACAGGGCATCTTACAGGGACTGCTCTAGATGGGAGCACTACTAAAAAGAGCACAGAACAAAACACAGAACATATGAAGAATGGAGGAGGAGGAATAAGAAGGGAGAGAAGAAAAGAATCTCCAGACAGTGTATATAACAGCTCAATAAGTGAGCTAAGTTAGGCAGTAAGATACTAAAGAAGTTAACCTTGAACCTTTGGTAACCATGAATCTAAAGCCTGCAATGGCAATAAGTACATATCTCGCAATAGTCACCCTAAATGTAAATGGGCTTAATGCACCAATCAAAAGACACAGAGTAATAGAATGGATAAAAAAGCAACACCCATCTATATGCTGCTTACAAGAAACTCACCTCAAGCCCAAAGACATGCACAGACTTAAAGTCAAAGGATGGAAAAACATATTTCAGGCAAACAACAGTGAGAAGAAAGCAGGGGTTGCAGTACTAATATCAGACAAAATGGACTTCAAAACAAAGAAAGTAACAAGAGATAAAGAAGGACACTACATAATGATAAAGGGCTCAGTCCAACAAGAGGATATAACAATTCTAAATATATATGCACCCAACACAGGAGCACCAGCATTTGTGAAACAAATACTAACAGAACTAAAGAGGGAAATAGACTGCAATACATTCATTTTAGGAGACTTCAACACACCATTCACACCAAAGGATAGATCCACTGGGCAGAAAATAAGTAAGGACATGGAAGCACTGAACAACACAGTAGAGCAGATGGACCTAATAGACATCTATAGAACTCTACATCCAAAAGCAACAGGATATACATTCTTCTCAAGTGCACATGGAACATTCTCCCGAATAGATCACATACTAGCTCACAAAAAGAGCCTCAGTAAATTCCAAAATATTGAAATTCTACCAACCAATTTTTCAGACCACAAAGGTATAAAACTAGAAATAAATTCTACAAAGAAAACGAAAAGGCTCACAAACACATGGAGGCTTAACAACATGCTTCTAAATAATCAATGGATCAATGAACAAATCAAAATAGAGATCAAGGAATATATAGAAACAAATGACAACAATAACACAGAGCCCCAACTTCTGTCGGATGCAGAGAAAGCGGTCTAAGAGGAAAGTATATAGCAATCCAGGCACACTTGAAGAAGGAAGAACAATCCCAAATGAATAGTCTAACATCACAATGATCGAAACTGGAAAAAGAAGAACAAATGAGGCCTAAAGTCAGCAGAAGGAGGGACATAATAAAGATCAGAGAAGAAATAAACAAAATTGAGAAGAATAAAACAATAGCAAAAATCAATGAAGCCAAGAGCTGGTTCTTTGAGAAAATAAACAAAGTAGATAAGCCTCTAGCCAAACTTAATAAGAGAAAAAGAGAATCAACACAAATCAACAGAATCAGAAATGAGAATGGAAAAATCACGACAGACTCCACAGAAATACAAAGAATTATTAAAGAATACTGTGAAAACCTATATGCCAACAAGCTGGAAAACCTAGAAGAAATGGACAACTTCCTAGAAAAATATAACCTCCAAAGACTGACCAAGGAAGAAACACAAAAGTTAAACAAACCAATTACGAGCAAAGAAATTGAAACAGTAATCAAAAAACTACCCAAGAACAAAACCCTGGGGCCGGACAGATTTACCTCAGAATTTTATCAGACATACAGAGAAGACATGATACCCATTCTCCTTAAAATGTTCCAAAAAATAGAAGAGGAGGGAATACTCCCAAACTCATTCTATGAAGCCAACATCACCCTCATACCAAAACCAGGCAAAGACCCCATCAAAAAAGAAAATTACAGACCAATATCCCTGATGAATGTAGATGCAAAAATATTCAATAAAATATTAGCAAACAGAATTCAACAGTATATCAAAAGGATCATACACCATGACCAAGTGGGATTCATCCCAGGGATGCAAGGATGGTACAACATTCGAAAATCCATCAACATCATCCACCACATCAACAAAAAGAAAGACAAAAACCACATGATCATCTCCATAGATGCTGAGAAAGCATTGACAAAATTCAACATCCATTCATGATAAAAACTCTCAGCAAAATGGGAATAGAGGGCAAGTACCTCAACATAATAAAGGCCATATATCATAAACCCACAGCCAACATTATACTGAACAGCGGGAAGCTGAAAGCTTTCCCTCTGAGATCGTTAACTAGACACGGATGCCCACTCTCCCACTGCTATTTAACATAGTACTGGAGGTCCTAGCCATGGCAATCAGACAAAACAAAGAAATACAAGGAATCCAGATTGGTAAAGAAGAAGTTAGACTGTCACTATTTGCAGATGATATGATATTGTACATAGAAAACCCTAAAGATTCCACTCCAAAACTACTAGAACTGATATCAGAATACAGAAAAGTTGCAGTATTCAAAATTAACACACAGAAATCTGTAGCTTTCCTATACACTACCAATGAACCAATAGGAAGAGAAATCAGGAAAACAATTCCATTCACAATTACATCAAAAAGAATAAAATGCCTAGGAATAAACCTAACCAAAGAAGTGAAAAACCTATACCCTGAAAACTATAAGTCACTCTTAAGAGAAATTAAACGGGAAACTAACAAATGGAAACTCATCCCATGCTCATGGCTAGGAAGAATTAATATAGTCAAAATGGCCATCCTGCCCAAAGCAATATACAGATTTGATGCAATCCCTGTCAAATTACCAGCAACATTCTTCAGTGAACTGGAACAAATAATTCAAAAATTCATATGGAAACACCAAAGACCCCGAATAGCCAAAGCAATCCTGAAAAAGAAGAATAAAGTAGGGGGGATCTCACTCCTCAACTTCAAGCTCTACTACAAAGCCATAGTAATCAAGACAATTTTATACTGGCACAAGAACAGAGCCACAGACCAGTGGAACAGATTAGAGATGCCAGAAATTAACCCAAACATATATGGTCAATTAATATTTGAAAAATGAGCCATGAATATACAATGGCAAAATGACAGTCTCTTCAACAGATGGTGCTGGCAAAACTGGACAGCTACATGTAGGAGAATGAAACTGGACCATTGTCTAACCCCATATGCAAAGGTAAACTCAAAATGGATGAAAGATCTGAATGTAAGTATCATGAAACCATTAAACTCTTGGAAAAAAACATAGGCAAAAACCTCTTAGACATAAACATGGGTGACCTCTTCTTGAACATATCTCCCTGGGCAAGGAAAACAAGAGCAAAAATGAGCAAGTGGGACTACAGTAAGCTGAAAAGCTTCTGTACAGTGAAAGACACCATCAATAGAACAAAAAGGAACCCTACAGTGTGGGAGAATACATTTGAAAATGACAGATCCGATAAAGGCTTGACGTCCAGAATATATAAAGAGCTCACATGCCTCAACAAACAAAAAACAAATAACCCAATTAAAAAATGGGCAGAGGAACTGAACAGACAGTTCTCTAGAAAAGAAATACAAATGGCCAACAGACATGAAAAGATGCTCCACATCGCTAATTATCAGAGAAATGCAAATTAAAACTACAATGAGGTATCACCTCACACCAGTAAGGACGGCTGCCATCCAAAAGACAAACAACAACAAATGTTGGCGTGGCTGTGGAGAAAGGGGAACCCTCCTACACTGCTGGTGGGAATGTAAATTAGTCCAATCATTGTTGAAAGCAGTATGGAGGTTCATCAAAATGCTCAAAACAGACTTACCATTTGACCCAGGAATTCCACTCCTAGGAATTTACCCTCAGAACGCAGCAATCAAGTTTGAGAAAGACAGATGCACCCCTATGTTTATTGCAGCACTATTTACAATAGCCAAGAATTGGAAGCAACCTGAATGTCCATCGGTAGATGAATGGATAAAGAAGATGTAGTACATATACAGAATGGAATACTACTCAGCCATAAGAAGAGGGAAAATCCTACCTTTTGCAGCAACATGGATGGAGCTTGAGAGTATTATGCTCAGTGAAATAAGCCAAGCGGAGAAAGAGAAATACCAAATTATTTCACTCATCTGAGGAGTACAAGAACAAAGGAAAAAGTGAAGGAACAAAACAGCAGCAGAATTACAGAACCCAAAAACGGACTAACAGGTACCAAAGGGAAAGGAACTGGGGAGGATGGGTGGGCAGGGAGGGATAAGGGGGGGGAGAAGAAAGGGGGTATTAAGATTAGCATGCATGTGGGGGAGGGAGAAAGGGGATGGAGGGCTGTACAACACAGAGAGGACAAGTAGTGATTCTACAACATTTTGCTATGCTGATGGACCGTGACTATAATGTGGTTTTTAGGGGGGACCTCGTATAGGGGAGAGCATAGTAAACACAGTGTTCTTCTTGTAAGTGTAGATTAAAGATTAAAAAAAAAAGAAAGAAAGAAAAGGTGGATTACTCCTTGTTAGGATAAAACTATTGGTAAATCAAAGATTAACGCGTACTTTAAATATCCTTAATTTTGATCACTTAAAGGGTGTCAGATGATCGGCTATAGAGGTACTCTTTTCTGATAATATTCCTTTCTCTTAATAATAAAAAAAAAAGCAGTTCCTGTGTGCTGACCTCCAATGAGTTCTACACAGTGGTATAGAGGGCATGTCAATGTGTGGGCAAAGGGTCTGTTTGTTCTATGCAGAAGATCAAGGCCTAGCTTGGCTATCCAGAAAATGAACTAAGATACGATATGAGGAGGAGCTTCCGGCATCAGCACTCTCTGGAGGACTCGTCCCGGGGGATGATCATCAAAAAGCCTCCACAGGGATCCGGGTGATGCTGCGGTTGTGGCTGTGTCCATCCCACTGTTTCCTGGACTTGCTATTGGAATGAGGAGGGAGATGTCTAGGCTGGCATGTGCATACAGTGAGACAACGAATTTGAGTGGATCTGTACTGTTGGAACTCAACCAGGAGTTGGGAGGGGTGCAAGTTGTAGCGCTCCAACGTCTTACAACTATAGACTATCTATGGTTAAAAGAACATATGGGATGTGAACAGATCCCAGAAATGGGTTGCTTTAATTTGTCTGATTCCTCTCAGACTGTTCAAGTACAGTTGGACAATATCCATCATATCATAAACAAATTTTCACAAATGCCTAGGGTGCCTAACTGGTTTTCTTGGCTTCACTGGAGATGGCTGGTAATTATAGATTTGCTTTGTTTATGTCACCATATTCCTATTATGTTAATATGTGTGCGCAAGTTAGTTAGTAGTTTAAAACCTATACATGCTTAAGGTACTCTACAAGAAGATATGTCAAAGAAATAATCAATCCTCCCATGTTTTGTTCCATATGCTACCTCTATAGCTTTTCTTCTTCCTTCCTAATTACAACCCTTAAATAGAATTCGAGCCCCATATCGAATTTACCTAGCATCATAATTCCTCCAGGTGGTAAAGATACTTCGAGACAAGTGCTGGGCACAGAAGCCACAGGGCATAAATCTGCAAAGAAGTAAAAAGCTAACCTTTTCAAACAATATGGCTTCTCTCTCACTTACCAACTTTATATTTCCCTGTATGGCCCAGGAAGATGACTGGTTAGCCAGAGATGGGTAAGATTCCTCAAGGGAGGAACAACCTAAGACAGTCGCAGGGTGGCCATCAGGTGAGAAATCGGGGAACAACAGTGGTGAAGCTTAGAACCTCACCCCCCTGTTTTGAGAGAAAGCTTCTGCATCCGTGGATGTTTTATTGCCCTTGTCTAGCTCGGATTAGCACATACTCTACAGGCACACACATGATCATCTACAATTGCTCTCTTACAACACTAAACTGTTTTCTACCTTTATCTTGCATCTGCCTACCACTTCAGCATTTTATTAAAAATAAAAATAATAATAATAATAAAGGGAGAAATGTGGGATCCACATATAAATCAAGTATAAAAATCAAACGAATATTCATATTTGACCTGATTGTTTATAGTTCATAATGCGTGATCAAAACCGAAAGTTTCTGTGATGACTGCCCTTGTACTGTTCACCATGTAAGAACTTATTCACTATGTAAGAATTCGTTCACCATGTAAGAACTTGTTCGTTATGCTTCAGAAGATTGGAGACTGACGAGAATTAGGCTTGAGATGGATTAATGATTGTGCATTGAGCATTGACCCCCTATCCAGAATTTTATTGTTGTTAACAATCATTTGATCAATAAGTATGAGAGATGCCCTCTCAAAAAAAAAAGCTTAAATATTAACATGCCCCCTTCATTGAGCTAGTATTTATTAAATACCTCTTATGTGCTGAATCATTACACTTCCCTCTTAAAAAATGCAACATTGAGTATGAAGGAGTTCCAGATTATGACTAGTCTATTCTCAGAAATAGAAACAAAAAATAATTGTGATGCTCAGCGGCCAGAAAAATATTCTTCATGCTTCCCAGACGTCTTAATATGTATAGCTTTACAGATGGTCTGTTCTTTCTTCACGGCTGGTGCCACCTGCTTCCTGTTGAGGAACTCGTCCTTCTGTGGGGACAAGCAACCTTTCTTTGAAGTGCAGGTAGTTATTTTCTGAGAAAAGATCAAATGCTCCTCTCCGCTGGAAACGCCCACTCTCCATGTTGTTTAAAAGGGTTTTTCCCTGCTGCATTCCAGGCACGTCCAAACTAAACCCTGATCAGAAAAAGACCTGGCCCTGATTTCCAATGCAACTTGTCTTTCACTCTGGGATTAGATCAGAAAAATAGGCTGTTCTTCACTCATGATTTTAATTTAAAAATTAAGTAACGATTTAAAATTAATTAATACTCAATATTCATCATTAACCTCAGTTGTCCATTTGTTTCTGGTGTTTACATGTGAATCACAAAGTGAGTTCATTTAATACTCAGGTCTATGGCTCTTCCTTTGGTACTTAACAGAGCTCTTTGAGCAAATTTGGGGTATTAGATCCTACTTATTGTTGAAGAAAAAGTGCCATCTCTGAAACATAATCAGAAACTGAAGGATTAAGGTAATATTAGAACTGAAAGGTGCCTCTGAGATCTCTCAGAGGTTCAACCACCACATCTGAAAGATAAGGAAGCACAGACCCAGAGAACTCTGAGCTAAATGACGATATCTATATTTATGCCAAGTTGTCAGGCCCATAAATAAAAGAGCAACTTAGCCTTCTGTATTTTTATTTGATTAATTCGTGTAGTTAGAATGTTAGTTTTCTTTTTAAAAATATTTAAGCATAAAAAAGTTGGAGAAAAAAATCACCTCAAATCTCTCTGCTCATGGACAGTCACTGCTGTGTGCTATATGCTGCTGTATGACCATCACTACAGGAATGAGCTTCGGAACCAGACTGTTCCAGATAGAACCCCATCACTTAAGCTTTCTGAGCCTCAGTGTCTTTATCTCTAAAAGAGGGATGATAACACTCACCTTATAGTGAAGATTAAAACATATCAAGTAGTTAGTTTTCAGATCATGGTTGTGTTCAAATAGCAGAAGCAATTACTAGTATTACAGTTGAGATAGCGCTTTATGCATTTTTGTACCATGCTTTTTTCACTTATTATATCACCTCCATTTTCCCAGGCTATCAAAGAATCTCTTTTAATACAACATCTTTTATGTCATGGCCATCTTTGCAAAGAAACAAATGGGGTTATTTTCCATTCCAAAGCCAAGGTTGTGTATACTTTCTCCCCAACAGAAGAAAAGCTGAATCAGCAACTGTCAACAAAGGAGAAAGGAAACAAGGGCTAATTAAGAGAAACCATTTTGGAATAAACAGCTGGATTTACAAGGGTGTGCATGAGAATGCTTTGATGCATGCATTTAGAGAGTAAAGGATATAGAATAATTGATGGCTATATAGGTAGATCAAAGTGTCTCAAGGGCATTGCAGGCTGTGGAGTTAAACCATTTGCACTTTTCCTGCATTCAGTGTGTATATTTTGTGAGCATATAATAATTTGTCTCACGCAGGGCCTTTCAGTTTGGAAGAGCTCCAAGCACTTTGAAGATGTTAATAAGAAAAAGACCTGCTAATTAAGATTACTTAAAAATAAAAACTCTTCTTTCAGCATGTTTACATGATTGCTGGGAAGTTCTGACTTAAAGAGATTTGTTATCACAGGTGAGTTACTTCATATATTTTCTTTTTAAAACATACTGTTAAAATGATAAAATGATAAAATGTCTTTTCTGGACAGTCACACCAGATGTGACAAGAATAATCCACAGTGCATGATTTGCTTGATATGGAGACCATATTTTCACCCAGATAGAGCAGACAAAGTGTTCCCAGACCTTTCTAAAATTTGGTAAAGGAAATTCAGATATCAAAAATTTTTCCCCAGTGTATGGTGAACAGGTGACATTATTAAGAGTTCTACAAACTTCAGCTTCAACTTCCCTACATCAAGCATACTAAAGCAAATCTCTCCATAAATGAAGTCAATTCCTAAAGCTTTCCCTAATTCCAGCTGTTAGACTTGGATGGCTCCTTCCTGCTGCCTGGGCAGAGAATATGTTATTTGTTGAACATACTATTTGTTCAACTACTTAGTATTTAAGTCATTTCTCTTATGTCAGTTAGATGTTTATAGTTCTCCTGCACTAGAGAGTAAATTTCAAGAAGGCAAAAATATGTCTTATTCAGCTTAATATCCTTTAGAGGGCTTTACATTGTACTTGATTCTTAACATGCCCATTAATAGTTACTTCCTTTAAGTTAAGAACTTTATCATAGCATTTTTTTAATAGAAAAAGAACTTGGAAATAATAGGGCACAGGTTAAATGAAGCAATGGAACACTGTGTCAGTATTATAAAAAATGAGGTAGGCTTGTTCAATGATACATGGAATATATATACCTCAAATATAGAATCTCATATTTTACAAAACAAATGGGTGGTTAAGAGATGAATGGGATGAATGGATGGGGAGCTAGACAGACTGATCTAATTTTTTGGTAGTTCCTGAAAATTGGAAACTGAAAAATATGAGCAAATTATGAACAGTGAGTATTTCTGGTGAGTGGGGCTGGGGGCCTGGGAGTGTGAGCTGGCTGTAGGAGGAGAGTTCTTCCTTTGTTTTTCTTTTTTTCCTTTCTGTATTGTTTGAAATTTTAGAAATGAGCAAGTATTATTTTTGGTCATTTTTTAAACAATGGAAACTATTGACTTGTGAAGGGCCCCCACCTGTAAGATGGCGAACCTCCTGCTTCTCTTCCGGGTCTTCGGTTTCTGCCAGTGCCACCCGAGGCCCAGTCACCTCTCGCCCCCCCCCCCCAATCCCAGCACCTGGCCAATAGCCACCAGTCCCGTTGAAGTGGCACCTCAATCAGCTTATGTCCCTCCCTATATAACCTAGTACTTTTCTCCAGTAAAGTGGAACTCTCTGGTGAATTGCTGCTGTGTGTCGCTCCTTCCTTTCATTTTGGTGCCATAAACCAGGAGACGGGACACCCCAAATGGGCCCCATCTTCCCCCAACACCAGGGGCAGCTTGCCCTCATCCTCTCTTTCTGGAGCTGGCTCCTCACACTCACCACTCCTCTTTGGCCTTTGGGTAAGTTTTCCCCCGGAGTGGGCCACTCTCCCCTTAGCTATTGCAGTGCCATTGACCATGATGGTCCAGCAAGGCCCTGACACTCGGGGACGAGGAGGGAATTCTCCCTGCCTCAGGCCTTCATGGCTGCGGCGGACCCTCAGGCCCCTCCTCCGACAGCCATAATCGAGGTGACTCCTTTGCGGATGAGAACGCTCCCTTTTCCCCCTCCTCCTTCCGTTCTTCTGCCGAAAATTCCTACTACTAGGTTCCTCATGACTCTGGCACTCTGCCTCTTTAGAGAAGTCGGGGTGACGACCCACAGTTTCTAAGAAATTCCGACTCGTATACAAGTTTCCACAGACCACCAAGGATCATCGGGGACGCCCTTTGTCTCCTTGCGGTCTGCTCCCAGTCCGAGGATCTCCGTTCATCTTCCCCTGTTTGTCTCCTTCTCTGTCCTTTAGTCATGGGAGCCTCTTCATCCCTCCCTGAAAGTTCACCTCCTGAATGCCTGCTCAAGCATCTAGCTACCCTCTCCCTGACACCTGATATAAAACCAAAACTTCTCCATAAATACTGCTCCCAAGATTGGCCAACATACCCCCTAGACAATAGCAATCAATGGCCCGCAGGGGGAACTCTTGATCCTAACATCACTCGCGATCTTTTTAACTACTGCCAGCGCCTGAAAAAATGGAAGGAGATTCCCTATATCGAGGTTTTTTGCCTCCTAGCCCAAAATCCTGGCCTCTGCACCACCTGTTCCCTGCCCCAAGTTCTCCTAGCCTACAGGCCGCCTCCCTCCCCTCCACACACTCCCAGTCCCTCTTCAATTACCTTTGACCTGGCTCATGAACCTCTGCCATACAGGCTTCCTCCTTCAGCCCCTCCCCCTCCCACAACCCCTCCGCCCTCTTCAGCTGTCACCGCGGCCTCTACCTCCTCCCCCACAGAGGCCTCCTGCCCACTCCCTTCCCCTTCTTCTCCTACAACAGCCCTTCCCCCTTCCTCTCCCACCATCTCCTCCCCATCTCACCTCCTCCGCCTTTGTCCCCCTCCCCTGCCCCTCCCCTGCAGATTGAGCCTGAGCCTTTCAGCCCCCCTTTAACTAGGTCCCGGGGCCTCCTCTGTCTTTGCCCTCATCACCTGTTTCTTCCCCATAGACTGAGCCAGAACCCTTCAGTCCCCCTCAGACTTGATCCTGGGGGCCTCCCCAAATTTTTGCCCCCCTCTGAGAGGTGGCGGGACCCAAAGGCATCATGCGAGTTCACGTACCTTTCTCTTTAGGGGATTTAGCCCAACTTGAAAAACGCCTTGGTTCCTTTTCCACTGATCCCACAACATATATCAGGGAGTTTCAATGGACCCTCCAGTCTTACAGCCTCACACATC
The DNA here is from genome assembly GCF_040802235.1 of Manis javanica. Lineage (NCBI taxonomy): Eukaryota > Metazoa > Chordata > Mammalia > Pholidota > Manidae > Manis > Manis javanica. Next base: position 57,907,632 of record NC_133164.1, on the reverse strand, counting down.
ATGACATTTTCATGGTCCTAGCCAATACCCTCCTTCCTGAAGAGCGTAGATGAGTTTGGGACTTTGCCCAAACACACGCTACCTAAACCCACAGGACTGACCCCACCTATCCCACTGGCCCCACCGCTGTCCCTGAACAAGACCCACACTGGGATTATAACACTGCCGTAGGTCTCTGCTCTCGAGATATTTTCGCCTCCTGCTTAATAGCCGGTCTGAAAAAGGCAGCTCGTAAAATAGTCAATTTTCAAAAGCTCCAGGACATAATTCAAAAAAAGGAAGAAACTCCGAATTCCTTGATAAACTCACCCAAGCCCTATTACAGTATACCAGCCTAGACCCAGAAACGCTGGACGGAAGACATGTCCTTATGACATACTTCCTGGCTCAAAGGTACCCCAACATTAAAGCTAAACTCAAAGTTAGATCAGGGCCCCGCTACCCCGTAGACTGAGATCTTAACAGTGGCCTTTAAAGTCTTCCATAACCGCAAGGAGGAGAAAGAATGCCATAAACAAAAGGCTGATCAGGCCAACTTTCAGATGTTGGGCCAGCTGATAAAACCACAACCTGGGTGCCCCTCCACAAACAAGCCCCCCCCCCACAGGAGTTTATTTCAAGTGTAGAAAAGAAGGACATTGGTCATGGGTGTGCCGCTACCCCAGACCTCCTACCACCCCATGCTCCAGATGCCACAAAAAGGGCCACTGGGGGTCTGATTGCCCAACCACCCGAAGGGGAAGCTGGACAAACAACCTCCATCCTAAGCCCGCCGTAGTGGGACTGGCAGAGGAGGATTGACAGGGCCCGGGGTCTCCTCACCTGACCATTTCTATCACCAAACAGGAGCCCAGGGTTACTTTAACAGTAGACAGTCGCCCCATCTGCTTCCTCCTAGATACAGGAGCCACCTTCTCGGTCTTGCAAGAATACAGGGGCCCTACCATGCCACCATTACTCCTATAGTCGGGGTAGAAGGAAAATAGATCTTCCCATTGAAAACCCCTCCCCTTTTATGCACAATCCAGGACAATCCCATACCTTTTTCCCACTCTTTCCTGGTTATGCCCCAGTGTCCCATCCCTTTACTAGGACAGGACATCCTTTCTCTCCTCCATGTTTCCATAACTATATCCACTCCCACAGCCCCCAGTACCCCCTTTCTGAAGGCCCTCATAGCCGATGAACCCCCTCTATCCGATGAAAGCTCCACTTTTGCCCTCATACACCCTGTAGATCCCAAGGTCTGGGACATTACAAGTCCCTCCATGGCTTTATGTCCTCCTGCCTCTATTAATTATGGGACCCCTCACAGTATATCTGTCAGGCCCAATACCCCCTAACCACTTTGGCCCTCATAGGCCTCCAACCCATCATTCAGGACCTTTTAAACAAAAATTACCTCAGACCCACTCACTCTCCATTTAATACCCCCATATTAGCTGTGAAAAAAACCAATGGATCTTTCCGCCTAGTCCAAGATCTCTGCCTCATTAACATGGCCATCTTCCCTATCCATTCCTTATTTCCAAATCCATACACCCTTTTATCGCAGATCTCTGCCTCAGCCTCCCACTTCTCAGTCCTAGATCTCAAGGACGCATTTTTTTTCTATCCCTCTGGACCCCTCCTCCCAAGACTTTTTCACCTTCACCTGGACGGACCCATACACAAGACATTCTGAACAACTCACTTGGACAGTTTTGCACAAGGTTTCCGAGATAGTCCCCATATTTTTGGACAGGTCCTAGCTCAGGACCTCAAACAGTTTCATCATGATCACTCTGAGTCTACCTTATTACAATATGTGGATGATCTTCTACTCTGCAGTCTCAACTTAACACTGCCTCCCTACTTAACCTCTAGCTTCCAGAGGTTACTGGGTATCCCCCGTCAAGGCTCAAATCTCTTCCCCTTCTGTCACTTACCTCAGATTCCTTCTATCTCAACAAAGAAAGTCCATTACCTTGGACAGAAAATGACTCCTCTCTGACCTGCCCGTTCCCAAAAACAAGACAGAAATCCTTTCCTTTCTAGGCCTGGCTGGGTATTTTAGAGCATGGATCCCTAACTTCTCCCTGTTGGCAAGACCCCTATATGACCTCAGCAAGGGCCCCCCTGAAGAACTATTATCCTCCTCACCCTGACACTCCTTCATTAAGCTCCATCAAGCCCTTGTGGAAGCCCCAGCTCTCCATCTTCCTGATTTGTCGAAGCCCTTCTCATTATACATTCATGAGAGGTCCAGTCAAGCTCTAGGAGTCCTAGGCCAATATTATGGTCCATCTTTTGCCCCAGTAGCTTATCTTTCCAAGAAATTAGACCCCATAGTTTGGGGATGGGCCTCCTGCCTATGGGCATTAGCCGCTGGACAGCTCTTGCAGAAGGAAGCTCATAAACTGACATTCGGGGCACCCCTTACCATTCTGTCCCCACATCACCTAAAAGACCTCTTAACCTACAAAAGTTTACAGACTCTCCCTCCCTCCAGACTCCTGACCTTACTGTCCTCTTTCCTCCAAAATCCAGACATTTCTTTCCTCCCCTGCCAGCCCCTGAATCCAGCCACTCTTCTTCCTCTACCCTACTCTCCTCATACTCCCTCGCATGATTGCCTAGAAGCCCTTCACAACTTCCTTCCATGCCATTCCACGATCTCCGAAGGAGCCCTCTCACACTCCGACCTCATCTGGTTTACTGATGGGTCCTCCTTTAAACATGAGGGCACCCACTATGCAGGATATGCAGTAGTCTCCCTCGAAGACGTCATCGAAGCACAAGCCCTACCCCCCAGTACAATCAATCAACAGGCCGAACTCATTGCAGCCACCAGAGCTTGCACTCTGGCCCGGGACACATCTCTCACACTGTACACTGATTCCAAATATGTATTCCACATTCTCTTGTCCCATGCAGCAGTATGGAAAGAACGAGGCCTCCTCACCACAAAAGGGAATTCCATCACTAATTCCGCCTTAATTACCAAACTTATAGAGGCTTCACAACTCCCACACCGACTGGGCATAGTCCACTGCAAATCACATCAAAAAGATGACTCCCCCATTACTAGGGGTAACAACAAAGCTGACAGAGTAGCCCGGTCGGTTGCCCTATCAGAAGATGCACCAGACAATGATCCGTCTGCCCTTGCAGTTTTAGCCTTATCACAAGACATCCTCTGTTCCCAGAACAAAGAGTCCCTCTTCCGCTTCTTACACAATCTGTTCCATCCTAGCCCACAATCCTTGATCCATTTTTTACAATCCTTTTTTTCTCTCTCTCCTGAATACAAAACCCTACTTAACCAAATCACCCACAGGTGCACCATCTGCCAATGCACTAACCCTAATATCCCCCCCTCAAGGCCCGACCCTTCCCAGCTCATCAAGCAAGGGGTAATGTCCCCACTGCAGATTGTCAAATAGACTTCACTAACATGCCCCCTGTACGGCATACCAGATACCTACTCGTGTTAGTAGATACATTTTCAGGATGGGTCGAAGCTTTCCCCACCACTAACAAACAAGCATCCGCGGTTGCTTCTATCCTCCTCACCCAGATCTTTCCTAGGTTCGGGATATCCACTTCCCTCCAATCAGATAATGGCCCTGAGTTCACTGCCCAAATCATTCAGAACCTCTCCAAGTCACTCTCACTCCCCTGGCATCTACACTGTCCTTATCGACCACAGGCTTTGGGAAAAGTAGAAAGAGCCAATAGGACTCTAAAAGACATCCTGACCAAACTATCTCTGGAATTACACCTTGACTGGGTTCGCTTACTTCCCTTAGCTCTACTCCGCATTCGGGCCCTCCCAAAAAGACCTTCCTTCTTGTCACCCTTTGAGATCATGTATGGCCGCCCAATTTTACCCCTGGGGCTCCCTCCCCACAAAGGACCAATTCCTCCCAACATGGCCCTTCCGCTATTCTTTCTCCTCCGCACCAAATTATGGAAATATCAGGATTGGCTCCTCCCGGATCCATCCACTTCCCAAAACCCTCCTGTCTTACTACCCGGTCAACTAGTGTTTTATAAGCCTCCAGAAAATAAGCCCCCTCTCACCCCAAAATGGGAAGGTCCACACCCAGTCATTCTCTGCACCCCCTCAGCCGCTAAGCTCTCACTACCTGATAACTCTGTCACCCCTTGGATTCTTATGTCCAGGTTGAAACCAAACACCCAGGACCCACCTCCTCTGGACACCCAAGACCCAACCCAGAGTCCTTCAGATACAGCCCAAGACGCTGTCTACTCTTCCACACTCCATCCCTCTGATCCCTTGAAACTCCGTATCTCCCGTTCACCCCCTTTGCCATCCATACCCGAATCATGACCTTTTCTTCCTTTACTGCTCTCTCACTCTCATTCCTCATTTCTGTCATCTTCCCCATCACCTCAGCCTCCTTTGTATGGCGATTCAAGGTCAGACAGACTTACACACAGCATCAAACAAAAACCACTGCCCTCATTACCAATTCAGACTGCCCTCTAAAAGGCTGCTCTGAGCCTTTGTACCTTCACTTTCCTCCCTCCACTGAAGTGTTCACTAGCAGCCCCCTTTTCACTCCCTACTTTTGCTTCCTCTATGACCAAAAACAAGCCTCATGCAGGCAGTGGCCAGACACCTATGGGGATGTCCCTACTGGTCTTGCGCCATTCACTACATGGGTGACTCTCAGTACCCACAGTATTACTCCTCCAACCGTTTCATAAAATATCCCAACAGCTCATTCTCCTTATCAATCCCTGATCCCTGGGACCCTCGATGGGCCACCAGAGTCACAGCCTCAGTTTACTATGGGAGGTCCTCGACCCCCCACGGTACCCTTCATATCTTTCGAGAGTATGTTCCTTCTCATTCCCAGATCTCTCAAGTTGCATCAGATATCGGACATTCCAAAAAAGTCATTATTCAAACATTTGATGGCGCCTCTTCATCTTCCTATCCCCGCCCCTCTTCTAATTTCTCCTACTCTTGGTTACAGCTCATTCAAGACACCATCATCTTTCTCAACCACACCCTCAACACCGCCAATTGTTTCTTGTGCACATCACTACAGCGCCCACTGCTGGCTGCCGTGCCCCTTAATATTTCCAACTACTCCTTCCATGCAGAAGGACAACCCCTCTGCCCCCTGGCAGACATACCCCTATGGGAACCAGAATACGCAGATAACCTCACGATCTACCACTGTGTAGGCCCAACTCCACCCCCCTCCAGCGCACTTCACTGCCTCTCTATCTACACCCCCACCTCCAACTCTAAAACTTTTACACAACCAGGACACTTCTTTTGGTGTAATGGCAGTCTTTTCAACTCACTGCCTCCCAACTCCAATAAACCCTGCATTCTCATCACCCTAATCCCACAGCTTATACTTTATAGCATGGCAGAATTTCTTGAGCTCCAACCTCCCTTGCCCTCGCGCACAAAAAGGGTTGCTTTCCTTCCCATCATTGTTGGTATCTCTTTGACCACCTCAGCCATTGGGGCAGGGTTTTCAGGAGGGGCCTTGGGTCACTCTCTGTGGGCAATTAAAGATCTCAACGCTAAATTTGAGGGAGTCCTGACATCCACTGCCGATTCCCTGGCCTCTCTCCAAAGACAGGTCACTTCGCTAGCTAAAGTCACCCTTCAAAACCGGCGGGCCTTAGATCTGCTTACAGCCGAGAAGGGTGGCACCTGCGTCTTCCTTCGGGAAGAGTGCTGCTATTACATCAATGAATCCGGCATTGTAGAAACTGACATTACCAAACTCACCAACCTTGCCTCCAGCCTCCACTCTGCTTCCAATTCCAACCCATTCTCTTCAATACTAACAAACCCCTTCCTCACCTGGCTGTGGCCCATTGCAGACCCCATAATAATCATTCTTCTCACCTGTCTCTTCTTACCCTGTATAATAAAGTTCATCAAATCCCAAGTCGGAAAAATCTCTAATCAAACTTTCAACCAGCTTTTACTCAGGAACTATCAGCTTCTGGCCACAGAAGATCCCTCACCCTCACGTGACCTCCTCACCACATGCTGAGATGGACCCCTCTCCCCACTGGAAACAGTTCCTGGAAACAATGGCCACAGACGCCTGGCTCCTGACACCCATATCCTCTTGGCACCATTGGAATCAACAGGTCCTCGACCTATGGTTACAGGGAACCTTCATTAATTTCCAACCTGAAGAAGTCCACATCTGCTCGTCCTTACTATGGGGAGTCCTATCAACCCTTTCCTCCCAATCCTCAGGCCCTCACTCCCTTCTCCACCCCTATTCAGCAGGAAGCAGTCAGAGAGAAAGCAACGTCCACAACCCCATAGAGGAGAAAGGGGGGAATGAAGGGCCCCCACCCGTAAGATGGCGAACCTCCTGCTTCTCTTCCAGGTCTTTGGTTCGCCACGCGAGGCCCAATCACCTCTCGCCCCTCTCCCCCAATCCCAGCACCTGGCTGATAGCCACCAGTCCCATTGAAGTGGCACCTCAATCAGCTTATGTCCCTCCCTACATAACCTAGTACTTTTCCCCAATAAAGTGGAAGTCTCCGGTGAATCGCTGCTGTGTGTCGCTCCTTCCTTTCAACTTGTAGTTAGGATTTGTTGAATTTACCTTCAGTCAGGGAGATGACCTAATATCCCATATTTTCCTTTCTCACTGACAGAGCTTCTGGCACTGAGCAAGCCAGAGGGGACAAACTTCTTTTTTCAATAGTCAGCACTTGGCTGGCGTCAAGCTGACTCCCCTGGGCATCTCCCTGGGGCACCTTTCCAGGACCTCGCTTTCTAAACTTGGTATACTGCTGAGCTAGGACAGATTCCCTGGCTGGCTTCGGGAGCTGTCAAAATCTCTCTGGTAACTTTCCTAGGCTTTCTGTTCTCTAATGAGGCACCAACCTTTTTCAGTTGTAAATCAGTTTAGATCAAAATTCAGGCAGGAGGCATCTTGCCCTTCTGCTTTTTCTTCTTAGCTGCTGAGAACTTGCTTACTTGAAACTCCTGCTCCACTGGGGATAATCAGAAACAGCCACCTGGACTAATTTCCTAAGTGACCATTCTCTGGTTTTGTGCAAGAGGAGAGGTGTAATCTATTTTCTGCATACAGTGTATGTGTGTTGGCTCGCTGCCAGCATGTTTCTCTCAGCCGAAGGAAAACGGAATACTGTAAAATGAGTGGGCAAGAGGGAATTTGTGTGAATATTACAAATTAATCCACCTTGCTGTGATATGGCCTGGCCCATTTTTAGCTGGGTCTGGCTAAGGGTTAGTTTGTGGTTGTATAAATTTTTCTACAATCCGGAAGAGAACAGAATGCCCTCTGCTGGTAAGATTATATCCCTGCATGCTGTATCCTAAATTTCAGCTCCAGGCCGTTGCCTTACCTTGTACCAAGGTACACATGAATGGAAATCTATACTTCAAGAATCAACTCCATCTTAATTTTGAGGAATAGAGACACAAGCAGTAAAATTTCCACTTCCTAATTATACTTTTATTGTTTGAGCTATGGTGATTAAAATTCTTAACTTTGTTATCTTCTGTTATGGAAAACTGATTTTTGAGTGTAACATCATTAATGATGTCATTATTCTTATGTTTATTTCTAGTCCATTTTAGTTTTCAAAATGTGTCTATTCTGTAGAATAGGAGATTTTTGTTCCTCAGAATATTACTATGTTCTGCTGCATGCTATGCCATTTGGATATAATCACAGTCATAGATTCCAATTTTTTGTTAATGTAGCTGCTAGAGTTGTCACAGTTGGGTTGATTGCAGGGGGACATAATCAAAACAGATGTTCTGGCTTTGCAATAAACAGGCCTGGCATGGATCGGTCAGTGTAAGCCGAAGTTCCTGCGGACCCTGTACATTTCCCTTCCTGAGTCTCTGCCTTTGCCTTTGCCTTTGGGAATAAGGCCATAAAGGTCAGTGTTCCCATTCTGAATATTCCTTTTAGTTTCTGTTTTGTGAAAACTCTGAATAAAGCTTTTTCCCTTGACCGTTTGTCCTCCCAGGCTTGAAATTGCTTCTGAAGTGGACAGAGCTGAATGAGCCCAGGGTCCCGCTAGGGACTGGGCATTACTGCCTGCTCCTCCGTTTGCCATCAGAGGCTCCTCAGAGAGGCTTGTGGCACCAGGATTTGAGATGAGAAAGGAGAAAAAGTACTTAGTCCCTTATTTAAAATTTCTAATTGCTTCTTATTAAAATGCTCTTTGGCTACCTGGTAGGTGACCAACCACCCTGGTTTGTCTGGGACTGAGGGATTGTCCAGGACATGGGACTTTCAGTGTCCCAGCAAAGTCCCAGTTAGACCAGATGAGTTAGTTGGTCACACCAGTGTATTTAGGACCATGTGAACATGCTCTTGGATGCTTTCATTCTCCCCAGCTAATTGGTCTTCCTTGTACCCTAGACCTGCCCTGTGCTGTTCCTTATCCTCCTAAAAAAAAAAAAATCCATAATATTGTCTGAAAACAATTACTCATTAAGGATTTACCACATTTCAAAAGTGTTAACTATGGAAAACTTTTCATTTGTGTCTAAAAATTACACAAATGTGTACTTGAGACAGGCATGCCCACACCACATTTATCATGGTTCACAGGCACAGGGTGAAGACTGACTGTGAGTGCAAAGTCCGGGGGTGAGGGTGGGGAGCTGACTGAATGAGCAGATAAACACCGCAGAAATTACCAAGGGCTGGGCGAGTGGTGTAGGAGGCCAAAGAACAAAGTGATTACTGTGGGCTGGTACAACAGGAGAGGCTTAATAAAGGAAGTTGGATGTGGAGAGGGCTGAAGAGGAGCCTAAGAAGAGAAGGGAGACTTCAGATGAGAAGACCCGATTCCAAGCAGAGGAAACAGCTATAGACCCACGAATACCTGGGTAGTAGATACTAGTCTAGTTGCCCAGAAGCTGGGTTTCCAAACGGGTGACCAGGCTGAAGAGGGTGTGTAGTACAATCCTTGTAATTCTGTATTGCTACCTTCGCACTTACTATAGGCAATATGAGCACACCTTTACCAAGCAAAGGGAGAGCTTCTTTCTCCTGCCCCTCTTCCAGTTTTTGTAGGTTAGACCTGGCCTCTGTAAAGAATTACCTGACCTGTTTCAGAAAATATTTGGAGTGCAAAGACCTGGATCATTGTCAAAACTGTGTGTGCCTACTCCACCCTTCCTTCTATGGAGTCTAGAGCAGGGTGGGGTGGCCTGAAGAGTATGGGTTAGGAAGCTATCCTTCACCTCTTTGTAAACAAGTTCAGGTACAGAGACTCAGAACACCAGCCCCTGCATACAAGTTCTCAGCAAATGCAATGCCACACTGGTACTTGAAATGGTAGTATTAAATGACTAGTGGTCTCCCTTCCCTTATACTGATCAGTAGTGGGCCTTCAAATGACCTTATCATAACTGGACATTGCAAAATATCATAGCATGATTTTACCTAAATGACCTTTCCTTACACAAATCCCATGCTTCCTTAATGAAAGGAATCTCTTTCAACCTGGGGAAAGACAATGTGAAAATATGTTTGCAAACCAAATAACCACCATCATAAATGGGACCAAGGAAGACAGAGGCAAAGGCTGAAAGCCCATACAGTGAAATCTGGCAGAAGGGACAACAGGAGGGTTCCTGCCCCTCCTCCATCAGCTTTTGATCTGAAGATTCCTTCTCATGTAAAGAAGCTTTCATTTGCAAATACTCCTGGGAATATTGTGTCTGCCCTTATTTTTCTACTGTGAGTCTACATCAATATTTCCCTGTGGCGAGGAATAGATAGGGCTTTGAGTGCTTTAAAGAAAAGCATCTGCCTGTGTAAGAAAACTGCCCAAGCAAGACAGAGCATTTTGAATAACCAAATTTCATACCTAAATTTTCTGAAATTTGTCATAGATTTATTTGAAACTGGAATCACAAGAACACTCTGAAAAACTTATTTTCCTTGTTTCGGATTTGTAGTTTCTTTAATACTATGTGGTCTTGACCATCAACCACCTTTCTTTTGTTGTTCAATTTCCTTCCCTTGCTCTCAAACTCTTTCTGTAAACTATTTTAATCTGCTCTATTTTTGCTCCTGGATTTCCACTTCAGTTCCCATTGGCTGTGTTTATTTATTAGCTCATAATGTTTGCTTCCTTTCTCAGGTCTGGATGGAGAGGCATGGCCGTCCCAAGATATGGCTCTGTCACTTAGAGGCCTGAATACAAGGTCAAGTCATTGAGTTGATAACTGTATCTATTAAAAATATTGGGGTCACCATTTTGCTTTCATTTGTTTTATTTGAAGGCATAGTTGGTAACTAATATTTCTGTGATTTAAAAAATAGGAGGGAAATTCCATTAAACAGTGTTAATTAATCAGATACATTTTTTCTTTAAAAATACCCTGGCTTTATCTTCTTTTTGTGTCCATTGGTCTTTCATCATAGCCACAGCTGAGAATCCTTCTCACCCCATTCTCTCTGTTTCAGGCACCTTCTTATGCATATCTCTTTGTAAATCCTTTTTTTTAAAATTTGGTAATTGGTACTGTCCTTGGTCAATCAGATCAATTAGATCAGTATCATCTGACTTGGTTGCTAACATACAGTGCTTGCTTTTAGGGTGAAGATTCCCTTGGAGTGGGTTCAATCTTTCTATCATTTTTGATAAGCAATGGCTTTCAAAGTCCTGGCTTGAAGATTTTTATTTTGAATTAAGAATTCTTATCTCTACATAATTTAAACAATCCCAGAGAATATGGGCATCTCCCAAGTCTGCTAGATAATTGTCATCCATTAGAAGTCTAGAGAATAATTTAGGCAGCCTTAGTGGACCAGATGGCTGAAACAACAATATCTAAAGAAGCTACTAGGAGAAGATCCTACTATTTCTGTCAATTTAAATACCACTGCCAAGTCATACTGTTCTCTCAAAGTTCAGTTAGTCCTATTTTACGGCTCAAAGCACTTTGCATGTATCAGCCCATTAGCCCTCTGCATTCCTGAGTCAGGGAGCTGACAAGTGGAAATAACCCAGTTTCCAAATGTGAACTCAGAGGCACAGAGAGCTTAAATAACTGCAACAGGATCACTAATTCAGGTGGCAAAGCACTACACGCATGGGACCAAGAAGGTATCAAAACTTTCCACAGGACTGAATGTAATAACCTCCAGCACTATGTTCCTTTAAATAGCAGACATACAATGCTGTGTCAAGATAAAACACCTCTGCATTGGCCTGCTCTTTATCCCTAACACTCGGAAGTAAATAGGCGGACTTAGGCAGTATTATCCACCTAGGAAAGTTTTATCTCCCTGGCCATCTTCTCTCTGAGCCAGTTTTCTTTTAGCTATGGCCAAGAGTATGAATTCTAGGGTTAGAAATGCCAGAATTCAAACCTTGGCTCTACCACTATGATTCTAAGCAAATTACCTAGTCTCTCTAGGACTCGGTTTCCTCATCTGTAAAAAATAAGTAATAGTATGTACCATAGACAGGTGCTGTGGGGATTGAATGAATTAATTCACATAAAGTACTTAGAACAGAACTTGGCACAGGAGAACTCAATACATGTTAGTTCTTTCTCATTATCATTTGTGGGATTAATATTATTCAGTATTTTAAAATCATGTGTACAATCTAATATAATAAAGTTCTTTTCCTGGGCAGCTTACTCAGAACCTCCAGACCCCTGATGTGTGGACAGAAATAGAACAGCCCGACCTCCCTTATGTTGTCTGTTGTAGATGAACATCCTTTAGGGACGGTACGCCCCAGGGGACTGGAGGTTCTGAATATGCTGCCAGGAAAAGAACATTATTATATTACGTTGTACACATGATTTTAAAATACTGAATAATATATTAATCCCACATCATTTAATGTGCTTCCTTTCCTTTGTTGAGAAACCTTCTGTGCCAGAGCCCTCTCATTCTCTTACTTCCTCTTCCTATCAAAATAGCAAAGGATACAGTATCAGCCATCAACATTTTAGTGAGAGTTTCATGTTACTTTTGCCAGCTGTTTTGCTTTTCCAGCTTTGTGTCTAAATGAAAAGTTTTTTTCCTGTTCAAGGAGTTTGGGATACATAAGTGTTTTGAGGGAACGAGAGAAAGTAGAGATGAGAACAGGGAAAATCTCTGTTAACTCTTGAAAATACCTGAACAAATCTGCTTACCTCCTCTTCTGCTAAAGAAGGTCTACCTATCTGACCAGAAACCCCACCTTTTTGAAGAATCCCTTCTCTACCCCTAACCTGTTCTCCTGTTCCTTCTGGTCTCAACATGAACAACTTTCTGTCACTCACACTTAGCATTTCATCTTCTTTCCTTTCACTCTCAATCAAGACCTCCAACTGCCAGGAATGCAGGGCCTATTTTCATGTGCCGTCTTCTCTGTCAGCATTTCTGGCCAGGGTTCTTCTCAACCCCAACCCTGTATTGCCTTGACACTGTTGTGTGGACCAAAAGAGATTACTAATTATACTTAATTATCTATTAGCAGTATAATATAGAGTTTATACTATTAAATATCTAAAATATTTACTTTATTAGTCTTTATTTGGAAATAGCAAAACTGCCCATGTATGCTCAGATTTCTTTACCGGTTGCTGTCGTAGCATTATCATTTGATCATAGCCCTGACCATCATGTTTCTGCTTAGAAGCATGTGTAATTAAATACACAAAAGTCAACTCTGAACCCTTTGCTACATAGGGGAGACAAAGTGTAAGGAGTGTAGAGGACAAGGGGCCAAAGGCAAGGGCAGGTATGAGCTAAAGAATCCCCAGAGGCTTGAGATTACTTTTCTCCAGAGCCTTTCCCTAAACTTCAACACCAGACTTACTGTTTGAAAGCACAAGGCTTAAAAGTCAATGATTCTCAGATGTAAGCTCTCGTCATCCTTGAACGACATTCCAGCTTTCAAAGCCTTTTTCTTTTTTAACAGAAATAGAAATTACAGTTCATGTAGCACTTTTAAATGACATAAATACCTTATCACAACAGAAACATTGGCTGGTTTATCTTATTGCTCTGGGCAAATTTGAGGTAGTTATTAATCTCTCTTTTTTTTCTAAAAATTTTATTAAGGTATTATTGATACACACTCATATGAAGGTTTCACATGAAAAAACAATGTGGTTACTGCATTTACCCATATTATCAGGTCCCCACCCATACCCCAATGCAATCCCTGTCCATCATGTAGTAAGATGCCACAGATCCACTATGTGCTGTCTCTGTACTACACTGTTCTCCCCATGAACCCCCCACACCATGTGTACTAAACATAACACCCTTAATCCCCATCTCCCTCCCTCCTGACCTGCCTTCCCACACCCCTCCCCTTTGGTAACCACTAGTCCCTTCTTGAAGTCTGTGAGTCTGCTGCTATTTTGTTCCTTCAGTTTTGCTTCGTTGTTATACTCCACAAATGAGGGAATTCATTTCGCACTTGCCTTTCTCCACCTGGCTTATTTTACTGAGCATAATGTCCTCCAGCTCCATCCATGTTGTTGCAAACGGTAGGATTTGTTTCTTTCTTATGGATGAATAGTATTCCATTGTGTGTATGTACCACCCCTTCTTTATCCATTCATCTACTGATGGACACTTAGGTTGCTTCCATATCTTGGCTACTGTAAATAGTGTTGCAATAAACATAGGGGTACATATGCCTTTTAGAGTCTGAGAACTTGTATTCTTTGGGTAAATTCCATGGAGTGCGATTCCAGGATCAAATGGTATTTCCATTTTGAGTTTTCTGAGGAACCTCCATATTGCTTTCCACAATGGTTGAACTAGCTTACATTCCCACCAGCAGTGTAGGAGGGTTCCCCTTTCTCAGCATCCTGGCCAGCATTTGTTGTTCTTAGTCTTTTCCATGCTGTGCATCCTTACTGGTGTGAGGCGATATTTCATTGCAGTTTTAATTTTCATTTCCCTGATGATTAGCAATGTGGAGCATCTTTTTATGTGTCTGTTGGCCATCTGAATTTCTTCTTTGGAAAAGTGTCTTTTCATATCCTCTGCCCATTTTTTTTTTTTTTATTTTTATTTTTTTTTTTTGAGAGAGCATCTCTCATATTTATTGATCAAATGGTTGTTAACAACAATAAAATTCAGTATAGGGGGGTCAACGCTCAATGTACAATCATTAATCCATCTCAAGCCTAATTCTCGTCAGTCTCCAATCTTCTGAAGCATAACGAACAAGTTCTTACATGGTGAACGAATTCTTACAGAGTGAATAAATTCTTACATGGTGAACAGTACAAGGGCATTCATCACAGAAACTTTCGGTTTTGATCATGCAATATGACCTATAAACCATCAGGTCAAATATGAATATTCATTTGATTTTTGTACTTGATTTATATGTTGATCCCACATTTCTCCTATTATTATTATTATTTTTATTTTTAATAAAATGCTGAAGTGGTAGGTAGATGCAAGATAAAGGTAGAAAACATAGTTTAGTGCTGTAAGAAGGCAAATGTAGATGATCAGATGATCAGGTGTGTGCCTATGGACTAAGTATTAATCCAGGCTAGACAAGGGCAGCAAGACATCCACGGATGCAGAAGATTTCTCTCAAAGCAGGGGGGGTGAGGTTCTGAGCCTCACCTCTGTTGATCCCCAAATTCTCACCTGATGGCCCCCCTGCGACTGTGCCTGTCTTAGGTTGTTCCTCCCTTGAGGAATCTTACCCGTCTCTGGCTAACCAGTCATCTTCCGGGGCCATACAGGGAAATGTAAAGTTGGTAAGTGAGAGAGAAGCCATATTGTTTGCAAAGGTTAGCTTTTTACTTCTTTGCAGATTTATGCCCTGTGGCTTCTATGCCCAGCACTTGTCTCGAGGTATCTTTACCACCTGGAGGAATTATGATACTCGGTAAATTCGATATGAGGCACGAATTCTATTTAAGGGTTGTAATTAGGAAGGAAGAAGAAAAGCTATAGATGTAGCATATGAAGGAAACTTGGGAGGATTGATTATTTCTTTGACATATCTTCTTGTATAGTACCTTAAGTATGTATAGGTTTTAAACTACTAACTAATTTGCACACACATATTAACATAATAGGAATACGGTGACATAAACAAAGCAAATCTATAATTACCAGCCATCTCCAGTGAAGCCAAGAAAACCATTTAGGCACCCTAGGCATTTGTGAAAATTTATCTATGATATGATGGATATTTTCCAACTGTACTTGAACCATCAGACAAATTAAAGCAGCCCATTTCTGGGATCTGTTCACATCCCATATGTTCTTTTAACCATAGATAGTCTATAGTCATGAGATTTTGGGGTGCTACAACTTGCACCCCTCCCAACTCCTGGTTGAGTTCCAACAGTACAGATCCAGTCAAATTCGTTGTCTCACTGTATGCACATGCCAGCCTAGACATCTCCCTCCTCCTTCTTATGGCAAGTCCAGGAGACGGTGGGCTGGATGCAGCCACAACCGCAGCATCGTCCGGATCCCTGTGGAGGCTTTTTGATGATCATCCCCCGGCACGAGTCCTCCAGAGAGTGCTGATGCCGGAAGCTCCTCCTCATATCGTATCTTAGTTCATTTTCTGGGTATCCAAGCTAGGCCTTGATCTTCTGCGTAGAAACAAACAGACCCTTTGCCCACACTTTGACATGCCCTCTATACCACTGTGCAGAACTCATTGGAGGTCAGCACACAGTAACTGCTTTTTTTTTTTTTTTTTTTTAATTAAGAGAAAGGAATATTATCAGAAAAGAGTACCTCCATAGCTGATCATCTGACACCCTTTAAGTGATCAACATTAAGGATATTTAAAGCATGCGTTGATCTTTGATTTACCAATAGTTTTATCCTGTTAAGGAGTAATCCCCCTTTTCTTTCTTTCTTTCTTTTTTTTTTTTTAAATTTTTAATCTACACTTACCTGAAGAATACTATGTTTACTATGCTCTCCCCTATATCAGGTCCCCCCTAACAACCACATTACGGTTACTGTCCATCAGCTTAGCAAAATGTGGTAGAGTCACTACTTGTCCTCTCTGTGTTGTGCAGCCCACCCTCCCCTTTCTCCCTCCCCCCCATGCATGCTAATCTTAATACCCCCCTTCTTCTTCCCCCCCCTTATCCCTCCCTGCCCACCCATCCTCCCCAGTTCCTTTCCCTTTGGTACCTGTTAGTCCATTTTTGGGTTCTGTAATTCTGCTGCTGTTTTGTTCCTTCAGTTTTTCCTTTGTTCCTATACTCCTCAGATGAGTGAAATCATTTGGTATTTCTCTTTCTCCGCTTGGCTTATTTCACTGAGCATAATACTCTCCAGCTCCATCCATGTTGCTGCAAATGGTTGGATTTTTCCACTTCTTATGGCTGAGTAGTATTCCATTGTGTATATGTACCACATCTTCTTTATCCATTCATCTACAGATGGACATTCAGGTTGCTTCCAATTCTTGGCTATTGTAAATAGTGCTGCAATAAACATAGGGGTGCATCTGTCTTTCTCAAACTTGATTGCTGCGTTCTGAGGGTAAATTCCTAGGAGTGGAATTCCTGGGTCAAATGGTAAGTCTGTTTTGAGCATTTTGATGAACCTCCATACTGCTTTCAACAATGATTGGACTAATTTACATTCCCACCAGCAGTGTAGGAGGGTTCCCCTTTCTCCACAGCCACGCCAACATTTGTTGTTGTTTGTCTTTTGGATGGCAGCCGTCCTTACTGGTGTGAGGTGATACCTCATTGTAGTTTTAATTTGCATTTCTCTGATAATTAGCGATGTGGAGCATCTTTTCATGTCTGTTGGCCATTTGTATTTCTTTTCTAGAGAACTGTCTGTTCAGTTCCTCTGCCCATTTTTTAATTGGGTTATTTGTTTTTTGTTTGTTGAGGCATGTGAGCTCTTTATATATTCTGGACGTCAAGCCTTTATCGGATCTGTCATTTTCAAATGTATTCTCCCACACTGTAGGGTTCCTTTTTGTTCTATTGATGGTGTCTTTCACTGTACAGAAGCTTTTCAGCTTACTGTAGTCCCACTTGCTCATTTTTGCTCTTGTTTTCCTTGCCCGGGGAGATATGTTCAAGAAGAGGTCACCCATGTTTATGTCTAAGAGGTTTTTGCCTATGTTTTTTTCCAAGAGTTTAATGGTTTCATGATACTTACATTCAGATCTTTCATCCATTTTGAGTTTACCTTTGCATATGGGGTTAGACAATGGTCCAGTTTCATTCTCCTACATGTAGCTGTCCAGTTTTGCCAGCACCATCTGTTGAAGAGACTGTCATTTTGCCATTGTATATTCATGGCTCATTTTTCAAATATTAATTGACCATATATGTTTGGGTTAATTTCTGGCATCTCTAATCTGTTCCACTGGTCTGTGGCTCTGTTCTTGTGCCAGTATAAAATTGTCTTGATTACTATGGCTTTGTAGTAGAGCTTGAAGTTGAGGAGTGAGATCCCCCCTACTTTATTCTTCTTTTTCAGGATTGCTTTGGCTATTCGGGGTCTTTGGTGTTTCCATATGAATTTTTGAATTATTTGTTCCAGTTCACTGAAGAATGTTGCTGGTAATTTGACAGGGATTGCATCAAATCTGTATATTGCTTTGGGCAGGATGGCCATTTTGACTATATTAATTCTTCCTAGCCATGAGCATGGGATGAGTTTCCATTTGTTAGTTTCCCGTTTAATTTCTCTTAAGAGTGACTTATAGTTTTCAGGGTATAGGTTTTTCACTTCTTTGGTTAGGTTTATTCCTAGGCATTTTATTCTTTTTGATGTAATTGTGAATGGAATTGTTTTCCTGATTTCTCTTCCTATTGGTTCATTGGTAGTGTATAGGAAAGCTACAGATTTCTGTGTGTTAATTTTGAATACTGCAACTTTTCTGTATTCTGATATCAGTTCTAGTAGTTTTGGAGTGGAATCTTTAGGGTTTTCTATGTACAATATCATATCATCTGCAAATAGTGACAGTCTAACTTCTTCTTTACCAATCTGGATTCCTTGTATTTCTTTGTTTTGTCTGATTGCCATGGCTAGGACCTCCAGTACTATGTTAAATAGCAGTGGGAGAGTGGGCATCCGTGTCTAGTTAACGATCTCAGAGGGAAAGCTTTCAGCTTCCCGCTGTTCAGTATAATGTTGGCTGTGGGTTTATGATATATGGCCTTTATTATGTTGAGGTACTTGCCCTCTATTCCCATTTTGCTGAGAGTTTTTATCATGAATGGATGTTGAATTTTGTCAATGCTTTCTCAGCATCTATGGAGATGATCATGTGGTTTTTGTCTTTCTTTTTGTTGATGTGGTGGATGATGTTGATGGATTTTCGAATGTTGTACCATCCTTGCATCCCTGGGATGAATCCCACTTGGTCATGGTGTATGATCCTTTTGATATACTGTTGAATTCTGTTAGCTAATATTTTATTGAATATTTTTGCATCTACATTCATCAGGGATATTGGTCTGTAATTTTCTTTTTTGATGGGGTCTTTGCCTGGTTTTGGTATGAGGGTGATGTTGGCTTCATAGAATGAGTTTGGGAGTATTCCCTCCTCTTCTATTTTTTGGAACATTTTAAGGAGAATGGGTATCATGTCTTCTCTGTATGTCTGATAAAATTCTGAGGTAAATCTGTCCGGCCCCAGGGTTTTGTTCTTGGGTAGTTTTTTGATTACTGTTTCAATTTCTTTGCTCGTAATTGGTTTGTTTAACTTTTGTGTTTCTTCCTTGGTCAGTCTTTGGAGGTTATATTTTTCTAGGAAGTTGTCCATTTCTTCTAGGTTTTCCAGCTTGTTGGCATATAGGTTTTCACAGTATTCTTTAATAATTCTTTGTATTTCTGTGGAGTCTGTCGTGATTTTTCCATTCTCATTTCTGATTCTGTTGATTTGTGTTGATTCTCTTTTTCTCTTATTAAGTTTGGCTAGAGGCTTATCTACTTTGTTTATTTTCTCAAAGAACCAGCTCTTGGCTTCATTGATTTTTGCTATTGTTTTATTCTTCTCAATTTTGTTTATTTCTTCTCTGATCTTTATTATGTCCCTCCTTCTGCTGACTTTAGGCCTCATTTGTTCTTCTTTTTCCAGTTTCGATCATTGTGATGTTAGACTATTCATTTGGGATTGTTCTTCCTTCTTCAAGTGTGCCTGGATTGCTATATACTTTCCTCTTAGACCGCTTTCTCTGCATCCGACAGAAGTTGGGGCTCTGTGTTATTGTTGTCATTTGTTTCTATATATTCCTTGATCTCTATTTTGATTTGTTCATTGATCCATTGATTATTTAGAAGCATGTTGTTAAGCCTCCATGTGTTTGTGAGCCTTTTCGTTTTCTTTGTAGAATTTATTTCTAGTTTTATACCTTTGTGGTCTGAAAAATTGGTTGGTAGAATTTCAATATTTTGGAATTTACTGAGGCTCTTTTTGTGAGCTAGTATGTGATCTATTCGGGAGAATGTTCCATGTGCACTTGAGAAGAATGTATATCCTGTTGCTTTTGGATGTAGAGTTCTATAGATGTCTATTAGGTCCATCTGCTCTACTGTGTTGTTCAGTGCTTCCATGTCCTTACTTATTTTCTGCCCAGTGGATCTATCCTTTGGTGTGAATGGTGTGTTGAAGTCTCCTAAAATGAATGTATTGCAGTCTATTTCCCTCTTTAGTTCTGTTAGTATTTGTTTCACAAATGCTGGTGCTCCTGTGTTGGGTGCATATATATTTAGAATTGTTATATCCTCTTGTTGGACTGAGCCCTTTATCATTATGTAGTGTCCTTCTTTATCTCTTGTTACTTTCTTTGTTTTGAAGTCCATTTTGTCTGATATTAGTACTGCAACCCCTGCTTTCTTCTCACTGTTGTTTGCCTGAAATATGTTTTTCCATCCTTTGACTTTAAGTCTGTGCATGTCTTTGGGCTTGAGGTGAGTTTCTTGTAAGCAGCATATAGATGGGTGTTGCTTTTTTATCCATTCTATTACTCTGTGTCTTTTGATTGGTGCATTAAGCCCATTTACATTTAGGGTGACTATTGAGAGATATGTACTTATTGCCATTGCAGGCTTTAGATTCATGGTTACCAAAGGTTCAAGGTTAACTTCTTTAGTATCTTACTGCCTAACTTAGCTCACTTATTGAGCTGTTATATACACTGTCTGGAGATTCTTTTCTTCTCTCCCTTCTTATTCCTCCTCCTCCATTCTTCATATGTTCTGTGTTTTGTTCTGTGCTCTTTTTAGTAGTGCTCCCATCTAGAGCAGTCCCTGTAAGATGCCCTGTAGTGGTGGTTTGTGGGAAGCAAATTCCCTCAGCTTTTGCTTGTCTGGGAGTTGTTTAATCCTGCCATCATATTTAAATGATAGTCGTGCTGGATACAGTATCCTTGGTTCAAGGCCCTTCTGTTTCATTGCATTAAATATATCATTCCATTCTCTTCTGGCCTGTAGGGTTTCTGTTGAGAAGTCTGATTTTAGCCTGAAGGGTTTTCCTTTATAGGTGACCTTTTTCTCTCTAGCTGCCTTTGAAACTCTTTCTTTGTCCTTGATCCTTGCCATTTTAATTATTATTTGTCTCGGTGTTGTCGTCCTTCGATTCATTCTGTTGCGGGTTCTGTGTATTTCCGTGGTCTGTTTGATTATTTCCTCCCCCAGTTTGGGGAAGTTTTCAGCAATTATTTCTTCAAAGAGATTTTCTATCCCTTTTCCTCTTTCTTCTTCTTCTGGTACCCCTATAATACGAATATTATCCCTTTTGGATTGGTCACATAGTTTTCTTAGTGTTGTTTTGTTCCTGGAGATCCTTTTATCTCTCTGTGAACTTCTATACGTTCCTGTTCTCTGGTTTCTATTCCTTCAATGGCCTCTTGCATCTTATCCATTTTGCTTATAAATCCTTCCAGGGATTGTTTCACTTCTGTGATCTCCTTCCTGACATCTGTGATCTCTCTCCGGTCTTCATCCCATTGCTCTTGCATTTTTCTCTGTATCTCATCCCATTGCTCTTGCATTTTTCTCTGCATCTCTGTCAGCATGTTCATGATTTTTATTTTGAATTTTTTTCAGGAAGACTGGTTAGGTCTGTCTCCTTCTCAGGTGTTTTCTCTGTGATCTTTGTCTGCCTGTAGTTTTGCCTTTTCATGCTGATAGAGATAGTTTGCAGAGCTGGTAGTAGTGACAGCTGGGAGAGCTTTACTTCCTGTTGGTTTGTGGCTTCCTCTCCTGGGAGAATACCGACCTGTAGTGGCTTATGCTTGGCAGCTGTATGCAGACAGGGCTTCTGCTACCTGCCCAGTTGCTATGGAGTTTATCTCCACTGTTGCTGTGGGCATGGCCTGGCTGGGGCTGCTCCTCCAAAATGGTGGAGCCCCGTTGGAGGGGGAGCAGCCAGGAGGCTATTTATCTACATAAGGAGCCTCTGTGCTCCCTGTTGCCCAAGGGGTTAGAGTGCCCAGAGATCCCCAGATTCCCTGCCTCTGGGCTAAGTGTCCTGTCCTGCCCCTTTAAGACTTCCAAAAAACACTCTCCAAACCAAAGCAACAACAGCAACAATGAAAGAGAAAGAAAGAAAAAAATAAATAAAAATAAATAAATAATTTTTTTTAAAAAGGGGAAAACGGGCGATTTTCTTTGTCCTCAGGCACCAGTCTCAGGCACCCACTCACCGGTCTTGCTGCCCTGTTTCCCTAGTATTGGGGTCCCCTGGATGGCTGGGGCTGGGTGTTCAGCAGTCCTGGGCTCCTTCTCCCTCCTGCTCAGACCTCTGTCTTCCTGCCAGGAGCCAGGTGGAGTGGCGTTTGTGTCCCGCTGGGCCGGGGCTTGTATCTTACCCCCTTCGCAAGGCGCTGGGTTCTCGCAGGTGTGGATGTGGTCTGAATGTTGTCCTGTGTCTTCTGGTCTCTATTTTAGGAAGAGTTGTCTTTGTTATATTTTCATAGATATATGTGGTTTTGGGAGGAGATTTCTGCTGCTCTACTCATGCCGCCATTCTGGCTTCGCCCAGAATCAATATTTAAGCTTTAATTTACAAGTATTCTCTTTTTTTAAGGTAAGACTTAGGAATAGTAACCTTTCCTTGATGAGCATCTTGAATTTCATCTTCTGCAAACCCTAGAATCTTCATATAAAAATTTTTTAATTTCCATATCAAGTAGATAAAAGATTCAAATATTAAAAAAATGAGATTATGATAAAGCTAACAATATAATAATTTAAAGTTTCAATCTGGCATAAACATACACACATAAGAAAAAAATGGCGGAAAGAGGTCAAAAGTTACAAAATTCCAGCTATCAAATAAGTCATGGAGATGTAATGTACAGCATGGCGGCTATAGTTAAGATCACTGTATTACAAATTTAAAAGAAACTAAGAAAGTAGATCTTAAAAATCCTCATCTCAAGAAAAAAAAGTTGTAACTATGTATGGTGATGGATATTAACAAGACTGATTTTGATGATCATTTCACAAAGTATAATATCCTCAAGGTGTGTCCATATTGTAGCATATGACAGCATTTCTTCCCATTCTTTAAGGCTGGATAATATTCCATTTTGTGTGTACACAACATTTTGTTCACCCATTCCTCCATCAGTGGACATTTCAGTTGTTTACACTTCTTGGCTATTGTGAATTATTATGCCATGGATATGGGTGTGCAAATATCTATTTGAGACTCTGATTTCTATTGTTTTGGATGTACACTTAGAAGTGGGGTTGCTGGTTATCTTTCTTTTTAGGGGAAATTCACATACCATCAAATTAACCATTGTAAGCTGAACAATTCAGTAGCATTTAGTTCACAGTATTGTGCAACCACCATCTCTTTCTATGTCCAAAACATTTTCTTCACTCCAAAAAGCAACCCTATGCCTGTTAAGCAATTGCTTCCCATTCCCTCCTCTGCCTCCTGTAACCCTTGGAGCCCAACAATCAGCTTTCTGTTTCTATGGATTTACCTATTCTTTATATTTCATATATATGGAATCATAAAGTGTGTGATCTTCTTAGTCTGGTTTTTTTCACTTAGCATGTTTCCAAGGTTCATCCTCATTGTAGCTTGTATCAATATTTCATTCCTTTTTAAAATTAACAAACCATATAGTGAATGAATAATATTCCACTATATGTATATGCAACATTTTTAGCAAACCATTCATCTATTTATGGACACTTGAGTTGTTTTCATCTTTTGGCTATTGTGATAGTGTTGCTATGATTTCCCACCTTTTTGACGGGCATGAATACCGC
Organism: Manis javanica; assembly: GCF_040802235.1. Taxonomy (NCBI): domain Eukaryota; kingdom Metazoa; phylum Chordata; class Mammalia; order Pholidota; family Manidae; genus Manis; species Manis javanica. The sequence goes on along the minus strand of NC_133164.1, from coordinate 57,884,407 downwards.
ATAGACTGATTACCAAGCCTGCCGGGCCCTCACCAGAGATGGTATCTTGCAGGGATACTGCACCACGCATATGGGCTAGGGCTGACTGGTCAGTGTCTCTGTCCTTGATAGTTGAATATTTTGAATAATCATAAGCAGATTACCACACATTTAATGACAGTGGGGGTGGGGTGAGGGAGGACATGTTCTGCTTCCCCTAACCCCTCAAAGGATTGAGATAGGGATGGGCACTTGACCAAAAGTAGCCAAATATAATCTGTCCAAGTAACTAATGATGTAGCTTGAAGTAAAAATTTGGTCTAAATAGGCATGATGACTATTAGCTGAGCCAATCAGGTTACTTCTTTATGGAAAATGAACTGAAAATATTCAAGAAGTTAAGGAAGTGGTAATGAGAGCAGAAGACAAAACAGACTTGTTGCTAATGGTGGATCTCCAGGGCAGAGCTTCCTGCCCTGCCACTGCTAATGGCAAGGTGACAAGCTGGTGCCTGAGCTCCCCCGAGTCCTAAAGAACCTTCGGTTGCACCCTGTGTGGTTCAGCTGGTTCTGGCTCATTCCTTAGTGTTGCAGGAGACCTGGCATCACAGGATTCCTGCCCTGAACATTTCTATAGCTGTCATTCCTACAAACTTCCCAATGGCTGAGGTAACCTGAGTGATTCCTTGTATCCAAAGAAGCTTAAGGAAAACACCCCAAAAAGAAGTTTGGTTGTAATATCAAGAGCCTTGCAATCATTCATACTCTATGAGTCAGAAATTTATCTCTGGAACTCCAGTCTAAGACAGTAATAATTGCAAAATCAAGAAAGCCATATGCATAAAGAAGTTAATCTCAGTTGTAATTTAATGTAAGAAATTGGAAATATGCATCTAAATGAAGTAGAATAAAAAAAAAGAAGTGAAATTGTCTAAATTAAATACTTATTTATTCAGAATTATATATATGAAGAGTTTTGTATTAACACTGGCATACTGTTATATTATAATCTTAATGAGAAAAAAACAAGGAAATGTATTTCCAGAGAAAAATATTCATAGAACGAAACATGGCAAAATATGAAAGTGACTATTTTTACATTTAAAATTTTTTAATGAAGTGTGCATGTGTTGTTTTTATAATGGGGAAATGCATTAAAAGTTAAAGCAGAATATAACATGGCTTTTAGACAAAAATGAATCATCCTAAAATGATATTTACTTATTGGAAAAGAAGACAAAGGCTTCAGTGCAAGTAGAAAACTAAAACAAGAAGACCATGGAGGCATGTAAGATTCGGTGTCCACCACATTCCTGGAGGAGCCAGATGGGTCTCTGCTTTTCCAGAAGGTACAGGGTGCCGCCTTATGTAGCAAGGGCAAGGAATGTTTGCAGTAGCTGAGAACACGAACACGCTGACAAGTTTAAGCCCTGAATGACGGAGAAGAGCCCAGACACAGAGCTTGTTAGAAAAAGCTGGTGCTCTAGATGGAAGTTCCAACTGGTCAACGTTGTAATTTTTCCATGTGAGTCAGAAACAGATGCCCATGATGAAACATTGTAGGGAGGTTACAGAAACCGCAGGCTATGGAAACTATCTGGGTATTTGTTTGATATGAATTTTTACTTACTTTTCAACATACTACTAAAGAGTGCCCCTCAGCTGCTGAGCAAGCATTTGTAGCTTGTATAATGGCAGAGGGGGCTAAAAGCTTAATGTTGTGAACTGTTTTAAAATAAAGCATCTTGAAATAATTTAAGAAGAAAAAAATGGTGGCAGGGAGCTGTCGAGTGGTTAAATTAATTGGACACATACTTACCAAGTGTTTACTATATGCTGGGCACTATTGTGAATCTTAGGGATAAAAGTTCCTGTCCCCATGGTGTGCACCTTCGACAGTGTGGGGTTGAAGGTGGGGAGGGGGGATACAATAAATAAAAACAACAAGTAAATTATATAGCATGTTGGACAGCTACGGAGAAGGAGTTAAGGAGAATCAGTTGTCAGGGTCGAGTTTAAATAAAATAACTAGAAAAAATGGCACAGGATATTTTAGCAAATATGTCAAAAAAAATGAGGAGTGGAGCTCAAGAAAACATTTTGAGCAAAGAGAACAGTGGATGGCAAAAGCCCTGGGGCAGGATTGATTCTGACCCGTTCCAGGAATGGCAAGGGGGTCAGTGTGGCTGAGAGCAGAGGAGAAAGGGGAGAGTAGTGAGTCAGGAGATGTAATGGGGGAGGACCAGCTCCCTCATGGTCTTGAAGGCTAAGGTAAGGAGAACAAAGGGGACAAAGGCATCAGCAGATGCTGACTCGCTATGGAAGCTGATTAAAACAGATGTGTCAAAGACCACTCCCGGATCTCTAGCCCAAGTGACTGGGAAGGGCAGTGTCATTAGCTGAGACAGGGAACAGGAGAGGAGGGATAGATTTGCTCCGGGGATGGCAGGAGAGGACAGAAAGGGGAGAAATTATGAGTTTGCTTAGAAAGTAGCTCTTTTGAGCTGCCAGTAGGGCCCCCAAAATTGGAGCTGGTACCTGGGAGAAGGATGGAAGTATAATTGGCAAATTGCCAGCAGAGAGAGGGGGCTCAAATCATAAGAGTGAATGACTGGATGCCCAATAGTAAATGCTAATGAATGGTTCTTGAATGGAATGGTTGCTGCTCCTAGTGAAACTGCTTAGGGGTATGCTGGTTAGGTTCTTTGCCATGCAAGAACAGGTAAGGGGCCTTGGATACTGAGGTCACTGTGGAGCTGCACAAGAAACGGGAAGACATCCTTAAATAGCAGCAGGACTCATGGAGCTGCAAGGTCATCAGGAGACAGTGCAGCTCTCATGACCAGGCAGCATGTCCGTCTGCTCAGCACAGGTGTCCTTGTAGTCACTGAGCTTCTCCCAGTCCCTGCTTCTACTGCCCCTGAATATGGCATCTCTCTCTCATTCTCCCTCTCTGTTCCCACTCCTCAGGAGAAATGAGCTAATTTATTTGGCTGGTTATCACCCACCATGGAGAACATCTGGTTGTAGCTCCTTAGCATGGATAGCTCCTAGGCTAACCCATAGATGCTGCCTTTGGATTGGGTGCCTGTTCCTCATACAGTCAGCTATGGCCAAGCAATACATGGTACCAGACATGGAAAGAATGATCAGGGAGCTGTCAGACAGGGGTCGTGCCATGGCAGGTGCTCTGAAGCATTCCTGGGGCAACAAAACTAGAAATATATACATCAAGAAGGCCAGAAGAGGAAAGATGTCAAAGAGACAATATTCAGAAGGATCAAATGCAGCAGAGAGGTATAATTAATAGTAGAAACAATAATATCAGCTCTCATATTTTGAGTGGTTACTGTACATTAAATGCCATACTAAGTGCCTTATGTAATTATCTCCCTTAATTTTTATGCTAGTCCTGTAACATAAGTATTCTAATGCCATTTTGAAGAAAGTGAGATCCAGGCAAATAAAGTAACTTGCCCCCAGCCCACCTGGTAAGTAGTGGAGCTGAAATTCAAAACAAAGTCTGCCAATATCCCGAGATCAATTTATCGATTTATTCTCCAACATTATTTATCAGTTATTTGCACCTGCATTGTCCTAAGCACTCTTGTGGAGTTTACATTCATTAAAGGAAGACAGGCCATAAATAGGTAAACAAGCAAATAATTTAAAATAACAATAAAGGCCACATGACATAACACAGAATAATATACTATCAACTAACTGGAGATGGAAAGGGGACACTGTCCTGGATAGGGTGGGCAGAGGAAGCCTCTCTGAGGAGGTAACATTTGGGGTAAGACTTGAGTGAAAATGAGAAGGAATCAGTCGTGCAAAGATCTGGGGGATGCACTACCGGTAGAAGGCGAGCAAGTACAAGAGCCAGTCAGGAATGACTTCGGTGTCCAGAGTAAGGCACCAGGGAAAGGACAGAAAGAGAAGAGCTTAAAAATTAGGTAGGAGTCAAAGCAAGTAGATCTTAAAGAGGCCTGGATTCTATTCTAATCACAAAGGGAATCACTGGAGGGTTTTAATCAAGGAAGCAATGCAGCACGGTTTAAGGTTCTAAAAGACCAATTTGGTACTGTTTGCAAAATACATATGATTTGATATTTTTGAAGAACCTGGAGAATTTAAGAATTAAATGTCATGATGACTAGTTTACTTTAAAATACTTCAGCACAAAAAAAAAGTAAGTGAAACAAGCATGGTAGCTGATAGAACTCTAAGTGTTTACTAGATTATTTGCTCTACTTTTCAGTATGTTTGAGTTTTCATAACAAAAGAGTTTTTTTTTTAATGACTTCAGGTTTTCTATCTAAGCAATGAGGTAAAGCTATTTACTGATATGGAAAAGGAACAGGTTTGAGGATGAGGAGGATCAAGAAGTCCATCCAAGTCTGGTTTGTGATGCCCATGATGATGGGCATCGAGACCCCAGAGGAATGTCAGGGTCAGTGCGGCAGAGACCAGTGGATCCCTACTTGATATTTACTCTCCTCTTCTTCCTTAGTGGCAGAACTCTGATATTTTAGCCCTGTAAAGACTACATTACCCAGCCTTCCTTGTATCTAGGTGTTGGCCATCTGACTAAGTTCTAGACGATGAGATTTAAGTGGAAGTTTTATGAAGAAACTGGGAAAGGCTCCTTAAAGGATATTGACTCAGCTGGGAAGGGACTCCCTTTGTCCTCCCTCCTTTCTCCTATCTTCAGTCTGGATGTAGATGATGCAGCTGAAGCTCCAGAAGCCATGTCGAAACAATGAGGTGGCCTTAGGGATGGAAGCCAAGGTGCAGGGTAACAAAACAGATAAAGAGAAACTGCTTGGTTCTTGGATGACTATCAAGCCACCATACAAGTCCTTGTTTGCTTTTCTCCAAATTTTTCATATAAATTTTAATAAATGTTTATAAATTTCATGTAAAATGTAATAAATAAATTATCATTTAAAAACAATAATATAATTAATGTTTAATAAAAACAAACTTTTATTTAAGCTACTCTTACTTGGGTGTTTTTTTGATATATACAACCTAAATTAATCCTAAGGGCTATAACTAGAGACATAGATGTGAATCAATATCATATAGATGGTATTTAAAACAATGGGATTGGTGAGATTACCAAGTAAAGACCATAGAGAGGACAAGTCCTGAGATCAAGCCCTGGAATTAATCATCATTTAGAAGTCAGACATCAAAGACTGGACCAAGAAAGCTGAATGGCAAGGAAGGGTGAAGTAAGTGGAAAACCAGGAGAATATGATGGTGTCTACAGAGGCCAAGAGTACAAATTATTTTTGCAAAGAAGGAGGAGTGAACTATGTCAAATAATATGGGGGAAATGAAGATAATTTAGCAAAATGGAAGGCATCAATGACCTTGATAAGAGTCATTTCAATAGAGTGATGAAGATAAGCCCTGCTGTAGCAAATGGAAGAGAACTAGAGGTGAGAGAGCAGAGAAGGCAAATAGAGATATCTCTTTTGAGGTGTTTTACTGAGAAGAGGAGCAGAGAGGAGATAATGGGGTTAAGGAAAAGTTTAAGATTAGCAATATTAAGAAGGTTTGCAGACTTGAGGGACATGATCCAAAAAAGCAGAGAAACTGATCATGCAAGAAAAGGTGAACAGTTGCAGAAGTAAAGTTGTTAAGAAGGAAAACAATAGAATCCAGAGCACACCAGGAGGGCTGCCTCTGACAGGCACTGGCCTATGGGAGGAGGTAAAATCCAATTTGCTCAGGGGCAAATACGGAGTTAAAAATGACACAAGTAAAATGACATCCGTGGCTGACTCTGGATTTGGAATGATTTTTTCTGTGCTTCTTACACATTTCTGTGATTTGCAAATTTTCTAGAAAGAGTACTTACTACTACATAAGTAAGGAAAACTTGAAATCAGTGAAAGAAAAATGAAGTCAGCAAGCATATTCATTTCTATCTGTCTTGGAGGTAAACCAACCCCTTGGACTAGAGAAAGCACAGCAAGAGCAGCTGGACACAGGAGTGACCCTGCAGGAAGGCTTTGTTCATAATGAAACCATTTCTTCTTTTTTCATCTGTAGTCATCTCTCAGGAACTACTGTGCTCCAGATAAAGGAGGAAGTCCAGCCTAGCAGGCAAAATACAATGGCTCCAGTCTCTAGTTGCTCTGTATTGTAGCTGGCGTAGATTCTGGGTGCTCGGTAGGTGGCTAAGGGTAGGGATGGGACACAGCAAGCAGGTGAGACTTGGAAGTCTAGGTAGGTAGGAAATAGCACTAGAAATATCTACCAGCAGACAGCTGCCCAACTCAACTTTAAGATCAGAACTGGTGGGTCAGAGGTGGGCTTGGAAAAACAAAACTAAGCCCCAGTAGGGCCCATCGTGGTGCTCCATCTCACAGAGGCCTTGACTTCATGAAGGGCTCCAAGCTCATTGCAGCCAACTGAAGTTTTAAACACACTACAGATATGCACCAAGAGGACTGAAGGAGGACAACTGTCATTATACATCTTGGAACATCCCTCCCGTTACCAGACCATTTGTCTGTTATGCATTATGAATTAAATATTTACAATCCAATAATTACCTTATGAGCAGCCCAATTATACCAAAAATATTTTTGTTTGTTTTAAAAGCACTGAATTTTTCAATGAAGATATTTAAAATATACCACATTTAAAATGAACCCTGTTTCAGAATTTCTTTTTTAATTAATAGATTTTTACTTTTTAGAACAGTTTTAGATTTACAGTAAAATTGAACAGATAGTATGGAGTTCCCATGTCCTCTGCCCCCACTCCCCGACACAATTTTTCTTATATTAATAATTTGTATTAGTGTGGTGTATTTGTTACAATTAACCAATATTGATATACAGTTATTAACTACAGTCCATAATTCACATTAAGTTTCACTCCTTATATTGTACAGATCTATGGGTTTTGGCAAATGCTTTAAAGGTCATATACCTATCATTACAGGATCATATAGACTGATTTTGTAGCTCTAAAAATCCCCTGTTTATGTATTCACCCCTTGCCCCTCCCGCTGGACCCTTGACAACCACTGATCTTTTCACTGCCCCCATAGTTTTGCCTTTTCCAGAATGTCATATAGTTAGAATCATGTAGTATGTAGCCATTCTGGAAGAGAGGAAAAGACTGGCTTCCTTCACTTAGAGATGTGCATTTAAATTTCCTCTAGGTGTTCCCATAGCTTGATGGCTAATTTTTCTTTATTACTGAATAATATTCCATTGTCTGGATGTACTACAGTTTATTTATACATTCATATAATGAAGGATACATTGGTTGCTTCCAAGTTTTGGCAGTTATGAACAAATACCCATGTGCAGGTTTTTGTGCGAACAGAAGTCTTCAACTCATCTGGGTAAAATCAAGGAGTGTGGATGCTCGATCAGAGTATGTTTAGTTTGTAAGAAACCACCAAACTGTCTTCTGAAGTGGTTGTACATTTTGCATTCCCACCATCAATGAATGAGAGTTTCCTTTGCCAGTGTTTGGATATTAGCCATTCTAACAGGCAGGGAGTGATGTATCTCATTTTAATTTGTAATTCCTAATGACATGTGATGTTTAGTATCTTTTTACATGTGTGTTTGCCATCTGCATATCTTTTTTGGTGAGTTGTTTGTTCAGATCTTTTGTCCACTTTTTAATTGCATTTTTTATTTTCTTATTTTGAGTTTTAAGAATTTTTCTTGTATTTTGGATATAAGTCCTTTATCAGATATATAGATATATGTTTCTCAAATATTTTTTCTTGGTCTGTGTCCTGGTTTTTCATTCTTTTAACGTTTATTTACTATACTAAGAGCCTCAGAACTTGCAAGTGGCTCAGGCCTTTCTTGACTTCTGAGAAAGTACAGATGAGGTGTTTTCCAAGTAAGAATTTCTGGACCTATTTGGTCATGAGACATGCAGGGCTCTTAGCCACACAGACCAGTAGTCTCTGAGAAGCAAATAAGAAAAAAGAAATCGTAATATCATATTACTGAATACTAAGCTCAAGCCATTTTACATACATTATTCTACAACTGTCTCATAGAGTAAATTGGATCATTTAGATAGGAGGAAACCTATCAAATCTATCAAGGATCAAACAAGTTAAGCATACTGTCCAGGTGTGTTCTCACACATTATGATCACACATCTGTTACATAGCAGAATTGGGGCTCAAATAACCACATGACACCATAGGGCCACATGGAAGGCTAACCTGTTTCAGGGCAGGTCTCACAAGGGACGGAAAACAGAGCAGACTGCTGCGCACAGAGGACACTGAGGCCAGTGCTTATCCTGGGCCAGTGAGGAAATCCAAGGGGCTCCGTCTCAGGAGGAGAACTGCTCTCATAGATGTGGATCCAAAAGGTCTGTTTGGTTCAGAACAGAATGTCAATGAACAGTCAAGGAAATAGGGAATAAGGTCTGATCCTTGAGAGAGAAGAAATGTGAAAATGAGCAGAGAATGAAGCTCCAGACCAGTGGGCTGGGCCCAGCACAAGGTTGCTAACAGAGTTTGGAGCCTAGAGCCCAGTGAAGAAAGCACAGACATACAAATGCACTGCAATGTCATGAGCATCTGACAGCCTATAGTGAAGAGGGTGGTTGGCTGGGCCATCAGAGGAACACCTGCACCACTGGGTGGTCCGTCTGAGCCTGTCAGGTCAGGAATAAGCTCAAGGTCTGCATACAGCTAAGGTTTCGGGTTAAGTGTCCTCAGAGCCTGCCCTTGAGGGGAGCAGTAAGAAGCTCCAAGGAAGGCAGAAACCCCAAGCAGCAGCTCAAGCTGCAGGCCAACACCTGGAGGTGAAGGCTGAGAGCCCAAGAGTCAGGGAAGAGGCTCAAGGTCAGGACTAACTGCCGCTTGTTCCCAGCTGAACCGGGGATCCTGGAACTCCTGTGAGCTCAGGACTCATTCCACAGCCAAGCACAGGGCTGAGTCTAAGGGTGGGGCCTGGTGGGCCTTGCTGCAAAACAAGGGCATAGCCGAGATACCACACCTTTGCCAGACCCACAGCTAGGCCACCATGGGGAAGAAGGCCTGGTAACAGACTCTGCAGGCAAGTGAAATTCTTTTCTTCATTTTCCAATCAAATTCTACAAAGTGACAGCCCCACTCCTTCAGGATTCTGGGACACCATGCTTAATGGAATACCAATGTTCCTAAAAATCAATACATAAACTGAATTTTTGTTAATGACTAATATTTTAAGAGGCCTAGAGGGATTTGTTGTTTAAAGGAAATAATACAATGACTTACTTTTGTAATATGAATTACTGTTATGCCCGAATCACGGCGAGTCCCAAGAACCACCGGAGGACTCAGATGGCATGTAAAAACAAAGAGCCTTTATTAAAGCAGTACAAGCTCAAGCTCAGGCACCCGACCAGCCCGAAGCAGCAGAACTTGGTCGGGAGCCCTGTGAATGGGTCAGCAGGATTTTTATACGCTCAGGAGGGGCATTTAGGGAGTTTCCCTCCAGGAAAAACTGGGATAGGTTGACCTTTAACTAGGGCTGACCTGTTTCAAGCTGATTGGGTCGTTTGAGGGTCGCCATGGATAATTCCCCTTTTCGGTTTGTGTAATGCCCTAAGGGTTCTTTCCTGCCCGAGTCTGATTGGCTGAAGCGGGACGTGGGGTGACTTACGGAAGTTTGTGGTTTTTCTTAGTAACTGACTCTTAGTACAGAAATGGGGTAAGTAAGTTTAACTTCCTAAGATGGAGTCACTTTGGTCAAGTCTCACCTGGTTCTCTCATTCCCCCCTGCCTTTAGGATCCTGGAAAGTCCAATCATGGGCTTGCTAAAGAAGTATATGGGGGTGGCTCTACTTGGTCTAGGGGCTGGTATTGTGTTCTAAGTACCATGAATTGAATGGTATGTAGGCAGGTTTCTATAAAGGAGGTGAGCTTATTTAAGATAAATGGTTGGAAGATGAAGAGTAGGATAAGCAGGGGGCCGGCTAGTGCTGAAATAAGGGTGGTGAGCCATGGGGACCAACTGAAAATGTCTTAATACCAGTTGGTAGGCTTATTTTGCCTCTCTAATGTTCTTTTCCTAAATTGGCCCAGAGTATTTGATGACTCTGAGTGGTTAACAAAAAAACAACATTTTTAACTTAGTGCTGCACATAGCCCTCCTTGCTGCATGAATAGTATGTCAAGACCTCTCCTATTCTGCAGGGAGGGCTACTTTGGCTAAGGAAGTGGGAGACTCTTCTAGCTTGGTGATGGAAGATTCTACACCTTTTAAATCAGCCTCTATGGACAGGGCAGAGCCAAGATGGCAGCATGAGTAGAGCAGCGGAACTCTCCTCCCAAAACCACATATATCTATGAAAATATAACAAAGACAACTCTTCCTATGAATAGTTGAATGAACTCTTCCTCTGAATAAAGACCAGAGGACACAGGACAACATCCAGACCACAACCACACCTGCGAAAACCCAGCGCCTCCCAAAGGGCATAAGATACAAGCCCCAGCCCTGTGGGACCTGAGCACCCCTCCCCCCAGCTCCCGGCAGGAGGAGAGGAGTAAGAGCAGGAGAGAGAGGGAGCCCAGGACTGCTGAACACCCAGCAGCAGCCATCCAGACCAGAGCGCAGACACAGTGCATGCGTGGGGCCCTGGATACTAGGGAAACAAGGCAGCAAGAACGGTGAGTGGGTACTGGAGGTCGGCGCTGGAGGACAAAAGAAAGGCGAGCGGCCAGTTTTTTTTTGGTTTTTTTTTTTTGGTTGTTGTTGTTTTGTTGTGGTGAGTGCTTTTTGGAAGTGTTAAAGGGACAGGGACCCCAATACTATGGAAACAGGGCAGCAACATGGGCAAGCAGGTATCAGAGGCCGGTGCCGGAGAACAAAAGAAAAGCAAGTGGCCATTTTTTGTTGTTGTTGTTGTTTTGTTGTGGTGAGTGCTTTTCAGAAGTCTTAAAGGGACAGGGACCCCAATACTAGGGAAACAGGGCAGCAAGACTGGTGAGCGGGTGCCTGAGGCTGACGCCAGAGAATAAAGAAAAACAAGCGGCCATTTTTTTCTTTTTTTTTTGGTGGGTGCTTTTTGAAAGTCTTAAAGGGGCAGGGGGGGACACTTAGTCAAGTGGTAGGGAATCTGGGGATCTCTGGGCACTCTAATCCCATGGGAGGCAGGGAACACAGAGGCCCCTTACAGAGATAAATAGCCTCCAGGCCGCTCCCCCTCCAACCAGACTTCACAACTTTGGAGCAGCAGTCCAAGCCAGGCCACGCCCACGGCAACAACAGAGATAAACTCCATAGCACCGGAGCAGGAAGCAGAAGCCCTGTCTGCACACAGCTACCCAGCACAAGCCACTAGAGGTCACTGTTCTCCCAGGAGAGGAAGGCCACAAACCAACAAGAAGGGAAGTTCTTCCAGCCGTCACTCATCCAAGCTCTGCAAACTATTCCTATCACCATGAAAGGCAAAATTACAGGCAAACCAAGATCACAGAGACACCAGAGAAGGAGACAGACCTAACCAGTCTTCCTGACAAAGAATTCAAAATAAAAATCATAAACATGCTGACAGAGATGCAGAGAAATATGCAAGAGAAATGGAATGAAGTCTGGAGGGAGATCACACATGCCAGGAAGAAGATTACAGAAATAAAACAAACTCTGGAAGGATTTATAAGCAAAATGGATAAGATGCAAGAGGCCATTGATGGAATAGAAACCAGAGAACAGGAATGCATAGAAGCTGACATAGAGAGAGATAAAAGGATCTCCAGGAATGAAATAATATTAAGAGAACTGTGTGAACAATCCAAAAGGAACAATATCCTCATTATAGGGGTACCAGAAGAAGAAGAGAGAGGAAAACAGATTGGAAAGTATCGTGGAAGAAATAATTGCTGAAAACTTCCCCAAACTGGGGGAGGAAATAATCAAACAGACCACAGAAATACACAGAACCCCCGAAAGAAAGGGTCCAAAGAGGACAACACCAAGACACATTATAATTAAAATGGCAAAGATCAAGGACAAGGAAAGAGTTTTAAAGGCAGCTAGAGAGAAAAAGGTCACCTATAAAGGAAAACCCATTAGGCTAACATCAGACTTCTCAACAGAAACCCTACAGGCCAGAAGAGAATGGCATGATATATTTAATGCAATGAAACAGAAGGGCCTTGAACCAAGGATACTGTATCCAGCACGACTATCATTTAAATATGATGGCAGGATTAAACAATTCCCAGACAAGCAAAAGCTGAGGGAATTTGCTTCCCACAAACCACCTCCACAGGGCATCTTACAGGGACTACTCTAGATGGGAGCACTCCTAGAAAGAGCACAGAACAAAACACCCAACATATGAAGAATGCAGGAGGAGGAGGAATAAGAAGGGAGAGAAGAAAAGAATCTCCAGACAGTGTATATAACAGCTCAATAAGTGAGCTAAGTTAGGCAGTAAGATACTAAAGAGACTAACCTTGAACCTTTGGTAACCACGAATCTAAAGCCTGCAATAGCAATAAGTACATATCTCTCAATAGTCACCCTAAATGTAAATGGACTTAATGCACCAATCAAAAGACACAGAGTAATAGAATGGATAAAAAAGCAAGACCCATCTATATGCTGCTTACAAGAAACTCACCTCAAACCGAAAGACATGCACAGACTAAAAGTCAAGGGATGGAAAAACATATTTCAGGCAAACAACAGTGAGAAGAAAGCAGGGGTTGCAGTACTAATACCAGACAAAATAGACTTCAAAACAAAGAAAGTAACAAGAGATAAAGAAGGACACTACATAATGATAAAGGGCTCAGTCCAACAAGAGGATATAACCATTCTAAATATATATGCACCCAACATAGAAGCACCAGCATTTGTGAAACAAATACTAACAGAACTAAAGAGGGAAATAGACTGCAATGCATTCATTTTAGGAGACTTCAACACACCACTCAACCCAAAGGACAGATCCACCGGGCAGAAAATAAGTAAGGACACACAGGCACTGAACAACACACTAGAACAGATGGACCTAATCAACATCTATAGAACTCTACATCCAAAAGCAACAGGATATACATTCTTCTCAAGTGCACATGGAACACTCTTCAGAATAGACCTCATACTAGCCCACAAAAAGAGCCTCAGCAAAAGCCAAAACATTGAAATTCTACCAACCAATTTTCAGAACACAAAGGCATAAAACTAGAAATAAACCGTACAAAGAAAGCAAAAAGGCTCACAAACGCATGGAGGCTTAACAACATGCTCCTAAATAATCAATGGATCAATGGAAAAATTAAAATAGAGATGAAGGAATATATAGAAACAAATGACAACAATAACACGAAGTCCCAACTTCCGTGGGACGCAGCAAAAGCAGTCTTAAGAGGAAAGTATATAGTGATCCAGGCACACTTGAAGAAGCAAGAACAATCCCAAAAGAATAGTCTAACATAACAATGATCGAAACTGGAAAAAGAAGAACAAATGAGGCCTAAAGTCAGCAAAAGGAGGGACATAATAAAGATCAGAGAAGAAATAAACAAAATTGAGAAGAATAAAACAATAGCAAAAATCAATGAAACCAAGAGCTGGTTCTTTGAGAAAATAAACCAAATAGATAAGCCTCTAGCCAAACTTATTAAGAAAAAGAGAATCAACACAAATCAACAGAATCAGAAATGAGAATGGAAAAATCATGACAGACTCCACAGAAATACAAAGAATTATTAAAGACTACTATGAAAACCTATATGCCAACAAGCTGGAAAACCTAGAAGAAATGGACAACTTCCTAGAAAAATATAACCTTCCAAGACTGACCAAGGAAGAAACACAAAAGTTAAACAAACCAATTACAAGCAAAAAAATTGAAATGGTAATCAAAAAAACTACCCAAGAACAAAACCCCGTGGCCGGACAGATTTACCTCGGAATTTTATCAGACACGCAGAGAAGACATAATACCCATTCTCCTTAAAGTTTTCAAAAAAATAGAAGAGGGAATACTCCCAAACTCATTCTATGAAGCCAACATCACCCTCATACCAAAACCAGGCAAAGACACCACCAAAAAAGAAAATTACAGACCAATATCCCTGATGAATGTAGATGCAAAAATATTCAATAAAATATTAGCAAACAGAATTCAACAGTATATCAAAAGGATCATACACCATGACCAAGTGGGATTCAACCCAGGGATGCAAGGATGGTACAACATTCAAAAATCCATCAACATCATCCACCACATCAACAAAAAGAAAGACAAAAACCACATGATCATCTCCAGAGATGCCGAAAAAGCATTTGACAAAATTCAACATCCATTCATGATAAAAACTCTCAGCAAAATGGGAATAGAGGGCAAGTTCCTCAACATAATAAAGGCCATACATCATAAACCCACAGCCAACATTATACTGAACAACTGGAAGCTGAAAGCTTTTCCTCTGAGATCAGGAACTAGACAGGGATCCCCAATCTCCCCACTGCTATTTAACATAGTACTGGAGGTCCTAGCCACGGCAATCAGACAAAACAAAGAAATACAAGGAATCCAGATTGGTAAAGAAGAAGTTAAACTGTCGCTATTTGCAGATGACATATTGTACATAACAAACCCTAAAGACTCCCCCCCAAAACTACTAGAACTGATATCAGAATACAGCAAAGTTGCAGGATACAAAATTAACACACAGAAATCTGTAGCTTTCCTATACACTAACAATGAACCAATAGAAAGAGAAATCAGGAAAACAATTCCATTCACAATTGCATCAAAAAGAATAAAATGCCTAGGAATAAATCTATCCAAAGAAGTGAATGACCAATACTCTGAAAACTACAAGTCACTCTTAAGAGAAATTAAAGGGGACACTAACAAACGGAAACTCATCCCATGCTCATGGCTAGGAAGCATTAATATCGTCAAAATGGCCATCCTGCCCAAAGTAATATACAGATTTGATGCAATCCCTATCAAATTACCAGGAACGTTCTTTACTGAACGGGAACAAATAATTCAAAAATTCATATGGAAACACCAAAGACCTCGAATAGCCAAAGCAATACTGAGAAGAAAGAATAAAGTGGGGGGGATCTCACTCCTGAACTTCAAGCTCTACTACAAAGCCATAGTAATCAAGACAATTTGGTACCGGCACAAGAACAGAGCCACAGACCAGTGGAACAGACTAGAAACTCCAGACATTAACCCAAACATATATGGTCAATTAATATTTGAAAAAGGAGCCATGGACATACAATGGCAAAATGACAGTCTCTTCAACAGATGGTGCTGGCAAAACTGGACAGCTACATGTAGGAGAATGAAACTGGACCATTGTCTAACCCCATACCAAAAGTAAATTTAAAATGGATCAAAGACCTGAATGTAAGTCATGACACCATAAAACTCTTGGAAAAAACATAGGCAAAAGCCTCTTAGACATAAACATGAGTGACCTCTTCTTGAACATATCTCCCCAGGCAAGGAAAACAACAGCAAAAATGAACAAGTGGGACTATATGAACCTGAAAACCTTCTGTATAGCAAAAGAAACCATCAATAGAACAAAAAGGAACCCTACAGTATGGGAGAATATATTTGTAAATGACAGATCCGATAAAGGCTTGACACCCAGAATATATAAAGAGCTCACATGCCTCAACAAACAAAAAACAAATAACCCAATTAAAAAATGGGCAAAGGAACTGAACAGTTCTCCAAAAGAGAAATACAGATGGCCAACAGACACATGAAAAGATGCTCCACATCGCTAATTATCAGAGAAATGCAAATTAAAACTACAATGAGGTATCACCTCACACCAGTAAGGATAGCTGCCATCCAAAAGACAAACAACAACAAATGTTGGCGAGGCTGTGGAGAAAGGGGAACCCTCCTACACTGCTGGTGGGAATGTAAATTAGTTCAACCATTGTGGAAAGCAGTATGGAGGTACATCAAAATGCTCAAAACAGACTTACCATTTGACCCAGGAATTCCACTCCTAGGAATTTACCCTCAGAACGCAGCAATCAAGTTTGAGAAAGACAGATGCACCCCTATGTTTATTGCAGCACTATTTACAATAGCCAAGAATTGGAAGCAACCTAAATGTCCATCGGTAGATGAATGGATAAAGAAGATGTGATACATTTACACAATGGAATACTACTCGGCCATAAGAAGAGGGAAAATCCTACCATTTGCAGCAATATGGATGGAGCTGGAGGGTATTATGCTCAGTGAAATAAGCCAAGTGGAGAAAGAGAAATACCAAATGATTTCACTCATCTGTGGAGTACAAGAACAAAGGAAAAAGTGAAGGAACAAAACAGCAGCCAATCACAGAACCCAAGAATGGACTAACAGGTAACAAAGAGAAAGGGACTGGGGAGGATGGGTGTGTAGGGAGGGATAATGGGGGGGAGAAGAAGGGGGTTATTAAGATTAGCATGCATGGGGGGTGGGGTGGGAGAAAGGGGAGGGCTGTACAACACAGAGAAGACAATTAGTGATTCTACAACATTTTGCTATGCTGATGGACAGTGTCTGTAAAGTGGTTTTTAAGGGGGGACCTGCTATAGGGGACAGCCTAGTAAACATAATATTCTTCATGTAAGTGTAGATTAAAGATAACAAAAAAAAAGAAAGAAAAGGGTGATTACTCCCTGATAAGATAAAACTAACTGTAAATCAATGATTAATGCATGGTTTAAATATCCTTAATTTTGATCACTTAAAGTGTGTCAGATGATCAGCTATGGAGGTACACTTTTCTGATAATATTCCTTTCTCTTAAAAAAAAAAAAGCAGTTACTGTGTGGTGACCTCCAATGAGTTCTACCCAATGGTATAAAGGGCATATCAAAGTGTGGGCAAAGGGTCTGTTTGTCTTTATACAGAGGATCAAAGCCTAATTTGGCTACCCAGAAAATGAACTAAGATATGATATGAAGAAGAACTTCCAACATCAGCACTCTCTGGAAGAGTCATACCAGAAGATGATCATCAAAAAACCTCAGCAAAGATCCAGGTGATGCTGCAGTTGTAGCTGCATCCATCCCACCGGTTCCTGGACTTGCCATTGGAATGAAGAAGTAGATATATAAGCTGGCCTGTGCATGCAGCAAAAGAACAAATTTGACTGGATCTATACTGTTGGAACTCAACCAAGAATTAGGAGAAGTGCAAGTTGTAGAGCTCCAAAATCTTACAACTACAGACTATCTACTGTTAAAAGAACATATGGGATGTGAGTAGTTCCCAGGAATGGGTTGTTTTAATTTGTCTGATTTCTCTCAGGCTGTTCAAGTTCAGTTGGACAATATCCATCATATCATAAACAAATTTTCACAAATGCCTAGCGTGCCTAACTGGTTTTCTTAGCTTCACTGAAGATGGCTGGTAATTATAGACCTGCTTTGGTTATGTAACTTTGGTTATGTAATATTCCTATTATGTTAATGTGTGTGCACAATTTAATTAGTAGTTTAAAACCTATACATGCTTAAGTTACTCTACAAGAAGATAGGTCAAAGAAATAATCAATCCTCTCATGTTTTCTCCCTTCTGCTACCTCTATTGCTTTTCTTCTTCCTTCCTAATTACAACCCTTAAATAGAATTCGTGCCTCATGTCGAATTTACTGAGTGTCATAATTCCTCCAAGTGGTAAAGATACCTCAAGACAAATGCTGGGCATAGAAGCCACAGGGCATAATCTGCAAAGAAGTAAAAGCTAACCTTTTCAAACAAAATTGCCTCTCTCTCACTTACCAACTTTACATCTCCCTGTATGGCCCCAGAAGATGACTGGTCAGCCAGAGACGGGTAAGATTCCTCAAGGGAGGAACAACCTAAGACAGGCACAGTCTCAGGGGGGCCATCAGGTGAGAAATTGGGGATCAACAGAGGTGAGGCTTAGAACCTCACCCCCCTGTTTTGAGAGAAATCTTCTGCATCCATGGATGTTTTATTGCCCTTGTCTAGCTTGGATTAACACATAGTCTACAGGCACACACCTGATCATCTACATGTGCTCTCTTACAACACTAAACTATGTTTTCTACCTTTATCTTGCATCTACCTACCACTTCAGCATTTTATTTAAAAAAATAATAATAATAATAAAGGGAGAAATGTGGGATCCACATATAAATCAAGTATAAAAATCAAAAAAATATTCATATTTGACCCAATTGTTTATAGTTCATAATGCGTGATCAAAACCAAAAGTTTCCGTGATGACTGCCCTTGTACTGTTCACCATGTAAGAACTTATTCACTATGTAAGAATTTGTTCACCATGTAAAAAAAAAAAATCAGCCTCTATGGCTAGTCTCAGGTTTTTATAATTTTGGTCTTGGAGGATAAAGGCTGAGGTACGTACTCCAGCGGCACCTAGGAATCCAAATCCCATGAGTGAGGAGAGGAGCATAGTAGCCACCCCTGCTGCCCGCTTAGCTTTAGAGGGATGCTGGGAGGTGGCTAATTCTATAACTCTATCTGCTGATTATCATAATATCTGACTTTGGGGAAAAGCTGCACCATCACACAGAAGTCAGGGTTTGAGTTGAGGACCATCCCGTGGACACAGGGGGTGAGTCCTGAGCTACATGCCCACCATCCCGAGGATGCATTAAGATAGCTATTGTTAGTGGCTGTTAGAGTTGCATTGCACAGGGAGGGGGGAACTCTGGAGCCAGGTACAGTGGATTTTATGCATGTTCCCAATCCGGATACTTGGGACAGGGTTATTTTTCCGGGCTTGCCCTAAGAGCAAAGATCTTGTGTTACATTGGAGGCATTTCTTAAAATGGCTATCTCGTCATAAGAGGGTGGCTGCGCGTCCAAACATAACCAGAAATCAGTGGTTATCTCAGGGTGGGAAGAATTCAGAACCTGAAAGGTACTAACAACAAGGTCCCATAGGTGGTCATGGGGGGGATCATCTGGGGTTTGAAAAATCAGGGTTTAAAACAATGGGATTGGTGAGATTACCAAGTAAAGACCATAGAGAGGACAAGTCCTGAGATCAAGCCCTGGAATTAATCATCATTTAGAAGTCAGACATCAAAGACTGGACCAAGAAAGCTGAATGGCAAGGAAGGGTGAAGTAAGTGGAAAACCAGGAGAATATGATGGTGTCTACAGAGGCCAAGAGTACAAATTATTTTTGCAAAGAAGGAGGAGTGAACTATGTCAAATAATATGGGGGAAATGAAGATAATTTAGCAAAATGGAAGGCATCAATGACCTTGATAAGAGTCATTTCAATAGAGTGATGAAGATAAGCCCTGCTGTAGCAAATGGAAGAGAACTAGAGGTGAGAGAGCAGAGAAGGCAAATAGAGATATCTCTTTTGAGGTGTTTTACTGAGAAGAGGAGCAGAGAGGAGATAATGGGGTTAAGGAAAAGTTTAAGATTAGCAATATTAAGAAGGTTTGAATTTTGTCAAATGCTTTTTCAGCATCTATGGAGATGATCATGTGGTTTTTGTCCTTCTTTTTGTTAATGTGGTGGATGATGTTGATGGATTTTCGAATGTTGTACCATCCTTGCATCCCTGGGATGAACCCCACTTGGTCATGGTGTATGATCCTTTTGATATACTGTTGAATTCTGTTTGCTAATATTTTATTGAGTATTTTTGCATCTACGTTCATCAGGGATATTGGTCTGTAATTTTCTTTTTTGGTCGGGTCTTTGCCTGGTTTTGGTATTAGGGTGATGTTGGCTTCATAGAATGAGTTTGGGAGTATTCCCTCTTCTTCTATTTTGTGGAACACTTTAAGGAGAATGGGTATTATGTCTTCTCTGTGTGTCTGATAAAATTCCGAGGTAAATCCGTCCGGCCCCGGGGTTTTGTTCTTGGGTAGTTTTTTGATTACTGTTTCAATTTCTTTGCTTGTAATTGGTTTGTTTAACTTTTGTGTTTCTTCCTTGGTCAGTCTTGGGAGGTTGTATTTTTCTAGGAAGTTGTCCATTTCTTCTAGGTTTTCCAGCTTGTTGGCATATAGGTTTTCATAGTAGTCTTTAATAATTCTTTGTATTTCTGTGGAGTCTGTCGTGATTTTTCCATTCTCATTTCTGATTATGTTGATTTGTGTTGACTCTCTTTTTCTCTTAATAAGTTGGGCTAGAGGCTTATCTATTTTGTTTATTTTCTCAAAGAACCAGCTCTTGGTTTCGTTGATTTTTGCTATTGTTTTATTCTTCTCAATTTTGTTTATTTCTTCTCTGATCTTTATTATGTCCCTCCTTCTGCTGACTTTAGGCCTCATCTGTTCTTCTTTTTCCAGTTTTAATAATTGTGATGTTAGACTATTCATTTGGGATTGTTCTTCCTTCTTCAAGTGTGCCTGGATTGCTATATACTTTCCTCTTAAGACTGCTTTCGCTGCATCCCACAGAAGTTGGGGCTTAGTGTTGTTGTTGTCATTTGTTTCTATATATTCCTTGATCTCTATTTTGATTTGTTCATTGATCCATTGATTATTTAGTAGCATGTTGTTAAGCCTCCATGTGTTTGTGAGCCTTTTTGTTTTCTTTGTAGAATTTATTTCTACTTTCATACCTTTGTGGTCTGAAAAATTGGTTGGTAGAATTTCAATATTGTGGAATTTACTGAGGCTCTTTTTGCGAGCTAGTATGTGGTCTATTCTGGAGAATGTTCCATGTGCACTTGAGAAGAATGTATATCCTGTTGCTTTTGGATGTAAAGTTCTATAGATGTCTATTAGGTCCATCTGTTCTAGTGTGTTGTTCAGTGCCTGTGTGTCTTTACTTATTTTCTGCCCGGTGGATTTATCCTTTGGGGTGAGTGGTGTGTTGAAGTCTCCTACAATGAATGCATTGCAGTCTATTTCCCTCTTTAGTTCTGTTAGTATTTGCTTCACATATGCTGGTGCTCCTGTATTGGGTGCATATATATTTAGAATGGTTATATCCTCTTGTTGGACTAAGCCCTTTATCATTATGTAGTGGCCTTCTTTATCTCTTGTTACTTTCTTTGTTTTGAAGTCTATTTTGTCTGATATTAGTACTGCAACCCCTGCTTTCTTCTCACTGTTGTTTGCCTGAAATATGTTTTTCCATCCCTTGACTTTTAGTCTATGCTTATCTTTGGGTTTAAGGTGAGTTTCTTGTAAGCAGCATATAGATGGGTCTTGCTTTTTTATCCATTCTATTACTCTATGTCTTTTGATTGGTGCATTAAGTCCATTTACATTTAGGGTGACTATTGAAAGATATGTACTTATTGCCATTGCAGGCTTTAGATTCGTGGTTACCAAAGGTTCAAGGTTAGCTTCTTTAGTATCTTACTGCCTAACTTAGCTCGCTTATTGAGCTGTTATATACACTGTCTGGAGAGTCTTTTCTTCTCTCCCTTCTTATTCCTCCTCCTCCATTCTTCATATGTTGTGTGTTTTGTTCTGTGCTCTTTTTAGGGGTGCTCCCATCTAGAGCAGTCCCTGTAGGATGCCCTGTAGAGGTGGTTTGTGGGAAGCAAATTCCCTCAGCTTTTGCTTGTCTGGGAATTGTTTGATCCCACCATCATATTTAAATGATAGTCGTGCTGGATACAGTATCCTTGGTTCAAGGCCCTTCTGTTTCATTGCATTAAGTATATCATGCCATTCTCTTCTGGCCTGTAGGGTTTCTGTTGAGAAGTCTGATGTTAGCCTGATTGGTTTTCCTTTATAGGTGACCTTTTTCTCTCTAGCTGCCTTTAAAACTCTTTCCTTGTCCTTGATCCTTGCCATTTTAATTATTATGTGTCTTGGTGTTGTCCTCCTTGGATCCTTTCTGTTGGGGGTTCTGTATAATTCCATGGTCTGTTCGATTATTTCCTCCCCCAGTTTGGGGAAGTTTTCAGCAATTATTTCTTCAAAGACACTTTCTATCCGTTTTCCTCTTTCTTCCTCTTCTGGTATCCCTATAATACGAATGTTTTTCCTTTTGTATTGGTCACATATTTCTCTTAGTGTTGTTTCATTCCTGGAGATCCTTTTATCTCTCTCTATGTCAGCTTCTATACGTTCCTGTTCTCTGGCTTCTATTCCTTCAATGGCCTCTTGCATCTTATCCATTCTGCTTATAAATCCTTCCAGGGATTGTTTCACTTCTGTGATCTCTTTCCTGACATCTGTGATCTCCTTCCGGACTTCATCCCACTGCTCTTGCATTTTTCTCTGCATCTCATCCCACTGCTCTTGCATTTTTCTCTGCATCTCATCCCATTGCTTTTGCATTTTTTTCTGCATCTCTGTCAGCATGTTCATGATTTTTATTTTGAATTCTTTTTCAGGAGGACTAGTTAGGTCTGTCTCCTTCTCAGGTGTTGTCTCTGTGATCTTTGTCTGCCTGTAGTTTTGCCTTTTCATGGTGATAGAGATAGTTTGCAGAGCTGGTACAAGTGACCGCTGGAAGAGCTTCCCTTCTTGTTGGTTTGTAGCCTTTTCCTGGGAGAATAGCGACCTCTAGTGGCTTGTGCTGGGCAGCTGTGCGCAGACAGGGCTTCTGCTTCCTGCCCAGTTGCTTTGGGGTTTATCTCCACTGTTGCTGTGGGCTTGGCCTGGCTGGGGCTGTTCCCCCAAAATGGTGGAGCCCCGTTGGAGGGGGAGCAGCCAGGAGACTATTTATCTCTGTAAGGGGCCTCTGTGCTCCCTGCTGCCCAGGGGGTTAGAGTGCCCAGAGATCCCCAGATTCCCTGCTTCTGGTCTAAGTGACCTGTCCTGCCCCTTTAAGATTTCCAAAAAGCACTCTCCAAACCAAAACAACAACAGCAACAATGAGAGAGGGAACAGAAAGAAAGAGAAAAAAAAAAGGAAAAAAAAGGAAAAATCAAGCGATTTTTTTTTTTTTTTTGTCCTCAGGTGCCGGTCCCAGGCACCCGCTCACTGGTCCTGCTGCCCTGTCTCCCTAGCACCAGGGTCCCTGTCCTTTCAAGGCTTCCAAAAAGCACCCACCCACCGGTCCCGCAGGGAAGGAACGCTCAATATTCTTGGTCCTCAGGCACTGGTCCCACGCACCCGCTCACCAGTCCCGCCGCCCTGCCTCCCTAGCACCGGGGTCCCTGTCCCTTCAAGGCTTCCAAAAAGCTCTCGGCAAAAAGAGAGAAAAAAAAGGGGAAAAACGCGCGATTTCTTCCGTCCTCAGGTGCTGGTCTCAGGCACCCACCCACCGGTCCCACAGGGAAAAATGCGGGATATTCTTTGTCCTCAGGTGCCGGTCCCAGGCACCCGCTCACCAGTCCCGCCGCCCTGCCTCCCTAGCACCGGGGTCCCTGTCCCTTTTAGGCTTCCAAAAAGCACTCGCAGAAAAGAGAAAAAAAAAAGGGGAAAAACGCGCGATTTCCTCTGTCCTCAAGTGCCGGTCTCAGGCACCCGCCCACCGGTCCCGCAGGGAAAAATGGGGGATATTCTTTGTCCTCAGGCGCCGGTCCCAGCCACCCGCTCACCAGTCCCGCCACTGTGCCTCCCTAGCACTGGGGTCCCCGTCCCTTCAAGGCTTCCAAAAAGCGCTCGCCAAAAAGAGAAAAAAAAAAAAGGGGAAAAACGCGCGACCTCCTCCGTCCTCAGGCACCGGTCTCAGGCACCCGCCCCCAGGTCTCGCAGGGAGAAACGCGGGATATTCTTTGTCCTCCGGCGCCGTTCCCAGGCACCTCCTCACCGGTCCCGCCACCCTGCCTCCCCAGCAACGGGGGCCCGTCCCTCTAAGGCTTCCAAAAAGCGCTCGCCAAAAAAAAAAAAAAAAACTGCTCCGGTTTCTCTCCACCCTCCGGGAGCCGGGGGGAGGGGCGCTCGGGTCCCTCCGGGCTGGGGCTTGTATCTTACCCCCTTCACAAGGCGCTGGGTTCTTGCAGGTGTGGATGTGGTCTGGATGTTGTCCTGTGTCCTGTGGTCTCTATTTTAGGAAGATTTTTCTTTGTTATATTTTCATAGCTCTATGTGTTTTTGGGAGGAGATTTCCACTGCTCTACTCACGCCGCCATCTTGGCTCCCGCCCCTCCTCTGCCCATTTTTTAATCAGGTTATTTTCTTTTTGGAGTGTTGAGGTGTGTGAGTTCTTTATATATTTTGGATGTTAACCCCTTGTTGTATATGTTATTTACAAATATATTCTCCCATACTGTAGGATGCCTTTTTTTTCTGTTGATGGTGTCCTTTGCTGCACAGAAACTTTTAAGTTTGATGTAGTTTCATGTGTTCATTTTTGCATTTGTTTCCCTTGCTTGAGCAGATGCATTCAGGAAGAAGTTGCTCATGTTTATATTCAGGAGATTTTTGCCTATGTTGTCTTCTAACAGTTTTATGGTTTCATGACTTACATTCAAGTCTTTAATCCATTTCGAGTTTACTTTTGTACATGGGTTTAAACAATAATCCAGTTTCATTCTCTTGCATACAGCAGTCCAGTTTTACCAATATAGTTGTTGAAGAAGCTGTAATTTCCTCATTGTATGTCCTTGGCTCCTTTATCACATATTAATTGACCATATATGCTTGGGTTTATATCTGGGCTCTCTAGTCTGTTCCACTGGTCTATGGGTCTGTTCTTGTGCCAGTACCAAATTACCTTGATTACTGTGGCTTTGTAGTACAGCTTGAAGTTGGGGAGCGTAATCCCCACTTTATTCTTCCTTCTCAGGATTGTTTTGGCTATGCGAGGTCTTTTGTGGTTCTATATGAATTTTAGGACAATTTTCTCTAGTTCATTGAAGAATACTGTTAGTATTTTAATAGGAATTGCATTTAATCTATAGATTGCTTTAGGCAGGATGGCCATTTTAACAATATTAATTCTTCCTATTCATGAGCATGGGATGTGTTTCCATTTATTGGTATCTTCTTTAATTTCTCTCATGAGTGTCTTGTAGTTTTCAGAGTATAGGTCTTTCACTTCCTTGGTTAGGTTTATCCCTAGGTATTTTATTCTTTTTGAGGCAATTGTGAATGGAATTGTTTTCCTGATTTCTCTCTCTGCTAGTTCATTGTTAGTATATAGGAAAACCACAGATTTCTGTATATTAATTTTGTATCCCACAATTTTGCTGAATTCAGATACTAGATCTGGTAGTTTTGGAGTGGAATCTTTAGGGATTTTACATATAATACCATGTCATCTGCAAACAGAGACAGTTTGAATTCTTCCTTGCCAATCTGGATGCCTTTTATTTCTTTGTATTGTCTGATTGCTGTGGCTAAGACCTCCAGAACTGAGTTCAATGGAAATGGGGAGAGTGGGCATCCTTCTATTGTCCCCGATCTTAAAGGAAATTCTTTCAGCCTCTTGGTATGAAGTATGATATTGGCTGTGGGTTTGTCATATATGGCCTGTATTATGTTGAGTTACTTGCCCTCTATGCCCATTTTGTTGAGAGTTTTTATCATGAATGGATGTTGAATTTTGTCAAATGCTTTTTCATAATCTATGCAGATGATCATGTGGTTTTTGTCCTTCTTTTTGTTGATGTGGTGGATGATGTTGATGGATTTTCGAATGTTGTACCATCCTTGCATCACTGGAATACATCCGACTTGATCATGATGGATAATCTTTTTGATGTGTTTTTATTTCAGTTTGCTAGTATTTTATTGAGTATTTTTGCATCTATGTTCATCATGGATATTGGTCTGTAATTTTCTTTTTTTGTGGTTTTGCCTGGTTTTGGTATTAGAGTGATGCTGGCTTCATAGAATGAGTTTGGAAGTATTCCATCTTTTTCTACTCTTTGGAAAACTTTAAGGAGGACGGGTATTAGGTCTTCACTAAATGTTTGATAAAATTCAGTGGTGAAGCCATATGGTCCAGAGTTTTGTTCTTAGGTAGTTTTTTGATTACCAGTTTAATTTCGTTGCTGGTAATTGGTCTGTTTAGATTTTCTGTTTCTTTCTTGGTCAGCCTTGGAAGGTTTTATTTTTCTAGAAAGTTGTCCATTTCTTCTAGGTTATCTAGTTTGTTATATATAATTTTTCATAGTATTCTCTAATAAGTCTTTGTATTTCTGTGGTGTCCGTAGTGATTTTTCCTTTCTCATTTCTGATTCTGTTTATGTGTGTAGACTCTCTTTTTTTCTTGATAAGCCTGGCTAGGTGTTTATCTATTTTGTTAATTTTCTTGAAGAAGCAGTTCTTGCTTTCATTGATTCTTTCTATTGTTTAATTCTTCTCAGTTTTATTTATTTCTGCTCTAATCTTTATTATGTCCCTTCTTCTATTGACTTTGGGCCTCATTTGTTCTTCTTTTTCTAGTTTCCTTAATTGTGAGTTTAGACTGCTCATTGGGATTGTTCTTCTTTCCTGAGGTAGGCCTGTATTGCAATATACTTTCCTCTTAGCACTACCTTCACTCCGTACCACAGGTTTTTGTGGTGTTGAATTATTATTGTCATTTGTCTCTGTATATTGCTTGATCTCTGTTTTTATTTGGTCATTGATCCATTAGTTATTTAGGAGCATGTTGTGAAGCCCCAATGTGTTTGTGGGATTTTCCATTTTCTTTGCATAATTTATTTCAAGTTTCATACCTTTGTGGTCTGAGAAACTGGTTGGTGCAATTTCAATCTTTTTTAATTTACTGAAGCTCTTTTTGTGGCCTAGCATATGATCTATTCTTGAAAATGTTCCATGTGCACTTGAGAAGAATGTGTATCCTGCTGCTTTCAGGTGTAGAGCTCTGTAGATATCTGCTAGGTCCATCTGTTCTAATGTGTTGTTCAGTGCCTCTGTCTCCTTACTTATTTTTCTGTCTAGTTGATCTGTCCATCAGAGCGAGTGGAGTGTTGAAGTCTCCTAGAATGAATGCATTGCATTCTATTTCCCCTTTTAATTCTGTATTTGTTACACATATGTAGGTGCTCCTGTGTTGGGTGTATATATATTTATAATGGTTATATCTTCTTGTTGAATTGACCCCATAATCATTATCTAATATCCTTCTTTGTCTCTTGTGGCTTTCTTTGTTTTTTGAAGTCTATTTTTTCTGATACAATTACTGCAACTTCTGCTTTTTTCTCCCTATTAGTTGCATGAAATATCTATTTTCATCCCTTCACTTTTAGTCTATATATGTCTTTGGGTTTGAAGTGAGTCTCTTGTAGGCAGCATATAGATGGGTTTGTTTTTCTATCCATTCAGTGACTCTATGTCTTTTGATTGGTATATTCAATCCATTTACATTTAGGTTGGTTATCAATATGTATGTACTTTTTGCCATTGCAGGGTTTAGATTTGTGGTTACCAAAGGTTTAAAGTTAACTTCCTTACTGTCTAAGAGTCTAACTTAACTCACTTAATGTGCTATTACAAACACAATCTAAAGGTTCTTTTTTTCTCCTCCTTTTTCTTCCTCCTCCATTCTTTATATATTAGGTATCATACATATTCTGTACTCTGTCTGTCCTTTGACTGACTTTGGGGATAGTTGGTTTAATTTTGCATTTTCCTAGTAATTAACTGTTCTACTTTCTTTGATGTGGTTTTATTCCCTCTGGTGACAACTATTTAGCCTTTGGAACACTTCCATCTATAGCAGTCCCTCCAAAATACACTGTAGAAATGGTTTGTGGGAGGTAAATTCTCTCAGCTTTTGCTTATCTGGAAATTATTTAATCCCTCCTTCAAATTTAAATGATAATCTTGTAGGATAAAGTATTCTTGGTTCGAGGCCCTTCTGCTTCATGGCATTAAATACATCATGCCACTCCCTTTTGACCTGCAAGGTTTCTGCTGACAAGTCTGATGATAGCCTGATGGGCTTTCCTTTCTATGTGATCTGATTTCTCTCTCTGGCTGCTTTTAATAGTCTTCCTTATCCTTGATCTTTGCCATTTTAATTACAATATGTCTTGGTGTTGTCTTCCTTGGGTCCCTTGTGTTGGGAGATCTGTGCACCTCCTTGCCTAAAAGACTATCTCCTTCCTCAGATTGGGGAAGTTTTCAGCAATTACCTCCTCAAAGTCACTTTCTGTCCCTTTTTATTCTTCTTCTGGTACCCCTATAATGCGAATATTGTTCCATTTGGATTGGTCACAGAGTTCTCTCAATATTCTTTCATTCTTAGAGATCCTTTTTTCTCTCTGTGCCTCAGCTTCTTTGTATTCCTCTTCTCTAATTTCTATTTCATTTATTGTATCCTCCACCATATCTAATCTGCTTTTAATACCCTCAGTTGTGCTCTTCAATGATTGGATTTCCAACCAGAATTCATTCCTGAGTTCTTGAATATTTTTCTGTACCTCCATGAGCATGTTAATGATTTTTATTTTGAACTCCATTTCAGGAAGATTCATGAAGTCGATTTCATTTGAATCTTTCTTGGGTGTGTACTCATAATTTTACTCTGAACCAGGTTGTTTCATTGGTGTTTAATATTTGTATATGGAGCCCTCTAGTGCCCAGAAGCTACTCTCTGGAGCTGTTCAGCCCCTGAAGCAATGTTGGGGTCACAGAAGAGCAGTATTGATCCCTTGGGGGAGGGAAGAGCTGTTTCCTGTTTCCAGGCTGCTATGCCTGTCTCCATTGCCTGAACCACTGGGCCAAGCACACAGGTATAAGTCTGTATGCTTTGTGTTTGTAGTTGCTGTAGATGGGGCTTTCCTCTGGCTGCCCTAACACCCGGGTAGGGTTTGCCAGTTTGCAAGCCAGGTGGGGCTGGCCAGGAGAAAGGCAGAGCAGGCTCTGTATCACAGAGGTGGTCCTTCTAGTTGTGTAACCAGCCAGGGATCTGGAGAGCCTGATGATTGAGAAAGTTCCCAACCTGCTGGGCAGAGTGCACCTGGACATTTTTGT
The DNA here is from genome assembly GCF_040802235.1 of Manis javanica. Taxonomy (NCBI): domain Eukaryota; kingdom Metazoa; phylum Chordata; class Mammalia; order Pholidota; family Manidae; genus Manis; species Manis javanica. The sequence goes on along the minus strand of NC_133164.1, from coordinate 57,855,637 downwards.
CTACCTGTTCTTTCTCCTAATCAGTAAGCTCTTTGCAATCCTTGCCCCTTTAGCAGCTATCCTGCTGTTAGGAAGTATCTCAGACTGCCTGCCTTTCTTTTGCCCCAGAGCAGCTGGATATGGATCCCTGCTTTACACAAGTGGCTGGAATCTCAGTCACTCCAGCTATTCTGCCTGTCTTAGCTTTCCAACCTCCTAAACATGAGAGTACCATGAAAGCACCATGAAATGTAGGTTTGTGCTCCAGAGCAGATTTCTAGAGCTAGGTGTTTAGCAGTCCCAGGCCTTCACTCCCTCCCTGCTCTACTTCTCTTCCTCCTGCCAGTGAGCTGGGGTGGGGGAAGGGCTTGGGTCCTGCTGGACCATGGCTTTGGTACATTACCCTGTTCTGTGAGGTTTATCCTTTTCTCCAGTTGTGTGCAGTTTTGTGCAGTCCTCTTCCCTGTTGCTCTTTCAGGATTAGTCTTCTTAATTATATTTTCATATTATATGCGTTTTTAGGAGGAAGGCTCTGTCTCACCTCTCATGCCACCATCTTTAATCCTTTCTCTATCAGTTATTAATCTCTTAGTCAGTGTTTTCTAACCTGCTCATTACCTTATATTTTTTACATTCTTAGTTAACACTCCATTTTTATATTTTTATATGAAGTTCACAGGCACTTAAATTATATAAGTTTTAAAAGCTTCTGTCTTTACTCATAGTAACCTCAAATAATAGATTTTCATTTCCTCTAACCTGGTGTCTCCTGCTAACTGCTATCCTTGGCAGTGTCACATGGACCCTTCAAGAAGGAATTCAGAGCATACCTTTTTGCATAGGCACCAAATTTTGGAAGGAATTTCTTCAATGGGCCCAACTTTAAAAGCTGCCTATGGTTATTCTAGCATGAGTGGGCCACATTAAACTACTCGACCTCACTATAATCAATTTAGGACTCATACCTTTTATTTTTGCTCCAGTAAAATCAAGGGTTTCCAAACTATGTTCGATAAAAACTTCAGAGGTTCAGCAAGGGATTTTGAGTATCTTAGAAAGAAAGAGTATACCATAGAGCATGTTTTTGATTTATGTGTCAGTTCATCCTCTCCAATCATTACCCCATAACAAACTGCTACTCTATGGGCAATGAAGTAGGGATCTTGCATATGTTTGGCCAAATGTGATATGATTCAAATTTTATAATTCAAGTCACACTTTATATGTATGCTAATGTTTATTAGGTAACTTATTTTCTGCCAGCCTTACCTTGGATTATCTACATTAGTCTTTTAACAACTCAGTGACATTGGTGCTCTATTATCCCCTTCTATACATGAAGAAGCAGAGACTTAGAAGGTGAAGAAACTTGCTCAAGGTCAGAGTAGAACTAAGCCTGGATTGAAAGCCTCCCTCCTAAGTCCATGCTCTTAAACACATGCTCTGCTACCTCCTTCACAGTTAGAGGCAACTGTTGCAGAATAATTTTCTACAAATCAAGCATTTCTTTGTATAGTGTGTATTCCCTCCCCTCCAACAAAACCATCTCAGTGAATGTATGAATTATAGGCTTGGAATCTCACCAACCAGGAGATACCCTGTATAAGCAGGCCCCAGGGCTGTTTCCAATGTAGTTAGTAGAGAACCTATCTATATGTATTCCCAAATCCCACAGGCCAGTAGGAGGGCAAAGACTATATCCTCTGATGACCATTCTTGCAGAACCTCCTCTCAAAGGAGCTCTCATGGGGACTGCAGCCCCTCCGTGCCCTCAGTTCCATCAGGCTCTGGTGTCCTGCTGACCACTGAGCCTCCCTGGAGGCCGTCCTCTCCCAGCTGCTCACTGGACTGCAGAGCATTTCCCTGGGAAGCATTCGGCCATTTTGTCGAGGGGTTGATGGACTGCTGTTCTCTTACTATTCCATTTCATCAGTCCCAGTCTGAGCTCCCCCTGGTGATGAAAGATTTATGCTGCATGTGCTCCTGTGGCTGCTTGAAGCGACCACATCCCCACATCGATACCAAATATGGTTGGACTCAGCACTGCTGCTCTGAAGTCTGTGAGCCCACACGGGCTGCACTCCCAAAGCCCCTCAACCCTGCACTCCCCGTGGTCCATCCCTAATGGGTGGGGTCGCTTTGGGAGTTCATGAAGGTGACTGTAATCCAGTCTACCTAAGGCAGATGGAGCCCTTGCTTCTCAGAATTACTACTCCATGGACAGGGATGAGGTACATAGGCCTTCTGCTCTTTTCAGAAAGCCTGGAGCACTTGCTGGTTCTTGGACCGACAGGGTAGCTTTACCTTTGCAATAGTGGCTTTCTCTACTAGACACCAGACTCCTGTAATGAAGTAAGAGAAATGATAAAAACTGATCCAAGTTTTCTTCTTCCCAATGACTCTAGGATTGGATCCCTCCTAAGTGACTCTTTTGGGTCCAAGTCAAGTAGTCTAACTTGTCCTCCCTTCATTTGAGCACCATTTCCCGTATTGTTATGGCAATTTTTCTTTAAGGTGAGGAACCCAGGATTCATCCATCCTTCCACACATCCATCTCACTAATTCATTGATCAACTTGCTGACTATACAGCATTTACTGAGCCTCTCCTATAAAGTGCTTTTCAATTCTTTGGGGTTACAATGATTAATAATACACAGTCCCTGTCCTTGAGGAGTTTATGGTCTATTGGAAAAGGCTGAAAAATACATAGGTAATTCCAGTTATTATGCACTGTAATTAGTACTGTTTTGGCTTTTCTGAGCACTAAGGGGACACATAAATGGCCTTGATCTTTCCCTTCTCTCTTTGGGGACCACGCATATCCCATCCCCATTGTGACTTCTAATCAAAGTCACTGGGCTCTTCCGGGTTTGGGCTAAAGTTCAATTTATAAAAGGCAAGTGGAAAATGTTGCACCCTTTGATAATGAACCAACTCATTTCAGAAGTAAACGTAATACTGGGAGAAAACATGTTTTCTCACTTGAGTCAGCTTTTCTTTCTTTCTTTTTTTCAATAAATTACTTGGAGCACAGGAAAATGTGAATACATGAGTTATCAGAGCCCTCATCTAGTCAGCTCAAAATATTTATTCTGAATTGCAAATTCTCTTTCCAGGCTTCAGTGGGGGCACTGCAGCATTTAGAGTTAAAGGTGTCTCAGCTGAACAATTATTTTGTCATGCACCTTAACTCTGAACATGTTGATGAAACAACTACCTTGAAGTTCTTTCTTAATGTTCTAGACCTAGTAAGATATTCATATTTCCAGTGGGTCTTAACTTGGAACGCTTGTGCTGCTTTATTGCACCCTCTGCAGACTTCCAGAGTAACCTTGACTTAGACCTGCTTCACTTTCCCAAGGACAACATTTTGCCCTTTGTTCTGTGGTTTCAAAATTTAATTAAAGATGTTTTCATTCTCTGATTCCCCAATTCGTTATTTCCTTCTGCAAATACCCTGCTATTTGCAACAACTCTCTGAGTGTCTTGGTGCATTGTTGGCTTAACCTAATTAAGGCTCAAACACTTACCTAGTTCCACTAAAAGAAATCCTCTTGGGTAAAAAAAATGAATACAGTTAGCACCTGATAAATCTAGACACTTCCACTTATATTATTTCATTTAATTCTCAAAATAACTATGTAAAGCAGTAGATGTTCCAAAGACACTTGTTGAGTGAATCAATTACAATTCCCATTTTATAGACTAGAGAACCACAGAAGAAAGAGCTCATGTTGTTCGCTTGAGACCGCTCAGTGGCCAAGCACGTCTGCCTGGTCCATGTCCACGCCCTCTGTACCCTGAGCCTTCAGAGCAGTTGGTGTCAAACATTCTCTCCAAAATGCTTCTGCTGCACAGCATTTGACTTAAGAATTTTCTAAGTCATTGTCATCAACACTTACTAAGTCCCTTCAAGTAATTAAAGTTCTTTAACCCTCAAATGTGAAAGTAAAAATCAAGTCCTTATTTTTGTGTTTACATTGGATAAAAGTCTCTCCTGAATTGACTTGTTCTTAGATATCAGTTTTTCAAAGAAGTGTAGAGAAACGTAGGAAAATTTACAGGGGAAAATTACCTTTACTGACTTTAATTTACATAGGAGCCCTGGAGTACCTCTATCTGGCTGATGTTTCTGCCACTTCACCCTTTGTCTGCCCTGTGGAGCCAACTCTTCCCTAGGCCTCAGGCAGTGTCTCCCTCCCTCCTCCTCCTTGACAAGCCCCTCTGGGTTCTGAACCTTCCTCTGCCCAGGCTTATTCCTGTCTGTGGGCCATTGTTGCTGATCCATCGTGTTACCTAAGACTTCTGTGTCTCCTATGACTTCCTAACAGCAAGGCTGCTCTCCTCATTTCCCCTACAGCCCTGTCTCCTATCCCATTAGTGGACATTTGTTACCCTTGTTGTGTAGTTGTCCTTAGTCTCATCTTCCCAGGTGGATTGGACATTTATCACCACCACCTTCAGCGTACTCCTAAACATGCCAGTCCCCACCCCTACTAGACACCAAAAATAAAATAGGAACCCTGACACTCTCTCATCTTTCATGGCCTGAGTTCTGAATTTCTTGTACAAAGGAGACTCTTGCTGATAATGGCAATTTAGTTTTCTTTCTCTTCATAAACTGTACTATGCACTGTGTTCCTCAAATTCAGCAAGCCATTGATGAACTCATTTCCCCCAGACCTGCTCCCTCTCATCTATTCCTCACCTAAACTAATGCCACTGCCTCTGCTGTCACTAACTAATCTCACCATGTAACCGTTCACTTCTCACCACCTGTCTCTCTCTTGGCTCTGATGCAATTAGTCAGCCAGTCCTTGTTTTCTTATCTACTTAAATATTTCTTAAATCATCTACTCTTTTTCATTCCCCATTGTTCTCCTCAGATCCACATAACTGCTTTCTTGGACTGTTGGAATGTCTCCCTAACTGGTGTCCTTTCTCCTGTCTCCTGACTCCCCTCAATCCTTTTGCCACATGATTGTGTCATTCTGTTGCTCAAAACTCTTTCTGTGTCTTCTTATAAAACAAAGTCCAATTTTATTTTTGATTTCTAGCTTAATTGAGTCTAATTAGAAAATATTGTCCAAAAAATCTCTGTTTAGTATATTCTATTAAGATTTTCTTTGTAGTTAAATATATGAACAATATCAGGAGGTGCTCTATCAAAATAGGAAATAGTGTATGTTTTCTCTTTCTAGTTTACAAAGAGAAAGTTGTAAATTCACTATTTGTAGTGTCCATATTCTAACATATTTTTACTAAATTGTTCATTGATTATATTTTTCAATATAATGTTTGTGGTTTTTAGTTTATTTGATAACTGGAATTCAAAAAGCTACTTATCAACAGCTACCTCATAATGGTGTTTTGTTATGGTTTTATTATACTTTTAGACTTTTTGTAAGTTGGAAGATGTGATATTTGATGTATAAAGTTTTGCAACTGGGGAATCTTCTTGTTGAGTAAAATTTTCACTCTTATTATTTTTTTAATCCAAGATTTTATCTTGCAAATAAAAGTGCCTTTTGTGCTACAACTTCCCTTAAACTTTCCAGCCTTTTCTTTTGCTATTCTCTACCTTTCACTTTCCATATTAATGTATAGCTTGCTTCTGGTCCTTCGGCAACTTCCAAATACACTTAAAGTTTTGCTCTTCCTAAGATTCCTGCATAATTATGAATCAGCCATTATATGTGAGCTCAGCTATTATATGTTGAACTCCCAGATTGATCTAAATACTCTTTGTAAACCTAAGACAGGCTTGCCTGTCTTATCACTTACTGCATTGTTATCTGTGTGTATGTCTGCACTTCTCGTTAAACTGTAAATCCTTAAGAGCATGAGCCAGACCTTCATTTTTTGCCCCTACACAAGGCCCGAAACTTGGTAGGTTGCTTAGTTTCATACTGTACCCAACCAGGCTGAATTTCTAACTGCCATCCCTCTTTGAGCTTTATCCCATTTCACCCCACCCTCCTGATCTCCAACATGATTGATATTGAGGGTCTCCATCAACCCCTCACTTTCCCTGGTTCTTTAACCTGACTTCTTCAGTATCTGCTGGAGTGCTCAAACGAGGGTCAGTGTCTGTCCCTGGTTCTCTTGCCTCAGGCTTCCTTAAGTACCTGCCTTAGGGTTTGTGCTCACCAGTGTCCACAAACTGCGATTCAGCACCACCCCTTGGAGAAGGAGTTGGAGAGAGATGGGTCTATCAGCCCCTGGCCATCCAACACTTTTTGTTTTGAATCTCTGCTCTCCAAGAGACTTTTTGATTGTAGATGGATTTACCATATTGATAAGTAGTTGATCCATGGACATGGACATCTATGATTACTCAGAAGTTGTATTTTTCATTATAACCGCATTAATTTTCATTCTGTCTTAGTTAATTACTTTCTTGAATAATTAGCTGTATAATTACTCTTTTATTCAGATTCTAAAGTTGCATGCCAAACAGAAACTGCATGTATATCAAGTATTCTTCAGAATGAGAAAGAAGATTAAATAGGGCCTTATAATCCCTGGCCTTCTTGAAGTGTAGACACGTCCACTTGTGCTGGGGATATAAAGTTGACTGACAAATACCTTAGGATACAACCAGGCCAAAAAGGCACAGTTTTGCAAAGAGATTTAAATATGCATCTGTCAGAATGGTCACTTGCCAAATGATGTTTGTGCTGCATAGTTCCACCACTTCACATCTAAATCTTGTGTTAAACACATTGAGAGGCTGGTATCTAATTCGGAGAAGAACCACTAAAACTGCTGAAATCCAGTGGTCTGAGCTCCCTTTAAAATTGTAAAGCCTTTGTTGAGGAACATCATGGTTGTTCTGCCAGAACCTGAGAAATACCTTTGGGGTGCTTTGTACAGCACTTTGGCCTGGTAGGAGCATTGTGTACAAGTTGATAATGGAAATCCAGCAAATGAAGCATTATGTGTTTGTCTGGTTGAGAAGAGATAAAAAGCACAAATCAGACAGAGTAAAATGTGGCTAATATTTGGCAAGGGCTTTCCAATGAAAATAAAAGGTCTTAACAAACAGTGGTGCTAGCAGTTTCAGATCTCCTAGGAAAGAGAATTTGATGTCTGTAATTAGAAATTTTTTATCAAGTGTTAGATTCACAAAACAGGCAGACCACTTTCTGGAAACCCTACAGAGGACAGGGAGTCACTGTGCTCCCTGCTGGCTTGAGGTCACCCAAAGGGAAGAACTTGTAGGGAGGTTTGAGAACCAGACCTTGCTGAAGCCCAGTATGTCAAGAGCAACAAGTTATCCAGGAAGAGGCAAGGGCCAAGGCCCAGAGAATCAGAAAAGACAAAGAAGCCACTGTTCTGCCCTGACGACTGCCAAGAAACCTCCTTTTAACCTCATTGCTTTCACTCTAGCATTTAGCAGTAGACTCATCCTTAGGGCCTTACTGGTAGAAATCTCTGGCCAGTGTTAGAACCAGATAACAACAGTTTGGATGTATTTGAAAGTAAATGGAAAAATTGGAAATAATAATGATACAGTTACATCAAGAAGGCCAAGTGGGCTGGGAATTTGGTGGTTTTGCAATGATTCAGTTCTTCATTTCCTGGCACATGGACGTTTATCTCTGTTCCTTTGGCTGGGATACAGTGACTCATTTGCACACAGGGTCACACAATGGATTGTGATAAGCATTCAGAGACGAGATTAAGGTGATCTGAAGCCAATGTTGACAATTGGAGTATAGCATTTAGATCATAAGGTGTATTTCTAAGTTAAATCAAGTCAGTAAACATTTATTAAGCATCTGACTATCATGTGAGAGGCTAACACACAAAAATGAGCAGGATTTGAAATGCAGGGAAATGAAAAGCAAATTGGCAGCATAGAGATTATAGTTAATCTTTTTTGAATTGTCTCCACAGGGTTAAAGATAGGAAATGAACTTTCTAACAGCCAAAAAGGAAATTTTTTTCTGGAAAATCTCCCTCAATATAGCCATAAGAAATATTTTGATCTGGGAGAAAACAAAAGTTAAAATAAATGTAAAACCGATGCTAGGTAAGTCAACCAACTTCAATAAAAATACTGAACCTTGTGGTTTATACTGGCTAAAAAACATTTTTAAGACATGGCTGGTATTCATGGGAACAAATTTAAATACATACAAATTTGTGCAAAATGGGGATTTTACTGTACAAAAAAAGTTCCTCTGTTCTTAACCTCTCCCCATTTTGTTGTTGCTATTTAAGGATGCTGTTGCAGAAGAATAAAAAAAACTATTGCATCTGAAATTAATGAATTTAGCAAAGTCTTTCATGGATTCCTTGTGCATCAGCTGAAAAAATGTGGACTGGTGATGTAATCAAACGGATTTGTGTTTGGTTACTTGGCCATACCCAGCAGCACTGATGTATTGATTGATGGCTGCTGCATCCCATAACTTTCTTGAAGGTGTCAAGGCTTCAGGGGCTAAAATATCGTATATCTTTGCTCTGGAATGAAATTATTCCACCTTAATTCAGCAAACATTAGCTGAGAAAAGTGAGAAAGGACATTTAGAGTGCATGTGATCCATTCACTCCTCCAACTACATTAAATTTTATCCTTAAATTGGGTTAAACCACCAGAAGACCATATGCCTGGGCCACATTAAATTAGCCTTGCACAAAATGGCCTTTGCTGGTCCCAAAGGGCTCTTGGAGGCAACGATTCCAGGAAAACTCTTATTCTTTAACCTGAGCTCCTATTTATGAGTGTAAAATGTTTTTAGTTGTTTTCTCATGACGTACAAATTGATGTTGTTAACATAAATGTATTTAGTTCATTAATCTTCAGACATCCAAGAAACACTTAGAAATTATTTTATGTATAAGTAGAAATGAACCTGTAGTTCCTTAGAATCTAATTTAGAATGTCTACTCATTCAAACTGGACTTATTCCATCATGTGTTAATTTCCTAAGGCTGTTACAATACATAAACTGGCACAAATGAGGTAGCTAAAAACAACAGGAATCTATTCTATCACAGTTCTGGGTCCAGAAGTCCAAAAAAACTGGCTGTCCCTTCGAAGGCACAGCTAGGGAAGTGGCTTTCCTTGTGCCTTCCAGTTTCTGGTGACGGCCGGCACCCCTTGGCATGGAGCTGCACGGGTCCGATCTCTGCCTCCACCTGCAACTGGCCTTCTCTTCTTTCTGCACCTCTCCTCATGTGTCTCAATCAAGGACGATGGTCATTGCATTTATGGCCCAGTTGGATGACTAGAGTCATCTCATCTCAAAATGCTCAATTTAACTAATTTTCCAAAGACCCTTTTCCAAATAAGGGCACATTCACAGGTTCTGGGATGCAGACATGTCTCTTTGGAGGTCCACCATTCAACCCACTACACATCTGAATTAAGACACTGGTGTGATATTTTAACAACTCTCTCTCTGACATTGATTCCTTACTCCAGCTCTTCCATCCTATTTCCCTGCCTGTTTTCCTGCCCCATCTCCAACACTGAACTCCACCAGCCCCTACCCTCTTTGGAGTTTCTGCTTTCACCTCCTCCAATAAGGTTTCTTTGACCATTGTTGTCTTGTTCTCCTTTAGAGGTCCAGTATTTAGTATGATCCCTGGAACATAAACAGAGCTTAATAAATATTTGTTGAAAGAATAAGTGACTCTATCAAAGGACACCAATAATAATCACCTTTCTTTAAAGTTACTGAGAGTGGTACACTTTTAAATGATGCCTGGAGAATTTCAGGGAGAAGATGAAACTATGTTGGAAGGTTTGTTAATTCTAGAAAACCTTTCCATTGAAAGCACACCACACATATTTAGAGAATGAGATGTTTAATCTAAGCTGTTTTTTATTCTCAGGACATAAGAATGTAGGAAGTGAAAGACAAATGCCAGACTTTCCACAGGGCTAATGCCCAATTGAGTGATTTTGGACAGTGGGAGTTTTTTATTGTGTTGTGTTTTTGCAATGGGAGGACAGGGTTCTTCTAATAAAGACCTCACGGTGTAACCGAGACAGGTGGGGACCAGATTCAGAGATATCTTGCCTTATTAAAAGCAGTTAAAATGACACATTTGAGACTTTGTAATTAATTTAAAAATTATAGTTGCCAAGCAACTTGTTGGGAACCCACCCTTTTTGACTAATGTCTTTTTGAAAGGTGATTGATTCATGGTTTCAAAAACCATAAATGGTGATACTTGATATCAGAGCTTGGAATGGGTGTTATTTTTACCTAGCATTAGGGACTCTGAGGTCCATGCTTTCAGGTAGAGTCTCAAGGATTTTTATTTCTTAAAAGAGTGGTAATGAATTTACTGGGCCTCCTTTCCTCTTCTCACTGTCTGACTTTGCCTCCTCCCAACCCTCGGTGGGTTTGACCTTGAGCATGAGCCTTCAAACTTACTATGGGAACTGGTGGCGCAAAGTAGTTCAGAAATGGTATTTCTTGAGTTGCAAGGTATCCACAATGGCCTACCACTATTCTTCAGAATATTCCATTTTTTGTTTGAGGATGTTATAAATATTTGGCATTGTTTTTGAGAATTCTCAAGGAAACTATGGACAGGAAAGATTAAAAATAGGGTTTAACATTTAGAGGCAAAACCATAAATATCTAGTTTGTTTCCAGTGTCCTTGGTGATTTCAGCATCTCTGACAACATAAATCTAGTAATAGTTACTGGTGCTCGCTCTGTGTCAGTGTTCTGACACTGAGACTATCAGTGAGCAAAAGACAAGAAATTCTGGCCTCATGAGCTTACATTCTACTGCAAGAGACAATTAGAAAAACACACATCAACTAAATTATATAGAATGTTAGAAATGCTGTGGGAAAAAAGCAGAACAGGGTGAAGGCAATGGAATGTGGGGGTCAGATTGCACAGGTAAATGGGATGGCCAGGGATGGCCTCCTTGAGAAAGGGGAAATTTGCATAATGAACTCCTTGAGAAAGGGAGATTTTCAGGTGACTGTCTGGGAGCAGGGAGGATAGCCGGGGCTGAGACGAGGGCACCCTGGTGTGCTTGAGGGTCGGGACAGCTGGAGCAGAGAGAGCAAAGGGACGTAAAGAAGGACAGGTCAGGAAAGTAATGCCAGGTCAGATGAGGTCAGGCCCCACTGCTCACTGTGTTTGTTTTTTATTGAGTATTGAGTCGAATGGCGAGCCACTGCAATGCTTTGAGCAGAGGAATAACATGTCTAACTTGAATTTTAAAGAGGATCACCCTGACTGCTGTGTTCAGAATCAGGGGAGAAGCAGAGAGTACAGAGAGAAGGCCATTTCAGTAAATGCAGGCAAGAGATGATGGAGTTGTGGATCTACAATTAAAAGTAGAACAGCGAGAAGTGGACAAGTGCTGGGCATATTCTGAAGGCAGAACTATTTTGATTTTCTGATGGATTGGATGTGGCATACGAAAAACAAGAACCAGAGTCAAGGATATCCCCATGTTTTCTGCCAGAACAATAGAAATGAAGTTGTGGTCAACTGAGTTGAGGGAGGCTGCAGGTAGCATGGCGTGGGTGGGTGGCGTGGAGAAGCAAATTGGTTTTGCCTAAAGCTTTTAGATACCCAAGTGGAAGTATCTAGTGAGGGTTGGAGATCAAATCTGAATTCTGAGGACAAGTCTGAATAGGAATATAAATTTGGGAGTCAGTGTACAGACGGTATTTAAAGCCAGTGGATTAGAAGAGATGAACCAAAGTGAGCATAGATAGAGAGGAAGACCAAGAAATGGTCCCTAAAACACTCTTCTGTTTAGAGGTCAGTGTTGAGAGAAGGAGCCAGCCAGAAACACTGAGAGGAGAGAGAGTGAGGAAAGAGGAAAATGCAGAGACGCTGGCATCCCAGGAACCTTGCGAAGAAAGTGTTATCAGGAGGAGAGATCAGGTGCAGTGCACACCGACCCCTACACTTAACACTCTGGAGGTCTTTGATGACCTTTACAAGCTGGGTTTTGGTGGGGAAGCAAGGATGAAAAACTAATTAAAATCTTCATAAGGAAGGAATGGAATTGGAAATAAAATGTTGAGATAACTTTGGAAATGTGTTGCTGAGTAGGGGAGCAAAAAAGTGGACAAGTTGTTGGTCAGGAAAGTGGGGTTGAGAAGGTTTTAAAATAGGAAAAATAACAGCAGGTCTGATAATGAGAATGATGAGTAGAGGATGAAGAATTGATAAGGTGGGAGAGTGGGTGATGTGTGGGTTCAGTGCTCTTGAATGGGAATAGAGCTGTGGGAGAATGCATTCTGGCCAGGAGTGGGGAAGTTCACGTATAGTAGCTGGAGGGACTGGGGGTGCAATGATGATGTGTGGGCAAGTGGTGGCAGCAGTCTGTGGAGGTTCTCTTTTCTGCTTTTGCCTCTCTCTCAGTGAGTTAGAAAGCTGAAAGTAGGAAGCAGGGGAAGGAGGTGTTGGAGGTTTGGATAGAGAGGAAACATGTGAAATTGTAGATAGTGGGGAGGCTCTGAACAGGGATATCCAGTCAGAGGTTCAGCCATTTTCAGCATTATTACAGGCAGGCAAAGAGGCACAGCTGTATTTAGCCCAATGTGTGGTCTTGCCAAGGGAGCAGGACAAATCGAGATGGGGCAGAAAAGTCAAAGGTTTAGACTTTTTCTAAACATTAGTCAAAGGCAATGTTTAGAAATCTCCAGATGCTCATTGTCCTGCAACTTGTATTAGTTTCTTAAAGCTGCTGTAACAAAATACCAGACAGGGGGTTAAACAGCAAACATTTATGTTCGCACAGTTCTGGAGGTAGTAAATGTAAGATAATTCTAGCCAAAATAAGCAGGCGAAGAGAGGCAACAAAGGGCCAGGTAATTTATTTGAATGCAAACACCCGGGCGAGATTTCCTCAGTCTACAGAAATAGAGGCTGGGGAATTTGCTCACATAAGCAGACAGGCAGTAAGTTTTTAAAGAAGGTAGGGGGAGGCAGAGCTTAGATTTACAGTGGTGCGAGAATTGGCTAACGAATCAGGTTGGGAGGGGGCAACAGCCGGGGACTTTGACACGTCATCAGGGTTCGCTGTGCTTGCTCCTCCCATCAGTGCTCTCAGCCTTACATTTCAGCCTTTTGGTTATAATGGGCGGCGACTCAATCTGGCTACTTCTGGCTGAGGAGGGGCAATGTGGAGGGGGGTGGTTTAAGGCTGGTTGATGGCCGAAGGCTCAGTCGGGAGGGGCGAGTACTCGCGCAGCAACAGTTGATTAACTTTTATGTGTGAAATTTCGGCTATGCACTGTTGAAGGAACTTGAAAACATATGGGGCGATTAAGAGTAAACCACAAACTGTTATTAAGGGGCTTAGCAGAGGCATTAGCCAGGCCATTATGGGAGACTGAAGCCACCCATAAGGACAGCCTTCAGGTACTCGTGTTTTGTGGAGGTCTTTTGTAATTCTTGCAGTTTTTTTAAGCTTTGCTCTATGACCCCAGACTCATTGATATAGTAGCAGCATTCTTCTTGCAAGAAAATATAGGTTCCACCCTTTTCTGCAGTAAGCAGATCTAAGGCCCGCTGATTTTGAAGGGTGACCTGGGCAAGGGAAGTAAGTTGTCACTGGGGGGAAATAAGGGAGGTTGAGGTTTCTCCTAAGGTTAGGCTCACTCTATCATCTAATGCTGCCAATTGACTTGCTAGACTTTGAGAGCTCACTAAGCTATGGTCTAACGCTCCTGCCCCTGTGGCGGCTGCGGACACTGCAGTAACTAGACTCACTCCCACCAGCACTGGTAGAAAAACTGCCCTCTTCTGTCTAGTGTTTTGATATATAGACCATTCATCTAGTGCCTGTCTTTCCTCAGGTTTGCTGTACAAAGTTAGTTGGGGCACCAACATTACCGAAAAGCAGGGCCCTACCGTGGTGCTGTTGATGCATTGGGTAAGCGTGCTGTTGCACCAGAAGAATCCACCTCCTTGAAGGGAAATTGGAGTGTCTACAGTTACCCGTTGTTGGCATTGGCTTTCCATTGGCCATTCTGAGATAGTGGAATGCTGGGTCAGGTAGCAGGTTAGCAGGGACGCTGGCTTTTTGTGCTGTTTTCTGGTGACCCTGGACTTATGCCGAGCTTTGGGCTCAAGGCTTGTTTTCCACATTGGTACTTCACTTAAAGGGAGGCCGCAGTCTTTTTCAGAGTTTACTGGTTGAGCCTGGAAAAAACTAATGGGAACTGCAGCTACTGGGGGGCGTTGGAGAGAGGCGCAGAGGAAACAATCAGACACATTGCTGAGGATATGTGAAGCATTAAGAAACTGCACTGTTTCTCTAATGACTTTGGCCCAAGAAAGTTGTGTTCCTGCTGGTTGTAGAGAGTGGGGGTAGGGGCCTGACTGGATCCTCTGTTTTAGTGCCTGTTCTGTTTTTAAAATATTACTTGATACCCGTGCCTGGGTGTTTAAGACCTCTGTGAGAGTGGGGTTTACAGTGGTCCACTCTCTTTTGATGTCGATTGTGCCTCGTGGAAAGGCTTGGCTGCTTTTGTACAGCTTGCCCTGTACTCCTTTTTCCCAGCGTTGGTCCCATGGGTCACTAATGGTAATGTATAGCCTATTTTGTATCTTGGTAAACATTTTGTCATTGGTTCCCCTTGTCGTTTCTCTGACTGTATGGACTTTACATTTGTTTGCTTCAGGATGGCATCCTCCATACATGTCGGACTGGAATGTATATATACTAGAGGTCTGGTCATAAGGGAAGCATAGCATTAGGTTTGAGAAGGTATTTAAGATGTCTGTGTATATCGGTATTTGAACCGGTGCCTGACAACCTGCACGCAGGCAGCTTTGGGTGCCTACTTCTCAGGCTTCAGTTCCATGAGGAAGGGTTAGGTTAAGCCCGAATTTCCATGCCAAATAGCTCTGCCTGGAGACTTTAGGGTCATCTATTTGGCTGGCTGTACTTGACACGACTAACCCGTAGCTTAAGAGGACCCACTTCACAAGACACCCACTCATGTCTGGGTACCCGTTTGAGCCTGGAAAGGTGATACCAGGAGGAGTGTCCATGTAGTTTGGCTGCTGAGGGCGTAGTGAGGATTACTGTATAAGGCCCTGTCCAGTGGGGTTGGAGAGATTTTGGCTGGAGTTCTCTTAGGAGCACTTCATCTCCTGGCTGAAGGATCGCTACATCTCCTGGGTTGCTGGATGATGTAGGTTGGGGTAGGAGCTGGTCTGTGTGTTCTCTAAGAAGATGCCTCAACAGTGTAAAGTAAGGAAGGTAGGAGGCCAAAGGAGGAGAGGTAGCGGGCAGGCCTGTGTTCAATAAGAAGGGCCTGCCATACATCAGCTCAAATGCACTTAGTCCAGCTGGTCTCCGGGGGGCAGCACACAGCCGAGTGAGAGCAATGGGGAGAAGATCGGGCTAAGAGAGCTTTACCTCTAGAGACAGCTCAGTTAGTTGGTCTTTTAAGAGACTGTTAGCCCTTTCAACCTTACCTGATGATTGGGGGTGGTAGGGTACATGGAGGTTCCAGGTGATATTGAGAGCCTCAGCTGTTAGCTGAGTGACCCCGATGAAAGCAGGCCCGTTGTCCGACTGTAGCAAGGCAGGCAGGCCAAAACGGGGGATGATATGTGCTACCAATGTCTGTGCCACCACTGAAGCTGTCTCTTGGTTGGTGGAGAAGGCTTCAATCCATCCTGAAAAGGTATCAACCAGAACTAGTAAATACCTGAGTTTTTTATGTTTAGGCATGTGGGTGAAATCGACCTGCCAGTCCTGTCTGGGGATGGTTCCTCTCATCTGGTGGAGGGCCATCTGGATTTTTAGAGCACCTTGAGATGAGACGTGATGACAAGTAGGGCAGCCTTGGTGTACTTCATCTATGGCCTTGCAGAGACCATAAGGGGCAAATATGGGGGAGAGAAACTGGTGCATGGCTTCTGGCCCAATGTGTAGAAACTGATGAATTTTGGATATGACATCCCTGCCTTGGGCTTGGGGGAGGGCAATTCGTCCCCCGAGATATATCCATCCCTGATCTCCTAACACTCCCCCTTGATGTAGGAGCAGTTGTCGTTCATCATCGGGGTATTGGGGCAGTAGAGAGGAGGAAAGAAACAACACAGAGGGTGGGCTAGACTTGGATGTTAACTGTTGGGCCATGGTGTCTGTCAACGCATTACCTCTGGTTACTGGATCGTTTCCAGTTTGATGTCCTTTACAATGCATAATGGCCACTTCCTTGGGGTCCTGTAGGGCCTGTAGCAGGTGGCCGATAGCCCTGCCATTGATGATTGGGTTTCCTTTGGTGGTGAGGAAGCCCCTTTTCTTCCAAATTGCTGCATGAGTGTGTGTAATCAAGAAAGCATATTTAGAGTCAGTATAAATTGTGGCTCTCTTCCCGGCTGCCAGCTGTAACGCTCGGGTAAGAGCTACTAATTCAGCTTTCTGGAATGTGGTCCCAAATGGGAGTAGATTTGCTTCTATCACTTGCGACAGAGTTACCACTGCATAGGCTGCCCTTCGCACCCCATCACTCCCCTTCACTGAGCTTCCATCTACGATAAAGGTAAAGTCAGGGTTTTCGAGGGGCATGTCTTGTAGGCCCTCTCTAGGTTTTCTAAGAGCTTCTACAATCTCTACACAGGAATGAGTGGGCTGATCTGCCTGATCACTGACGGGAAGCAAGGAGGCTAGGTTAAGGGGTGGAGAGACTTGTAGGGTTACCTGTGGATGTTCAATAAACAGGAGGTGAAATTCTTGTACTCTTGAAGGACTCAAGGAGGCTAGGGATTTATGACTCAAATGATCTTGTAACCGGTGCAGGGAATACACAGTAATGGGCTGTTGGAGCATTAATTTCAGGGCTTCTCGGGCCAGACTTCCTGCAGCTGCCAGGGCTCAGAGGCAAGGCTGCCACCCTCTGGTGGTGGCATCTAACTGTTTGGAGAGAAATGCAATGGGACTGCTCCCTGGCCACACTGGCTGTACCAGTACTCCAGTGGCCACTCCTGCCCTTTCTGCTGTATATAGGGTAAAGGGCTTGGTTAGGTCGGGGAGCATCAAAGCGGGGGGATGAGAGTAATGCATTCCACAACTGATTGAAAGCAGAAGCCACTTCAGTGGGTGAAGTTAGTGGCCCAGTAGGAGTCTCTGTAGCAGCCGCATAGAGTGGTCGGGCCAGAAGGGCAAAGTTAGGCACCCAGTGTCTGAAAAACCCTACTAATCCTAGAAAGGATAGTGTCTTGGCTCCTGAAGTAGGTGGCAGGAGACCTTTAATTGCAACTACTCAGTCTGCCGTCAGGGCTTTGGTGGTGGGAGTTAGAGTCAGCCCAAGGTATGTAACTTGAGGTAGAGACAGCTGTGCTTTGGCCAGGGATACCCTGTACCCCAGGTCTGCTAGGAAATTGAGAAGGGATGTGGTGTCTAGGACTGAGGCATCCTTTGAGGGGCTGCAAATAAAAGATCATCTACATATTTGAGGAGAGTACTCTTGCCCGTTGAATGTCACGAGAGGTCTTCTGCCAGGGCCTGTCCAAAAAGATGGGGGCTATCTCTAAAACCTTGAGGTAGAACTGTCCAGGTCAGTTGTCTAGATCGACAGGTATCAGGGTCTTCCCACGTGATGGCAAATAGCGGCTGCGATTCTGAGTGGAGGGGTATAGTGAAAAAGGCATCTCTAAGGTCTAGTACAGTAAAATGAGAGGTACTGGATGGGACTTGAGATAGAAGAGTGTATGGCTTAGGCACTACTGGGTGTAGAGGGATAACAGCCTCGTTAATTATTTGGAGGTCTTGAACAAGGCGGTACATTCCAGAAGGCTTTTTTACTGGCAAGATGGGAGTATTGCATGGAGATTTAGTTGGTACTAAAAGCCCTTGCAAGAGTAGACAATTAACAATAGGCTGTAGTCTTCTTGGTGAGCCTGCAAAATAGGAAATTAAGGCTGAGAAGGAAAGCAGGATGGGTCTTTAAGGCGTATTAAAACTGGGGTGCAGTGGGTTGCCACCATGGGGGTGGAGATGTCCCACACAACTGGATTGACAGCAGTCCAGGGAGTTGGGAGACTTAGGTCTCTGTCGTCTAACTCTCCTTCACCGACTAAAGCAACAAGGGAGTTTCTGGCATTTTGTAAGCACTTAAAAGGTGGGAGGGAAATAGAGGCTCCTAACTTATAGAGCAAATCTCATCCTAACAGAGGGGTAAGACAGGACGGCATTACAAGAAAGGAGTAAGTAAACGGGATGCTGTGAAAGGTGCAGGCTACTGGGACAGTCTTCAAAGGCTTGGAAGAGGTTCCCATAACTCCAACTACAGAGACCTTGGTAGAGTATAAAGGCCTGTTAAAGAAGGGGAGAACAGAGTAGGTAGCTCCCGTGTCCACCAAGAAAGAGATGGACTTACCCGCTACCCACAGCTTAGCCTTGGGCTCGGCGAGGGTGATCGGGGTGTCTGAGTCCAGGCATCTTCAATCTTCAAGGATGCCCAGCAGGTGTGAAGGGTAGTCCTTCAAGGGCATCTGCCCCCCCACGGGACTCTGCTGCTGGGGGGAGGACTACCCTCTAGAGGACAGTCTACTTTCCAATGACCTCGTTTACCACAGCTGGGGCATGGTTTGGTCGGTTTGCATGGGTTGGGGCACTTCCGTGCCCAGTGCCCATCTTTGCCTCACTGAAAGCAAGGGCCCAGAGGTTCAAGTCCATCTTCAGGGACACCCTGACAATCTCTATGAGCCGGTCGCAGAGCAGCTGTTATGGCAGGAGTTTGTTCTGCCATTCGGGCAGCTGACTTCCTCTTGCTCTCGTCCTCTCAGGCATGAAAAACTTTAAATGCCATATCTACTAGGTCTCCCAGAGGGGTTTGGGGACCATCTTCAGCCTTTTTAAGCTTGCGCCTGATGTCAGGAGCTGACTGAGTTATAAAATGCATGGCTAGGAGAGAGTAACCTAACGGTGAGGCTGGGTCAATCTTAGTGAAAGCTCCTAGAGTTTCTTTGAGGTGCTTGAGGAATTCTGATGGGTTTTCATCCGGTTTCTGGATAATTTCTCTAAGCTTATCATAATTGATAGCTTTTTGGGAAGTAGAGTTCATACCTGCCAATAAGTAGCGAATCATGTGATCTCGGCATGCTTCACCCTCAGGAGAATTATAATCCCACAGGGGTTCTTGTAGAAGAATAGCTTCTCTGCCCATAGGTTCCTGCTCATCTGTGGCATGGGCTTCATTGGTACAGTGCTGTACCGCTGACGTGACACAGTCATAGTCCTCCGGGGTTAGAGTGGATTGGAGGACTACATGTACATCATGCCAGGTGAGCTTGTAAGCTCGAGTAAGATATTTAAACTGTTTAGAGAATATTATGGGGTTGGAAGAAAAGGATCCCAATTGCTGTTCTACTTGGGACAAGTCTGCCAGGGAAAAGGGAAAATGAACTTGCACCACTCCTTCAGCTCCCGCTACCTCTCTTAGAGGAGCTATCACGTGGGCTTGAGACTGTTGTGACTTAGAGCGAGTTACAGGAGGGCTAGACCATTTGGGCACCAGCTGCAGTGAGTAAGACGGTGGTGGATTTGAAGGAGGGGACGGAGGAGGTGACTTTGGTAGTGAGGGGTACAACTTGGGAATCGGTGCAGAACTTGAAGGCAGGGGACTAGGATATGGGGGAGTTTTATCCAAAGTGGAGTCAGCACCTGTGGAGTAAAATGGTGGCAGGACTGGAAGAGAAGGGGAACAAGGCAGAGGAGAGACCGGAAGAGAAGGAGAGCAAGATGGAGGAGAGACTGGGAGAGAAGGAGAACAAGATGGAGGACATGAACAATGAGGAAGGGAGCTGGCCCCCGCGGTGGGCCTGAAGGAGCGGGAAGGAGGGTAGCTGAGATCTTCTGCTGAGTCCATCAGAGAAGAGCCTCCCAGTAATAGGAGTGGTAGAGCTCAGCGGTCTTTGGCAGAGGCCTGGTCCAACAAAACTTGGGAAGGAGAACACTTAACATATAGATGTAGATGGGTGCGCAAAGTCCAAAAGGCCTGCACATATGGGATTTTACTCCACTTTCCACCCTGGTGGCAATAATTAGTTAAGTTGGTGAGGAGGCCAAAATCAAAAGTTCCCTCAGGGGGCCAGCGAGATTGATTGTCCAAGGGATACTGAGGCCAGGCCTGAGAGCAAAGGAAGACTAACATTCGTTTGCGAATTTCCTGGGACAAATATAGAGTAGCCATATTAGAAATGAGACACTGCAGTGGGGTCTGAGCCTTCGCTTTGGAGGACTGGTTCCCCATGTCTGCTCCCACTTCCCAAAAAAATCCCGCTGAGAGGAGCGCCCAGTGTCCCAAGCACATCAAATCAGGGGAGATGGCCTGGGAGCCTGGGTGAGGGACGTCTCCCCCACTGCAGGGTCAGGGGAAAGTATCCCGGATACTCACAATGGATGGGCTGAATGCCCAGACCTGGATATAGCTATGATTTCGGACGGACCAGGTGAAACGGAGTTAGGAAGGGAAGCAGACTGGGGGAAACTGAGGGACTCACGAGAAAATAGTCCACACAGCGGAGAGCAGGCTGAAGTCCCAGGTCGGGGAAGGAGGGGGCAGGGCCGCCAGTGGCTGGTTGGGGCCCCGCGCTCACGCTCCTCCCGGGTTTTGGCATCAAATGTAAGGTAAATTCTAGCCAAAATAAGCAGGCGAAGAGAGGCAACAAAGGGCCAGGTAATTTATTTGAATGCAAACACCCGGGCGAGATTTCCTCAGTCTACAGAAATAGAGGCTGGGGAATTCGCACACGTAAGCAGACAGGCAGCAAATTTTTAAAGAAGGTAGGGGGAGGCAGAGTTTAGATTTACAGCGGTGTGGGGATTGGCTAATGTATCAGGTTGGGAGGGGGCAACAGCCAGGGACTTTGACGTCATCAGGGTCCGATGTGGGAGGGGCAGCAGCTGGGGACTTTGACACGTCATCAGGGTCCGACATGGGAGGGGCAGCAGCCGGGGACTTTGACACGTCATCAGGGTTCAACATGCTTGCTCCTCCCGTCAGTGCTCTCAGCCTTACAGTAAATACAAGATCAAGGTATTGGTTTGGTTTCCTGTGAGCCTCTCCTCTTGGCTTGCTGATGGCCACCTTCTGGCTGTGTCTCCATGTGGTCTTTTCTCTGTGCATGTGCATCTTGGTCTCAGTGTGTTCAAATTTCCTCTTCTTTTAAGGGCACCAGCCAGGCTGGATTAGGGCCCTCCAACAACCTCATTTTTCACTTAGTCACTTCTTTGAAGCCTCTACCTCCAAATACAGTTACATTCTGAGGTACTGGGGGTTAGGGCTTCCATATATGAATTTTGAGCCCCTAGATACATATTTAATTAGAGCCACTCAAGCTGCAACCATAAATAGCTAATAGGCCTCCTTCAAAGAAAGGCTGAGTTCCTGGGTCTGCTGCCTTTTGCAGTGCTGAGGTGGTGAGCTGTTTAAGAACTCTCTCTGTTGGTTGCAGTCCAGTGGGATGCAGGACACCCTGCATCTGTGCAATGCGTCCCAGATAATCATCTCAACACACTATTTTATTTGTACATGTTTGCTTTAACTTTCTGCCCCTGGAATACAAAAGTTATGCAGATTCTCCCTCAGGGCCCTTTAGATAGAAGGTATTGTTTTCCTAAGAAACAGGGTTGGAATCCTCCTTACTTCCCAGTGCTTGCAAAGTTTTTCACAGTAAAATATATATCTCATATAGGACCCAAAACACACATACATAAATATATAACTGAAAAAAGTCTCCACAAAGCAGCACAATGCACTTTGATGTAGAAATGTTTTGTTCTTTTTTGTTTCACTTTTAAAAATCTTTAGAGATATCTGCTAAACATCTCAAATAAAAAACGATTGCAGTTATGTGTAAATAATAGTGTAGCAATGTAAGTCCAGACTACTGATTTAACAAAAAGTTGGATTCAATCTGTTGAGAGAAGAAAAGGTTTTGGGGCTGGAGAACGGGGCATGTAAGAGAGAAAAAAGCCCTGTGGGTAAAATTGTAACATTTCCAGAATATCTTGCCTGGCTTTGGTGCATTTGTATATCCTCAGATGTGGAGAGAAATTCATCTCCGTGTCAATGGGTAATTACCTGGGCAACCGAGGGCGTGTCTGAATCTGAGAGGTTAAGGAGAGGGAGTTGCTTGCTTTCTGGCTTCTTCCAGAGCAGGGGGAGAGATGGTGCTGGACTGCAGTTTGTAAACAATAAACGTGTTTTAAACTTTATTTCTCCCTTTGACTGATTTCAGTTTTTAGAGGTATTTTGCCCTGGGATTTCCTCTCCCCAGGCTTAAATTCTGGTGCAGTTGGCAGGATTCCTCTGAACCCAAAATCTGTCATAATGGGTGTGACCTTTGGGAGGGCTGCTCCTGTGGATGGTGGGGAGGCCCCAGTGGATGCAGGGGCAGAGGGTGCTGCTTCACCTGTTATTATCCCCCCAGCTGTGGCGCTTCCAACTTGGGAACCCCTAGTGGGGAATTAGTCTAGGGTAAATGACCTCCTAGAGGGGTGGAGCCTTCCCCAGAACTGGGGAAGGGTGGAAACACTGAAAGCTGCAGAATTAGCCCTCTGTGAGTTGGAAGACTGCTTGGAGACCTTTTGGGACTGTGTAGCAGCTGGCATTGTAGGGTTTCTTTTCATCAAGATAGTGGAAAATGTTATACAGGAGAAAGGGGATTGTCGAGAGGGTTAGTGAGGAGAGACAGGGATTTAGGCAGGAGAGGGAGACACACTTCAGCATCGCTTGGAGGATCTGGGCCATAACCTATGGGATGCTGTTAAAGAAGAGAGACAGTTACTGAAAAGGCAGGTCATGCTCCTAAAAGACTCCTTAGTGGCAAGTGGGGAGGCAGCAGGAGAAGCCACATTGGAGAAGGCTGTGGGAGAGGGGGAGGAAGAGTAATGCCTTCAGCCCCAGAAATGGTGGAGGAAGAGCCATTAGTGGAGGAGCCGGAGGGAGAAGAGGAGGAGGCGGGGCCACTGGTGGATCTGCTATCCAGGCCACCACTGGAGGTACCATCTTCTCCTGTTTTAAAGGACTGCCCGGCTATAATTAAGAAAATAGAAACAAAACAACAGCAGGCCCCTCAGAGGGAGGGCAGCCCCTCCCTAGGTTGTGGAGCACTCCATGCTCCGCCCCTATACCCAGGATGAGCTGGTGCACATGAGTGTCCGGTATAGGCATAGGCCATTGGAAGCTCTGCCTACATGGCTTTTACATCTCTGGGATATGGGGATGGAGAACATTGTTGTGTAGGGTACTGAGATGAGTAGAATGGCTTCCCTGACAACTCACCCTTCCCTCTGGCAGCGGTTGCAAAATGCCTGTCATGCCTCAGGGAATCAGACACTCCTGGAATGGCTGGCAGCTGCCATCAGGGTAGTTTGATCTAATCAGGGTGATTTATCATATTTTCCCAGTAGTTGGAAAATGTATGCAGCACTCCAAAAGGTACTGCGGGAATTGGGTATGAAAAATATCATCTATAATATGGACCCTCAGAGCCCTGATGAAGAGGTGTTCACCATAGGAATGAGAAATCTGGTGCTGCATACAGTTCCCACCTCTCTCTTCAGGTCCCTAGTGAATACTCTTGCCCCCCCCACCTAGGGCAACCCAGAAGTGAGGCTACTTGTACTTCAACTTCTGAGGGAGGTTGAAACAATAAGGGCGTGGAGGGAAGTACAGGCCATGACTGAAAGCATAGGTGCAAAAGGCACCGTGAAGGTCTCGAGGACTCAGATGTGGGTTGATTTGATAAAGGTTGGGGTAGTGAAAGAAAAACTCGATAGGCAGCCCAATAGAATATTGTTAGAACTGTGGCACCAATTAAAGCCAGAGCAGCAGTTCCAGCCGCTGAGGTCCAGGACATGGAAACCAGAGTCAAGGCCTCATGCCTGGCCCATGTCCCTGCAAAACTTCATGGGGCACAGCATCGTGGTTTGACTGAGGGCTGGGGGTCAATGTCCCCACCTTGGGGACATGGTGGGGACCAGAGGCCACACGTAGAATTAGCAATTCATTGGTCTCCTGTTAATGTACAATGTGTCCTGGCCCTGGTGGACACAGGAGCTGAATCTTCTCTGATTAATGGCAACCCTGAGCAGTTTTCCAGGAACCCTGCTGTGATAGATGGCTATGGGGGTAAGACAATTAGAGTGAGGAAAGCCCAAATCTCATTGTGGATAAGGCATTTAATCCCAAAGGAGTATACCGTGTACATTTCTCCTATCCCTGAATATATTTTGGGGGTAGATATCCTGCAGGGCCTGTGGTTACAGACCAGTGCAGGTGAGTTCAGACTGAGGGTACATGTGGTAAAGGCAGTTTTGAGGGGACATGCTAAGCACCTACCTGTAGTTCTGCCTGTACTTTACGGGTGACAAATACTAAGCAGTATAAATTGCATGGTGGGCAAGAGGAAATTGGAGAAACTCTACAGGAATTGGAGAGGGTAGGCATCATAAAGCCCACTCATAGTACTTTTCTTTCCCCAGTGTGGACAGTGAGAAAGTCAGATGGCTCCTGGTGTATGACTGTGAGCTACACGGAATTGAATAAAGTCACACCCCGTTTGCATGCTGCTGTCCCCTCTACAGCAGACATTCTGGACATCCTCAGACATGAGCTGGGAATGTATCATTATGTAGTAGACCTTGCTAATGCTTTCTTCTCTATTGACATTAGTAGCAGAGGAAATCCAGGAACAGTTTGCTTTCATGTGGGAAGGCTGGCAGTGAACATTCACTCTCCTTCCACAAGGATATATTCACAGTTCCACCATCTGTGATGGACTTGTAGCCCAGGACTTGGCCACATGGAAGAAACTGCAAACAGTGCAGTTGTATCACTACATTGATGATATGATGCTCACATCTGATTCTCTTTCAGATTTAGAAGGGGCAGTTCCTAGACTGTTGCAACATCTACAGGAAAAAGGATGGACTGTGAACTGCATTAAGGATCAGGGACTTGATTTGTCTGTGAAATTCTTGGGGGTTGTCTGGTTTGGTAAAACTAAAGTTGTTCCTGAAGCAGTTACAGACAAGGTCCAGGCTTTCCCCACCCCTATCAACTGTGGCAGTATTACAAGAGTTTCTGGGTCTTTTGGGCTACTGGAAATTGTTTATCCTGCACTTGGCACAAATTCTGAAGCCCTTACTCTGGCTGGTATGAAAGGGCATCAGGTGGGACTGGGATGAGATGTGCAGCTGCTTTTACTGCTGCCAAGTGGGCAGTCAAGGCCGTACAGGCCTTGAATATAATGGACTCATCAAGGCCCTGTGAGCTAGATGTTCACATAACCGAAGATGGTTATGGATGGGGCCTTTGGCAGTGGCTTGAATGGACATGCTAACCTATTGCATTCTGATCACAATTATGGAAAGGAACAGAGGTTTGGTACACCTTGATAGAGAAGCAACTGGGTGCTGTATACCATGCCTTCCTGGCTATGGAGCCCATTGCTGGAACAGCTCCAACCAAGGTAATAACCACCTATCCCATCGCGGGCTGGGTGCGAGACTGGACCCAAAGGCCACGGAGTGGCGTGGCACAGACACCTACAATGGCCAAATGGGGCACATATTTACAGCAGTGTAGCTCCCCCTCCACTAGCCCCTTAAGTGGAGAACTCCATCACTTATTGTGGCCAGTGACCTATACCAGTGGAAAGCAGGAAGAACTTGCTTTTCAGCCCTTGGTAGCCAAGACTCCTTATCAGGAGGGAAAAGCCCCTATACCTGAAGATGCTTGGTATACAGATGGCTCCAGTTATGGGCAGCCCCTGAAGTGGAGGGTCGTAGCTTTCCATCCTAAGATTGAGAAAATAAGGATGGAGGATGGAGAGGGGAAGAGCAGGCAATGGGCTGAGTTGCAGGCAGTATGGCTCATGACCACCCAGGAGCCCTACTCTATAGTTGTCTGCACTGATGGCTGGGCTGTCTATCAGGGCTACCAACATGGTATCATGACAATTGGGTGGTTGGTCATTGGCCCCTTTGGGGGCAAGAGTTGTGGCAATACCTATGGGCCTCTGGTCAGACTAAGACTGTTACTGTATATCATGTGACTGGCCATTTGCCTTTGGCATCCCCAGGGAATGATGAGGCAGACACATTGGCCCAGGTGCGCTGGCTAGAAGGAAAGCCTGCCTCTGATGTGGCTCTATGGCTACACCAGCATTTGTTGCACATGGGTCAAAAGACAATGTGGGCTGTAGCCTGTCACTGGGGCTTGTCATTGACCTTTGAAGAAGTCAGCAGAGCTCAGAAGGAGTGCCTTGTGTCCTCTAAGAGGGACTTGCATGGAGTCCCACAGCAACATGGGACAAAAGTAAAGGGGCCAATACCTCTTGTCAGGTGGCAGATAGACTATATTGGGCCTCTGCCCATATCAGAAGGATATCAGTATGCCATGACTTGTGTGGACACGGCTACTGGACTGTTGGTTGGTTCCTGCACATGGTGCAGATCAGCAAACCACCAAGAGGGACCTGGAGCATCTCTTTGCAGCCTATGGCCGGCTGCAGGTGATTGAGAGAGATCAAGGCACCCACTTTACTGGACATGCATTACAAGAATGGGTGCAGCAATTAGGCATAAAGTGGAAATTTCATATACCATATAACCCTACCAGGGCAGGCATGATAGAGAGGTACAACGGTTTGTGGAAATCTGGTCTGAAATTGGACACCAATTGTCTACAGGGTTGGTCAGTTCACCTGTGGACAGTGCTGAAGCGTTTGAATGAGAAGCCACCTACAGGAGCTTTGAGCCCCGTGGATGTGCTAACACACCTGCTGCCTCTCCTATACAATTATATGTTCAAACCAAAGAAGAGCTATTGAAGCGAGAATATGGCCAGCAGAGCAACATCCTGCTGCCAGCCCCTACTGCGTTAAGCCCTGGAGACACTTTGAATGGACCTGGCCCTGGACATTTCAACACATGGCCAGCGATGGCTGGCCCCTCTGGCACTTTTGGGAGAAGGCCTGGAAAATGGCCTCCTGTGTATTCCTGGAATAACAGCTGAATGGCCCCCAAAGGTCACAGTAGTGTACCCAAAACATCCAGGAGGTAAGAGCATCTCATGGGGAAGTTTTGTTTTATCTTTATGGCCAGTGCATGTACCTCCCATAGCCCTATATACTGACCCATCTGTAACTCCCACAGGGAGGGGGGTGAAAGTCTGGTATACTAGACCAGGATGAGATCCCATTCCTGCCACTGTTTTATCACAAGGCCACTCTCTTGCATGTATCCTACCTGATGGACAAGATTTGTCTATGCTAGTGTCATTAAAACACGTATCTTATCGCCCTTAAGGTTATTTTCTCCTACAGTCCTTGTGGCCTGAATGTGCCCCCTGGCTGCAGCTGCCGCATGATAATTGTTCTGAACCCTGGGTTACTGCCTGCCTATGGAATGGATGTGCTATAGACAATCTGGGTAAGACTTTGAATCTAGCTTGAGGATTATCTTGATTTTATTGCTGTTGCTTTTGTTCTGTCATTAGTCTGGTCACAATGCTTATTTCCTCTCCCTGGGACCATTGTGGAAGAGGGAGAAGGAGTAGATTGTAAAGTGAGATTTCTGGAGGGGTGGCCTGTGGGTAAAATTGTAACATTTCCAGAATATCTCGCCTGGCTTTGGTGTATTTGTATATCATCAGGGGTGGAGGGAAGTTTATTTCCATGTCAATGGGTGATTACCTGGGCAACTGAGGGCGTGTCTGAACCTGAGAGGTTAAGGGGAAGGACTTGCTTGTTTGCTTGCTTCTTTCGGAGGAGGGGGAGAGATGGCGCTGGACTTCAGTTTGTAAGCAATAAATGGGTTTTAAACTTTATTTCTCCCTTTGACTGATTTTGGTTTTTAAAGGTATTTTGCCTCGCGATTTCCTCTCCCTGGACTTATAAACCCTCACTCATCATAATGGGGAAGAAATGAACTTTTCAGAGTTGAATAGAGATAGTGAATTCATGCATATTATTTAAAAATATGAAAGCAAAGCACAGAAGAAACAGTTAAAAATGTTGAGAATGGTTGCCACTGGGAAGAGGTACATGACAGGATGTGGGGGTTGGGGAGGTGGGAACTGAGAACTTGTTTTTGTTAGCATTTGAGTGCTATTTGACTTTTATTTGACTTTTAACCTTATATATATATCCTGATGAAAATAAAAACAATTTTAAAAAAAGACACACAGTTTATGCAGCTACCTAGTCTGCTGACACTTTGGGACAGGTCTGGTTGAGCTTCTTGCTCACACATCCACACCAAAGGTGCGTAGCTTCTTTTTATTCAGAATCCTGAAGTGTGCATTTGACAGTGTTCGCCTTTAAGACAAGAGGTTCCCAATTTTTTCAGGACAGGAAGACATTTCTTCCTTTAATATGAGAGGCACCATAATCAGTGGCCAAGTGTGTAGACCTTGGAGCTCGACTCTGGGTTCAGATCCCAGCTTTGCCATTTATAAGCTGTATGACCTCGGCAAGTCTCAGAACTTCTCTCCCTCCCAGCTTCATTATCCGTAAGTGAGAGATAGTAATGGTACTTAGCTCTAGAATTGTTAAGAAAATTAAATGAGTTGACTTTTTTAAAGTGCTTAGACTAGTGCCCAGCATATTAAATACATACAATTTCACAAGAAGATTAGTACCTATCTTTTTTGAAACCCAGATTGAGAAAATATACTCAATATTGCTATGAATTTGGTTATTATAAACTGTAAAATATATATAAATATTCATATTTAATTATAATATATTATAAAATATTTCATATTTTCTTTGTCACATCAGAATTTGCACAGTTTGCAAAAACTGTACTGTATGAAATGCTATTACCTGTCAGTCTACAGACAATGTTCAATGTACATATGAATTGGCAGTAAATCTGAGGAGGTCTGAACTTTGTAAAACACATGCACTGCCTATGCATTGACCCTCCATGTCTATAAAGTAGAATCTATAATTGATCATTTTTAACTGATTAGAATCCTCCCATAATTTTTATGTGGAAGCTACACTGATGTTATCTTCCTTCTCCTCCCACCAGAATCGTGGCTCAAGGTGAACCTGTGAGAATTGAGTAAACAAAACCAACAGAACTGTAGGATGTTAGCCCCTTGGAGACTTAACCTAAGAAATTATTGAAAGCATGCTTAGAATTCAAGTGTAATTAAGAAAGCTTAAATCTAATTTATTCCATTGCCTGAGAATGAACTATATAACAGAAGGGGTTAGCCAGGAGCAGAAGGAGGTAATGGTAAAAAACAAAAGGTTCCTGTAGATATCTTGTACTCTTTAGGAAACACTATTTGTGTTTATATGAACACAAATATTCCACTATCCCTAGGCAATGAAGATACAAATCTTGATGATAGCATTAATCTTTTTATCTATCTTCATTTCTTCTAATACCAAAAAACAGTCTGGTGATAATTTGATTTCCTGTATAGGTTTGTCTGTGAGTTAAATTCTGCTTGGTACTATTGTTTTCCATCATAAATGAACAAATTGTCATTCTGAGGGAATCCTCAATCAACTCAGCAGGAATCAGGTTCAGTACCTCCAAAAGGACAGACCAGAGGACAGGACCCTATAACGCGGGGCCACAGGTACTCCTGCTTCACTCACATTTATTATAGATAACATTTCTCCATCCTGTCTTTTATAACTACAACTTGGCCCAGTGCAGAACCTTCATTCCTATTATTGTTTGTGTTTTCCTGGCAGGGAAAATCTACTACATTTTCCTCTCTGGGAAAAAACAGGGCTAGGGCAGATTTTTGACTTTCATTTGGAATGTGAGCTATACCAATTATTTAAACTATTTTCATTAACTGTCACATACTGATGCCGGGGTTCTTGTTTGTGGAGTCGAAGAATGAACTTAGCAAACAGTCAAGGTAGGAGAGCCAGGGAGACTTTTATTGAGAGATACAGTGAGAGGACAGACAGAGCTCCTGGCGTGGAGAGCCTGTGGTGGTACATTGTCTAGGGGTTTTACAGGCAGTTGAGGATATTTGGGAACGTGAAAAAAAAAAGCTTAGGCGTGTGGACTTGTTCAGTGGTTCCTGAATATTAGAAATTAACTTAACATAAGGAATTTCCTGCCTTGATTTCTCTTTGGGATACTGGAGTCTTGGTCTGGGAGCACATCAAAAGGCTGCCTGCCCAGCCCCCAAGGTGGGCTGAGGTATTGTCTGTTTGCTGGAGAGTAAGTTAAGAATCTTACTTGTTAAACTTCCTGGGTGTTAAAATGCAATCTTATCTTTAAGGTGGAATCCTTCTTGCCTTTTACTATGTTGTTTACAGCTGGGTCTGCATGCTAAATTAGTTGCCCAGTTTTCAAATCACTTCATCAGATCTGAAGGAGGAAAGACAGCACATAGGTCTGGGCCTTTTAGCATGCTAAAGTGAATCTTACACATGATTACAAATGGTTAGCATAATAAAAAGATGTGCTACTCTTCTTTATCTGGGGAATATTAACTGATCTCACTGAAGAATGACTCTAGAGCTTAATGTTTAACACAGAGTTTTGGTAGGGGGGTTCCTTGCATGTAGTTACATTGCTCTGACCGTAAATATCCTGCCTTGCTTTATCCAGAGGCCCTCACCCTATTCTGTCTAAGCCCATGGTTCCCGTCTCAATACTATATTGACTCATTCAGTTCAAAAGTCATCATGAACAATGAGCAAAACATTTTGTTGGAAGACACATGATTATAATGATGGATTATGAATATGTGGAAGTGGCCCAAACATCTATTGTCAGATGAATGGCTAAGCAAAATGTGATATATACACAAAATGGAATATTACTCAGTCTTAAAAAGGAAAGAAATTCTGACACATACCAAAATATGAATGAACCTAGAAGACTTAATGCTAAGTGAAATAAGCCAGTCAGGAAATGACAAATACTGTATGGGTTCACTCATCTGAAGTACCTAGCACAGTCAAAATCATAAAGACAAAGTTAGGACAGTGGTTGCCAAGGGTAGGGAAAGAAATAGTGGGGAATTTAACTGATACAGCTTTAGTTTCACAAGATGAAAAGAGGTCTGAAGATGGATGTCTGTGCTGGCTGCACAACGATATGAATTATACTTAATGCCACTGAACTGTACACTTAAACATAGTTAAGATGGTATATTTTACAAGTACTTTACCACAATAAAGAAAAATTGAAGGAAAAAAAGATTGATTATGGCTGTTGTCTTAAGGTGCGTACAGCCTCCATGAAAGGCTAAACAGGTGGGTGGGAATAGCGTCCTGGGGATGCAGGCCAAGGACAGGTCAATACTGAGACTGCAGCAATACTGTTAGGAAGGAAAATAGATATGAGCCTGGTGGAAAGAGAAAAAGGCCAGAAAGTCCATTAAAAAAGACCCCAAATTAATCAATTAAAGCTCCAAAAACCTAGAGCAACTTGGCCTGGAATGTTTGAACATTTCCCAGATAAAGGAAGGTCCCTCAGCACAGCCTATGTCTTTATTGTGTTAATCATGCAGGCCCAGCTTACTTTCTTTACCTTTACCTATATGCTGTTTTTTCTCCTTCCCGCCTTAATTAAGTAGTTTGCAACCTAGGCAACTAATTTGGCATGCAGGCCCAGCTGTAAACAACATAGTGAAAGGCAGGAAGGATTCCATCCTAAAGTTGTATTTTAATACCCAGGAAGTTAAAAATGTAAAATTCTTAACTTACTCTTGAGCAAACAGACAATAGCTCAGCCCACTTTGGAGGCTGGGCAGGCAGCCTGTTTGATCTGCTCTGTGTTAAGTTAATTCTAAGTATTCAAAGACCACTTAACAAGTCTGCACCCCTAGCCCTTAATCACATTCCTAAAGAATCCTAAAAAGAGGGAACCCCCGGCTTTCGGGAGCTCCTCTCTCTGAGGTCACCCACACTTTCTAAGTGGGTAACCTTTTAATCTTAAACTTTCTCTCTCTAAACCTTTCAGGTACCTCTCCTTGCTGAGGCTGCCTGCTGCATTTCTTCTCTAAGTTACTTTAAATAAAACTTTTACTCTGCTTCACTACTGTGTCTCTGCCCTTCAATTCTTTGTCGCGGCAGGGACAAGGACGGAGGAAAATACACAACGCTCCCCCAACAATACATAAGTCATCACGTAATTCCCTCAAATGCTTAAGATCCGCTGAGCAGAAGCCTCCCCTTCCTGCTTGAGAACCAGAAGGCACAGGAGAAACCGGGCCCGTCGCGCCCGGAGCTGTCTGGCTCCGCTCCCAGGTCGGCCTGAGCCCGTCGGACGCACCTCCAGGGGCGCAGGGGGCGCTCTGGCCAGCCTCTCCTCCCGCCGCCTCGGTGACCCTTTCGCCTCCGCCGCCGCGCGCGGCTGTACAGACTCTTGCGGGTCCGTGAGGAGCATGGCTACGGCCTTGGGCGGCGAGAAGGAGAAGGAGCGCCCCGGGGGCGGCTCGGGAGCGGCGGGCGGTAACAGCACGCGAGAGCGGCTGCTGTCTGCGCTGGAAGATCTGGAGGTCTTGTCGAGGTAATGCCGTCGCCAGAGGGCCAGGCTGGGACTGGGCTGCGAGGACTCCCTCCAGCCCGGCCGGGCCTGCGTTGGCGCGGGTTCCCGGGGCTCGGCGGGGAGGCCGTGCCCGAGTGTCGTGGGCCTGCCGCCCGCAGTCCGCCCGGACGGCATCTTGTCCCCTTAGAGGACACTAATAGTGACAGTGACCCCGGAAGCCCCAGACGGTCAGACCCTGGCGGACCTTAGAGGTCCGCGGTGTGACTTCCTGCATCCACAGGCGTTTAAGGAACTTGTCCTGGGTTACTTGCGCCGAGGGACGGTAGTTTCGGGGGGACTGCATGCCGACGTGGAGGGGCCCTGTGTCAAGGGGAAGAGACCCGCGTAAACAGTGGGGCGGAACCTGTTTTTATCAGAGGCGTGTGCTGCGTGCTGCTGGAGCATTAGGACTAGGCGCCTCTCCCGGTTGCAGTAGGGGGAAAGCTTCTTGGAGAAAAAGGACTGCATGGGAAAAATGAGTTCACCGGAGTCACTAGGCGGCAGGTAGCTGGAACCGCCTGTGCAGAGGCCAGGAAACATGAACACGACCTACTACTTGTTGGAATTGCAAGCTTGGGTTAGTTGGAGTGCAGGGTGTGTCGCAAAGGAAGGAGTGAATTTGTATGTCATTCTTCTTATCCTGTCATCTTTTATGGTAACCTGTCAGGTTGAAGCTTCCTTAAGTCCCTCACATTCACTTGAATGTTAAAATTGTTTTGGTTCACCCTTCTGAAATGTTACTTATCTTTGATCTCTTCTTCCCATCACCACTGTCATAACTCTTGTGCAGCCTCCTACCAGTTTTACTTGCCGTAATGCTTCTGTACTTTCTTTGACATTGCCGAAGAACAGAGCTATCTTTTTAAAAGGCATTTTGTCTCACTTTTCTGCTTTAAACTATTTGGTAGGTTCTCTTTGCCCAATGAGATAAAATCCATACTCCCTAGCTTAGTGTGTGATAAGGCCATTCTCTATCTCCTCTTCATCCATCCTGTTACCCTCATTTACTGCCACACTCCTCCGCCTTCCATACCCTTCTCTCTAGCCTGGGTGCATGTTCTCCATTCTTCTTCATCTTCAGTGCCATTCTCGCTCCACCTCCAACCTGATGGATCATTCATTCATCCTTAAGAATCCAACTCACATGTCACCTTTTCTGTGGCCAACATTCTCTGACAGCTTTAGGATAAATCGTATATATTGTACTACCTGATTTATACTTACAGCCTTTTATCATTGCTGTGAGTTTAATTCTTGCCATAGCAAGCACTACTTATAAGATTACTAGGTCAGCACAATATTAAATGGTGTAATAAAGCCTAAAATAACACAAACACCAGAAGTTAAATACTTATGTGTTTAATCCACTATTTAGACTGTGTTAGAGTCAAATACTGCCTGACAACAGATAGGACACGTGAAATTTTCGGCCAGACAGCAGTCATTACAGTGAGCAAGAAACTCACCAAAGGCAGCTGTCTAAATGGGTTGTTCTATGTAAATATTTACACAGATTAATGCAAGTGCCGTCTCCTTCTTTGTTAGTTTTGTAGTTATGGAGAACTTGTTAGTGTCCTCTAGTTAAGCCTATCAAATGAATACTAATGAATGATTTTTTAGTAAAAAGACCCTAGCAAGACAGAGTTTGTGGTATGAAGTTTGCAGTTAAATTGTATTTAGTATTAGGGCAGATTCTTGATGAATTATTTTGACTTTTCCCTGGTTCTTTACATTTGTCCTTTGCAAATTTCTCTCGAATCTTCCTTAGCATTCAACAACTCTCTTTATTTACAATCATAATTCATTGGCATTTCTGTAATGGATATGAATTTATATAACTGGAGTGACAAGTAAAACTTGCATAAATGGTTCTGTTAACGGGTACAACTGAGTCTCCATGAGCATTCACTGCAGCAAGAGCTAAAGTCCACAGTTACGGCGGACTGTGGGGCAGTGGCTGTGAATACTCAGCACGCTGTGGGTACCGTGAATCCAGCAAGACAGGCTGAGATCAGTTAAGAAAGGCTCTATTGTATTTATTTTGCTAAGGTTTTTTTTTTTTCTTTT
This sequence comes from Manis javanica, assembly GCF_040802235.1. Taxonomy (NCBI): domain Eukaryota; kingdom Metazoa; phylum Chordata; class Mammalia; order Pholidota; family Manidae; genus Manis; species Manis javanica. The sequence continues at coordinate 57,821,088 of NC_133164.1, read as the reverse complement.
TTAGAGAACTTATAGAAATGTTGGCAATTTCAAGAAACCAAAAGTTGTTACAGACTGAGGAGGAAAACCAGGTAAGTGGTTTCTTTTTGAATTAAAAAGAAAAACCTTCATCATTTCTGAAATTTTCCTATTTATATTTATTTTGTAAGAGAACAGGAACATTTTATTCTATCAAATTATTAATTGCAACTTGTAAATTGATTTTTTTTGCATCGTTTAAATAAGAATGTGCTTGGGAAGAAATAGTTGACTAGTGGTTTAGCAGTATTTTATTATTTTCTCGTATAGTTTCAGGGTACACATTTATTGATTTTTGTCTTTTGACTTAACCAACGAAGGTTTGTTAATGGATATTAAAACAGTATTTGGGATCAAAAAAGTTAATGCTGTCATTAAGTAGCTCTTATTGTAGGCTTGGTTCCCCTAATGCAGCTTGAGAATGAAGACATAAAAGAGCATGTAAGAGTTAATAGAGGTTATTTTGTGGGTCTTGAGTTTACAAGTAGTTTTTATTAATACCTTTCTATATTTAGTAATTTTTCACAATGAACAGATTGTTTTTCTTTTTAAAGAGGGTGAGGGTTAACTTTATGTATGTTTTTAACCACTATTTTTAAAAGTTTATTGTAAGAGAAAACAGGAAGACTATCCTTTTTAAAGATGCGAACAGAAGAGGAAACAGCCCCTAGTAGATCTCTCTTCCTTAACTTCTGCCCCATGTTATCTTAGTTTTATCTTATGATGTGTTTTGAGGGCAGAGAAATTTGATGTACTGTCAATAGTGAAGTGTCAGAAAACTTGTTTTCTTCAAGGATTAATCCCCTCATGAGGAGAGTGGGAATCAGGTAAGGCTACAAGTTTTAAAAAGCTGCTAATTTTAGGGGTATTAGGGTTGTTTTTTGCTTGTTGATTCTGTTTTTAGAAAAAGAGCCTACAGAGAAATGTGTTAATAGAAGAATCCCAGTCTCAGATACTTTATTAATAATTCCCTGTGGGATTAAATAGAAATTTATTATAAAATGAGCACAAAATCAAATGAGCAAGTTTTAACCTCACTTCCTAGGCACTATTTACTATGAGCCAGGCACACAGATTATTCAGTAGGTCATAACTAAGACCTGCATAATCAACACTAATGTTTCTTACACTTTTCAGGGACTACCAATTCTGTCCTTAAAAATAACAGTACCTAATCACCTAAGGTTGTTGTGATGATTGATGATAATGTATGCTAAGTATGCATAGGAAGAGCTCAATAAAGGCTAGTTATCATCATTATCCCACTGCAGAATTAAACCTTCGACTTACTACTGTGAATTCCTATATAACTTTCATTGAAACTGTTAAATTTTAGTGGGATGTGCCATTTGAAAATTTTCTAGCCATCATTTTATTTGAATATTCATATATTCATATAATGTAGACTTTTAGTTAGAAAGGATCTTAATGGTCTTCAGTTGAATCTCCTGTGAGATTGAACTCCAGGGGTGGATAAGTGAGCTATAGGTTAATGGGTGAACAACTGAACCAGTGTCTTCTGACATTAGTTGAATAGTTTTTCTCTTTTCAGTAATAAAGTCTAAAAAATAATCTTAACTATTCTCTGGAAGTATACAAAATAGGTCAAACTGTAAACTTCTTGAAAGTTGTCATGGAACTAACAAGTACTACCACTTTGGTTATTAACTTTTTAAATGTAGCTTTTTTAGAAATGAAAGCCTAGCTTTCCTCTCTTGTGACTTGAGTAGAATGAGAATTACAGGTCTATTAAATAAAATACACTTTTGTTTTTTTTACAGAAATGCTTTCTATTATAATAAATACTCGTTCTAGTAAAATACTCTTAATGCTTTCTATGCTATGCTCTTTGACCCTTATAGTTTTTGCTCTATCTGTATACCTTTTGAAATTCCCCCCTTTTTAAACCATCTTCATCCTAAGCTACTGTACATGAAATCACAGATTTAATGTGAGTTATATTTTTTCTTGAGCATATTAGCACTGATGTATAACTAAAAGTTTTTAGGTACCATAGAAATACTTATCATAAAAGATAATATTTCTTTATCAGTTCAATTCTGAAGTAGGCAAAATGAGGCATTCACTATACTTGTATTTTGTCAGGTTTCCTTACATTATATTTTATTTTACTCATTTATTTGCTATAATAGTTGATTATATACAGTTTGTGACTTTTAAAAAAATTGTGCATTTTGTCATAGTCTCTTTGCTCTTATTTAGTGCTTTGAGATTTTTTGTTCAGTTTAACTGAGATGTAATTGATATATAAATACTGTATCATTTTTAAGTGTGCAATCCATGATTTGAGATACATCTATATATATAGATACAGATATAGGTAGAGTGAAATGATTATTACAATAAGTTTAGTTAATATCCATCACCTCACATGGTTACATTTTTTTTCTTGTGATAAGAACTTTGAAGAAAATAGGGAAAGTGACACCTTTTCATGTACCTATTGGTGATTTGTATGTCTTTCAAAATTTTTTTTATTTAGTTTCTTTGCATAGTTTTAAGAATGTTTTGAAGTTGCTACAATTTAATTTCTTAGCAACTTTCAAATACACAGTATAGTATTAACTGCAGCCACCATACTCTGCATTAGATCCCCAGAACTAATTTATCTTATAACTGGAAGTTTGTACCTATTGACCACCTTAATTCTTCTTCCTGCCCTGCCTCTGACAATGACCAGTTTGATCTCTTTTTCTGTGAGTTTGGCTTTTTTGGATTTCACATGTGCATGAGATAATATAGTATTTGTCTTTATGTCTGACTTACTTCACTTAGTATGATGCTCATAAGGTCTATCCATGTCACAAAAGGCAGGATCTCCTCCCTTTTATGGCTGAAAAATATTCCATTATCTTTACACATTTTCTTTATCCATTCATCCATCAATGGACATTTAGGTTGATTCTATGTCTTGTATTGTAAATATTGCAGTTGTAAAGATGCCTGAATATGTGGGTGTAGGTCCCTTGTTGAGTGATACTGTTTTTCTCAGATAAATACACAGAAGTAGAATTTTTGGATCATATGGTAGTTCTGTTTTTATTTTTAGGTAACTTCTGTACTGTGCTCCACAGTGGTTGTACAAATTTACATTCCTGTCGACACTGTACAAGGATTCCCTTTTCTCCGTATCCTCGCTTTTCTCCATTTCCACATTTCTTGTGTTGTTGACATTAGTCCCTTTGATTTGCAGTAATATCCAATTGCAGTTTTGCTTTGTATTCCTCTGATGATGAGTGATGTTCACTGTTCTTTCATGTGCCTTTGGCCATTTGTTTATCTTTGGAAAAAATTTTTTAATTGTATTGTTTTGTAAAAGTTTTGAAATTCAATAAATGATCTCAAATACCAAATTGGGCGAAACCTCCATTACATTATATATATATATTTTTTTAGATAATTATTTTTTATTGAAAGGTAGTATTACATTAGTTTCAGGTGTACAACACAGTGATTGAACATTTATATACATGATAATTCTAGGTACCAGCTATCACCATACCAAGTTGTCACAATGTTTTAACTGTATTCCTTATGCTATACATTACATCCTGGTTACTTATTTATTTTACAATTGGAAGTGTGTACTTTATTTTATTTATTTCTTTTTTTTTAATTTTAATTTTAATTTTAATTTTAATTTGTTTGTTTGTTTATTTATTTATTTATTTATTTATTTATTTATTTATTTATTTATTTTGTGAGGGCATCTCTCCTATTTTTTTTGATGAAATGGTTGTTAACAACAATAAAATTCTATATAGGGCACTCAATGCTCAATGTATAATCATTAATCCACCCCAAGCCTAATTTTCATCAGTCTCCAATCTTCTGAAGCATAACGAACAAGTTCTTACATAGAGAACAAATTCTTACATAGTGAATAAGTTACATGGTGAATAGTACAAGGGCAGTCATCACAGAAACTTTCGGTTTTGATCATGCATTATGAACTATAAACAGTCAGTTCAAATATGAATATTCGTTTGATTTTTATACTTGATTTATATGTGGATACCACATTTCTCTCTTTATTATTATTATTTTTAATAAAATGCTGAAGTGGTAGGTAGATGCAAGATAAAGGTAGAAAACACAGTTTAGTGTTGTAAGAGAGCAAATGTAGATGATCAGGTGTGTGCCTATAGACTATGTGTTAATCCAAGCTAGACAAGGGCAATAAAACATCCACGGATGCAGAAGATTTCTCTCAGAACGGGGTGGGGGGAGGTTCTAAGCCTCACCTCTGTTGATCCCCAATTCCTCACCTGATGGCCCCCTGTGACTGTGCCTGTCTTAGGTTGTTCCTCCCTTGAGGAATCTTACCTGTCTCTGGCTAACTAGTCATCTTCCGGGGCCATACAGGGAAATGTAAAGTTGGTAAGTGAGAGAGAAGCCTTATTGTTTGAAAAGGTTAGTTTTTTACTTCTTTGCATTTTTTTTTTTTTTTGAGAGGGCATCTCTCATATTTATTGATCAAATGGTTGTTAACAACAATAAAATTCAGTATAGGGGGGTCAACGCTCAATGTACAATCATTAATCCATCTCAAGCCTAATTCTCGTCAGTCTCCAATCTTCTGAAGCATAACAAACAAGTTCTTACATGGTGGACGAATTCTTACAGAGTGAATAAATTCTTACATGGTGAACAGTACAAGGGCATTCATTACAGAAACTTTCGGTTTTGATCATGCATTATGACCTATAAACAATCAGGTCAAATATGAATATTCGTTTGATTTTTGTACTTGATTTATATGTTGATCCCACATTTCTCCTATTATTGTTATTATTTTTATTTTTAATAAAATGCTGAAGTGGTAGGTAGATGCAAGATAAAGGTAGAAAACATAGTTTAGTGCTGTAAGAGGGCAAATGTAGATGATCAGATGATCAGGTGTGTGCCTGTGGACCAAGTATTAATCCAGGCTAGACAAGGGCAGCAAGACATCCACGGATGCAGAAGATTTCTCTCAAAGCAGGGGGGGTGAGGTTCTGAGCCTCACCTCTGTTGATCCCCAAATTCTCACCTGATGGCCCCCCTGCAACTGTGCCTGTCTTAGGTTGTTCCTCCCTTGAGGAATCTTACCCGTCTCTGGCTAACCAGTCATCTTCTGGGGCCATACAGGGAAATATAAAGTTGGTAAGTGAGAGAGAAGCCATATTGTTTGAAAAGGTTAGCTTTTTACTTCTTTGCATTTTTATACCCTGTGGCTTTTATGCCCAGCATTTGTCTCGAGGTATCTTTACCACTTGGAAGAATTGTGATACACGGTAAATTCGATATGAGGCATGAATTCTATTTATGGGTTGTAATTAGGAAGGAAGAAGAAAAGCTATAGAAGTAGCAGGCAGAAGAAAACATGGGAGGATTGATTATTTCTTTGACATATCTTCTTGTATAGTAACTTCAGCATGTATAGGTATTAAACTACTAATTAAATTGCACACACACATTAACATAATAGGAATACAGTTACATAACCAAAGCATACTTATAATTACCAGCCATCTCCAGTGAAACCAAGAAAACCAGTTAGGCACCTGAGGCATTTGTGAAAACTTATCTGTAATATGGTGTATATTGTCCAACTGAACTTGAATAGTCTGAGAGAAATCAGACAAATTAAAACAACCCATTCCTGTGGACTGTTCACATCCCATATGTTTTTTTAACAGTAAATAGTCTATAGTTGTAAGAGTTTGGAGTGCTACAACTTGCACTTCTCCTAATTCTTGGTTGAGTTCCAGCAGTATAGATCCAGTCAAATTTGTTGTTTTACTGTATGCACAGGCCAGCTTAGATATCTCCTTCTTCACTCCCATGGCAAGTCCAGGAACTGGTGGGGTGAGTGCATCTATACCTGTAGCAGCACGTGGATTTTTGTTGGGGTTTTTTGATGATCATCTTCTGGCATGAGTCTTCCAGAGACTGCTGATGTTGGAAGTTCTTTTTCATATCGTATGTTAGTTTATTTTCGGGGTAGCCAAATTAGGCTTTGATCCTCTGTATGAGCACAAACAAACCCTTTGCCTACACTTTTATATGCCCTTTATACCATTGTGTAGAACTCATTGGAGGTCACCACACAGGAACTGTTTTTTTTTTTTTGTTTGTTATCATTAATCTACACTTACATGATGAATATTATGTTTACTAGGCTCTCCCCTACACCAGGTCCCCCCTTTTAAACCCCTTTACAGTCACTGTCCATCAGCATAGCAAAGTGTTGTAGAGTCACTACTTGTCTTCTCTGTGTTGTACAGCTGTACAGCCCTCCCCTTTCTCCCACCCCCATGCATGCTAATCTTAATACCCCCTTCTTCTTCCGCCCCCTTATCCCTCCCTACCCACCCATCCTCCCCAGTCCCTTTCCCTTTGGTACCTGTTAGTCCATTCTTGAGTTCTGTGATTCTGCTGCTGTTTTGTTCCTTCAGTTTTTCCTTTGTTTTTATACTCCACAGATGAGTGAAATCATTTGGTATTTCTCTTTCTCCACTTGGCTTATTTTGCTGAGCTTAATACCCTCCAGCTCCATCCATGTTGCTGCAAATGGTAGGATTTGCCCTTTTCTTATGGCTGAGTAGTATTCCATTGTGTATATGTACCACATCTTTATCCATTCATCTGTCGATGGACATTTAGGTTGCTTCCAATTCTTGGCTATTGTAAATAGTGCTGCGATAAACATAGGGGTGCATCTGTCTTTCTCAAACTTGATTGCTGCATTCTTAGGGTAAATTCCTAGGAGTGGAATTCCTGGGTCAAATGGTAAGTCTGTTTTGAGCATTTTGTTGAACCTCCATACTGCTTTCCACAATGGTTGGACTCATTTACATTCCCACCAGCAGTGTAGGAGGGTTTCCCTTTCTCCACAGCCTCGCCAACATTTGTTGTTGTTTGTCTTTTGGATGGCAGCCATCCTTACTGGTGTGAGGTGATACCTCATTGTAGTTTTAATTTGCATTTCTCTGATAATTAGCAATGTGGAGCATCTTTTCATGTGTCTGTTGGCCATCTGTATTTCTTTTTTAGAGAACTGTCTGTTCAGTTCCTCTGCCCATTTTTTAATTGGGTTATTTGTTTTTTGTTTGTTGAGGTGTGTGAGCTCTTTATATATTTTGGACGTCAAGCCTTTATCAGATCTGTCATTTTCAAATATATTCTCCGATACTGTATTGTTCTATTGATGGTGTCTTTTGCTGTACAGAAGCTTCTCTGCTTAATATAGTCCCACTTGTTCATTTTTGCTGTTGTTTTCCTTGCCTGGGGAGATATGTTCAAGAAGAGGTCACTCATGTTTATGTCTAAGAGGTTTTTACCTATGTTTTTATCCAAGAGTTTAATGGTTTCATGACTTACATTCTGGTCTTTGATCCATTTTGAGTTTACTTTTGTATATGGGGTTAGGCAATGGTCCAGTTTCATTCTCGTACATGTAGCTGTCCAGTTTTGCCAGCATCATCTGTTAAAGAGACTGTCATTTCGCCATTGTATGTCCATGGCTCTTTTATCAAATATTAATTGACCATATATGTCTGGGTTAATTTAATGTCTGGATTCTCTAGTCTGTTCCATTGGTCTGTGGCTCTGTTCTTGTGCCTGTACCAAATTGTCTTGATTAGTATGGCTTTATAGTAGAGCTTGAAGTCTGGGAGTGAGATCCCCCCCTATTTTATTCTTCTTTCTCAGTATTGCTTTGGCTATTCGGGGTCTTTGGTGTTTCCATATGAATTTTTGAATTCTTTGTTCCAGTTCATTGAAGAATGTTTCTGGTAGTTTCATAGGGATTGCATCAAATCTGTATATTGCTTTGAGCAGGATGGCCATTTTGACAATACTAATTCTTCTTAGCCATGAGCATGGGATGAGTTTCCATTTGTTAGTGTCCCCTTTAATTTCTCTTAAGAGTGACTTGTAGTTTTCAGAGTATAAGTCTTTCACTTCTTTGGTTAGGTTTATTCCTAGGTATTTTATTTTTTTTGAGGCAATGGTGAATGGAATTGTTTTCCTGATTTCTCTTTCTGTTGGTTCATTGTTAGTGTATAGGAAAGCCACAGATTTCTGTGTGTTGATTTTGTATCCTGCAACTTTGCTGTATTCCGATATCAGTTCTAGTAGTTTTGGGGTGGAGTCTTTAGCGTTTTTTATGTGTAGTATCATGTCATCTGCAAATAGTGACAGTTTAACTTCTTTACCAATCTGGATTCCTTGTATTTCTTTCTTTTGTCTGATTGCTGTGGCTAGGACCTCCAGTACTATGTTAAATAACAGTGGGGAGAGTGGATATCCCTGTCTAGTTCCCGATCTCAGAGGAAAAGCTTTCAGCTTCTCGCTGTTCAATATAATGTTGGCTGTGGGTTTATCATAGAGGGCCTTTATTATGTTGAGGTACTTGCCCTCTATTCCCATTTTGCTGAGAGTTTTTATCATGAATGGATGTTGAATTTTGTCAAATGCTTTTTCAGCATCTATGGAGATGATTATGTGATTTTTGTCTTTCTTTTTGTTGATGTGGTGGATGATGTTGATGGACTTTCGAATGTTGTACCATCCCTGCATCCCTGGGATGAATCCCACTTGGTCATGGTGTACGATCCTTTTGATGTATTTTTGAATTCGGTTTGCTAATATTTTGTTGAGTATTTTTGCATCTACGTTCATCAGGGATATTGGTCTGTAGTTTTCTTTTTTGGTGGGGTATTTGCCTAGTTTTGATAGTAGGGTGATGTTAGCTTCATAGAATGAGTTTGGGAGTATCCCCTCCTCTTCTATTTTTTGGAAAACTTTAAGGAGAGTGGGTATTATGTCTTCCCTGTATGTCTGATAAAATTCTGAGGTGAATCCATCTGGCCCAGGGGTTTTGTTCTTTGGTAGTTTTTTTTATTACCGCTTCAATTTCATTGCTGGTAATTGGTCTGTTTAGATTTTCTGTTTCTTTCTGGGTCAGTCTTTGAAGGTTGTACTTTTCTAGGAAGTTGTCCATTTCTCCTAGGTTTTCAAGCTTGTTAGCATATAGGTTTTCATAGTACTCACTAATAATTCTTTGTATTTCTGTGGGGTCCGTTGTGATTTTTCCTTTCTCGTTTCTGATACTGTTGATTTGTGTTGACTCTCTTTTCCTCTTAATAAGGCTGGCTAGAGGCTTATCTATTTTGTTTATTTTCTCGAAGAACCAGCTCTTGCTTTCATTGATTTTTGCTATTGTTTTATTCTTCTCAATTTTATTTATTTCTTCTCTGATCTTTATTATGTCCCTCTTTCTGCTGACCTTACGCCTCATTTGTTCTTCTTTTTCCAATTTCGATAATTCTGACATTAGACCATTTATTTGGGGTTGTTCTTCCTTTTTAAAATATGCCTGGATTGCTATATACTTTCCTCTTAAGACTGCTTTTGCTTTGTCCCACAGTAGTTGGGGCTTAATGTTGTTGTCATTTTGTTTCCATATATGTCATTTGTTTCCATATATTGCTGGATCTCCATTTTGATTTGGTCATTGATCCATTGATTATTTAGGAGCGTGTTGTTAAGCCTCCATGTGTTTGTGAGCCTTTTTGCTTCCTTTGTACAGTTTATTTCTAGTTTTATGCCTTTGTGGTCTGAAAAGTTGGTTGGTAGGATTTCAGTATTTTGGAATTTACTGAGGCTCTTTTTGTGGCCTAGTATGTGGTCTATTCTGGAGAATGTTCCATATGCACTTGAGAAGAATGTGTATCCTGTTGCTTTTGGATGTAGAGTTCTGTAGATGTCTATTAGGTCCATCTGTTCTAGTGCGTTGTTCAGTGCCTCTGTGTCCTTACTTATTTTCTGCCCAGTGGAACTATCCTTTGGGATGAGTGGTGTGTTGAAGTCTCCTAAAATGAATGCCTTGCACTCTATTTCCCTCTTTAGTTCTGTTAGTATTTGTTTCACATATGCTGGTGCTCCTATGTTGGGTGTACATATATATAGAATGGTTATATCCTCTTGTCGGACTGAGCCCTTTATCATTATGTAGTGTCCTTCTTTATCTCTTGTTACTTTCTTTGTTTTGAAGTCTATTTTTTCTGAAATTAGTACTGCAACCCCTGCTTTCTTCTCACTGTTGTTTGCCTGAAGTATGTTTTTCCATCGCTTGAGTTTTACTCTGTGCATGTCTTTGGGTTTGAGGTGAGTTTCTTGTAAGCAGAATATAGATGGGTCTTGCTTTTTTATCCATTCTTTTACTCTGTGTCTTTTCATTGGTGCATTAAGTCCATTTACATTTAGGGTGACTATTGAGAGATATGTACTTATTGCCATTGCAGGCTTTAGATTCATGTTACCAAAGGTTCAAGGTTAGCTTCTTTAGTATCTTACTGCCTAACTTAGCTCACTTATTGAGCTGTTATATGCACTGTCTGGAGATTCTTTTCTTCTCTCCCTTCTTATTCCTCCTCCTCCATTCTTCATATGTTGGGTGTTTTGTTCTGTGCTCTTTCTAGGAGTGCTCCCATCTAGAGCAGTCCCTGTAAGATGCCCTGTAGAGGTGGTTTGTGGGAAGCAAATTCCCTCAGCTTTTGCCTGTCTGCGAATTGTTTAATCCCGCCATCATATTTAAATGATAGTCGTGCTGGATATAGTATCCTTGGTTCAAGGCCCTTCTGTTTCATTGCATTAAATATATCATGCTATTCTCTTCTGGCCTGTAGGGTTTCTGTTGAGAAGTCTGATGTTAGCCTGATGGGTTTTCCTTTATAGGTGACCTTTTTCTCTCTAGCTGCCTTTAAAACTCTTTCCTTGTCCTTGGTCCTTGCCATTTTAATTATTATGTGTCTTGGTGTTGTCCTCCTTGGATCCTTTCCGTTGGGGGTTCTGTGTATTTCCGTGGTCTGTTCGATTATTTACTCCCTCAGTTGGGGAAGTTTTCAGTAATTATTTCTTCAAAGAGACTTTCTATCCCTTTTCCTCTCTCTTCTTCTTCTGGTACCCCTATAATACAGATATTATTCCTTTTGCATTGGTCACATAATTCTCTTAGTATTGTTTCGTTCCTGGAGATCCTTTTATCTCACTCTATGTCAGCTTCTATATGTTCCTGTTCTCTGGTTTCTATTCCTTCAATGGCCTCTTGCATCTTACCATTCTGCTTATAAATCCTTCCAGGGGTTGTTTCACTTCTGTGATCTCCTTCCTGACATCTGTGATCTCCCTCCGGACTTCATCCCATTGCTCTTGGATTTTTCTCTGCATCTCATCCCATTGCTCTTGCATTTTTCTCTGCATCTCTCAGCATGTTCATGATTTTTATTTTGAATTCTTTTTCAGGAGGACTGGTTAGGTCTGTCTCCTTCTCAGGTGTTGTCTCTGTGATCTTTGTCTGCCTGTAGTTTTGCCTTTTCATGGTGAAATAGTTTGTAGAGCTTGTACGAGTGAGCTGGAAGGGCTTTCCTTCTTGTTGGTTTGTGGCCTTCCTGTCCTGGGAGAAGAGCGACCTCTAGTGGCTTGTGCTTGGTAGCTGTGCGCAGACATGGCTTCTGCTTCCTGCCTGGTTGCTATGGAGTTTATCTCTGCTGTTGCTGTGGGTGTGGCCTGGCTGGGGCTGCTCCTCCAAAATGGTGGAGCCCCATTGGAGGGGGAGTGGCCAGGAGGCTATTTTTCTCGGTAAGGGGCCTCTGTGCTCCCTGTTGCCCAGGGGGTTAGAGTTTCCAGAGATCCCCAGATTCCCTCCTTCTGGGCTACATGTCCTGTCCCGCCCCTTTAAGACTTCCAAAAAGCACTCTCCAAACGAAAACAAGAACTGCAACAAGAAAAAAAAAAATTAAATAATTTTTTAAAAAAATGAAAAATGCGCGTTTTTCTTTGTCCTCAGGCGCGCCGCTCTCAGGCACCCACTCACCGGTCTTGCTGCCCTGTTTCCGTAGTATTGGGGTCCCTGTCCCTTTAAAGCTTCCTAAAAGCACTCGCCAAAAAAAAAAAAAAAAGAGAAAGCCGCTCCCGTTTCTTTGTTCTCTGGCGTCAGTCTCAGGCACCCGCTCACTGATCCTGCCACCCTGTTTCCCTAGTATCCAGGACCCCATGCATGCACTGTGTCTGCGCTCTCGTCCTGAATCCTGGGGCTGGGTTTTCAGCAGTCCTGGGCTCCCTAACCCTCCTTGCTGACTCCTCTCCACCCACCGGGAGCCGGGGGGAGGGGCGCTCGGGTCCCGTCTGGCCGGGACTTGTATCTTACCCCCTTCCTGAGGTACTGGGTTCTTGCAGGTGTGGATGTGGTCTTGATGTTGTCCTGTGTCCTCTGTCTCTATTTTAGGAAAAGTTGTCTTTGTTATATTTTTATAGATAATGTGGTTTTTGGAGGAGATTTCTGCTGCTCTACTCACGCCGCCATCTTTTCCCCACCCTTACATTATATTTTTAAGGATAAACTTCAAATTTTTATCTTCCTAGGGAATATAATAAATCTGCTTATTTTGGCTATTGCTAGTTCTGAAAGGCTTGTTTTGTATAAAAGCTTAGCATATATTTAGAAAAAGTAGAATATCTTTATATTAATATGTTTCCAAATAATCATAGGTAAGGTAATTTTATTCTTAACGGTGATTAGAAATAATAGCTTGAAGGTGTTAAAAATTTAAAGCCTAGCTAATTCACATTTGGATTTTTTTTTCATTGGAATGTAGCTTTTCAGTATTCTCCTATCTGCTTTAATCAACCATTATCTGACAGGTCCTGGAGATGTTAATTCACAGAGATGGGGAATTTCAAGAGTTAATGAAATTGGCACTTAATCAGGGAAAAATCCATCATGAAATGCAAGTTTTAGAAAAAGAAGTAGAGAAGAGAGACAGTGATATTCAACAACTACAAAAACAACTAAAGGAAGCAGAACAAATACTGGTAAGTTGACAGAGGCTGATTCTTAAAGTTAAAAAGGATATTGCCTTATCTATTTCTGAAACGTAAATCTATTATCAGTATTTTGAATTGGCAGGAAACTTGTCTTTCCAAGTCTGAAAGTGACAATTTGTCAGTTTGATTAAATGAGAGGTCATTGCCATTCCTTTTTTTACTTCCTGTTTTCAGGTAGTCTGCACTACTTTTAAACCATATTTTCATTATTTAAAGATTTCACAGGATTAAATTAATAGAAATGGTAAGTTTTATTTTTAACCTGTACTGGTAAAAGTTTCCAGTTATTAGTAGTCTAAACCTTCAGCTTTTAAAATATTTTGAAATCAGTAAAATATGTACCAATTTTATAAATTGGTTAAAATTTACATTAGTTTATTTAGTCTTTCATTCTAAACTAGCTGGGATTTGGATATATGTCAAGGACTCATGTTTTCCTTTCTTGTTTTTGGCTGCTGTTTAAAAGATGCAATTTACTTGCTATTATTTGCCCAGTTATTTCATTAAATACTAACTAATATAATTTTATGTGGTAGTATTGCAGACAGCTGACTTTGATTCTCATATGGACCAGACATTGCTGGCATCCTTATCCCTGATGAATCTCTTCAAAATGTGTCAAAATGGGCTCTCATACATAGAAACCTGTGTGGTTGAGGGTAAATTAACCAGTCCTGCTGAAGAAGCAACCTTGAGTGAATACTTTTTCAGAAATATAGTATAAAATCTGTTTTCCATTAGGAACATAGTATTTGCTTATTTAAAGGTACAGAAAGTACAGTAAAGTAGAAAGAAGAAAAAATACGGACCGCTATTTCCACTGTTCAAAGACTGTCACTATTCACAGTTTTGTGCATTTCCTTTGTGCTTTTATACAAAACAAGCCTTTCAGAACTAGCAATAGCCAAAATAAGCAGATTTATTAAATTGCCTGGGAAGATAAAAATTTAAAGTCTATCCTTAAAAATATAATGTAAGGGTGGGGAGAAGATGGCGGCGTGAGTAGAGCAGCAGAAATCTCCTCCAAAAACCACATTATCTATAAAAATATAACAAAGACAACTTTTCCTAAAATAGAGACCAGAGGACACAGGACAACATCGAGACCACATCCACACCTGCAGATGTATTAATTTTTTATTTTGTAATAGCGCATTTTTCCTTTAATTATATCCTCTTTATTTTTCCAAATTCCTGTTGTAAATAGTGTTTTGATGAATATCCTTGCAAAACAGCTTTTTTTTCTTCTGTATTTTGGAATATATTCTTTAGATGAGATTTCCAAAAAAGTCTTTATTGAGTTAAAGAAAGTGAACACAAGGACCATAAAAAGATTGAGTTTTCTGGTTTAGGTAAATAGCAGCTAACATTTATTGAGCACTTGTGCACCAGGTACTGTGTTTGTACTTAACATGTTTTGTCTCAATCTTAACAGTTATAAGAGGTTGATAGCAGTATTCTATTTTATAGGTGAAAAACCAAGATTTTAATTGAATAACTGCATTGCTTACGGAGGGTAAAAAGTAGAGATGGAACTTAAACCTGGATCTTTCTGACTGTAATCACTGTGTTATATTTGAGAATGCATGTACTGGATTAACTTCATTTTACCCTTTAGTATACTTTTGTGAGGGTGGGGGTTAGTGAGAGTTTTTCCTTAAGCATGGAGGTAATGGTAATGTATAAGTGAATAAAGACTATCAATCTAAGAAGGTATCTTGTAAACTAAAAAAAAATTTGATATTTTATTCTTGAATTAGGTACCAGAATAGGATGCTTTGGGGGTGGTATGTAGTCTGGATCTCTTCTGCATGTTTGTGATAGACGTTAGGAAGCAATCCAACTTATACTTTAACAACAAATTTGTAAATGGATACTGACTCATGAATGTATAATATTTTCTCATTAACTAACTGATGCAAATGATACTACTCACATGGAGTTTCAGAACATTACAAATAATTTCTGGGGATTTCCAAATTTTGTGTATCGTGCCTATGGGATAAATTATTTTGTGAAGCCAAAAACTGTACTTGATGTAGCTAAGAATAAACCATACTTCTTTTTTTTAATGTTGTTTAAATTAGGCAACAGCTGTTTACCAAGCAAAAGAAAAACTCAAATCAATAGAAAAAGCAAGAAAAGGTTAGTACTGTGAACACTGAACAACATCCTAAAAATCCAAATTTTGGTATCAAGACACTGATGAGAGTATTTTTGGTAATCACACTGCTGTTGAAAAGGTTCCAATAAATTTTCATTGTAAAGTGTCTACCGTGTTCTAGCACTGTGCTAGGTATTGTTAGAGAGGTATCTCATCTCTTTTCAGGTTATAAGAAGCAATATAAAGCAAGTTATGGCTGTGTACTCCAATGTGCAGTACAGATGGTGGGTTTATAAAATTGTTGGGAGAAGGGAAGACAACCATGGGCTGGAAGCAAGTGGGATTTCAGTTGGATCTTGCAAAATAGGACAGAATGAGAGGGAACATCTATTGGACAACTGGAGTGGGACTAGAACATGAAGTCAGAAATAGACATAGACGTGGCTTTGGGATGTGTGCACGTTTAGTAGTGCAGAAGCCTGGCACGACTTTTTTCTGGCCCTGTTTCTCTCTCTAAAAGGCTTTCATTTTTGATCTTACAGTTTGCATACTAAAATCAGATTAAAATGAAAGCTTTGGCTACTTGTTTTTCAGTTATTTGTAGATACAATTTACATTTAGTAATCTTAGTTGTCTGACTTTCCTCTTTTCCTGTTTCACATAGCTATTGTTAATGTTGGGTGTGTGTTTCTTCCAGATTTTTTTTGATCTGTAATCCATACATAACAAGAACAATAGCAAATACATACATGTACATATATTCTGAAACAAAACCAGGTCATGCTATATATGTATTTATCAGTTTTCTTTTTTCCACCTAATGAATATATTGTGGACTCTTTCTATGTACATCTATTTATACAGCCTTAGGGGGACATTAAGCAAACAATTGAGTGGTATAGTGTGAAGTGCTGCCCTGATTTAATAGCTTGCATGTCATTGGGAGAAGAAACACTTTTCTCTACTTTATTTGTGTTTACTGTTGCTTTCAGAACAATAAGAGTATTTAATGATAGTTAATAATTGACATTATTGAGTGTAATCATGCTAGTGTCCCAAATTTGATACTTGAATTTTGTTGGCTGATTTTTCTCAGTATCTTGCCCTTTAGTTTGGAAATACATAATTTTAAGTTTTACCATACATAATAGGCATTATTAGGGAAGGGAGGTAACTCAGATTATCCTGTTTTCAGATAATTTAAAATTAGGTGTGATGTACAACTGTGATGTATGTTTACTAGACTAAAATGTTACACTGTCCTCTTGACTCAGGTGCTATCTCCTCTGAAGAAATAATTAAGTATGCGCATAGGATTAGTGCAAGTAATGCTGTGTGTGCCCCACTGACCTGGGTTCCAGGTAAAAATACTTCTCTTTTTATTAGATACATGTGGTTTTGAAAAATGTTAGGTGACTATACAAAGAAACAAGAAAGAAAGATTTAAATACAGAATATCCTTAAAAACAACTGCTACGTATTTTCATGTCTTTAATGTCTTATAAGTAATAATATAGGGCCATGGGTTTTATCATTTTGGTTTTCTACAAAACTATTGCCACTAGGGACTGTGTTTCTTTCCTTTTTAAAAAGTAATAACTAACTTTAGTACAGGGTAATATGTGATGATTCTAAAGCTATAGATTTATATGCCTGTAAAACCCAGGCTTTCCGGAAGTCAGTTTCTTAGAGCCATTAGGATTTCCACAAGAGTTCCAGCCTGGCAAACAGGCCATCCCAGCTCTGAGGTGATGAAGCTGAAGCGCTGAGCACCCAGCAGCAGAACACAGGCCTCTGCAAAGAGCTGGAGTGATTACCAACAGCAAAAAGTAACTAGCTGTAGCCTATGTTGGCAGTAGGGAAAACATTCGTAAGCACAGACCTAAGATAGAGCAGCAGTATTTTGGGAGGAGTGGGAGATAGTTACTCAAGTTCAGTAACTCCTGATGGTGGCATTTTACCATACTAAAAACACTTAGGGTAACTGCAGTTGTGGCAGGAAGTAATCGAGTTTATGAGAAATACTACCAAAAGGTTAGTCCAAATCTAGCCACGCTTTGATCAATCCAAAACTGAACAGTATGATTTCCTGATTGGAAATGAATAGTATTGGCCTTATATTCCACTGAAGTTCTAGGAATTTGTCTTTAAAGAGTTTGGTTAGAAAAAGGTTGTAATTCAGACAACCCTGCCAGTAAGCACTCCAGTCCTTTCTGTCTTATAAAAAAAAGTGTCATGATCTGTTTTCCCTCGAAGTATATACCATTGTGATTTTCTTACTAGAAAATGCAGGTAAATCAATTTTTATTTTTTTTAGGGGACCCACGGAGACCATACCCAACTGATTTAGAGATGAGAAGTGGATTATTGGGTCAGATGAACAATCCTTCCACTAATGGTGTGAATGGTCATTTACCAGGGGATGCACTTGCAGCAGGCAGATTGCCAGGTAACATTAATCAGAATGCTTTTAAACAGACCAAGGGTTTTCAGGCATCATGACGGAATATCTGGCTGTTGAACAAGTTTGAGGCTCCATACCCAACTCATTTTAACAGCTAGGTTCTCTGTCAGTTTATTGTGCTCTCTGCTGAGTTAAAAGATGTTCTAGATGGAGGTTATGAAATTAGAATAAAGTGACTCTTTCTCTCCGTTTGTTAATATGCCATTTTCCTCAGGCAGTTAGGCCTCCCCTCTTTTGTTACTAAGCTTAAAGCTTTTTTAAAATTGTGAAACATACTGTATAAGCAGAATAAGAGATGCAAATATTTGATTAAAGAATACAAAGTGAACACACTCCTGAAGAACCCAGATTAACAAAATTACTAACAAATCTTTTTATATACATTTTAATAACTAAATGAACTAATGTTTTTGTAAGACTCCCTTTCATTCTGAGCTTCAGCCTTAAATTTTGCCTATAGGTTTGTGCTATTCTGTATTATAGTCTATAATTTATATTATGTTCTCCATTGTTACCTTCTGGGGTAAGTTGTTTTGATTTGGTAGAACACTTAAAAGTAAAAAGCCATAAGAAAAGGAAAAATATTACCCTTTTTTGAGTGATTATTTTATCTTTTTCATTTTTCCTGTATTTATATATTGTTAAAAACATGCTATAGATAATGCTTTTTTAAATGTTTCATTATAAGGATGTACTGTTATTAAAAATGCTACTTGTAAGCATAAGCATTATTTTTGTTAACCACCTAAAGTACAAACTGGGAACTCAACTATACATTAGTTTCCCTGGATATCATTTTTCCCATTGTGATTGTATCTTATCTTATGTCAGTCCAGTCAGGAGAGAGAAACCACACCAGCAATATGAATCAGGAAAATATAAAGAATTATCAACTATAGTAACAAGATATTAATGACTAAAGGATTAAGATAACTATTTTTTATAAAACAGTAATAACAGATATGGGGAGCAGCTAGGGCCAAGGAAGGCCAACCAAGATGACTCCTCCCCAGCCCAAGCCTGAAGGTCAGACATGGTACCCGGGCTGGAGAAGGTATAGCTGTGGCCCCTACAGAGGAGGCATTCACAGGTCAGAGCTGGCAAACAGGAAATCATCTCTTAGGGTTCTGGGGAGACATGCTCAGAAGCCTACCTTTGGGATAACAGTGAAACTTACTGGGAAGCCACCCTCTGGGGTGCCACTGAAACTTGTTGGGTTTGAACACCACTTGATGGTCTGCACACCAACCAGGCATCACAGAGCAGGAAGGAAAACATCGGATGCAGGAAGAGATGCCTGTTCTTGTAGAGTCCCTCAAGTACCCCCTACTAACAAAGTCTAACACTGTGGCTGCTGACAAAGCAGAAATATTTTCGGGTTCAGGGGGAAGAAGAGTGGATCTGAAGCTGAAGAGGCAGTTGAAACTTAATACTTAGTATATTACATGTTATTAGCTGTTTATAATATATATAGAGAGAATATGTAGTAGACGTAACACATGGGCATATAATATATGTAGATACAGGAAGTATTTGATTTGTAATTGTGAATGTCTTATAAAAGAAAAATTAGGTCAACTGACAATGAATAGTTACAGATAAGTCTGATATTTTAAAAACAAAACACAGGTTCTAGTTACTAAAACATGCTTTTCCTTGATAAATTTGGCTAACTACATATTTTGATTTCTAGCCTTAAAACAATATTTACTTCAGATTATTTGCTTGAAGGGAAAAGTACTTAAGAAGGAGATAATTACTAGTAGAAGTGTTCTTACATTTGCTTCTTTCTTTTCCCCAGATGTTCTTGCTCCGCAGTATCCATGGCAGTCAAATGATATGTCAGTGAATATGTTACCACCAAATCATAGTAACGACTTTTTGTTGGAACCTCCAGGGCATAACAAAGAAAATGAAGATGACGTAGAGGTCATGTCCACAGACTCCTCGAGCAGTAGTAGCGATTCTGATTAAAAAATACCATAAAAGACAAAAAGCATACAGAATTGCATGCTGTAGAATTCTGTGTCTTAAACAATAGCAAACTTGTAAAAGTAACCAGGTAATAATGGCTATAGTGGAATTGTGCAGCCCGTTAAAATCACAGTGGACTTTCTTTTTAAAACCAAAAATTGTGGTTTCAGTTCTAAGCCACTAGTTAAATTTTTAGGGAATAATCCAAAACTTACTGTTGGAAAAGAAAGATGAATCAGTTCATTACCATCTAACCCTGTTCTGGTTGTGTTGGGCTTGTACATAGTAGTTCTGGAAATAAGATTTGAGGGAAATGACCCATGTATGTGTCACTAATAGGCCCCTTGGGATTATTTAGAAGAGTATTAAAGGCAGTGGATCACTGAATGTGCAACATATCTCAACAAGAACTAAAGTAAAGGCTATTAGTTGCTGTCACAGGGTCAGAAGAATTCTCAATGTGTACTATTTGTAATTATTGTAATTTTTGTAAATGAACTCACTTTTGTTTGTACTCTGCTTTTTCTCTAATAAACCTTCAGTGTAGGTAGGAAATTATTTCTGTAAATCTAGTTGCATCTTACACATAAATAGAGTTCTTCAGTGTGAATGAACATGGTGTAATGTATACATCTGGACTGGTAATCATAACTGGTAGGTTTCTCAGAGGTCCATATTGCCATTCTTAGAAGAAAAAAATTAAGTAGCTTTTGAATAATTGAAAACACTTGTAATATGTCTGATCTTAAGAGTAACAAATTGTATGAAAGGTTTGAGAATGGAAAACTCTCTTGCCTTCACTTCCCATCTTCTGCAGTTCCCAGAAGGAATCACTTTAAACCACTTTTCACTTCCCCAAATCTTGTTCACCAACCCAGGAGCTCTTGGAACTTCATCCTTTTGGGTTTTTATGGAGGCTTCATTACATAGCACCATTGAGTAAATCATTGGCCATTTAGTGATTCAACCTTCAGCTCCTCCTCCCTCCCAGAAGTTCGAATGGGACGGAAAATTCCAACCCTCTAATCAAAAGATCGGCTCCTTTAGCAACCAGTCCCCATTAGGTGCTTTTCTAAAAGTCACTCACTCATTAACATAACAGTAACATCTCCATTCTCAACACTTAGGGAGTTCTAAGAGTTTTAAGAGCTGTGAGCCTGGAACTGTGAACAAAGACCAAATATATATATATGTATTTCTTATAAATCACAGTATGTAGGGGCATGACTGGCACACAACTCAGCCAATAACATCACCCAAGAGCCTGTATAAACCTAGTAATTCATGAATGTTTATTGTAACGAGATAGTTGCTTTTTTATTTTAGATTCAGTTTGGTATATAAGTTTGCATATTAAGTCCCTTGTTTAATCAATATATATAATACACTTAATACCATTATACTGAATTCAGTTAATCAATGTTTTAATTAACATGTATTTTTGTTGTATCTTTTAACAAATTTGTTTTTTCGGCAATTTTTATAAAACCCAATCCTTGGTCATGATAATTATCTCCCCAATCATAAAGTTTGTATGGGTAAATGATTTTGTTAACTACTGACTTTATGGTCATTCAATGGATTTTTGTTGTCCCAAAGTGGGTAATACTTATATTCCTTAAATAAGGCATACTAGCTCATAAATCTTTTGCTGAAATCTCCCTTCTAAATGTCTTTGCCAACTTACCTTGTAGGTATACAAAATCAAAGAATTAGTGATCATATGGAATAGGTTTCAGTTACACTGAACTCCCATCGATTGGTGCTGGTTGCTGTTGAAAAGTCTTCCTGGGCTGATCTGGGATCAGTCAGTGAGAAGGAATATTTGCCATTGCGATGCTGTCTGGTGCCCACAGATACCCATAGCTATCTCCCTTCCCTCCCCTCTCCTTATGTTTGAACACCTTCTAGATGCTGAGGATTCAGTAATGTGTAAGCCCTACCTTCCTGGACTTTATGAGACGGGGCAGGGAGGGACAGATAATAAGCACTTACACAAATGAATAGGACAAATCCAGATAGTGGTAAATTTGGTAAACAAATAAAATGAGTTCCAAATTCAACACTTATGGCAACACCCTTGCTTTTCAAATAAGGTAAAAAATACCTCCTAAGTTGTGTCAGGGACCAGAAGGGTGTCCAAAGACAAATACATATATGAGTGTTAAAGTTAGTATGATTAAAAATATTATGGCAAAAAGTTGGTTAAGACATAAGTCTCTTGATGAAGGATAAGCCAGGTTTGCAAAATTTAATTTTTTTAATAGAATCAAGAAATATGCTGTTGGATGGCTACTTTTCTTATACTGAAAAGTTCATCCTTTGATCCTGGAATACTGAAAGGAAAAGTCTGACACCTACTGTAGTGAACATTTATTTAAATGAACATGCCTGATGTAGGGGCAGAAAGCTTTCCCCTTCTTCCCTTCCAGATTCTTTGGCAGATCTAAATAATTAAATTGACCTCAGACAGATTTAAAGAGAAAACCAAGTTTTGCATATATGGGAGCTCCATAAAATATGAGACTCGGGACAGTCAGGTAATTGAAGCTTCTGTACCTTCCTGAGCTGAGGTGGAGTGGGGAGGGATCCTTAATGGGGGCAGTGGAGGGGCAGTTCACAGGATCTCGAGGACATATGCTCGGTAAGTAAATGTTTGCTGTGCTATGCAGATAAGTCTGGGTATGACAGGTTATTTTTGGTAATAGTTCTCTTTCTGGCAGAGGCCTCCCTATCTAATTTTCTTTTAAGCAGTTAAGGTGGAGGTAAGACGCTCTTCCTAATTGTGCTGGGCCTTGTTTGTCTTCAGGTCAAGATAATCCACAAGCCAATGTGGCATTCTGAGGGGGGGCTTGTTCTGAACACCCCACTGACCTGTATTTGATGCTATTATGTGCTGCAAGTGTGAGAACAGATGTTTATCTGAAAGGTAAAGAAAGTATGTCCAATATTATGGTTCTCAAACAAATCTCATTTTCTTAACAAACTATCCACAAAGTCAACGATCCATGTAGGGAAGGAAACCTTTTCCTTTCTTACCTTCTCAGTTCTTTGGCTAGTCTAATAATTAAATTGACATAGGATGGAATAATAGGAGAAAAACAATTATAATTTTGTATGTGTAGGAGCCCACAAAATATGAGACTCAAAGAAGTGACCAAGGCAGGCACTTTTCTACCTTTTAGACAAAGAAATGGTAATTTTGTGAAGAATTGATGAGATAAAGGGGTTTGGGCTGGGGAAATAATTAGTGAAGAAGTAACAAGGTTTCTTAATATAGCCTTTATTGGCCCTGAATTCCATCTCTGGTAGTAAGGTGTCTCTTTTCCCCCTGGTATGGGGAAGACATCTCTCTCAGGTTAGATTTACTTTCTGCTTTCAGGGGGACAAAGGAAGGTCAGAGATCCTTCTTGTACCAGCTGTTTTGTAAGTACCCTTAATTCAAAATAATCAATATGACAAAATAGTATATTATGTGGGGTGGCATATTTTGCTCCCCTTCAACATTACTCATTTCTCTGTCATTGAAAATATAATTGCTGCACATTTGGTATGGAAACATCTCAGGCATCACTATTTTGTGCTGTAAGAATTGGATTTTTCAAGATTCCCTCTGCTCATTTTTTTTCTAAGCTGGGAAGTCTTCCTGTATATCAGCAGAGTACTGTGTGCCTCTTTACTGTGTAACAATAGGGTTTCATTTTGATCAAGTGTGAATGGTAATGTTGATATTTGGCCAAATTTATTATAATAGGATTCCATTCAAAGCATTCAAAGTTTAGAATAATGTGCTTTAGTATTACAGTTGCCTATAGGAAAAGCACACCCTTATTAAGGATGTTAGATTCATGCAAAGCACAACAGCCATATGGGTTATACTGCAAACTGTCTCAAAAGCTCTATTTCTCTAAGTGTGCCCAAAAAGCCAAGTGCATCGGAATCACCTAGGTGGCTCTTAGAAGGTAAATTCAAGAACCTGCTCATTATCTGCTGAATGGGAAACTGAAGCATTCCCATTCAAGTTTGAGCAATGTAGCCCTAAAGCCTTTAAGGACCATTCTCAGTCACTGTCATTCACAATCCAGGAAACTTAGCACCTCTTCACTCTAGGTGTTTTCACTTGTAAACCAACACAGACAAAGAACTAAACAACAAATAAACCCAAACAGAAAAATAAGTAGGACTAAGTAATATCTTATGAGCATTTATGGGGCAGTGGATTGGATAACAAATGAGAGTTTCACATGTACCTCAAATAAATCAAATTTCTGTATACAGGTTCACTTTGCATTTGTGTATACAGCATTAAGAACCCTCATCGAAAACCTTTGGGTTTGAATGTATTTCACAATTTGGTCTGTTTAAATATTCTAGGAATTTAATAGGATTTAGATGTCACACGTTATATATTAAGCATATTAAAATTTCCTCAGAAGAAAAAGGTGGCAGCATGAGACGTGAGACAGAAGCATCCTCCCAAAACCACGTATACTATGAAAAATACAGCAAATACAACTAATCTTGAAATAGCAACAGGAAAGAAAGCTGCAGCAGACTGATTACACCTGGAACAGAACAGACCTCATGGAAAATGGTAATGTACCAGAGCCATAATCTGGAGGGACTCAAGCCCTTCCCCGATCCCAGCTCACCCATGGGAGGAAGAGAAATGGAGCAGGGAGTGGGTGGAGGCCTGGGACTGCTGAACACCCAGCTCTGGAGATTTGCTCTGGGACCACGGACCTACATTACATGGTGCTCGAGATTAGTGGAGCTGGAAAACTAAAACAGGCAGAATACTTGGGGAGACTGAGATTCCAGCCGCTTGTGGAGAACTGGTACCCACAACTGGTCACTCTAGGGCAAAAGAAAGGTGGGCACTCTGAGAGACTCCCTAACAGTAAGAGGGCTGCTTAAGGGGCAAAGACTGCACAGAGCTTGCTGCTCAGGAGAAAGGACAGGTGGACATAATTGTCCCAGGTAACTTTTCCCAGCAGGTTGGGAACCTTCAGGAGCTTCAGGCGCTCCATCCCCATGGCTGGCAACCAGATACGAGGACCCCCACCACAATACGCAGCCTCCCACTCATTTCTCCCAGCCTGCATTGGCTAGCAAACCATCTGTCCCTGCCACTGTGCCAGGCCAGTCGGAGAGTGGCCCTCCCTATGGCAGCTACAAGTGCATAGGATAGAGGCTCCTCCTTGCAACCTTGGCTCACTGGCCCTGGTAGTGGATGCAGGTATTACAGCTGGGAAGCAGGAAAGAGCTCTTTCCTACCAGCAGGCACCAGCACAGCTCGCCTGTGATCCCCATCATTACACCAGGGGCTGAGCAGCTCCAGAAAGTGGAGCTTCTGGGCACTAGAGGGCACCACCTACAAATACGAAATGTCAAAGGAACCTAGTGCAAACCAAAATCCCATGAACACCAGAAAGAAGGCCAAGTGAAACTGAACTCAATATATTCCTGAAGATTTCAAAATAAAAATCATAAACATGCTCACAGCTACAGAAAAATATTTAAGAACTCAGGGAGAAATTCAAGAATGAGATACAAACTTGGAAAAATACAGTATATAAAATAAAACATGCAATGGAGGGATTTAAAAGCAGATTAGAAGTAGAGAAGATGGTAAATGAAATAGAAATTAGAGAACAGAAACACACAGAAGTTGAGGCACAGAGAGAAAAAGGATCTCTAGGAATGAAAGAATATTGAGAGAACTGTATGACCAATCAAAACAGAACAATATTCACATTATGGGGATATGAGAAGAAGTAGAGAAAAGAGAAAGTGACTTTGAGGAGGCAATTGATGAAAACTTCCCCAATCTGGGGAAAGAGATAGCCTCTCAGGCCTGGAGGTGCACAGATCTCCAAACACAAGGGACCCAAGGAAGACAACACCAAGACATATAATAATTAAAATGGCAAAGATGAAGGATAAGGACAGACTATTAAAAGCAGGCAGAAAGAGAAAAAAGATCATATAGAAAGGAAAACCCATCAGGCTATCATCAGACTTCCCAGCAGATACCTTATAGGCCAGAAGGGAGTGGCATGATATATTTAATGCAATGAAACAGAAGAGCCTCGAACCAAGAATACTCTACTGGCAAGACTATCATTTAAATTTGAAGCAGGGATTAAACAATTTCCAGATAGGCAGAAGTTGAAAGAATTTACCTCCCACAAACCATCTCTACAGTGTATTTTGGAGGGAATGCTATAGATGGAAGTGCTCCCAAGGCTAAATAGCTGTCACCACAGAAAATAAAACCACAGTAAAGAAAGTAAACCAATTAATTAGTAAGCAAATGCAAAATTAAATCAACTACCTTCAGTCTTTCAAGGGACAAGGAGTACAGAATATGATATCTAGAGTATAAAGAAAGAGGAGGAAGAAAAAGGAGGAAAAGAGAAAACTTTTAGATTGTGTTTGTATTAGCATACTAAGTGAGTTAAGTTAGACTGTCTGATAGTAAAGAAGCTACCCTTGAACCTTTGCTAACCACGAATCTAAAGCCTGCAATGGCAATAAGTACATACCTATCAATAATCACCCTGAATGTAAATGGGCTGAATGCATCAATCAAAAGACAGATTCACAGAAAGGATAAAAACAAGACCCACCTATATGCTGCCTACAAGAGACTCACTTCAAACCCAAAGACATATACAGACTAAAAGTGAAAGGAAGAAAAAAGATGTTTCATGCAACTAATAAGGAGAAAAAGCTGGAGTCACAGTACTGGTATCAGACAAAATAGATGTCGAAAGAAAGTCACAAGAGACAAGGACATTACATAATGATAAAGGAGTGCAGAGCAACAAGAGAATATAAACATTATAAATATCTATGCACCCAACATAGGAGCACCTACAGATGCAAAATAAATACTAATGGAATTAAAAGGTGAAATAGCATTCATTCTAGGAGATTTCAACATACCAGTCACTCCAAACAACAGAGCAACTAGACAGAAAATAAGAAAGGAGACAAAAGCACTGAACAACACATTAGAACAGATGGACCTAACAGACATCTACAGAACTCTACACCCAAAAGCAGTAGAATACACATTCTTCTCAAGTATACATAACACATTTTCAAAAATAGATCACATACTAGGCCACAAAAAGAGCCTAAGTAAATTCAGAAGGATTGAAATTGTACCAACCAGTTTCTCAGAACACAAAGGTATGAAACTAGAAATTAATTAGGCAAAGAAAACAAAGTGCACAAACACATGGAGGCTTAACAACAGGCTCCTAAATAATCAATGGATCAATGAGCAAATAAAACAGATCAAGCAATATAGGGAGACAAATGAAAACAATATGTCAACACCACAAAATCTGTGGGATGCAGTGAAGGCCATCCTAAGAGGGAAGTATCCTGCAATACAGGCTAACCTCAGGAAAGAAGAAGAATATCATATGAACAGTATAAAATCAAAATTAATTAAACAGAAAAAGAAGAAATGAGGCCCAAAGTCAGTAGAAGGGGGGACATAATAAAGATTAGAGCAGAAATAAATAAAATTGAGAAGAATAAAAGAATAGAAAGAACCAAAGGAAGCAAGAGCTGGTTCTTCGAGAAAATAAACAAAATAGATAAAACCCTAGCCAGACTTGGCAAGAAAAAAAGAGAGTCTACACACATAAACAGAATCAGAAATGAGAAAGGAAAAATCACTACGGACACCACAGAAATACAAAGAATTACTAGAGAATACTATGAAAAATTAGATGCTAACAAATTGGACAGCCTAAAAGAAATGGACAACCTTCTACAGAAATGCAATGTGCCAAGCCTGACCCAGGAAGAAACAGAAACTCTGAACAGACCAATTACCAGCAAAGAAATTGAACTGGTAACCAAACACCTACCTAAGAACAAAAGCTCTGGACCAGATGGCTTCACTGCTGAATTTTACCAAACATTTAGTGAAGACATAATACCCACTGTCCTTAAAATTTTCCAAAAAGTAGAAGAGGATGGAATACTTCCAAATTCTATGAGGCCAGGATCACTCTAATACCAAAACCAGGCAAAGACACCACAAAAAAAGAAAATTACAGACCAATATCCTTGATGAACATAGATGTAAAATACTCAACAAAATATTAGCAAACTGAATTCAAAAATACATCAAAAAGATCATTCAAGTGGGATTCATCCCAGGGATGCAAGGATGGTAAAACATTAAAAATCCAACATCATCCACCACATCAACAAAAAGGACAAAACAACATGATCATCTCTGTAGATGATGAAAAAGCATTTGACAAAACAACATCCATTCATGATAAAAATTCTCAACAAAATGGGTATAGGGGGCAAGTACCTCAACATAATAAAGGCCATATATGACAAACTGACAGCCAACATCATACTTAACAGCAAGAAGCTGAAAGCTTTTCCTTTAAGATTGGGAACAAGACAAGGATGTCCACTCTCTTCACTTTTCTTCAGCATAGTACTGGAGGTCCTACCATGGCAATCAGACAACACAAAGAAATAAAAGGCTTCCAGATAGGTAAATAAGAAGTTAAACTGTTCCTGTTTGCAGATGACATGATATTGTACATAAAAACCCAAAAGAATCCACTCCAAAACTACCAGAATAGCAAATTCAGCAAAGTTTCAGGATACAAAATTAATACACAGAAATCTGTTGCATTCCTATATACTAATGATAAACTAGCAGAGAGAAATAAGGAAAACAACTCCATTCACAATTGCATCAAGAAGAATAAATAGCTATGAATAAAGCTAACCAAGGATGTGAAAGACCTATACCCTGAAAACTACGAGACCCTCATGAGAGAAATTAAAAAAGACACCAATAAATGGCAATACATCCCTTGCTCATGGATAGGAAAAATTAATATAATCAAAATGGTCATCATCAGCCTAAAGCAATCTACACATTCAATATAATTCCTGTCAAAATAACAACAGCATTCTTCAATGAACTAGGGAAAATCATTCTAAAATTCATATGGAACCACAAAAGACCCCTAATAGCCAAAGCAATCCTGAGAAAGGAAAACAAAGTTGGGGGGATTATACTTCCTAACTTCAAGCTCTACTACAAGGTCACAATAATAAAAATAATTTGGTAGTGGCATAAGAACAGAGCCATAGATCAGTGGAACAGAATTGAGAGCCCAGATATAAACCCAAGTATATATGGTCAATAAATATATGATAAAGGAGCCATTGATATACAATCAGGAAATAACAGCCTCTTCAAAAACTGGTGTTGGCAAAACTGGACAGCCACATTTTAGAGAATGAAACTGGATTATTGTCTAACTGAATACACAAAAGTAAACTCGAAATGGATCAAAGACCTGAATGTAAGTCATGAAACCATAAAACTCTTAGAAGAAAACACAGGCATAAGTCTCTTGACTATAAACATGAGCAATGTTTTCCTGAATACATCTCCTTGGGCAAGGTAAACAAAAGCAAAAATGAATAAGTGGGACTACATCAAACTAAAAAGCTTCTGTACAGCAAGGACAACATCAGCAGAATAAAGAGGCATCCTACAGTATGACAGAATATATTCATAAATGATATAACTGACAAGGGGTTATCCAAAATATATAAAGAACTAACACATTTGAACAGTGAAAAAGCAAATAAGCCGATTAAAAAATGGGTGCAGTATATGAACAGACATTTCTCCAAAGAAGAAATTCATATGGCCAACAGGTACATGAAAAGATGCTCCACAGTGCTAATCATCACAAAAATGAAAATTAAAACCACAGTGAAGTATCACCTCACACCAGTTAGGATGGCCAACATCCAAAAGACAAAGAACAACGAATGCTGGCGAGGATGCAGAGAAAGGGGAACCATCCTTACACTGCTTGTGGGAATGTAAACTAGTTCAGCCATTGTGGAAAGCAATATGGAGGTTCCTCACGAAACTAAAACTAGAAATACCATTTGATCCAGGAATTCCACTCCTAGGAATTTACCCTAAGAATGCAGCAGCCCAGTTTGAAAAAGACAGATGCACCCCTATGTTTATCGCAGCACTATTTACAATAGCCAAGAAATAGAAGCAACCTAAGTGTCCATCAGTAGATAAATGGATAAAGAGGAGGTGGTCCATATACAAATGGAATATTATTCAGCCATAAAAAGAAAACAAATCCTACCATTTACAACAACATGGATGGAGCTAGAGGGTATTATGTTCAGTGAAATAAGCCAGGCAAAGAGGGACAAGCACTGAATGGTTTCTCTCATTTGTGGAGTATAACAACAAAGCAAAACTGAAGGAACAAAACAGCAGCAGACTCACAGATTTCAAGAAGCTACTAGAGGTTACCAAAGGGGAGGAATGTGGAGGGTGGGTGGGTAGAAAGGGAGACGGGGATTGAGTGGTATTATGATTGGCACACATGGTGTAAGTGGGGGGTCACGAGGTAAACAGTGTAGCACAGAGAAGAAAAGTAGGGACTCTGTGGCATCTTACTACACTGATGGACAGTAACTGCAGTGAGGTATGGTGGGGGACTTGAAATATGGGTGAATGTAGTAAACACAGTGTTTTTCATATGAAACCTTCATAAGAGTGTACATCAGTGATGCCTTAATAAGAAATAAACAAATTTCCTCAGAAAATGTATATATATTCTACAACCCAGTCTTTTCATTTCTACGATTATCATCAACAGAAATAAGCACCCCCCAAAACCATGCTCTTAGCAGCTTTATTTGCAGTAAACCCGAAACTGGGAACAAGCCAGGTGATCATCAACATGAGATACTTGAACAATGGAATAGTTCACACAGTGAGAATTAGTGAACCACAGCTACATAACATGAATAAGTATCTCAATGGTGTTTAAAAGATGCCAGTCGCAAAAATGCATATTGCATGATTTTTTCACATATACCAAATTCAAAAACAAACTAATCTATGATGAGATGATGGTCATGGTGGTTACCTTTGGAAGGGGGTACTTGTAATATATTCCATTTCTTGATCTAAGTGGTAGTTACATAACTGTTCATTTTGTAATAATTCATTGAGGTACTATATAAATATGATACACCAAATGAAAGTTTTAAAGAATATGCTCTCAAGTTTGCTATTATCTTGTTGCCATAATTTTATCTTTCAAATAGATTTAAATATTAATGAGGCCCTAGTAATATGCCAGGCATAATTTTATCTTTCAAATAGATTTAAATATTAATGAGGCCCTAGTAATATGCTAAGGTCACCCAGAAAACTTATTTAGCACAGCAGATTGCTTAATAAATACTTAATGGCCACATCATTTGCCTGTTTTGATAGACACCATATAAACCAGCTCTTAGGGGGTAGAATTAGCTACTGAGTCAGCAGTGTTTATACCATAATTCTAACCACTGGTTCTCAAACTATGATCCCTTGGCTGCCACACTTCTAGCCCTTTGGGTCAGTCAGACAGACTCCCACACGCTTTACCTGCGATGGCCCAGGGACACAAATCCATACACAGTAGCAGCTGGGGTGTGAGGGTGACCACTCAGGGGCTTACCATACTCCTCTATTTTTACTTGCTGACCCAGTCCGGTTTCCCTGGCTCTGGGCACCTCACTCCATGCCCTCATCCCTTCACTCCTACACTTGGGCCCTTTCTCAATGTGGCAACATTTATTACTGAGCCTGCTAAATAGATAGTTTCTCTTTCCTTTGAATTCAACTCTTTGATGGTGTAGGCAGGGATGCAATTAAGGCAGTGGGCTGCTGCAAGTACTTATAAACTCAGCATTTTCAAAAGCCTTTAAGAAAATGAAAACTCTTCCAGCCCAGGGTTCTTTCTATGTAGCAATGCCAGTAAGATAGATACATGCAGAAATACGAAGCATTGTGTGGAAGGGAACACTTGGTTTATTTTCACTGGTGGCAACCAGAGCCAAGGGAAAACCAAAGAGAGGTGTGCCCAGCAGTTCTCTAACTTGTGGCCTTAATGCATCCCTTTCTGAGTGCACCCCAATTCAAGCCCTCCTCATAATCATCATCACTTTCCTCTGAACAAGTGTCTCCCAAAGTGCACCAAGCTACTCCCCAAGGGCAAGCCTAGCCAGACCATGGCTCTGCTCCCACTCCTGGATTTCCAACTGTGCTCTTGGCTTACTCTCTTGATATTGCAAGGATATCTTATCTAAACAGCCTTTTTCTCTGCATCCCATGTCTTGTTGATTGAAACATCTTCTTACTGTATGAGTCTGGTTTCTAATTCTATTGATTTGATATACTTTATTTTCATGAACAAAACATAACTTACAAGTATTCTTTTGTGAATACTTGTAAAAGTGACAGATGGTAACCAGATATATTGTGGTAATCAATTTGCAATATATGCAAATATTGAATCATTATGTTGTACTCTGGGAACTAATATGTTATGTGTCAATTATACCTCGATAAAAAATATGCAAAAGTAAAATGTTTTATCAAATATGCACAACCTCATAATTATAAACTTCTTGTAATACAGAACCCATTTAAAGTACATTTCACATACAGGCTATTTAGTAATTTTTCACTTCAATACAGTATCTCATCTTCCTCCTGGCATTTGAGTTTCAGCTTCCCCACCTAGTTTTGGAATTTGTGAACATCCTTAATTAGGGCAACTCCTCTGTTTCTATTTCAGACTCTAGTTCCTCTCTCCCTAAATCTATAGAAACAGCTCTCCTTTATGTCCCTGCAAATAATTAAAATGCAGTATTTGATTTTCCTACTCGGAGATCCTTAGTATTATTTGTCTTACTGTAGCCCAGGAAAAGGACTAGTTAAGAAATACTGGTCATTTTTTCATTCAACCAGTACACATTGGGCATTCGGTTTTACCAATCACCACTTTGGCTGCTATGTATATTACAGAAAGACCAAGTCTCTAGCCTAAAGGAGCTTACTTTCTACTGGGAAGACAAGCAATTGATAGAATACACATGACATTGTGCTATAAAGCCTAAGACTGCAAATAACCAAAGGCTGTGCTTGGCCATAGTAAATACTCTCCAAGAGTCACACTTGATCTCTGAAATGTGAACGTAATTCCTCTTCATTAATACATACTGTTTATGTAAACTATGCAACATAAATGAGCACCCATTTTTAGCCTCTTTAGGAAGAGGCTGATTTGGGAGCATTTTATCTGCAGAATCTGTTGCTTCACAAATGAATCAGAAGTGAATTCAAGCCATTAGAAATTTTTAAAAAGTTAGGCAAGAAGACATTAGTGGGTGATTCTACAACACAATTTCTGTCACATCACTTAAGCCTGTAGCCTCACTAATTCAAAAGCCACCTCTGAAGTTGAGATATGGCGTGGTATTATAGTCTCCTCAGTGGACTCCAAAAGGCTTCACAGAGGAAGGAAACCTTGAAGTGAGGTATGAAAAATGGGTATGGCTGCTAAAAGAGATGGAGGGTGGGGGGAATGCTCAGTTCAGAAGGTGCTGCAGACACACCAGCAAGTAGGTGGAAAACTACATGGGGGAGCACAAAGAAATATGCATAGAGCATAGTGTGTGAGAAAGCAGTGGGCTTCAGACCTTGTCAGTTAGGTTAAGAATTTTATCCTATAGGTGATGGAGAACTTCTAAAGAAGTTTGAGAAGACAAGGGATATGACAAAATTATTGTTTTTGAGAAGTCACTATAGGAGTACTGTCAAAAATAAGTCAGATGGCAAAACTTTATGGTATAGTATGTGCATTTTACTTCAATCAATCAATCAATCAATCAATCAGTCTAGGGCTGGGGATTAAATCTACCTGATGTCTGTGGAAAAAATGATGAAGAACTAGAACAGGGAGAGGCAACTGGGACTATGTGACAGAAGATGGGTTCAACAGACATGAAAGAAACAGAACGGACAAGCGAGAGACTGATTATGTGAGGAAATGAAATCTAGTTGGAGCAATTAAGCTGATGGTTGAGTCAACATCTAAGAGGAATACATCAGAAAATTCAGTTTGAAAACATCAAGTTAGAAGAAAGTAGAAAAATTCAGGTGTGATTGGGTCGGGAGCTTAGGAAAAAGGTCTGAGCTGTAGATGATGTTTGGGTAGTCATCAAATAATAGGTGTGTCTTGCTAATGGGTTTCAGCCCAGGGCAAGTTCGCTAAGGATTCAATGTGACCAAAGAAATTCACAGCAAAATGTTCTTTGGGGTGAAATGGTTTATAAAGGGTTTATTACCCGGCTTGTTCTCCAGTGGTAGGTTGAGCACTAGCGTCTCTGCCTCCACCCAGAGAACTGGGCTGAGCTCTCTATATAGTGCAATAATAGCTTCTTGACTAAAGGGATGGAAGCGGTAGCCTAGCAACAGGCCAGTTACATCATCAGGTGGTTTAAGTTCAGTATGAATCCTGACCATAGGAACCGCAACTTCCCCACACTCCACCCCTCCAGGATTCTCACCTTATAATCTACATGCTTTCAATCTTCCGTAATGGTCCCTGTGTGAGAAAGCTGGAGCACTGTAACCAGATTCCACAACAGCCACAGAGGATAACAATTTAGAGATAACAAAAATTAAGATACTACAAGATTTTGATAAACTTAACAAAAATTATAATAACCCCCAAGCGAGAGGGGGTTCCTAATAACAAAAATTATACTAATCCTCAAGCTAGAGGAAGCTCTCAATCCACAATACTTCAGGTGCGATGAGACACGTTTTAATGACACCAAATAGGCAAATCTTGTCTATCAGGTAGGATGGCCCTGTGATACAACTGTAGCAGAAAGGGGGTCCCTTCCAGGTCCAGTATACCATACTTTTACTCATTTCCCCATGGGGGTTACTGAAGGGTTTTTATACTGGAGGTGCATGCACTGGCCATAATGATAAAACAAAACTCCCTGGTAAGATGATCCTCCCTTCTGGTTGTACAGGGTATACTACTGTGACATTTGGGGAACACTCTGCTGTTACTCCAGGAATACACAGGAGGCCAGATTCCATACCTTGTCCCCAAGGTGCCAGGAGAGCCAGCCACCATTGGTCCATGTGTCAAAAGGTCTAAGGCCACGTCCACTCAATGCAGTTTTCGTGGTTCAGTGCAGTTGGTGCTGGCAGCAAGTTATTATTCTGGTGGCTGAACCTCGGCTTCAGTGATTGTTCCTTGGTTTGTACTTGAAGATGTATAGGGGAGGCAGCCATATGCATTAACGTGTCTACGGGGCTCAGGGCTCCCTTTCGAGGTCTCTTGTTCAAACGCTGTGGCATGGTCTGTAAGCGGACGGACCATCCCCGCAAACTATTGGTATCTGATTTTAACAAGCCAGTGTGCCTCTCTATCATGCCTGCTGTGGTAGGATTGTATGGCACATGGAACTTTCATTTGATTCCCAGCTGTCGTGCCCATTCTTACAATGTATGTCCAGTAAAATGGGTGCCCTGATGACTCCCAATTACCTGTGGTCAGCCATAGGTGACAAAGAGATGCTCCAGGCCTCTTTAGGTTGTCTGCTGGCCTGTACGAGTAGGAAAAGCAACCAGAAGTTGAGTAGCTGTGTCCACACAAGTCATGGCATACTGATATCCTTCTGACACAGGTAGAGGCCAATATAGTCTATCTGCCACCTGACGAAGGGTATAGGCTCCTTAGCTACCCAGTGATGGGTTCCATGTTGCTGTGGAACTCAGTTTAAGTCCCTTTTAGAGCATATAACACACTCCTGCCGGGCTCTACTAACTTCTTTGAAGGTCAAAGGCAAGCCCCACTGATGGGCTACAGCTCACATTGTCTTTTGCTTGCATGCAACAAATGCTCATATAGCCATTGGGATATATCAGAGGCAGGTTTTCCTTCAAAACAATGTATCTGGGCCAATTTATCTGCTTCATCATTTCCTGGGGATGCCAGTGGCAAATGACCTGTCACATGGTATACTGTAATCATTTTAGTATGACCACAGGACCATAAATCTTACACAATTCTTGTCCCTAAAGGGGTCGGTGACCAAGCAGCCAGTTGGCATAGTACCAGGTTGGTAGCCACAGGGTCAAGCCCCAAAAGACAGCCCAGCTGTCAGTGCAAATAACTATAGGGGAGGGCTCCTGGCTGATCACAAGCCACACAGCCCGCAACTCTGCCCATTGGCTGCTCTTCCCCTCACCATCTTCCATCCATACTGTCTCAGTCTTAGGATGGAAAGCTATGGCTCACCATTCTGGAGGCTACCCATGGCTGGAGCCATCTGTGTACCATGCATCTTCAGGTATAAGGCTCTTCCCTCCAGATAGGGACTCTCTGCTACTATTGGTTCAAAGTAAGTTCTTCCTGCTTTTCACTAGTATATGTCACCAGCCCCAACAAGCATTGGAGTTCTTTAGTCAAGGGGCTACTAGAGAGGGCACTACACTGCTTTAGTTAAGTACCCCACTTGGCCAGCATGCACGTTTGTGCCACACCACTCCTCGGCTTTTGGGCCCAGTCTCGTACCTACCCCAAGATGGAATAGGTGGTTATTACCTTTATCAGGGCCATTCCAGTGATGGGTTCTGAAGGCAGCAAGGCATGATACATGGCAGCCAGTTGGTTTCTTTCAAAGTGTATCATACCTCTACCACTTTCCAGAGATGTGACCAGAATCCAATAGGTTGGCAAGTTCATTCAAACGGCTGCCAGTGATACCAGCCAAAGCCATATTCAGTCACATGAACATCCAGCTCACAGGGTCTTGATGGGACTATCATACAGGCCTGCATCAGCTGGATGGGCCGTTTTGTTGTAGTAAAGGCAGATGCACATGTCTCAACCCAGTACCACATGATACCCTTTTGTACCAAGTGGTATAACGGCTTCAGAATTTGTGCCAAGTGCATAATAAACACTCTCCAGTAGTCTAGAAGACCCAGAAACTCCTGTAGTAATGCTACAGTTGTAGGGGAAGAAAAGGCCTGGACTTTGTTAACTGCTTCTGGCATAACTTTGATCTTAGCCAACCGGATGATCCCCAAGAAACTGACAGACAAACCAGGTCCCTGAACCTTGGTGCTATTCAGCCATCCTTTCTCCTGTAGATGTTGCAGCAGTCTAGGTGCTGCACCTTCTAGATTTGAAAGAGAATCCGATGTGAGCATGACATCATCAATATAATGGTACAGCCACACTGTTGGCAGTTTCTCCCATGTAGCCAAGTCCTGGGCTACAAGTCCATGACAGATGGTGGGGCTGTGGAGGTATCCCCGTGGGAGGATGGTGAAATTCCATTGCCGTCCTTCTCATGTGAAGGCAAACTCTTCCTGGCTTTCCTGCTCAATGTCAATGGAAAAGAAGGCATTAGCAAGATCTACCACATAAGGGTATGTTCCTAGTTCATGGCTGAGGGTATCCATCACGCCTGCAAAAGAGGGGACAGCAGAATGCATAGGGGGTATGACTTTATTCAATTCTCTGTAATCCACAGTCATTTGCCAGGAGCCATCTGGCTTTTTTACTGGCCACAATGGGGAATTGAAAGGACTATGGATGGGCTTTATAATACCCACCTTTTCCAGCACCTGGAGAGTTTCTCCAATCTCTTTATGCCCTCCAGGCAGTTTGTATTGTTTGGTATTAGTCACCGGCTTAGGCACAGGCAAATCTATGGACGGGTGCCTAGCATGTCCCCTCAGAACTGCCTTCACCACACATGCTCTCAGTCTGAACTCACCTGCAGTGGTCTGCAAAAATAGACCCTACAGAGTATCAATCCCCAAAATATACTCAGGGATTGGAGATATATACATGGTACACTACTTTGGGGGTGCATGCCCTATTCACAAAGGGATTTGGGCTTTTTTCACTCTGATAGCCTTACCCCTGTATCCATCTATGATAGTGGGGGACCCAGGGAACCGCTCAGGGTTACCATGAATCAGTGACCATTCAGCCTGTGTCCACCAGAGCCAGAACATGCTGTATGTTCACTGGGGACCAATGGATGGCTATTTCAACATGTGGCCTCCTGTCTCCCCCTGGTCCCTCAGGGCAGGTACATTGACCTTCCCTCTCAATCAAACCGTGTTCCCCAATCACCTTCCTATGTGGGCACGAGTGAGGTTGGCTCATTCTCCAGCAGGATTTCTTGCAAACACACAGAACAGACTCGTGGCTGTGTCTTTGGCCTCTGCCTATTTGTTCTTAATAGCTGGAACTGCTGCTCCAGTATCAGTTGTTGCCACAGTTCCAGTCAGGTCCTATTTGACTTCCCATCTAATTTCCTTCCATCTGCTCCTGCCCATATTGAATCAACCCACATCTGGGTCCTCATAACCTTTATGGGGACCTTTAAATTCTTCTTGTGAGTAGAAGATCTTATTTCTTTCTATGTTCTCTTTGGTTCAGCCTAAGTCTGGTACTGTATGTGTCACCTCGCTTATGGGATCCCCTAAGGGAGGGGAAAGAATGGCCACTAGAGACTCAAAGACAGATGTGGGAGCCATTTGAAGCACAGTATTTCTCATCCCAATGGTGAAAATCTCTTCGTCTGGGCCATAATTCTCTGAACTATAGATGTCATTTCTTATGCCTAGCTCTTGTAACACTGGTTGCAGCTCAGCATATGTCTGCTGCCCTTATACCGGTTTGTATGAAAGGGCAGCAGGTGGGACTGGGATGAGACATGTGCATTTGCCTTTACTACTGCAAAACAGGCAGTCAAGGCCGTGCAGGCCTTGAATGTGACAGACCCATCAAGGCCCTGTGATCTGTATGTTCATGTCACTGAAGATGGTTCATGTAAAAAAAACTGGCTGGGGTCTCTGTCAGCGAATTGAACAAATTCACTAACCCATTGGATTCTGGTCACAACTCTGGAAAGGGGTAGAGGTACGATACATTTTGATAGAAAAACAACTGGCTGCTGTGTATCACACCTTGCTGGCTACAGAACCCATCACTGGAATGGCCCTGATAAAGGTAATAACCACCTATCCCGTCTTGGAGTGGGTACAAGACTGGACCCAAAAGCCAAGAAGTGGTGAGGCACAAATACCCACACTAGCCAAGTGGGGTGCTTACCTACAGCAGCATGGTGCCCTCTCTAGTAGCCCCTTGAGTAAAGAACTCCAGTACTTGTTGGGGCTGGTGACATATACTAGTGAAAAGCAGGAAGAACTTGCTTTTGAACCATTACTAGCAGAGAGTCCCTGTCTGGAGGGAAGAGCTGCTATACCCGAAGAAGCATGGTACACAGATGGCTCCAGCTGTGGGCAGCCCCCAAAATGGTGAGCCATAGCTTTCCATCCTAAGACTGAGACAATATGGATGGAAGATGGTGAGGGGAAGAGCAGCCAATGGGCAGAGTTGTGGGCTGTGTGGCTTGTGATCAGCCAGCAGCCCTCCCCTATAGTTGTCTGCACTGACAGCTGGGCTGTCTTTTGGGGCTTGACCCTGTGGCTACCAACCTGGTACCATGTCAACTGGCTGCTTGGTCACCGACCCCTTTGGCACAAGAATTATGTCAAGATTTATGAGCCTGTGGTCAGACTAAAATAATTACTGTAAACCATGTGACAGGTCATTTGCCACTGGCATTCCCAGGAAATGATGCAGATAAATTGGCCCAGATACATTGGTTAGAAGGAAAGCCTGCCTCTGATGTAGCCCAATGGCTACATCAGCCTTTGTTGCATGTGGGGCAAAAGACAATGTGGGCTGTAGCCCGTTGGTGGGGCTTGCCTTTGACCTTCAAATAAGTAGAGCCCGGCAGGAGTGTGTCATGTGCTCCAAACGGGACTTACACTTCCACAGCAACATGGGACAATAGCTAAGGAGCCTATACCCCTTGTCAGGTGGCAGATAGACTATATTGGCCTCTACCTGTGTCAGAAGGTTATCAGTATGCCATGACTTGTGTGGACACAGCTACTCGACTTCTGGTTGCTTTTCCTACCCATTGTGCAGAGCAGAAGACGACCAAAAGAGGCCTGGAGTGTGTCTTTGCTGCCTATGGCCAATCACAGGTGATTGAGATTGATCAGGGTACCCATTTTACT
This sequence comes from Manis javanica, assembly GCF_040802235.1. Taxonomy (NCBI): domain Eukaryota; kingdom Metazoa; phylum Chordata; class Mammalia; order Pholidota; family Manidae; genus Manis; species Manis javanica. The sequence continues at coordinate 57,781,611 of NC_133164.1, read as the reverse complement.
GGACATACATGGCAAGAATGGGTACGACAGCTGGGAATCAAGTGGAAGTTTCATGTGCCATACAATCCTACCACAGCAGGCATGATAGAGAGGCACACTGGCTTGTTAAAATCCAGACTAATGTCAGATACCAATAGTCTGCGGGGATGGTCAGTTTGCTTATGAACAGTGCTACAGCATTTGAATGAGAGACCCCAAAAGGGAGCCCTGAGTCCCGTAGACATGTTACCACATATGGCTACCTCCCCCATATAACTGCAAGTGTAAACCAAGGAAGAATCACTGAAGCCAAGGTTTGGCCACCAGAATAACATCTTGCTGCCAGCACCAACTGCACTGAACCGCGGAGACTCCATTAAGTAGACATGGCCTTGGACCTTTTGACACATGGACCAATGATGGCTGGCTCTCCTGGCACCTTGGGGACAAGGCCTGGAAGCTGGCCTCCTGTGTATTCCTGGAATAACAGCAGAGTGGCCCCCAAAAGTTACAGTAGTATATCCTGAAAGCCAGACGGTAAGAGCATCTTACCGGGGAGTTTTGTTTTATCATATGGCCAGTGCATGCACCTCCAGTAGCACTATATATAGACCTTTCAGGAACCCCATGAGGAAAGGAGTTAAAGTATGGTATACTAGACCTAGAAGGGACCCCCTTCCTGCTACAGTCCTGTCACAGGACCACTCTCTCGCATGCATCCTACCTGATGGACATGACTTGCCTATGTTGGTGACATTAAAGCATGTGTCCTATCGCCCCTAAAGTCTTTGTGGATTCGGAACTTCCTCTGGCTTGAGGATTATTATAATTTTTGTTATTAGGAACCTCCTCTGGCTTGAGATTATAATTTTTGTATCAAAATCTTGCTGTATCTTAATTTTTATTATCTCTAAGTTGTTGTTACTCTCTGTTGCTATTGTGGAATCTGGTTACAGTGCTTCAGCTTTCTTGCACAGAGACCACTGTGGAAGATTAAGAGCATGTAGATTGTAAGGTGAGAATACTGGAGGGGTGGAGTGTGGGGAAGTTGGGGTTTCTACGGCCAGAATCCTCACTGAACTAAACCACCTGATGATGTAACTGGCCTGTTGCTGGGCTGCCGCTTCCACCCCTTTAGGCAATAAGCTATTACTGCCCTATATAGAGAGCTCGGCCCAGTGCTCTGGGCAGAGGCAGAGATGCTAGTGCTTGACCTACTGCCGGGAGAACAAGCTGGGTAATGAACCCTTTCACCCCAAAGAACGTTTTACTGTCAATTTCTTTGGTCACACTGAATCCATAGCGAACTTGCCCAGGGCTGAAACCCACTGGCAAGACACACTGTCGCACACAGCACGTGGTGGAGCTTTTTTTTATATAGAGTCAATAACGATGCATTGCCCACTGTTGTGTAGTGAGCTAGCAAACCAGGGCCAGGTGAGAATCCTGGCCATAGGAACCTTCACTTTATCCACAAGACACAAATTAAGCATTGATAAAGGAATTTCAGTACGAACTTACATGGTCAATATCTTAACGTACATAAAGTTGAAGGCTTGGTAAATACCTCTCAGTCATTCAGTGCATATCGTTATCTTTAATTTGCAGTTTTCACAAACACTACTCAGGTGCAGCACTGACTTCCAAGTACAACATAAATAATCTGTATTTTAAAGAATAGAGAAGCAATATCAGTATGTGATTGATTTTGTTAGAAAACTGTTTTCTTGCATTTTGATGATTTCCTGAGATTTCCTTCAGGTTAACATGATACTTGGTGCCCCAAAGAAGAGAGTATTTCATCTGAAGGCATTTGCCTTATTTGGAAGCTGACAGTCAAGATAAAAAACTGTCTCTTCCAAGTAGATCAAAGAGACACCGAATTCCCATCATGCTCCACTGAGAAGAGCTTCGTTAGCATGTTGCACTTGCTTATCCTGGGATAGAGCCCACCTCAGGACTCAACTTAGCCAGTACATGAAGAGAGACTGCAGACTCCACAGCAACCAGGCAGAGTTTGGTATACATCAGGAACTCTAGCTGACAATTTTATGAGAATATTGCTATTAATCAGCATTAATTTTTCTGCCAAAGGCAATTCTCAAACCATCTGAGAATTAGGTACTTAAGAGTTCTAAACATTATTCCATTGGTTTGTTCATTTAGAGAAAGTTACCAAGTGGTTGATAGATTCCACCTGAGCATATTAGGTGCTGCGGTAAATGCAATCCTTTCCTAATATGAAACTTACCTTTTTACTTTTTCCCATAAATAAGAGCCCAGGTTAGTTTTTTCTTTCCATTATAATAAACCTCATGTCTAATTGGGTGAATTTAAAATAAACAAACAAAAGACCCTACAAACTTCTAATAAGTCTACTAAAAATTTGAAGTAGCAGATATGTAAAAACTCTACAGGTTTGTGGTAAGTTTTTGAAGCTATACATTTGCTTGGGTAAGTACTAGCATAAAGAGAGAGCACAATGAATTCCCAATCAACTACATCAGAGATAAGCCTATGGAAGAGTTTCATAAAGCTTACCTGGTTTCTTCTCAAGCTTACCTATCATTTAGGGAGGAGCCAGAGACAGAGATTAAGCCAACTGAAGAAGGGAATTAAAATAAGGAGCAAGCAGCCCTTGTCTAGCCTGGATTAATACTTAGTCCATAGGCACACACCTGATCATCTGATCATCTACATTTGCCTTCTTACAGCACTAAACTATGTTTTCTACCTTTATCTTACATCTACCTACCACTTCAGCATTTTATTAAAAATAAAAATAATAATAATAATAGGAGAAATGTGGGATCAACATATAAATCAAGTACAAAAATCAAATGAATATTCATATTTGACCTGATGGTTTATAGGTCATATTGCATGATCAAAACCGAAAGTTTCTGTGATGAATGCCCTTGTACTGTTCACCATGTAAGAATTTATTCACTCTGTAAGAATTCGTTCACCATGTAAGAACTTGTTCGTTATGCTTCAGAAGATTGGAGACTGACGAGAATTAGACTTGAGATGGATTAATGATTGTACATTGAGCATTGACCCCCCTATACTGAATTTTATTGTTGTTAACAACCATTTGATCAATAAATATGAGAGATGCCCTCTCAAAAAAAAAAAAAAAAAAAAATAAGGAGCAAGCAATATAAAGAAGTAATCAAACAGGAGTGAAAAATTGTGTGAAATTCATCATTGTAGCTGAAGTTCAAGGACTAATCACTTACTTGTACTGGAGCTCACCAAACATTCTAATGTCAAAAAAGTATGTAAAATAAAACAGGAAATGAGATTTGTAAATGGTAAACAATTCAATGTACCCATATCATTTTGAAAAAATCAAGCAATACAGTAAGACCTTTAAAAATAATATTCACTCACTGGAGAGGTTCTTTTGTAGCACTGTGGATAAAGTGAAGGTTCCTATGGCCAAGATTTTTACCTGGCCCAGGCTGGCAAGCTCACTACACACGCGTGGGCAATATGTTGTTACTGACTCTATATATAGAACTTTGCCCAGTGCTCTGGGCAACATGGCTGCAGGACTGCACAGCTGCAGGAGAGCAGAGACTGGAGTGGTTGTAGTGCTGAGGGCAGAGACTGAGACGGGTGTGTGGGTAGAGGGGCCCGGAGGAAGAGACCAGCTTGCTGCCTGCAGACTCGCTCTGAGAGGACAGAATTCTAGTGACTGACCTGCCACCATGGGAATAAAGTTAGGATCAACTCCTTCACCCCAAGAACATTCCATTGTCATTTTTTGGTCTCATTAAATCCAGAGTGAACCTGCTCGGGGCTGAAACCCACTGGCAAGACAATTGCCAATAGTCAATAGCCAAGGAAAAGAAAAGGCTGCCCTCATGGGAGGAGTGTTTCAGCAGGCTGTACCTATGAATGGGGGGACATTCGAGTGTTCCCCATGGACATGTGTTCCGACATGGCTTGCCTCCTAGAGGACTGGGCCCTACCCCAAGACTGGGAAGGGTTGGAGACAACACCTGAGGCAGTAAAGTTGGCCCTCAGCAAAACAGGGAAAAAAAAGCCCTAAGGAAAATAAAGACTCAGCAACCCTGGGTTCCTCCAGGAGAGGTGCAGCCCCCTCCTCAGGTTGTGGAGCGCTCCATGCTCTGCTTCTATCATCAGGCTCAAGCAATGAAAGCACAAAAGGAACTATGGTCTCCTTCTTGAAGGAAGAATTTAAAGGACCCCATGAAGGTTATGAGGCCCCAGATGTGGGTGATTTGATATAGGGAGGAGCAGACAGAGAAATTGGATGGAAAGTAATCTTACTGGAGCTGTGGCAACAACTGAGACCAGAGAAGAGGTTCCAGCTGCTGAGGACGAAGCAAACGCCAGACAAAGCACAAAACAGGGCCTGTGCCTGCAAGACTGGTAAGGCTGGAGAAGGTGGGTACTGTAAGGCCCATGGTTCTTTCGGTTAACCTATTTGAGTAGAACTGGTTTGAATACAGCCAGGATGACCACTTAGTGGCAATGGATCTCCTCAGGCTTGAGGGTTATTATAATTTGTCATAATTTGTTATTTGTATATTATATTATGTTGTTATGGATTTGGTTCCAGTGTTCCAGCTTCCTCGCACAGGGACCATTGCAGAGGATTGAGGGCCCATAGATTGAGGGATGAGAATCCTGAAGGGGTGGAGTGTGGATAAAGTGAAGGTTCCTATGGCCAGGATTCTCACCTGCCCCTGGTCAGCTAGCTCACTACACGTGTGTGGGTAATATGTTGTTATTGACTCTATATAAAGAGCTCTCTGCCTAGTGCTCTGAGTGACATGGTGGCACAGCTGTACGGCTGCAGGAGAGCACAGACAAGACTAGAGAGGTGGCAATGCAAAGGACAGAGACTGAGAAGGCTGTGGGTAGACAGTCCCAGAGGCAGAGACCAGCTTGCTGTATGCAGACTCGCTCTGAGTGGAGGGGATTCTAGTGATTGACCTGCTACTGTGGGAATGAAGTTGGGTATAAACCCTTTCCCCCCAAGAAAGTTCCATTGTCATTCTTTGGTCTCATTCATTGAATCCATAGTGAACTTGCCTGGGGCTGAAACACACTGGCAAGATGAGCACGTATTAAAATAGTACTTGAATCGTTGCAAAGGGCAAAATTCAAATGTAACCAGCTCTAGGAAAAGGGATTTTACAGAAGTGGTCCTGTGGAGAAAGTGAAGGTTCCTATGGCCAGGATTCTTACCTGGCCCTGCTCCACTTGCTCACTGCACATGTGTAGGCAATACATTGTTACTGAGTCCGTATAAAGAGCTCCGCCCAGTGCTCTGGGCTGCTGCACTGCTGCAGGGCTCCACAGCTGCAGGAGAGCAGAGCAGAGACTGGAGGGTGGCAGTGTCGAGACAGAGACTGAGATGTCTACGGGGAGCAGAGAGGCCCAGAGGCAGAGACCCACTTGCTGCAATGAAGACTTGCTCTGAGTGGACAGGATTCTAGTGATTGACCTGCCACCATGGGAATAAAGTTGGGTATAAACCCTTTCACCCCAAGAATGTTCCACTGTCATTTTTTTCGGTCTCACTGAATCTACAGTATGGTCTAATCCAGTAGTTCTCAAAACTTTTTGTTTGGGATCCTGTCTTGCCAATGGGTTTCAGCCTGGGGCAAGTTCGCTATGGGTTCTGTGTGACCAAAGAAAATGACAGCAAAACGTTCTTGGGGTGAAAGGGTTATATCCAGCTTTGTTTCCATGGTGGCAGGTCAGTCACTAAAATCCCATTCACTCAGCAAGTCTGCGTGCAGCAAGCCAGTCTCTGCCTCTGGACCTCTCTGCCTGCCCAGTTGTCCCCGCAGAGCCATCCTCTGGGCCTCTGTTCTCAGTGCTGGCACCACTCCTGCCTTTGCTCTGCTCTCCTGCAGCCTTGCAGCCCTGCCACTGTGTTGCCCAGAGCATTGGGTGGAGCTCCTTATATCCAGTCAATAGCAACGTATTGCCCACACGTGTGCAGTGAGATAGCCAACAATGGCCGGGTGAGAATCCTGGCCACAGGAACTCTCATTTTATCCACAATCCCTTTACACACTTCAAAATTACCAAGGATGTGAAGAGTTTTTCTTTTTGTATGGTTTTTATCTAGCAATATTTATCATAGTAGGAATTAAAACAGAAATTTAAATAATTCTTTTCTTCATTTATAACTAATAAAAAAATAAAAAGCCATTACATGTTAACAAATAATTTTTATGAAAAATAGCTATTTTTCTGAAATACACACCCAAAAAAAACCAGTAAGACCGGTGCTGGAGAGTTGGATTCTCATGTGTTTTTGCATTCAGTCTTTTACAGTATCACACTGCAGGTGGCCTCTGGGAAACTTCTCTGTACTCATTAAGAATGGGAATGAAAAAGGCAAATCATGTCTTAGTGTTACAAAAGCAATTTTGACCTTGATTACCCTTGAAAGGGGCTCAAGGACTTCCCCAGACCACACTTTGAACCACTGCCCTAGTCTAATCTTGTATAAGGGAGCTGCATCTCCCAGAAATTAGGTGAGAAATCCAAAATTACATGGCCTGTTAATGATAGGGTATAAATCCTAGATGGTTTGTCCCACTTTTCTTGGTTTAGGTTCTCAATTAAAAAATCTAGGAAATATACCCTAATAACCTGTCCTTTTGTTCTAGTTGTAAGGACTGTCACAATGTATTACCAGAAAGTTTTTGTTTTAAACAAAAAAGAGGAAAATCAACAAACATGATAAATTCTGCAACAGGCAGTGTGCTAGCCTTTGGATTAGGACCTGAGCTACTGCACTCCCCTCCATGTGAGCTGATAATGACAAACTGTACAGCAAATATCACAAAAATATGGAGAGTAGATTTGCCACAATATCACCCTTTATCGTTTTTTCTGAGTCTGAAATACAATTCATGACATTATCCTGGAAAAATTTCCACAACTACTGGCTGATAGGGTGGTAGGTATATTAAGAGACTACAAATAAATTGGCAATCATGGGACTTTTTAGATAAAATGGAGTTGTTTTGAAACACACATATTTTCATTCTCTAACTGGACATTACTTTGTCTTTTTAAAATAAGTCAGGCCATCTTCCTGCTCACTGAAAGACGTTTCCTTTGTATCCTACCAGATGACCCAGATCTTCTTTGAAGGGATCATAGCCTTGTTCCTTTAAACAACGCAGTGCCCAGAAAAGCTGGTCCAGTGGAGGAAATTCTTCCCAAGGAACCCATTCCCAACCTAGAAAAGACAGATACCAAATCAATTTATTTAGCTGAAGGGAAACAAAGGATGTTTATTTTGGCAATTTAACTTATACTTAGATAAAACTGATTAAATTTAAAAATAATTTGCTACTAATAAACCAGTGATGCTATGCATTAGCTTGGCTACATAAACAATGGGTTTAGAACGAAGATCTTAAGAACAGAATGGTGATCATTTAAAACTTGCTTTTATTTGTATGTGAAGCCAAGTTTATAAGGGCCACAGTGTAGTAAAATCCATATTTAGTACCATTCATTTTCACTTAAATATTTGGCTAAAGAAAATGCATAGAACTTCATATATTACAGGTTTCAACATTTAAAAAAGTTTCCTTACCTGTAAAATAAGGTAAACTACAAAATTTCTAAGCTATCCTAGATCTCTTTAAAAAGTAATGAAAGCTATGCAGAGAATAAAAAATATTCTCTGTGCTGTGGCATATTTTAGATAGAAAGACAATTATGGAGGGAGCTGATTAAAAAAATCCATTGAAATAGGAGAGATTAAGCTAAGTTTGTTATTGTAAAATACAAGGAATCCTATAAACACATCTGAGGGAATGGTATTTTCTTTGATGATTTAAATGTAAATAACATGAAAGCTCATGATAAGTGAATATATAAATATGATATGAAGATGTACACCCTGTGTTCTACATAAGTTCCTTAATGATTACAATTTTTATACCTATGCAAGTACTGTTTCTTCCATTGATCTTTGCCTATAAAATACAAGTATGTAGTTTCACTCTAGGAAGGCAGGGGGCAATCAATCCATAAAAGTGGAACAGTGCAGGAAGGGGTGATTAGCAACTGTGACCACACACTAACAGAGAGAGAGCAAGCCAACAATGCGCTGCAGGAAGCTGAATGAACTGTCTCAGGATTGCTCTCTGTAAAGTTTATCCCATCTCCTAAAACAAGCATCTGGATGATCCTCCTAGTTATAATCAGATGGCTGGAGGAGAGGTGCAGTAACTAGTGACTTGAAGCAGGACATCCAGCTGCGAGGCCTGCTGAACATGGGACAGAGGCCACGCCTCTGTGGTGCAGAGACCCACGCAGCCACCACACCTGGGCTAGGCTGCAGCTGGTTTTCAGAAGGGCTCTCAGCTGGGAAAAAAGCAAACATAATTCCTGTTATATTGTTAACAAGGGGCTGGAGATTAAGTGAATTTCGGAAGGATAATGATTTAATGAATTTTAGTAATAATAATCTCATTACATAGGAACCTCCATAAAAACCCTATACAACTGGGTTCAGAGAGTTTCTGAATTGGTGAACACATCAAGTGCTGGGAGGGAATGGAAACTTGTGCCCCTTCTCCATAAGCCTGCCCTGTGCATCTCTTCCCTTTGGCTGTTCTTAGGTCAAATCCTTTATAACACACTAGTAATGTTAAGTAAAATGTTTTCCTAAGATCTAACAAATACTGAACCTGAGGAGGGGGTCATGAGAACCCCCGATCTAGAGTCAGGTGGTCAGAAATACAGGGGTCTGGGATTTGAAGTGGGAACAGTTTTAAGGGACTGAGTTCTTCAGCTTTTGGGATCTGACACTAACTCTGGGTGGACAGTGTAAGAATTGAATTGTAGGAAAACCAGTTGGTGTTTGGAGAGTTGAAGAATTATTTAGCATGAGGAAAATACCCACACTTGTGGTGTTGGAAGTGTTCTGAGTAAAAACAGTGCAAATTTTGTTAATTCATTTTAGATGATTCCAAGTAGTTACCTATTTTATTAAAAAAATCTTAAATGACTCAAGGCCTATAGGTGGGGTATACCTTTCTGTTCATTCAATCAAATCAATCTGTAAAATGCTTTAGACATGATTTATTCATTCTGGAAATATCACTTCCTCTAGCCCTTTGCATGCATATGTTCCCTTCTAAGAGACCCCCTGACCACCCTACCAGATACAGCACCCATGCATCACTATCCTTACACAGCTTTACTTTATTCTTATTCCTTACTATTACCATTTAAAAATATCCACTAATTTGTTGCCTTTTCCCTCAATAAAACCTAAAGTTCAGGAGGGTAGAGACTTTGTCCTATACACCACTGTTTCTTTAGAGCCTAGAACAGTGTCTGGCACATACTACTCAACATGTATTTGTTGAAAGTAAAGATTCTTCCATATTAGAAGAGAAATTAAATGTTTAGAGGGGAGGTCCAGTACATATGACCACTTTAATAAGGTTTCATACAACAAATAATATATTCAATAAGTTTAATATTTTACTCTTTAGCTTTCTCATGGTTTTATTAAATTTGAAGAGAGATGAAACATGCAAAAGCCCGTAGAACAATGGTTAGCACACAGTAAGTAATAAATACCAGTTGTCACTGCAAGTTTTCAGAGCACTCAGTTCAGCATAAGAGGTAACAGATAACTCTTTTGCCTGGTTAATCTTTCTCTAAAAAAGGAAGTTATTACCTCTTGCACAGGTGAGAAAACTGAGGCAGGCACTTTAAATGTTTTACTTAAAATCAGTTTGAAACAAAATCAACCACTAACATCAAAACTAACAATCACTGAGTAATTACCATGTTCACTAGGTTCTTTACATGAATTAAATAACTTGGACAAGGTTACAAACCTCTAAGCAGAGGAACCAGGATGTAAAGCAAGTAGTCTGGCTCCAGAGCCACTTCTCTTTCCCACTATGTCCTTATGTATCCAGGATTTAAGTATATTTACATTTCTATATGAAGAGAATTCTACATGAAGAGAATTGGTTTTGGGCACAACTTGCTCCTCTGATATCAGGAGAATTCTCTTCATATGGCAACATATGATACTCCTTCAGACAATATGTACTCAACAAAAGTGCATTATTATATATAATTTTCTTACTTTCATTTTTATCAGGCTCTACATTCTTTGGTTCTGAATCATGAGTCACATCCACCTCTCCTTTCATTAATATAGTGACATAATGGTAATTCTCTTTCTCAATGAAAGAATTCACAACCGAGGCAAAGCGAATATTTTTCAGGTGAAGAGCTGCTTCTTCCCAGGTTTCCCTTTGAGCACATTCTTCCCAACTTTCACTGGAAAACAGAAATACACCATTGTATTCAATTCTATTTAAGTCACTTTTTTCTCTTGCCATGAAATTCTTGGCTGGAAATATCGAGTGTAAAGCAAAAACAACTGCAGTTGGTTCATGCTTCAAAACAGTCAATCGACAACCCTGCCTATGACATTGTTTATCCTGTATCTAGTTACCTGAAGTCCAAAATGACTTCATATTGAACAAAAAATGGAGCATTTAGCCAATTCAGCACCAGTTCACATGCCTGTAAACAGTGTGCAACCAGGAAGCAGTTTAGTATATCAGATAAAGGCACAGACATTAGAGTCAACTAGACCTAGGTTTGATTTAAAATCCATTACTTTTCCTCTTTGGACATAAAGAGAGATGATGCTGCTTTCCATGGGGTTGTTGTAAACATGTGGAGGGCCAGATGTGATGTCAGGTTCAGCTGTTCTGTGGAGCTGGTCTCTGCAAGAAGAGGATGATTTCTTTTCCTGTAGTTTCAGAATTTTAGTTTAAGCCTCAAATTGAGTACGATAGGCAATAAGCACCTCTGAATTCTAAAAGATATGGCAAAAGATGCCATCTAAATTCAAGGGATTGCTAAGGAAGGCCAGAGTAGTCTTATGACCTTCACTCTATCCAGTTTACATAAGAAAGGCAAGAGATCTTTGGAATGGAGGAAAGTTATGAGTTTTCAGCCTTGTAGAAATATTTCCCTTCCTCCTGATGAGGAGCCAACTGTGCCCAAAATTAAGTGATGGGTAGGTACCCCAAGAGAACTGGTCACAGAGATCAGGTGTGCTGCTCTCCTGCTGCAGACATAATAAGCTGCATAAACTCACAGCCCTTCCCCAGTGTATAAGAGGAGGGGTGGTGGGATGGTGAGTGCTCTGGGTAAGTCTGAAATATGTACCTTGGTGTTTAGGGATGTATGTGAATAAGATGCTGAGGCTTATTCCCACTTTGGGAATTTGGAAGGCGGAGACTGGCTAGTGCAGCCCATGATGTTTGAGCAAGATAAAAGGGCAGCAGGGAAAGCCTTATTTCCATTGTGAATTTCCCTTGGGACAAGCAGATGCTATAAGAGACTGCTGGAGACTCCAGCAGAAACAAAATGTAGGGTGTGCTGAAAGCAAAAGCTAAAGGAGGGGACCAGTGTCACAATAAGTCAGTCACCTATGTCAGGGAACTGTACAGCACAGACATCCTTGTTGGACTTCCAAATAAACAACAAGCACACCCTGAGAGACAGCACACATGTGAACACTGCACCAAGAAGGCATCAACAGATGGATCACAGCCGCACTGGTCATGTAAAACATGTGCCAACACACTGGGGAAGGAAGAAAACCAGAAAGTGAGAAACAGGAGGTAAGAAAGAGCAAAACAATAGCCCTAAATGCTTGGAAGTAGGTCATAATGACTAAAATTGATCAATTTTTATAATCAGGTTAAAAGAAAACAACAGAATTTTCAGGAAATATCATGGAGCAGCAGAGAAGGGAAGGACATGTTTGAAGACAATGAAAGGAGAAAAGCCATTTCCTGTTTGTTTTCCATCAAATTTATCCCACTGACTATACCAGTTATATAAAAATACGTGAAAGCATATATGTGAAAAGTTTAGCATGGTGTCTAGCACTTCGTAAAAAAAGCTCATTAAAGTTCAATTTTGGTTATTATATGACATTTGAGTCAAGATTCCAACATTTTTGTGTGTTATTATTAAGATAGCTATCTCTAGCCACTTCTCTGGTAATTATACATTCTAACAGTGCTTAGTTTGTATCTAAGTTAGGCTAATGCCCATCAACAACTGTCTTGCCTAAGGAGGACTGCCACTGGGCAAGTTCATTTTGAATTTGGAGAGACCAAATAATATTAGGGGTAAAAGGGTTTATGCCAAGCTTTACTCTCATGGTGGCAGGTTAAGTGCTGGAATCATGTCTGCCTCTGGAGCAATCTGCATGCAGCAAGCCGGCCTCCATCTCTGCCTTCGGGCAAAGCACTGGGTGGAGATTTTTATATAGTAACAGTGACAGTAATGGCTCATTGCCAATGGATATGTAAGCATTAGCCTAATTAGCATTAGCAGTAAGCCAATTACATCATCAAGTAATTTAGGGTCAGGTGAGGATCCTGGCCATGGGAGCTTTAATTTCCCTACAACAACTGAAGTACAACATGGAGTGTCTGTCTAGGCAATCTGATTATTAATCTAGAAATCCTATTTATTAATTGATGGTTTATCTTAATTTTCTAAAAATGATAAACTTAATGATACTCTTTAGAATTTTGAAGGCCATTAAAAAAATTCCATGCACTGAAAGTGCATAAGAATTCCATAGCTGATAAAGGACAAAGTCTGATTAAAAGGCACTGGAATCAAGCTTCTACTTATAACTACCACTTGGTAAGAAATAGGTGGATTAGAAAAAACAGAATGTGAGAAACTCTTTGAATGCTTCACATTCTTCAACATGGCATGGAAAAAAAGGGGGAGGGGGATTACTGTTAGGTTGAGAGACTTAAAAAATTTACCAATCACATGCAGTATGTGTCCTTCTTGTGATTTTGACTGGTACCAAACAGTAAAAAGACATTGTCTTGACCATGGCTTTCAGCCCCAGACAAGTTCACTATGGACTCAATGAGACCAAAGAAATGACAAAGGAACATTCTTGGGGTGAAAGGGTTAATACCCAACTTTAATCACACAGTGGCAGGTCAATCACTAGAATCCTGTCTACTCAGAATCCCATCCACTCAGAGCGAGTCTGATGCAGCAAGCCAGTCTCTGCCTCTGGGCCTCTCCAACCCCGCAACCTTCTGTTTCTGTCCTCAGTGCTGCCACCACTCCAGCCTCTGCTCTCCTGAACCCTTGCAGCCGTACCACCATGTTGTGCAGAGCACTGGGTGGAGCTCTTTATATGGAGTCAATAACAACATATTGCCCACATGTGTGTAGCAAGCTAGCTGATCAGGGTCAGGTGAGAATCCTGGCCACAGGAACTTTCATTTTATCCACATTTTCAAGGCAACTGGGGAAAATGGTACAGACTGGGCATCAGATATTATTAATGAATTATTTTGTTCACCTGTGAAAAATGGTACTGTACTAAGTTTTTGAAAAAGCCTCTTATAGATACATACTAAACTACTTAGGGGTGATATAATAGAGTGTCTGAGCTTTCCTTTAAAATGATCTAAAAAACAACGTGTGTGTGTTGTGGGAGGGGAATAGTAAGATGCAACAAGAACAAGCTGAGTGATAGACACAGGAGGGTTCACCTATTTTCTCTACTTTTATTTATGTTTGAAACTTTTCACACTAAAGGGAAAACAATTGCCACGTCTGAACACTTTACATGCTATTTACCTGCTACAGACTTTTGACTGCATTCTCATTTCAGAATCCACCTTTTAGGACCATCCTAGGCTTTATTCACCTTGCAGAACTGACTCTGACTTTTTCAGTGTGATACACCAAAGCAGAAAAGGACCTTAAAGAGTACTTCATCCAACTCCCCTGTTAGGTAGATAGACACGAGCAGCTGGGGAAGGGAAAGATGAGGTTCAAGGAAGAAAATTCCCAAACTTCCCAGGTATGGGTCCCACTTGAAGACAACGAGGCTTTACAGGGGGGTAACTTCTTTACCTACTAAGCCCATGCTAAACGAGGCTTTACAGGGAGGTAACTTCTTTACCTACTAAGCCCAACCCGATCCCAGCCTGTGCACAATTGAACAAAATTAAGAACTGCCCAAACCACACTCAGCATAATCTCATCAAAATTGCAGTTTTGCTCCCCTGCCCCACCTCAGGGCTCTTCTACGCGCATTTTGGGAAAAGACATGCGCACCAACAGGAATGGGTGTATAGATAGTCAATTAAATGACCTCACCCTGTTAATCAAGTGCCTCCAAGCAGGTCATGAGAAAGAGACACTCCCTAGATGTTCAGAACCTTTGTCTACATTGACTCTGGCCCACTTCTCCCTTGGGGTATTTTCAAATAAAACTCACTCTGCTTAGCTATTTTATCTCTGCCTTTCGATTCTTTGTTGCAGTGGGTGCAAGAACCGAGGAGAACAAACCCAACCTGTAACACCCCCACTTTAAAAATAGAGAAACTGAGGCCAAGTTTCCCCAGCCCATTTGCTTGGTTAGAGTGCAACTAAACCTACACGAAGGCCTTTTAATCAGACTGTCCTTTATAAAACACAGAATTATTAGGCTCTTTTAGTACGTGGAATTCTTTAAGGTCTTCAGAGTTTTAAGGAGCAGTGAATAGTATATATATATACCAGTGTACATGTAAAACTCAGGCAAACCATGCAAACGTCTTAGCTGACAAAACAGGGCTGCTAGAGGTGCCTGAGGAGCCACCTTCCCTCTCTTCTTGGGTAAGCACTAAGAAAGGCACGCCCCGCAAGGCAGTTGCCAGCCGCGCCCAACGGGCGCAGAGCGGACGAGAGCCAGCAGAGGTCTCCAAGACGGGACGGGAATGCTGTCTCCCGCCTTCCCAGCCCGGCGCCCTAGGCGGGCTAAGAAATGCCGCAGCGCGGGCAAGCTCGCGGAGCAAGCACCTCCTTCTCGTGTACTGTCCGCTTTCCGCTAGTTCGAGAGGCGGCTGGCTGCTCACCCGAACTCCAGATGACCCCCGGGAAGTTGGAAGCTGCCGGCTCCAAACGATCCTTTCCTCTTCCCCAGGAGAACACAGCGAGGATGGCTGCGGCTGGTCACCACGACCCCGACCCCGACTCCCGGCCGCCGCCCCTGAGGTTCCGCGCAGGTCGTCATATCCCTGGTGGGCCGGCGCCACGGCAGGAAGTGACGTTAGTCCCGGCCCACCACCAATGGCTCCCTTCGCCCGCGCGGGCGCCGGAAGTCAAGGCCGGAGGCCGGGTCTCCGCCGTCTTAGCGTTGCGCGTGGTGTGTCTTTCTCACCTAGGGATTTAGTTGTGAAGTGTCCTGTGTCTTCCAGCAGGACTGCGTGTTAAGGACTTCGTTTTAACGAATACCACTTACAGTTGAGCTTTCAACATTTTTAATCTTCTCTCGGATTTCTCCAAATCATGCATTTACAAAAGCAGCTTTTGTAAACCTCTGTACCTTCGCACACATTCTATTTTTGTTTCTGAACTTCACCACAGATTCTCAAGTAAGCATGGTACCAAAGCAAGCACAAATAATATGTATAAACAACCTAGTATAAATGAGTATTAGCAAATCATGGGGTAAAATAAGAACTAATGAATGAATTATACTAGGATGACGAGTAAATTGCCTAATTGGAAGGGAAAGCTTTGTTCCATTTGTTTTCACACCATACACCAACAAATAATTCCAGGTGAATCAGAGTTGTAATTAAACTAAATACAAATGACTAGTCTTTGGATGGGATTTACTTGTTAAAAATAAATTATTTTATCTCAACCAAAGTAATGTGCACGTAATTAAAAATGTCAAATGGTACAAAAACAACAAGAATACTTTGTCCTCTACTGCTGCCTCCATTGACTTTTTATTTATTTATGTATGTATGTGTGTATTTATTTATTTATTTTTTGAGAGGGCATCTCTCATATTTATTGATCAAATGGTTGTTAACAACAATAAAATTCTGTATAGGGCAGTCAATGCTCAATGCACAATCATTAATCCACCCCAAGCCTAATTTTCGTCAGTCTCCAATCTTCTGAGGCATAATGAACAAGTTCTTACATGGTGAACAAATTCTTACATAGCGAATAAGTTCTTACATGGTGAACAGTACAAGGGCATTCATCACAGAAACTTTCGGTTTTGATCACGCATTTTGAACTATAAACAATCAGGTCAAATATGAATATTCGTTTGATTTTTATACTTGATTTATATGTGGATCCCACATTTCTCCCTTTATTATTATTATTATTTTTATCTTTAATAAAATGCTGAAGTGGTAGGTAGATGCAAGATAAAGGTAGAAAACAGTTTAGAGTTGTAGAGAGCAATTGTAGATGATCATGTGTGTGCCTGTAGAGTATGTGCTAATCCGAGATAGACAAGGGCAATAAAACATCCACAGATGCAGAAGCTTTCTCTCAAAACAGGGGGGGTGAGGATTTAAGCTTCACCACTGTTCCCCGATTTCTCACCTGATGGCCCCCCTGCGACTGTGCCTGTCTTAGGTTGTTCCTCCCTTGAGGAATCTTACCCGTCTCTGGCTAACCAGTCATCTTCTGGGGCCATACAGGGAAATATAAAGTTGGTAAGTGAGAGAGAAGCCATATTGTTTGAAAAGGTTAGCTTTTTACTTCTTTGCAGATTTATGCCCTGTGGCTTCTATGCCCAGCACTTCTCTTGAGGGATCTTTACCACCTGGAGGAATTATGATGCTCGGTAAATTTGATATGAGGCACGAAATCTATTTAAGGGTTGTAATTAGGAAGGAAGAAGAAAAGCTATAGAGGTAGCATATGGAACAAAACATGGGAGGATTGATTATTTCTTTGACATATCTTCTTGTAGAGTACCTTAAGCATGTATAGGTTTTAAACTACTAACTAACTTGCGCACACATATTAACATAATAGGAATGGTGACATAAACTAAGCAAATCTATAATTACCAGCCATCTCCAGTGAAGCCATGAAACCCAGTTAGGCACCCTAGGCATTTGTGAAAATTTGTATATTATATGATGGGTATTGTCCAACTGTAATTGAACAGTCTGAGAGAAATCAGACAAATTAAAGCAACCCATTTCCGGGATTTGTTCACATCCCATATGTTCTTTTAACCGTAGATAGTCTATAGACGTAAGATTTTGGAGCACTACAACTTGCAACCCTCCCAACTCCTGGTTGAGTTCCAACAGTCCAAATCCACTCAAATTCATTGTCACACTGTACGCACATCCCAGCGTAGACATCTCCCTACTCATTCCAGTGGCAAGTCCAGGAAACGGTGGGATGGATACAGCCACAACCTCAGCATCACCCGGATCCCTGTGGAGGCTTTTTGATGATCATCCCCCGGCACGAGTCCTCCAGAGAGTGCTGATGCCGGAAGCTCCTCCTCATATCATATCTTAGTTCATTTTCAGGGTAGCCAAGCTAGGCCTTGATCTTCTGCATAAAAACAAACAGACCCTTTGCCCACAATTTGACATGCCCTCTATACCACTGTGTAGAACTCCTTGGAGGTCAGCACACAGGAACTGCTTTTTTTTTAATTAAGAGAAAGGAATATTATCAGAAAAGAGTACCTCCATAGCCGATCATCTGACACCCTTTAAGTGATCAAAATTAAGGATATTTAAAGCATGCATTAATCTTTGATTTACCAATAGTTTTACCCTATCAAGGAGTAATCCCCCTTTTTCTTTCTTTCTTTTTTTTTCCTATTTTTTTAAATCTTTAATCTACACTTACATGAAGAATACTATGTTTACTATGCTCTCTCCTATACCAAGTCCCCCCTAAAAACCACATTACAGTCACTGTCCATCAGCATAGCAAAATATTGTAGAAACACTACTCGTCCTCTCTGTGTTGTACAGCCCTCCCTCCCCACCCATGCATGCAAATCTTAATACCCCCCCTTCTTCTTCCCCCCCCTTATCCCTCCCTGCCCACCCATCCTCCCCAGTTCCTTTCCCTTTGGTACCTGTTATTCCATTTTTGGGTTCTGTAATTCCACTGCTGTTTTGTTCCTTCACTTTTTCCTTTGTTCTTATACTCCTCAGATGAGTGAAATCATTTGGTATTTCTCTTTCTCCACTTGGCTTATTTCACTGAGCATAATACTCTCCAGCTCCATCCATGTTGCTGCAAAAGGTAGGATTTTCCCTCTTCTTATGGCTGAGTAGTATTCCATTGTGTATATGTACCACATCTTCTTTATCCATTCATCTACTAATGGACATTTAGGTTGCTTCCAATTTTTGGCTATTGTAAACAGTGCTGCGATAAACATAGGGGTGAATCTGTCTTTCTCAAACTTGATTGCTGCGTTCTTAGGGTAAATTCCTAGAAGTGGAATTCCTGGGTCAAATGGTAGGTCTGTTTTGAGCATTTTGATGAACCTCCATACTGCTTTCAACAATGGTTGAACTAATTTACATTCCCACCAGCAGTGTAGGAGGGTTCCCCTTTCTCCACAGCCTCGCCAACATTTGTTGTTGTTTGTCTTTTGGATGGCAGCCGTCCTTACTGGTGTGAGGTGATACCTCATTGTAGTTTTAATTTGCATTTCTCTGGTAATTAGCGATGTGGAGCATCTTTTCATGTGTCTCTTGGCCATCTGTATTTCTTTATTAGAGAACTGTCTGTTCAGTTTCTCTGCCCATTTTTTAATTGGGTTATTTGTTTTTTGTTTGTTGAGGTGTGTGAGCTCTTTATATATTCTGGACGTCAAGTCTTTATCGGATCTGTCATTTTCAAATATATTCTCCCATACTGTAGGGTTCCTTTTTGTTCTATTGATGGTGTCTTTTTCTGTACAGAAGCTTTTCAGCTTACTGTAGTCCCACTTGCTCATTTTTGCTGTTGTTTTCCTTGCCCCGGGAGATATGTTCAAGAAGAGGTCACTCATGTTTATGTCTAAGAGGTTTTTGCCTATGTTTTTTTCCAAGAGTTTAATGGTTTCATGACTTACATTCAGGTCTTTGATCCATTTTCAGTTTACCTTTGTATATGGGTTGGACAATGGTCCAGTTTCATTCTCGTACATGTAGGTGTCCAGTTTTGCCAGCACCATCTATTGAAGAGACTGTCATTTCCCCATTGTATGTCCATGGCTCCTTTATCAAATATTAATTGACCATATATGTTTGGGTTTATTTCTGGAGTCTCTAATCTGTTCCACTGGTCTGTGGCTCTGTTCTTGTGCCAGTACCAAATTGTCTTGATTACTATGGCTTTGTAGTAGAGCTTGAAGTTGGGGAGTGAGATCCCCCCTACTTTATTCTTGTTTATCAGGATTGCTTTGGCTATTCGGGGTCTTTGGTGTTTCCATATGAATTTTTGGATTATTTGTTCCAGTTCATTGAAGAATGTTGCTGGTAATTTGATAGGGATTGCATCAAATCTGTATATTGCTTTGGGCAGGATGGCCATTTTGACGATATTAATTCTTCCTAGCCATGAGCATGGGATGAGTTTCCTTTTGTTAGTGTCCCCTTTAATTTCTCTTAAGAGTGACTTGTAGTTTTCAGGGTATAGGTCTTTCACTTCTTTGGTTAGGTTTATTCCTAGGTATTTTATTCTTTTTGATGCAATTGTGAATGGAATTGTTTTCCTGATTTCTCTTTCTATTGGTTCATTGTTAGTGTATAGGAAAGCTACAGATTTCTGTGTGTTAATTTTGTATCCTGCAACTTTGCCATATTCCGATATCAGTTCTAGCAGTTTTGGGGTGGAGTGTTTAGGGTTTTTTATGTACAATATCATGTCATCTGCAAATAGTGACAGTTTAACTTCTTTACCAATCTAGATTCCTTGTATTTCTTTGTTTTGTCTGATTGCCGTGGCTAGGATCTCCAGTACTATGTTAAATAACGGTGTGAAGAGTGGGCATCCCTGTCTGGTTCCTGATCTCAGAGGAAATGTTTTCAGCTTCTCGCTGTTCAATATAATGTTGGCTGTGGGTTTATCATATATGGCCTTTATTATGTTGAGGTACTTGCCCTCTATTCCCATTTTGCTGAGAGTTTTTATCATGCATGGATGTTGAATTTTGTCAAATGCTTTTTCAGCATCTATAGAGATGATAATGTGGTTTTTGTCTTTCTTTTTGTTGATGTGGTGGATGATGTTGATGGATTTTCAAATGTTGTACCATCCTTGCATCCCTGGGATGAATCCCACTTGGTCATGGTGTACGATCCTTTTGATACACTGTTGAATTCTGTTTGCCAATATTTTATTGAGTATTTTTGCATCTGCATTCATCAAGGATATTGGTCTGTAATTTTCTTTTTTGGTGTGGTCTTTGCCTGGTTTTGGTATTAGGGTGATGTTGGCTTCATAGAATGAGTTTGAGAGTATTCCCTCCTCTTCTATTTTTTGGAACACTTTAAGGAGAATGGGTATCATGTCTTCTCTGTGTGTCTGATAAAATTCCGAGGTAAGTCCGTCCGGCCCCAGGGTTTTTTTCTTGGGTAGTTTTTTGATTACCGTTTCAATTTCTTTGCTTGTAATTGGTTTGTTTAACTTTTGTGTTTCTTCCTTGGTCAGTCTTGGGAGGTTGTATTTTTCTAGGAAGTTGTCCATTTCTTCTAGGTTTTACAGCTTGTTGGCATATAGGTTTTCATAGTAGTCTTTCATAATTCTTTGTATTTCTGTGGAGTCTGTCGTGATTATTCCGTTCTCATTTCTGATGCTGTTGATTTGTGTTGATTCTTTTTTTCTCTTAATAAGTTTGTCTAGAGGCTTATCTATTTTGTTTATTTTCTCAAAGAACCAGCTCTTGGTTTCATTGATTTTTGCTACTTTATTCTTCTTAATTTTCTTTATTTCTTCTCTGATCTTTATTATGTCCCTCCTTCTGCTGACTTTAGGCCTCATTTTTTCTTCTTTCTCCAGTTTCGATAATTGTGATGTTAGACTATTCATTTGGGATTGTTCTTCCTTCTTCAGGTGTGCCTGGATCGCTATATACTTTCCTCTTAAGACTGCTTTTGCTGCATCCCACAGAAGTTGGGGCTTTGTGTTGTTGTTGTCATTTGTTTCTATATATTCCTTGATCTCTATTTTGATTTGTTCGTCGATCCATTGATTATTTAGAAGCATGTTGTTAAGCCTCCATGTGTTTGTGAGCCTTTTCGTTTTCTTTGTAGAATTTATTTCTAGTTTTATACCGTTGTGGTCTGAAAAATTGGTTGGTAGAATTTCAATATTTTGGAATTTACTGAGGCTCTTTTTGTGAGCTAGTATGTGGTCTATTCTGGAGAATGTTCCATGTGCACTTGAGAAGAATGTATATCCTGTTGCTTTTGGATGTAGAGTTCTATAGATGTCGATTAGGTCCATCTGTACTAGTGTGTTGTTCAGCGCCTGTGTGTCCTTACTTATTTTTTGCCCAGTGGATCTGTCCTTTGGGTTGAGTGGTTTGTTGAAGTCTCCTAAAATGAATGAATTGCAGTCTATTTCCCTGTTTAGTTCTGTTGGTATTTGTTTCACAAATGCTGGTGCTCCTATGTTGGGTGTATATATATTTAGAATGGTTATATCCTCTTGTTGGACTGAGCCCTTCATCATTATGTAGTGTCCTTCTTTATCTCTTGTTACTTTCTTTGTTTTGAAGTCTATTTTTTCTGAAATTAGTACTGCAACCCCTGCTTTCTTCTCACTGTTGTTTGCCTGAAATATGTTTTTCCATCCCTTGACTTTTAGTCTGTACATGTCTTTGGGTTTGAGGTGAGTTTCTTCTAAGCAGCATATAGATGGGTCTTGCTTTTTTATCCATTCTATTACTCTGTGTCTTTTCATTGGTGCGTTAAGTCCATTTACATTTAGGGTGACTATTGAGAGATATGTACTTATTGCCATTGCATGCTTTAGATTCGTGGTTACCAAAGGTTCAAGGTTAGCTTCGTTAGGATGTTACTGCCTAACTTAGCTCGCTTATTGAGCTGTTATATGCACTGTCTGGAGATTCTTTTCTTCTCTCCCTTCTTATTCCTCCTCCTCCATTCTTCATATGTTGTGTGTTATGTTCTGTGTTCTTTTTAGGAGTGCTCCCATCTAGAGCAGTCCCTGTAAGATGCCCTGTAGAGGTGGTTTTTGGGAAGCAAATTCCCTCAGCTTTTGCTTGTCTGGGAATTGTTTAATCCCACCATCATATTTAAATGATAGTCATGCTGGATACAGTATCCTTGGTTCAAGGCCCTTCTGTTTCATTGCATTAAATATATCATGCCATTCTCTTCTGGCCTGTAGGGTTTCTGTTGAGAAGTCTGATGTTAGCCTGATATCTAAGCTTTATAGGTGACCTTTTTCTCTCTAGTTGCCTTTAAAACTCTTTTCTTGTCCTTGATCCTTGCCATTTTAATTATTATGTGTCTTGGTGTTGTCCTCCTTGGATCCTTTCTGTTGGGGGTTCTGTGTATTTCTGTGGTCTGTTCGATTATTTCCTCCCCCAGTTTGGGGAAGTTTTCAGCAATTATTTCTTCAAAGAGACTTTCTATCCCTTTTCCTTTCTCTCTTCTTCTTCTGGTACCCCTATAATACAGAAATTATTCCTTTTGGATTGGTCAAATAATTCTCTTAGTATTGTTTCATTCCTGGAGATCCTTTTATCTCACTCTATGTCAGCTGCTATACATTCCTGTTCTCTGGTTTCTGTTCCTTCAATGGCCTTTTGCATCTTATCCATTCTGCTTATATATCCTTCCAGGGTTTGGTTCACTTCTGTGATCTCCTTCGTGACATCTGTGATCTCCCTCCAGACTTCATCCCATTGCTCTTGCATTTTTCTCTGCATCTCATCCCATTACTCTTGAACTTTTCTCTTCATCACTGTCAGCATGTTCATGATTTTATTTTGAATTCTTTTTCAGGAAGATTGGTTAGGTCTGTCTCCTTCTCAGGTGTTGTCTCTGTGATCTTTGTCTGCCTGTAGTTTTGCCTTTTCATGGTGATATAGTTTGCAGAGCTTGTATGAGTGAGCTGGAAGAGCTTTCCTTCTTGTTGGTTTGTCACCTTCCTCTCCTGGGAGAATAGCGACCTCTAGTGGCTTGTGCTTGGCAGCTGTGCACAGACATGGCTTCTGCTTCCTGCCTTGTTGCTATGGAGTTTATCTCCGCTGTTGCTGTGGTTGTGGCCTGGCTGGGGCTGCTCCTCCAAAATGGTGGAGCCCTGTTGGAGGGGGAGCAGCCGGGAGGCTATTTATCTCTGTAAGGGGCCCATGTGCTCCCTGTTGCCCAGGTGGTTAGAGTGCCCAGAGATCCCCAGATTCCCTGCCTCTGGGCTACGTGTCCTGTCCTGCCCCTTTAAGACTTCCAAAAAGCACTCTCCAAACCAAAACAACAACAGCAACAAGGAAAGAAAAAAAAATTAAATAAATAATTTTAAAAAAAAAGAAAAAGGAAAAACGTGCAAATTTCTTTGTCCTCCGACGCCGGTTTCAGGTACCTGCTCACTGGTCTTGCTGCCCTGTTTCCCTAGTATTGGGGTCCCTGTCCCTTTTAAGCTTCGAAAAAGCACTTGCCAAAAAAAAAGGGAAAAATGCGCAATTTTCTTTGTCCTAAGGCACCAGTCTCAGGCACCCGCTCACCGGTCTTGCTGCCCTGTTTCCCTAGTATTGGGTCCCTGTCCCTTTAAGGCTTCCAAAAAGCACTCTCCAAAAAAAAAAAAACGCTCCTGTTTCTTTGTTCTCCAGCATCAGCCTCAGGCACCTGCTCACCAGTCCTGCCGCCCTGTTTCCATAGTATCCAGAACCCCAGGCATGCACTGTGTCTGTGCTCTGGTCCGGAATCCTGGGGCTGGGTGTTCAGCAGTCCTGGGCTCTCTTTCCCTCCCTTCTGACTCCTCTCCACCCGCCAGGGTCTGGGGGGAGGGGTGCTTGGGTCCCGCCGAGGCTTGTATGTTAACCCCTTCACGAGGCACTGGGTTCTCACAGGTGTGGATGTGGTCTGGATGTTGTCCTGTGTCCTCTGGTCTCTATTTTAGGAAGAGTTGTCTTTGTTATATTTTCATGTATATGTGTGGTTTTGGGAGGAGATTTCTGCTGCTCTACTCATGCCGCCATCCTGGCTCCACCCTCCATTGACTTTTAACTCTTTGAAATATTTTTTCTGGTATTGGCCTAACTATTTTAAAGCAATGTGTTGATTCTGCATGTTATGGTTAATGAAGATCGATTAAACATTTTTACAGCATCTTTCATACAACCCACAAACTCACATCCTTCAATATGTTGTGTATCATGAGGTATTACATTTTTCCAAGTAAAAATTGGCAATATATGGAGAGGATAATATATGGTGACTGAACGGAGTTATTTCCAGAAATACAAGGCAGGCTGTAATATTTGAAATCAATCAATGAAATTCACTATTAAAAGAGAGAATGAGTAAACATGTATAGTCATCCTACTAGATGTAGGGAAAAAAATTGACAAATTTCACTACTTTTCATGATGCAAAATTTTTTAAAAGTAAATTAGAACTAAATGAGAATTTTAGCAACCACATATAGGGCATCTACAAAGACCTACATTAACATTATATTTAATGGTTGCTATGCCCTGAATCATGTCCCCTTCAAATTCATATGTTGAAATCCTCACTCCCAGTACCTCACAGTATAACTGTATTTGTAAATAGGGTCTTTAAAGGGGTTTTTAAATGAGGTCCTTAGTGTGAATGCTAATCCAATGTGACTGGTATCCTTAAAGAAGAGGCAATTAAGACACAGACATAGAAGGAAGACTGTGTGAAAACATAGTAGAAGACAGCTATCTGCAACCAAGGAGAGAGGCCCCAGAAAAACCCAACCCTACTGACACTTTGATGTTAAATTGCTAGACTTCAGAATTGTGAGAAAATTAAATTATTTTGTTTAAGCCATCTAGACTGTGGTACTTTGTCATGGCAGCCCTAGCAGACTAATACAATGGTAAGTGACTAAGGTTTGTGAGAAGCAAGGATATCCACTCTGCACTTTTAGTCATCATGTTGCTGGAGGCTATAGTTAGTGCAACCAGTAAAATCAAGAAAAACCAAGAAAAGATAAATTGGAAAGGAAGAAGTATTTCTTTATTCACAATCCTGCAGAATCCACACACAAAAAGCTACTAAAATAGGTTAAGCTTAGCAAATTAATAGGATTCAAAGTCAACAAAACCAAATTTCTATTAAGTCCAATTTACAGTAGTTTCACATAGTTTTTACAACTGTTTGATACTGCAAAAATGATACACATTCTGTAGGAACCATATATAAAATGTTGAATCTTGCACTTTTCCAGGGATAGCAATATGCAGTACAATGCTTCTTACATGATGCTGGGCAGCACAGTGAAGCGTGGCTTCTGGTCAGGCAGGCAATCATGAGAGTGAACAGCCAAAATGCTTATAATCATTATGCACCCATACAACCATTTTAGTTTTCATTTTCAGTGCAATATTCAATAAATTACATGACATATCCAACACTTCTTTTAATGAAATAGGGTTCATGTTAAATGATTTTGCTCAACTTTAGGCTAATATAAATATTTTGAACACATTTAAGGCAGGCTATGCTAAGCTTATGATATTCAGTAAGTTAGGTGTACAAAATGCACTTTCAATTTTTGGTGTGTTTATTGGCACAAAACATCATCATTAGATAAGAAAACCTCTGCTGGCAATGAACAATCAGAAAGTGAATTTTAAAAACAATACCATGAAAATGGAAAATACAAAATAGTAGGAGGTAAATATAGCAAAGATATGCACGACCTGTACATTGAAAACTATTAAATGTTACTGAGAAAGTAAATGTTATAAAGGAAGATTTAAATAGAGAGAAATACTGATCATGTATCAGAAGACTCCATAGATTCAATGAAATCCTAACAAAGTTGCCTGAAGTTTTATTTTTTATTTTTTTAGAAGTTGACAGGCTGATTCTAAAATTTATATGGAAATGTAAAGGACTATAATCAAAACCAAAAAAATTTGGAGGATTTACACCACTTGATTTCAAGACTTAGGTTGAAGCCACACTAATCAAGGACTGTGGTATTGGCCAAAGCATAGACACATAGATTAATGGAACAGAGCAGAGGTGCCAGAAATAGACCTACATAATTATAGTTGATTGATTTTTGAAAAATGTTCACAGGCAATTTAATGGAGACAAGATACTTTTTAGATAAATGGTGCTAGGACAATGTGACATATAAATGTAAAAAATAAAAGCCTTGATCTATAACTGGCACCATATATAACAATTAACTAAAATTGGATTGTAGACCTAAATAAAGTCACCTAAAAGTGCAAATTTTCTAGAAGAGAAAAATCTTTGTGATCTTGGGTTAGGCATAGATTGCTTGGATATGACACCAAAGGCATGATCCATAAAAGAAAAACTTATAATGTAGAATTCATCAAAATTTAAAACTTATTCTCTTTAATTGACTGCTATGGACTGAATTCTCCTCCCCACCCTCTGCCACCAAGTTTATATGTTGAATCCCTATCCCCTGAATATATCTGATTATGGGGGCTTTGGGAGGTAATAAGATTTAGATGAGGTCATAAAAGTGGGATCCTTATTAAAGGATTAGTGCCTTTATAAGAAGAGACCAGAGAGCTTGATCTCCCTTCTCCCTGTGAGAAGGTGGCAGCCTGCAAACCAGAAGGAGGGTTCTCACCAGGACCAGAATCTGCTGGTACCTTGATCTTGGACTTCCCAGCCTCCAGAGGTCTGCAAAACAAATATCTGTTATTTAAGCTACTCAGTCTATGGTATTTCATTATAGCTGTCCAAGCTCACTAAGACATAATTATTTAAGAAAATGAAAGGACAAGATAGACGTGGGAGAAAATATTTGCAAAGCACTTTTTTTGATAAAGGACTTGGATCTGGAACGTAAGGAATCCTCAAAACAAACAATAAAGCAAACACCCAATAATAAATTGGCAAAATAATTAAACAGATATTTCATCAAAAGAAATATGGATGGCAAATAAGCACATGAAAAGATGCTCAACATCATGAGTCATTAAAAAGTTAAACTACACTGAGGTACCTGTACATACTAGAATAAACAATATATATTTTTTAAGCTACAAAAACTGGTATTACCAAAATTCTGTTGAGGATACAGATCAGTTAGAAATCTCATATTGTTGGTGGCAATGCAAAATAGTATAGCCACTTAGGAAACAATGTACTATTCTGTATAATATTAAGCATATGCTTATCTCACAACTCTGCAATCCTGTTCTTAGGTATTTGCTCAAGAGAAATGAAAACTTATGTTCAAAGGCCTATATACAAATGTTACAGTGGAAACAACTCAAATGTCAAACTACAAGCAATTAAAATGTTCTTCAAATGGTGAATGGATTAATCAACTGTTGTACATTCATACAATGGAAAACTCAGCAGTATAAAGGAACAGACTTTTGATATACTTAAAAACATGGATGAGTCTGAATTTCATCATGCTAAATAAAATAAATCAGATATAAAAAGCTACCTGAATGATTCCATTATATGACATTCTGGGATAGGCAGAACATAGACACAGAAACAGGTCAGTACTTGAGGGTATGCAGAAGTTGACTACAAAAGGACTGTCGGTCCCTCCCTGCTTCTGACCTGCAGATAAGGAAGGAGACATGATGAGTTATCGAAGACCTGAAAGGACCAGCCAGGGGACTCAAGGCATAACAGTGCAAGAGTGGTGCTGAGAGGGCACCTCTCATATTTATTAATCAAACGAATGTTAACAACAATAAAATTCTGTACAGGGGACTCAATGCACAATCATTAATCAACTCCAAGCCTAACTTTCAAGTCTCCAATCTTCTGAAGCATAATGAACAAGTTCTCACATGGTGAACAAGTTCTTTCATAGGGAACAAGTTCTTACATGGTGAACAATGCAGTGGCACTCATATTACAGAAACTGTTTCTGTTTTGATCAAGAATCATGAACTATAAACAATCTAGTCAGATATGATTACTCATTTGATTTTTATACTTTATATATGAATCCCACATTTCCCCCTTATTTTTTAAATAAAATGCTGAAGTAGTAGTTAGATGGAAGATAAAGATACAAAGCATAATTTAGTGCTGTAAGAAGGCAAGTGTAGATGATCAGGTCTGTGCATATAGTCTTGATATTAATCCAAGCTAGACAAGGGCAACAAAACATCCACTGGTGCAGAAGATTTCTCTCAAAACTCGGGGGTGAGGTTTTAAGCCTCCCCTCTGTTGGCCCCCATTTTCTCACCTGATGGCCCCCCTGTGACTCTGCCTGTCTTAGGATGTTCCTCCCTTGAGGAATCTTACCCGTCTCTGGCTAACCAGACATCTTCTGGGGCCATACAGGGAGATGTAAATCTGGCAAGTGAGAGAGAAGCAATATTCTTTGAAAAGGTTAGCTTTTCACTTCTTTGAAGATTTATGCCCTGTGGCTTCTATGCTTAGCACTTGTCTTGAATTATCTTTACCACTTGGAAGAATTATAATACTCAGTAATTCCAAATATGAGGCACGAATTCTAGTAAAGGGCTGTAATTAGGAAGGAAGTAGAAAAGCTATAGAAGTAGCAGATGGAAGAAAACATGAGAAGATTGATTATATCTTTGACATAACTTCTTGTAGAGTAGTTTAAGCATGTATAGGTTTTAACAAACTACTAATTAAATTGTGTACACAGATTAACAGAATAGGAATACAGATACATAACAAAAGCAGACCTACAATTACCAGCCATATCCAGTGAAACCAAGAAAACCAGTTAGGAAACCCAGGCATTTGTGAAAACTTATCAATAGTATAATGGATATTGTCTAATTGATTTTGAATAGTTTGAGAAAAATCAGACAAGTTAAAACAACACATTCCTGGAAACTGTTCACATCCCATATGTTCTTTTAACAATAGCTAGTATATAGTAGCGCAATTTTGAAGTACTGCAACTCGTACTTCTCCTAGTTCTTAGTTGAGTTCAGACAATATAGAAGCAGTCAAATTTGTTGTTTTACTGTATGCACAGGCCAGCTTGGATATTTCTTTCTGCATTCCTATGACAAGTCCAGGATCTGGCAAGATGAATGCAGCAGCAACAGCCACAGCAATAGAATCCAACAACTTCAAGTTTTCTTCACAATCAGGAAGCAGGGCTCGAGAAACCCATCTGTATTTATATCCGGGATGGTCTATAAGGGCAGGAAGAATATGTCCCATGCCACAAACACCTTGATAATGTGAAGAGAAGGCTTGATATGTTTTGTTATTGCATAAGAACACCCAGCCATTTGGAAGTCTATATCCAAAAGGCTGTTTTACACGAGGGGTTGAATTGCAGTAGGAAGGTATATGAGTGTAATTAATACACATACATTCAGAAACTATAGTAATACTGACAGGTAAATTCAATTGAACTTCACGAGTAAGAATTTTAGGAAGGTGAGTAATGTTTATTCCTGAAATATTAGTGAAAACAGAGAAAGGGAGTCCTATATCTATTATATTTTTCTTTAATAATCCACTAATAGAGGAATCTCCTGCTATACAAAAGGATGACTTGTTCAATCCCTGACTTGTGAGTTGTGACCACATGTTACGTGAGGAAAACTCATTCTATGGAGAGAATGATATGTTTAGGTAGACATAACTACTTTCATATAACATGTCAGGAGTTACCTTTTGAAATTTCTTGCAAGAATAATTGCCAATATCATTTTGGGTCAAAACTGTGAATATCATAACGAATATTATTTCTTTTAGACTGATCAGTTGCATTATACCATCCAAAGTTCCCTCCATACTTTTGTTACATATCTCCTCACCATCCTCTTTCCATACTATAGGACCTACAGGAGTAGAACAGGTGGATACACAATGAAGGACTACTCCTTGGCCTAAATATGGAGGACTGCTTACACCAGCTGTAATAGTGCAAGCATGTGCAGTGTGTGTATGTATAAATACCATCACCAAAAATAAAAGTCAAAACTTCACTATCCAGGAAGCTTCACTCCAGTGGTGAAGTTTGTTGGTGGCCATCCTCTGGAGCAGCTCTTCCGGAGGGTGTTGATGTTGGGAGTTCTTCTTCATATCGTATCTTAATTCATTTTCTGGGCAGCCAAATCAAGCGTTGATCCTCTGTAATGATACAAACAAACCCTTTGCCCCACACTTTAATATGACCTTTATACCATTGTGAAGAACTTACTGGAGGCCACCATACAAAACTGCTGTTGTTTTAGGAAAAGAAATATTGTCAGAAAAATGTATTCCAATAGCTGATCGTCTATCACTCTTTAAGAGGTCAAAATTGAGAACATGTAAAGCATGCATTAATCATTGGTTTGTGGTTAATTTTATCATGTCGGGGAGTAATCCCCCTTTTTGTTTTAATAATAATGCTTAAGAGTAAGATGACAACATTCAATTAGAGCTTAACCTGTAGAATTGTAAGGAATACCTGTTTTATGAGTGATATTATATAGCTGAAAAAATTTTTTTAGCATAGAGGAGAGGGAAACTGGAGTGTTGTCAGTTTTTGTGGTGGCAGGAACGCCTAGTACTGCAAATGATTGTAAAAGATGAATAATAACATGATGAGATTGTTCTCCTGTTAAAGCTGTGGCCCACGAAGTGGAGGAATAAATATCAATGGAAACATGAAAATGTTTGAGAGTTCCAAATTCAGGAACAATAGTAACATCCATTTGCCATAGGGCATTAGGACGTGTTCCCCTGGGAACGGTTCCAGCTTGTAAATGAGGAGAATTAATTTGACAACAGGTTGGACAAGAATTCAAGATATTTTGAGCTTCAGAGGCAGAGAGAAAAACGTTTCTGTAAGGTGAAGGAGGGAGCATGAGTCAGGTCGTTGAGCTGGCCAGTAATTAACTAAAGAAACAAGCTTGTCTACATTATTACTATAGTATGATAAAGGACCTGGTAAATTAGAATGTGATCGTATATGAGTGATGAAAAAGGGATGTATACGTTGACGGATACATGCCTGTAATTGAGAAAATAAAGCATTGATAGGAGATTGAACAGTGCCCAATGTCGCAGTTTCTAATAGAGGAATGGAAAAGGCAGCTTAAGTAGAGTCAGTAATAATATTAAGAGGACCTGGAAAATCTTGCAGAGCTTGCAATACAGTGTATAACTCATTTTGTTGTGCAGAAGTAAAAGACGTTTGAAAAGTTTTTGACAAACCAGAACAAGTTGTATAGGCTGCTTTAAAATATTTTGTACCATCTGTAAAACAGGTAACAGTATTTAATAATGGATTAAGGGAAGTTTTTTGAAGAAGGATCCATTGATGGCACTGAAAAAGGAGAATAATTTATTCTTAGGGTAATGACAGTCAATATTTCCTAAAAAATCAGAAAGTGAAATTTGCCAATGAGTATTTTCTTGAAATACTTGCATAATATTTTGTTTGGATAATGGAAGAATAATGCAGTGAGGGTTTTGACCAATCATCTGCCTTAGTCTCTGTTGTCCTTTAAGGATAATGGAGGCTACTTTGTCAATGTAAGGTTGTAACAAGGGTTTAGTTTGATACTGCAAAAATATCCATTCTAACCAACCATTACATTGAGAGAGCAATCCTGTGGAAGAATGCGGAGTAAAGTAAATTAATAAAAGTAAGGGTTTGTGTAAGTCAATTTTTGATAATTGAGCCTTTTGAATGTGTTGTTCTATCCACTTGAGTTCTTCCTCAGCTTTTGAGGTTAAGTCTCTAGGACTATTAAGATCTGGGGGTCCTTTTAATGTATTGAAAAGATGTTGTAGTTTATAAGTAGGAATTCCTAATAATGATCGGATCCAATTAATATCTCCTAAAAGCTTTTGAAAGTCATTTAAAGTTTTAAGATGATCTCTCCTTATTTGAATTTTCTTTAATTTTATTCCACAAATAATTAATTGGGTATTGTATTTGTACTTTATCAGGGGCTATTTGTAAGCCCCATTGTTTTAATTCAATTTCAGTCTCACTGAGAATAGTGTCGAGAAATAGATGTTTAGGTAGGGTAAGAGAATATCATCCATATAATGAATGATATAAGCTGAGGGCCATTTTTCACATATAGGCTGAAGAGCCCTGTTTAAGTTTACTAAATGGTAAGGCAGGCTTTCCAGCTGCTTGTATTTTTTCCCAAGCTTTTAGGCGACAGAGACGTACTTGTGTTACTGCCGGGTCTTCGTATCCAGCTTGTCTTTCTAACTGCAGCCAATCTCCTTGTCCTGCTAGTTGTTCAGCAGTTATAAGAATTGGAGGATTGGCACTCTGATTTCTCAAAGCTGTGCTTTTGCTTCCTCATACCACCACATTTTAAATTGTAAAAAATCAGAAGAGTCTAGACAAGTATGAGCCAATAAATCCCAATCTTGAGGAATCATCTTTCCTGTTCTGCCAACCCCCTCAAGAGACCCACAACATATGGAGAATTAGTAGCATAAGAGGAAATACCCTGTTTAAAGTCTTTTAATGTCTTGTAAGGAATAGGTGTATAAAGTGCTTTGACCCCTCCTTGTGGAAAATCAGGATCCTCATTTGGCCCAAAAGGAGGTAAATTAACTGGTGCTACTAAGGGTGTCAGATAAGCATCCATATCACCCTCCCTCTGGGCTTTATGTATTCCTGCCGCGAAGGCAGACACAGCAGGAACAGAGGCTGAGGATTTTTTACAATGAGAGGAATCATGAAGAGGAAGAGGAGGATGAAGAGGAGTCAGATGGATGTGGGGATGAAGACCGCTTACTTGATTTCACCACGTCATCCAGGAGTTCTCTCTCACACTTGTGTGTGTCTGACTTGGTTTCAGACTGTGGGGGAGTTTGCAAAGTCTGCAAGGCGGGAGTGATCAAATTACATAAAGACCAAACAGGCACAGGGATGACATTTCCCTGTCTGTGAGCCTTTTTAAAGTCTCTCATAACGTTATTCCAATCAGCCTGTTTAAGGGTCCCCCGTGGTGGCAACCAATAACAATATTTTGTAATATATTCGTAAAGGTGAGCAAAGTCCTTTTTGGAAGTTTTCATTCCTGATGTTTTTAAGGAAGGCACGGAATAATTTTAAATAATCCTCCAGTTTAGCTGCTTTAGTTTCATTTTGGCCCATTATAGTGTCCCTGACATCTCCATCCTGTCCCTACGTGCGCTTTCTCAGGAGCCTTACCGGATGGACGATCTTCGGAGCTTCCCCGCTCTGAGTTGCAAGAGTCCCTGTTCCGGCATGACTTGTCGGTCCCTCCCTGCTATTGACCCGCAGATAAGGGAGGAGACGCGATGAGTTATAGAAGACCTGAAAGGACCAGCCAGGGACTCAAGGCGTAACAGCGCAAGAGTGGTGCTGAGAGGGCTCCTCTCATGTTTATTGATCAAATGGTTGTTAACAACAATAAAATTCTGTATAGGGAACTCAATGCACAATCGTTAATGAATTCCAAGCCTAACTTTCAACAGTCTCCAATCTTCTGAAGCATAATGAACAAGTTCTCACATGGTGAACAAGTTCTTACATGGTGAACAATGCAATGGCACTCATATTACAGAAACTGTTTCTGTTTTGATTAAGAATCATGAACTATAAACAATCAAGTCAGATATGATTATTCATTTGATTTTTATACTTTATATGTGAATTCCCACAAGGACATGAGGGATTTGGGGGGCTAAAGTAACTGTTCTACATCTTGATTGTGATGGTGGTTACATTACTATGTATTTGTCAAAACTCATAGAACTGTATACTAAAATGGGTGATTTTTACTGTATGTATATTAAACCTCAGTGAATCTGACTTTCCGAAAAGCCAAAAAAGAAACATGCACAAGCGGACCCGAAGGAAGGAAAAGCCAAGATGCAGTCTTAACAGGAGAGTTCCCATACGGAGCTGACTGCTCTCCCACCAAGGTCAGGAGTTGTCATCCTTCTGACAGGAGTTGTGTCTCTGTGGATTGTGATATTCCCCAGAAAATAGCCTTATGCTGAGGCTGTGGGGAAGGGGGATTTTCCCGCCACAAAGGATTTGGGGAGGCTGAGCTCTGGGGGATTATGTTTATGGCCACAGGCATTCCTGTTAAGGAGAGCGGGTTTCTCCTAAAACACAGCAGGAAGCTGGGCACTAAAAGGAGTGGGTAGGTAAGGAAGCTTAAGCCATTCGGGAGAAATCACATTTAGCAGCCAGTTTGAAGTTTTCTTTTATTGAATTGTAATTCCATTATACTATCCTGAAGCCTTCAATAAAGTCAGATCAGATGTTACAGTCTGGTCTCAATTGTGCTTTGAAGAGTTGCAATGGGCCTGGGTCCACCCTTGCATAAAGGCATGAAAGAAGAGGAGCATCAGCCCAGAGGAGCACTGAGGGCAAGGAGAATGCCTTTGACCTCAGTGTCTGAGTGCTCAGAACAGTGATTAACACTGAGTGTCCTATAAAAGAACACTTAAACGGAATAGCCTCATCAGTATCAGTGTAACAAAATAGTTTCAATGTATTTAAGCAAACTAGAAAAATTTTCCCGAAATCTTCATTTCATATGTAAAAAGGTGGCATGATTCACATAAAAGACAAATGGTTATGAAAGGAGACAGCGGATGTTATAAAGGAAGTGTAACACAACCCACCTAGACGTTGCCTACTCTAATTAGAGAATCCACATACGGAAATTCCCTTCTGTAGGCTTCCCGAATATTTGAACAGGATATACCAGTAGTTATCACAGTGGTAGAAAGTGACAGAGCTTCCAATATCCTCATCTCTTTCGTAGTTACCCAGATTCCCAGCTGAGGGGTAGGGAACTCAGGCAAAAGGGCCCCTCCCTTGTCCAATTCCCAGACTTTACCAGGACAGGTTTGATCTCTTCTCTCTTACCCACACATAAATGCTGCACACTAAGCCTGGAGGATGCTGGAATATCCTTCAAACTGGTTATTTTTCCTAGCTCCAATAAATCCTTATTTTAATGACAACCTGTCTGTTTATTTCCCATACCATTTATTTATTTAGTCAGCTTTTTAGAAGGCTATCTGATATTACTTCACAATTACACCAAAGCTAAGAATATTTCTAGCCATCAATTATGAAGCAAACCCTCCTTTATTTTCCTAAAAAAAATAACCAAGAAAGGTAATAAGATGGAATGAAGCAGTTAAGATAATGCTGTCCTGCTCTTCTTTTCTTCACCCATAACTCTTCAGGAGTCTGATGTGGAAAAGAGAGCTCATGAGAGCTGGATCCATTCCTTCACCCCACTCTACCAAGGGCAGACCTGTGATGGCTGCGGGTTTCAGTTCTTAATTCCACACCCAAGCTTCTAGTGTGAACTTACTCAGTTTCTTTTTCCTCTTTCCTTCCAACCTGTCCAGGTGTTTATTGTAAACTTTGTATAACTCAAGAACCCATCTTGTGGTTTTACCTGGTATGTCATGATATATAGTGTAGCAGAATCACAAATTTAACTCAAACTGTAACTCAGATGTACAAAGATGTCTCTTTTCCTCCTTCACCCCTCTTTCACTTTTCTCTCAAAACCCTTTGCTACTAGCAGAAAGAGAAAACAGGAAAACATTTCCATTCACAGTTGCATCAAAAAGAATAAAATAACTAGGAATGAACCTAACCAAGAAGGTGAAAGATCTATACTCTGAAAACTACAAGACACTATGAGGGAAATTAAATAAGATACCAGTAAATGGAAACATATCCCATGCTCATGGGTAGGAAGAATTAATATTGTCAAAATGCTTTAAAGCAATCCATAAATTCAATGCAATCCCTATCAAAATACCAACAGCATTCTTCAATGAACTAGAGCAAATAGTTATAAAATTCATATGGAACTACAAAAGACCCCGAAAAGACAAAGCAATCCTGAGAAGGAAGAATAAAACAGGGGGGATTATGTTCCCTGACTTCAAGCTCTACTACAAAGCCACAGTAATCAAAACAATTTGGTACTAGCACAAGAACAGATCCATAGACCAATGGAACAGAATAGAGAGCCCAGATATAAACTCAAGCACATATGGTCAATTAATATAAGATAAAGGAGCCATGGACACATAATGGGGAAATGACAGCTTCTTCAACAGCTGGTATTGGCAAAACTGGACAGTTACGTGTAAGAGAAAGAAACTGGATTATTGTCTAACCCCATACACAAAGTAAACTCAAAATGGATCAAAGACCTGAATGTAAGTCATGAAACCATAAAACTCTTAAAAGACAACATAGGCAAAAATCTCCTGAATATAAACATGAACAACTTTTTCCTGAATGCATCTCCTTGAGCAAGGGAAACAAAAGCAAAAATGAACACATGGAACTACATCAAACTAAAAAGCTTCTGTATGGCAAAGGACACCATCAACAGAACAAAATGGCATCCTACAGTATGAGAGAATATATTTATAAATGACATACCCGACAAGGGGTTAACATCCAAAATACATAAAGAAATGATATGCCTCAACATCCAAAAAGTAAATAACCCTATTAAAAAATGGGTGGAGAATATGAACAGACACTTCTCCAAAGAAGAAATTCAAGTGTCCAACAGGCACATGACAAGATGCTCCACATTGCTAATTATCAGAGAAATGCAAATTAAAACTGCAATGAGATACCACCTCACACCAGTTAGGTTGGCCAACATAGAAAAGACTAGGAACAACAAATGCTGGTGAGGATGCAGAGAAAGGGAAACCCTCCTACTCTGCTGGTGGGAATGTAAAATAGTTCAGCCATTGTGGAAAGCTGTATGGAGGTTCCTTGAAAAACTAAAACTCGAAGTACAATTTAACCCAGCAATTCCACTCCTAGGAATCTGCCATAAGAATTCAGGATCCCAGTTTCAAAAAGACATATGTACCCCTATGTTTATCACAGCACTATTTATAATAGCCAATAAATGGAAGCAACCTAAGTGTCCATCAGTAGATGAATGGATAAAGAAGATGTGGCCCATATACACAATAGAATATTATTCAGCCATAAGAAGAAAACAGATCCTACCATTTGCAACAACTTGGATGGAGCTAGAGGGTATTACACTCAGTGAAATAAGCCAGGCAGAGAAAGAAAAGTAACAAATGATTTCACTAATCTGTGGAGCATAAGAACAAAGCAAAAATATAAGGAACAAAACAGCAGCAGATTCACAGAACCCAAGAATGGACTAACAGTTGTCACAGGGAAAGGGACTGGAGAGGGTGGGTGTGAAGGGAGGGAGAAGGGGAATAAGGAACATTATGATTAGCACACATAACATTGGAGGGGGCATGGGGAAGGCAGTATAGCACAGAGAAGACAAGTAGTGACTCTATAGCATCTTACTATGCTGATGGACAGTGACTGTAATGGGCTATGTGGTGGGGACGTGATAAAGGGGGGAATCTAGTAACTACAATGTTGCTCATGTAATTGTACATTAATGATACTAAAATAAAAATTTTAAAAAAAGCTCTTTGCCAGAAGTTGGGAAATAGGTATGTGCAGAGTTCATTAAATTTTCAATGTGATTCAAAACATTCCAGTCTAATAATTTAATCCATCCCTTTAAGTCAATTTAGTCTGCCTTCGCCTAAATGTACTGCTGGCTTCCTTGTCTGCTTTCTACTTCTTATTTTTACCTAAGATGCCCAGAAGTATAAGGTTGATATTTATGGCTTGTACTATATTGTAACATTTTTAGAGTTTCTCAAATCCACCTGGACTCAACATGGTGCCCAGGGACCAGGCAAGCAAGAAATCTAGAGTGCACACATAGGAACCAAAGGAAGCTAAAAGCTCCCCTCTGTCTGGCCGTACGAAATTACCAAGTGTGTTTTGGTTCAGGGCACTCTTCAAGGCAAACTCTCAGAGCTTCATATGGGAAGTGTGACAAGGCTGGAACAGGACAAAAGAATCCTCCCCTTCCTTCCACATTGCCCTCACTCATCTAAGGAACCTTCCTTCTCTAGGCTGAAGATCACTGAGAAGAAAAACTGACATTTCACTCACTTCTGTCCTCTCAGTTTAACACTATCCCTAAAGGACAAAAAAAAAAAAAAAAAAAAAAAAAAGGAAAGTTACCAGCCTCCATTCTTTAAAATCTATAATTTATGGTCTAGCCCTAGTCCTTCATATTCCTAAAGAAGACATAAAGGTCTGATTTGTAAGCATATACCCTTACTTCATAATCCTATTTTGAATCTTAGAAACTGAATATCGCATTAGTCTATCTCTCTGTATTCCTTCTATAACAAATACACTAATTTTATCCCCTCAAAGTGAATA
Organism: Manis javanica; assembly: GCF_040802235.1. Taxonomy (NCBI): domain Eukaryota; kingdom Metazoa; phylum Chordata; class Mammalia; order Pholidota; family Manidae; genus Manis; species Manis javanica. The sequence continues at coordinate 57,743,349 of NC_133164.1, read as the reverse complement.
TATCAGATGGATATTAAAGTATATTAAAGATAATATTAGGCGAATTCTGTGCTCTTCCTTACTGACAAGTGGAGTTCAATTTCTCTTCCTTGAATCTGGGATAGTTTTATTCACTTCTCTCACTAAAAGAATGTAATAGAAGTGACTTTTTCTGATTTCCTAGGTGCAATCAGAAGAACCCTTGCACTTTTTTCCCCGGGCTCTTAGACAACTCACTCTAGAGAAAGTGGGGCACCATGTGAAAAGTCTGATTACCCCTCAACTGATATGTTAAGGAAGCCCAAGTCATAGAGAGGCCATGTAGAGAGTGACAGATGCTTGGCCATCCCTAGCTTTTCCTGCCATCCCTACAGGCAAACCAAATATATGAGTTGTAAAAGCCATTTTTGACATTTCAGTCCCAGCAGACATGAGGCACAGACCTGTAGATCTCAGGTGAAAACCGTACAGAGGGAGTGGCTACATAACTCAAATGGCTCAGTGGTAAATGAAACTGTGGGACTCCTATTTCAAAAATTGTTCAGAACTTCAAGATGGTGACAACAGATAATTAAACCGGGCAGGAGGCCCTTCTAAACACGGGGCCCTTTTATTATTGAGTCAGCACTAATCACACACCCATGAAGTCATACCTGCTCCATGTATACAGCCTTGTTGAAGCCATCCTAGTAATCTATAGCCTTTTGAGCCACCCAGTCACTGTAAGTCAAGATGAAATACTTCTGCTGTGTCTTGCACAAATTCCTGACCCACAAAACTGTGAACATAATAAAATGCTTGTAGTTTTAAGAACTAAGATTTGTGGTGGTTTGTTACATAACATTACATTAGATACAATTACATTACAGAATGATATCTATGTGTCCCAAATGCTAACCTTTACTTGTATTTAATTAATGAAAATGAAAATACTATGAAACCAATTTGTAGCAATCATTAAAATGTTAGGTTGTGTTATAACATTGGATGACCTTTGAAAACATTATGCTAAGTATGAAGGAAGCTGTACACAAAAAGCCATGTATTGTATAACACCAACTACATGCAGTGTCCATAATAAGTAAATTCATAGAGACAGAAAATAGACTACTAGTTACCTATGGTCAGGGAGGCTGCAGGGAAATGGTGAGTGACTGGTAATGGATAGTGACTACTTTTTGGGGTCATGAAAATGTTCTGAAATTGATTATCACACAACTATGAATGTATTAAAAACTATTATGAGTTGCAGTTGTTAAATGGATAAATTGTGTCATATTTATTGATTATGTATATTTATCTGAATAAAGCTGTTATTTAAAAAATGTTAGGCTGAGATATGTGAAGCCTGGGATAATAGGTGAGAAACACACATTAATATGTTTCCTCAAGACCTTTACTACTTTCTTTTCAGATCACATGCTCTTCCAACTTTATTGAGTGTCATTCAACGTTCAGCTTTGGGACATGTACCCTGCAAAGCCTTCCTGATTTTACTCACTCAATACTATGATCATAGTATGTTCCATTTTGTGGATATGCCACAATTTTTTTATCCATTCACCAGTTGGTAGACATTTGGGATGATTCCAGTGGAAATAAAGCTACTATGGACATTTATGTACAAGTTTTTGGGTATTCATATTTTTCATTTCTCTTGGGTAAGTACCTAGGGGTAGAAATTCTGAGTCATATGGTAAGGGTGTTTTAAACTTTTAAGGAACTTCCATACTCATTTCCAAAGTGGCTGTACCACTTTGAGTTCCCACCAGCAATATGTGAGAACTGCAGTTTGCTCTACTTCCTTACCAACATTTCGAATCCCCAGTCTTTTATGGTTTAGTCATTCTAAAGGGTATGTAGGAGTAGCTCATTGTGATTTTAATGTGCATTTCCTTAATGACTAATTATGTTAATTATTTCTTTGTGTTCTTACTTGCCATTCATTTATCTTCTTTGGTGAAATAATTTTTCAAATCTTTGGTCAATTTTTCAAACTAGGTCATTTGTCTTCTTATTTTGGAGTTCTTTATTTATTCTGGATACAAGTTCTTTATCAAATATTTGTTTTGCAAACATTTTGTCTCAGTGTATGGTTTGCTTTTAATTTCCTTAGTAGTATTTTCTGATGAGCCAAAGGACCAGCAGGCATAAGCAAGCTGCTTGAGCAAACAGTTCAGACCTCCAAGTCATCCAGTTATCCCTCCATCAGCTCACATCCATGGCTGAATGGGGTCCTATATGAGCAAATGAAGGAGGAGGAGAAAGCCTGAGATTTGATTTAGGAAAGAGTCAGGCTGGTATGTGGGTAAAAGCCAACAGTGGGTGGTGGCTGCATTGCAGGCTTACTCAGGAATGGCTCTGAAAGACAGTGAGGGAAGTCTTCTCAATAGGCAGTGTGTTTTGGATGGTTTAGCCAGTCATGCATTTTATGTGGAAGGAGAAGTGGCCCAAAAGTAGAATGCAGAGAATATATATTAACCCTTATGGGCAGTGGTAAATGGCTTGCCTCCCTGTCAGGAACCTAAGAGGAAAAAGACAGAAATGATGGAGACAAGGAGATCTGAAGCATAATTTTCCATGGGTCTTTCATATTTCTTGTAAGCAGAGACTCATAGCCCTTGTGAGAATGGGGGCACCATCCTCCATGACATGGTATAATCATTAAATTAAAGACTTTTATGTGATACTGTGTCTTCAATAGGGAGAATATATGGGTCCAGGAACTAAGGGTCCCTCTTACTATCACTCTCAATGACCTAGTGGGGACTCTGTTCTTTTATCCTTAAAATGCTGGGTCAGCAGGGTTAAAGGTCCTGATCCTAAAGAGGCTGTACTCTGACCTAGGGACACAGAAAGGGCTGCCATGAACTACAAACGGCAGCTACCACCTAAGTGTAAGATAAATTCTATCTGAAATAAGCAGGCAACAAGAGGCAACAAAGGGCCAGGAAGTTTATTTGAGTGCAATTTACAGGTGAGGTTCACCAGTCTGAAATACAGGCTGGGGAAGTCGTGCCCAGGAGGGGTGGCGGGGAGTTTTTAAGAGAACAGGGAAGGGAGGGGGAAGTGGGCCATGCTAGGAGTATGTGGTGAATTTTTATTGCCTCAGGGTCGGGTGATGGATAGCCAGAGGTCTCCTCCTTTATGATGCAGGGGGTCTGCATTTGGGGTTTGTCAGCATGTCATGGGACTGGAATCCAGGAAAAGCTCTTCGTTCCTTCCCCATATGGCACAGAGCTATTTGGTGCTGTCTCTGCTCCATTTACACTGTCCTCGCTTTCCTCCCTCCAGTGCCTCCAGCCTTACATTCCAGCCTTTTGGTCATAATGGGCGATGACTCAATCTGGCTATTTCTGTCTGACAAGGGGTGTCATGGGGGGGGTGTCCTAGCATGTAGTTACATTCCTCTGACTGCAAATATCCTGCTTTGCTTTCTCCAGAGGCTCTCACCTTATTTTGTCTAAGCTTATGGTCCTTGTCTCATTTTCCCCTCTACAGAAAGAGACTCTAGCTGCTGCTAGGGAAAAGGGGTGATGACCGTTCTGGCTGCTTCATGCTGAGAGGTGGCACAGTAAAGGGTGCAGCTAGGTTTCCATCACTGGTCAGTTGAGAGGGCCTTGGAAGGATGGTGCTACTATTCTGGGTTTCATTCCTATTACTATTTGCAGTTTTGTGGCTTCTAGGCAAGATAGAACAAATTGTGTTATTAGGTTAAGTAGCAACATCTGGAGTTGGATTTTCTATTCCAGAAGGACAATCTTGATGAGATTAAAAATGCATGGCTGAATATGAGAACTAGAAATATGAAGAGTCTAATTGAGAATCATAGCCAGGTATCATGGGGAAACTAGAATTCTGGATTGAGTTTACATCTCAATGACTAGTATTAGAATTTAGTACAGATAAGACTGCATTATTGAAATAATACTTTTATCTAAAATCACCTTCATTCTTATTATAAGTAGCCAGATTAAGAAAATAATTAACAGTTAGCTTGATTATTTGCATAAGTGCAGCAAGAAGAGTAATTGATTACATGGGATCTTTTAAATGTGCTTTGCTGGAACTTATTGTAAGGAATTCCAGATTGAACTTTTAAAGGCCTCTCAAGGCTAGATAGCCAAGCCAGACTTGCCATCAGGTTGTGCTTGCAGTACCTGTACATTTGGGTGAATTCCTCTCTTCTTGAGGTTCCCAAGACATTCCTGAGGTTCCTGCACCTGCCAGGAAGTGACCTTCCTTACTCACCTGGTAAGGCTGCTGGGAATTCTGTAAGCAAGGTACCAGGCCAGTTCTTCTAAGGGGCTTTGTTGGCTGCATAAAGTCAATCTTAGTTCCTTAAAGCTGTCTGTTCATATCTGAGTTTGCACACGTGTCTCTCAGATATGATGTTCCAGTCAAAGTCTTGGTAATATAACCAGTGTTTTTAATTGGTCCTCTTACAAGGAAAGCAGATTCTTGTTGAACTTGTGCAAATAAACACACTGCCATGAAATATAAAAATAGTCACTGAGAGTTTTTAAATTCTGGAGGGATGAGGTAGAGAGAAAGATAAAATTTAAATTCTGCTTATAAAGGCACTCATTTAACTAAACTGTTGTCAGCTTAAGAGAAAAAGCTTAAAACACTTTATCAACAACATTTGATACAAAAAGTCACAAAATTATCTTCCTTAGTTTACTTAATCTTATGTAACTAATACCTGTTCTGCTGAAAATATAGTTTTTTACTAGTTTAGGAGTAATAAAACAGTGAGTATAGATGACAAAAGACTTACAAATGACAATGGTTAAAGATCTGATGAGAGCTTACTGTAAGACAGTTGTCATAAGGAAATTTGGATATTTCTGTAACACAAAACATTCAGTAACAAAGTTTAGCATCATTCCTTTTGACAGTGCTTTCTAGGTAAATATATATCAGATAAATAAGCCAAATTAGCCAAATATTTTTCCGGATGAGGAGAAAAATTTCTTCTGACATGTTCCAGGGGCCCTCTGGAAAATATCAGAGTTAACTAGAGGTAAAAGCACTTTTTTAAATTTGATTTTGGAAAGTTGTCAAAAGAAAGTTTCTTTGGCATTTGCTTAAATAGGATTATAGGTTGATATGAAGAAATACCCATTTAACCAGAATTACAATAAACGATTTTAAAGGCAAATAGAGAAGGTTACACAGTTATTAGGAAAGTTTAACATTTAGTCTTTTGATATAAGAATCTCACTTCTTAAATACTCAGACAATTCATTGAGATTTTAAGCATGAGAAACTATTTTGAAAACACAATTAGAAAGTATTTTGCAATCTTTCAACATTAAGAGCAGACTAACAGTTTAAGAAAACTTTGTCTTTTTAACTGAAAAAATATTCTAATTTTGTTGTGTACTTGATATCAAGACTCACTTGCTTTAATTTCACATAGCATGACTATATCAATTTTTCCACAAGCTTTCTACAACTTTCTCTTTACATTCAGTATTCTTTCCTTTTAAATAAATAGCTGTACTTTAGAACAATTACCTTCTTTTACCCTCAACAAAATGAATTTCCATTTTTTACACTTTCTCTTATTAAAACACACATCTTTAGCATAGAGAAATATTTTCCTTATTATATTAAGTAGTTTTATTAGAACTTAAAACCATTAGTTTATCCTTTAGTGAACACTGAAAAATAGGCCACTGTAAACTGTTACACTAGCATTCTTCAGATTGATACATCTATGAATGTATATTTTCAGTTTTGGAAATGTGCTTTACAGCACAATTTCTCATTAGACACAAAATATGTCTATATAACTTAGCAAACTTCAAGAATTTTGGTTACTACAAAAATTCTCAGGCTGTTTGCATATATATATATATATATACTGTTATACATTAATACAGTATTATTATTAAGATGTTTATTTGCTACACTTGTTTACTTATTTTTAGCAACCATGCTAGATTACTTACAAAACTTTTACTAAACATTAGACAAAGTCAAGCTTTTTCTTTAAGCATGTTCTTGAAATGTTTAACAGATAACATCAACTTAAATGACTTTAAACTGTGGCAACTGATAACCATAAGGACATGTCTGTTTCAGTTAAACTTAAATTAGCATTAATGCTTAATATTTTTTATTAGATTTTCTGGAAGTTTTCGAATGCCCAATTTTCACAAGCACTTGTTTAAAAATCAATTTTTATTAATACCATCTGGAGGTAGGAAAATATTTTTCATTTACACACTTAGACACACACACATACAAATGGAGACATAACGACTACAGTTAGCAACAGTTTTCATATAAAAACATATACACAGACAGACAAACTGATATAAAGATTTAAGTTACTGATATTTAATTGCTTTCTTTCTTTTTAGCTTTTTTTGTCTGTGGCTTCCGGAACTGGAGAGAGGGAGGGGCATGTTCCAGTGGGGGAAGAGGGTGGTGGAGGCGGAGGCAGAGGGGGAAGGGAAGGTGCAGCCACTGGAAGAGGAGAGGAACAGGACGATGGCATGGTTGAAAATGTAGGACTTTAAGATGACAGCAACATGGGGGAGGACAAAGAACTTAAAGATGGTGGCAGAGAGGGGTGTAGGTAGCAAGCTGAGAGAGGTGGGAGAGCAAGGTTCTCCGGTGGATCTGAAAAGGAAGAAGGACTGGGCAGAGTAAGAGGCTGACAATCTTTAACTGGAGATGGGGCCAGGAGAACCTGAGTCGTCGAACACTTAACGTAAAGGTCTGGGCAGGAGCGCAGAGTCCAAAAAGCCTGCACATATGGGATTTCATCCCACTTTCCACTCCGGTGGCAATAATTAATCAAGTTGGTGAGGATGCCAAAATTGAAAGTTCCCTCAGGGACCCAGCGAGATTGGTTGTCCAAGGGATACTGAGGCCCGGCCTGAGAGCAAGGAAAGACTAGCTTCCATTTGCGAACTTCCTGGGACAAATATAGAGCAGCCAGATTAGAAATGAGACACCGCAATGGGGTCTGAGCCTCTGCTTTTGAGGGCTGGATCCCCATGTCTGTGTCACCCCCCAACTAATCCCGCTGAGAGGAGCGCCCAGTGTCCCATGCATGCCAAGTCAGGGGAGACATCCTGGGAGCCTGGGTGAGGGATGTCTCCTGCACCACACAGTCAGGGGTGGGTATCCTGGATGCCCGCAGCAGATGGGCCGGATGCCAGCAGAGGCTGGGCTGGATGCTCCAACCTGGACATAGCTATGATTTTGGATGGACCAGGTGAAATGGAGTTAGGAAGGGAAACAGACCGGGGGAAACTGAGGGACTCACTGGAAAATAGTTTATGCAGTGGAGAGAAGGCTGAGGTCCCAGGTCGGGGAAGGAGGGGGCGGGGATGCTGGTGGCTGATTGGGGCCCTGCACTCATGCTCCTTCCCGGGATTTTGGCACCAAATGTAAAATAAATTCTAGCTGAAATAAGCAGGCGACAAGAGGCAACAAAGGGCCAGGCAGTTTATTTGAGCACAATTCCCGGGTGAGGTTCACCAGTCTGAAACACAGGCTGGGGAAGTCGTGCCCAGGAGGGGTGCTGGGGAGTTTTTAAGAGAACAGGGAAGGGAGGGGGAAGTGGGCCATGCTAGGGGTATGTGGTGAATTTTTATTGCCTCAGGGTGGGGTGATGGACAGCCAGAGGTCTCCTCCTTCCAGATGGAGGGGGTCTGCATCTGGGGTTTATCAACACGTCATGGGACTGGAATCTAGGAAGAGCTGTCTGTTCCTTCCCCATATGGTACAGAGCTACTTGGTGCTGTCTCTGCTTCATTTGCACTCTCCTCGCTTTCCTCCCTCCAGTGCCTCCAGCCTACACTAAGCACTTTGGTCTCCTTGTGTCCAGGGATCAATGGGAAAGATGAGTCAACATCTTGTCAGGAATGACCCCATGTTACAGGGTCAAGGTTGACAATGACCATCAGAAGGACGTGAGGCTGCTGTTACACAAGGTGGGCAGTGAGGAATATGTGTGCAGCTCAGATGAGCCACTTGTGTCCATCTTGGTACTCCGTTGCACACTCGTGATGTGAATGACCAGTGCAGTAACCTCAACTTTAGAAAGGTATGGTTACCGTGTGCTCAGACCTTTGAGGAATGAGGATTTGGTTCACACTACCAGGTATGCCATCAAGGGCATCTCAGGTGATAGCTGAAGGCAGAGGGAATTTGAAACGGATACTGGGGTAAGGAAGATGAGGTGAAGCAGTGTGGCCCTGAGACCAACAACACTGATGGAGTGCAAAATTCATCACACTAACCTTCTTTTAGGGTTTCCCACAGAAAGAGAGACCCATCAGAATTCTGGGTGAGCCATTCCCACACTTGTACAGAGAAATGGATTTACTCTGTACAACAATTTCAGACTACAAGTTTCAGAAAACAACAGTTTACATACTAAGGAGGTAGACTATGGTAGAGATGGAAATTCCCCTTTGAGAAAAGATTCATTATAAAGATGCCTGGTTTTGCCATTTCCATTCAATATAGTCCTGGAAGTTCTAGCCAGAGCGTATAGATAAATAGTACTGAAATAAGGAATATACCCATTCTGATAATCCAAGTAAGGGAAAATTCAATTTAGTTTCAAAAGTTCTCATCTAGATTCAAACTAGTACCACTCTGAGACTATTTGATGATAATAGCTATTTAGTTATTTCCACTTTAGTAGCTTATCATGCCAATTTCCTATAATGTCTTTCTCCACTATAGGTATCAAGCTTTCCTGCAGTCTTGAACTTTCCCCCATATATACTATACATAGTATTTTGTGATAAGTATTAACATTAAGTCACACAGCTGGTGTTTTTCATGTTGTTTCCTTTTTAACAACTTTCATTTCATTAAATTAAGTATGTATTGATTCTTTACATTTATGCAGCACTGCTAAAATTACCGGACATAATTTAGTTTGAAGCCTTATAATTCCTTTAGTTTGCAACTAATTTTGCCCTAAAATAGATATTCTGGGCTTGTGAGGAATTTGGAAGAGGCATAGTATTTTTCTAAAAGTTCAAAGTCATATATATTCCATATAGAAAATACAGACATGTGGTAACATACAATGAAGAAAAAACAAGTCTACCAGCCAGAGATAACTACTGTTAACATTATGTGGCATTTCTTTCCAGTCCTACTCCTAAGACACCACTGGAAAATTAGTCAACATCTTATCTAATTATTATAAAACATAGAATAAAATTAATTAGGGCCTGAATTTCCACTTTTGAATTCAAGTGAACACAGTTATACCCTCTTTTCTAACAAAATCTCTTTCTTGTTCCATTTTTCCTTCCCTCATTCTCTCTCCCTCCCTCCCTCTCTCTCCTATTTCAGCTTCTGCTCAGCTTCTACTGTAGTAGAGAACTCACCTTGGAAGGAGGCCTCCTGGGGTATATTCTATTTCTGGAACAACTTTGGAAATTAGGGGGCAAGGGCAATTTGCAAAGCTTCTCTTGAGGGCATAGGCTTTCAATTTCCTTTGTGTTCTAGGTCCACCTTATTTCCACTAATGGAGGTTTAAAATGTCACTGTTTTTCTAGCCCACTTCCCTTTTGTACTACAACTCTAGTGACAGATTCATTCCCACTTTTAACAAATCTATTTCAAGGACTTTGCTGTCTGCTAGGGACATAGTGCTGGACCCTGAGGATACAACAGTTTACAAGACATCTAGTCCCTGCCTTCATGCAGCTTTCAGTGTAGTAATAAAACACAACCTTAGAGAACAGCTAACTTCAGGTTTCTCTGAAATGAATATTCATTTATTTTACTGTACAGATTAATTTAATCTGTAATCAACCTTTCTCTACCATCCCTTCCTTATTGTAACTGAAATCTGTCTCTGATATCAGTACTTTCCCAGCCAAGGTCACAGCTAGCCTGGAAGATACATTTACCAAGTATGGAAGAACATAGCACAAGGATTTTGTTTTCTTCCATCATCCCAGGATAATGTCAATTACATATTTTGGACATACATCATACATCAATATGTATACATATCAATAGATGTTCATTGAATAATTCAATGAACTGATAGATGAAATTAATCTAAAGCTAGTCAGCTAGTTAGCCAGGCACATGGATAATTTCCAGATTGTTGAATTGAATGTAAATACCAAATTTCAGTTAAAAAGTTTTATCTTGAAACCAATTGGTAAACATTGTTTTTATTTATCTTTTTATTATCTGATCAAGAATTTTATAAAGTTTATTCTGATAAATATCAGAACTTCATCATGGCATTACAAAACCTGGGGTGTACACATTATAACCCAAGTGTGTGTGATCCAAACATTGTGAAAAATTTTCAAGAAATTGTTTAATGCCATCCCCAGGACTTGTTCACAGAATTTATGCATCAAATAAAACAGAAGTATCATTTCTGTAGCAAACCTATAGAGAATAGTATATGCCTGAATTAATTGGGCATCCTTTCTGTTATCTTTTGGAAGGTGTATCTTACCTGATAGATGAATCAATTTGTTTCCTGAACAGCTGATTTGAGTTGGCATTTGAATATAAGACCATTCAGACTTTATATATTTGATTTTAATTATTGTAGATTGACCTGTAGAACTTTAATACATTTGAATAATAAACTATAAATGTGATTTCTAGAATAATTATATATATTATAGGTAACTGATGTACCAAAAGGAAAGAAAAAGATAACTCAATAAAAAATGAACAAATGAGGTCTGCTGAACTTTGACTGGAATGTGGTAAATCAACATTGTGCCTAAATCCTAGTTCTAAATGGGCCTTTAAATTGTTCCTTTGCTTAGGAACACTTGTCTAAAATAGCTCCATAAGACAGTTCCAACTGGTTTTCTGATTTGAAATTCATCTCATTAACGTGGAGGATGGTGTCCCTTTGGTTACAAGCCATGTTCACTGGTCGTGTACTCTTTGGCCCATAGCACCCCAAATGAATGACACAGAAGTAAGGGAAAAGTATCCGATGTCCACTCTGTCTTCCACGAATAGCAAGAATGCCAGCTGGTGTGAGCTGCAACTTCCTGGCCTGGGTCCTGGGAAGCATTAAGAATTCCAAGTGAGGTAAGGTTACAATCTTGTAAGTATGGAGGCTAAATACAGAAAACAACTAAACCATCAATCCTCAGACTTTTTGGTCTCAGGATCCTTTCCTATCCTTAAAGTTGCTGAAGATCCTAAAGAGCTTTTGTTTATGTGGTTCTATCAGTACTTACCATTTTAATTTTAACTGAGAAAATTTTATTTTACTTTAAAAATAACTATAGTAGCCTGCTACATGTTAACAAACAAAATGCTTTTTTATGAAAAATAATTATTTCCAAAACATTAGTGAGAAGAGAGGCATTGTTTTACAACTTTGTAAATCTCTTTTTAATGTCTGGCTTAATAGAAGAGAGCAAGATTCTTACATCTGCTTCTGCATTCAGTTGGTTGTAATATGTGTTCTTCCTGAAGTGTATGAAGAAAATATTCACAGATAAATAGTTGGGGAAGCGGGGGATATTGCATTGGCCTTTTCAGATAATTACAGATATTTGTCTTTGGCAGTATTCCAACACTCAGCAAGTGGTAGTTTCTTACAGATTTTGCCAATGTGGAATCAATGAACTTTCCCCTTACTTTGAAATCCATTGGTCTACTGTGAATATTGAATGAATCTTTACTCATGCATGATTTTGTACCTGCATGTATTGATCATTTGAAAAAAGTATTGGTTCACTGAGTTATGTGACCATTCCAAATATTAACATATTCATTCTCTTTTTATATATACACATCCTATTGGTTCTATTTTTCTGGAGAACCCTGACTAATACAACATCTACATTTATTCCTGTATGTATCTTTATGTATTTGAAAACCAAGAGTTTACATCAATACTTCATTCCAATCAAGAGAAAACTCTTTCATATTTTAACTCCTTTTTTGATGCAAAGAAACCTGACTCCCACTAACCTTAATATGTTTACTTATTTGCCCAATTCCCCTTACAAGTTTTCGATAGATGGCAGAATATATTTTGCCAGTTTTCCAACAGAATAGGTAAAGTGTCCTGAGGATGCAGTCGCTTCCCTTTCTAACTCTCACAAGGGGTTGTATAAACATAGGGTGGTCCTGGCTCCGCCTCAGGGGAGATGTTCTGTGAGAGCAGATGGGAAGCTGCCAGGGGTTAGTACATATCATTGGAGATTTTAAAAGTTGAGTCATGGAAAGTGATAATAATGGTTATAGCTTGTGTTTGCATAACATTTTAAGGTGTTTTCACATGCTTATCTTACCGTTACTATTTCTTAGTAAGTAATTATTGTAGAATAAGTCAGGTAGTCAGGGCATTCATTATTTGTGCAATTGTGGTGGGCTCAGTAATGGCCCTCTGAAAGCTGCCCATGGTCCTAATCCCTGGAACCTGTGAATGTTACCTTATATGGCAAAATAGGACTTTGCAGACATCGTTAAACTAAAGATCTTGAGATGGGGAGATTATGGTAGAATATGTACATAAACTCTAAATGTATATGTACCCTTAGAAGAAGGAATATTTGACACAGGAGCTGGAAAAGACAAGAAACAGATTTTCTCCTAAAGCTTCCGGAGGGGTGTGGCCCTGCTGACACCTTGGATCTGGTCCACTGGTAATGATTTTGGATTTATGGCCTCCAGATTTGAAAGACAATAGATTTCTGTTGTTTTAGAGCCACCAAGTTTGTGGCCAATTTGTTAAAGCAGTTATTGGAAACAAATACACCCACTTTTAGAAACATGGAACCTGAAACCTAGAGGATAAATGATTTGCTTAAGACCATACAGTTAGCAGGTAGAACTAGCATTCAATCCAGGTCTATTGACTTTAAATCCACTGGCTGCCTCTCTCCTTTACTGAGCCCTTCCTCTTCAGTGAAAGAGACAGTGTAGGAGAAAAACAAGACAAGAGCGGCTATCATCCTTGGGTGCTTATTAGAAACACTAGCGTAACTTTCACAAAATACCCCTTTAGGCCCTACCCCAAACAACTGAACTAGACTCTTTGGTAGGGGGCCCAAGCAAAGGTATTTCTAGAAGCCCTTCAGGCAATTCTGGGTACAGCTAGGTGTGCAGAGCAGAACAGGAGCTCAGGCATTGCCCAGTGGTCAATTTTTTTGACGGGGCACACGTCGTCTCAGGGTTTTCAATGCTGCCGGTGTGCATCTGATTGACCTAGAGAATCCGAAGAAATACAGATGCCTGTCTTCACTCCTCTGATGAGGTCTGGTGAAGGTACCTTTCAAAAGCTGCCCAGGTGATTCCGGTGTGCCATCTGGATCGGTAACTAGTGACCGTGTTGTTTTTGTTTTATTCGCTGCTGTATCAAAGCAGTGCTTGGCACAAAGCAGATATTCAGCACTTCTTTGCATGAATCCCATCTCACGCATGAGGCAATGAGGCCCAGAAGCTCACACAGGTGGCGGCGCTGGTCATCTCTCCATGACATTTCACTCGGAAATGCTCAGGTCGCTTTCTGGAAGGGATACTGAGGCCGTGGTGCGGAGTTCTAAAGAGCAAAGCGTGCCGGGGGCCGGCGAGCCCGGCCACGGAGTTAGGCGGGGGTGGGGCCGGCGCTGGCGCGCGTGCAGCCGCACCGCTCGGGCCCGGTGTGTCTGCGCCTGCGCGCGGCGCCGAGGGGACGGGGTCGGACTCAGAAATGGCGGCCTCCGTGCTCTACAGCTGTCTGCGGGCCGCCGCCACCCTTAGGAGCCACCAGTCCCGGACGGCGCTGCGGGCCGCCGCCCAGGTATGGCGGCCCAGCCCGCTCTCGCTTCGCGAGTCGGCAGGAGAAAGGGCGAGGTGGGAGACCCGGCTCCTGCGGGCGAGGTGTGAGGGGACTTGAGGCCCGGCTCGGGGTCACTCGCAGTCCGTGACATTGCTGACATGGGGTGTCTCGCCGGGCCCGCGGGCAGCTTGTCCGGGATCGCTGCTCGCCAGGACTGCGAGCAGGCCCACGTTCGCGCCGCTCTGCTCGGGCCCTTATCCGCGGGGAGCCCGGCGCCCCGACTGTCGAGCTCACCCAGTTTCCAAGGGGGCGGAGGGACCTGGGGTGGGAGGTGAGGGGCCAAGACAGTTTGAGCTGTCGACCCCGCGTCCGGCGCGGTGCGGCCCCGGTGGTTTCCGCGGCCGCTCTTTGGGGAAGGGGAATGCCCTTCACGTGTGCTTCTGTGTGTCTTGGGAGCTGTCACAGATGGGAATGACTTCCAAGAACCAGCAGTGCTCGCTGACGGGCCTTTTCTGGGACGAGGCAGGGAAGTTTTCCACTTTCTCCAAGTAGTTGTGTACTGCTCTGTTCGTTAATAGTGGTAATAAGATGATGTTTACCAGCTACCAATGGGGAAGTAAGAAAATTGTCTTTTGGATAGACCATAGCATAATAGTTACAGTTTTTTTGTTTTTGGAGTTTTCACTGTATACCAAGTACTGTGTTAGGCGTTTTGCATGTAGTCTTTCACTAGACTTTTCTGCAACACTGCAAGGCATCTTTAATATCTGCATCAGTGATGAAGAAACTAGCTAAGAGAACAAGTAATTTGGGCTAGGTCAGGGACCAGGTAAGGTCAGAGCTGAGGTTTAATTCCATAACTGTTTGGCTCCAAAGCCTGTGTGCTTGGATCTGCTCCACAGTTTTTTCGGAGGGTAAGAATTGGTCCATTCTTTTTAATGTTGACACCAAGAAACTTGGGAAAGGACATGGTTGACTTCATAATTCCAGAATTTAAGGTTATGTTCTGAAACTAACTTCTCAGATATGACAAATAAATTGATTTAGACCTATTTTTTTTTCTTTTTAAAGCTATTCATTCTTTCAGCCTAGATGTAGCAAATTCCATGAATATGCCTCTTAATAGAAGTGATTTTTTTGGCCTTGAACTTCCTTCTTGTGAGTTTTAAAGGGTGTGTCAAGTTTTTAGAAAATGAGGATGTGGTAAACAAATACGTTTTCATCCTAATGATAATCTTTATCCTTTTGGAAATTTCTTTAAAAGCCTTTGTCTCTTGAAAATGCCTGATACATTGTCTTGTAACATCTTTTCTCTTCCACCCTCTCATTAATTGAGTTGTAGAGTTTGGAAGGGTCTTAGTCTAACTCCTTGCTTTTGTAGATGAAAACACACAGTGTGGGACCTTAGGAAACTTGTTCAAAGTCACACATTGAGTTTAGCAAATTCTCTTAAACATTTTGTTTAGTTCTCTGACCTTCCTTCTAGTTTCCCTGTATCTTATATCCAGTATATATATTTGATAAAAATAGTTCAGGTTACAAGCAGATAAAATTAAAATATTTTCTGTGTTGTTGTGAATCACACTACCCAGCAACTACATTTTAACACTTTTGAATAAGTATTATTTAAACTAGGTATGTTATTGCACAGGTATTGGGTAGGGATTTGGCCATGAATTCATGGCATTTTAGCAGTAATCTTAAGTGATGTCAAGAAAGATAAATACTTAAATATGGGCATCTTTGTGATTATGAAGGAATTTGTATCAGCAGCATAATTTAAAGCTGATGATATTTCAGGTTACAACTTTTAGTGGTGCCAGCAAAGCATTATCAAAATACTTCAGATATTAAAACCTTTAAATGGTTATAAAAGCTACCAGTGATACCTTATGAGTATGACTATTTGTTTGTAAGTACGGGTATTTGAAAGAAACCATAAAAAATATACTTAAAAGAGTTTTGTGTCATGGGTTTACCCTGAACTTTTTTTGGAAAAATTTCATAGTGATAGAAATGTTCTAACAATAGTACAGTGAACACATATTGCCTTCACTGAAATTTAACATTTACCACATGTGCTTTATCTTTAAAAAATTACATGTATGTACATATACATATGTTTATATACGTATGGATGTATGTATAAGATTACATTCACTTAGTTTTGCTAAGCCATTTGAGAGTAAGTGCAGGTACTTTACCCCTGTATATTTCAGTATGTCTTTTAAGAATAAGGACATTCTCCTAAGTAACTACAATATAATTACCATACTTAGGAAATTTAACATTGTTTAACACTATATTTATTGTGTAGTTCAAATGATTTCCCCAGTTGTCTCCAAAGTATTTTTTAGTTTTTTTTCCAAACTGGGATTAGGCCTCTGTAGTGCTTTTTTTTTTTAAGTCTGTCCAGCTAACTAGGTGCTACCTAGTGACTCTACGATTGCTCTTATATATTTTTATACATGTCTGTATAAAACATGTCATATATATATTTTTATACATGTCTGAACTTTGTAGCTGGAACCATGTCAGCCTTGTTCTTTCATTGTCCCTAGCACAGTGTCTGGTGTATAGGGATTCAAAAAATGTTTCAGTTTATGACTACTTTTGCTAAGCTTATGGCTAGGTACTCCTTCCTTATCCTCCCCTTATTTTTATTACTATTTTGAGGTATAATTTACATAAAGTGTACAACTTATAGGTGGCCAGGTTAATTTTTATGCATGTATATATCTGTGTAGTCACCATTCGGTTCAAGATATATAATGTTTTAAGTTCTCAGAAGGCACCCAGTGCCTGACTGTCCTTATCAATACTCCCCAACAGAAAATAACTACTACTTTTGACTTCTGTCACCATACATAAGTTTTGACTGATTTTGAACTGTGTAAACAGAAATCATGTAAGTTTGTATTTTTGTGCCTGGCTTCTTTCCTTCAAAATTATGTTTGTGAGATTAATCTATTGATCTATGGGCAATAGTTCTTTTATTTTTTTTAATTGCACTGTAGTATCCTGTTAGATAAATATGCCATAATTTATCCATTCTGTTGATAGGTAATTGGGTCCTTCCCATTTTTTTTTGGATATTATGAATAAGCTTATGAACATTCTTACATGTGACTTTTGGTAGATGAAACACTCATTTCTGTTGGGTATATACCCATGAGTGGGATTTCAAAAGGTAGGTGTATATTGAATAGTTTGGGAAGTTGCTGGCTTTTAATATTGAAGTGACACTAAATCAGGGAGTTGAGCTACCCTAGTGAAATGTTATCCAGGATTTTAGTTTACCAGATAAACCAGAAATAAGTTGCTACTTCATGTGATTGACTTCATAGACTAGTGGTTCTCAAACTGTAGGGTGCTTAAGAATCACTGAATGACTTCTTATGAATTCAGATTTCCTTAGGCCAAGTCCAGAGATTCTGATTTTGTAGACGAGAGTGGGTTATTATCTGTTGGTTTCTTATTTTTTATAGGTCATTAGAGATATGGTATAAAAGATAAGGATCAGACATGATGCGGTAACAGTTAAAACCACAAGGGTAAAATTTGATATTTAGGTAGTGGATTAGCACTTAGGTTATAATTTAGGTACTCTTGAGTATTATGTTTTGATGATTTAATGCAATAGTTTTATTATTTTATTAACAGTTATGAAGAACCAAGTATTGTATATAAGCAAAGTATTTAGAAAGGTGTGTTTAATAACTTTCAAATCATTGCCATATGTAAATATGTCTACAATTTCTCTAGGTTTTGAAGAACCAAGTACTGTATATAAGCAAAGTATTTAGAAAAGGTGTTTTTAATAACTTTCAAATCATTGTCATATGTAAATATGTCTACAATTTCTCTAGGTTTTGGGAAGTTCTGGATTATTTAACAACCATGTACTCCAAATACAGCAGCCACAGCAAAGGCATCTCTCACTCCATGAGTACATGAGCATGGGACTGCTGCAAGAAGCTGGTGTCTCTATTCCCAAAGGACATGTGGCAAAGTCACCAGATGAAGCTTATGCAATTGCCAAAAAATTAGGTACTAAATCAAGAATAACTTGTGCCACTTTGACATGGGAACTCTGATAAGATGTGAACTTTACTTTTGGTTTAATAACAACTTTAGGTTTTATTTTATTTAAAATAATAAAATTTTATTTACTTAGAAGATGGAACTTTATGATTGTTGACATTCTAAAATTATGAGATTACTATAAGCTCCTGTAGTGCTAGTAATTTAAGAATCATAAGCTCCTGTAGTGCTAGTAATTTAAGAATCACTTATATTGGTGTTAGGAAGCTGAAGTCATGTTTTCAGTTTGAATATAATTATGGGGAAGGAAGTTCTATTTAATAATTTGTAGCTTAAAAAGGTGGTGCTGGTGATGATTCTTCAGGGAAATAGTGAAGGGAATCTTAGCTGCCAATGTGGCTGTAAAGAGTTCTAATATACCACCTGCCTTCCCTTGCTTTTTTTGGATAGGAAAAATTTGGAACCAAAGGGGGAAAAAAAGAAGGTGAACATTAGAATGTAAGCTCCACAAGAGCAGGGTTTCTTTGTCTCATGTTGTGCATTAATATATCCCAGACTCTTAAAAGAGTGCCTGATTCTTAGCATGGGGAGTTGTTAGCATGGGACTAGCACCATTGATCCTTATAGTTGGTGACTGCTGAAGCAGCCCTGGCCTTTTCCTGAGTATTCTCTACAAATTCTATCATTTCCTATGTTTGCCATGATTTGAAAAAGTTGGTAAGTGCTGTCCTTGAAGACAAATTTTATCTGGTCTGAATAATTGAAGTTAAGGATGTGAGAATGGTTGAAAGAAATTTAATTCTAATTTTTTTTATAGACCGTTTTACTCATATATATTTTTAATGGTAGATCTTTGGTAGACAGCTAATTAATTCTGTGGCTCTTTATTGCCCAGAATAATATCCTTTAGGCTGGGGGAAAAGTTTCTTCCATTTTTGTTCTAATTTTTGGAGGAACTTTAAAAGCTATGCTTCATAGAATTTTAAAAGAAGAAACCTTAGTACATAGCTAAGATACAAATACATATAATTTTCCTGTTGCCCTAAATAGAATTGCATTGGTATTGGCTTTCCATGTTTAAAATTACATGTAATGTAATCATTTTGCTGCCTGAAAATTACTCAACTTAGTGAAATTTATGTTGTCTGACTAATCTGTTTTTATTGTTGGCCTTTTTTAAAGCATTAATAATAATGCTTACATTTACTACATGTTTTTTAAAATTGCTTAAAACAACATGTTTATTCTCATATTTCTTGAGGTTAGAAGTCAAATGATTCTTAAATCTCATCTTTTTCTTTTTTACTTTCTGTCTACACATGATATGAAAAAGTTGGGAAGTGCTGTCTTTGAAGACAAGTTTTATCTGTTGTGAATAATTCTATGAAGCATAGCTTTTACAGTTCCTCCAAAAATTTGTCTCAGGGTATTTTTTGATTTTAGAAGTCAAATGATTCTTAAATCTCATCTTTTTCTTTTTTAACCTTTTGATTCCCTTGATCCATTTTTCCTATCCCTAACCCCCATCTCTAGCAACCACCAGTCTGTTTTCTGTATCTATGAGCTTAATTTTTTCCCTCCAATTCCACATATAATAGAGATAATGTGGAATTTGTCTTTTTCTGTCTGACTTATTTCATTTAGTCTTTGAGATCCATTCTCGTTGTTACAAATGGCAAGATTTCATTCTTTTTTATGGCTGAATAATATTCCATTTTGTTTGGCTGTCTTTCTATTTATCTTTCTATCCCTGGAATAAATCCCACTTGATCGTGCTGTCTGATCCTTTTTACATACTGTCTAATTTGCTTTGCTAAAATTTTTTGAGGATTTTTTGCATCTGTCTTCATCAGGGATAGTGGCCTAATTTTCTTTTCTTGTGGCATCCTCATCTGGGTTTGGTATCAGTAATGCTGGCCAAAATGAATTTGGCAGTGTTTCCTCCCCTTCTATTTTTTTGGAAGAGTTTGAGAGGAATTGGTGTTAATTCTTCTTTGAATGTTTGGTAGAATTCACCAAACGTTGGTGAAATCGTCTGGTTCTGAACATTTGTTGGGAGAATTTTGATTACCAATTCAGTCTCTTTGGTAGTAATCAATCTGTTCAGATTTTCTTATTTTTTATGGTTCAATCTTGGTAAGTTGTTTATTTCTAGGAATTTAACCATTTCTTCTAATTTCTCCAATTTGTTGGTGTTTAAATGTTTATAGTCTCTGATTGAATTTCTGTGGTTTCACTTGTATCTCATTCATTTCTAATTGTATTTGAGGACTTTCCCTTTTTTTCTTGGTGAGTCTAGCTGAGGTTTGTCAATTTTTAACTTTTCAAAGAACCAACTCATAGTTTATTTGATCTCTGTTGTCTTTTTAGATTCTACTTCATTTATTTCCTTCCTTCTACTAACTTTGGGCTTTGTTTGTTCTTTTTAGGTCTTTGAGATAGACAGTTAGGTTGTCTGAGACTTTTCCTGTTTCTTGAGGTAGGCATTTATTGCTATTAACTTCCCTCTTAGAACTGCTTGTGCCTCATCTAGTAAATTTTGGTGTGTTGTATTTCTTTTTTGATTTGTCTCAAGGTATTTTTTGATTTTTTTCTTCGACCCCTTGGTGGTTTTGTAGCATGTTAATTTCTACATATTTGTGAATTCTTTCCTTCTTGTAATTGATTTCTAATTTCATACCATTGTGGTTAGAAAAGATGCATGGTATGATTTCAGTCGTTTTAAATTTATTAAGACCTGTTTTTGGCTTAATACGTGAGTGCTCCTAGAGAATGATTATGTGCTTTTGAGAAGGATATATATTCTGTTGGTTTGGATGAAATGTTCTGTATATATCTGTTAAGTCCATCTCGTCTAATGCATTGTTTAAGGCCAGTGTTTCCTTATTTTCTGTCTGGATGATCTATCCATTGATATAAGTGGGGTATGAAGTATCATAGTCCCTTACTGTCATTGTATTGCTGTCTGTTTCCCCCTTTAGGTCTGTTAATATTCGGTTTATATATTTAGGTGCTCTTATGTTGAGTGAATAGATATTTACAAATGTTAGTACTCTTGTTGGATCAACCCCTTTAGCATTATATAACGCCCTTCTTTGTCTCTTCTTATAGTCTTTTAGTGGATTTTGTCTGATACAATTATAGCTACCCAAGTTTTCTTTAGGTTTCCATTTGCTTAGAATATCATTTTCCATCCCCTCATTTTAACTTTGTGTGTGCCCTTGTATCTAAAATGAGTCTTTTGTAGGCAGCATGTAGATAGGTCTTGTGGTTTTTCATCTGTTGATTGAAGAATTTAGTCCTAGTATTTAGGATTCTAGTACAGTTAAGATGAAATTTCTATCAGGTTGAATAAACATATGCAAAGATTGCTATCAGTGAACCTGGAGAGAGGTTTCTAATGGCATACAATAGGATTTTGCATTCTTTTTTCTTCTTTCCATTGTTTTATTAGATGATTGTATATGAAGAATGCTTAGAACATTTGTAAATGATTAAAGGTAGGAGGGATGGTGAATATATTTTAAAGACAACTTTAGGATCCAGAAATGACCTTGTCTGACTAAAGCAAAGGGCCAAATCTAATAAGACTGTAAGCTCTATTAGGGCAGGAAAGGTCTCTTTTGCTCATTGTTGTATCTACAGCTCCAGCACAGTATCTGGTATGTAGATGTAACTGTTGAATGAGTTAATGGAGTTGAATAAAATCTTTGTTTCAATCAGTTGTCTTCAGATTTATCTTCTGATCCTTCTCCCTGTCATGATTTGATAAGACTGTATTTCATTAAATTTTTGTTTTAACTTTTCTTTTGATGTAAAGGGCTTTTTTAGAAGGAACTTTTGAAGACTCATCTCTGCCCTTAAAAGAGTTTATATTCCTAAAGAAAGGAAGTTGACACTTTGGGGGAGGAGTCTTGAGTCTTACAAAATTAAAAAAAAAATAGAGCTTTATTACTCTTACTTAAAAGTTTAGTATGTTAAATTCTCAGTTTAATTTTAGGAAATTTTGAATTTAGCCCAACAAAGCACCAGTTTAATTATTTGCCATTTTTTATATTACATTTATACTTTTGAATTACATTTGCCCTCTGGATATAAATGAATATTTATGCAGTACTAGAAAACCATGACATTGCAGGTTACCAAAAACAGGTAAAATGACTAATTGCTTCTCCTTTTAGTTTGGCTGTGAACTCTCTTAATTTTCCATAGTCCCTGAGGCTAACTGTTGTCTACTCAGTAAGAAAATTATTGTTAGTTCTAAGGAAATTTCTAAGTTTTCTCTAATTTTCATCTAATACTAGTTTTTACTTGGGAAAGTTGGGTACCATGGCAGACTGATAAGGGTCTGTCTTATAGAAACAAGGCACTTCTTGTTGGCTTGAGTATTTCCCATTCTCAGTTTTTTCAAGAGCAGTGGAAAATCTAGATTTATAAGAATTCTGTCCATTTTTAAGTATTCTTTTATTCAACATCTACAAAATATCTGATAGGGAGCCTCCCAGGAGCTTATAAAATTTATAAATCATCAGTGAAATAAAGATTCTGCTCTCCTAGAGATTGTATTCTAGTGAGGGAGCAAAACAACAAATGATAAACATGAGAGATTATAAATTATGTTTGAAGGTGATAAATTCTATGGAAAAAAAATAGAGTAAGGAAAGAGTGGTTGTCACAGATGGGCAGGTTGCAGTATTTAATAGGATGATCAGGGTAAACCTAATGAACAATGTGAAACATAGGAAAAACTTAGGAGGGAATGAAGACCTTTCCAAAAGGATATAGTTTTCTCCCGCTGTCTGAAAGTAGAATGTTCCTATGAAACAGTTGATAATCTGACATGGCATAAAACAAAGAAGCAAGCAATTACCATTAATTTATATGAGAAAAATGTTTAGCATTCCTAGACCCAAAAAATAACCTCTCTTAGGCTTTTCTGATGCCTTAGAACATATCTTGCTTACGTGGATATACACAATAAATGGAGATAAAACACAGATTCACTGACAGAGTGCAAAGCAGTGGTGGCTTGATGCTGTGATGCTGAGTGTAGTTCCTGGGGAAGGAGCTTGGCAGTGCCACCCTTGCTGTTTGGGATGTGTACTGCCTTTCTAATGGCTCACTACAAAACTAATGCTGAATGCTATTTTTGCTTTTTGCCTTTTTTCTTCAAAGGAAAATCCTGTATGGCTTTCTTTTGGTTGGTGAAAGGAGGTACTAATGTAGGTCTCTTGTGAAAGTGAAGTGGCATAATGTGAACTTTAGAAAAGTTGGGATGCCTTTACCTGGCTGGATTCAGAGTATTCTGGGCAGGAGGAGCCTTATAGCCAAGTCTTAAAAGTCAGGAACGTGCTGGGAACAGTGGAGACTAGTGTAGCTGGAGTTGGGAATGAACAGTGAAGAGGGCATAGGAGATACAAAGGGTAAGGGTACTGGGGGTTTATATAGGGTCTTGTAGGCCATAAGTACTGTGGCTTTTATTCTGAGTGAAATGGTCATTCAGTGCAATGCTCTAGATAGAGGACTGATGTGCTCCCTTTGACTGCTGCTTAGAGAATATTATGTTAGGGACAAAGGTAATCTAGGTGAGATGTAATGGTGGGTGGGACCAGGGTCCAAACTGGAGGTGATGAGGAGTGGTCAAGATTCTGGATGAATTTTGAAAATGGAATCAGTATGATTTCCTGACTGATTGGATGTGGGACATGAGAAAGAAGAGTTTAATTTTTAAACAGTGCCTTGACTGAGTCATAGGGCTATCTTCTGACTTATTGCCTACATATCTGACATAGACTCATTTACATCATTAACTTTCTAAACCTTCATTTGTGATAATTGTGTGTAAGTATAAACTGTAGGTTATTACTTATTTGTTTGATCATAAACTGAATTTGTTACCTCCTTGGTATGGTTGGTTTATCTGATAATGTGGGAATCCCCATGCATTCTACATGGTATGTGCGTTGTGGGATGAGTTTTCCCCAGTAGTAGAGGACCCGTCTTCAGCCCATTCAAATACAAGTTCATGGAATGGTTGTTATATCGCAGGGACTGCTTTGTTCTAGGGATATAACAAGACAGTGTCCTTAACCCTGACTTTAAAGGTGAAT
Organism: Manis javanica; assembly: GCF_040802235.1. Taxonomy (NCBI): domain Eukaryota; kingdom Metazoa; phylum Chordata; class Mammalia; order Pholidota; family Manidae; genus Manis; species Manis javanica. Next base: position 57,719,460 of record NC_133164.1, on the reverse strand, counting down.
TATTTTGCCATAATACAATATTGGTGTCGCGCTGCTAGTATGGGCAAAATGCTATGAGAGGCATAATGAGGAGCCTCTGAAATCCTGCCTTTCTGGGGAGACAGAGAATACTCCTCTTAGAGGTATGACGCTGGATCACAGTGAGTAGTACCTGGACTAAACAGCATGTTTGCTGATTTTCTCCATCAAATTTGAGGAGGTTAATAGAGATAGATCAGTCTACTTATTAAAGAACAATTCAGAGTATTTATTAAAAAAATATTTTTAAGACTTACACCTTGAATCTTTTGATAAACATACCTTAACTGTTGATAAAACTCATCAAAACTGTACAGCTCAAGATTGTATATTAACAGGTCTTTCTGTTAATGGGACTGTGTAAGTTGGTGTAAATACTGGCACTTTCCCCTAAGTCATAGTATATTTCTGCTCACTGTAGCATTTATCACTCACATTTTCATAGGTCATGTGGATTGAAGGGGAGGGAAGTGTTAGGAAGACATTTAAGTCTCAATTTTGTACTTTCAATACTCCAAAATGTCAAATGAAATTACTTTCAGAATACTTTAAGAAATAGTTTAATATGAGAGGCTAATTTTTTAAAGTTGTGGATCTTTAGATGATGGATGTTTTAATATTCTAACCTAGAAAGTCTACACAAAGAATGCCTTATTTTTTGATATTGTGGAAAAATTAGACTTTGCTACCTTTAATAACACTGCTTAATGTGTATGCTTAGTAACAATATTGTCTTACGTGCTGCTCCATGCTTCTTATCTAATAGAAGTGTTTTTCTTCTAGGTTCAAAAGATGTTGTGATAAAGGCACAGGTTTTAGCTGGTGGTAGAGGAAAAGGAACATTTGAAAGTGGCCTCAAAGGAGGAGTGAAGATAGTTTTCTCGTAAGTCATGTTGTTTAAAGAAAAACACATACATTGTAAAGGGTGCCTCTTACTATTAATTGATGGAAATACTGAGATTTAAATGTAAGATAAGATTTTGGCTATCATGTACTTTTGTTTTTCTCATTTGGAGGAGAAAAGGATTTGAGTTCTTTTTTCTTATTTCAGTCCAGAAGAAGCAAAAGCTGTTTCCTCACAAATGATTGGGAAAAAGTTGTTTACGAAGCAAACAGGAGAAAAGGGCAGAATATGCAATCAAGTATTGGTTTGTGAGCGAAGATATCCTAGGAGAGAATACTACTTTGCAATAACAATGGAAAGGTCATTTCAAGTGAGTAATTGTAGACATGATACATGTAGGATGATTTTATTACATTGAATTTCAAAAGTCGATTATGATTTCTATTTGTATGAGAAAGATTAAAATTATCCATGATCTATATATATGTTATGATCATAATTTTATTTCTTTGTCATTTTAAACAGTATGCTTAATGCTATAAAATGTAATATATCATATTGTGGTAATAAAGGCTATAGGCAAAACCCTGCTGAAATAAAATCCAGAGGACTTGTGAATTGTTAATTTGCTAAGAGCTGGTTAAATTATCTCTGATTCTTCTCTACATGCCAGAGACTGAGAAAATAATTTCTAACAGATTAAAATAATCTAACCAAAGAGAAAGTTTCTGAACCTTTCAAGGGAATGTGCATCCCTGGCTTAATCTTTTTTCTTTTTTGACCTCTTGATATTTTTTATAGTTTGGGGTTTTTTCACCAGATGATTTGGTACTTGGTAAGTTGAAGGATGCCCGTCAATAGCAAACAGTATGATTCTAAGGAACGTCAACCCTAGCTCTGCTCTCCTTTCTTCATAGGACCTAAAATGTTAGCAGTGAACTCTAGGCATCAGGCAAAGAGAAAAATCCTTTCATAGACCTGTTGCTTGGAGAGAGGATTGATAATCATTTTATACTATAGTTGTCTGGCTTTTTGAGTGTGTTGGTTAAGTTTTAGGAGCTGCATCTGTGTGGTAACTTGTTTGTCTTTTGAAGCAAGCTGGGTACACATTTGGAAGCCCTGGTAAGAATTTGATTTAAAACATTACTAAATCCACAATTAGTAATAAAATAAAAATTTCAAGGGTCATAAAAATAGTTTTCTTATATAAAATAGCTTTTTAAAAAATAGGTGCTTTTCTTTATTCTGATTTTTTTCCCCTTATGGTCAGTTAAATCTTCTAGTAATGTTTGAGTGATATTATTAAGTGTTCTTTGTAACTTTTAATTTTTATAAGAAAGATTTCTTAAGGTATAACACTAGATGGTAGTAAAAACTCACTTAAGATATAAGATAAAAATATTGTTCTATTCATAGGTGATGTTTTTACTTCTACAGGTTTCTCTATATGGTAGAATTTAGTTTTGTAAGTTATTTTAGAAATCCTATGATAGTAACCTTATCTATTACACATATTTGTAAAAAATGATAGCTTTTGCACATTCACTTACTTCACTACATTATCTTTTCCTTTTTGTTGATCTTATATATCAGTATCAATCATTTTGTTAGTTATGTTTTTATATTTTGTTATAGCCAGAAACAAGGTTTCTATGCTAGATAATTTGAGAGTCCTGTAATGTTGCACATTCACAGTAGCTTATCTTGATGGGAGTAAATGTAGCAAACTATTTGTTTTTAAAGATATGAATATAACAGACTGAATATATATATATTTTATTTATTTATTTATTTATTTTTCTTTTGGTATCATTAATATAAAATCCCATGAGCAGCATTGTGGTTACTAGATTCCTCCCATTATCAAGTACTCCCACAAACCCCATTACAGTCCTTGTCCATCAGTGTAGTAAGATGCTGTAGAGTCACTACTTGTCTTCTCTTTGTTGTACAGCCCTCCCTGTGCCCCCTCCCCACATTACATGTGCTAATCATAATATCCATTTTCCCCCTTATCCCTCCCTTCCCACCCACCCTCCCCAGTCCCTTTCCTTTTCATAACTGTTAGTCCATTCTTGGGTCCTGTGATTCTGCTGCTGTTTTGTTCCTTCAGTTTTTGCTTTGTTTTATACTCCGCAGATGAGTGAAATCATCTGATACTTGTCCATCTCCACCTGGCTTATTTTACTGAGCATAATACCCTCTAGCTTCATCCATGTTATTGCAAGTGGTAGGATCTGTTTTCTTCTTATGGCTGAACACACTGAAAATATTTTATTAAAGATATATTAAAGCATTAAGGAGAAGGATCAAATTTGAGTTACTTTTAAGAACTTGAATTTTTAGAGAACTATTTTGAGTCTTAGGAAAAAATTTGCAAAAGGAATACATATTTGTAATAATTACAACTAAAAATTTGGTAGTACTGTTAAAACCACTTGGCCAAAGACATAGTATTCTGTGATGCAGTCACAGTAGACCAATATGCAGTTGGTTGATGTTAGTTTTGGGGTTATAGTGAACTGTTTTGGGAAGCCCTGTGGACAGATCCCTATTAAGCAACAAAAGATCAGTTTGCTATTTCAAAAGAAAAGAGCATATTTGACTGATTTAAAGTCTTATTCATAAGAGTTAATGGATCTTTAAAAATTGCTTTAGTTGCTTATCTGTTTTTAGGAGATGAGTCATAGGCTCTATTAGTCTTCTTTAGTATGTATCACAACAGGAATCCAGGGTAGATATCTTACCATATTGTTGGTATGACAAAAAAGTCAGTTTAAGTACCTATTCTTTGTTTTGGCATTTTTGAAAGCTCAGATTTCTTAACATTTGCTCAGTGCCTGTTGGGTACTTTTGGGTTGAGACAGATCTAATTTAACAAATCATATTTGCTACCTTAATTTGCTTTTCTAGTAAAACATTGCAATCTGCAGTAAATGTTTATTCAAGTCAGTTTTTTTACTTTGTCTGGAACAGATATAAAATATGCTTGTAAAAATTCAAAATTCATTTTTCATACTTTAATTTTTTTTAAAGAGGCCTTTTTTTATTAAGTGGTCTCTTTGTCATATAATTTTAAATTCAAATCTAAGGCAAAACTTTTTGTTATACCAAGAGAAGAGGAATTTAGGTTAAGAAAGTGAAAATATCATTATTAATTTACTTTATAGTTACTTGCTAGAACTAAAATTGTTCTGAAAGGTTACTACTAACATATAAAAGTTAAAACCAAATCATTTAAAATGAGAGGTGGAGCCAAGATGGCAGCGTGAGTAGAGCAGCGGAAATCTCCTCCCAAAACCACACATATTTTTGAAAATAGAACAAATACAACTCTTCCTAAAAGAGAGACCAGAAGACACAGGACAACAGCCAGACTACATCCACACCTGCGAGAATCCAGCGCCTCGCAAAGGGGGTCAGATACAAGCCGCGGCCTGGCAGGACCCAAGCGCCCCTCACCCCAGCTCCTGGCGGGAGGAGAGGAGTCGGAGCGGGGATGGAGAGGGAGCCCAGGACTGCTGAACACCCAGCTCTAGCCATCTGCACCAGAGTGCAGACACAGTGCCTGCATGGTGTGCTGGAAACTAGGGAAACAGGACAGTAAGACCTGTGAACGGGTCCCGCAGCTGATGCCCCTGGGACAAAGAAAAGCGAGTGCTTTTTGAAAGTCTTAAAGGGACAAGGACCCCACAGCTAGATGGAAGCATCCCGGGACACTTAGCCCAGCAGCTGGCAATCCCGGGGAACTCTGGGCACCCTAATCCCCTGGACAGCAGGGCAGCTCGGAGGCCTCTCACAGAGATAAACAGCCTCATGGCTGTTTCCCCTCCAATGCGGCTCTGCATTGTCAGAGCAGCAGCCCGAGGCAGGTCACGCCCACAGCGAACATGGAGCTAAACTCCATAGTGGCCAGGCAAGAATTAGAAGCCCTGTCTGCAGCAGCTGCCTAGCACATGCAGCTAGAGGTCACTGTTCTACAAGGAGAAGAAGGCCACAAACTAACAAGAAGGGACGTTCTCTCAGCCATCACTTGTGCCAGCTCTGCAAACTATCTCTATTGCCATGAAAAGACAGAAAAATTTGATACAGACCAAAATCACAACTCCTGAGAAGGAGATAGACCTAACCAGTCTTCCTGAAAAATAATTCAAAATAAAAATCATAAACATGCTGATGGAGATGCAGAGAAATATACAAGAGCTAAGGGATGACGTCTGGAGGGAGATTACAGAAGTGAAACAATCTCTGGAAGGATTTATAAGCAGAATGGATAAGATGCAAGAGGCCATTGATGGAATAGAAACCAGAGAACAGAAACGCATAGAAGCTGACACAGAGAGAGATAAAAAGATCTCCAGGAATGAAACAATATTAAGAGAACTGTGTGACCAATCCAAAAGGATCTCCAGGAATGAAACAATATTAAGAGAACTGTGTGACCAATCCAAAAGGAACAATATCCGTATGATAGGGGTACCAGAAGAAGAAGAGAGAGAAAAAGGAATAGAAAGTGTCTTTGAAGAAATAATTGCTGTGAACTTCCCCAAACTGGGGGAGGAAATAGTTGCTCAGACTACAGAGGCACACAGAAATCCCAACAGAAGGGACCCAAAGAGGACAACACCAAGACACATAATAATTAAAATGGCAAAGATCAAGGACAAGGACAGAGTATTAAAGGCAGCCAGAGAGAGAAAAAAGGTCACCTACAAAGGAAAACCCATCAGACTATCATCAGACTTCTCAACAGAAACCTTACAGGCCAGAAGAGAATGGCATGATATATTTAATGCAATGAAACAGAAGGGCCTTGAACCAAGGATACTGTCAGCACGATTATCATTTAAATATGAAGGAGTGATTAAACAATTCTCAGACAAGCAAAAGTTGAGGGAATTTGCCTCCCACAAACCACCTCTACAGGGTATTTTAGAGAGACTTCTCTAGATGGGAGCACTCCTTAAAAGAGTACAGAACAAAACACCCAACATATGAAGAATGGAGGAGGAGGAATAAGAAGGGAGAGAAATAATCATTAGACTGTGTTTATAATAGCTCAATAAAACAGAAACAGTAATTCATTCAGCAGTCATGACTGAATGCAAATTGGAGATCATTATTTTAACTGATCTCTGTGTACCCATGTAGGCTTTCTTCTGACCATCTGGCTACATATTTTGGAGTTGCTTTCTAATTGGTCAGGGACTTAATACAAAGAAAGGCTGTTAACTTTCTCCATATTAGTATTTCATGTGTATTTTTTTTAGCCCTTTCTCTAACATACAGCCAACTCTTAGATCATTAGTAAATTAATTGGTAAAATCATTACTTCACTAAGATTTAATATCATCATTCCCCCCCATTCCTACCCCAACCCCCATCCTAGTCCTGCTGCATTTTGGGGTTATCTATAGGTTATTTCTGCTTCAAAACATGACAGTAGTTGGACAGGCTCTTCTTAAATCTGAGTTTTTCCCCCCCTTTCTTTAGAGCTTTGTAAAAGCTTGTATTTACCAACTGCCTTGCTAGAGAAGAAATGACTAATACTTGTTCTTTTGAGGTTTATGGAAGAACTAAAAATTATACTATAATTTCAAACATTTCTTGTAAGCTTGCTGATGTTCTCTTGTTCTGTCTCAGAAGGCACAATGAATTCTTTCATTAAAGTTTTGTGTGTGTGTTCCAATGAGTTCTGACACCAGAATTGGGTCAAATTTCACAGGTTACGGGAACAATCCTTCACATGACTGTCCTCACTCAGACACAAGCGTCAAGTTTAGGGCCATTCCCAGATCACCTTCTCTTCTGAACAACTGGCTACAAATTTGGGGGTTCCTAGTATTCCCTTAGGTTTCATAGTTTGCTAGAATGACTCACATAACTTAGGAAAGTACTATACTTATGATAACAGTTTTATTATAGCCAAAGGATACAAATCAAAACCAGCCAAATGGAGACACGTGGGGCAAGGTTTGGGGGAGTACCAAATAAAGTTTCCTTTATCCTCAGCTTTGTGTTACCCTTCTGGAATATTGATAATGTGAGCACAGAATATTGCCAACTATGGAAATGCACCAAATTTTTGGTTTAGAGTTGTTTTTGCTTTTTTAAAATATTTTTTTATTTTGGTATCATTAATGTACAATTACATGAGCAACATTATGGTTACTAGACTCTCCCTATTACCAAGTCTTCACCACATACCCCATAGGCTACAGTCACTGTCCTTCAATGTAGTAAGATGCTATAGAATCACTATTTGTCCTTTCTGTGTTGTACTGCCTTCCCCGTGTCCCCCCCCCACCACTACATTATGTCTACTAATCGTAATGCCCCTTTTTCCCCCTTGTACCTCCCTTCCCACCCATCCTTCCCAGTCCCTTTCACTTTGGTAACTGTTAGTCCATTCTTGGGTTCTATGAGTCCTCTGCTCTTTTGTTCCTTCAGTATTTTCTTTGTTCTTATACTCCACAGATGAGTGAAATCATTTGATACTTGTCTTTCTCCACCTGGTTTATTTCACTGAGCATAATACTCTCTAGCTCCATCCATGTTGTTGCAAATGGAAGGATTTGTTTTTTTTCTTATGGCTAAATAATATTCCATTGTGTATATGTACCACATCTTCTTTATCCATTCATCTACTGGTTGCTTTCCTTTCTTGGCTATTGTAAATAGTGCTGCAATAAACATAGCAGTGCATATGTGTTTTTGAAACTGGGCTCCTGCATTCTTAGGGTAAATTTCTAGGAGTAGAATTCCTGGGTCAAATGGTATTTCTATTTTGAGTTTTTTGAGAAACCTCCATACTGCTTTCCACAGTGGTTGAACTAATTTACATTCCCACCAGCAGTGTATGAGGGTTCCCCTTTCTCCGCATCCTTGCCTACATTTGTTGTTTGTCTTTTGGATGTTGGCCATCCTAACTGGTGTAAGATGATATCTCATTGTGGTTTTAATTTGCATTTCTCTGATGATTAGCGATGTGGAGCATCTTTTCATGTGCCTGTGCCATCTGAATTTCTTTGGAGAAATGTCTGTTCTGCTCCTCTGCCCATTTTCTTATTGGCTTATTTGCTTTTTCTTTGTTGAGGTGTGTGAGCTCTTTATATAATTTGGATGTCAACCCTTTATCAGATATATCATTTATGAATATATTCTACCATACTGTAGGATGTCTGTTTGTTCTACTGATGGTTTCCTTTGCTGTACAGAAGCTTTTTAGTTTGATATAGTCCCACTTGTTCATTTTTGCTTTTGTTTCCCTTGCCCAGGGAGATATGTTAATAAAGCAGTTGCTCATGTTAATGTCCAAGAGATTTGTGTATGTTTTTTCCTAAGAGTTTTATGGTTTCATGACTTACATTCAGGTCTTTGGTTTGTTTTGAGTTTACTTTTTGTATGGCATTAGACAGTAATCCAGTTTCATTCTCGTATATGTAACTGTTTGGTTTTGCCAACACCAGCTGTTGAAGAAGGTGTCATTTCTCCATTGTATATCCATGACTCCTTTATTGTATATTAATTGACCACATATGGTTGGGTTTATATCTGGGCTCTCTAGTCTGTTCCATTGGTCTATGGTTCTGTTCTTGTACCAGTACCAAAGTACTTGATTACTATGGCTTTGTAGTGGAGCTTGAAGTGAGGGAGCGTAATCCCCCGTGCTTTATTCTTCCTTCTCAGGATTTCTTTGGCTATTCGAGGTCTTTTGTAGTTCCATATGAATTTTAGAATGATTTGCTCTAGATCATTGAAAAATGCTGTTGGTATTTTGATAGGGATTGCATTGAATCTGTAGATTGCCTTAGGCAGGATGGCCATTTTGACAATATTAATTATTTCTATCCATGAGCACGGTATGTGTTTCCATTTATTGGTATCTTCTTTAATTTCTCTCATGAGTGTCTTGTAGTTTTCAGAGTATAGGTCTTTTCACTTCCTTAGCTAGGTTTATTCCTAGGTATTTTATTCTTTTTGATGCAATTGTGAATGGAATTGTTTTCCTGATTTCTCTTTCTGCTAGTTCATCATTAGTGCATAGGAATGCAACAGATTTCTGTGTACTAATTTTGTATCTCACAGTTTTGCTGAATTCAGATATTAGACCTCGTAGTTTTGGAGTGGATTCTTTAGGCTTTTTTATGTACAATATCATGTCATCTGCAAACAGAGACAGTTTGACTTCTTCCTTGCCAATCTGGATGCCTTTTATTTCTTTGTGTTGTCTGATTGCTGTGGCTAGGACCTCCAGAACTATGTTGAATAGAAGTGGGTAGAGTGGGCACTTTGTCTTGTTCCTGATCTTAAAGGAAAAGCTTTCAGCTTCTGACTGTTAAGTATAATGTTGGCTGTGGGTTTGTCATATATGGCCTTTTAGTATGTTGAGTTACTTGCCCTCTATACCCATTTTGTTGAGAGTTTTTATCATAAATGGATGTTGAATTTTGTCGAATGCTTTTCAGCATCCATGGAGATGATCATGTGGATTTTGTCTTTCTTTTTGTTGATGAGGTGGATGATGTTGATGGATTTTTGAATGTTGTACCATCCTTCCATCTGTGGGATGAATCCCACTTCATCATAATGGATGATCTTTTTGATGTATTTTTGAATTCAGTTTGCTAATATTTTGTTGAGTATTTTTGCATCTATGTTCATCAGGGATATTGCTGTGTAATTTTCTTTTTTTGTGGTGTCTTGCCTGGTTTTGGTATTAGAGTAATGTTGGCCTTGTAGAATGAGTTTGAGAGTATTCCCTCCTCTTCTACTTTTTGGAAAACTTTGAGGAGGATGGGTATTAGGTCTTCACTAAATGTTTGATAAAATTCAGCAGTGATGGCATCTGTTCCAGGCATTTTGTTCTAGGTAGTTTTTTGATTGCCAGTTCAATTTCCTGGCTGGTAATTGGTCTATACAGTTTTCTGTTTCTTCCTGGGTCAGACTTGGAAAGTTGTATTTTTCTAGAAATTTGTCCATTTCTTCTAGGTTATCCAGTTTGTTAGCATAAAATTTTTCATAGTATTCTCTTAATTCTTTGTATTTCTGTGGTGTCCGTCGTGATTTTTCCTTTCTCATTTCTGATTCTGTATATGTGTAGACTCTCTTTTTTTCTTGGTAAGTCTGGCTAGGGGTGTTTTTGCTTTTTTTAAAATTGTGGTAAAAAATACATCACATAACATTTACTATCTTAGCTATTTGTAAGTATACTGTACAATAGTGTTAACTTTTTACACGTTGTGCAATGGATCCCTGGAACTCTTTTTATCTTGTAAAACTAAAACTCCATATCCATTGAACAACAATAACTCCCCCCTTTACCCTGCTCTCCAGCTCCTGGCAACCACCATTCTACTTTCTGTTTTTGAGAGGTTGACTGTTTCAGATACCTCACATAAGTGGAGTCATCCAGTATTTGTCTTTTAGTGATGGATTTATTTTACTTAGCATAATGTTCTCAAGGTTCATCCATATTGTAATATGTGTCAATATTTCCATCTTAAAGACTGAATAATGTTTCATTTTATGTATATACTGTATTTACTGTGTGTTTCATCTGTTAATGGATATTCAAGTTTCTTCCTCTTCTTGGGTGTTGTAAACAATTTCACAGTGAACATGGGTGTGCAAATATCTGTTTGAGATCTATTTTGTTTTCGGTTCTTTTGGATATGTACCCAGAAGTGGGATTGCTGGACCATATCGTAATTCTATGTGTAATTTGTTAAAGAACCTCCCTAGTCTTTTCCACAGAAGCTTCATTATTTTACATTTCTACCAACAGGGCACAAGATTTCCAGTTGGTCCACATCTTCACCAATGCTCATTATTTCCTTATTTTTTTTCTTTTTTTTGACAGAAGTTATCCTATCCTAAAGGGTGTGAAATAATATTGTGGTTTTGATTTGCATTTCCCTAACAATTAATGATACTAATAATTAACAACATCTTTTCATGTGCTTTTTGGCCATTTCTATATTATTATGGATTAAATGTTTAGTTCCCCCACCCTCAAATTCATATGTTGAAGCTTAACCCTCAATGTGATGATTTTTGGAAGCGTGGCTTTTGTTAATTAGGTTTAGATGAGGTCCTAAGGGTGGGATTCCTACAATGGGATTACTGTGATAAGAAGAGATATCAGAGCTCCCTCTGTCATTGTGAGGATACAGTGAGAAGGTGGCCATTTGTCAGCCAGGAAGAGGGACCTCACCAAGAACTAAGCCTGCTGGCACCTTATCTGGGGCTTCCTAGCCTCCAGAATTAAGAAATAAATGTCTGTTGTATCAGCATGCAGTGTATGGTATTTTGTTACAGCAGCCCAACCTAAAACAGAAATTGGTACTGTGCAGAGGGGTGCTGCTCTAACAAATATCTAAAATGTGGAAATGGCTTTGGAACTGGATAGTGTGGTGGAGACTGAAAAAGTTTTGAAGTACATGCTAGAAAAGCTGAGATTGTCATAAAGGGACTTTTAAAAGAGATTCTGATAAAGAGAAAAGAGGAGAGCTATAGAGAAAGCTTATAGACTGTTGGTAGAAATATGGATGGTAAAGATCATTTTGGTGAGGTCTCAGATGAAAAAACATATTATTGGATGATGGAAAAAGTGATCGTTGTTATAGTGGCAAATAACTTGACTGAATTGTGTTTATGTTGTAGTGCTTTGTGAAGGTAGAACTTGGGAGTGATGACTGGATATTCATCTGAGGCAATTTTTAAGCAAAGTATTGAAGTTGTGGCTTGGTTCCTTCTGACTGCTTTTAGTAAAATTCAAGGAGAGAGAAGTAAAGAAGGGATTGTTAAACAAAAAGGAATCTGACTTATAGATTTGAAAAATTCTCAGCTTGCCTATGTTGCAAAAAAATTAGTTATTTAGGAGAGAATATGAAGGTGTGGCTAAACAAACCATTTGATGAGGAGGTTAGCATGGGTGTTAATCATGAACTGTGAGAAATGTCTGTTGGGTAAACCACTCAGTCTGTGGTATTTTTTTTATAGTATCCTAAGCTAAGACATATATTTTCTTTGGAGAAATGTCTATTTAAGTACTTTGCCTATTTTTAAAATGGATTGTTTGGTTTTTGCTTGTTGGCTTGTAGTTCTCTATGTATTTTGAATTTTAATCTCTTTGCATACATATGGTTTGCAGATATTTTGCCACTCAGTAGATTGCCTTTTCACTCTGTTTCTTCTGCTGCATATAATTTTGAAGTTTGATATATTCTCATTTGTCTATTTTTGCTTTTGTTGCCTTTGCTTTGATGGCTTATCCAAGAAATTATCACCAAATTAATGTTATGAAGCTTTTCTCCTGTGTTTTCTTCTAGGAGTTTTATAGGTTCAGATCTTACATTTAGGTTTTTAATCCAATTTGAATTAATTTTTGTATAAGGTATAAGATAAAGGTTCAGGTTATTTTGCATGTGGATATCCAGTTTCCCCAACATCATTTGTTGATGAGACTATCCTTTCCTCATTGTGTAGCCTTAGCAATTTTGTCAAAGACCATATATAGAAGGGTTTATTTTTAGGTTTTTTATTATGTTCCTTTGGTCTTTATATGTCTTTCCATGAGAAGCATACTGCTTTGATTATAATAGCATTATAATATGTTTTGAAATCAGAAAATATGAGGCCTCCAAGCTTTGTTTTTCTTTCTCAAGATTATTTTGGGTATTCAGGGTCCTATGAGATTCCATGTGAATTTTAAGGTGACTTTTTTCTATTTCTGCAAAAAATGGACAATGGAAAAAAGATTGTATTGGGGAAAAATGCTAGTGGGATTTTAATAGGGATTGCATTTAATCTGTAGATTGACATTATCCAATGTATGAACACAGTATGTCTTTCTACTTATTTGTGTCTTCTTCAGTTTCATTCAGCAATGTTTCATAGTTTTCAGTATACTAGTCTTTCATCTCCTTGATTAAGTTTATTCCTAAATACTTTTTTTATGCTATTGTAAATGGGCAGCTCCTTTTCTTTATTTCCTTTTGTATTGCACATTGTTAGTGTATAGGAATGCAAGACCTATTTGAGGGTTGTTTTGGTATCCTGTAACTCTGCCTAACTTGTTTATTAGTTCTTAAACAGTTTTTTGTAGGTTCTTTAGGATTTTCTATGTATAAGATCATGTGACCTGTGAGCATATAATTTTACTTCTTCCTTTCCTATTTGGATGCCTTTTATTTCTTTTTCTTGTCTGGTTGCTCTAACTAGGACTTATAATTGAATAACATGGAGACAGAAGGTGTTCTTGCCTTTTTCTTAATCTTAGAAGGCAAGCTTTCAGTTGTTCACCAATTGACTATGATATTCATTGTGGCCTTTTCATATAAGGCCTTTATTATATTGAGGTAATTTCTAATATTCCTAGTTTTTTGTGTTTTTATGAAAGGATGTTGAATTTTTGTAAATGCTTTTTCTACATCAGTTGAGAGGACTATATTGTTTTTGATCATGATTCAGTTAAGTGGTATATTACACTGATTGATTATCATATGTCAGACCATCCTTGAATTCCAGGAATAAATTCCATTTGATCATGTATAGTCCTTTTTATGTGTTGTTGAATTTGGTTTGCTAGTATTTTGTTGAGAGTTTTTGCATCAGTGTTCATCAGGGATACTGTCAGTAGTTTTCTTGTGGCATCTTTGATTTTGGTATCAGGATACTGCTGGCTTCATTAATTAGAATGAGTTTGGAAGTGTTCCCTCTGTTGGAAAAGTTTGAAAGATTGGTGTTAGTTCTTTAAGTATTTGGTGGAATTCTTCAGTAGATCCATCTGGTTCTGGACTTTTCTTTCTTGAGAGGTTTTTGCTTGTCTGGGAATTGTTTAATCCCTCCTTCATATTTAAATGATAATCGTGCTGGATGCAGTATTCTTGGTTCAAGGCCCTTCTGTTGCATTGCATTAAATATATCATGCCATTTTCTTCTGGCCTGTAGGGTTTCTGTTGAGAAGTCTGATGATAGCCTGATGGGTTTTCCTTTGTAGGTGACCTTTTTTTCTCTTTGGCTGCCTTTAATACTCTGTCCTTGTCTTTGATCTTTGCCATTTTAATTATTATGTGTCTTGGTGTTGCCCTCCTTGGGTCCCTTGTCATGGGAGTTCTGTGTGTTTCTGGGTCTGAGAGGCCATTTCCTCCCCTAGTTTGGGGAAGTTTTCAGCAATTATTTCTTCAAAGAGACTTTCTATCCCTTTTCCTCTCTCTTCTTCTTCTGGTACTCCTATGATGTGAATATTGTTCCTTTTGGATTGGTCACACAGTTCTCTTAATATTCTTTCATTCCTGGAGATCCTTTTATCTCTTTCTGCATCAGCTTCTCTGCGTTCCTGTTCTCTGTTTTCTAGTACATTAATGGTCTCTTGCATCTCGTCCATTATGCTTTGAAGTCCTTCCAGAGATTGTTTTATTTCTGTATTCTCCCTCTTTATTTCTCTGCAAGTCCATCAGCATGGTTATGACTTTTGTTTTTAATTCTTTTTCAAGAAAATTGGTTAAATCTACCTCCCCAGATTCCTTCTCAGGAGAGTATGTCGAAGGTGTCTGGGTTAGCCTGGTCCGGATCAAATTTTTTTGCCTTTTCATGTTGATAGATGCAGTGGTATGCTATTGACTCATCTGTCAGCTGGGAGAGCCAACACCTTTTCCACTTGCTCCTTGCCTTTCTTTACTGGGACAATGGTGACCCTTAGCGGCTTGTGTTGGGCAATTGCGCATAGACTGGGTCTGTTTCTTGCCCAGCCGCCTTGGAGGAAGCTCCCTTGCTGTGGGCCAGCCTCAGGCTGCCGCTCTGCTATGGTGGGACGCCGGAGTGGGAGCAGACCGGGGGTGCTGTTTATTGCTGTGAGGGGTCTCAGAGCTGCTGCCCAAGGGGTTGGGGTCCCCAGAGTTACCCAGAATTCCCAGCTGCTGGGCTGAGTGTCCTGGGACTCTTCCATCCAGCTGTTGGGTCCCTGTCCCTTTAAGACTTTCAAAAAGCACTTGCTTTTCTTTGTCCCAGGGGTGCTGACTGTGGGGACCCGCTCACAGGTCTTACTGTCCTGTTTCCCTAGTATCTAGGACCCCACACATGCACTGTGTGTCTGCACTCTGGTGCGGATGGCTAGGGCTGGGTGTTTAGCAGTCCTGGGCTCTCTCTCCCTCACGCTCCGACTCCTCTTCTCCCACCGGGAGCTGGGGTGTGGGGCCTTGGGTCCCGCTGGGCTGTGGCTTGTATCTTACCCCTTTCACCAGGTGCTGGGTTCTCGCAGGTGTGGATGTAGTCTGGCTGTTGTCCTGTGTCTTCTGGTCTCTCTTTTAGGGATAGTTGTATTTGTTGTATTTTCAAAAATATATATGTTTTTGGGAGGAGATTCCCACTGTCCTACTCATGCCGCCATCTTGGTTCCGCCCTGTTGAGAGGTTTTTGATTAGTGATTTAATCTTTTTACTTGTAGGTCTATTCAGACTTTTCATGAATTCATGAGTCATTTTTGGTAGATTTTTTGTTTCTGTAAATTTATCCATTTCTTGGTTCTCCAGTTTCTTGGTGTGTAATTGTTCATAGTAGCTTCTTTTGATCCCTTTTATTTCTGTGGCATGAGTTGTGATCTCTTTCTTTCCTGATTTTTATTATTTGAACCTTCCCCCACCCCCCTCTTTTTCCTTTTTTTTTTTTTTTTTTTTTTTTTTTTGTTATTTGAGTCCTCCCTCTCCTCAAAAGAGAGAAGAGAACTAACTTAGCTAGTTAGGCTAGCTAATGGTTTGTAGATTTTGTTGATCTTTTCAGTGAACCAACTTAATTTTGTTAATTTATTTCTATTGTTCTCTATTTCATTTATTTCAGCTCCAATCTTTATTATTTCCTTCTTTATGCTAATTTTGGGTTTAGTTTATTCTTCTTTTTCTGGTTCCTTGAGTTGTTAAAAAAAAAAAAGAAAGCCATGAGCTGGGTGCTTTTTCCCAACTTCGGTGAGCTGTGTTAGCTTCTTTCTGCGGTATTACAAGTTCTCTGGTGCTGTCATAAGCTGCTGGGCTGTCGTTTGTTTTTGGTGGCTTCCCATGCATTCAAAGTATGCAGGTTCACAGTCAGCCCTGCAAGTCAAGTGAGACAGAAACCAATTCCTTGGATAGCCCCTTGAAAAGCAGGAGTGTTGGATACACATTTCATGCTTCTCTTTCCCTCCCAAGGGAGAAGCTCAGCTTTGGGCTGTTTGTACTGATTTTAAGCTGTGTAGGCCTGGGGTAGAGGCTGACATGGATGAAATGAAATGGCTTTTCTTATCCATTTCATTGCAATTTAACTTGCCTGGGGTACTACAATGTCCTGACTGGCTTGTAACCATTTTATAAAAGAATCATTCTCAGAATAATAAATTTGGATCATATATTGTTGTTAAGTTAGTGTTTCTGTGGGAAAATGAGGTCTTGGGCTTCCTGGCCTACCATCTTGCTGACTGATCAGAGGGTTTTGTTTTTTTTTTTTTGATTTATTAAGTAGGCATGGCTGATTCCATCATTGGCCAGTCAGTTAACTTAGTCTCCAGGCCCCTTCTGTTCCACAAGGATGGGCTGATACCACATAGCTCAAAGCTCTAACCCTCTAATTACATTCTTAGTCCCTCTGGTCTGACCAGCATCTACCTGAGTCATCTTCTTTATATTAACTATCCTGGAGTCTGCCTTGAGTCATCTTATGAGCATATATTTTCTGATGTAGTGAAGGGTTTAAAGGTTGCCTCCCACAGTCTGAGAACAAAGGCTAGCCAAATTCTTTATTACACATAGGTTTGAAATCTGATCATATACTGTAAAATTTAGGAGGTAGAAAGATGTGTAGGAAAATACGGATCTCCTACCCACATCTGTTCCTCAGGAACCCAGTTTTTCTTTCTGAGGCTGGTACTTTTTAAAATCTTTTTTTTTTTGCTTGAATTACAGTTTACTTACTTAAAAATTAATAGACTTTTTCTTTTCCTTTTGACTGTTGCCTTATTTTGAGTATTTGAAGAATTTTTTTTTCTCTAAACAATAGTGCACATAATACTATTCCTCTACATTATACCTTGAAATGACTTGTTACTGAAACACTAGGTGCTGGGATAGAAAAGTGAAATTAGTCTTTTTTTTTTTTTCATGAAATCACACTTTTTTTCTGGATTCAGAATAATATGTTCATTTAAAAATTTTTTTGGAAAATAGTAACACATAAAATAACAAACTTTATTATTTAATATTTCTCATCTTTTTTCCATTTGAGTGTATAGTGTGTGAGTTCACATTTGAACACACTTAATGAGGTAGAATGTAGGATTTTGTATCATTATTTCCCACATAACACTACTGAGAGCATTTTTGTCATTAAATAACCTTCAGTGATATGGCTTTACAGTGTTTTTGTTTTTGCACATTAAGATTATTTACAGCTTTGTGCATAAATTAGCAAATCTATTAGATAATTCTGCCTTAAGTTTTTTTTCTTGATTGATTTTAGAGGACTTAAAAGTTCACTTAGTTATTTAGTATTTATATCTTACCTTCTTATATTGTTCATGATAATAGAGCTAGTCTTTTAAGAAAGGTAGCTTTCTTTTTACCAACTTGAAGTAGGGCTAAAGCTTATAAAGTCTGTAACTTTTGTTCATTAGACTTTACTTTTTCCTTTTCCTTTCTTGTTTCTGTCAGTAATCTGTTTTCATGATTTCCTAATATTCTTTAAATGATGCTTTCATGTCTTTTTCAGTTCTTGTGAAAAGTAGTTAGGTTATATTTCATATATATATATATATATATGCTTATGTTAACATATTTGGTAAAAGTTTTATGTATTTTTTTACTTTTTCCTTCACAGGTGAGACACTGACTTCCTCTACATTTTCATTTCTTTTCCATTATTTCAATTGGACATTTATAAGGGGGGTACTCTGTAGGAGATGCTAGGATAAATTCTCAAGGAAATTAAAAAATAAGAGTGGGGAGTGATATGTAAGTCTGATAGTGTGCACAAATAGGTTTTAAATTTTTACTGATGGGTCCAAAATGTAATCTAGATATTTTGGCTGTTTCTCCTCCTGCTAGGGTCCTGTATTAATAGGAAGTTCTCAGGGTGGTGTCAACATTGAAGATGTTGCTGCTGAGACTCCTGAGGCCATAGTTAAAGAACCTATTGATATTGTAGAAGGCATCAAAAAGGAGCAAGCAGTCCGGGTATGTTGTATTCCTAAAAACTTCTAGCTTTTGGATAGTTATAATACTTAAAGAAAAGAAAGAGAATTAATTTGTACAGGCAAAGTGATTGACAAAACTTAAAAAATAATTATTTTTGAGTGTCAAGGCATGTTAATATCTTGATTGAAATTGAAACTTAGAATTATCTACAATATTTTTTCTCATGTCCTCCATAAATATTTTGGTATGTATCTTAAAAAGGCAAGGGTTCTTTTAAAACAGCCATTATACCATTGTCATACCTAGTAAAATTAATGATAATTCCTTAATGTCATTATTTATCAAGTCATTTAGATTTTCTAATTGTTTCAAGTTTTTTTGCTTTTATAATTTGTTTGAGTTGGGATCCATATAAGGTCCTTCATTGCTATTGGTTAGTCTGTCTTATAGGTCTTTTTCCAATTTGTAGGTTTCCTTTTCCTCACTCCATCCTTTTTCTTTTATTTGTTGGAGAAATTGGGTGATTATCCTTCAGTATTTTCATAGTCTGGATTTCACAACCCTTTGGTGGCATTTAACATGTTCCTATCTCCTTTATTTCCTTAAATTGCATGGAATGTTAGGGAAAGTGCCCTATATATCCTCTAATCAGTGATTTTAATTTTGGGGGGCTTATGAATGCTTTTAAGAATCTGATGAAAAACTGTGGACTTCTCAGTATATGCACATGCACAGTAAATTTTGCCTACAGCTTCACTGGTTTTCTGTACTGTCCTTCTTGTGTGCTTTTTCTCCCCTTCCATTTCTCCCCTTCCATCCCAACTCCCCCAAAAAATCCTACCCATGAAGTTTAATTCTATGGCCTGTGAGCATTTCTTGGTTATGTTTATAATACTGCTATTGTATTAAATGTTTAGTTTGGATATAAAAATTAAGTTGACCCATCTTAAAAATTTGGATATTAAAGTTTGAATGAAATTTGTATCTGTTAGTGGGAAACTATATCACAGTTTAAGTTTATGGTATTCAAGTATAGTAGAGCAGCAGTTCTGACTTGGACAAAGATTGAAAGGAGGAACAGAAATTTCCTGATAAATCATAAAGCAAGATGTTTAGGCAAGTGAAAGGTATAAATGTTTAAAAAGCACAGAGATTTGATTCATTAGGTAGGTATATGAGAGTAATGACTGGAGAGTTAAATTTATATGAGAAGGAAATACTTGATTCACAAAAATATTTGAAGGAACAATCTACTAAAATTATAGCATTTTGAGTGATGAACAGAAATAGTACCTAGCACAATATTTGGCCAATTGATGTCATACTGGGTTGGTCAGAATTCTGTTGCAATTTTTAAATGTTTACATCTAAAGTAGCAGATTACGACCTAGTGAAAATCTTTCTTAATGAAGTAATACCTTATTTCTTATTTATAATTTGTAAAAATATCTTACCAAAATAACATTTCTTGGCTTGATTATCCACTTTATATATTGGCGTTTGACTTTTTGTAAAAAAATCACATTCACTCTCAAAGAACTTAAGATTTTCTATTATTGAAAGTCAAATGTATTGCAGTCTTAGACAGCAGTTGGAAAAGAGGAAAAAAACTCCTGCAGTGTTCCTGAGCAGTGGCAGCAGTTAGAATAAACATACAGACCTATAGTTTCTGTACCAGTGGTTTTGAATTGCTTTATGGAACTTTAAAAATTATGGATGCTTGGTCTGCTCTAGAACTTGTGAGCCATATCTGCTGGGTTGGGATCTTGCTGTGTATATTATTTAAAAAGCTCTTTAGATTTATCTAGTTAGGAATCTCTGCTCAAGACCGTAAACTCCTCTACTAGACAGCTCCTCTAACAGCTTTAAGTACCTGTATCTTTTGGGGCTACCATATACTAAATGTTCAGTAGATTTTTGAATGAATGTGGTAATACTTGTATGGCTGGATATGCCCTCATTGCTTGGTAGACACTTCATAAATTACCTAAAAGGAAAAATAGGGTGACTTAACTTAATATTTTGGCCATTGTTTGAACCATGGGATTGTCAGTCCACTTTTTCTATGTAATTTTAATAAAATGTAGGCCTCTTCTTTCAGTTTAGGTTGGCCATAAGGCTTAGAGGCAGTATGGAGGCTATGGAATAAACATTGGAACTGGAATCTAGGTGAATGGCAAGTCACTTGATCTCTCTGAATCTTTTCTTGTTTGTGAAATGGGCATACTACTTGCTTTGTGAGAATTTTGAATAAAGTGTTTTTAACCATTCAGTAATAGTAGTTGCTGTTTCAGTGATCATATTTGACTACAAATGATTCAAGCTTATTTAAATGATAAACTACAAATTTTTTTATTTACAGTAACTTTATGTTGATTATACATATGCATATATACCTATAATAGACAAATTGTTTTCAGCTTGCACAGAAGATGGGATTTCCACCTAATATTGTAGATTCTGCTGCAGAAAATATGATCAAGCTTTACAACCTTTTCCTGAAATATGATGCAACCATGGTAGAAATAAATCCAATGGTAGAGGATTCAGATGGAGCTGGTAAAGTATCTTCTTTATCAAACATTGATTATGTATTTATCTACCTATTGTATGATTCACTAAAAAAGTTGAACTCATGAGGAAGTAAACTCATTCCTATGTAGAAGTTTATTTTATAATAAACAGAATGAATGTGAACAAGCCTATTAAACACCTTAAGTATATATTTATGTTCACACAAAGGGGTTAAGTCTGCACTGTCCAATATGGTGGCTAGTAGCCACAAATAGCAATTAAAATGATTAAAGTTATATAAGATTAAAATATTCCTCATTGTAGTAGTCACATTTCAAGTGCTCAGTAGCCACATGTGGTTGTTGTACTGGATAGCACACAGAACATTTCCATCACTGCAGAGAGTTCTGTGGGCTGTGCTGGGTTAGAGTGCCCAGTGTGGTGTCAAGGAAAGAGCTCTGGTTGGGGATTAGCCATATGGGTTTCCAGAGGTTTCAGACTAGAGACATCATGGATCTTTATTGTACAAAGGGTATATACTCTGCTACTAAAGTCCTTTTAAAGTTTTTAACCACTGCAGAAGTAAAATTAGCTTGTCACTTTGACAGCCTTTCTTTTGCATACGTTTAAAAGGTAAATCAGATTCTGAATAATCTGCCTTCTATGTATAGTGGTTTTTAAAAAGTATAAGTTGCTTTATTACAACCCCAGGTTTTCTTAATATTTTATATTAACTACTCCTATTGCTGTGATTTAAAAAATTTTTTCAAGGCTCTTGGACATATCTAATCTTCTTAAGATGATCTTGTAGATCATCTTTCACTTTTATACTTCTAATTAGTTATATTGTTTATTATACAAATCAATTTTGGTTGGTCATTTATATGGTTATATAAAGTATAATGAATAAATTCTCTTGTGAAAATAGAGGTAGTTTATAAAAGTAAAAATCCATTATTTTTTTTAAAAGAGTGAGGGCTAATGCACATTTTAAAAATTAAGTATTCATTGAAGGAGAATTATCTGTATAAAACAGGTATTTCTTATATTATTTTCTTGATTATGTAACCTTAATAGCATTAAAAGTCAGATTCCTGAATTCTTTCCAACTGTGAAATTCTATGGCCATATTCTGTTGCTAAGGGAATGTATTTGTTCTCTGAATTTAATAACTAATTTTTTTTCTTGTGTTCTATTTTTCTTTTCTTTGTATGCATTTCTATATGTTTTGAAGGGATTTTTTTTCACCCCGATTAAGGGATTGTATATTTAGTATAGAAAATATGCGAAGTGCCAAGAAATATAGATAGGTTAGAAAATAGAACCTCTATAATCTCATTATCCAATACCCTTTTAATATTTTTATGTAGTTTATTTCAATCTTTTCTGCAATTGGGATCATACTGTCTGTTCAGTTTGTATCTTTCCCTTTTTAAACTTAAAACTATGTAATAGAAGTTTTTCATGTTAAATATTTTTCAAAGATATAATTTTTAAGGCTTATATTTTATTTGTATAAAATATTTGTGGTCTTGATTATCTTGCATATAGATTCTTAAGAGTAGTATTTTTCGGTGAAAGAGTAATAACATTCTTAACCTGTTTTGATTATTGGGTCAGAATAAGAACATCTTGAGCTATATTTTGCCAGATTATTGTGTAGAAGCGTTGTTCTGATATACAGAGTGTCTGTTTCATTGCCTCCTTGTACCAGAAGTGAGTGTTACGTTGGGTTTAATCCCTATCAAACTGATAATCAGGAAGTGGTGTCTTACTTTATTTTTCAATTCTTTGACTACTAGTGATGTTGAGAAGTTTTCATGTTTATTGGGCATATATTTTCCTCTGTAGACTGCAAATTTTCTGTTGACATCCTTTGGTATTTGTGTTAGTTTCCTGTGGTTGCTGTAACAAATTACACAAACTAGGTGGCTTAAAACAGTAGATACTTACTCTTTCATAGTTGTGGAAGCCAGAAGTCCAAAATCATTATCACGTGAACTCAAGGTGGCAGCAGTTCTCCCTCCAGAGGTTCTAGGGAAGAATCCATTCGTTGCCTTTTCCACCTTCTTGTGAGAGGCTTAATATTATCCTAAGTGAGTGAATCCTTTAAATGTGAGTGGAAACATCAGGAGTGGGGGAGATTTGATCCCCCCAGCATTCCTCTGTTTTCTATTCTTGACTCTTTGAGCTTAATCACCAGGCCTTTGATCTGTCAGGGTGGATGTGGAGCCCCTCTTGAGGAAGGATATATTAGCTGTTTGGTAATTTAACTGACTTGGAGTCTGCCATCCAAATCCCAACCGTGTTACTGTGGATATTTATTCTGGGATCACCTGTAGGTAGTTTGGATTTTGCCCCCCAAGAAGTTTCAAAAATGGGTCAAAATAGTACCTTAATATCAGTTTTAATAGTGTTATGCTCAATTCTGAAAATGTGTTCTTTTCTGTGACCAACACCAAATTATGGCTAATCATGTTGTCTATTGAAATATTAGAGATTCTTCACTGAGGTTAAATTATGGCGCTAAGATATATTAAATAGTAAACTGCGTAAAGACATCTCAAATTTCAAGTCCAAATGTGATGAAGTCCAAAGGACCTAGAGATATGAACAACTCCCAGGTCATATTCTTTCTCTTAGAAGTCCAAAGAAATTAATGTTCTTCCTAATTTTGTGAATATTTTGATTAAATATTAGCTGGAGAGGTTATGAATTCTAGATAAAGATTTGATTCTTTTAGCCATGGCAGTTTGGACTGTTTCACAATAGGGATAGGTAAAAGATTCTCATGGTCTCAGAAGTTATATTGTTTGAAATTCAGATCTTGTGTGCCTCACTTTTAAAGGAGAATGAAAAGTTAATAATACATACATATTTTAACAGCTTCGACCCTTAGTTATGAAATTTTGGGAAGAAACCCCCAAACCCAAGCTGTTCCCATCACCAGAAACAATGGTCTCAGTAAGGCAGTTACATTCTCAGAACATAATTCTATCAAAGGTCATAGCAGGAACTCAGTGGAAGCTGAGCGGACTGTTAAATAGTCTCACCAGGATGCCAGTTGTGCTGAAGGTTTACCTATGGACTTAAAATCAGTTGGGAGAACTCTCTGAGCAAGAATTTAATTTTGGCATGGTATGTTTATGATTTCTAGCCAGGGGTGGTATGACTTAAATGTAACTAAGAGTTCAGAAAATAAAAAACAGATCATTATACAGTTCATATTAAAGATAAAAGTGTAAGAATTGCCAATATTTTTTCCTATTCAACAGTATGAATTGAATATGATCAGTGATGTTTTGCTGAAATAAATCACTGCTTACTGTGAGTATGGTTTTGTGTGGGCTTTTTTCCTCCCAACTTATTTTGATACTGAAATAAAATAGTTCAAGGAACTCCCATATATCTTTTATTCAGAATCACCAGTTTGCATTCTGCCTGATTTGCTTTATAATCTCTGCATTGTGTGTGTTTGTAAAAATACATAGTTTTGAAACTATTTGGGAGTAAATTGGAGACATTGTTCTTGTTTACCCCTGAATATTTCAGTGTCTAAAAACAAGAACATTCTCTTATATAACCTCAGTACATTTAGCAAAACCAGGACATTTAACATTGATACAGTATTATTATCTGATCCACATCTGAGTATGTAATTGGGTATGTATTATATATTGAGTATGTAATTTAGTATGTATTATATATTTCTGTTCTTTCCCTTTCTGTAAGTCAGGGTTTCTCAGCCTTACCACTATAATATTTTGGGGCCAGATCATTTTTGTTACTGGGGCCTATCCTGTGCATGTAGTATATTTGAGTCTTCACCCAGTAATACTTAGATATGAGTAGCAAACTCCAGTTGTGACAAACAAAAAAATGTGGATAACTTGGTTAAGGTAGAGTCCATCAGATTTCTTGATTATAGAATCACTGTTTTCCCTTTGTAATGTTAGGAAATTTGTGAGAAAATAATTTGAGACTGTGCTCCTCATCAAACTTCTACCCACTAGTTTTGACATCTACCAATGATTTCCTAACTGTCGTTCCTCCTATATTTAGTAGTTTGCATTATATTGTAAAGAAGAGCTTTCCTTGCTTCCCCATCTGCTTATTTACATATTTGTTTATATCAGAATAGGCTGTGGATTCTTACTTTATTCAAAGAGTTATAATCCATTTTGTTCAGTGTGTCCCACATTTGGCCAGCAGAGGTGCTTTCAGATTGGCTCCTGTGGCCTCTTTTGTTTTTTTAACTTTTTAATCTCTGAAATATAGATCATTAGAAGTTGTAAAAATTGTACAAAGAGTCTCATTTCCCCTTCACCCAGCTTTACCCAATGGCGACATCTTACTTGGCTGTATTTATCCAAGCAGGTAATTGATGTTGGTACATTACTGCTAATGAGATTAAATACCATATTCAGTTTTCACTATTTTCTAAATACCTGCAGTCATTTGTGTGCATATATATATGTATGTGTATGTATAGATTTATTTATTTTTGTCCCTTATGTAGATTTGTGTAACCACTACCACAATCAAGATGCAGAACTATTCCATCACCACAAAATAACTCTCTTGTGTACCTCTTTGTATTCACATCCTCCACACTGTTCTTCCCTACTCTGTCCCTCTGCCCTGGAAACCACTAGTCTGTTCTTCATCATTCTGTCATTTTGAAAATGTTATATAAATGGAACAACACAGTATGTAACCTTTTGAGATAAACTTCTTTTTACTAGATACAGTGCCTTTGAACCCCATTCAGATCATTGATGTACCCTCGTGTATTCATTTTTATTGCTGAGTAGTATTTCATTGTTTGGATATACCAGAGTTCATTCAGCCATTCATCTTTTGAAGGACATTTGATTGTTTTCATTATTTTGCTATTGCTAATAAAGTAGCAATGAACAATTGTATATAGGTTTTATGTATAAGTTCTCCTTTGTCATTTTGATATGTCCCTTTTACATTGTCAAAGAAGTATTCTTTGAGCACCTCTTTACATTTTGTGCGACAGTTTTTTATCCAAGGGACCCTATTTCTTTTAGTGGAAGTTGGTATTTAGAAGCCAAGATACGCATGTTACCTATGTTTGTTGCTACTGGTATGTCATTGTTTCTAAGCCCTTTCAGCAAACCAAACCTAAAAAATAGAAAATATACATACATAAAAGTATACATATATTTATGCCTGTTTATATTTTTTTAAAAACTCTGAATTTATACTGATAACTCTAATTCCACTCCAGTACCACAGAATTCATTCTAATTGTATCTCTTTCTATATTTAGAAACCTGGGTCTCATTAGTGTCTGTATTTACTCATTTGCTTATACATTTCTGTTCTTTCCCTTTCTGTAAGTCAGGGCTTCTCAGCCTTACCACTATAATATTTTGGGGCCAGATCATTTTTGTTACTGGGGCCTATCCTGTGCATGCAGTATATTTGAGTCTTCACCCAGTAATACTTAGATACGAGTAGCAAATTCCAGTTGTGACAAACAAAAATGCCTCCAGACATTGTCGTGTATCCCTTGTGGAGCAAACTGGCCCTGACTGAGAAATATAGTCATAGATCTAAGTTTCCACATGTTATGCTCCTTAAGCCTGAAGAACTTCCTTTAGCATTTCTCTTGGTGTAGGTCTGTCAGTGATGACTTTTATTTCTATTTGTCTGAAAATATCTTGTCTTCTTTTTTGAAGTATATTTTTATTATATATAGAAATCTGGCTTGATTTTTTTTTTCAATCACTTCAGATATCTTTTCCTGCCCCATTCTCCTCCTTTTCCCCTAGATAACTTGTCATTATCCAACAGGTCATTGAGGTATTGTTTTTTGCCCCCCAATCTTGGGAAACATCTGTTAATCTATCTTCAGGTTCACTGACCCATCACCAATATGCTGTTAAGCCCATAGGGTGAATTTATTATTTCAAATATTGTGCTTTTTCTAGATTTTCTATTTGGATGCTTTTTATAGTTTTGTTTTCCACTGAATACCTATCTGGTCCACTATTATGACGATGTTTCCCTTTAAATACTTAAATACACTATGTAGAAATTTCATACTTGTAGCATATTATGACAAATATTTTAAATGATTTTGTATAGATATTTAAAACATCTTTATGTTTGCATAAATCATTTCTAGGTACACGAGTTGATGATGCTAAAGCACTGATAGCAGACAGTGGACTTAAATAAATACTTAAATACCAATACACTATTAATTAACATTAATTAATTAAAATAGCTGCTTACAGGCCTCTGATGATTTTCAAATCTGGGCCATGTTAGGTTTGGGTTCTCTTGAATGCTTTTTCTTTTTACTGTTGGTCATATTTTCCTTTCTTCACAGATCTAGTCATTTTTAATTGTATATTGGACATTTTGTGAGATAAGGTATAAAACTTCTGAATTCTCTTAACTACTTTGAAAGAATGTTGATTTCTGTTCCTATTAGTAGTTTGGTTTAGCTGGACTATAAACCTTGGCCCTTGTGCTGGGTAGCATCTGAAACTGCTCAGTTCTTTCAGCATTCTATCTGTTCAGAAACAGCACGGAGAATGCTGTATTTAGACTGGAGCAAGGAAGGGATAGGATGCTGAAAGATGAAGTCGTACTAGTGACCTTCATAAGAGCCATTTTGGTAGAGTGCTGGAGGTGAAAGCCTGTTTTTAGTGGATTAAGAGAGAATGACAGGAGAAAATTCTGATACAATGAGTTCAAGCATACGGTTCACAGATAGGTATTTTATAGGCTTTGTGGGACACATTTGGTTTCAGTTCTTGCTGCTTTTCTTCTTACTGTTTCCCTTCTTCAAAATCCACAAAAAATCTAAAATCCGTTCTTAGCTTGCAGCCAATACACTAGCAAGCACAGGCCGATTTGGGCCCATGGACCATAGTTCACTGATTCCTGGTTTAAACAGACAACTTTTTCAAGGAGTTTTGTTGTAGAGGAGGAGGAGAGTATGAGGGAAGAGGGGTCTAAAACATTTTCTTTTTATTAAGGTGGGGGAAATAACATTTTTGCAAGTCAGTAGGAGTTAGCCAGTAGAAAAGTTCGTGGGTGGTTATAATTAATGCAGGAAGGACATAATTACTAGGATAATACCTTTGAGTAGGTGAGAGGGTATGGGCTCTAGAGCATAACTGAAGGGGTTAGCTATGAGCATGAACTTAATTTTGGTTAATTTTAAGACAAATTTTAAGTTGTTTCTGAGGTTTTTTTCTTTATTTGTTGCCTAGAATTGCTGTAGAACCAGTAACTTTGATGGGGC
The DNA here is from genome assembly GCF_040802235.1 of Manis javanica. NCBI lineage: Eukaryota > Metazoa > Chordata > Mammalia > Pholidota > Manidae > Manis > Manis javanica. Next base: position 57,691,634 of record NC_133164.1, on the reverse strand, counting down.
AGTTTTAATTCCCACATAATTCTTCAGTAAACAGTTTGAATTCATTGTGAACACAAATTGAAATACTTTCAATAAGTAACAACATGTTTTTCCCCTAAACTAAATAATGTTTGATAGTTTATTGTGTTCCTTGAAATTAAGGTCACATCCTTTTTTTTTCTTTCAAAGTGCTGTGCATGGATGCAAAGATCAATTTTGATTCTAATTCAGCTTATCGCCAGAAGAAAATCTTTGACTTACAGGACTGGACCCAGGAAGATGAAAGAGACAAGGATGCAGCTAAGGCAGATCTCAACTACATTGGTCTTGATGGAAATATAGGCTGTCTAGGTACCACATTTTTTTATGTTAGATGTTAGATTGACTAAGCTTAATTAGTTTTCTTTGTGTTTGTTGCTTATACAAATAATTTCCCCCTTTTAATAGTAAATGGTGCTGGTTTGGCTATGGCTACAATGGATATAATAAAACTTCATGGAGGGACTCCAGCCAACTTTCTTGATGTTGGTGGTGGTGCCACAGTCCATCAAGTTACAGAAGCATTTAAACTTATCACTTCAGATAAAAAGGTAAGGACAGGGCTTATGTTTTTGAATATGAAAGGTGAGCAGTAACTTGACTAATTAGTTGGTATGGTCATTACAGTAGATGAGCATTAGAGTTCAAAAGACCTCACTAGTTTAGAAAAGGTCACTTAAATCAATACAAGAGAAGTTAACTAGAGAAAAATCTAGTTTCCTTTTGTAATTTAGAATACAAGGTGAGGAAATATTAGATGGTATTAAGTAATACTATAAATGGTAGTGATCTGACAATGGAGCTATTCCTATGGAAGAAATTCCAGGAGATATTAGTTGACTACAAAAGCCTAGAATATGAAAAATCTATAAAGCTACAAAGAAGAAAATAAAAATCTATAATTCTATCCAGAGATAACTTTTGTAACTGTTGTCTTGATCTGTTTTCTTTGACTTGTTAATGCTTATATATTTCACAAACACACAGACACACACACATGCATGTATTCTACACATATTTTTAGAAACAGCTTTAGTAATATATAATTCACATACGTATTTTGAGTCCTTTTCTGCTAACATATTTTGAACACTTTTTGCATTCACTAAAATATTTTAATACACCCATTTTAATGTTTGTATAATCTGCATTATATAAATATGCCAGAATTTAGAACTGTGACTTTATAAATGATTATAAAAATTCAGTGGATGTGAAGCATCATAATCCAAAGGACATACATATTACCAATTACCAAGTGGGTGGTGGACTGCACAGACTTCAGTGATGAGAGCTGCAGAGGGTATTGGTTTGGTCTGCTCCATGGAATTAATTTTTATCATTAGGCAAAGATTCTAGTATATTTTTGGGAAGGAAGGAGGCATATTCATCATTACTAAATTTTAGTCTACCAAAAATATTTTATGCACAGGTATTGGCTATTCTGGTCAACATTTTTGGAGGAATCATGCGGTGTGATGTTATTGCACAGGGTATAGTCATGGCAGTAAAGGATTTGGAAATTAAAATACCTATTGTGGTACGGTTACAAGGTAAGTATAAAACAGATCTTGTGATTGTTCCATTTTAAACTCTTAATTGTTTAAAAGTTCATAATTCTGAAGAGTTGAGTTCATTTAAAATAAAGTTTTCAAATAGCTTATCTTTTTTTTTTTTTTTTTTAGATTTATCACTTTTATTTAAAAAATTTTTTTTTTTTTTGAGAGGGCATCTCTCATATTTATTGATCAAATGGTTGTTAACAACAATAAAATTCAGTATAGGGGGGTCAATGCTCAATGTACAATCATTAATCCATCTCAAGCCTAATTCTCGTCAGTCTCCAATCTTCTGAAGCATAACGAAAAAGTTCTTACATGGTGAACGAATTCTTACATAGTGAATAAATTCTTACATGGTGAACAGTACAAGGGCATTCATCACAGAAACTTTCGGTTTTGATCACGCATTATGACCTATAAACAATCAGGTCAAATATGAATATTCGTTTGATTTTTGTACTTGATTTATATGTTGATCCCACATTTCTCCCTCTATTATTGTTATTATTTTTATTTTTAATAAAATGCTGAAGTGGTAGGTAGATGCAAGATAAAGGTAGAAAACATAGTTTAGTGCTGTAAGAGGGCAAATTTAGATGATCAGATGATCAGGTGTGTGCCTATGGACTAAGTATTAATCCAGGCTAGACAAGGGCAGCAAGACATCCATGGATGCAGAAGATTTCTCTCAAAGCAGGGGGGGGTGAGGTTCTGAGCCTCACCTCTGTTGATTCCCAAATTCTCACCTGATGGCCCCCCTGCGACTGTGCCTGTCTTAGGTTGTTCCTCCCTTGAGGAATCTTACCCGTCTCTGGCTAACCAGTCATCTTCTGGGGCCATACAGGGAAATGTAAAGTTGGTAAATGAGAGAGAAGCCATATTGTTTGAAAAGGTTAGCTTTTTACTTCTTTGCAGATTTATGCCCTGTGGCTTCTATGCCCAGCACTTGTCTCGAGGTATCTTTACCACCTGGAGGAATTATGATACTCGGTAAATTCGATATGAGGCACGAATTCTATTTAAGGGTTGTAATTAGGAAGGAAGAAGAAAAGCTATAGATGTAGCATATGAAGGAAACATGGGAGGATTGATTATTTCTTTGACATATCTTCTTGTATAGTACCTTAAGTATGTATGGGTTTTAAACTACTAACTAATTTGCACACACATATTAACATAATAGGAATATGGTGACATAAACAAAGCAAATCTATAATTACCATCCATCTCCAGTGAAGCCAAGAAAACCATTTAGGCACCCTAGGCATTTGTGAAAATTTATCTATGATATGATGGATATTGTCCAACTGTACATGAACAATCAGACAAATTAAAGCAGCCCATTTCTGGGATCTGTTCACATCCCATATGTTCTTTTAACTGTAGATAGTCTATAGTCATGAGATTTTGGAGTGCTACAACTTGCACCCCTCCCAACTCCTGGTTGAGTTCCAACAGTACAGATCCGGTCAAATTCGTTGTCTCACTGTATGCACATGCCAGCCTAGACATCTCCCTCCTCATTCCTATGGCAAGTCCAGGAGACGGTGGGCTGGATGCAGCCACAACCGCAGCATCGTCCGGATCCCTGTGGAGGCTTTTTGATGATCATCCCCCGGCACAAGTCCTCCAGTGAGTGCTGATGCCGGAAGCTCCTCCTCATATCGTATCTTACTTCATTTTCTAGGTATCCAAGCTAGGCCTTGAACTTCTGCATAGAAACCCAACAGACCCTTTGCCCACACTTTGACATGCCCTCTGTACCACTGTGCAGAACTCATTGGAGGTCAGCACACAGTAACTGCTTTTTTTTTTTTTTTTATTAAGAGAAAGGAATATTATCAGAAAAGAGTACCTCCATAGCTGATCATCTGACACCCTTTAAGTGATCAATATTAAGGATATTTAAAGCATGCGTTGATCTTTGATTTACCAATAGTTTTATCCTATCAAGGAGTAATCCCCCTTTTCTTTCTTTCTTTTTTTTTTTTTTAATTTTTAATCTACACTTACATGAAGAATACTATGTTTACTATGCTCTCCCCTATATCAGGTCCTCCCTAACAACCACATTATGGTTACTGTCCATCAGCTTAGCAAAATGTTGTAGAGTCACTACTTGTCCTCTCTGTGTTGTGCAGCCCACCCTCCCCTTTCTCCCCCACCCCCCATGCATGCTAATCTTAATACCCCCCTTCTTCTTACCCCCCCTTATCCCTCCCTACCCACCCATCCTCCCCAGTCCCTTTCCCTTTGGTAACTGTTAGTCCATTTTTGGGTTCTGTAATTCCGCTGCTGTTTTGTTCCTTCGGTTTTTCCTTTGTTCCTATACTCCTCAGATGAGTGAAATCATTTGGTATTTCTCTTTCTCCGCTTGGCTTATTTCATTGAGCATAATACTCTCCAGCTCCATCCATGTTGCTGCAAATGGTTGGATTTTTCCACTTCTTATGGCTGAGTAGTATTCCATTGTGTATATGTACCACATCTTCTTTATCCATTCATCTACCGATGGACATTTAGGTTGCCTCCAATTCTTGGCTATTGTAAATAGTGCTGCAATAAACATAGGGGTGCATCTCTCTTTCTCAAACTTGATTGCTGCGTTCTTAGGGTAAATTCCTAGGAGTGGAATTCCTGGGTCAAATGGTAGGTCTGTTTTGAGCATTTTGATGAACCTCCATAATGCTTTCACAATGGTTGAACTAATTTACATTCCCACCAGCAGTGTAGGAGGGTTCCCCTTTCTCCACAGCCTCGCCAACATGTGTTGTTGTTTGTCTTTTGGATGGCAGCTATCCTTACTGGTGTGAGGTGATACCTCATTGTAGTTTTAATTTGCATTTCTCTGATAATTAGCGATGTGGAGCATGTTTTCATGTCTGTTGGCCATCTGTATTTCTTTTTTAGAGAACTGTCTGTTCAGTTCCTCTGCCCATTTTTTAATTGGGTTATTTGTTTTTTGTTTGTTAAGGCATGTGAGCTCTTTATATATTCTGGATGTCAAGCCTTTATCGGATCTGTCATTTTCAAATATATTCTCCCATACTGTAGGGTTCCTTTTTGTTCTATTGATGGTGTCTTTCGCTGTACAGAAGCTTTTCAGCTTAATGTATTCCCACTTGCTCATTTTTGCTGTTGTTTTCCTTGCCCGGGGAGATATGTTCAAGAAGAGGTCACTCATGTGTATGTCTAAGAGGTTTTGCCTATGTTTTTTTCCAAGAGTTTAATGGTTTCATGACTTACATTCAGGTCTTTGATCCATTTTCAGTTTACCTTTTTATATGGGGTTAGACAGTGGTCCAGTTTCATTCTCCTACATGTAGCTGTCCAGTTTTGCCAGCACCATCTGTTGAAGAGACTGTCATTTTGCCATTGTATGTCCATGGCTCCTTTATCAAATATTAATTGACCATATATGTTTGGGTTAATTTCTGTAGTCTCTAATCTGTTCCACTGGTCTGTGGCTCTGTTCTTGTGCCAGTACCAAATTGTCTTGATTACTATGGCTTTGTAGTTGAGCTTGAAGTTGGGGAGTAAGATCCCCCCTACTTTATTCTTCTTTTTCAGGATTGCTTTGGCTATTCGGGGTCTTTGGTGTTTCCATATGAATTTTTGAATTATTTGTTCCAATTCATTGAAGAATGTTGCTGGTAATTTGATAGGGATTGTATCAAATCTGTATATTGCTTTGGGCAGGATGGCCATTTTGACGATATTAATTCTTCCTAGCCATGAGCATGGGATGAGTTTCCATTTATTAGTGTCCCATTTAATTTCTCTTAAGAGTGACTTGTAGTTTTCAGAGTATAAGTCTTTCACTTCTTTGGTTAGGTTTATTCCTAGGTATTTTATTCTTTTTGATGCAATGGTGAATGGAATTGTTTTCCTGATTTCTCTTTCTATTGATTCATTGTTAGTGTATAGGAAAGCTACAGATTTCTGTGTGTTAATTTTGTATCCTGCAACTTTGCCATATACCGATATCAGTTCTAGCAGTTTTGGAGTGGAGTCTTTAGGGTTTTTTATGTACAGTATCATATCATCTGCAAATAGTGACAGTTTAACTTCTTCTTTACCAATCTGGATTCCTTGTATTTCTTTGTTTTGTCTGATTGCCGTGGCTAGGACCTCCAGTACTATGTTAAATAACAGTGGGGAGAGTGGGTATCCCTGTCTGGTTCCTGATCTCAGAGGAAATGCTTTCAGCTTCTGGCTGTTCAGTATAATGCTGGCTGTGGGTTTATGATATATGGCCTTTATTATGTTGAGGTACTTGCCCTCTATTCCCATTTTGCTCAGAGTTTTTATCATGAATGGATGTTGAATTTTGTCAGATGCTTTTTCAGCATCTATGGAGATGATCATGTGGTTTTTGTCTTCCTTTTTGTTGATGTGGTGGATGATGTTGATGGATTTTCGAATGTTTACCATCCTTGCATCCCTGGGATGAACCCCACTTGGTCATGGTGTATGATCCTTTTGACATACTGTTGAATTCTGTTTGCTAATATTTTATTGAGTATTTTTGCATATACATTCGTCAGGGATATTGGTCTGTAATTTTCTTTTTTGGTGGGGTCTTTGCCTGGTTTTGGTATTAGGGTGATGTTGGCTTCATAGAATGAGTTTGGGAGTATTGCCTCTTCTTCTATTTTTTGGAACACTTTAAGGGGAATGGGTATTATGTCTTCTCTGTGTGTCTGATAAAATTCTGAGGTAAATCTGTCCGGCCCTGGGGTTTTGTTCTTTGGTAGTTTTTTGATTACTGTTTCAATTTCTTTGCTCGTAATTGGTTTGTTTAACTTTTGTGTTTCTTCCTTGGTCAGTCTTGGGAGGTCGTATTTTTCTAGGAAGTTGTCCATTTCTTCTAGGTTTTCCAGCTTGTTGGCATATAGGTTTTCATAGTAGTCTTTAATAATTCTTTGTATTTCTGTGGAGTCTGTCGTGATTTTTCCATTCTCATTTCTGATTCTGTTGATTTATGTTGATTCTCTTTTTCTCTTAATAAGTTAGGCTAGAGGCTTATCTATTTTGTTTATTTTCTCGAAGAACCAGCTCTTGGTTTCGTTGATTTTTGCTATTGTTCTATTCTTCTCAATTTTGTTTATGTCTTCTCTGATCTTTATTATGTCCCTCCTTCTGCTGACTTTAGGCCTCATTTGTTCTTCTTTTTCCAGTTTTGATAATTGTGATGTTAGACTATTCATTTGGGATTGTTTTTCCTTCTTCAAGTGTGCCTGGATTGCTATATACTTTCCTCTTAAGACTGCTTTTGCTGCGTCCCACAGAAGTTCGGGCTTAGTGTTGTTGTCATTTGTTTCTATATATTCCTTGATCTCTATTTTGATTTTTTCATTGATCCAATGATTATTTAGTAGCATGTTGTTAAGCCTCCATGTGTTTGTGAGCCTTTTTGTTTTCTTTGTAGAATTTATTTCTACTTTTATACCTTTGTGGTCTGAAAAATTGTTTGGTAGAATTTCAATATTTTGGAATTTAGGAGGCTCTTTTTGTGAGCTAGTATGTGGTCTATTCTGGAGAATGTTCCATGTGCACTTGAGAAGAATGTATATCCTGTTGCTTTTGGATGTAGAGTTCTATAGATGTCTATTAGGTCCATCTGTTCTAGTGTGTTGTTCAGTGCCTGTGTGTCCTTACTTATTTTCTGCCCGGTGGATCTATCCTTTGGGGTGAGTGGTGTGTTGAAGTCTCCTACAATGAATGCATTGCAGTCTATTTCCCTCTTTAGTTCTGTTAGTATTTGCTTCACACATGCTGGTGCTCCTGTATTGGGTGCATATATATTTAGAATGTTCATATCCTCTTGTTGGACTGAGCCCTTTATCATTATGTAGTGTCCTTCTTTATCTCTTGTTACTTTCTTTGTTTTGAAGTCTATTTTGTCTGATACTAGTACTGCAACCCCTACTTTCTTCTCACTGTTGTTTGCCTGAAATATGTTTTTCCATCCCTTGACTTTTAGTCTATGCTTATCTTTGGGTTTAAGGTGAGTTTCTTGTAAGCAGCATATAGATGGGTCTTGCTTTTTTATCCATTCTATTACTCTATGTGTTTTGATTGGTGCATTAAGTCCATTTACATTTAGGGTGACTATTGAGAGATATGTACTTATTGCCATTGCAGGCTTTAGATTTGTGGTTACCAAAGGTTTAAGGTTAGCTTCTTTAGTATCTTACTGCCTAACTTAGCTCGCCTATTGAGCTGTTATATACACTGTCTGGAGATTCTTTTCTTCTCTCCCTTCTTATTCCTCCTCCTCCATTCTTCATATGTTGTGTGTTTTGTTCTGTGCTCTTTTTAGGGGTGCTCCCATCTAGAGCAGTCCCTGTAGGATGCCCTGTAGAGGTGGTTTGTGGGAAGCAAATTCCCTCAGCTTTTGCTTGTCTGGGAATTGTTTAATCCCGCCATCATATTTAAATGATAGTCGTGCTGGATACAGTATCCTTGGTTCAAGGCCCTTCTGTTTCATTTCATTAAGTATATCATGCCATTCTCTTCTGGCCTGTAGGGTTTCTGTCGAGAAGTCTGATGTTAGCCTGATGGGTTTTCCTTTATAGGTGACCTTTTTTTCTCTAGCTGCCTTTAAAACTCTTTCCTTGTCCTTGATCCTTGCCATTTTAATTACTATGTGTCTTGGTGTTGTCCTCCTTGGATCCTTTCTGTTGGGGGTTTTGTGTAATTCCATGGTCTGTTTGATTATTTCCTCCCCCAGTTTGGGGAAGTTTTCAGCAATTATTTCTTCAAAGAGACTTTCTATCCCTTTTCCTCTTTCTTCTTCTTCTGGTATCCCTATAATATGAATATTATTCCTTTTGGCTTGGTCACATAGTTCTCTTAGTGTTGTTTCATTCCTGGAGATCCTTTTATCTCTCTCTATGTCAGCTTCTATATGTTCCTGTTCTCTGGCTTCTATTCCTTCAATGGCCTCTTGCATCTTTTCAATTCTGCTTATAAATCCTTCCAGGCATTGTTTCACTTCTGTGATCTCCTTCCTGACATCTGTGATCTCCTTCCAGACTTCATCCCACTGCTCTTGCATTTTTCTCTGCATCTCATCCCATTGCTCTTGCATTTTTCTCTGCATCTCTGTCAGCATGTTCATGATTTTTATTTTGAATTCTTTTTCAGGAGGACTGGTTAGGTCTGTCTCCTTCTCAGGTGTTATCTCTGTGATCTTTGTCTGCCTGTAGTTTTGCCTTTTCATGGTGATAGAGATAGTTTGCAGAGCTGGTACAAGTGACCGCTGCAAGAGCTTCCCTTCTTGTTGGTTTGTGGCCTTCCTCTCCTGGGAGTATAGCGACCTCTAGTGGCTTGTGCTGGGCAGTTGTGTGCAGACAGGGCTTCTGCTTCCTGCCCGGTTGCTATGGGGTTTATCTCCACTGTTGCTGTGGGTGTGGCCTGCCTGGGGCTGCTCCTCCAAAATGGTGGCGTCCCATTGGAGGGGGAGCGGCCGGGAGGCTATTTATCTCTGTAATGGGCCTCTGTGGTCCCTGCTGCCTAGGGGGTTAGAGTGCCCAGAGATCCCCAGATTCCCTGCCTCTGGTCTAAGTGACCTGTCCTGCCCCTTTAAGACTTCCAAAAAGCACTCTCCAAACCAAAACAACAACAGCAACAATGAGAGAGGGAACAGAAAAGAAAAAAACAAAACGGAAAAAACATGCGATTTTTTTTTTGTCCTCAGGCGCCGGTGCCAGGCACCCGCTCACTGGTCCTGCTTCCCTGTCTCCCTAGCAGCAGGGTCCCTGTCCCTTCAAGGCTTCCAAAAAGCACCTGCCCACCATTCCTGCAGGGAAAAACGCGCGATATTCTTTGTCCTCAGGCGCCGGTCCCAGGCACCTGCTCACCAGTCCCACCGCCCTGCCTCCCTAGCACCGGAGTCCCTGTCCCTTTAAGGCTTCCAAAAACCACTCGCCAAAAAGAGAAAAAACGGGAAAAACGCGTCATTTCCTCCGTCCTCAGGTGCTGGTCTCAGGCACCCGCCCACCGGTCCCGCAGGGAAAAACGCGGGATATTCTTTGTCCTCAGGCGCCAGTCCCAGGCACCTGCTCACCAGTCCCGCCCCCTGCCTCCCTAGCACCGAGGTCCCTGTCCCTTTAAGGCTTCCAAAAAGTGCTCTCCAAAAAGAAAAAAAAGGGAAAAACGCGTGATATTCTTTGTCCTCAGGCGCCGGTCCCAGGCACCTGCTCACCAGTCCCGTCGCCCTGCCTCCCTAGCACCGGGGTCCTTGTCCCTTTAAGGCTTCCAAAAAGCGCTCGCCAAAAAGGGAAAAAAAAAAGGGGAGAAACGCGCGATTTCCTCCGTCCTCAGGTGCTGGTCTCAGGCACTCGCCCACCGGTCCCGCAGGGAAAAATGCGGGATATTCTTTGTCCTCAGGCGCTGGTCCCAGGCACCCGCTCACCCGTCCTGCCACCCTGCCTACCTAGCAACGGGGGCCCTGTCCCTTTAAGGCTTCCAAAATCACTCACCAAAGAAAAAACCGCTCCGGTTTCTTTCCACCTGCTGGGAGCCGGGGGGAGGGGCACTCAGGTCCCGCCAGGCCGGGGCTTGTCTCTTACCCCCTTCGCAAGGCGCTGGGTTCTTGCAGGTGTGGACGTGGTCTGGATGTTGTCCTTTGTCCTGTGGTCTCTATTTTAGGAAGATTTTTCTTTGTTATATTTTCATAGCTCTATGTGTTTTTGGGAGGAGATTTCCACTGCTCTACTCACGCCGCCATCCTGGCTCCGCCTCCATAGCTTATCTTTTAAATAAAATTATTGTAGAATAGGAAATTTTTTTAAAAGTGGGTTTTAAAAAAGTTTCTAGCATTTGGGCAAAATTGTTTATAATTTTATGTGGTATGACTTGATATATTATTTATTGTGTTTTTTTTTAATTCTGAATTTCCTGAATTACCATTGATATGATAGAGCAAAATGTTTCATGAGGTAACTCTAGACTTTTACAGTATATTCTTTGGTTTAGAAACATTTATATTAAATGTTGGAAGTACTCCTATGTAGAAATTTCATACTTGTAGCATATTATGACAAATATTTTAAATGATTTTGTATAGATATTTAAAACATCTTTATGTTTGCATAAATCATTTCTAGGTACACGAGTTGATGATGCTAAAGCACTGATAGCAGACAGTGGACTTAAAATTCTTGCTTGTGATGACTTGGATGAAGCTGCTAAAATGGTAAATAGTCTCTGTTAATCTAAGGACAAGTTTTCAGAGTGTATAAGGGATTTATAAACACTTAGATTCTAAAAGGAACAAGCTAGTATTGTTAATAATTAGTATTTCAGCTAAATATTAGGAATATTTGAATCCCTTATACCTATCACCCATCTTAAAGTTATCAACTCATGCCTAATCTTGTCCATCTGTATTCTTACCTTCTCTCTTCCTTGCCCTTGGTTATTTTGAAGCAAATACCAAACATTATATCATTACATACATGTTATCATGTATCTATAAAAGTAAAGGTATTGATAATTATATAAAGGAATTACTGTTATTTATTTCAGGTGGGTTGGTGGTATTATGTTTTTATTTTACAAAATAGCATCTAGTCAGTGTTGAAATTTCCCTGATTCAAATATTTTTTGTCTAGATAATATTTATCTCTCAAATATTCTTTGTTAGTATTAGGCTCAAAATAAGTCTATGCATTGCAGTTGGTCTGTATGTCACTAAATTCTCTTAATCTTTAGATTCTCCATTGCTTTTTTTTTTCTTTTCTGAAGTGTAATGTTAAAAAACAGGGTGATGGTCTTGGAGTGTTACCCATTGTATGGGTTTTAATGATTATATCCCTGGGATATCATTTACTAGGTTCCTCTGTTCCCTGTATTTCTTGTACACTGGTATTTCAGTCTACAGGCTTGACCATATTCATATTTAATTTTGGGGAGCAGGGAGCAAGAATATTTTATAGTTAATGTGTATTTCCATAAGGAGTTATATAATTGATGTCAGATTACATTAAATCTGATGCTTATGTATTTCACAAACACACAGACACACACACATGCATGCATTCTACATATATTTTTAGAAACAGCTTTATTCATATGTAATTTTACAAAAAAGAGTTTTTGTGTGATATTAGCAGTTATTGACAGTCATAGCTTAGATCCCATATTTTATTTATGCAAAGTGGTGATAATCTAATTCTGTCATTATTTGTTACATGAAATACATGGATACCAGCCATTTGGTATCAGCTATTTGTTATACATTTTGTATAGGAAGAGCAGGATAATTACTTGATTCTTTGCTTTTGATCAGTTTTCAAAATAAGAGTTTGTTCTATTATGTTCTACATAGTGACTTAGGCTTTTTTATGTCTTAATGTCTTATTTTTCCTTCTTAGGGGTGTGTGTGTGTGTACATGTGCACATGCTATTTTGAACTTATGGATTTAAATATATTTGATATGGCTCAGTCTGTTTCAGTTAACTTATTGAGCTCAAATTATTCCACCTTTGGTCAGTGGAACCTCTTCAAATTTGCTCTTGAGTCCTTCTCATATGCCCTGTGATATGCTTTTAGGTACGATGAGATGTTTCAGGCTCATCTTTACATTCCTTCCTCCAAACTTGGAGTCAACCAAACGGTATTTAGAGATCTCAGCTTGGACACTACTGGGTTGAGTTAGCTAGTGAATTGTTTGTTGTTTCTAGGCTTTTTAAGTGTCTAATCTAGGAAAATACATAGTTTTTAAAGAGGTAAATACATGAGCACATACTGATATTTCCAGTGTAAATCCAGAGTACAGTTTTTTCTTGCCGATATGTTCCTTCTTTCTCCCATGCTGTGCTAACATAAATACACATTTGCATTGTCTCTCAGTACAGACAGTTTTACAGTAGCAGTGCCAAAATATGGCTACTGAAAGCAGGTTAAGAATTATATGTACAGTCCTTTCTATCCTTTGGAGTATTTCCCACAACTTACTGGATTTTAAAATTTATGTTACATAAAACTTTATGTGATTCCAAAACAATAAAACAAGGTATATTCAAAGAATCTGGCTTTTATATCTTTTCCTGTTTTTTTCTTTCCCCATAGGCAATCAGGTTTGCTATTTTTTTAAAGAAGCTTTTGGTTTATCCTTCCACTTTTTTAAAAACAAGCAAATAATGTGTGTATGTATGTGTATATATATATATATATATGTATGTAAGTATACATACATTCATATGCATGTGTGTGTATACACACACACACACACACACACGTCTCTACTTTCCCATATTATATACTTTACCTTATTTCTTTTACTTAACAATGTATCTTGGAGCCCACTCCATAGTAGATAATAGAGATTTTTTTAATTAGAACTTTTGATTCTTTCCCATTTGTGTTTACACATGTTTCATGTAATACTCTTTGGAGCTATATGGTCTAATGAATAATATGCTTTTGAGATTTGCTGAGTTAATGTGATATCATTTCATAAGAATAATGTAGGTCTTAGGTCCTTAATTGGGACATACTTTGTGAAATAACCTACAAGTAAATAAAATACAACTATTGGAGACAAAGGAACTTATACTCAATCCTGAGTTTAAATGAAGATTTGATAAGGGAGAAAACGTTTCAGAAAGCCTGTTTTAACTTTGAGATGTAGGATGAATTGTTGAATGAAAGAGAGTGAGCAATAGTAGGAGTCTGGCTAGTGCAATAATTAGATGTGAGGTGAGGTGAGGTTAATGATAGGTTATAACTTCTCTCTGAAAATATGCTTATTTGCAATGAGAGCCTGGGTTAAGAAAAGCTTTGTGGACAAAAAAGGAGAAGAATCAACAGGACCTTGATCAAATAGAGCATGAAAGAAGTTGAATTAAGTTGTGACTGTAGTGGTTTTCTACCAACTTTGGAGATTATGGAAGTCATGATGATAATAGTAATAATATGATGATGATAATATTAGCAACTGCTACCATTTACTAAGTATTTATTCTGCATGCAGCTTGATTATATAATCTCTTTATAAATGAGGAATCACAGGCTAAATAAATTAATTCAAGATCACATGTCATAAGGATTAGAGTGGGACTTGAACCAAAGGTGCCTGACTTTAAAACCTTATCTTACCACTGAGGAGGAGAGAAGCTGAATTTTTTATTTGGTTTTAGACATATTTAATTTGTATGATATTCTGCATGGTACCAGCTGGCTATTCTCAAACATATTATAGAAAGAACATTGGAATTCAGGTTAATAATTGTTAATATACTGAACTGACAGAAAGTGAAATAACTGATTCCCAAACCCAAACTCCTATTCCAGTATTTTAAGTTAAGATTGTATACATTTTTAAAGACAATCTTGTATTTATTTCAATGTGCTTTTTATTGTATACTATCCAATTAAGATAATTGCTTCTGACTTTAAGGTAGATGAACTTTAGGCAATAAAAAAGAGGTATGTATCAGATATATATGTGTGTGTGAGAGTATATATATTATTCAATACCTTCTGATCTATACATATATATATAAAATATATAAAAATATAGCATTATATAATTAGTATAATAATTTATTGACTGCTTATATAAAATATACAATTATAATGTAATACTATAATATATATAATATTTATAAAATCAGAAGTTACAGAATTGAAGTATGGGTTAGGAAGAGTATCAGACTTGATAGTCCTTCAGGGGTGCCAAATGCTTCTAGGAGTGTGGAGTGATTCATAACAATGTCGGAATAGTACAGGTGTTTTAAGTGAAAAAGATTGGACATGAATTAATTTCACATTGACCAATAGTTTTAATTTTATGGTTTGTGGAAATTAAGACAAAGATGCTTTTTTGTTTTTTTTCTTTCAGGTTGTAAAACTTTCTGAAATAGTGACCTTAGCCAAGCAAGCCCAGGTGGATGTGAAATTTCAGTTACCAATCTGATCTGAGAACCCAGTGGATGGCTGAAGGTCTATGGCTGAAGGATGTGCTATAATTGTTAAAAAAAATACTGTTCTGTATTACCATTGTTCCTTTCTCTTTAATGTGTGAGGATTGTGATTGCCATCTAGGCACAAAAGCTTCTGAAAGCATTTGGTCTGCATTAATTCCTACTGTTCTGAATGGGCCGTTTATATCAAGAATGTGTAATGCAGTTACCTGTTTCTTCTGTTGCACCCTTCCTCTTCGCTCCTCCAGAAAGTCATTTACAATGTGCCAGTTTATTATTATTGGATGCTTTTTTCATTGATGAGAGTCCTATGAATAAAATAAATATGAAGACAAAGTTTTATTCTTTAGTGTTAGAAATATGTCTAATAACCAGCCTTCCTAGTAGAGCAATGTATTAAAACAATGTTTTATAAGAAGTGTTTATCTTCAACAGCAAATACCTAACTAAATGTGTCAATTACTATTTATAAACAGAGCTTTCAGACACTCCCAGAATATTCTTTTTAAGTATTTCAGTGAAGCAACTTATTATTTGAACATTATTTTAATCATTAAAAACACTGATAATTGCAAGTCTTCATGATCCTGTGGTATTGATAAGAATCTTTAGGTATGTATTAAATTAAGGTGTATTTACTAAGGACTTGTCAGACAAAATTAACAGTGTCAATTTAAGTTAATAAAAATTTCCCAATGTGATTTGGATTAGTGGTTTTTTTCTTTTTTAAATAAACACAGTAGATGGTAATGTTCATCACTGTACTACACACCTCTAAAGAACTGATTTATAGATCGTGTACTGGGGCATGACATTGCATATTACAGAGCTTCCTATAGATATTTTACTTGAATTCTGGTTATGTGGTGCGCATCTGGTACCTTCTCTAAAGAAAACGTACCATCCTTTGTGTCCCTGTATATGTATATGTGTGTGTGTGTGTGTGTGTGTGTGTATATATTGATCTTTTGTTCACTGCTTAGAGCAGTTATTTAACTATTAAGAGTGTTAATACTATTGAAGGAAATCTCAGCCAAGTAAGAGACTATAACCATACTGGTGAGTGAGAACTTACACTTATTTTAATGTTCTGAAAGTGTGATCAGATATATATATATATACTATGACAGACAGCATTGCATAGTCATTATGAGCACAGAATTTCAAAGTAGTTTGTCTGGTTTGAATCTTGGCTGCACTACTTACTATCTATATGAGTTTGGGCAAGTTTATAAGTTTCGGTGTACCTCTGTTTCCTTAGCTCCTTTCTCATCCTATTGGTATTATTTAGTGGGGAGAGGGAGGGAGGCAAAGGGACAGTGGAGGGGGGAGAGGGAAGGAGAGAAATTATGGAGAACATATTTATATACTCAAACCAAGTATACATGTATCTATCATACTGTATATGGATCCTTGTCCTTCTTTGCTGCCTATACATTAAAAAACTAAATCAAAGCTATTAAATTATTTTAAATTGAGAAAAGATTAAAATTAAAAGTTCAAGCCTTTCACTTTTTTTTTTTTTTGGTGTCAATATAAAATCACACGAGCCAACATTGTGGTGACTAGATTCCCCCCATTATCAAGTCCCCACTACATACCCCAGTACAATCACTATCCATCAGCATAGTAAGATTCCATAGTCACTACTTGTCTTCTCTGTGCTATACCATCTTCCCTGTACACCCCCCCTACATTATGTGTGCTAATTGTAATGCCCCTTATTCCCCTCTCCCTCCCCACCCACCCTCCTCAGTCCCTTTCCCTTTGGTAACTATTAGTCCATTCTTGGGTTTTGTGAGTATGTTGCTGTTTTCTTCCTTCAGTTTTACTTTGTTCTTTTTTTTTTTTTTCCATAGAAAAGTCCTTTAATAATCATTTCTTTGAAAAAACAGTCTTAACAAGTGTTTTTACATAAATAGAATTTTCTGCAAGATGGCTTAAAATGCTTCGGTCACCAGAGGCTTTCAAATCAAAGGTTTTAGGACACTTGAGCTTCCAAAGAGAATATGTATGATTTTTCTTGGGTTTTAGTAGTAGTTTTTTTTTTCATAAGGGAGAATAAAAAACCAAAGTGTTCAATGTAATTCTCTGTATCATCCCTATTTGAACAGACCTTTTCATTCAAGGTGCTATTCAGTATTATTTTGTTCAGATGAAGTGTGTCATCCATAACTGAAATGTGTATAAAATGAAGATCACTGAAAGTTTTATTGAGATGTGTTGAAGGTCTCTCTGGTCCATGCTGATTCAGGCTGTGTTTTCAGACTCTGACATTCTGTGGCCTTTGACAGGCATGAAGAAAAGCAAGACCAAAACAGTTCTCACAACACAGCTGGTGCTCACAAAGAACGACCAACAGAGATGTCTTGTCACTGAAAAGAGTGGCCTCTGAAAGAGAACCAAAAGAGGAAAAAGGGTGGAAATGGAGTGTGTGTGTGTGTGTGTGTGTGTGTGTGTGTGTGTGTGTGTGTGTGTGTGTATCTATGTCTTTGGGGGAGGTTAGGGGAGAGAGAGAGAATGAGATTGAGAAATTGAGAGTAGATGAAAAATATATTTGAAACAAAGATAAAAATTAAATTGAAAAAAAAAACAGTGGCTGAATCACAGGCATATATTTTCTTTCTTTATCTCCACCGATATCATAATTATAAGAGTTTGAAAGTATAGGTGGTCAATCACACAATTACCTTTGAAAGAAAATCCTCTAGAACTTTCTGGCATTTTAGGGAAATTGGCTAATAAGTTCCAAAAGGAAGAATGGAATTTTCCTACAAACAACAACCTTATTCTGTTACTTCATTATTTATTTTAACATTTTCTTCTTTAGTAAACCAACATCCTAGTCTACATATTAACTGTATCATTGCTGTTTTTCTAACTTGCTTTTTGACATTCATATGGTCTTAAGATAAAATTCTTTTCTTCTTAGGGTGATATTTCGATGACCAGCTGATAATATTTATTGGAACATACATTTTTATTTAAAATGTGTAGACATGCCCTGGAGATTTTTAAAAAAGGATTAAAGTACTCTAAATACACATATACAGAAACTCATGCACCCCTAATATGTAAATTCTTGAAACAAGTCTGGTTAAGATAAAAATCATTAGCTAATATGTAGCTATGCTTCTATCCTGCCTTTCTCTCCGCACTTTTATCTCTTTTTTCTTTTTGAGAGGGCATCTCTCATATTTATTGATCAAATGGTTGTTAACAATAATAAAATTCTGTATAGGGGAGTCAATGCTCAATGCACAATCATTAATCCACCCCAAGCCTAATTTTCGTCAGTCTCCAATCTTCTGAGGCATAACGAACAAGTTCTTACATGGTGAACAAATTCTTACATAGTGAATAAGTTCTTACATGGTGAACAGTAGAAGGGCAGTCATCACAGAAACTTGGTTTTGATCATGCATTATGAACTATAAACAGGCCAAATATGAATATTCGTTTGATTTTTATACTTGATTTATATGTGGATCCCACATTTCTCCCTTTATTATTATTATTATTATTATTATTATTATTATTATTATTATTATTATTATTATTATTATTTTTAAATAAAATGCTGAGGTGGTAGGTAGATGCAAGATAAAGGTAGAAAACATAGTTTAGTGTTGTAAGAGAGCAAATGTAGATGATCAGGTATGTGCCTGTAGGCTATGTGTTAATCCAAGCTAGACAAGGGCATTAAAACATCCACGGATGCAGAAGATTTCCCTCAAAATGGGGGGTGAGGTTCTAAGCCTCACCTCTGTTGATCCCCAATTTCTCACCTGATGGCCCCCCTGCAACTGTGCCTGTCTTAGGTTGTTCCTCCCTTGAGGAATCTTACCCATCTCTGCCTAACCAGTCATCTTCCGGGGCCATACAGGGAGATGTAAAGTTGGTAAGTGAGAGAGAGGCCATATTGTTTGAAAAGGTTAGCTTTTTACTTCTTTACAGATTTATGCCCTGTAGCTTATGCTCAGCATTTGTCTTGAGGTATCTTTACCACTTGGAGGAATTATGATACTCGGTAAATTCGATATGAGGCACGAATTCTATTTAAGCGTTGTAATTAGGAAGGAAGAAGAAAAGCTATAGAAGTAGCAGGCAGAAGAAAACATGGGAAAATTGATTATTTCTTTGACATATCTTCTTGTAGAGTAACTTCAGCATGTATAGGTTTTAATCTACTAATTAAATTGTGCACACAGATTAACATAATAGGAATACAGTTACATGACCAAAGCAGATCTATAATTACCAGCCATCTCCAGTGAAACCAAGAAAACTAGTTAGGCATCCTAGGCATTTGTGAAAATTTATCAATGATATGATGGATATTGTCCAACTGTACTTGAACAGTCTGAGAGAAATCAGACAAATTAAAACAATCCATTCCTGGGAACTGTTCACATCCCATATGTTCTTTTAACAGTAGATAGTCTGTAGTTGTAAGATTTTGGAGCACTACAACTTGCACTTCTCCTAATTCTTGTTTGAGTTCCAACAGTATAGATCCAGTGAAATTTGTTGTTTTACTGTATGCACAGGCCAGCTTAGATATCTCCTTCTTCATTCCCATGGCAAGTCCAGGAACCAGTGGGATGAATGCAGCTACAGCTGTAGCAGTGCCTGGATCTTTGTTGAGGTTTTTTGATGATCATCTTCTTGTATGAGTCTTCCAGAGAGTGCTGATGTTGGAAGTTCTTCATATCGTATCTTAGTTCATTTTCTGGGTAGCCAAATTAGGCTTTGATCCTCTGTATAAAGACAAACAGAACCTTTGCCCACACTTTGATATGCCCTTTATACCATTGTGTAGAACTCATTGGAGGTCACCACACAGGAACTGCTGTTTTTTTTTAAGAGAAAGGAATATTATCAGAAAAATGTACCTCAATAGCTGATCATCGGACATCCTTTAAGTGATCAAAATTAAGGATATTTAAAGCATGCATTAAATGTAGATTTACAGTTAGTTTTATCCTATCAGGGAGTAATCCCACTTTTCTTTCTTTTTTTTGTTATCATTAATCTACACTTACATGAAGAATATTATGTTTACTAGGCTCTCCCCCATACCAGGTCCCCCCTATAAACACCTATACAGTCACTGTCCATCAACATAATAAAATGTTGTAGAATCACTACTTGTCTTCTCTGTGTTGTACAGCCCTCCCCTTTCTCCCACACCCCCCAATTATGCATGCTAATCTTAATAACCCCCTTCTTCTTCCCCTCCCTTATCCCTCCCTACCCACCCATCCTCCCCAGTCCCTTTCCCTTTGGTACCTGCTAGTCCATTCTTGGGTTCTGTGATTCCACTGCTGTTTTGTTCCTTCAGTTTTTCCTTTGTTCTTATACTGCACATATGAGTGAAATCATTTCATATTTCTCTTTCTCTGCTTGGCTTATTTCACTGAGCATAATACCCTCCAGCTACATCCATATTGCTACAAATGGTAGGATTTGCCCTCTTCTTATGGCTGAGTAGTATTCTATTGTGTATATGTACCACATCTTCTTTATCCATTCATCTATCTATGGACATTTAGGTTGCTTCCAATTCTTGGCTATTGTAAATAGTGCTGCGATAAACATAGGGGTGCATCTGTCTTTCTCAAACTTGATTGCTGCATTCTTAGGGTAAATTCCTAGGAGTGGAATTCCTGGGTCAAATGGTAAGTCTGTTTTGAGCATTTTGATATACCTCCATACTGCTTTCCGCAATGGTTGAACTAATTTACATTCCCACCAGCAGTGTAGGAGGGTTCCCCTTTCTCCACAGCCTCACCAACATTTGTTGTTGTTTGTCTTTTGGATGGCAGCCATCCTTACTGGTGTGAGGTGATACCTCATTGTAGTTTTAATTTGCATTTCTCTGATAATTAGCGATGTGGAGAATCTTTTCATGTGTCTGTTGGCCATCTGTATTTCTTTTTTGGAGAACTGGTCAGTTCCTCTGCCCATTTTTTAATTGGGTTATTTGTTTTATGTTTGTTGAGACGTGTGAGCTCTTTGTATATTCTGGATGTCAAGCCTTTATCGGATCTGTCATTTTTAAATATATTCTCCCACACTGTAGGGTTCCTTTTTGTTCTATTGATGGTGTCTTCTGCTGCACAGAAGCTTTTCAGCTTGATATAGTCCCACTTGTTCACTTTTGCTGCTGGGGAGATATGTTCAAGAAGAGGTCACTCATGTTTATGTCTAAGAGGTTTTTGCCTATGTTTTTTTCCAAGAGTTTAATGGTTTCATGACTTACACTCAGGTCTTTGATCCATTTTGAATGGATATGGGATTAAACAATGGTCCAGTTTCATTCTCGTACATGTAGCTGTCCAGTTTTGCCAGCACCATCTGTTGAAGAGACTGTCATTTCTCCATTGTATGTCCATGGCTCCTTTATGAAACATTAATTGACGATATGTGTCTGGGTTAATGTCTGGAGTCTCTAGTCTGTTCCACTGGTCTGTGGCTTTGTTCTTGTGCCAGTACCAAATTGTCTTGATTAGTATGGCTTTATAGTAGAGCTTGAAGTTGGGGAGTGAGATCCACCCTACTTTATTCTTCTTTCTCAGGATTGCTTTGGCTATTCGGGGTCTTTTGTGTTTCCATATGAATTTTTGGATTATTTGTTCCAGTTCATTGTAGAATGTTGCTGGTAGTTTGATAGGGATTGCATCAAATCTGTATATTGCTTTGGGCAGGATGGCCATTTTGATGATTTTAATTCTTCCTAGCCACGAGCATGGGATGAGTTTCCATTTATTAGTGTCCCATTTAATTTCTCTTAAGAGTGACTTGTAGTTTTCAGAGTATAAGTCTTTCACTTCTTTGGTTAGGTTTATTCCAAGGTATTTTATTCTTTTTGATGCAATTCTGAATGGAGATGTTTACCTGATTTCTCTTTCTGTTGGTTCATTGTTAGTGTATCAGAAAGCCACAGATATCTGTGTGTTAGTTTTGTATCCTGCAAATTTGCCATATTCCAATATCAGTTCTAGCAGTTTTGGGGTGGAGTCTTTAGGGTCTTTTATGTACAATATCATGTCATCTGCAAATAGTGACAGTTTAACGTCTTTACCAATCTAGATTCCTTGTATTTCTTTGTTTTGTCTGATTGCCGTGGCTAGGACCTCCAGTACTATGTTAAATAACAGTGGGAAGAGTGGGCATCCCTGTCTAGATCCCGATCTCTGAAGAAAAGCTTTCACCTTTTGCTGTTCAGTATAATGTTGGCTGTGGGTTTATCATAGAGGGCCTTTATTATGTTGAGGTACTTGCCCTCTATTCCCATTTTGCTGAGAGTTTTTATCATGCATGGATGTTGAATTTTGTCAAATGCTTTTTCAGCATCTATGGAGATGATCATGTGGTTTTTGTCTTTCATTTTGTTGATGTGGTGGATGATGTTGATGGATTTTCGAATGTTGTACCATCCTTGCATCCCTGAGATGTATCCCACTTGGTCATGGTGTACAATCCTTTTGATGTATTTTTGAATTCGGTTTGCTAATATTTTGTTGAGTAATTCTGCATCTACGTTCATCAGGGATATTGGTCTGAAGTTTTCTTTTTTGGTGGGGTCTTTGCCTGGTTGTGGTATTAGGGTGATGTTGGCTTCAAAGAATGAATTTGGGAGTATTCCCTCCTTTCTATGTTTTGGAAAACTTTAAGGAGAATGGGTATTATGTCTTCCCTGTATGTCTGATAAAATTCTGAGGTGAATCCATCTGGCCCAGGGGTTTTGTTCTTTGGTAGTTTTTTGATTACCGCTTCAATTTCGTTGCTGGTAATTGGTCTGTTTAGATTTTCTGTTCCTTTCTGGGTCAGTCTTGGAAGGTTGTATTTTTCTAGGAAGTTGTCCATTTCTGCTAGGTTTTCCAGCTGGTTAGCTTATAGGTTTTCATAGTACTCTCTAATTATTCTTTGTATTTCTGTGGGGTCCATTGCGATTTTTCCTTTCTCGTTTCTGATTCTGTTGATGTGTGTTGATTCTCTTTTCCTCTTAATAAGTCTGGCTAGAGGCTTATGTATTTTGTTTATTTTCTCGAAGAACCAGCTCTTGGTTTCATTGATTTTTGCTATTGTTTTATTCTTCTCAATTTTATTTTTTTCTTCTGTGATCTTTATTATGTCCCTACTTCTGCTGACCTTAGGCCTCATTTTTTCTTCTTTTTCTAATTTTGATAATTGTGACATTAGATTATTCATTTGGGATTGTTCTTCCTTCTTTAAATATGCCTGGATTGTTGTATACTTTCCTCTTAAGACTGCTTTTGCTATATCCCACAGTAGTTGGGGCTTTGTGTTGTTTTTGTCGTTTGTTTCTATATATTGCTGGATCTCCCTTTTGATTTGGTCATTGATCCATTGATTATTTAGGAGCGTGTTTTTAAGCCTCCATGTGTTTGTGAGCCTTTTTGCTTCCTTTGTACAGTTTATTTCTAGTTTTATGCCTTTGTGGTCTGAAAAGTTGCTTGGTAGGATTTCAATCTTTTGGAATTTTCTGTCACTATTTTTGTGGCCTAGTATGTGGTCTATTCTGGAGAATGTTCCATGTGCACATGAGAAGAATGTGTATCCTGTTGCTTTTGGATGTAGAGTTCTGTAGATGTCTATTAGGTCCATCTGTTCTAGTGTGTTGTTCAGTGCCTCTGGGTCCTTACTTATTTTCTGTCTGGTGGATCTTTCCTGTGGAGTGAGTGGTGTGTTGATGTCTCCCAGAATGAATGCATTGCATTCTATTTCCTCCTTTAATTCTGTTAGTATTTGTTTCAGATATGTTGGTGCTCCTGTATTGGGTGCATATATATTTATAATGGTTATGTCCTCTTGTTGGACTTAGCCCTTTATCATTATGTAATATCCTTCTTTATCTTTTGTTACTTTCTTTATTTTGAAGTCTATTTTGTCTGATACTAGTATTGAAACACCTGCTTTTTTCTCTCTGTAGTTTGCATGAAATATCTTTTTCCATCCCTTGACTTTATGTCTGTGCATGTCTTTGGGTTTAAGGTGAGTCTCTTGTAAGCAGCATCTGGATGTGTCTTGCTTTTTTATCCATTCTATTACTCTGTGTCTTTTGATTGGTGCATTCAGTCCATTTACATTTAGGGCGATTATTGAAAGGTATGTACTTATTGCCATTGCAGGCTTTAAGTTTGTAGTTACCAAAGGTTCAAGGTTAGCTTCTTTACTATCTTACTGTCTAGCATAACTCGCTTATTGAGCTATTATAAACACGGTCTGATGATTCTTTATTTCTCTCCCTTCTTATTCCTCCTCCTTCCTTCTTCATATGTTGGGTATTTTCTTCTGTGCTCTTTTTAGGAGTGTTCCCATCTAGAGCAGTCCCTGTAAGATGCCCTATAGAGGTGGTTTGTGGAAGGCAAATTCCCTCAACTTTTGCTTGTCTGGGAATTGTTTAATCCCTCTTTCATAGTTAAATGATAATCGTGCTGGATACAGTAGTCTTGGTTCGAGGCCCTTCTGTTTCATTGCATTGAGTATATCATGCCATTCTCTTCTGGCCTGTAGGGTTTCTGTTGAGAAGTCTCATGATAGCCTGATGGGTTTTCCTTTGTAGGTAACTTTTTTTCTCTCTGGCTGCCTTTGATACTTTCTCCTTGTCTTTGATCTTTGCCATTTTAATTATTATGTGCCTTGGTGTTGCCCTCCTTGGATCCCTTGTCATGGGCGTTCTGTGTACCTCTGTGGTCTGAGAGGCCATTTCCTCCCCCAGTTTGGGGAAGTTTTCAGCAATTATTTCTTCAAAGACACTTTCTATCCCTTTTTATCTCTCTTCTTTTCTGTTACCCCTGTAATGCAGATATTGTTCCGTTCCGTTGGTCACTCAGCTCTCTTAGAATTCTTTCATTCCTGTTCTCTGTTTTCTAGTTCATTAATGGTCTCATGCATCTCGTCCATTCTGTTTTGATGTCCTTCCAGATCTTGTTTTATTTCTGTATTCTCCTTCCTTAGTTCTTGCATATTTCTCTGCAAGTCCATCAGCATGGTTATGACTTTTGTTTTGAATTATTTTTCAGGAAGACTGGTTAAATCAATCTCCCCTGTTTCCTTTTCAGGGGAAGATGTAGCAGATGCTGAAGCTGTCTGGGTTAATCTTGTCTGGATCATATTTTTTTGCCTTTTCATGTTGATAGGTGCTATTGACGGTCAGCTGGGGGTGCCAAACTTTCCAATTGCTACTGACCTTTCTTTACTGGGACAACTGCGACCCCTAGTGGCTTGTGTTGGGTAATTGCGTGTAGACTGGGTCTTTGTGTCTTGCCTGGTCAATATGGAGGAATCTCCCTTTCTCAGGGCATTGTCAGCCTTAGGCTGCTTCTCTGCTTTCGCCTCGCCCTGTTGGGGTAAAGCCCTGTTGGGGCTGTTTGGCTGTTTATGTCCATGAGGGGGTCTCGGAGCTGTTGCCCAGGGCGTTAGTGCGCCTGGTTTTCCCTGTAATTTTCAGCTACTGGACTGTGACCTGTGTTGTTTCCATCCAGCTGTTGCATCCCTGTCCCTTTAAGACTTTCAAAAAGCACTCGCTTTTCTTTGTCACAGGGTCATCAGCTTCGGAACCCACTCACCGGTCCTGCTGCCCTGTTTCCCTAGTTTCCCTGGTATCCAGGACTGCATGCATGCACTGTGTCTGTGTTCTGGTGTGGATGGCTGGGGCTGGGTGTTCAGCAGTCCTGGGCTCCCTCTCCCTCCCTGCTCTGACTCGTCTCTTCCCACAGGGAACTGGGGGGATGTGTGCTCGGGTCCCTCTGGGCTGGGGCTTGTATCTTACCCCTTTCACCAGGCGCTGGGCTCTCGCACATGTGTAGTCTGGCTCTTGTCCTGTGTCTTCTGGTCTCTCTTTTAGGATTAGTTGTATTTGTTGTATTTTCAAAAATATATGTTTTTGGGAGCAAATTCCCACTGTCCTCACACCGCCATGTTGACTCCGCCTACCTTGCTTTGTTCTTATACTCCACAGATGAGTGAAATCATTTGGTACTTGTCTTTCTCTGCCTGACTTATTTCACTGAGCATAATACCCTCTAACTCCATCCATGTTGTTGCAAATGGTAGGATTTGTTTTCTTTTTATGGCTGAATAAAATGCCTTTAGCTTTTAATTAAAAAAAAAATTCATTCCAAAGAGTTGCTTCTAATGCTTAGCTCAGAAATTTGTATTAGGTGGGGTCTAGTCATTAATTAAAAGCAATGCTTGGTATTTTGGAGAGGATATAATACAAGCTTTTGGTGTTACTAGTGTTTTACTTATCTACTCTTACATAATAGATTTTCCCCAAACTGATTTTCAAACAGTATTTATTGTCTTACAGTTTTTGTGGGTCAAATTTTAGAAGCAGTTTTGCTGGGTGGTGGTTCTGGTTCTGGTTCTGTCATTTGAAGGCCTGACAGGGTCTGGAGGGCTTTTCTTGGTTATTGGCAAAGGGCTCAGTTTCTCCTCATGTGGCCTAATGACAGGGCTGCTTGAATACCTTGTGATGTGGCAGCTGGGATCCCTCAGCAAGTGATCCAAGAGAACAAGAAGGAAGCCACAATGCCTTTTGTGTTTTAATCTTAGATACTTGTATTCTCAAATCATTGTCACTTCTGCCCTCTCCTTATCTGAAATGAGTCCCTAAGTTGAGTCAATAAGAAAAGGTGTGTTTCAGCTCCATTGAAGGGAGTTGTGTCAAAGATTTTGTGGACATATTTTAAAACCACCATAGAGGATTAAAGATGGCAGCATGAGAGGTGAGACAGAGGCTTCATCCTAAAACTGCATAGAATATGAAAATATAATTAATACAGCTTATCCTGAGAGCAACAGGAAAGAGGACTGTGCCAGACTGCATACACCTGGAGAAAAGAGCAGACCTCATGGAACACAGTAATGTATCAAAGCTGTGGCCCAGCAGGACCCAAGCCCTTCACCCACCCCAGCTCACCAGTGGGAGGAAGAGAAACAGACTGGGGAGGTAGTGTAGGTCTGGGACTGTTGAATACCTAACTCCGGAGATCTGCCCTGTGAACAGAAACCTACATTTCATGCTGCTTTCATCATACTCTCTTGATGGGATTGGAAAGCTAAGAGGCAGAATTCCTGGAGAGACTGAGATTCCAGCCACTTGTGGAAAGCAGGGATGTATATCCAGGTGCTGTGGGACAAAAGATTATACCTGTGTGCTCGGCCCACTGGTTCATGCAGTGGAGACAGGCACAGCAGCGGGCAAGCAGGAAACAACTCTTTCCTTCCCCCAGTCAACAATACTGCTCCCTTGCAACACCCAACATTGCTTCAGGGGCTGAGCAGCTCCAGAGAGTAGAGCTTCTGCACACTAGAGGGAGCCATACACAAATATGAAATGCCAAAGGAATCTGTTACAGTGTAAAATTAATATAACCCCTGGGAAAGATGACATGGACCTCATAACTCTTCCTGAAAGGGAGTTCAAAATAAAAATCATTAACATGCTAATGGAGGTATGGAAAGATATTCAAGAACTCAGGAATAAATTCTGGTCAGAGATCCAATTGAAGAGCACAATGCAGGGTATTAAAGCAGATTGGATACAGTGGAGGAGATGATAAATGAAATAGAAACTAGAGAAGAGGAATACAAAGAAGCTGAGGCACAGAGAGAAAAAGGATCTCTAGGATGAAAGAATATTGAGAGAACTGTGTGACAAATACAAACGGAACTATATTTGCATTATAGGGGTACCAGAAGAAGAAGAGAGAGAAAGGAATGGAAAGTGTCTTTGAGGAGGTAATTGCTGAAAACTTTCCCAATCTGGGAAAGGAGATAGTCTCTCAGGCCATGAAGGTACACAGATCTCCCAATGTAAGGGACCCAAGGAGGACAACACCAAGACATATACTAATTACAATACAAAGATCAAGGATAAGGACAGACTATTAAAAGCAGCCAGAGAGGGAAATAAGATCACATACAAAGGAAAACACATCAGGAGAGAAATAAGATCACATACAAAGGAAAGAACATCAGACTTCTCAGCAGAAACCTTATAGGCCAAAAGGGAGTGGCATGATGTATTTAATGCAGTGAAGCAGAAGGGCCTGGAATGAAGATTACTATATCCAGCAAGATCATCATTTAAATTTGAAGAAGGGATTAAACAATTTCCAGATAAGCAAAAGCTGAGAGAATTTACCTCCAACAAACCTTCTCTATAGTCTATTTTGGAGGGACTGCTAGAGATGGAAGTGTTCCTAAGGTTTAGTAGCTGTCACCAGAGGTAATAAAACCACAGTAAAGAAAGTAGAACACCATGGACATACAATGGAGAAATGACAGCCTCTTCAACAGCTGGTGTTGGCAAAACTGGACAGCTACATACAAGAGAATGAAACTGGATTACTATTTAACCCCATACATAAAAGTAAACTCAAAATGTATTAAATACTTGAATATAAGTCATGAAACCATAAAACTCTTAGAAGACAACATAGGCAAATATCTCCTAAATATAAGCAAGAGCAACTTCTTCCTTAAACCATCTCCTTGAGAAAGGGAAACAAAAGCTAAAATGAACTCATGGGACTACATCAAACTAAAAAGCTTTTGTACTGCAAAGGACATCAAAAAAACAAAAAGCCATCCTACAGTATGGGAGAATATATTTGTCAATGACATATCTGACAAGGGCTTAACATCCAAAATATATAAAGAACTTACATGCCTCAACACCCAAAAAGCAAATAACCTGATTAACAAATGGTCAGAGGATATTAAGACACAATTCTCCAAAAAGAAATTCAGATGGACACATGAAAAGATGCTCCACATCACTAAACATCAGGAAAAAGCAAATTAAAACCACAATGAGATATCACCCCACACCAGTAAGAATGGCCAGCATCAAAAAGACTAAGAACAACAAATGATGGTGAGGATGCAGAGAAAGGGGAACCCTCTCACACTGCTGGTGGGAATGTAAGCTAGTTCAACCATTGTGGAAAGCAATATGGAGATTCCTCAAAAAACTAAAAATAGAAATACCATTTTACCCGGGAATCCCACTCCTTGGAATTTACCCAAAGAATACAACTAAGAGTGAAAAAGACATATGCACCCCTATGTTTATTGCAGCACTTTTTACAATCACCAGGATATGGAAGCAACCTAAGTGTCCATCAGTAGATGATTGGAAAAGAAGATGTGGTACATATACACAATGGAATACTATTCAGCCATAAGAAAGAAACAAATCCTACCGTTTACAACAACATGGATGGAGCTGGAGGACATTATGCTAAGTGAAATAAGCCAGGTGGAGAAAGACAAATGCCAAATGATTTCCCTCATTTGTGGAGTATGACAATGAAGCAAAACTGAAGGAACAAAATGGCAACAGACTCAGAGACTCCAAGGATGAACTAGTGGTTACCAAAGGGGAGGAGTCTAGGAGGGCGGGTAGGGAGGGCGGGTGAAGGGGATTGAGGGGTATTATGTTTAGTACACATGGTGTGGGGGATCACAGGGAGAACAGTGTAGCACAGAGAAGACACATAGTGGATATGTTGCATCTTACTACACTGATGGACAATGACTGCATTGGGGTATGGGCGGGGACTTGATAATATGGGTAAATGTAGAAGCCACATTGTTTTTTCATGTGAAACCTTCATAAGAGTGTGTATCATTCATACCTTAATAAAAAATAAAAAAAGAAATAAAAGTAGAACAGTTAACTACTAAGCAAATGCAAAATTAAATTAACTATTCCCAAAGTCAATCAAGGGATCGACAAAGAGTACAGAATATGTTTCCTAATATATAAAGAATGGAGGAGGAAGAAAAAGGAGGAGTAAAAGAAAAGAACCTTTAGATTGTGTTATGTAATAGCATATTAAGTGAGTTATGTTAAACTCTTAGATAGTAAGGAAGTTAACCTTGAACCTCTGGTAACCACGAATCTAAAATCTGCAATGGCAATAAGTACATACCTATCAATAATCACCCTAAATGTAAATAGACTGAATGTACCAATCAAAAGATATAGAGTCACTGAATAGATAAAAAAAAAAAGACCCATCTGTATGCTGCCTACAAGAGACTCACTTTAAAGCCAAAAACATGCACAGAGTAAAAGTGAAGGGATGGAAAAAGATATTTCATGCAACTAATAGAAAAAAGCAGGAGTTGCAGTTCTTATATTAGACAAAATGGACTTCAAAACAACAAAAGTCACAAGACACAAAGAAGGACATTACATAATGGTAAAGGGGTCAATCCAAGAAGGAGACATAACCATTATAAATATCTGTGTGACCAACACAGGAGCACCTACATGTGTGAAACAAATACTGAATTAAAATGAGAAATAGAATGCAATGCATTCATTCTAGGAGACTTCAACACTCCACTCACTCTGAAGGACAGATCAACTAGACAGAAAATAAGTAAAGAGACAGAGGCACTGAACAACACATTAGAACAGATGGACCTAACAGACATCTACAGAACTCAACACTCAAAAGCAGCAGGATACACATTCTTCTCAAGTGCACATGGAACATTTTCAAGAATTGATCATATATTAGGCCACAAAAAGAGCCCCAGTAAATTCAAAACAATTGAAATTGTACCACTCAGTTTCTCAGACCACAAAGGTATGAAACTAGAAATAAATTATGCAAAGAAAATGAAAAATCCCACAAACACATGGAGGCTTCACAACATGCTGCTAAATAACCAATAAATCAATGACCAAATAAAAACAGAGATCAAGCAATATATGGAGACAAATGACAACAATAATTCAACACTGCAAAATCTGGAATGTAGTGAAGGCTGTGCTAAGAGGAAAGTATATTGTAATACAGGCCTACCTTAGTAAAGAAGAACAATCCCATATAAGCAGTCTAAACTCATAATTAATGAAACTAGAAAAAGAAGAACAAATGAGGCCCAAAGTCAGTAGAAGGAGGGACATAATAAAGATTAGAGCAGAAATAAATAAAATTGAGAGGAATAAAAAAAATAGAAAGAATAAATGAAAGCAAGAGCTGGTTCTTTGAGAAAATAAACAAAATAGATAAACATCTAGCCAGACTTATCAAGAAAAAAAGAGAGTCTACAGACATAAACAGAATCAGAAATGAGAAAGGAAAAATCGCTGCAGACACCACAGAAATACAAAGACTTATTAGAGTTTACTATGAAAAATTATATGCTAACAAACTGGATAACCTAAAAGAAGTGGACAACTTTCTAGAAAAATACAACCTTCCAAGGCTGACCCAGGAAGAAACAGAAAATCTGAACAGACCAATCTGAACAGCAACAAAATTGCACATGTAATAAAAAAACTGCCTAGGTACAAAAGTCCTGGACCAGATGACTTCACTTCTGACTTTTATCAAACATTTAGTGAAGACCTAATACCCATCCTCAAAGTTTTCCAAAGAGTAGAAGAGGAGGGAATACTTCCAAACTCATTCTATGAGGACAGCATCACTCTAATACCAACACTAGGAAAGACACTGCAAAAAAAGAAAATTACAGACCAATGTCCCTGATGAAAATAGATACAAAAACACTCAACAAAATACTAGCAAACTGAATTCAAAAATACATCAAAAAGATCATCCATCATGATCAAGTAGGATTTATTCCAGGCATGCAAGGGTGGTACAACATTCAAAAATCCATCAACATCATTCACCACATCAAAAAAAAAATGACAAAAACCACATGATCATCTCCACAGGTGCTAAAAAAGCATTTGAAAAAATTCAACATCCATTAATGATAAAAACTCAACAAAATGGGTATGAGAGGGTGTCTTGCCAATGGGTTCAGCTCTGCGCAAGTTCGCTGTGGATTCAATGTGACCAAAGAAATTGACAGCAAAATATTCTTGGGGTGGAATGGTTATAACCACCTTTCTTTCCAGGTGGCAGGTCAGTCATTAAAATCCCATTCACTCAGAGCGAGTCTACATGCAGCAAGCTGGTCTCTGCCTCTGGGCCTCTCTGTCTGCACAGCCATCTTCTGGGACCCTCTGTTCTCACAGCCATCCTCTGGGACCCTCTGTCCACACAGCCGTCCTCTGGGCCTCTCTGTACAGTCGTCCCACACAGTGTCCCCTGGGCCTCTGTCCTCAGTGCTGCCACCACTCCAGTCTCTGCTCTGTTCTCCTGCAGCCTTGCAGCCCTGTCACCGTGTCATGCCCAGAGCACTGTGTGGAGCTCTTTTTATAGAGTCAACAGTCATGTATTGCCAACAGGTGTGCAGTGAGCTAGTCAAACAAGGCCAGGTGAGAATTCTGGCCACAGGAACTCTCATTTTATCCACACTCCTCCCCTCCAGGATTCTCTCCTCTCAGTCTATGTGCCCTTTGTCCTCTGCAATGGTCCCTGTGCAAGGAAGCTCAAACATTGTTCTCCAGCCTCTCCAGCAAAAAATC
Organism: Manis javanica; assembly: GCF_040802235.1. Taxonomy (NCBI): domain Eukaryota; kingdom Metazoa; phylum Chordata; class Mammalia; order Pholidota; family Manidae; genus Manis; species Manis javanica. Next base: position 57,659,675 of record NC_133164.1, on the reverse strand, counting down.
TTGCACACACACAGGCCAGACTTGTGGCTCTGTCTCTGGCCTCTACCTCTTTGGTCTTAATGGCTGGAACTGCTGCTCTGGTTTAAGTTGTTGCCATAGCTCCAGTCAGATCCTGTTTGGCTTCCTGTCTCATTTCCTTCCATCTACTCCTGCCCATATCAAATCAACCCACATCTGGGTCCTCTTAACTTTCACGAGGCCCCTCAAATTCCTCCTGTGAGTAGCAGGTCTTTGTTCCTTTCCAGGTTCTCGTTGCTTCAGCTACTGTATGTGTCACCTCGCAGTTTGTAATCGCTGCCTCAAGGTGGTCTGCACTGTCAGGGAAGACAGCTTTCCTATCTCTGATCCTAAAAGAACAATTCCACCCACCCCTAAATCCCACAGCCACCAGCTCAGCCTGAGCATAGGGGCAGAGCATAGAGTGCTCCAGGACCTGGGGAGGGGGCTGCTCCTCTCCTTAGGGAACTTTCAGCTGCTGGGTCTTTATTTTCTTTACAACCACTGGGTGTGCTTTCAGTACAGGAGGCGCAAGTGCCTCTGGCAACACCCCTTCATCCTTCCCAAGTGCCTCCATTTCTGGGACTGATGGCATCTTTCTACTCCCCCAAATGCCTCCTCTGCTACAGTGCCTTGCAACAATGCTACCTCTGTCTTCAGAAGGTCTCTTAACTTCAGCTCAATGCTTCGCAGCTGACATTCTTGTGCCACCTCTGCCTGTGCTTCCCTCAGGAGTTCATCTTTTTCCTTGATGGCCTCTTCCTCCTTCAGAACACCTGGCAGCACTGCCATCTCCAATGGTACCTTGCTGCTGGCGCTCTCGTGCTGCCTCCTCCTGCATGAATGCCATCTCCTTCCTCAGGGAATCCACAGAAGTTTGCAGCTTGCATTCTCATGCTGCCATTTCTTGGGTCTCCTCTGCAGACTTTTTTAATACTGTGAGAAGCAGCCAACCCACAGTCCCTGCTGCCTCACGGGCACTCTGCTTCTTAAAGGATCTACTTTTTATACCAAGGGTCACCCTACTGCCTCAGGTGTCACCTCCACTTCCCTCCAGTCCTGGGGTGAGGCTCAGTCCTCTAGGAGGCAAGCCACCTCAGACCACATACCCATTGGGGGATGATCCACTGTCTCCCCATTCACAGGGGCAGCCCAGTGAAGCACCCCACCCATAAGGGCAGCCTGTCTTTTTCCTTGGTCAACAGTGAACCCTGCTGACTTTCACCAATTGTCTTGACAATGGGTTCAGCTCTGGGCAAGTTCTCTGTGGATTCAATGTGACTAAAGAAATTGACAGCAAAACATTCTCAGGCTATACCCAACTTCATTTCCAGGTGGCAGGTCAGTCACTAAAATCCCATTCACTCAGAGTGAGTCTGCATGCAGCAAGATGGTCTCTGCCTCTGGGCCCCTCTGTCCACACAGGCATCCCGCACAGCTGTCCTCTGGGCCTCTCTGCACATAGTCCTGCTCAGCCATCCTCTGGGCCTCTGTTCTCGGCGCTGCTACCACTCCAGCCTCTGCTCTGCTCTCTTGCAGCCTTGCAGCCCTGCCACCATGTCATGCCCAGAGCACTGGGTGCAACTCATTTTATAGAGTCAATGGCCATGTATTACCCACAGGTGTGCAGTGAGCTAGTTAACCATGGCCAGGTGAGAATCCTGGCCACAGACACTCTTAATTTATCCATAGAAGGCAAGTAACAACATAATAAAGACCATATATGATAAACCTACAGCCAACATCATGCTTAACAGTGAGAAGCTGAAAGCTTTTCCTTTAAGATTGGGAACAAGACAAGGATGCCCATGCTCCCCACTTTTATTCAACATAGTACTGGAGGTCCTGGCCATGGCAATCAGACAAAACAAAGAAATACAAGGCATCCAGATTGGCAAGGAAGAAGTTAAACTGTCCCTGTTTGCAGATGACATGATATTATACATAGAAAACCCTAAAGACTCCACCAAAAAGCTATTGGAAATAATAACTAAATTCAGCAAAGCTGCAGGGTACAAAATTAATACACAGAAATCTGTTGCATTCCTATACACTAACAATGAACTAGCAGAGATAGAAATCAGGAAAACAATTCCATTCATAGTTGCATCAAAAAGAATAAAGTACTTAGGAATAAACATAACCAAGATAGTGGAAGTCCTATACCCTGAAAACTACAAGATACTCTTGAGAGAAATTAAAGAATATACCAATAAGTGGAAAATCATCCTGTTCTCATGGATAGGAAGAATTTGTATTGTCATAATGGCCAACCTGCCTAAAATAATCTATAGATTCAATGCAATTCCTATCAAAATACCAACAGCATTCTTCAACAAACTAGAGAAAATTCTTCTAAAATTCATATGCAACCACAAAAGACCTCAAATAGCCAAAGCAATTCTGAGAAGGAAGAATAAAGCAGGGGGAATTATGCTCCCCAACTTCAAGCTCTACTACAAAGCCATAGTCATAAAGACAATTTGGTATTGGCACAAGAACAGACCCATAGACTAGTGAAACAGACTGGTGACCCCTGATGTAAACCCAAATATATACAGTCAATTAATATATGATAAAGGAGCCATACAATGGGGAAATGACAGCCTCTTCAACAGCTGGTGTTGGCAAAACTGGACAGCTACATGTAAGAGAATGAAACTGGATTATTGTTTAACCCCATAAACAAAAACAAACTCAAAATGGATTAAAGACTTGAATGTAAGTCATGAAACCATAACACTCTTAGAAGAGAACATAGGCAAACATCTCCTGAATATAAGCATGAACAATTTCTTCCTGAACGCATCTCCTCAAGCAAGGGAAACAAAAGGAAAAATGAACTCATAGGACTAAATCAAATCAAAAGTTTCTATATGGCAAAGGACACCATCAATAGAACAAAAAGGCATTCTACCATATGGGAGAATATATTTGTAAATGACATATCTGACAAGGGCTTAACATCCAAAATATATAAAGAACTTATATGCCTCAACACCCAAAAAGCAAATAACCTGATTAACAAATGGTCAGAGGATATAAAGAGACAGTTCTCCAAAGAAGAAATTCAAATGGCCAACAGACACATGAAAAGATGCTCCATATCACTAATCATCAGGAAAATGCAAATTAAAATCACAGTGAGATATCATCTCACACCAGTAAGGATGGCTACCATCCAAAAGACAAACAACAACAATGTTGGCAAGGTTGTCCAGAGCATTGGGATTTTTTATTTGTTTTCACAATGAGTATGTATGAATTTGGTCGAATGCTTTTTCAGCATCTATGGAGATGATCATGTGGTTTTTGTCTTTCTTTTTGTTGATGTGATGGATTTTCGAGTGTTGTACCATCCTTGCATCCCTGAGATGAATCCCACTTGGTCATGGTGTATGATCCTTTTGATCCATTTTTGAATTCGGTTTGCTAATATTTTGTTGAGTAATTTTGCATCTACGTTCATCAGGGATATTGGTCTGTAGTTTTCTTTTTTGGTGGGGTCTTTGCCTGGTTTTGGTATTAGGGTGAGGTTGGCTTCATAGAATGAGTTTGGGAGTATTACCTCCACTTCTATTTTTTGGAAAACTTTAAGGAGAATGGGTATTATGTCTTCTCTGTATGTCTGCTAAAAATTCTGAGGTAAATCCATTTGGCCCGGGGGTTTTGTTCTTTGGTAGTTTTTTGATTACCGCTTCAATTTTGTTGGTGGAAATTGGTCTGTTTAGATTTTCTGTTTCTTTCTGGTTCAGTCTTGGAAGGTTGTATTTTTCTAGGAAGTTGTCCATTTCTCCTAGGTTTTCCAGCTGGTTAGCATATAGGTTTTCATAGTACTCTCTAATTATTCTTTGTATTTTTGTGGGGTCCGTTGCGATTTTTCCTTTCTTGTTTCTGATACTGTTGATGTGTGTTGACTCTCTTTTCCTCTTAATAAGTTTGGCTAGAGGCTTATCTATTTTGTTTATTTTCTCGAAGAAACAGCTCTTGGTTTCATTGATTTTTGCTATTGTTTTATTCTTCTCAATTTTATTTATTTCTTCTGTGATCTTTATTATGTCCCCCCTTCTGCTGACCTTAGGCCTCATTTGTTCTTCTTTTTCCAATTTCGATAATTGTGACATTAGATTATTCATTTGGGTTTGTTCTTCCTTCTTTAAATATGCCTGGATTGCTATATATTTTCCTCTTAAGACTGCTTTTGCTGTACCCCACAGTAGTTGGGGCTTTGTGTTGTTGTTATCGTTTGTTTCCATATACTGCTGGATCTCCATTTAAATTTGGTCATTGATCCATTGATTATTTAGGAGCATGTTGTTAAGCCTCCATGTGTTTGTGAGCCTTTTTGCTTTCTTTGTACAATTTATTTCTAGTTTTATGCCTTTGTGGTCTGAAAAGTTGTTTGGTAGGATTTCAGTCTTTTGGAATTTACTGAGGCTCTTTTTGTGGCCTACTATGTGGTCTATTCTGGAGAATGTTCCCTGTGCACTTGAGAAGAATGTGTATCCTATTGCTTTTGGATGTAGAGTTCTATAGATGTCTATTAGGTCCATCTGTTCTAGTGTGTTGTTCAGTGCCTCTGTGTCCGTACTTATTTTCTGTCTGGTGGGTCTGTCCTGTGGGGTGAGTGGTGTGTTGAAGTCTCCTAGAATGAATGCATTGCATTCTATTTCCTCCTTTAATTCTGTTAGTATTTGTTTCAGATATGTTGGTGCTCCTGTATTGGGTGAATATTTTTTATAATGGTTATGTCCTCTTGTTGGACTGAGCCCTTTATCATTATGTAATATCCTTCTTTATCTTTTGTTACTTTCTTTATTTTGAAGTCTATTTTGTCTGATACTAGTATTGAAACACCTGCTTTTTTCTCTCTGTAGTTTGCATGAAATATCTTTTTCCATCCCTTGACTTTATGTCTGTGCATGTCTTTGGGTTTAAGGTGAGTCTCTTGTAAGCAGCATCTGGATGTGTCTTGCTTTTTTATCCATTCTGTTACTCTGTGTCTTTTGATTGGTGCATTCAGTCCATTTACATTTAGGGTGATTATTGAAAGGTATGTACTTATTGCCATTGCAGGCTTTAAGTTTGTGATTACCAAAGGTTCAAGGTTAGCTTCTTTACTATCTTACTGTCTAACATAACTCGCTTATTGAGCTATTATAAACACGGTCTGATGATTCTTTATTTCTCTCCCTTCTTATTCCTCCTCCTCCCTTCTTCATATGTTGGGTGTTTTGTTCTTTGCTCTTTTTAGGAGTGTTCCTATCTAGAGCAGTCCCTGTAAGATGCTCTGTAGAGGTGGTTTGTGGAAGGCAAATTCCCTCAACTTTTGCTTGTCTGAGAATTGTTTAATCCCTCCTTCATAGTTAAATGATAATCATGCTGGATACAGTAGTCTTGGTTCGAGGCCCTTCTGTTTCATTGCATTGAGTATATCATGCCATTCTCTTCTGACCTGTAGGGTTTCTGTTGAGAAGTCTGATGATAGCCTGGTGCATTTTACTTTGTAGGTGACCTTTTTTTTTCTCTCTTGCTGCCTTTAATAGTCTGTCCTTGTCTTTGATCTTTTTCATTTTAATTATTATGTGTCTTGGTGTTGCCCTCCTTGGATCCCTTGTCATGGGAGTTCTGTGTACCTCTGTGGTCTGAGAGGCCATTTCCTCCCCCATTTTGGGGAAGTTTTCACCAATTATTTCTTCAAAGACACTTTCTATCCGTTTTTCTCTCTCTTCTTCTTCTGGTACCCCTATAATGCAGATATTGTTCCGTTTTGATTGGTCACTCAGTTCTCTTAATATTCTTTCATTCTTGGAGATCCTTTCATCTCTCTCTGCATCAGCTTCTCTGCATTCCTGTTCTCTGTTTTCTAGTCCATTAATGGTCTCTTGCATCTCTTCCATTCTGCTTTGAAGTCCTTCCAGAGATTGTTTTATTTCTGTATTCTCCCTCCTTAGTTCTTGCATATTTCTCTTCAAGTCCATCAGCATGGTTATGACTTTTGTTTTGAGTTCTTTTTCAGGAAGACTGATTAAATCTATCTCCCCAGGTTCCTTCTCAGGGGAAGATGTAGCAGATGCTGAAGCTGTCTGGGTTAGTCTTGTCTGGATCAAATTGTTTTGCCTTTTCATGTTGATATGTGCAGTGGTGTGCTATTGACTCATCTGTCAGCTGGGAGAGTCAAAACTCTTTTCACTTGGCTCCTGGCCTTTCTTTACTGGGACAACTGCGACCCCTCGTGGCTTTTGTTGGGAAATTGCACATAGACTGGGTCTCAGTATCTTGCCCAGTCGGTATGGTGGAAGTTCCCTTTCTGTGGGCATGGCCAGCCTCAGGCTGCTGCTCTGCTATGGCAGGGCACCGGAGGGGTACTGGACGGGGGGCTGTTTGGCTGTTTACCTCTGTGAGGAGTCTCAGAGCTGTTGCCCAGTGGGTTAGTGCTCCTCGAGTTCCCTGGAATTTCCAGCTGCTGGACTGTGACCTGGGATGCTTCTGTTCAGCTGTGGGGTCCCTGTTCCTTTAAGACTTTCAAAAAGCAGTTGCTTTTCTTTGTCCCAGAGGTGCTGGCTGTGGGACCTGCTCACAGGTCTTACTGTCCTGCTTCTCTAGCTTCCAGCACCCCATGCATGCACTGTGTGTCTGTGCTTGGGCTCAGACGGCTAGGGCAGGGTGTTTAGCAGTTCTGGGCTCCCTCTCCCTCCCTACTATGACTCCTCTCCTCACGCCGGGAGCTGGGTTGAGGGGCCTCGGGTCCCACTGGGCTGCGGCTTGTATCTTACCCCTTTCACCAGGTGCTGGGTTCTCACAGTTGTGGATGTAGTCTGTCTGTTTTCCTGTGTCTTCTGGTCTCTCTTCAAGGGATAGTTGTATTTGTTGTATTTTCAAAAATATATATGTTTTTGGGAAGAGATTCCCACTGTCATACTCATGCTGCCATCTTGGCTCTGCCCTTCCAGCAATAGATTTCATGCCACACATTGGTAGGTGGTGAGAAAAACTCACAAAAAGGAAAATATGCTACTTGGTAAACTACAGCAAAGCTGGAGTGAGTATTAGTTCAGGACACAGATACCAAATGTATGATGGGGCAGTACTTTTATAATCACAGTCCAGAAAAGCTGTTAATGCTGCATATGAGTAGGAAGAACACTGGAACTCATGATAAGGAATGAGACATGAACTGCTTAGGAGTGAAAAATCAAATGAACATCCCACCCCTTAATCTGCAAGGATAGGAATCTCTTCTGTCTCTGGCTAAGAGTAACTCAAATAGTTCATTGCATCTGTATCTTTAATCAGCAAAGAACCACTGTTCGCATAGTAAATAATTTATGTTGGTATGATTTGTGCTTAAATTTGCTCTGCTATTCCACTAAGTTGTCACCTTAGGTCAACACAGTTCAATATACTTCTTTTACCATTTTTCAACAAGACAGTGTTATAATTAAGCATCCAATTGTTGGGATCTTTTGCCTCTTTTAGGCCTGTGACAGCCGCAGACTGGAGGTTTCCATCCTCCCTCATTACTTCCGCATTCGTGGCCTAACTAGCTTCCCGAGTGTGCGCTCTTGGCCCTAACTCCGCCTCTACACCTAACGCGAAACCTGCCTAAAGACCCTAGTGACAGATGAGATAATCAATTCCCATTGGTTTCTGTTACTTCCTTATCTTCCCCTATATAACTAAGCCTCTGGTGGAATAAAGCTGAGTTTTGCTGTGCCCTTGAGGCTGACACATCTCCCGGCTTGGTGTGGTTTTGTTTTTTCCCGGATCTCAGGGAAGGGTGTGTAAGCCGCCAACACTTGCCCTCTTGCTCAGCCCCAGGGATAACAGGCTGGTTCTTTTTGTCCCCCCACCTTCTTGTTGCTTAAGAGCAGCAACTGGTGCCCCATGTGAGGAATGAGGAACTTTGCTGATGAGCTAATCGGACTACAGGTAAGTGTAATCCCATAAAATATGGGACATTCTTCTTCCAAGCCTGATCCCTCTCTTGAATCCCTTAGGGTCCTCCTCCGAAGTAGAGGTCTAGAGCTATCTGAGAGCCAAGCTATCAAAACCTGGGAGACCTTAGTTAAGGTCACCCCGTGGCTGCCTGCAAGTAATTTGTTTGACTGGGAAACTTGGGACAGAGTGGAGCAACTCGTACACAAAGCCCAAGGTAATCAGGGTGATATCCCGTCTCTGGGGACCTTCCCCACTTTAGCAGCCCTTAAGAGTTGCTTCCCTCCTCAGCCATTGAAGCCAGCTGCCAAGAACTTAATAGACAGGGAAACCACCTGGTTGGGAGCCCCTTCCCGGGGAGATTCTGATCTCCTTCCTCAGGGTGAGTCCACACCGGCAGGACAAGAAAGCCATAAAGAGAAGGATGAGAATCGTGGCAATGGCGCCCTCGACCCTTTTGATGCCGCACCCTGGCCTCCAAAATCCACAGCTCATTTGTACCCACCACTTCCTCTTCTAATCCTTTCAAATCATCATCAGCCCCCCCCTCCTCCATACCAATGAGCAGGGGTTTCGGCTCCTCTCTCATATAAGGACTCATGCTTTCCTATTGGCTGCCAAAGGGCAGAGGTTCCAGCTCCTTTCCCATATAAGGACTCATGCTCTCCCATTGGCTGCCAACCCCAAGATAATCCATTGTTCCACCCACAACCTAACCCAGGGCCATGTCAGCTATTTCCTGTCAATGTTAATCCCAGAGGTAACCGCCCTGCCCCCTGGTACCCTTGGGAGCCAGGTGACCTTAAGGAATTAAAGAAGGCCATTCTTGAGGACAGCCCAAATGATCCTTGGACTGAGACCATCCTCCAGGGACTTGCTCACCATCCGTGCACCACCACACATTGGAGGGCTCTTGCCCGGGCGGTTCTCCCTGGCCCCTTTTATATTAAGTGGTGTGCTTTGTATAAAGAGGAATGCCAGCAACAAGCTGAGAGGAATCTGACATACTCTTTTACATATATATGGAAGATATTATCTTGGGGGCTGCTTGTTTCCGCAAATTAGACAACCTCTCTAAAAGGTTTCTTTCCCTGCTCAAAAACTACAACTTTCAAATTGCCCCAGATAAAGTTCAACAGATAGCTCCTTTTAAAATTTTAGGGACTACTTTAACATTAGATGTTGTCTCCCCTGTTAAGCCCCAGTTATGTATTCAGGACGCATATATGCTACCACAGCTCCAGAAATTGCTAGGAGAAATCAATTGAATGAGGCCTTGCATTCCTATAACCACAGCTGATCTTATCCCTCTTTTTGACCTATTAAAAGGCCTTAACCTAGCTTCAATAGTGACTTTAACCCCTATACATAGAGACACATTGACAAAAGTTCAACATGCCACTGATAATGCTGCCTTAAAAAGATATAATCCAAACTTGCCAATAATCCTCTATATTATGGCAGGAGAGACCCTCCTCACTGCCCTTTTGGCTCAGGCAGGAGATCCCATACATTAGATACATCTATCTGTGGGAGGGGCATCCCGAGTGTACTCTATGGTGGATCAAATGGCCGACTGCATTGTCAAGGGATGAGATCTTTCTGTCCGTCTTTTTGGAAGTGAACCCCACTCTTTGATCATCCCTTTTCAGGTCAATGATTTCTCATGGCTACAGAGAAATAATTCCAGATTGGCAATGGCCATGGAAAGCTTTCCAGGGATAGTGGACTGTCACTATAGTCCCTATATGTGGATGAGTTCTTTTAGCCAGTTGGCGAGTCAGCCGCCAAAAATGTTCCTCACTGAGGCAGACCCCTCTTTCCCCTCTGTTTTCACAGATGGGGGTAAATGGGGAGCCTCTATGGTAATGTTCCCCCCAGGCACAAGTGAGTGCCCTCCGTCCGTAACCCTATTTCATGAGGTACAGGGCTCCGCCCAGTTTAAAGAGCTTTATGCTGTTGTTTTAGCTCTATCTGAGATCCAAGGCCCTCTTAATCTGTTTTGAGATAGCCTTTACTTGTCAATCTGCTGCCCAACCTTGTGGGCGCTCACATCAGACTTGACAATAATCCCATCACTCCTTTAATGATTCAAGCCCACCATTTGTTAAAATAGAGACCCGTTCCCCTTTTTGTACAACATCTAAGGGGATATCAAGATTTGCCAAGCTTTTTGTCAAGAGGCAATGCTCTTGCCGACTGACTAGCTTCAGCCTACACAGTACAGGAGGCCACCTCTTTTCATCAACTTACACATGCTAATTGGAGGGGACTATACCATCGGTTCCCTCAGGTCCCCGTCAGAGACTTAAAAAAGATCATTAGGACATGTAAGTCATGCCAGCCTTTTCTACAAGTTCCTCCACTTCAAAAGGGTGGAGTGAACCCTCGAGGCCTGAGGCCCAATGACCTTTGGCAGACTGATATCACACATTTTGACCCTTTTGGGAAGCTTAAATACATATTTCTAACAGTTGATACCTTCTCCCATGCTTGTTGGGCTACAGCCCATATGGGAGAAAAATGTAAACATTCCATAAGCCATTTTCTCCAGTGCTTCGCTGTTCTTGGCCTGCCAGATCAAATCAAAACCGATAATGGTCCCTGCTTTATTAGTAAATCTTTCACTGAATTCTTGAGTAAATGGCAAATTTCCCATACCACTGGAATTCCTTATAACCCTAAAGGACAAGCAATCATGGAAAAACACAATCATACCCTCAAATGTCAAATAATAAAACAAAAAGGGGGGAACACTTCCCCCCCATGATCAACTAAAGATGGCATTATTTACTCTAAATATTTTAAATTTTGCCAAAGGCAAACACTTCTTGCCCTTCCAAAAGCACTGGACAACAACCGTTACTTACTGGACGATTAGAGCCTGATGGAAGGACCCCCTTACTGGAGAATGGAGGGGCCCAGACCCCCTCATTACAGCTGGAATGGGATTTGGCTGTGTCTTTGGCTGTGTCTTTCTGACCAATGAAAAAAGGCCGATCTGGGTCCCCGCAAGGGATCTCAAGTATTACCCCCCTAGGGAGGGGGAGTTCACTGATGTCAATGATGACCCATAAGGCCCCCCATCTCCTGTGGATATCTCTCTTCTTTCTCTCTTTCAGGGTCTGCAATGAACCCAATGATGCTGGTCTTCCTGTTAATGGCAATAAATCTCCCATTAGCTAGGACAGGATTTGGAGATCTTGGTCAAGCAAAAGCCATACTACGAAAAACCATCGGAGACCCCTGCACAGCCTGTGCTCACTCCAAGGCCCCTCCCCCCACACACTGTTATACTTCTACCAAAACCTGCCCTAATGGGCAACGGGCAGTTACGCTTATGCAAGGGACAGAAAATGGATGCCCTGGGAGAGTTCTCTCTCACCATTGTTGGCCAGGCCCCAAAATATCTTCACCTGCCCAAGGGAAATCCCCCTCTGAGTGTCCTTGCACCACTTTTCTTGCCTCCATTCATGCTCAATGCTATCAGGAGGTTATCCCCTGCACTCACTGGAACAAAACATACTGGTATGCAACTCTGATAAAAGGCAAGGATGAATATGCTACCTGTTGAAAGAATAGGGGAGAGAACATCTGCTGGAATAAATTTGCCCCTATATGTGCCTCTGATGGGGGTGGAGTCCAAGATCAGGCTCAACAGTACCAAAATTAAAAAACTGGTAGACAGGCTGATTGAAGACCAAAATCCTCCAATTTACCACCCTCTTAGCCTCCCGGAGATCAGAGGAGAATTGCTTCTTGATCCTGAGACACAATCAATCATACAGGCTGCCTTTACCTTACTCAATAGAACCAATTCCGATTTAGCTAAGGATTGCTGGCTGTGCTTGAGGCCGGGACCATTACAAGCCAATGCTCTTCTTGTTAACCTGTCACAGACCGAGCCCCAGTGCCAGCTGTTACCCCCATGTTCTAGAGTCCATCTAGAGCTTCTTTCCCCTAAAGACCCATGCTTCAAAGCTGACCCCCATACTGATAATACTAGTAGGATAGATGTAGGTCAAATCCACTATTCTTTTTGCCAACAAAATATTACTGTGAACAATACCTTTCTCTGTCCCCCTAATGGAACAGTCTTCATTTGTGGGAAGACGCATTTGGCTTTCTCCCAACAGACTGGACGGGGCTTTGTGCTCCAGCTGTCATTTTCCCTGACATTGGGATAGTCCCTAATAATCAGAGCCTCCCTATTCCTGCTTTAGACCACATTGGAGGTAGATCAAAAAGGGCCATCCAAGTTGTCCCCCTGCTTATAGGCCTTGGGGTGGCCACCAGAGCTGCCACTTGGGCAGCAGGATTGGGAACCTCTCTGCATTATTAGAAAGCTCTTTTTCAATAGATGATCAATGATATACAAGCTGTAGCCAGCACAATTCTTGACCTCCAAGCACAATTGGATTCCCTTGCGACAGTAGTCCTACAGAACCATAGGGGGCTTGATCTCACAGCTGAAAAGGAAGGCTTATGTCTCTTTTTACAGGAAGAATGCTTCTTTTATGCAAACCGCTCTGGCATAGTCCAAAATAAGGTCAAGCAACTTCAAGAAGACCTCTAGAGATGCCGAAAAGAATTACAAGCCAATTTTCTTTGGCCTGAGTTACATGGGTGGTTGCCCTATATTCTGCCCTTCCTTGGTCCTATTCTTCTTTTGCTCCTACTTTTCACTTTTGGGCCCTGCATTATTAACAAGATTATCCAGTTTGTCCAAAAAAGAACTGAATCAATTCAGTTGATGTGCATGCAGGTACATTACCTGAGAGTTGCCACGGAAGCCAGTGACCCCTACGATCGCTGTGAAACTTATGATGAGGCCATGTCCATTAATTCCCCCTAACTATCTCCCCGCGAGCCCATGATGGGTAAGATCTCCAAGGTGGAGACAACCTAAGAGAGGCCACGGAGGATGAGTAAGCTTGGGACAACTGAAGAGCTGCAAGGTACCCAGTGACGAGTAAGATCCCCAGAGGGGGACAACCTAAGACAGGGGCCTTAACTGCCAGGACTTCCCAGAGCATTTATAAAACAAAAAGGGGGAATTGTTGGGACCTTCTGCCTCTTTTAGGTCTGTGATGGCCGCAGACTGGAGGTTTCCATCCTCCCTCATTACTTCTGCATTCGTGGCCTAACTAGCTTCCCCAGTGTGCGCTCTTGGCCCTAACTCCACCTCCCCACCTAACCTGAAACCTGCCTAAAGACCCTAGTGACAGATGAGATAATCAATTCCCATTGGTTTCTGTTACTTCCTTATCTTCCCCTATATAACTAAGCCTCTGATGGAATAAAGCTGAGTTTTGCTGTGCCTATGAGGCTGACACATCTCCCAGCTTGGTGTGCTTTTGTTTTTCCCCGGATCTCAGGGGAGGGTGTCCAAGCTGCTGACACTTGCCCTCTTGCTCAGTCCCAGGGATAACAGGCTGGTCCTGCTTGTCCCCCCGCCTTCTTGTTGCTGAAGAGCAGCATCCAATGATTAGCTGCATTTTCTCACATGAAAATATCAGTTGCTTTGAAAGACAGCAGCAGTGGTTTATTTTCCACAGTTCCAACCAGCTAGTTCATTTATCAGTTAAAATTCCCTCCCTTATTTTCTACTGTGACACCCAAGATTCACCAAGGAGTATTTGCAAGGATTGATCCTCTTTCTGAGTGGGGCTACATTGTATTTCATATTTTATATTTATTTATACCTTTCTTTCCATGGAAGGACTTTGGTGGTCTTGAACAAAAGACAGGTGCAATTCAGTTTAGTTAAACATTTGTCAAGTACTATACTCTTTAATAGGAATTGGGCTGTGGGTAAGTTAGGGTTCCTATGGCCAGGATCCTCAATGAAGTTAAACAACCTGATGATGTAACTGGCCTGTTGCTGGGCTACTGCTTCCACACCTTTAGGCAATAAGCTATTATTGCACTATATAGAGAGCTCAGCCCAGTGCTCTGAGTGGAGGCAGAGATGGCGTGTTTGACCTACTGCTGGGTCACAAACAGTTCCACCACCAAAGAACATTTTTGCTGTCATTTTCTTTGGTCACAATGAATCCATGGCAAATTTACCTGGGGCTGAAACCCATTGGCAAGACAATTGGTGAAGTCATCAGGGTACATTGTTGACCAGGGAAAGAGAAAGGCTGTCCTTATGGGAGGGGTGCTTCAGCGGGCTGCCCCTGTGAATGGGGAGACAGTGGATTGTCCCCCTGGGTATGCGGTCTGAGGTGGCTTACCTCCTAGAGGACTGAGCCCCACCCCAGGCCTGGAGGCAAGTGGAAGTGATACCTGAGGTAGTAGGGGTGTCCCTTGGTATAGTAAGTAGGTCTTTTGAGAGACAGAGTGCCTGTGAGGCAGTGGGGACTGTGGGTTGGCTGCTTCTCACAGTATTAAAAAAGTCTACAGAAGAGAAGGATATGCTCCTGAAAAAGACCCAAGAAATGGAGGCATGGGAATGCAAGCTTCAAACTGCTGTGGATTCCCTGAAGAAGGAAATGGCATTGATGTGAGAGGAGGCAACATGAGAATGCTGCTGGCAGCGAGGTGCCATTGAAGAGGTAAAAGATTCCTTACAGAATGTGACAACAGTGCTTCCAGGTGTTCTGAAGGAGAAAAAGGCCATCAAGGAAAAAGACAACTCCTGAGGGAAGCACAGGCAGAGGTGGCATGAGAATGCCAGCTGTGAAGCATTGAGGTGAAGGTAAGAGAGCTGCTGAAGACTGAGCTGGCATTGCTGTGAGGCACAGTAGAAAAGGTAAAGGTTGTAGCAGAGGAGGCCCTCGGGGGAGGGGAGAGAAAGGTGCCAGCAGCCCCAGAAATGGAGGAGCTGGGGAAGGATGAAGGGGCCGTGCTGGAGGCACTGGCCCCTCCTGTATTGAAAGCATGTCCATGCCCAGTGGCTATAAAGAAAATGAAGAGCCCTTATACTGGCTGGTATGGCATGTAAACTCATAGCTTTCCATCCTAAGATGGAAAGAATTTAGATGGGAAGTCAAACAGGATCTTACTGGAACTGTGGCAACAACTGATACTGGAGCAGCAGTTCCAGCCATTAAGACCAAAGAGGTAGAGGCCAGAGACAGAGCTACGAGTCTGGCCTGTGTGTTTGCAAGACTTCCTGCTGGAAAGCAAGCCAAATTCACTGTAGCCCACACAGAGAGGTGATTGGGGAACAAGGTTTGACTGAGGGAAAGGTCAAGGCATCTGCCATGAGGGACCATGGGGGGGACTGGAGGCCAGATGTTGAAATAGCTATCCATTGGTCCCCAGTGAACAAAGTGTCCTGTCTTTGGGGGACACAGGGGCTGAATGTTCACTGATTTATGGTAACCCTGAGTAGTTCCCCAGAAATCCCCTATCATAAATGGATACTAGGGGAAGGCTATCATAGTGAAACGAGCCCAAATATCTTTGGGAATAGGGCATCAACCCCTAAAGTATTATACTGTGTATGTATCTCCTATCCCTGAATATATTTTGGGGATGATACTCTGTAGGGTCTATGGGTGCAGATCACTGCAGGTGAGTTCAGAGAGTACGTGTGGTGAAGGCAGCTCTGAGTGGATATGCTAGGCACCCACCCATAGCTTTGCCTGTGCCTCAGCGGGTGACTAATATTAAACAAAACAAATGACCTGGAGGGTATAAAGAAGTTAGAAAAACTCTCCAGGAGCTGGAAAAGGTGGGTATTGTAAAGCCCACCCGTAGTCCTTTCAATTCCCCAGTGTGGCCCATAAAAAAGGCAGATGGCTTCTGGCGTATGACTGTGGATTACAGAGAATTGAATAAAGTCATACCCTCTATGCATTCTGCTGTCCCCTCTATTGCAGGCTTGACAGATACCCTCAGACGTTAACTAGGAATGTACCATTATGTGGTAGATCTTACTAATGCCTTCTTTTCCATTGACATTGAGCAGGAAAGTCAGGAACAGTTTGCCTTCATGTGGGAAGGATGGTAATGGACTTTTACCATCCTTCCACAGGGAAACCTCCATAGCCACACCATCTGTCATGGACTCGTAGCCCAGGACTTGGTTGCACAGGAGAAACTGCCAACGATGTGGCTGTGCCATTATATTGATGATATCATGCTCATGTCTGATTCTCTTTCAGATCTAGAAGGTGCAACATCGAGACTGCTGCAACATTAACAGGAGAAAGATGGGCTGTGAACAGCACCAAGGTTCAGACACTTGGTTTGTCTGTCAAATTCTTGGGGTTTGTCTGGTCAGCTAAGGTCAAATTTATACCAGAAGTAGTCATAGATAAAGTCCAGGCCTTTCCTACTCCTACAACTGGAGCATCACTACAGGACATTTGGGGGTATTCGAGGCTACTGGAGAGTGTTTATCCCACACTTGGCACAAATTCTGAAACCCTTATACTGGTTGGTATGACAAGGCATCAGGTGGGACTGGGATGAGACATGTGCATATGCCTTTACCTCAGCAAAATGGGCAGTCAAGGCTGCACAGTACTGGAGTGTGATAGACCCATCAAGGCCCTGTGAGGTGGACGTTCATGTGATGGAAGACAGTTATGGCTGGGGACTCTGGCAGCAGCTTGAACAAACTCTCCAAACTGTTAGATTCTGGTCACAACTCTGGAAAGGGGCAGAAGTATGACACAGTTTGATAGAAAAACAACTTGGTGCCATGTATCATCCTTGCTGGCTACAGAACCCATCACTGGAATGGCTTCAAAAAAGGTAATAACCACCTATCCCATCTTGGGGTGGGGACAAGACTGGACTCAAAAGCCAAGGAGTGGTGTGGCACAACTACCCACACTAGCCAAGTCGGGTATTTACCTATAGTAGCATAGTGTCCTCTCTATTAGCCCCTTGAGTGAAGAAGTCCAATGCTTATTGGGCTGATGACATATACTAGTGAAAAGCAGGAAGAACTTGCTTTTGAACCATTAGTAGCAGAGAGTCCCTATCAGGAGGAAAGAGCCCCTATACCCAAAGATGCATGGTATACAGATGGCTCCAGCCATGGGCAGCCCCCAAAATGGAGGGCCATAGCTTTCCATCCTAAGACTGAAACAGTATGGATGGAAATGGTAGGGGATGAGCAGCCAATGGGCTGAATTGTGGGATTCATGGCTTGTGATCAGCCAGGAGTCTTCCCCTATAGATGTCTGCACTGACAGCTAAGTTGTCTATTGGGGCTTGACCCTGTGGCTACCAACCTGGTACCATGACAACTGCCTGGTTGGTCACTGACCCCTTTGGGGGCAAGAATTGTGGCAAGACTTATGTGCCTGTTGTCAGACTAAAATAATTGCAGTATACCATGTGACAGGTCATTTGCCACTCACATCCCTAGGAAATGATGAAGCAGATAAACTGGCCCAGATACGTTATTTAGAAGGAAAGCCTGTCTCTGATGTTGTCCAATGGTTACATCAGCGTTTGTTGCATGTAGGGAAAAAGACAATGTGGGCTGTAGCCCGTCGGTGAGGTTTGCCTTTGACCTTTAAAGAAGTTAGTAGAGCCTGGCAGGAGTGTTCCATGTATTCCAAAAGGGACTTACACCGAGTTCCACAGCAACATGGGACAATTCCTCAGTGGCCTATACCCCTCGTCAGGAGGCAGATAGACTATATTGGGCCTCTACCTGTGTCAGAAGGATATCAGTATTCCATGACTTTTGTGGACACAGCTACTGGACTTCTGGTTGCTTTTCCTACCCGTTGTACAGACCAGCAGACAAATAAAAGAGGCCTGGAGAATCTGTTTGCTGCCTATGGCTGACCACAGGTTAATGAGATGATCAGGGCACCCATTTTACTGGACACACACTGCAGGAATGGGTTCAACAGCTGGGAATAGAATGGAAGGTTCATGTGCCATTCAGTCCTACTGTAGCAGGCATGCTAGAGAGGCACAATGGCTTGTTAAAAATCTGGACTAAAGTCAGACATCAGTAGTCTGCAGGGATGGTCATTCCGCCTAAGGACAGTGCTACAGCATTTGAATGAGAGACCCCAAAAGGGAGCCCTGAGCCCTGTAGACATGTGAACACATATGGCTGCCTCCCCTATACAACTGCAAGTACAAACCAAGGAAGAATCACCGGAGCTGAGGTTCGGCCACCACTATAATATCTTGCTACCAGCACCAACTGCACTGAACCCTGGAGACTACACTGAGTGGACGTGGCCTTGCGCCTTTTGACACATGGACCAATGATGACTGACTCTCCTGGCACCTTGTAGGCAAGGTCTGGAAGCTGGCCTCCTGTGTATTCCTGGAATAACAGCATAGTGGCCCTAAAGGTCACAGAAGTATATCCTGAATGGCAAGAAGGTAGGAGCATCTTATCAGAGAATTTTGTTTTATCATTATGGCCAATGTATACACCTCCAGCAGCACTGTATATAGACCCTTCACTAACCCCTATGGGGAAAGGAGTAAAAGTATGGCATACTAGACCTGGAAGGGACCCCCTTCCTGCTACAGTCCTATCACAGGACCACTCTCTTGCATGCATCCTACCTGATGGACAAGATTTGCCTATGTTGGTGTCATTAAAACATGTGGCTCATCACCCCTAAACTCTTTGTGGTTTGGGAACTTCCTCTGCCTTGAGGATTATTACAACTTTTTTGTTATTAAGAACCTCCTCTGACCTCAGGATTATTAAAATTTGGTATCTTGTTGTATCTTAATTTTTGTAATTATCTCCAAGTTGTTGTTATCCTTTGTTGATATTGTGTAATCTGGTTACAGTGCTCCAGCTTTCTCACACAGGGACCATTGTGAAAGATTGAAACATGAGATTGTAAGGTGAAAATCCTGGAATAATGGTGTGTGGGGAATTTGGAGTTCCTATGGGTTGGATCTTCACAGACCTTAAACCACTTGATGTGTAACTGACCTGTTGCTAGCCTACCACTTCCATACCTTTAGGCAATAAGCTATTATTGTGCTATATAGAGAGCTCTGCCCAGTGCTCTGGGAAGAGGCAGAGATGCTAGTGCTCGACCTACTGCCGGGAGAACAAGCCAGGTAATAAACCTTTTCACCCCAAAGAACGTTTTGCTGTCAATTTCTTTGGTCGCATTGAAATCATAGCAAAACTTTCGGTTTTGATCATGCATTATGAACTATAAACAGTCAGTTAAAATATGAATATTCACTTGATTTCCATACTTGATCTATATGTGGATACCACATTTATCTCTTTATTATTATTATTTTTAATAAAATGCTGAAGTGGCAGGTAGATGCAAGACAAAGGTAGAAAACATAGTTCAGTGTTGTAAGAGAGCAAATGTAGATGATCAGGTGTGTGCCTGTAGGCTATGTGTTAATCCAAGCTAGACAAGGGCAATAAAACATCCACAGACACAGAAGATTTCTCTCAAAATAGGGGGGAGAGGTTCTAAGCCTCACCTCTGTTGATCCCCAATTTCTCACCTGATGGCCCCCCTGCGACAGTGCCTGTCTTAGGTTGTTCCTCCCTTGAGGAATCTTACCCGTCTCCGGCCAACCAGTCATCTTCTGGGGCCATACAGGGAAATGTAAAGTTGGTAAGTGAGAGAGAAGCCTTATTGTTTGAAAAGGTTAGTTTTTTACTTCTTTGCATATTTATGCCCAGTGGCTTCTATGCCTAGCATTTGTCTTGAGGTATCTTCATCACTTGGAAGAACTGTGATACACGGTAAATTCGATATGAGGCACGAATTCTATTTAGGGGTTGTAATTAGGAAGGAAGAAGAAAAGCTACAGAAGCAGCAGGCAGAAGAAAAAATGGGAAGACCGACTACTTCTTTGACATATTTTCTTGTAGAGCAACTTCAGCATGTATAGGTTTTAAACTACTAATTAAATTGCGCACACACATTAACATAATAGGAGTACAGCTACACAACCAAAGCACACCCACAATTACCAGCCATCTCCAGTGAAACCAAGAAAACCAGTTAGGCACCTTAGGCATTTGTGAAAACTTATCTATGATATGGTGGATATTGTCCAACTGAACTTGAACAGTCTGAGAGAAATCAGACAAATTAAAACAACCCATTCCTGGGGACTGTTCACATCCTATATGTTCTTTTAACAGTAAATAGTCTGTAGTTGTAAGATTTTGGAGTGCTACAATTTGCACTTCTCCTAATTCTTGGTTGAGTTCCAGCAGTATAGATCCAGTCAAATTTGTTGTTTTACTGTATGCACAGGCCAGCTTAGATATCTCCTTTCTTCCCATGGCAAGTCCAGGAATCGGTGGGTTGAGTGCATCTACACCTATAGCAGCGCGTGGATTTTTGTTGAGGTTTTTTGATGATCATCTTCTGGCATGAGTCTTCCAGAGAGTGCTGATGTTGGAAGTTCTTTTTCATATAGTATGTTAGTTCATTTTCGGGGTAGCCAAATTAGGCTTTGATCCTCTGTATAAGCACAAACAAACCCTTTGCCTACACTTTTATATGCCCTTTATACCATTGTGTAGAACTCATTGGAGGTCACCACACAGGAACTGCTTTTTTTTTTGTTATCATTAATCTACACTTACATGATGAATATTATGTTTACTAGGCTCTCCCCTATACCAGGTCCCCCCTATAAACCCCTTTACAGTCACTGTCCATCAGCATAGCAAAGTGTTGTAGAATCACTATTTGTCTTCTCTGTGTTGTACAGCCCTCCCCTTTCTCCCACCCCCCCATGCATGCTAATCTTAATACCCCCCTTCTTCTCATCCCACCCCTTATCCCTCTCTATGCACCCATCCTCCCCAGTCCCTTTCCCTTTGGTACCTGTTAGTCCATTCTTGAGTTCTGTGATTCTGCTGCTGTTTTGTTCCTTCAGTTTTTCCTTTGTTCTTATAATCCACAGATGAGTGAAATAATTTGGTATTTCTCTTTCTCCACTTGGCTTATTTCACTGAGCACAATACCCTCCAGGTCCATCCATGTTGCTGCAAATGGTAGGATTTGCCCTTTTCTTATGGCTGAGTAGTATTCCATTGTGTATATGTACCACATCTTTATCCATTCCTCTATCAATGGAGATTTAGGTTGCTTCCAATTCTTGGCTATTGTAAATAGTGTTGTGATAAACATACGGGTACATCTGTCTTTCTCAAACTTGACTGCTGCATTCTTAGGGTAAATTCCTAGGAGTGGAATTCCTGGGTCAAATGGTAAGTCTGTTTTGAGCATTTTGATGTACCTCCATACTGTTTTCCACAATGGTTGAACTAATTTACATTCCCACCAGCAGTGTAGGACGGTTCCCCTTTCTCCACAGCCTCGCCAACATTTGTTGTTGTTTGTCTTTTGGATGGCAGCCATCCTTACTGGTGTGAGGTGATACCTCATTGTAGTTTTAATTTGAATTTCTCTGATAATTAGCGAGGTGGAGCATCTTTTCATGTGTCTGTTGGCCATCTGTATTTCTTTTTTGGAGAACTGTCTGGTCAGTTCCTCTGCCCATTTTTTAATTGGGTTATTTGTTTTATGTTTGTTGAGACGTGTGAGCTCTTTGTATATTCTGGATGTCAAGCCTTTATCGGATCTGTCATTTTAAAATATATTCTCCCATACTGTAGGGTTCCGTTTTGTTCTATTGATGGTATCTTTTGTTGTACAGAAGCTTTTCAGCTTAATATAGTCCAACCTGTTCATTTTTGCTGTTGTTTTCCTTGACTGGGGAGATATGTTCAAGAAGAGGTCACTCATGTTTATGTCTAAGAGGTTTTCGCCTATGTTTTTTTCCAAGAGTTTAATGGTTTCATGACTTACATTCAAGTATTTGATCCATTTTGAATGGATATGGGGTTAGAGAATGGTCCAGTTTCATTCTCCTACATGTAGCTGTCCAGTTTTGCCAGCACCATCTGTTGAAGAGACTGTCATTTTGCCATTATATGTCCATGGCTCCTTTATCAAATATTAATTGACCATATATGTTTCGGTTAATGTCTGGAGTCTCTAGTCTGTTCCACTGGTCTGTTGCTCTGTTCTTGTGTCAGTACCAAATTGTCTTGATTAGTATGGCTTTATAGTAGAGCTTGAAGTTGGGGAGTGAGATCCCCCCTACTTTATTCTTCTTTCTCAGGACTGCTTTGGCTATTCGGGGTCTTTGGTGTTTCCATATGTATTTTTGAATTCTTTGTTCCAATTCATTGAAGAATGTTGCTGGTAATTTCATAGGGATTGCATCAAATCTGTATATTGCTTTGGGCAGGATGGCCATTTTGACGATATTAATTCTTCCTAGCCATGAGCATGGGATGAGTTTCCATCTGTTAGTGTCCCCTTTAATTTCTCTTAAGAGTGACTTGTAGTTTTCAGAGTATAAGTCTTTCACTTCTTTGGTTAGGTTTATTCCTAGGTATTTTATTTTTTTTTGATGCAATTGTGAATGGAGTTGTTTTCCTGATTTCTTTTTCTGTTGGTTCATTGTTAGTGTATAGGAAAGCCACAGATTTCTGTGTGTTAATTTTGTATCCTGCAACTTTGCTGTATTCCGATATCAGTTCTGGTATTTTTGGGATGGAGTCTTTAGGGTTTTTATGTATAGTATCATGTCATCTGCAAATAGTGACAGTTTAACTTCTTCTTTACCAATCTGGATTCCTTGTATTTCTTTGTTTTGTCTAACTGCTGTTGCTAGGACCTCCAGTACTATGTTAAATAACAGTGGGGAGAGTGGGCGTCCCTGTGTAGTTCCCGATATCAGAGTAAAAGCTTTCTGCTTCTCGCTGTTCAATATAATGTTGGCTGTGGGTTTATCACAGATGGCCTTTATTATGTTGAGGTACTTGCCCTCTATTACCATTTTGCTGAGAATTTTTATCATGAATGGATGTTGAACTTTGTCAAATGCTTTTTCAGCATCAATGGAGATGATCATGTGGTTTTTGTCTTTCTTTTTGTTGATGTGGTGGATGATGTTGATGGGCTTTCGAATGTTGTACCATGATGAATCCCACTTGGTCATGGTGTACGATACTTTTGATGTATTTTTGAATTTGGTTTGCTAATATTTTGTTGAGTATTTTTGCAACTGCGTTCATCAGGGATATTGGTCTGTAGTTTTCTTTTTTGGTGGTGTCTTTGCCTTTTTTTGGTATTAGGGTGATAGTTAGCTTCATAGAATGAGTTTTGGAGTATCCCCTACTCTTCTATTTTTTGGAAAACTTTAAGGAGAATGGGTATAATGTCTTCCCTCTATGTCTGATAAAATTCTGAGGTAAATCCATCTTGCCTGGGGATTTTGTTCTTTGGTAGTTTTTTGATTACCACTTCAATTTCATTGCTGGTAATTGGTCTGTTTAGATTTTCTGTTCCTTTCTGGGTCAGTCTTGGATGGTTGTATTTTTCCAGGAAGTTGTCCATTTCTCCTAGGTTTCCAAGCTTGTTAGCATATAGGTTTTCATAGTACTCACTAATAATTCTTCATATTTCTGTGGGGTCCGTCGTGATTTTTCCTTTCTCATTTCTGATACTGTTGATTTGTGTTGACTCTCTTTTCCTCTTAATAAGGCTGGCTAGAGGCTTATCTATTTTGTTTATTTTCTCAAAGAACCAGCTCTCGGTTTCATTGATTTTTGCTATTGTTTTATTCTTCTCAATTACATTTATTTATTCTCTGATCTTTATTATGTCCCTCCTTCTGCTGAACTTAGGCCTCATTTGTTCTTCTTTTTCCAATTTCGATAATTGTGACATTAAACCATTTATTTGGGATTTTTCTTCCTATTTTTAAATATGCCTGGACTGCTATATATTTTCCTCTTTAGACTGCCTTTGCTGTGTCCCACAGTAGTTGGGGCTTAGTGTTGTTGTTGTTTGTTTCCATATATTGCTGGATTTCAATTTGTTTTGGTCATTTATCCATTGATTATTTAGGAGCGTGTTGTTAAGCGTCCATGTGTTTGTGAGCCTTTTTGCTTCCTTTGTACAGTTTATTTCTAGTTTTATGCCTTCGTGGTCTGAAAAGTTGGTTGGTAGGATTTCAGTATTTTGGCATTTACTGAGGCTCTTTTTGTGGCCTAGTATGTGGTCTATTCTGGAGAATGTTCCATGTGCACTTGAGAAGAATGTGTATCCTGTTGCTTTGGATGTAGAGTTCTGTAGATGTCTATTATGTCCATCTGTTCTAGTGTGTTGTTCAGTGCCTGTGTGTCCGTACTTATTTTCTGTCTGGTGGATCTGTCCTTTGGAGTGAGTGCTGTGTTGAGGTCTCCTAGAATGAATGCATTGCATTCTATTTCCTCCTTTAGTTCTGTTAGTATTTGTTTCAGGTATGTTGGTGCTCCTGTATTGGGTGCATATATATTTAGAATGGTTATATCCTCTTGTTCGACTGAGTCCTTTATCATTGTCCTTCTTTGTCTTTAGTTACTTTCTTTATTTTGAAGTCTGTTTTATCTGATACCAGAATTGCAACACCTGCTTTCTTCTCCCTGTTGTTTGCATGAAATATCTTTTTCCATCCCTTGACTTTAAGTCTGTGCTTGTCTTTGGGTTTGAGGTGAGTCTCTTGTAAGCAGCATATGGATGGATCTTGCTTTTTTATACATTCTATTACTCTGTGTCTTTTGATTGGTGCCTTCAGTCCATTTACGTTTAGGGTGATTATTGAGAGGTATGAACTTATTGCCATTGCAGGCTTTAAGTTTGTTGTTACCAAATGTTCAGGGTTAGCTTCTTTACTATCTTACTGTTTAACTTGCTTGTTGAGCTTTTATAAACGTGGTCTGATGATTCTTTATTTCTCTCCCTTCTTATTCCTTCTCCTCCCTTCTTCATATGTTGGGTGTTCTGTTCTGTGCTCTTTTTAGGAGTGCTCCCATCTAGAGCAATCCCTGTAGTATGCCCTGTAGAGGTGGTTTGTGGGAGGCAAATTCTCTCAACTTTTGCTTGTCTGGGAATTGTTTAATCCCTCCTTCATATTTAAATGATATTCGTGCTGGATACAGTAGTCTTGGTTCAAGGCCCTTCTGTTTCATTGCATTAAGTATATCATGCCATTCTCTTCTGGCCTGTAGGATTTCTGTTGAGAAGTCTGATGATAGCCTGATGGGTTTTCCTTTGTAGGTAATCTTTTTTTTTTTCTCTCTCTGGCTGCCTTTAATACTTTGTCCTTGTCTTTGATCTTTGCCATTTTAATTATTATGTGTCTTGGTGTTGCCCTCCTTGGATCCCTTGTCATGGGAGTTCTGTGTACCTCTGTGGTCTGAGAGGCCATTTCTTCCCCTAGTTTGGGGAAGTTTTTGGCAATTATTTCTTCAAAGACACTTTCTATCCCTTTTTCTCTCTCTTCTTCTTCTGGTACCCCTATAATGTGAATATTTTTCCTTTTGGATTGATCACTCAGCTCTCTTAGAATTCTTTCATTCCTGGAGATCCTTTTATCTCTCTCTGCATTAGCTTCTCTGCGTTCCTGTTCTCTGTTTTCTAGTCCATTAATGGACTCATGCATCTCGTTCATTCTGTTTTGAAGTCCTTCCAGAGCTTGTTTTATTTCTGTATTCTCCTTCCTTAGTTCTTGCATATTTCTCTGCAAGTCCATCAGCATGGTTATGACTTTTGTTTTGAATTCTTTTTCAGGAAGACTGGTTAAATCTATCTCCCCAGCTTCCTTCTCAGGGGATGATGTAGCAGATGCCGAAGCTGTCTGGGTTATTCTTGTCTGGATCATATTTTTTTGCCTTTTCATGTTGACGGGTGCTATTGATTGTCAGCTGGGAGGGCCAAACTTTCCATTTGCTACTGGCCTTTCTTTACTGGGACAACTGCGACTCCTAGTGGCTCGTGTTGGGTAATTGCGTGTAGACTGGGTCTTTGTGTCTTGCCCGGCTGGTATGGAGAAAACTCCCTTTCGAGGGTGGGGCTTGCCTTAGGCTGCTTCTCTGCTTTCGCCTCGCCCTGGTGGGGTAATGGACAAAGGGGGGGGTTGTTTGGCTGTTTACCTCCGTGAGGTGTCTCAGAGCTGTTGCCCATGGGGTTAGTGCACTCAGTTTTCCCTGCAATTTCCAGACACTGGACTGTGACCTTTGTTGTTTCCGTCCAGCTGTTATATCCCTGTCCCTTTAAGACTTTCAAAAAGCACTCGCTTTTCTTTGTCACAGGAGCATCATCTTTGGAACCCACTCAGAGGTCTTCCTGCCCTATTTCCCTAGTTTCCAGCCCTCCATGCATGCACTGTGTCTACGCTCTGCTGTGAGTGGCTGGGGCTGGGTGTTTAGCAGTCCTGGGCTCCCTCTCCCTCCCGCAGGGAGCTGGGGGTAGGTGTGCGCAGGTCCTGCCAGGCTGGGGCTTGTATCTTACCCCTTTCACCAAGTGCTGGGCTCTCGCATGAGTGGATGTAGTCTGGCTGTTGTCCTGTGTCTTCTGGTCTCTCTTTAGGATTAGTTGTATTTGTTGTATTTTCAAAAATATATATGTTTTTGGGAGGAGATTCCCACTGTCCTACTCACGCCACCATGTTGGCTCCACCAGTCTCCAATCTTCTGAAGCATAATGAACAAGTTCTTACATGGTGAACAAGTTCTTACACAGTGAATAAGTTCTTACATGGTGAACAGTGCAAGGGGAGTCATATTCCAGAAACTTTCAGTTTTGATCAGGCATTGTAAACTACAAACAATCAAGTCAGATATGATTATTCATTTGATTTTTATACTTGATTTATATGTGAAACCCACATTTCTCCCTTATTATTATTATTATTTTAATAAAATGCAGAAGTGGTCGGTAGATGGGAGGTAAAGGTAGACAACATAATTTAGTGCTGTAAGAGGGCAAATGTAGATGATCAGGTCTCTGCCTATAGACTAAGTATTAATCCAAGCTAGACAAGGGCAACAAAACATCCACAGATGAGGAAGATTTCTCTCAAAACAGGGGGGTGGGGTTCTAAGCCTCACCTCTGTTGATCCCCAATTTCTCACCTGATGGCCCCCCTGTGACTGTCCCTGTCTTAGGTTGTTCCTCCCTTGAGGAATCTTTCCCGTCTCAGCCTAACCAGTCATCCTCCAGGGACATACAGGGAAATGCAAAGTTGGTTAGTGAGAGAGAAGCAATATTCTTCGAAAAGGTTAGCTTTTTACTTCTTTGCAGATTTATGCTCTGTGGCTTCTATGCCCAGCATATTTTTTTAATTTTTTAATTTAACTTAATTTAATTTTGTTATCATTAATCTACAATTACAAAAGAACATTATGTTTACTAGGCTTTCCCCTACCCACGTCCCCCCACAAACCCCATTACAGTCACTGTCCATCAGCATATTAAGATGTTATAGAATCACTACTTGTCTTCTCTGTGTTGCAAAGCCCTCCCCTTTCCCTCACCCCCCACATTATACATGCTAATCATAATAACCCCTTTCTTCTTCCCTACCCTTATCCATCCCTACCCTCCCATTCTCCCCAGTCTCTTTCCCTTTGGTAACTGTTAGTCCATTCTTGGGTTCTGTGATTCTGCTGCTGTTTTGTTCCTTCAGTTTTTCCTTTGTTCTTATACTCCACAGATAAGTGAAATAATTTGGTATTTGTCTTTCTCTGCTTGGATTACTTCACTGAGCATAATACCCTCTAGCTCCATCCATGTTGTTGCAAATGGTAAGATTTGTTTTCTTCTTATGGCTGAATAATATTCCATTGTGTATATGTACCACATCTACTTTATCCATTCATCTACTGATGGACACTTAGGTTGCTTCCATTTCTTGGCTATTGTAAATAGTGCTGCAATAAACACAGGGGTGCATCTGTCTTTTTCAAACAGGAGTGCTGCATCCATAGGGTAAATTCTTAGAAGTGGAATTCCTGGGTCAAATTGTAAGACAATTTTGAGCATTTTGAGGAACCTCCATATTGCTTTCCACAATGGTTGAACTAATTTACATTCCCACCAGCAGTGTAGGAGGGTTCCCCTTTCTCCACAACCTCGCCA
This sequence comes from Manis javanica, assembly GCF_040802235.1. Classification (NCBI taxonomy): domain Eukaryota; kingdom Metazoa; phylum Chordata; class Mammalia; order Pholidota; family Manidae; genus Manis; species Manis javanica. The sequence goes on along the minus strand of NC_133164.1, from coordinate 57,631,815 downwards.
ACATTTGTTGTTTATCTTTTGGATGGTAGCCATCCTTATTGGTGATATCTCACTGTGGTTTTAATTTGCATTTCTCTGATAACTAGCGATGTGGAGCATCTTTTCATGTGTCTGTTGGCCATCTGAATTTCTTCTTTGGAGAACTGTCTGTTCAGCTACTCTGCCCATTTTTTAATTGGATTATTTACTTTTTGTTTGTTGAGGTGCATGAGCTCTTTACACATTTTAGATGTCAAGCCTTTATTGGATCTGTCATTTATGAGTATATTCTCCCATACCATAGGATACCTTTTTGTTCTATTGATTGTGTCCTTTGCTGTACAAAAGCTTTTCAGCTAGATATAGTCCCACTTGTTAATTTTTGCTTTTTTCCCCCTTGCCCAGGGAGATATATTCATGAAAAAGTCACTCATATTTATGTCCAAGAGATTTTTTGCCTGTTTTTTTCTAAGACTTGTATGGTTTCATGACTTACATTCAGGTCTTTGATCCATTTTGAATTTCTTTTGTGTATGGGGTTAGACAGTGATCCAGTTTCATTCTCCTACATGTAGCTGTCCAGTTTTGCCAGCACCATCTATTGAAGAGACTGTCATTTCCCCACTGTATATCCATGGCTCCTTTATTGAATATTAGTTGACAATATATGTTTGGGTTAATGTCTGGAGTCTCTAATCTGTTCCACTGGTCTGTTGCTCTGTTCTTGTGCCAGTACCAAATTGCCTTGATTATTATGGCTTTATAGTAGAGCTTGAAATTGGGGAGTGAGATCCCCCCTACTTTATTCTTCTTTCTCAGGATTGCTTTGGCTATTCGGGGTCTTTGGTGTTTCCATATGAATTTTTGAACTATTTGTTCCAGTTCCTTGAAGAATGTTGTTGGTAATTTGATTGGGATTGCATCAAATCTGTATATTGCTTTGTGCAGGATGGCCATTTTGATGATATTAATTCTTTCTAGCCAAGAGCATGGGATAAGTTTCCATCTGTTAGTGTCCCCTCTAATTTCTCTTAGGAGTGTCTTATAGTTTTCAGGGTATAGGTCTTTCACTTCTTTAATTAGGCTTATTCCTAGGTATTTTATTCTTTTTGATGCAATTGTAAATTGAATTGTTTTCTTGATTTCTCTTTCTATTGGCTCATTGTTAGTGTATAGGAAAGCCACAGATTTCTGTGTGTTAATTTTGTATCCTACAACTTTACTGTATTCCAATATCAGTTCTAGTAGTTTTGTAGTGTAGTCTTTAGGGTATTTTATGTACAATATCATGTCATCTGCAAATAGTGACAGTTTAACTTCTTTACCAAACTGGATTCCTTGTATTTCTTTGTTTTGTCTGATTGCCGTGGCTAGGACCTCCAGTACTATGTTGAATAACAGTGGGGAGAGTGGGTACCCCTGTCCTGTTCCCGATCTCAGAGTAAAAGCTTTCAGCTTCTCACTGTTCAGTATGATGTTGGCTGTGGGTTTATCATATATGGCCTTTATTATGTTGAGGTACTTGCCCTTTATAGCCATTTTGCTGAGAGTTTTTATCATGAATGGATGTTGAATTTTATTGAATGCTTATTCAGCATCTATGGAGATGATCATGTGGTTTTTGTCTTTCTTTTTGTTTATGTGGTGGATGATGTTGATGGATTTTTGAATGTTGTAGCATCCTTGCATCCCTGGGATGAATCCTACTTGGTCGTGGTGTATGATCCTTTTGATATATTTTTGAATTCGGTTTTCTAATATTTTATTGAGTATTTTTGCATCTACATTCATCAGGGATATTGGTCTGTAATTTTCTTTTTTGATGGGGTCTTTGACTGGTTTTGGTATTAGGGTGATGTTGGCTCCATAGAATGAGTTTGGGAGTATTCCCTCCTCTTCTATTTTTTGGAAAACTTTAAGGAGAATGGGTATTACATCTTGTCTGTATGTCTGTTAAAATTTGAAGGTTAATCAGTCTGGTCCGGGTATTTTTTTCTTGGGTAGTTTTTTGATTACTGATTCAATTTCTTTGCTGGTAATTGATTTGTTTAGATTTTGTGTTTCTACCTTGGTCAGTTTTGGAAGGTTGTATTTTTCTAGGAAGTTGTCCATTTCTTCTAGGTTTTCCAGCTTCTTAGCATATAGGTTTTCATAGTAGTCTCTAATAATTCTTTGTATTTCTGTTGGGTCCATCATGATATTTCCTTTCTGACTTCTGATTCTGTTGATGTGTGTTGATTCTCTTTTTCTCTTAATAAATCTGGGTAGAGGCTTATCTATTTTGTTTATTTTCTCGAAGAACCAGCTCTTGGTTTCATTGATTTTTTCTATTGTTTTATTCTTCTCAGTTTTGTTTATTTCTTCTCTGATCTTTATTATATCCCTCCTTCTGGTGACTTTACGCCTCACTTGTTCTTCTTTTTCCAGTTTCGATAATTGTGATGTTAGACTACTCATTTGGGATTGTTCTTCCTTCTTTAAGTGTGCCTGTATTGCTATATACTTGCCTCTTAAGACTGCTTTTGCTGCGTCCCACAGAAGTTGGGGCTTTGTTTTGTTGTTGTCTTTTGTTTCCATATATTCCTTGAACTCTACTTTAATTTGTTCATTGATCCATTGATTATTTAGGAGCATGTTGTTAAGCCTCCATGTTTTTGTGAGCCGTTTTGTTTTCTTTGTAGAATTTATTTCTAGTTTTATACCTTTGTTGTCTGAAAAGTTGGTTGGTAGAATTTCCATTTTTTAGAATTCACTGAGGCTCTTTTTGTGACCTAGTATGTGGTCTATTCTGGAGAATATTCCATGTGCACTTGAGAAGAATGTGTATCCTGTTGCTTTTGGATGTAGAGTTCTATAGATGTCTATTAGGTCCACCTGTTCTAGTGTGTTGTTCAGTGCCTCCATGTCCTTACTTATTTTCTGTCCAGTGGATCTTTCCTTTGGGGTGAGTGGCATGTTGAAGTCTTCTAGAATGAATGCATTGCATTCTATTTCCTCCTTTAGTTCTGTTAGTATTCATTTCAGGTATGTTGGTGCTCCTGTGTTGGGTGCATATATATTTAGAATGGTTATATCCTCTTGTTGGACTGAGCCCTTTATCATTATGTAATGTCCTACTTTATCTCTTGTTACTTTCTTTGTTTTGAAGTCTATTTTGTCTGATACTAGTACTGCAAACCCTGCTTTCTTCTCTCTGTTGTTTACCTGAAATATGTTTTTCCATCCCTTGGCTTTTAGTCTGTGCATGTCTTCGGGTTTGAGGTGAGTTTCTTGTAAGTAGCAAATAGATGGGTCTTGCTTTTTTACCCATTCTATTATTCTGTGTCTTTTGATTGGTGCATTCAGTCCATTTACACTTAGGGTGACTATTGAAAGATATGTACTTATTGCCATTGCAGGCTTTAGATACGTGGTTACCAAATGTTCATGGTTAGCTTCTTTAATTTCTTACTGCCTAACTTAGCTCGCTTATTGAGCTGTTATATACACTGTCTGGAGATTCTTTTTTTCTCTCCCTTCTTATTCCTCGTCCTCCATTCTTTATATGTTGGTTGTTTTATTCTGTGCTCTTTCATGTTTCCCTTAACTGCTTTTAGTAGGTAGTTGATTTTATTTTTTGCCTTTAGTTAGTATTTGGTTGGTCTGCTTTCTTTGCTGGGATTTTATTTTCTCTGTTGACATCTGTTTAGTCTTAGGAGTGCTTCCTTCTAGAATAGTCCCTCTAGAATACCCTGTAGAGATGGTTTGTGGGAGGAAAATTCCCTCAACTTTTGCTTGTCTAGGAATTGTTTAATCCCTCCTTCATATTTAAATGATAATCGTGCTGGATATAGTATCCTTGGTTCAAGACCCTTCTGTTTCTTTGCATTAAATATATCATGCCATTCTCTTCTGGCCTGTAAGTTTTCTGTTGAGAAGTCTGATGATAGCCTGATGGGTTATCCTTTTTAGGTGATCTTTTTCTCTTTAGCTGCCTTCAAAACTCTGTCCTTGTCCTTGATCTTTGCCATTTTAATTATTATGTGTCTTGGTATTGTCCTCCTTGTGTCCTTTCTGTTGGGAGTTCTGTGTTTTTCCATGGTCTGTTCGATTATTTCCTCCCCCAGTTTGGGGAAGTTTTCAGCAATTATTTCTTCAAAGACACTTTCTATCCCTTTTTCTCTCTCTTCTTTTTCTGGTACCCCTGTAGTATGGATATTGTTCCTTTTGGTTTCATCATACAGTTCTCTTAATATTGTTTCATTCCTGGAGATCCTTTTATCTCTCTCTGTGTCAACTTTTATGGGTTCCTGTTCTCTGTTTTCTATTCCATCAATGGCCTCTTGCATCTTATCCATTCTGCTTATAAATCCTTCCAGAGTTTGTTTTACTTCTGTAATCTCCCTGCAGATGTCTGTAATCTCCCTCCGGATTTCATCCCTTAGCTCTTGTATATTTCTCTGCATCTCTGTCAGCATGTTTAGGATTTTTATTTTGAATTATTTTTCAGGAAGACTGGTTAGGTCTGTCTCCTTCTCAGGTTTTGTCTCTGTAATCTTTGCCTCAAATTTTTCCTTTTCATGGCAATAGAGATAGTTTGCAGAGGTGGCACAAGTGATAGCAGGAAGAACTTCCCTTCTTCTTGGTTTGTGGCCTTCCTCTCTTGGGAGAACAGTGACCTCTAGTGGCTTGTGCTGGGCAGCTGCATGCAGATGGGGTTTCTGATTCTTGCCCGGCCTCTATGGAGTTTATCTCCACTGTTTCTGTGGGGGTGGCCTGCCTCAGGCTTTTGCTATGGTATGGTGGAGCCTCGTTGGAGGGGGAATGGTCGGGAGGCTGTCTATCTCCGTGAGGGGCCTCTGAGCTGCCCTCCTATCCAGGGGTTTAGGGTGCCCATGGTTCCCTGCTACTGGACTAAGTGTCCCAGGATGATTCCATCTGGCCGTGGGGTCCCTGTCCCTTTTAGACTTCCAAAAATCACTCGCTTTTCTTTGTCCCTGCGGCACCAGCTGCAGGGACCTGCCCACAGGTCTTACTGTCCTGTTTCCCTAGTTTCCAGCACCCCATGCACTGTGTGTCTCTGCTCTGATGTGGATGGCTAGGGCTGGCTATTTAGCAGTTCTGGGCTCCCTCTCCCTCCCTGCTCTGACTCCTCTCCTCCCGCCCAGAGCTGGGATGTGGGGTGCTTGGGTCCCACTGGGCTGCAGCTTGTATCTTACCCCCTTTGTGCAGTGCTAGGTTCTCGCAGGTGTGAATGTGGTCTGGATGTTGTCCTGTGTCTTCTGGTCTCTCTCTTTTAGGGAGAGTTATCTTTGTTGTATTTTCAAAAATATATGTGGTTTTGGGAGGAGATTTCTGCTGCTCTACTCATGCTGCCATCTTGGCTCCACCTCATACCACATATTCTTTATCCATTCATCTACTGATGGCCACTTAGGTTGCTTCCATTTCATGGCTATTGTAAAAAGTGCTGTGATATACATAGGGGTGCATATGTCTTTTTGACTTTTAGTTGTATTCTTTGGGTAAATTCCAAGGAGTGGGATTCCCGGGTAAAATGGTATTTCTATTTTAATTTTTGAGGAATCTTCATATTGCTTTCTACAATGGTTGAACTAGCTTACATTCCCACCAGCAGTGTAGGAGGGTTCCCCTTTCTCTGCATCTTCACCAGCATTTGTTGTTCTTAGTCTTTTCAAAGCTGGCCATTCTTACTGGTGTGAGGTGATATCTCATTGTGGTTTTAATTTGCTTTCTAATGATGTTTAGTGATGTTGAGCATCTTTTCATGTGTCTGTTGCCTATCTGAATTTCTTTTTGGAGAACTGTCTCTTAATATCCTGTGCCCTTTTGTTAATCATGTTATTTGCTTTTTGGGTGTTGAGGTGTGTAAATTCTTTATATATTTTGGATGTTAACCCTTTGCCAGATATATCACTTACAAATATATTCTTCCATACGGTAGGATGTCTTTTTGTTCTGTTGATGGTGTCCTTTGCCATACAAAAACTTTTTAGTTTGATGTACTCCCATGGGTTCATTTTTGCTGTTTCCCTTGCTCAAGCAGCTGCATTCAAGAAGAAGTTGCTCATGCTTATATTCAGGAGATGTTTGCCTGTGTTCTCTTCAAGTTTTATGGTTTCATGACTTACATTCTGGTATTTGATGCATTTCGAGTTTACTTTTGTGTATGGGGTTAAACAAAAATCCAGTTTCATTCTCTTGCATGTAGCTGTCCAGTTTGCCAACACCAGCTGTTGAGGAGGCTGTTATTTCCCCAATGTATGTCTATGGCTCCTTTATCATATATTAATTGACCATGAATGCTTGGGTTTATATCAGGGCTCTCTAAGTCTGTTCTATTGGTCTATGGGTCTGTTCTTGTACAGTACCAAATTGTCTTGATTATTGGCTTTGTAGTAGAGCTTGAAGTTGGGGAGCATAATGCCCCCAGCTTTATTCTTTCTTCTCAGGATTTCTTTGTCTATTTGGGGTCTTTTGTACTTCCATATGAATTTTAGAAGAATTTTCTCTAGTTCTTGAAGAATGCTGTTTTTATTTTAATAGGAATTGCATTGAATCCATAGATTGCTTTAGGAAAGATGACCATTTTGACAATATAAATTCTTTCTATCCACAAGGACAGTATGTCTTTCCATTGATTGGTATCTTGTTTAATTTCTCTTGTGAGTGTCTTATAGTTTTCAGAGTATAGGACTTTCACTTCCTTCATTAGGTTTATTAGTAGGTATTTTATTCTTTTTGATGCAACTGTGAATGGAATTGTTTTCCTGATTTCTCTCTCTGCTAGTTCATTGTTAGTATATAGAAATGCCACAGATTTCTGCATATTAATTTTATATCCCAAAACTTTGCTGAATTCAGATATTACAGCTCATAGTTTTGGAGTGGATTCTTTAGGGTTTTTTAGGTACGATATCATGTCATCCACAAACAGGGACAGTTTAACTTCTTCCTTGCCAATCTACATGGATTTTATTTCTTTGTGTTTTCTGATTGCCCTGGCTAGGACCTCCAGTAATACATTGAATAGAATTGGGTATAGTGGGCCTCATTGTCTTGTTCCCAATCTTAAAGGAAAATCTTTCAGCTTCTCACTGTGAAGTATAATGTTGGCTGTAGGTTTGTCATATATGGCCTTTATTATGTTGAGATACTTGCCCTCTACACCCATTTTGTTGAGTGTTTTTATCATGAATGAATGTTGAATTTTGTTAAATGTTTTTTCAGTATCTATGGAGATGATCGTGTGGTTTTTGTCCTTCTTTTTGTTGATGTGGTGGATGATGTTGATGGATTTTTGAATGTACCATCCTTGCATGCCTGGAATAAATCTCACTTGATCATGATGGATGATATTTTTTATGTATTTTTGAATTCAGTTTGCTAATATTTTGTTGAGTAGTTGTCATCTATGTTCATCAGGGATAGTGGTGTGTAATTTTCTTTTTTTGTGTTGTCTTTGTGTGGTTTTGGTTTTAGAGTGATGGTGGCCTCATAGAATGAGTTTGGAAGTACTTCCTCTTCTTCCACTCTTAGTAAAACTTTAAGGAAAATGGGTATTAGGTTTTCAATAAATGTTTGATAAAATTCAGTGGTGAACCCATCTGGTTAAGGGGTTTTGTTCTTAGGTAGGTGTTTGGTTACCAGTTCAATTTCATTCCTGGTAATTGGTCTTTTCAGATTTTTTGTTTCTTTCTGGGTCAGTCTTTGAAGATTGTATTTTTCTAGAAAGCTGTCCATTTCTTCTAGGTTATCCAGTTTGTTTGCATATAATTTTTCATAGTATTCTCTAATAATTCTTTGTATTTCTGTGGGGTCCATAGTGATTTTTCCTTTCTCATTTCTGATTCTGTTTATGTGAGTAGACTCTTTTTTCTTCATAAGTCTGGTTAGGTGTTTATCTATTTTGTTTATTTTCTTGAAGAAACAGCTCTTGCTTTCATTTATCTTTCTATTGTTTTATTCTTCTCCATTTTATTTATTTCTGCTCAAATCTTTATTATGTCCCTCCTTCTGCTGACTTTGGCCCTCATTTGTTCTTCATTTTCTAGTTTCATTAATTGTGAGTTTAAACTGCTTATATGGGATTGTTCTTCTTTCCTGAGGTTCGCCTGTATTGCAATATGTTTTCCTGTTAGAATGGCCTTTGCTGCATCCCAAATAATTTGTGGTGTTGAATTATTGTTGTCATTTGTCTGCATATATTGGTTGATCTGTGTTTTTATTTGGTCATTGGTCTATTGATTATTTAGGAGCATGTTGTGAAACCTCCATGTGTTTGTGGGATTTTTCATTTTCTTTCCATAATTTATTTCTAGTTTCATACCTTTGAGGTCTGAGAAACTGGTTGGTACAATTTCAATCGTTTTGAATTTACTGAGGCTCTTTTTCTGACTTAGTATACGATCTATTCTTGAAAATGTTCCATGTGCGCTTGAGAAGAATGTGTATTCTGCCACTTTTGGGTGTAGAGTTCTGTAGAAGTCTGTTAGGTCCATCTGTTCTAATGTGTCATTCAGTGCCTCTGTTTCCTTACTGATTTTCTGTCTGTTTGATCTGTCTTCAGAGTGATTTGAGTGTTGAAGTCTCCCAGAATGAATGCATTGCATTGTATTTCCCTTTTTAATTCTGTTAGTATTAGTTTCACATATGTAGGTGCTCCTGTGTTGGGTGCATAGATATTTATAATGGTTATATCTCTTGTTAGATTGACCCTTTTATCATTATGCAATGTCCTCTGTCGCTTGTGACTTTCTTTGTTTTGAAGTCTATTTTATTCTGATACAAGTACTACAACTTCTGCTTTCTTCTCCCTATTAATTGCATCACATATGTTTTTCCATCCCTTCACTTTTAGTCTGTGTATGTCTTTGGGTTTAAAGTGAGTCCCTTGTAGGCAGCATATAGATTGGTCTTGTTTTTTGTCCATTCAGTGACTCTATGTCTTTTTATTGGTGCATTCAGTCCATTTGCATTTAGGGTGATTATCGAAAGGTATGTACTTATTGCCATTGCAGGCTTTAGGTTCGTGGTTACCAAAGGTTCAAAGTTAGCTTCCTTACTATCTAAGTGTCTAACTTTACCCACTTAATATACTATTACAAACACAATCTAAAGGTTTTTTTTTTCTCTCCTCCTTTTTCTTCCTCTTCCATTCTTTATATATTAGGTATCATGTTCTGTATTCTTTGTCTATCCCTTGATTGAGTTTGGGGATAGTTAATTTAATTTTATATTTGCTTAGTAAGTAGTTGTGGTTTTATTACCTCTGGTGACAGCTATTAAACCTTAGGAACACTTCCATCTATAGCAGTCCCTTCAAAACACACCGTGGAGATGGTTTGTGGGAGGTAAATTCTCTCAGCTTTTGCTTATCTGTAAATTGTTTAATCTCTCCTTCAAATTTGAAATGATTATCTTGCTGGATAAATTAATCTTGGTTCGAGGCCCTTCTTCTTCATTGCATTAAATACATCATGCCACTCCCTTTTCGCCTATAAAGCTTCTGCTGAGAAGTCTGATGATAGACTGATGGGCTTTCCTTTGTATGTGATCTTATTTGTCTCTCTGGCTTCTTTTAGTAGTCTGTCCTTATCCTTGGTATTTGCCATTTAATTACTATATGTCTTGCTGTAGTCTTCCTTGGGTCCCTTGTGTTGGGAGATATGTGCATCTCCATAGCCTGAAAGACTATCTCCTTCCCCAGATTGGGGAAGTTTTCAGCAATTACCTCTTCAAAGACACTTTTTATCCCTTTTTCTCTCTCTTCTTATTCTTCTGGTACCCCTAAAATGAAAATATTATTCCATTTGGATTGGTCACATAATTCTCTCAATATCCTTTCATTCTTAGAGATACTTTTTTCTCTCTATACCTCACCTTCTTGGTGTTCCTCTTCTCTAGTTTCTATTTCATTTATCATCTCCTCCACCATATCTAATCTGCTTTTAATACCCTCTGTTGTGTTCTTCAATGATTGGATCTCTGACCAGAATTCATTCCTGAGTTCTTGAATATCTTTTCATACCTCCATGTGCATCTTAATGATTTTTATTTTGAACTCCCTTTCTGCAAGCTTCATGAGGTGGATGTCATTTAAATCTTTCTCAGGAGTTGTATTACTAATTTTACTTTGAACCAGGTACCTTTGGTACTTCATATTTGTATATGGCATCCTCTAATGTCCAGAAGCTATTATCTCTGGAGCTTCTCAGACCCTGAAGGAATGTTGGATGTTCACACAGCAGTGGTATTGGTGCCTGAGGGAGGAAAGAGCTGTTTCCTGCTTCCTGGCTGCTATGCCTGCCTCCACTGCCTGAAGCAGTGGGCCAAGCACACAGGTATAAGCCCCTATGCTTTGCATTTTTAGTTGCTGTAGACAGGTCTTTCCTCTGGCTGGCCTAACACCAAGGTAGGGTCTGCCTGATTGTGAGCCAGGTGGGGCTGGCAGGGAGGCAGGCGCAGTAGGGTGCATATCACAGAGAGGGTCCTTGGATCTGTGTAGCCAGCCAGGGAGCTGGAGTGCCTGTAGACCGTGATAGCTCCCAACCTGCTTGGCAGAGTGTATCCGGACAATTTTGTCTACCTGTCCTTTCTCCTGAGCAGTAAGCTCTGTGCAATCCTTGCTCCTTTAGCAGCCCTCTTGCTGTTAGGAAGTCTCTCAGACTGCCCGCCTTTCATTATTCCCAGAGCAGCCAGATATGGATCCCTGCTTTCCACAAGTGGTTAGAATCTCAGTCTCTCCAGGAATTCTGCCTGTCTTAGCTTTCCAATCATGAGAGTACCATGCATGCACCATGAAATATAGGTTTCTGCTCCCAGAGCAGATCTCTGGAGTTAGGTATTCAGCAGTCCCAGGCCTCCACTCCCTGCCAGCTCTGTTTCTCTTCCTCCCACCAGTGAGCTGGGATGGGGGAAGGGCTTGGGTCCCACTGGGCCATAGCTTTGGTACATTACTCTGTTCTGTGAGGTCTGCTCTTTTCTCGAGGTGTATGCAGTCTGGCACAGTCCTCTTTCCTGTTTCTATTTCAGGATTAGTTATATTAATTATATTCTCATATTATATGCAGTTTTAGGAGGAACTGTCTGTCTCACCTCTCATGCTGCTATCTTTAATCTCTGCTTGATATAATTTCAATCTTTTCTAATTGAGGATCTTCTTGTGTCCTAGTATGTGATTTATTCTGGAGAATGTTCCATGTACATCTGAGAAAAATGTCATGTACATGCTGCTGCTTTTGGGTGAAGTGTTCTGTAGATATCTGTTAAGTCCATTTGATCTAATGTATTGTTCAGTGTCTCTGTTTCCTTATTTGTTTTCTGTCTGGTTGATCTATCTATTGATGTGAATGATGTGTTAGTCTTCTAAAATGAAGGTGTTGTGATCTATTTCCCCTTTTAATTTTGTTAGTATTTGTTTTATATATTTAGGTTGTCCTTTGTTGGGTGCTTGGATATTTATAATTGTTATGTCTTCTTGTTGGACTGACCCATTTATCATTATATAATGTTCTTCTTTGTTTTTGTTGCTTTCTTTGTTTGAAGTCTATCTTATCTGATGTAAGTACTGCTATTTTCTTCCTATAATTTGCATGAAATATCTTTTCTGTTCCTTTACTTTAAGTCTTTGTATGTCTTTGGGTTTGAAATGAGTCTCTTGTAGGCAGCATATAGATTGGTTTCTTTATCCATTCTGCCACTCTATGTCTTTTGATCGGTGCATTCTGTCCCTTTACATTTAAGGTATCTATTCGTATGTATGTACTTATTGCCATTTTATTATTTGTTTTCTGGTTGTTTTTATATTTCCTTTCTGTTGCTTTCTTCCTCTTTTATACTCTTCTTTTGCTATTTTATAGCTTTTTTTTACTACTGTGATTAAATTCCTCTTTATTAAAACTACTTCTTTTTTCTTCTTATTCCTCTTCCACACTTTATATATTAGATGTCATAATCTGCACTTACTGTGTATCCCTTGACTGATTTTATGTATAGTTGGTTTTACTACTTTTGTTTTAATTTCATATTTGCTTGGTAATTAATTGACCTAATACCTTTACTGTGATTTTATTTTCACTAGTGAAAACTATTAAACCTTAGTAACATTTCCTTCTACACTAGTCACTTTAACATATCTTGTAATGCAGGTTTAGTGGTTATAGATTTCCTGAATATTCATTTATGTGAGAATTTTTAAATTTCTGTTTCAAATTTGAGTGATAATCTTGTAGGGTAGAGGATTTCTTGGTAGAAAGTCCTTTTGTTTCAAAACATTAAATATTTCATGCCATTCCCTTCTGGTTTGTAAAGTTTCTGCTGAAAAGTCTACTGATGGCCTGATTGGGTTTCCCTTATAAGTTATCTTTTTTCTCTCTCTGGCTGCTTTTGATACTAACTCCTTATACTTAATATTTGTCATTTTAATTATTCTATGTCTTGGTGTTGTCTTCTTGGGGTTCTGTTAGGGGCTCTCTGTGCTTTCATGACCCAAGTGTCTATTTCCTTCCCAAGATTAGGGAAATTTTCAACAAGTTTTTCCTCAAGGGGACTTTGTATCTCCTTGTCTCTCTCTTCTCCTTCCATTCTTATGCAAATATTATTTTGTTTGGATTGGTTTGCATCTTTCTTTCATTCCTAGAAATTATTTTCTCTCTCTGTCCCTCAGCTTTGTGGTGTTTCTGTTTCTAATTGCCATGTCATTCATTGTGTCCTCCACTTGCAGCAATAAATTTTTCATTCTCTCCATTGTATGTTTCATTTTAGTTATTGTATTCTTCACCTCTGAGTAGCTCTCCTTCAGCTCTTGTATCTCTTTGTTGAACTCCTCCCTTATATCTTCAATACTTCTCTTCAGACCCATGAGCATACTTAAGGCTTTTACTTTGAAATATTTATCAAGAATTTTGGTAATCACTTTTTAATTCAGCCTTCTTTCTGGTGTCTTATCCTGTAGTTTTGTTTGGAATATATTCCTCTGCCTCCTCATTTTGTCAGGGTTTCTATGTTTCTTCCTTTGTATTAGATGGCTCTGTTCTGCTCTGCTTCCTAGTTTAGAGAATAATGGTTTATGTAGAAGGCATTCTGTGGTGCCCAGAAGCTCAAGACTCCCTATTGTCCAGTGCCTGGTTCTCCTTTGCAGTGGAGCCCCAGTTGCTGTTGGTGGGCAATGGTGAGGCTGCCTTTCTGTCTGCCGGCAGTGGTCTCAGTCCAGTGAGGTTGGTAGTTTGCCTCAGCTGGCCCTATATGTCCAGAGCAATGGCTTCTGATGGGATCATTTCAGGCAGGGCCACCCTCTGCCCTGTAGTGATGATGGCGCACAGGGTTAACAGGGTGTGGGGCCGTTACATGGCTCTAGGGCAGGGCGGCATGAGTTGTGTGGTGGTAGCGCACCCTGCACAAGCGAGTTGTGTAGCACTGGGTTTGGCCATCTATGGAGGTGGAGAAGGAGCACTCAGAGCTGGCTCTTGCAGGTGCCTTCTGAGTTGGGCTGAGACAGGGCCAAGAAAACCGAGAAAGTCTTCCTTTGCTTGCCAGGCAACAACGATTGAAGCTGTTGGGCTGAGTGGGCTGGTGGGCTGGCAATGTGCAGGGAAGTTCCTCAGGGTTGATTGCCAGTAGGGAAGATGGAGTGTCTGGCACTCCTGAGAGTGCCCGACCTGTTGGGCCAAGGAAGGGCTTGGGAGGTATGTCTACCTGCACTTTCTCCTGTGGAGAGAGCTCTGTCCAATCCTCACCCCTTTGGTACCCCTCACACTGCTGTCAAGTCTTTTGAACTGCCATCTCTGCTTTGGGTATCGGCAGGACTGGTGGAGTGTGCATGTCCTCCACAAGCGGCTGGAATCTCAGTCTCCCAGAGTGCTCCAACTGTGCCTGGTGTCCAGCCTTGCTAAGCACTGGAACTCAATGTAATGTGGACTCATGCTCCCAGAGAAAATCTCCAGGGCCAGGTGTGCAGAGTTCCTCAATGCCTGTAACCTCCCTGCTCTGTTCCTCTTCCTCCTGTGTGTGGGTTGGGATGGAGGAAGGGCTTAGGTCCCAATTGATCATGGCTCTGCCACTTCACCCTTTTCTGTGTGGTCTTCTCTTCTTCCCCAGGTGTAGGTGATCTGTTCTGCAGTCCAGGTCATTTTCAGATTTGGTTGTGTTTGTGGTAGTTGCTTCCTTGGTGTGTTGGAAAGGAGGAGATTTCCATCTTGCCTTCCTACTCTGCTATCTTTTTTATGTCTCTAGCTCTTACTTTTTTGCAGCAAGCACTAAGGTAAATTACATGTATTTTTTTGAAAAATGTTTTTGAAAGCATGAGATGCCTCTGTGAAATGCCGTAAGTTAGCAGGCTGCAGTGCATAGGAAAAGCTCCACTTCAGCCAAACAATTTGGTATAGGTAAGGCACTGTGACTGTTTTGATTTCAGCAAAAGATCAGAACTATTCCTCATTTAGGTGTCAGGAGGTATACTAGATGCTTTACATATTCTTTCTTGCTTTATCCTCTTGATGACATCATGAAATAGGCATTATCATCCTCAATTTGCAGATGAGGAAACAGAGGCTTGCCCAGCATCACAAAGCTGATAAGTGTTGGAGCCCTTTAACTCCAAAGTTGATGTTTTCTCCATGGTCAATGGACTGATTAAGTTAGGCCATGTGGTGGATGCCCATCACATTGTTATTCACCATCTTCTTCCCCCATCCATCCCCATGAGTGTGGTAGAAGTTGCCATGATTTTATAAGATCCTGACTCCCTGCCACACATTTTTTTGGTTAGGGGCATTTCATCCAAGCTGACCAATCTATGTTTTCCTTGAAATTTTGCTTTTGGGTGTAAGAGCTAGAGATGAGCTTCATGCTGGGTGCATGAACTGGAACATACAAATCCAGGGAGCAGGGTGGCCATATCCCACCATAAGGATGGAGAAGTAGTGGAGGCTGATCTGTAATAACTGGGAAGAGGAAAGCATATGCACAGGGAAAAATAGGGTGAGATGCAGGGAGATCCACAGGGACCCTATGGGCTCCAGGCCCTGGCTCCATTCTGGGGGCTGTCTCCATCACTGATGTTTGTAAGACACCTCAGATCTTTCCAAAAAATGCATCTTTTCACTTAAGCGGGTGTAACTCGGGTTCCTTCTACTGTAATCAAGAGACCTGACTATTACTAACATGAGATTTACTGAAAAGATACTGGGACAGTTCACAGAGGGCACAAGAAATATGGGAAAGGCAGGGAGCAGGTGCCCTCTGGCCTTGTCACAGGGCTTCCACGTCTTGCTCAGGGACTTGGCTTTGGCTCCTTCCTCTTGCATGTGTCAGCACTGGAACTTCTTGTGCCCAAGGAGGTGACTCTAATGGGCCCTCTTGGGCCACTGTTCATCCTTGTTCCAGAAGAGGGGAGGAAGGGTGCCGGCTGACAAAGGCAGAAGCCACTAGGTCTCTGGACTTGATTTTGTTCCCTCAGAGCTTTCTTCATTTCAAAGTACTGATTGATTGCCTAGGGAAGGAGAGTTTCTTTCTTTTTTTTTTAATGTACCATATCAAAGAATATATTCTTACAATCAATGAATGCAGGAAAAACACAAACTATCCAACCATGAACAAAAGAAATACAAACATAATCATGAGATAACATTTTCACCTACCAATTTGGTCAATTATCTTTATTTTTTTAACAGGACTTAATTTTCTACTTTTTGAAGTATCTTAGATTTGCAGCAAAGATTGTAGAGCGAATTCCTGTATGCCCTTCACCAAACTTCCCTTAATGTTATCATAACAACAGTACATTTGTCAAACCAAGAACTTAATACTAGTATAACACTACTAACTATAGACCTTATTGAGATTTCTTCAGTTTTTCTGTTTCAGGATCAAATCCAGGATACTACTCTACATTTACACATTATGTCTCCCTTTCTCTCACTGGTCCATGACAGTTTCTCATATTTTTCTTGGTTTTCATGACCTTGAGAGTTTTTAAGAGAATTCATGGCATATTGTAGAGGGCACCACAATTTCAGTGTGTCTGATGTGTTCTCATGATTGGACTGGAGCTAGGAATTTGGAGAAGAATGAACACAGCAATGAAGTATTTCATTGCAAAAGGGAATATATGTTGTCAATATGACCTACTGCAGATGGGGTTAACCTTGATCACTTGGTTAAGGTGGTGTCTTCTAGCTTTTTCCACTATAAAGTTACTATTTTTCCCTTTCCATACTGTTTTTGGGAAATAAGACCACACTCAAGTGGAAAGGTATTAGATTTCACCTCCTGGAGAGTATTTTACACATATTATTTGGAACTCTTCAGTAAGGAAGATTTTTCCCTTCTCAGTTATTTATTTATTTGTTTATTTAATGACTATCTATATCAGAACAGACTTACGGATATTTACTTTATTCTTAGTTTTAATCCAATATTAACTTATTTACTAGCGGCTCAATTTGTTCCAGTTCTCACCATTGGGAGTTTGAGTTTCAGCACTTCCCTACTCTAACACTGCAAGATGCTAGGATCATTGTGTATTTTCCTGCTCCAAGCCCTTGAATCAGCCATTTCTCTAAGGAACTCTGTTTTTATTTAATTGAAGTATAGTTGGTATACAATATTATATTGATTTCAAGCATACAACATAGTGTTTCGACACTTACCTACATTATTAAATGCTCACCCCAACTAGTGTAGTTATTATCTATCAACACAGAAAGATGTTACAGAACTATTGACTATATTCTCTGTGCTGTGCTTTCATCCCTGTGACTAATATAATACTATGATTGAGATTTTGTGCTTCATTATCCACTTCACCTATTTCACCCACCCATCCCAACCCCTCCCCAACAGACACCACCAGTCACTTTTAAGGGTCTATGAGCCTATTTTGCTGTGTTTGTTTTTTTGTTTTTGTTTTTTTTCTACTTCACATATAGGTGAAATCTTATGATATTTGTCTTTCCCCATCTGGCTTATTTCAGGGAGAGGAGTTTCTGTTTCTGAAGCTCTGATTAATCTCTTACCAAGAAATGTAAAGGCCCAGAGCATAAGACCTGGAATACCGATTTATTTCCCCTCTTGATACCATTCTGTCCCTCTATGACTACTTTAATGTTTTGACATTGCCACTTACTGCAGCACAACCTTGAGCAAGATGTGATTATTCTGTAAAATGGGGATAACAACAACATCTACCTTATATAGTTGTTGTAAGTATTAAATGAGGTTGTATTTGTAAAATGCTTTGTCTAGAGCATGCCCTCCAGAAACTGCTTCACAGAGAGGAGTGCTTATCATCATTCACTTGTATATATTTCAGTTCTAGTATCTGAATTCTGGGCTATCTTGAATGCTGAGCACTGAGACCTGTGGGCTCCAAGCTGAGCACCTCAAATTGAAATCTCCTTTATTCTTAATCATTTTTTATTAAGGTATCATTGATATATAATCTTATGAAGGTTTCACATGTGCAACATTGCGGCTATTACATTTACCCATACCATCAAGTCTCCCTCCATATACCCCATTGAGCTCACTGTCCATCAGCATAGTAAGATGCTATAGAGTCACCACGTGTCTTCTCTGTGCTATACTTCCTTCCCCATGCCCCTTTATGTTATGTGTGTTAATCATAATGCCCCTTAATCAACTTCTCCCTCCCTCCCCACCCACCCTCCCACCCTCCTTCCCTTTAGTAACCTATAGGACCTTCTTGGAGTCTGTGAGTCTGCTGCTGTTTTGCTTCTTCAATTTTGCTATGTTGTTATACTCCACAGATGAGTAAAATCATTTGGTACTTGTCTTTCTCTGTCTGGCTTATTTCAGTGAGCATAATACCCTCTAGCTCCATCCATGTTGTTGCAAATGGTAGGATTTGTATATGTACTGCATCTTCTTTATCCATTCATCTACTGAAGGACACTTAGGTTGCTCCCATTTCTTGGCTATTGTTAATAGTGCTGTGATAAACATAGGGGTGCATATGTCTTTTTGAATCTGGGATCTTGTTTTCTTTGGTTCTTTATTCCTAGTCATTTTACAACTGAAATTTGCAGTCTCAAAAGTCTGCCTTAAAATTTTGATGCAATAGTTATGCTCATTTCAGCAGTACATATACTAAAATTGGAATGATACAGAGAAGATTAGCATGGCCCCTGCATAAGGATGACATGCATTCGTGAAGCATTCCATATTAAAAAAAATTTTTTTTGATGTAATATAATATACATACATAAATATACAAATCATTTGAATTTTTCCCTACATATATGCCCATATAATCATGATTAGGACAAAAATATAGGACATTTACAGCATTCCAGAAGGTTCCTTTATGTCCCCTCCCAGTCAATACCCACCCTTTCTTCTAGAAGGAACCCTTATTCTGAGCACCTTCACCACAGATTTGTGTTTTTGTTACTGAATTTCATATAAATGGAATCATACAGTATGCACTTTTGGTGTGTAGCCTCTTTTCACTCAGTGTTATATCTATCCATATTGTTGAATATAAAAATGACTTTTATTGCTGTGTATTAACACATGAATATGCCGTAGCTTATCCATTGTACTATTGGTGTGCATTTGCATGTGTCCAGCTTTTGCCCATTATGAGCACATGTCTTCCGGAGGAGATATGCACACGTCTTTCTTGGATGCAGTACTTTGCAGTTGCATCTCTAGGTCATTAAGTAAACATATGTTTAGCTTTAATAGATTCAGTCAAGTGGATTTCCTGAGCCACATTTGAACCTTGAACTCTAAGCCTTTGCCTGGGTGAGCTTCAGAATACTCAAGTCCCTCATGATATTTCTGAGCTAGGAAGCAAGGAGGGCTAAATAGTGGCTTAGCCAGGTCTGTTGGAACTTACAGGGACTTCAGGCACAACCCCAGCCTCCACTGACAGCCATCAGAGGTCAGGAAGTATAAAGCAGGTGGCCCCCAGACTTTGTGAAAAAGCAAGATCCAGAGAAATAATGTGCCCCATCCATGACAGGCCAGAAAGAGCTCCGAGGGTTTAATTTCAGGCTCAGTGTGGAAGGTGATGAATTTGATATGCTTCTGGAGGAACATACAGGGAAGTACCTAGTTTCAACAGTAAATCCTGAGAGGATTCTACCTGAGATTGGGAAGGCAGGGTCCAGCTAACCTGGCTGATCTTCACTTTAGAAGCTTCTATAGAAAATTTGTTACCATTACCAACATCTTGGGCTGCTCCTCAACATTTTTCCAAAAATGATGCTGTGGTTCTGATGGTGATGTCCCTGACAAACTTGAGAATAGACATTTGTTCTGATACTTTGGTTTTCACAGTTATCATGATTTCTTTTTTGAACAAGATATTTTAGTTCTTTTCACTGCACATATTTATTTTCCCAACTGTTCTCATTTGCCAAACAGAAGCTTTACAAAATATTTCAGAAGTTATAATGGCTAATATTGTAAAAAATGAGTTTGGTTTAATAAATCAAGCTGACAGAACATGATTTTTCATATAAATTAATTCCCCAGTTTTGCTGTTGTCTGAATGCCCTTTTTATTTAGCTATTCACATCCGTTTCCTTTGTGGCATTACCAGAAAGGCAGAGGGATCCTAGTTGATTTTTTTCTTCCGGGAAAGGTGCATGTAACTTTTTCCATATAAATAGACATCAAGGCAAACTTGAACCATTGTTCTCTAACTAGTTAAGAATCAGAACCTTTGGATTTTTTCTTTACCGTATCATTTAAAAAGATTTCTTTTCATATTGTTCTAGAGTGCTCCATTCGCAAATACTATCCTCAGAATGCCTGGATTCAAATCTTGTATTGCCATCTGCTACCTCCATACCTTGACAAGTGTCCAAACGTGGGTTTCTCCATCTGTGAAAGTTGGGAAAGCCTACTGCAATGTGTTATTATGTTGAGGTAACACGTAAGGAGATTGGCTAGGGTACATGGTCTTTGTTGGTTAAAGATCAGTAATTGTTATTTTGATATTCACAAAATATATGCATATTAAATTGAATTTTAGAAAATTGTGTGAGTTATGATATTACTTATGCCATTTCAGGGTTTATTCAATGTGGACAAATACTAGGGACCTACTCTGTGTCAGGAAGTGTTTTAGGCAAGTGACAGAAATCTACTCTGGTTAGCTGAAGTAGAAAGGAAATGTATGAGAAAGTACTGGGTAACAGGAATATCCAGAAGGGCTAGCAGCTCAGAGGATGCCCCAAATCAGCCTGCAGAGCTTGTCCTGCAGAGACACCATTGCCATTGTTCTTAGGCCTAGACCTGGCTGCCAGCTCTGCAATTCCCAGCTGGTTGCGGAGGCTGCAGCTTCTGCTGTAATTGCCTCTGCTGCATGTAGTGTCTGCCATCACAACCTGGTGCCATCCTCCCTCACTGTGTCTCTAGCAGTGCAAGTGTGTCCTTCAGCAGAACCCAGGCCACATGTCCCCACCCCATATGCCGGGAGACTGTGAGCTGGCATTCTTAGCTCTGGTGGGAAGTGGTTTTATCTCTTCTGTTAGTTTGCCAGGGCCACTGTAACAAAGGACCACAAAGTAAGTGGCTTAAACAATAGAATGTATCATTTCACAGCTCTGGAAACTGTGAGTCCAGGATGAAGGGCTTCCCTCTGAAGGCGCCAGGGGCGGAGGTGTTCCAGGCCCCTGTCCCAGTTCTGGTAGTTCCTTGGCATGTGGCGGCATCAGCCCAGTCCCTGGTGCCCTCCCTGTGCATGTGTCTCTGTGTCAAATTCCCCCTTTTATACATAAACGCCAGTCATATTGGAGCAGGGTCTACTCTACCGCAGCACAGCCTTATCTGAACTAATTCCATCTGCAACAAACCTATTTCCAAATAAGGTTATGTTCCAAGGAAGGGGTTAGGACTTCAATGTATAAATTTTGGGGAAACACAGTTCAACCCATCATAGCTTGTAAGATGGAACACTCCTCCGGGGCAGGAAGGGTAGCCAAAAGAGTAATAAATACTCACAATAAATTCAGAAAAATGGTATTTCCAATCTGTGACACTTCAATAACTTATTGTTGATGAGAGTCACCATCTTAGTGGGCTAAAGATTACTTTCCATGAATATTAACCAGAATGAATTGAAGACACTGAGGTCATAGTGCTTTTAGAGCTGGAAAGAACCTTAGAAAATGATGTGAAGCTTGCTGTGTTTCAGTGAAAGAAACAGAGGTTCAGACAAGCTAAGTGACTTGCCTAGGATCACACAGCAAAGATGGACCTAGAGACACCAGAGACTTCTAGTACAGGTCTCTTCCCTCTGGAAAACACCGTCTCTGTTGTATGTTCCTTTAACAATTGGGTTTCTTTCAGGCCCAAACACCAGCACAAGGCCTAGACCCTGTCTCCGATTCTGTGAGAGGACTGTCCACAGCACATCCCAAATCCCACTTGCTGCTGCCTTGCCTGGTTTCCCACAGGGGAAGCCTTCCTGCATCGGGCTGCAGACCAGTGACGGTTGGCCTGGGATTGCCGAGTGCTGTGAAGTCTTGATCCACGGCCCCAGTCAGGGTTGTGGACCAAGGATGGAGCCTGGGAAGTGCAGAGTCAGGTCCTGGAAGCAGCTGTTACCTTTTCTTGAGAAAGGAGAGAGGACCCCAGAAGGAGAGCAGCTGGCTGTCTCTGCTGAGGAACAATATAAATAGAGAGAGAGGATTTCAGAAGGAACATTGAGAAAAATATCTTTATGCTACACAATCCTGCTAGCGCCAGGCTCCTAGAATTGAACTCTGATCTTTGTCACTTGAAAAACAAGAGCTCTGAGCTCTGATGAGAGGTCACCTTCCTGAGATCCTGGTAGAGCTGAAGCTCTCAGGGGAGATACTGCAAGCCTTTTTCTGTGGGACTTTGATTTTTAAGATATTGAGATAGAATATTTAGCCCCTGAGTTTTTATTTTAATATTGTTGGTGGCTTGAATATTAGTGATAAAAGAATGGCTTCTAAAGGTGTCCATCCCTGACAGGCATTAGTTACAAAGGTGAAACAGGCCCAGGTCTGTCATTACTTCTTGCCATCTTCTAGTCCCCTCTGTCCCATTTTATCACATATTTTATCCAAAGAAATAGTTCAGATGTGAGCCTTATCTCTTCTTCACACTTTTCTGGGTATATCTGGGGGAAGACAATTTAAAGGCTTTCTAACCTGTCCTTTTCTACCAGTGAGATAGGGAGGCAGCAGGGAGTAAGTAACCCCTGCCCAGTTAGAGCAGAGTGTGGCCCCTGGAAAAGGACAAAGTTTTACTAAGGCTTCAGGAATGTAAAGAAAAAAACACGGTGCTTGAGGTTGAAACAATGTAACAGTGTATAAAGGACTACAGCCCCTGACGCACTATTATGGAACAGCTTGCTGACCATAGTCATGTATGCACATTAGTTTAAAACAGAGTAAACTTTAATGAGACTGGTTAAAGCATAACTAGCATTCTAGCTGAACCTACAGAAAACAAACAGCTCTCACTGCATTAAGACCCTAGACACAGAGTCCCCAAGCAGCAGCCTTACCCTCCCTGCACCTGTGGGGAGTTCCATAATTTTCCTTATCCTGAATAAAACTTTCTCTGTGAATCTACCTTGCTAGTTCATGAAGTTCATTGTTCAACTCCTCGAACAAGAACCCCAACATCACCAGCAGACTCCTGGCCTCATGCAGGGAGATGCTCTGATGGTAAACACTGGAAGTTTTCACAAATATTTTCTCCCTTAAGTTTCTTCTCCTTTTGAGAAGGCGAATCTGTCACAGGAAGCAGCCCCAGCTTCTCATGTCTAGGGATGGTTAATCCAAGTTTGTGGATTTCTATACTTTTCTTCCTTCTCATGCTTCCCTGTGGCTGATGAGCACTTTAGGGGAGACTCACTAGTCCCCAATGAGGAGAATCCATCGTTGTTTGAGACTAAGGTTACATATGAGGCAAGGAGAGGTTTGGGGTTTTGGCTGGAGTTAGGTTTTTGATCGACCTGTCCTTTCTCCTTCTCCTCTCAATTCCCATGACCTTGGAGAATTAGACATGTGCTGCCAAAGCCTTTTATTGTGACTGTCATTCAATCAGTGTTTGTCACATTGAATTGCGACTACTAGTCATGGCACAGAGCCCCGGGTGAACTGGCCAAATGTCAAAAGAATTAGAAGCTGTTTTGGTAGAGAAGTCCTTTTCTTGGACAATTTAAGCTTCTAACAGTTTATCTGTCACCATGTGGGTAAAATTGCAATATTTCCAGAATTATTCACTTGGCTTTATTGCATCTCCATATCAATAGATGTTCCCAAGGGGTGGAGAGCAATAGTCCATCTCCATATCAGTAGGTGATTACAAGGGCCAGGGAGGGACAGGAGAGGCTGGGTGGAGTTTTTTGCTCTGCTGCAGCAGCTGGGTGGAAAGAGATGCAGGATGACTGCTTGTAGGCAATAAATGGGTTTCTTAAACTTTATTTCTCCCTTTGACTGATTTCAGTTTCAAAGGTATCTTGCCCTGGGATTTTACCCCTGGAATTACCATATGTATTGGTTTGCTAGGGCGGTCATGGCAAAATATCACTAACTGAGTAAAACAACAGAAATTAATTTTCTCACAGTTCTAGAGGATGGAAGTCCAAGATCAAGGTATTGTCAGTCTGGTTTCTCTTGAGGCCTCTCTCTTTGGCTTGTGGATCGCTGCCTTCTCACTGTGGCCTCACATGGCTTCTTCTTAGTGCATGGGTGCCCCTGCTGTCTCTGTGTCCTAGTCTCTTTCTATAAGGACACCAGTTGGACTGGATTAGGACCCACCGTATGTCTCATTCAACCTTAGTTAACTTAAAGACATCATCTCCAAATAAATCACATTCTTGGGTACTGGGAGTTAGGGCTTCAGCATATGAATTTGGGGGTGAGAGGGACCCAATTCAGCTCATAGCCCTGTGCATCTCCGTACCTGGAATGGATCCTAAATCTAGGAGTGAGAGACTATTAGGACTGGAATGGACCTCAGACACTTTGTCCTACAGCTCACTTTCCAGATGAGGAACCTGAATTAAAGAAGGGGAGCTAGAAAAATCTGAATTAAAAAAATCACAACCTCCTTCCTCCACAACCCAACCTGTTTTGGCTGCAGTTCAGGCTAAAGTTACAAGCCCTCTGTGGAGACCAAGGACAGTCACTCAGAAACCTCCTCTGCTGTGGCCCAGAGGCAGGAGGGCATTGGCACTCACCTCCCACCTCCCATGGGCATGCTCCTCTCCGCCTCACCTTCTCGCGCTGCTGGCGTCCCCCACGGAACAGCAGGCCAGCCAGACCAACTTCTCTTCAGAGCTCTCCCAGGGAAAGCACGCAAGAAGCAACACTGCCTCGAGCTGCCCGCCCCCACCTTATTTTCTTAGCTCTCCGCCTCTGCTGGCACCTCCCAGCTCCTTCCTGCCCAGCGCCTTTTCCTGTTTCAGCCCCACCAGGCTGGGCCTGTGGGCATTTTCCAAGCATGTCTCCTCCTGCCACTCCAAACTCCCCCACGGGCTGGGTGTCAAATACCGGGATCTTCAGTGGTGCCACATCCGGCGCTCCCCTTGCTCCCCCTGCCCTCGGCTCACATCTCCTTATAGAACTTCTCACCCTGCATTTGCAGGCTGACAGCATGGCCTCCCTCTGGACTGTAAGCAGCTGAAGCACAGGGGCAGCATCCCCTTTGCTGTTGCACCCTCAGAGTTCAGTACAATGTCTGGAGCCAAGCAGCCATTCAGAGGCCTATGAATGAGGGAGACCCCTAATTTCTGTGCTCAGCACAGTCGCGGCTTGACTTAGGCTGATGATCAGCTTGCTGTCAGTCTGAGTACTGAAGGCAATGCCATCATCATCTATTACCATGAACTTAAGAGACATGTGCTCCAGATCTGCACTTCATTTCTTCATTCGTTCATCAATTCAAACATCAGTTAAACACCTACTGTTTGTTAGTCATTGGACAATGAACAACACATAGTTCCTATTCCCAAGGAGTTCAACATGGAACATTGCCCACCTGGAAAATTTCTCTTTTCCATTTGATGTCATTGATTTAGTAGAATAAATACTCGAATTTACAGTGCTGAATGCATACTAGGCTTCTGAAGTTTTGTTGATAATATCTTGGATGAACACTGTGGCATCATGGGGCAGAGTAGTAGGCAAGAAACAGTAGCTGACTAACATATTCCTTTGTGGCTCATCTTACTACTATTAGAAATCCATTTTGGCTGTCTGCCCTCTTCAGGCCAGTCACAGCTTCGGCAGCCTCCATTGTTCACTACTTTGAGGGAAAAAACGAGAGTCTTTTGTGACAGTCCTGTAATTATTACTCACATTCTCAAATTAACATGCCAGGCATTAAAAATATAATTTTCATTTTGATTTGGGGTAGTGATAAATCTTGTGCCAAGAACCTTTTTTTGGATGAGAGATTGCTGGAATTATGAAATTCTCAGTGTGTGTGACAAGGAGCAGGGATTGGGCTATGAGGAAAGGGGAAAAAGAGAGAGTTTGTACTTTGCTTCTGTGGGAAACAACAGCAATAGATGAATTTATTTACATTGATGAATATATTTACACATAAATACAGTTTCTGGCTTTTGTGGGGTTTTTTTCTCAATAATTTGCCATTTCTAAAATACAGTAGAGCCACTTTAATATAGTTGAAAGCACATCTTGTGACTGTATAAAGTTGATTCCTTGATTTAAAGGACTTATATAGCTAACACAAGCCCAGGAATATAAATGTATACAGCCCAGAAGTATACAGGGAAAGTGAGTGTCATGGTGTTTGCAATTCTTTTTTTATTACTGTGGTAAAAAAAATACATAATAGTTATCATTTTAACCACTCACAAATGTACAATCAATGTCATTAAGTACACTCACAAGGTTGTGTAACCATCATCGCTATCTATACCCACAACTTTTTCACTATCTCCAACAAATCTCTGAACCCATTAAAAGATAATTTCTCTTTCCTCCTTCCAGCTCTTGGTAACCCCTATTCTACTTTCTGTGTTTAGGAGTTTGCTTATAAAAGATGAATCATATAGTATTTGTCCTTTTGTCATTAGCTTATTGCATTTAATACGTCTTGAAGGTTTATTCATGTTATAGCATGTGTCAGAATTTCGTTTTTTTAAAGGCTGAATATGTATATGCCACATTTTGTTGATCCATTCTTCCATCAATGGACATTTGGGTTGTTTTCACCTTTTGGCTATTGTGAATAATGTTGCTATGAACATTGGTGCAAATAACTGTTGAGTTTCTTTTTTCAATTATTTTGAATGTATACCTACAAGTGTAAATACTGGGTTGCAATTCCTTTTGGCTACTCAGGTTCTGAGCTTCCATGCTGCTGTGGAGGAGTCTCCCTTCCTTCTGGCAAAGCCTGCTTTTCATTGCAGAAGGGAGAATTGATTTTGGGCATTGCCCCTGACTCTTTAGTCCCTCAAACCTGGTTCGGCAGCATCTAAGCCATCCAATATCCTTCCAACAATCTCCTTTCCTGCTTATATCAGTCAGAGTTGTTTTTATTGCTGCAATGAAAATGCCAATGGAGTTTTCCACACATTCTTATGCCCCAGCCCAGCTTTTCCATTCCCAGAGGCAGCCACTGCCATCAGTCTCCTGTGCATCCTTCCAAATAGTTCTTTAGTATTTGAAAATGTAAGTGAGAGTACGTATTGCCTCATCCATTAGCCCTCACCTAAGACTAAGGCCTTGAAAATACAAATTATGGGGTGTAAGGGTTGACTCACTAATCTTCAAATGTCTGTCTTTGGGCTGGGTGGAGGACAGGTGTTGCTGCCTACTGTGAGTTTTGTCACCTCTGGGTTGAATGTAAAGGTGGTGGCAAGGGCATCTGCAAAGCATTTGGTAGGAAGGGCAAGAAATTAAAAACGAGAGGGAATGCTATAGATGGCATCAGCACCAAGAGGCGGAAAAAAACCAATGTCTGTAGAGCTTTTGCTTTGTTGCTGGGTTCTGCCATCTTTTCTCCTCCAAGAGCCTTGTCAGCAGGTCCCTTTGCTGTTGAAATCCTTGATTTTTAATCCTATTGGGTTAGAAATAAGACTAGAGATGGTCTGGGTCCTCTGTACCTATCTGTGTGAGTGTTGCATCCTCTTTTCAGTGGCTTTTTGGATCTGAGATGTCTGCCTTATTTCATTCCACCTAGTAGCTTTGGGCCTGAACTGTTCAGGAAGGAAAGGAAAAGGATAAAGGAAGAGGAAGAAGAAAAGAATGGAGGGATTTGTCTTTTGGAGTTGTCTTGCTCCAATGTGGAAGGCAGATTGAAGGGACCCAGAATCCATGTGGGGACCCAGTCAGGAGGTGGCTGTTGACTTCAGGTGATGGACGGCAGTTTGGATGAGGAGGAGGTGGTGGAGGTAGAGAGCTGTGGACGGAGTCAGGAGAACTTTAGGAGGTGAAGCCATCAGCACATAGTGAGGGATTCTGAAGGCAGATGTCAGAGAAAGAGATAATAGGGGGACTCCTTGGTTTATGGCTTTTGCCAACGATGCATGTGGACCATTCACAGGGACAGGGAGCCCCAGAAGAGGATGAGGCTTTTTGGGAGAATGATGACTTATCCAGAGCTCCTGGAGAAAGAACATAACAATAATACATCAACAGAGTAAATGCATTAGAGTTCTTCATTCATTCATTCATTCATTCATTCATTCATTCATCAGTTATTTATTGACCACCTAATGACTGAACCTTTCTGAAAGTGGGCCTGACGACATGGTCTACTCCATGTGGCTGTGGTGATGAGTGAATGAGTACTCCATAAGAGGGCTCCCTGTGGAGTCTCACCATGCTCATGAACTATTTTGGGATGGTTTTGTTTCTTCATCTATTAAAAGAAGGCTGTTCAGATGGGTATTCTAATGTTCTTCTAGTTATTATGTTATGAAAAATAAAAGCCATTTCTTATATCCTAACATCCCCTGGAATGTAAGCTAGAGGTCAAGGCATTGTTTTTATTCACCAGTGTGTCTTAAATGTTAACTCCTCCTTGGGAGCGGGAGGTACTGGAGTGTTTATCCTGCCTCCTTTATTCAGCCACCCCCGTGGGGAATGGACATAATTCAGCTGAACATTCATTATGAAAAAAAACAACATTCTTCTTGTTTTGCTTTCTGACATTAAATAGAATCTTTTATGCAGGCTATTCCAAGTCCCAGTCACTTGAATATGTTTTTATCTGCATTCCTTCTGGCAGTAAACTTGTTTCAGATTCAAGAGAACAAAAAATAAAAAGCAAACTTTTATTATCCTATCTCTGTCACTTAATAATCAAGAAAAGTAGATCCAAATGAACTATTCTGAGCGCTTTCCCAAAGCAGCGCCTGGGGAAAGCATCTTGGGATCCAGTCAAAACAACTCGGGATAATAAGAAAGACATGCAGGTGTAGACCCCTTCATGGAACAAGGAAACAGCAAAACCCAAACCCAAAACCAAAAAACCTGCCCCAAACCACAACCAACCAGCAGAAGCACTGTCGCTCCCTCATCTCCTGCCATCCCACTGAGGGCTGACCACTTTCTACATCAGGAATCCTGTGCTTGTCAGAACCTTCTCCCCTCCATTCTGCTGTTCTGACTTCTGAGGGCTTCCTAGTGGTGGACAGAAGCATAAGCAATGTAGATGGTCTTTATTGCTCTCCTCCAGTCGTTGACATGTCATCCCTTGCCATCATTGACTCTGAGGTTTCCACAATCATTGCCTTTGTGACATGAATTCCTTGGTTTCGTTCAAAAGTCTCTGGTGCCAAGACTTTTTTTCTCTATGACAACTGGACTTTCTCTCCATATTTCTGAGCTGAGAATGGAAAAAGGAGGAGAGGAATGTAGGTGACCTGGTGTAGGTGGAGCTGTGAGGTGCTGGTCACATTTCTCAGGGGCCCCTCCGCAGCTGCAAGAAGCTGTGGCCAGTTCCTGTGTGAGGCTCCCAGGGCATCTTTAAAAGTGAAGAGACACCAAGATGTGGTGTTGAAACTTGTAAGTTCACATGTTTAAATTTAATAAGGAAATATTTTAACACATGAGGATGTAGCTGTTTTAGTTATAAAATAATTATAAAATTAATAAAACATTATTCATTTTTATAACATGAAAAGGTGGGTGTTTCTAATCAGTGGAGTAAAGATGGACAAGTGGTGTTGGGACACACCATTATACCAAGAATAAATTCTCAGTGGGCAAATACTTAAATTTAACCAATGAGATCATAAAAATACTTGAAAAAAAACCAAATTCATAGATACAGAGAACAGATTGATAGTTTCAAGAGGCTTGGGTAGGGGGAGGGTGAGAGTAAAGGTGGTCAAAAGATACAAACTTACAGTAATAAGATAAATTAGTCCTGGGGATGAAATGCACAGCATATTACATATTTGAAAGTTGCTAAGAGAGTAAATTTTAAAAGTTCTCATCACAAGAAAAATATTCTGAGACTATGTATGGTGATGGATGTTTAAAGACTGTGGTGATCATGTTGTGATATATATGAATATCAAATCATTATGTTGTATATCTGTAAATAATATGATATATGACAATTAGATCTCAATTAAAAAAATGAAAGTACTCAAAAAAACTATGGAAGAATTTAAAAAAATCATCTTGGTGAGAAAGACTTCCAAAATTGTGACATAAAACCCAGAAGCAGTAAAGATATTGCTGATAATTTTACATAAATGAAAATATAAAATTTCTCTACAAGGAAGATCCCCATTGCATTTACTCACTCTTTTTCTTTTTAAGACCTTCCTTGAAGATTTATTTGGAAGAGGTTGCCTATCAGTCCAAGTCTCATCCAAGCATCCCTTGTGGAGCCTTGTGGTTCCTGGAGGGTGGGGTCCATAGTCCTTCTGTGCTGGGGTGCTGGGTAGCAGCACCTGTCACAGATCCTGGCATAAAAGGCGTGTCAAAGACATACCCCAATCTCACAGAGGATTACATGGAGCAAAACTACTGCCACTATCTGGATGCCCAAACCAAACCAGACTTAAGGGATCAGTGCAACATGGTTTATAAATCATTGCAGAGCAAACAGCTGTAGCATTAGCAATGTGGGACCAGTTCCCCAGCCCTGAGTCTCTTATGGGGTATGATGAGTCTGATGGGTGCTACACACAATGGACATTGTAGCTGAGCAACCCAGGGCCAAATGCCCAGCACGTTTTTGAGCAAGCAGTAAATATTTCAGCGAGAAACAAGCTAATTCCTTTCTCACCAAGGGGAGCAAGCAAGCCATTGTAAGGTAGTTACACTTGGCCACACCTTCATCATGCTCAGGATCAAGCCATGGAGAACCCTGTGGTCTGGTACAGTCAGGAAGAACATACAGGATGCTTATAACCCAGGATGGGTGGCCTCTCCCAACAGGAGGTGGAGGTGTTCTTAAGTGTTGAATGAATAAATGAGAATAGTGGGCTCTTCTTAAAGTGGGAGTACTTCATCAGATTTCACTGGGTGGCTTGGAATGGAAAACTTGTTTCTCTTGTAGTGTGTAGTTTTAACTATGCAATTTGAACTGTGACTTCTCACTATCCTTGGGACCCTGAGGAGTGCTAGAAGAAATATGGGTGTGTAGGAGGCTAGGACATTGGCAGATGGAATGCAAATTTTACTGGGAGAGTGGAGAGGCATTTTCGGGCAGCAGGTTTATGAGCCTTAGAACTATTTGCAAAACTGTTAGAAATTCCCACGTAGTGCTGCACTGTGATTGGCTATTAAGTTGCAGCTGCAACTGTGGAACAAGCTCCCATCCAAGTTTTAAAAAATCGTTTAAATGTGCAATTCTCTAGGGGATGGTAGATTAAAATTCATGCTATTTTCTATACTTTGGAACATTTTCCTTTTAAAACTCACTTCCACTTGGATTGAGGAGAGCAAGAGATACTGAAAGGAGTTTGCAACATAACCAAGGTAGGAATAGCCTGGAAGGCTGGCTGGGATGAGAATTTCATCTGTAGGGTTAGGAATTTATAATGTCATCTTGTTAGCCTTTAAGGAATCCTTGAATGCTTTTAACTGAGATTAATTGGATCTAGTATCAGGGTCCAGGACTGGACTGGGTTATTCAGTGGGTAAAATCATGCTTAAAGTGTTAAAGATTTGCTGCATGATCAAAACAAAGCCTTCAAGACCCAGGGACAGCAGTGTCCATTCCCCACCCTGGTTTGCTGCCTCCCCTCCACCTCTCATCCCCATTTCCCAAGCATAACTCAGATCCTGAGACATCTTCTCTGACCACTTCCACTCTCAGAGGTTTACCTTCCTGGAGGCTCAGTGTCCTTGTTCTTTGTATCAGTGGTTCTCAAACTTGAGCTTGCACCACAGTCACCCAGACTGTTTGTGAAAAATCAGACTTCTGGGCCCAACCCTAAGTGCTGGGGGGTCTGGGTTGCTGGAGGCTTTGTGTTTCTGACGAAGTCCCTTGTGATGCTGCTGGCATGGTGCCCAAGCCGGACTTCAAGAGCACTTGATCTGTGTGCCCTGTGTTTTGTGTTTAATTGTAAATGTCTCAGGTTAGGAGACATTTCAGAATACTGCTATTGAAATTTTCATATGTAGGTATCTTCTCTGGCACTTATGCCTTATCTGCTCAATAAACGTTAGCTCCATTCCCCTTTCCCCACATCCTTATTTGAATTAAAATTTTTTTGCAGAAAGGAGTCTTTATGTAGCTATATGCTTAGGAAGTATTCAATAAATATTTGCTATGTAAATGAATGGATAAAAGTTCCTGATTTTAATCAAGGTTTTCTATTAAGACTTCTCAATTCTTATTTTGTTCTGTTATGAATACCTTCAGTTTTCCTCAAGCAAAGCTCCAGTAGTAAAAATATCTTTTATTGGTTGGATTTTGTGGAAAAGACTAACAAATTAAAATAGCGCATTAAATGTAGTTTTGTGCAGCAGTTGGGGTTCCTATGGCCAGGATAAAAACCACCTGATGATGTAACTGGCCTGTTGCTAGGCTTCTACTTCCACACCCGTAGGCAATAAGTTATTATTGCGCTGTATATAGAGCTCTGCCCAGTGCTCTGGGTGGAGGCAGGGATGCTAGTGTTTGACCTACCACCAGGAGAACAAGCTGGGTGATAAACCCTTTCACCCCAAAAACTTTGCACTGTCATTTCTTTGGTCACACTGAATCTGTAGTGAACTTGCCTGGGGTTGAAACCCATTGGCAAAACAAGTTCCCACGTGACCAGTGAAAAATGATTTTCCCATTCTGGGGCCTCCCACTGCCGAGGTGAGTGACGCATTCAAGGGTCTTTCTGAATGATGTCTCTGCAGTCTCTTGGCGCAGGATCCTCACTGGGATCTGGTTGGATTGTTTGGAGATACAATACAGTGGTTTCCCTTGTCTGAAAGACATTTTTTAACCTCTACCTTGACAGTGGCAGCAGGGCTGAGGCTGTCTGATACCTGCCATTTTTTTTTCTCTGTCCTTCATGGGACTTGACTCTTGCAACTGTTTCTGGTTTGAGAGAGAGAGATCAGTACTGTCCTTTCCTGCCTACTGTTACAAGTTCAGGAGCAGAATTTCCACTGGACAGGTAGCTAGGAGAGTAGTGGTAAGTCACTGGGTATTTGGGGAGCTTGTATTTTGAAACAATCCCCTGCCCAATTACTTTGGGAAATATAAAAATTACCTCTCTATTGGTCTTTACTTTTTAAATGAGTTTCATATGTAGCTTTTTATTGTTATGAATAAGTTCCTCCTCTATTTTGACACGTAAGAGAGAGTGGGGTCTAATCTGTAATTATTAAAATAGCCACTTTTTTTTCCTCCCTGCAACTACTTGTGAGGATAGTGGATAAAGCATAGATTTAAGGTCAATACATTAGAGGTCACTTTACTGGTGCATAAATTCTGATCTGTTGAGAATCAGATGACAGGCAGGATTAGCTGTAGAAAGATTTAATGGGAGAGGGAGCAGGGGCAGGTGGAGCAGAGCAGATATTATGCAAGTCTGACACCTGGAGAAGGAGAGGAAAGAAAGGCTGCATGGGAAGTGTGAACTGCCATCCTGAAAGGGAATTTTGGCCAGGTTTATGGGGAGTTTTTAAGGAGTTGGTGGTGGAATCCTGTGTCTCACAGAAATGACTACATTTTTTTGCATTATTTGGTATCCACTGCGTGCTCAGTGGTTGGCTGGGAGAAACTGTGAGGAAACATGGTGCTGGGTCCAGAGGACAGCAGCAGGGGCTGCCGGATATCCTTGAAGCAGATGATCTGAGTGGCTTGTTTTCATGGGCACACAGCGTCTAAAAACATATTCTGTGTTTACAGCCCCATGGATATAATATGATGGGAATCATATTGGGAGGCTGTGAATAAAGTGAAGGTTCCCATGACCTGGATTCTCACCTAAATCTAAACTACTTGATGATGTAACTGGCATGCTGCTAGGCTACTGCTTCCACACCCGTAGGCAATAAGCTATATTGACTGAGTTACTATATAAAGAGCTCTGTCCAGTGCTCTGGGCAGATATGAAGGAGGATTACAGACCTGCAGACTGTTGGCTGCAGATTCTAATGCTTGACCTATCGCTAGGAGAACAAGCCATGTAATGAACCCTTTACCTCAAGAATGTTCCACTGTCATTCTTCAGTCTCACTGAATCCATAGTGAACTTGGGTGGGGCTGAAACCCATTGGCAAGACAATTAGTGACATCAACAGGGTTCATTGTTGACTAAGGAAAAGAACAGGCTGCCCTTACAGGAAGGGTGCTTCAGTGGGCTGACACTATGAAAGGAGAGACAGTGGATTGTCCCCCAATGGGTATGTGGTCTGAGGTGTCTTTCCTCCTAGAGGGCTTGGCCTCACCCCAGGCCTGGAGGCAAGTGGAGGCGATACCTGAGGCAGTAGGAATGGCCTTTGGTATGGTAAGTAGGTCTTTTGAGAAACAGAGTGCCTGTGAGGCAGCAGGGACAGTGGGTTGGCTGCTTCTCACAGTACTAAAAAAGTCTACAGAAGAGAAGGAAATGCTCCTGAAAAAAAGCACAAGCAACAGTGGCACAAGAACGGGAGCTGCAAACTTTTGTGGATTCCCTGAAGAAGGAAATGGCACTGATGTGAGAGGAGGCAGCACAAGAATGTGAGGTGCTATTGAGGAGGTAAAAAATTTATTGGTGACAGAAGGGCATCACTAAGAGGTGCTGTGTAAGAGGTAAAGCCCATGAAGGAACAGGATGGATCCTTGCAAAAAAACCACAAGAAGAGGCAGTGTGAGAATGTGGGTTGTGAGGTCCAGTAAAGGAGGTAAAAGATTCCTTACAGAATGAAATGGCAGTGCTGCCAGGTGCTCTGAAGGAGGCAAAGGCAGTGGAGGAGAGAGACATATTCCTGAGGGAAGCACAGGTGGAGGTGGCACAAGAACGTCAGATGTGAAGCACTGAGGTGAAGGTTAAGAGAGCTGCTGAAGACTGAGCTAGCATTGCTGTGTAGAAAAGGTAAAGGATGTAGCAGAGGAGGCACTTGGGGGAGAGAAGAGAAAGGTGCCATCAGCCCTGGAAATGGAGGAGCTGGCGAAGGATGAAGGGACAGTGTTGGAGGCACTGACCCCTCCTCTGTTGAAAACACGCCCAGTGGATGTAAAGAAAATAAAGACACAGCAACAGAGGTTTCCTCCAGGAGAGGTGCAGCCCCCTCCCCAGGTCATGGTGCACTCTATGCTCCACCCTATACTGAGGCTGAGCTGGTAGATTTGGGCTTCCCCGGTCAGCAGAAGCCGTCAGAGTCAAGATCAGTTTGGCTGCTGCATCTGTGGGACTTAGAGGTGGATGGAATTGTTTTGTGTGGATCAGAGATGGGAAAGCTGGCTTCCCTGATAGTACATTCTACCCTGAGGCAGCGATTACAGAATGCACATCAGACCCCAGGAAATCACTCCTTTGTCAATTGGCTTATGGCTGCACTTCGTGCTGTGTGGCCCAATCAGGGTGATGTACCATTCTCCCTCCTTGATGGCAGATGAATGCTGAGCTCCAACAGGTGTGATAGGAGGTAGGCATAAAAAATGCCATCTATAGTCTGAGAATTATGGTCCAGATGAGGAGACTTTTACTGCAGGGGTGAGAAATGTTGTGTTTCAAATGGCTCCCACATCCCTCTTTGGGCTTCTAGTGGCCATTCTTTCCCCTCACTTAGGGAAGACCATAAGCAAGGTGACACATACAGTAGCAAACTTAGTTAGGAGAGGCTGAAGCAATGACAGCATGATAACAAATAAGGTCTTCTACTCAGAGGAAGAATTTAAAGGGCCCCATGAAAGTTACAAGGGCTCAGATGTGGGTTGATTTAAAATGGGCAGGAGCAGGAAGAAGGAAATTAAATGGGAAGTCAAATAGAATCTGTCTGCAACAACTGACACTGGAGCATCAGTTTCTGCCAATAAGAACAAAGAGGTAGAGGCCAGAGACAGAGCCATGAATCCAGCCAGTGTGTTTGCAAGACTTCCTGCTGGAGAGTGAGCCAACCTCACTTGAGCCCACACAGGAAGGTGATTGGGGAACACGGTTTGACTTAGGGGAAGGTCGAGTTATCTGCTCTGAGGGACCAGGGAGGACCAGAGGCCACATGTTGAAATAGCTACCCATTGGTCCCCAGTGAACATACAACGTGTCCTGGCTCTGGTGGACACAGAGGCTGAATGTTCACTGATTCATGGTAACCCTGAGCTGTTCCCCGGGACCCCCACTATCATAGATGGATACGGAGGAAAGGCTATCAGAGTGAAACAAGCCCAAATCCCTTTGGGAATAGGGCATTTACCCCCAAAGAAGTATACTGTGTATATTTCTCCCATCCCCAAATATATTTTGGGGATTGATATCCTGCAGGGTATATGGTTGCAGACCACTGCAGGTGAGTTCAGACTGAGAGTATGTGTGGTGAAGGCAGTTCCAAGGGGATATGCTAGGCACCCACCCATATTTGCCTGTGGCTCAGTGGGTGACTAATACCAAACAATACAGACTGCCTGGAGGGCATAAAGAGATTGGAGAAACTCTCCAGGAGCTAGAAAAGGTGGGTATTATAAGTCTCACCCATAGTATTTTCAATTATCTTGTGTGGCCAGTGAAAAAGCCAGGTGGCTCCTTGTGTATGACTGTGGGCTACAGATAACTGAATAAAGTCATACCCCCTAAGCATGCTGCTGTCCCCTCTGTTGAAGACCTGATGGATGCCCTCAGTCATGAACTAGGAACATGCCATTATGTGGTAGATCTTGCTAATGCCTTCTTTTCCAGTGACATTGAGCAGGAAACTCAGGAGCAGTTTGCCTTCATGTGGGAAGGATGGCAATGGACTTTCACCATCCTTCTATAGGGATACCTCCACAGCCCCACCATCTGTCATGGACTTGGCTACATGGGAGAAACCACCAACAGTATGGCTGTACCCTTATATTGATGATGTCATGTTCACATCCGATTCTCTTTCAGACCTGGAAGCTACAGCAACTAGACTGCTGCAACATCTACAGGAGAAAGGATGGGCTGTTAACAGCACCAAGGTTCAGGGACGTGGTTTGTCAGTCAAATTTTTGGGGCCATCTGTTCAGGTAAGACCAACGTTATACCAGAAACAGTCATAGATAAAGTCCAGGCCTTTCTTAACCCTACAACTGAACATTGTTACAGGAGTTTTTGATATTCTAGGCTACTGGAAAGTGTTTATACCAAACTTGGCATGAATTCTGAAGCCTTTTACTGGCTGTTATGAAAGGGCGTCAGGTGGGACTGGAATGAGACATGTGCATCTGCCTTTACTACAGCAAAATGGGGAGTCAAGGCTGTGCAGGCCTTCAGAGTGATAGACCCATCAAAGCTCTGTGAACTGGATGTTCATGTGACTGAAGACGGTTATGGCTGGGGTCTGTGGCAGTAGCTTGAATGAACTCACCAACCTATTGGATTCTGCTCATGACTCTAGAATGAGGCAGAGCTATGATACACTTTGGTAGAAAAACAATTGGTTGCCATATATCATGCCTTGCTGGCTATGGAGCCCATCACTGGAATGGCCCCTATAAAGGTAATAACCACCTATCCCATTATGGGGTGGGTATGGGACTGGACCCAAAGCCAAGTAGTTGTGTGGCACAAATGCCTACACTGGCCAAGTTGCATGCCTATATATAGCAGCATAGCACCCTCTCTCATAGTCCCTTGAGTGAAGAGCTCCAGAGCTTATTGGAGCCAGTGACATATATAAATGAAAAGCAGGAAGAATTTAATTTAGAACCATTAGTAGCAGAGAGTTCTTATCAGAAGAGAAGTGCTCCTATACCTGAAGATGCATGGTACACAGATAGCTCCAGCCATGGGCAGCCCCCAAAAAGGATGGCCATAGCTTTCCATCCTAAGACTGAGACAATATGGACAGAAGATGCTGAGGGGAAGAGTAGCCAAGCAGAGTTCTGGGCTGTGTGGCTTGTGATATGCCAGGAGCAGTCCCCAGTAGTTTTCTGCACTGACAGCTGGGCTGTCTATTGGGGCTTGACCCTGTGGCTACCACCCTGGTACTATGACAACTGCCTGGTTGTTCACTGACCCCTTTGGGGGCAAGAATTGTGGCAAGACATATGGGCTTACAGTCTGACGAAAATAGTTATAGTATATCACATGACAGGCCATTTGTCTTTGCCATCCCCAGGAAATGATGAAGAAGACAAATTGGCCCAGGTATATTGGCTAGAAGGAAAGCCTGCCTGTGATGTAGCCCAGTGGTTACTCAGCATTTGTTGCATGTGGTGCAAAAGACAATGTGGGCTGTAGTCTATCAGTAGGGCTTGCCTTGGACCTTTGAAGTCAGCAGAGCCTGTCAGAGTGCATCATATGCTCTAAAGGGACTTATGAGTTCCACAGCAATATGCGACAATAGCTAAGGGGCTGATAACCATTGTCAGGTGGCAGATAGAATATATTGGGCCTCTGCTCATGTCATAAGGGTACTGATATACCATGACTTGTGTGGACACAGCTACTGAACTTCTGGCTGCTTTTTCTACACATTGTACAGACCAACATATGACCAAAAGAGGCCTGGAGTGTCTCTTTGCAGCCTATGGCTGACCACAGGTAATTGAGAGTGATCAAGGCAACCACTTTACTGGACATGCACTACAAGAATGGGTGCAACAGCTGGGAAGTAAATGGAAGTTTCATGTGCCATACAATCTTACCATGGCAGACATGATAGAGAGGTACCATGGTTTCTTAAAATCTGGACTGAAACAGACACCAGTAGTCTGTGGGGATGGTCAGTCTGCTTATGGACCATGATACAGTGTTTGAATGAGAAACTCCAAAAAGGAGCCCTGAGCCCTGTAGACATGTTAACACTTATTGCTGCCTCCCCTATACAACTGCAAGTACAAACCAAGGAAGAATCAGTGAAGCTGAGGTTTGGCCACCAGAATAATATCCTGCTGCCAGCACCAACTGCACTGAACCCTGGAGACTCCATTAAATGGACGTGGCCTTGGACCTTTCAACACATGGACCAATGATGGCTGGCTCTCCTTGCACCTTGGGGACAAGGCCTGGAAGCTGGCCTCCTGTGTATTCCTGGAGTAACAGCAGAATGGACCTCAAATATCACAGTAGTATATCCTGAATGACCAGAAGGTAGGAGCATCCTACCAGGGAGTTTTATTTTATCATTATGGCCAGTGCATGCACCTCCAGTAGCACTATATATAGACCCTTCAGTAACCCCCACAGGGAAAGCAGTAAAATTGTGGTATACTAGACCTGGAAGGTCTACATCCTATCACAGGGCCACTCTCTTGCATTTATCCTATGTGATGGACGATTTGTCTATTTTGGTGTTATTAAAACATGTTTCTTATTGCCCTTAAGGTCTTTGTGGATTGGACACATACCCTTGCAAAAAACTGCTACTTGCTGGGGTGCATGGAACTCCCTATCTGTCCCATTACTAAGTGTGACTGATGAACTCATCTGAATAGAACTGGTTTTGAATATAGCTGAAATAACATTCTCAGGCTTGAGGATTATTAAAATTTTTGTTACATGTATCAAAATCTTGTTGCATCTTAATTTTTGTTATTATCTCTATGTTGTTGTTATCCTCTCTTGTTGTTGTGGATTCTGGTTACAATGCTCCAGCTCTCTTGCTCAGGGACCATTGTAGAAGACTGAGAACATGTAGATTGTGAGGCAAGAATCCTGGAGGGATGGAGTGTGGATAATGTGAAGGTTCCAATGGGAAGGATCCTCACCTGAACCTAAACTACTTGATGATGTAACTGGCCTGCTGCTAGGCTACTGCTTCCACACCCGTAGGCAATAAGCTTTATTGACTGAGTTACTATATAAAGAGCTCTGTCCAGTGCTCTGGGTGGAGGCAGAGATGATGGAGGATTACAGATGTAATCCTAGTGCTTGACCTATAGCTGGGAAAACAAGCTGGGTAATAAAGCCTTCCATCCCAAAAATATTCCATTGTCATTCCTTGGTCTCACTGGATCCATACTAAACTTGTCTGGGGCTGAAACCCATTGGCAATACAGATGCCTTCCCTTCCCGTGGCTAAGAATGGTACAGATGATTTTTGCCTAGATTTTGTATCCTGAGTAGAGTGACCAAGAGATTAAAAACAGCTGAGGTGAATTCATCTCAGCAGCTACCACCTTGGTTCTTGACTGAAATTTCTGAGTCTAATTCTGAAACTTTCCCTTTAATTCTTAAATTACTACCCATGCTCCTGTTTGTGTTAAAGGTGTTATTTTTATTGCTTGAAATGAAAGAACCATGACTTATCCACTAACTGTGATTTTGGGTGTTTACCTAATTCTTTTGTTCCACT
The DNA here is from genome assembly GCF_040802235.1 of Manis javanica. Classification (NCBI taxonomy): domain Eukaryota; kingdom Metazoa; phylum Chordata; class Mammalia; order Pholidota; family Manidae; genus Manis; species Manis javanica. The sequence goes on along the minus strand of NC_133164.1, from coordinate 57,591,976 downwards.
TATTAAAGATGGAAGTTGGGGAGATTAAATAAGTGAATATGTATAATATTTGGTACATGGGAGGTGTCCACAATTTTTCCATCTTCAAAACTTATTTCATATTTCAACAATGTGTATCCCTGACCTCCGGTGTCCTCTATATTAAGCCTTCTGTGAAAGGCTTCTAAACCAGCCCCAGTGCTTTCTGCCTCCTCCTCTGCCCTTCCTAGCACATTTCTCTTGCACATTGTGGCTTCTTTCTCTTTTTGTGGTTATGTGTGTCCACACTTGAACTTACCCACTAGCAGAGGGAAGGGCTTACATCTCACTATTCTATTTCCCTTAGAGTACCCAGCACATCTTTTTAATTCCCTCCATTGTGCTCTTCAATTATTCCATCTCTGACTGGAGTTTATTCCTGAGTTCTTGAATATCTTCCCATAGCTCCATTAGCATGTTAATGATTTTTATTTTGAACTCCTTTTCAGGAATAGTCATGAGGTCCATATCATCTTTATCAGGGGTTATATTAATTTTACTCTGTACTAGGTTCCTTTGGTGTTGCATATTTGTGTGTATCGCCCTCTAGTGTCCAGAAGCTCTACTCTCTGGACCTGCTCAGCCCCTGAAGCAATGTCAGGGGTTGCAGGGGAGTGGTATTGGTGCCTGGGCGGAGTAAAGAGCTGTTTCCTGCTTCCAGGCTGCTATGACTGTCTCCACTGCCTGAACCAGCGGGCCAAGCAAACAGGTGTGAGTTTTTGTCCAAGAGCAGTTAAATATGGATCCCTGCTTTCCACAAGTGGCTGGAATCTCAGTCTCTCCAGGAATTCTGCCTCTGTTAGCTTTCTAACCCCATAATCACAAGAGTATCATGAAAGCACCATGGAATGTATGTTTGTGCTCCCAGAGCAGATCTCCCAAGCTAGGTATTCAGCAGTCCCAGGCCTCCACTTCCTCCCTGCTCCTGTTCTCTTCCTCCCAATGGTGAGCTGGGGTGGGGGAAGGGCTTGGGTCCCATCAAGCCACAGCTTTGGTGTGTTACCATGTTCTGTGAGGTCTGCTCTTTTCTCCAGGTATATGAAGTCTGACACAGTCCTCTTTCCTGTTGCTGTCTCGGGATTCATTGTATTAATTATATTTTCGTATTGTATGTGGTTTTAGGAGGAAGCCTCTGTCTCACCTCTCATGCCGCCAACTTTAATCCACTCCACAAGTAAGATTTGTATCTTATATTCTAGCAAGGAAATTCAGTAATGCATCTTCTGCCCATTTTAAATGCTAATAAAAAATGAGTGCATCACTCGTAACTTCAACAGTAGTGGGACTTGTAAGAAAAGAAAAAAGGCCAGATGGATTTTGCTTTGTTTCTTAGTAACCACTAACATCTTTGAGATATATTTGTGTCTCAGTGATGTTCCTCTCTTGCTGCTAAGCCAGGTCTATTGTTAGCACAGCACATGTGGGCTGCACCTGTAATTTATGTCCTAGGAGGTTTCAGTATACAAAAATAGGCAAAACTTAACTTTTCACAGTCATTTCCTCTGTAATTAAAATGGCATACTTAAGTTAGAAAAGGAAGAGTTTATGGTAAGGGGAATCAGAGTATCTTCAAAGAGGCTGAATTTATATTCTTGAACCATTGCCATATTTAATAAGAGGCTTACTATTATTTGAAAGTCAGTTTGAACATTGTTATAACTAGACAGTGCAAATTGGATAAATTATGCTTCAGATTCTTTTCTTTTGAAGAACATGCTGATTTTTTTCTTTTTTTTTTTGATGATCTTAGTGGAATGAATGGAACATTTGGCAGAAGGTTTTTTTTTTTTTGAAAGTGTAGTTGGGAATATGTATTTCTTCCTTTGGGTGGAGAGAATAATTTTTATTTTGAACTTTATTTTTGACGTCAGGTGTTACACATTTAAGGCATATACATTTGGCTTCTTATGCTTGATGCTTTCTTTGTTGTGAAGTCTACTAGGTTCCTGATTCAACTGTTGAGACAAGGTAGTTCTCACTCCATGGAAGTTACAGAAATGACAGCCTATATGAAGTTAACAAAGGAGTTAATGTTTGTTAACTTACTGTTCATCTGGGACTCGTTTAGACTAGAGCAGTGCCTTACAACTTCAATGAAAGGATTGGTGTCAAATTGCTTCTGTGTGCTGCTCAGAGACTGGGAAAAATTCAAAGTTGACTAAGAGAGAACTCTTTAGGAAAAATGCTGCCTCTACTGAGGAAAGAAAAAAAATCTCATTATAGGCAAAAATTCTTGCAGTATCTTTTTTTCTTTTTCTTTAAATTTTTTATTGTTATGATTGATATACACTCTTATGAAGGTTTCACATGAAAAAACAATGTGGTTACTACATTTACCCATATTATCAAGTCCCCACCCATGCCGCCATGCAGAAACTGTCAGTGCAGCAAGATGCCACAGATCCACTATGTGTCTTCTCTGTGCTACACTGTACTCCCTGTAATGCCCCACACCATGTGTACTAAACATAATACTCCTCAATCCCCTTCTCCCTCCCTCCCCACCTGCCCTCCCACACCCCTCCCCTTTGGTAACCACTGATCCTTCTTGGAGTCTCTGAGTCTGCTGCTATTTTGTTCCTTCAGTTTTGATTCATTGTTATACTCCACAAATGAGTGAAATCATTTGGCATTTGTGTTTTTCCACCTGGCTTATTTCACTGAGCATAATATTCTCCAACTCCATCCATGTTGTTGCAAATGGTAGGATTTGTTTCTTTCTTATGGCTGAATAGTATTCCATTGTATATATGTACCACCTCTTCTTTATCCATTCATCTACTGATAGACACTTAGGTTGCTTCCATATCTTGGCTATTGTAACAAGTGCTGTGATAAACATAGGGGTGCATATGTCTCTTTGAATCTGAGTTGTATTCTTTGGGTAAATTCCAAGGAGTGGGATTCCCGGATAAAATGGTATTTCTATTTTTAGTTTCTTGAGGAACCTCCATGTTGCTTTCCACAATGGTTGAACTAGCATATATTCCCACCAGCAGTGTAGGAGGGTTCCCTTTACTCCACATCCTCACCAGCATTTATTGTCCCTAGTGTTTTTGATGCTGGCTATCCTTACTGGTGTGAAGTGATATCTCATTGTGGTTTTAATTTGCATTTCCCTGATGATTAGTGATGTGGAGCATCTTTTCATGTGTCTGTTGGCAATCTGAATTTCTTCTTTGGAGAACTGTCTCTTCATATCCTCTGTGCATTTGTTAATTGGGTTATTTGCTTTTTGGGTGTTGAGGTATGTAAGTTCTTTATATATTTTGGATGTTAAGCCCTTGTCAGATATGTCATTTACAAATATATTCTCCCATACTGTAGGAAGCCTTTTTGTTCTGTTGATGGTGTTCTTTGCCATACAGAAACTTTTTAGTTTGATATAGTGCCATGAGTTCATTTTTCCTTTTGTTTCCCTTGCTTGAGGAGATGTGTTCAGGAAGAAGTTGCTTATGCTTATATTTAGGAGATGTTTGCCTATGTTGTCTTCTAAGAGTTTTATGGTTTAATGACTTCCCTTCAAGTCTTTAATTCATTTCAAGGTTAGTTCTGTGTATGGGGTTAGACAGTAATCCAGTTTCATTTTCTTGCATGTAGCTGTCCAGTTTTGCCAACACCAGCTGGGGAAGAGGCTGTCATTTCCCCATTGTATGTCCATAGCTCCTTTATAATATATTAATTGACCATATATGGTTGGGTTTATATCAGGGCTCTCTAGTCTGTTCCATTGGTCTATGGGTCTGTTCTTATGCCAGTACCAAATTGTCTTGATTATTGTGGCTTTGTAGTAGAGCTTGAAGTTGGGGAGTGTAATCCCCTCAACTTTATTCTTCCTTCTCAGGATTGCTTTGGCTATTCAGGGTATTTTATTATTCCATATGAATTTTAGAACTATTTGCTCTAGTTTGTTGAAGAATGCTGTTGGTATTTTGATACGAATTACATAGAATCTATAGATTGCTTTAGGCAGGATGGCCATTTTGACAATATTAATGCTTCCTATCCATGAGTACAATAAGTGTTTCAATTTGTTGGAATCTTCTTTAATTTCTCTCATGAATGTCTTGTAGTTTTCAGAGTATTGGTCTTTCACTTCCTGGTTAGATTTATTCCTAGGTATTTTATTCTTTATGATGCAATTGTGAAAGGAATTGTTTACCTGATTTCTCTTTCTGATAGTTCATTGTTAGTGTATAGGAATGCCACATATTTCTGTGTGTTAATTTTGTATCCTAAAACTTTGCTGAATTCAGATATTAGATCTAGTAGTTTTGGAGTAGATTCTTTAGGGTTTTTTTATGCATAATATCATGTCCTCTGCAAACAGGGACAGTTTTACTTTTTGCTTGCCAATCTGGATGCCTTTTATATCTTTGTGTTGTCTGATTGCCATGGCTAGGACTTTCAGAACTGTGTTGAATAGAAGTGTGGAGAGTGGGCATCCTTCTCTTGTTCACGATCTTAAAGGAAAATCTTTCAGCCTCTTGGTGTTAAATATGATGTTGGCTGTGGGTTTGTCATGTATGGCCTGTATTATGTTGAGGTACTTGCCTGCTATACTCATTTTGTTGAGAGTTTTTATCATGAATGGATGTTGAATTTTGTCAAATACTTTTTCATCATCTATGGAGATGATCAGGTGGTTTTGTCCATCTTTTCATTGATGTGGTGGATGATGTTGATGGATTTTCGAATGTTGTACCATCCTTGCATCCCTGGAATAAGTCCTACTTAATCATGATGGATGATCTTTTTGATGTATTTTTGAATTCAGTTTGCTAATATTTTGTTGAGTATATTTGCATCTATGTTTATCAGGGATATTGGTCTGTAATTTTCTTTTTTTGTGGGTTCTTTGCCTGGTTTTTGGTATTAGAATGATGTTGGCCTCATATAATGAGTTTGGGAGTATTTTTTCTTCTTCTACTCTTTGGAAAACTTTAAGGAGGGTGAGTATTAGGTCTTCACTAAATGTTTGATAAAATACAGTGGTGTAGCCATCTGGTACAGGAGTTTGGTTCTTAGATAGTTTTTTGATTACCAGGTCAATTTCAATGCTGGTAATTGGTCGGTTCAGATTTTCTGTTTCTTCCTTGGCCAGCCTTGGAAGGTTTCATTTTTCTAGAAAGTCCATTTCTTCTAGGTTATCCAGTTTGTTAGTATGTAATTTTTCATAATATTCTATAATAATTTTTTGTATTTCTGTGGTGTCTGTGGTGATTTTTCCATTCTCATTTCTGATTCTGTTTATGTGTACAGACTCCCTTTTGTTCTTGTAAGTCTGGATAGGGGTTTATCTATTTTGTTTATTTTCTCAAAGAACCAGCTCTTGTTTCATGGATTCTTTCTGTTGTTTTATTCTTTTCAATTTTATTTATTTCTGCTCTAATTTTTATTATGTCCCTCCTTATACTGACTTTGGGCCTCATTTGTTCTTCTTTTTCTAGTTCCCTTAATTGAGTTTAGACTGCTTATATGGAATTATTCTTCTTTCCTGAGGTAGGCCTGTATTGCAATATACTTTCCTCTTATCATGGCCTTGGCTTCATCCCACAGACTTTGTGGTATTGAATTATTGATGTCATTTGTCTCCATATATTGCTTGATCTCTGTTTTTATTTGGTCATTGATCCATTGGTTATTTAGGAGCATGTTGTGAAGCCCCAATGTGTTTGTGGGAATTTTCACTTTCTTTGCATAATTTATTTCTAGTTTTATACCTTTGTGTTCTGAGAAACTGATTTGTATAATTTCAATCATTTTGAATTTACCAAGGCTCTTTTTGTGGCCTAGTATATGATCTATTCTTAAAAATGTTCCATGTGCACTTGAGAAGAATGTATATTCTACTGCTTTTGAGTGTAGATTTCTGTAGATGTTTGTTAGGTCCATCTGTTCTAATGTGTCATTCAGTGCCTCTGTCTCCTTACTTATTTTATGTCCGTTTGATCTGTCCTTCAGAGTGATTGGAGTGTTGAAGTTTCCTAGAATTGTATTCTATTTCCCCTTTTAATTCAGTTAGTATTTGTTTCACATATGTAGGTGCTCCTGTGTTTGGTGCATTTTTATAATGGTTATATCTCTTTTTCGATTGAACATTTTATCATTATGCAATGTCCTCATCTCTTCTGACTTTCTTTGTTTTGAAGTCTATTTTGTCTGATACAAGTACTGCAACTCCTGCTTTTTTCTCCTATTAGTTGCATGAAATATCTTTTTCCATCCCTTCTCTTTTAGTCTGTGTATGTCTTTGGGTTTAAAGTGTGTCCCTTGTAGGCAACATATGGATTGGTCTTATTTTTTTTATCCATTCATTTACTCTATGTGTTTTTATTGGTGTATTCAGTCCAATTACATTTAGGGTGATTATCAATAGGTATATACTCATTGCCATTGCAGGCTTTAGGTTTGTGGTTACCAAAGGTTCAATATTAGCTTCCTTACTATCTAAGAGTCTAACTTAACTTTCTTAATATGCTATTACAAACACAATCTAAAGGTTCTTCTTTTTTCTCTCCTCCTTTTTCTTCTTCTTCTATTCTTTATGTATTAGGTATCTCTTTGTCTATCCCTTGATTGACTTTGGGCATTGTTAATTTAATTTTGCATTTGCTTAGTGATTAGTTGTTCTACTTTCTTTACTGTGGTTTTATTACCTCTGGTGACACCTACTAAACCTTAGAAACACTTCCATCTATAGCAGTCCCTCCAAAATAGACTATAGAGATGGTCTCTAGGAGGTAAATTCGCTGAGCTTTTGCTTATCTGGATATTGCTTAATCCCACCTTCAAATTTAAATGATAATCTATCCAGATAAAGTAATCTTGGTTCCAGGCCCTTCTGCTTCATTCCATTAAATACATCATGTCACTCCCTTCTGGTCTGTAAGGTTTCTGCTGAGAAGTCTGATGTTAGCCTGATAGGCTTTCCTTTGTATGTGATCTTATTTCTCCCTCTGGCTTCTTTTAATAGTCTGTCCTTACCCTTGATCTTTGCCATTTTAATTACTCTATGTCTTGGTGTTATCTTCCTTGGGTCCCTTGTGTTGGGAGATCTGTGGATCTCCATGGCCTGAGAGACTATCTCCTTCCCCAGATTGGGGAAGTTTTCAGCAATTACCTCCTCAGTGACACTTTCCATCCCTTTTCTCTCTCTTCTTCTTCTAGTACCCCTGTAATGTGAATATTGTTCTGTTTGGATTGTTCACACAATTCTCTCAATATTCTCTCATTCTTAGAGATCCTTTTTTCTCTGTGCTTCAGCTTCTTTGTATTCCTCTTCTCTTGTTTCTATTTCATTTATCGTCTCCTCCACTATATCTAATTTGCTTTTAGTGCCCTCTATTGTGCTCTTCAATGATTAGATCTCCAACCGGAATTCATTCCTTATTTCTTGAATTATCTCCATGAGCATGTTAATGATTTTTATTTTGAACTCCCTTTCAGGAAGAATCATGAGCTCCACGTCATCTTTCTCGGGTGTTATATTAATTTTACTCTGAACCCAGTTCCTTTGGGGGTTTGTATTTGTATATGAAGCCCTCTAGTGCCCAGAAACTCTGCTCTCTGAAGCTGCTCAGCTCCTTAAGCAATGTCAGTTCTTTCAGGGTTGTGGTATTGGTGCCTGGAGTGAGGAAAGAGCTGTTTCCTGCTTCCCGGCTGCTATGCCTTTCTTCACTGACTGAACCAGTGGACTAAGCACACAGGTATAAGCCTCTGTGCTTTGTATTTGTAGTTACTGTAGACAGATCTTCCCTCTGGCTGGCCTAACGCCAGGGTAGGGTTTGCCGGTTTGCGAACCAGGTGGGACTGGCCAGGAGAAAGGTGCAGTAGGCTGTGTATCACTGAGGGGGTCCTTGGAGCTGTGTAGCCAGCCAGGGAGGTGAAGCACCTGAAAATCATGAATGCTCACAACATTCTGGGTAGAGTGCACCTGGGAAATTTTGTCTACCTGTCCTTACTCCTTAGCAGTGTGCTCTGTGCAACCCTTGCCCTTTTAGCAGCTCTCTTGCTAAGGGCTTCCTTGTTAGAAAGTCTCTCAGACTGCCGACCTTTCTTTTGTCCCAGAGCAGCTCGATATGGATCCCTGCTTTCCACAGGCTGGAATCTCAGTCTCTCTAGGAATTCTGCCTGTCTTAGCTTTCCAATCCCATAATCATGAGAGTATCATGCAAACATCTTCGAATGTAGGTTTGTTCTCCCAGAGCAGATCTCCAGAACTAGGTATTCAGCATTTCCAGGCCTCCACTCCCTCCCTGCTCCATTTCTCTTCCTCCTGCTGGTGAGCTGGGATGGGGGAAGGGCTTGTGTCCCGCTAGGCCACAGCTTTGGTACATTAACATATTCCGTGAGGTCTGCTCTTTTCTCCAGTTGTATGCAGTCTGGCACAGTCCTCTTTCCCATTGCTCTTTCAGGATTAGTTGTATTAATTATATTTTCATATTATATGTGGTTTTAGGAGGAAGCCTCTGTCTCACACCTCATGCTGCTCTGTCTCACACCTCATGCTGCCATCTTTAATCATCTGTTCTTGCATTATCTTTTGAAGTGAAAGGTTTTTTTCCTTGTATTAATCAGGTCACTGCCTCAATTTTCCACCTGGTATGTCAGCTGAGACCATTAATGTGAGTAAATACTTGGTTCTAGTGATGGTTGAAGGCTTTAAAAATGTTTGTTGCAATAGTCCTTTGGGGGAGGATGGTTAAGAATTTATCTGCCATCTCCATTTCTCTGGATCAATGTTTTGCTTCATGGGACATAGTTTCCCTCATTATTCATGAGTTACATGTGTATGGGTGCCAGTGGGTCCCATGATGTCTCATGCCTCTCTGTCTGCAGTGAGACCCTAGGGAAGGGGATAAGAGTGGGAGACACAGGTGCAAGATGAAGTGCCGGTTGATGGTAATCCCATGAAACTGGCCTGATTTCTTGAAGAGTGGGCCACTGTCCTTGCTGGGCCATTGGGCTCACTGAGATTTCAGAGTAGAGGTGCAAAGATGCTGATTAGATAAGGATGATCTGTTGCCTCAAGGAGATGGAAGACATATACTTAGGGAGAAAAATAACCTTCTACTCTCAAGGTCATGCTATTGTAAGTCCTATTATTGCTGCTTTTCTGGAAAAATAATATGATCTTATGCTATGTACAAAAATAAGTGGAATAGACTTACCAAACATTTAATCTGAACACTTCAATTTAGAAAAAGACTCAAAAGGAAGTTGTTTCTTAAATATATTTGTATAATTTCTTTACCTTTTATGATTATTTGGATGCTACTGTTTTTCAAGAATCACTAAAAAACACACACCGTGTTGGTGAATTTCCAGTTTAAATGGATAGGGGCTCAGAGGCATGTGCTTCAGGCAGAATATCATTAATTCTTCATACTTTACATTTTGAAATTAACAAAAAGGTTTATGAATCAGGAGCAGAGGAAGAAAGATGAATTGTCTTATTTCATTTCATTCGCTACTCAGAAATAATTTTTTAAGCATGGGGAACCACTTAGTTTTTGATAATTTAAACTCCTCATTTCATTAATAGATATTTTTGCTGTTCCATCAACTACATCATTTTGTTCTACTCTTTTGTGTCTTGCAGCTCTGAGGAAGCACCATAGAAGTAGTTGAATAAGATGATTAATCTATAAAACACACACCCATTTTGAGAATTTTTATTCCAATTAAAATTTTGGAATGTTGTTAAAAAGATGAATGTCTACAAAACTGTTTTAGAACAATTCATGAAAATTATCAGTAGATAAAGGTGATCAATAAATATTTGAATGACAATTGCAGAAGAAGAAAACATATAATGCGAAAAAGTAGCATTTTCATTCCTAAACAATTTCATTCTATTTGTTTCCAGAGAGGAATGCTCATTGACTGATTGTACATAAAAATAGAGAATGCTGCATTAGGAGTGCTGGCATCTGTTCCTTGATGTACTTTGGTTTGGTTTTGGCAAATATTATTAAGAACATATTACTTTTTCCTATTACAAAAATATGTTGTGTATTCATACATATATTTAAAATCACAAAGAAGAATGTTACTCAGTTCCACCCATCAAGAAATAACAACTGTTAATATTTTTATATCTATTATTGTAGTTTTTATGTATGTAACATTTTATCAAGAAGGCTAGTTGAGTACAGGCAGGAAAATAAAATATTTTCCCCCCAGTCCATTCAAATGTGTTGTTATTTCTTCCTTCCATCTTTGATGATGTTACTGGCATTCTTTATAGTTTTTCCATTTTTTTTCTCTCACTTTGCTGGCTATTGTGGAAGTATTACATCATGGAAATGGGCAAGTGTTACAAATCCAGGTTTTTGCTCTGCTTCCTCTGCCCCCTCTGCCCCCATAATAATTGCTTCAGGTAACCCAGTTCTAAGCCATTCAGTGCATGACATTCCCTTAATCCCAGGGATTGGTTCAGTGTGATACTTGGAAAGTTACTGGGTGTTCTGGGACATAGGATACCTATCTCTCTTTTTTAGATAATGAAGAATATGGATATAAAGACTGAACTTGCTGCCATCATGGTGTCATACTATGAAGCCATCCTGAGGAAGCAGTTCACACAAGAGATAATGATAAAGTCAAGAGAGGTGCAGTGGAATTCAGCTGGAGTCATGAACATTTCATGGCTAAGGTCTGTGCTACCTTTGAACTTTAAGTTGTGTGAGCCAGTAAATTGTGTTTAACGTTTGAGCCAGTTTGAGTTGAGTTCTCTGTTTCCAGCTACAGAAGACATTCTAACTTGCTCACATGTCTTTTAAGCAGATGGTAATTGGAGACTATGCTCATTTCCTCTTCTGAACTGTCCTAAGCTCAGTAGAATCACATGCTTTGTGGAATTCTAGAGCTGTTTTATGGAAATGAAGCCACAATTTCAGAAGAAATTCACAGATATTTGAGGAGTATGAATTATGCATTAAATTTCTGCAATAGGCTTTCAAGTATAAACCTCAGGATTTGATGAATTCTCAAGAATCTATCCTATTAATTTGGTTTAGTTTTGAGGGCACTCAGCTGAGATTAGGGATAATTATGACTTTAAAGGTGATACAGAATCTCTGTAATACTACAAGGTCATAATTAAATCCAGAACTGTTATGATAGTTATATGGCTAAAGTTTGGGCAACATTTGTTTACACCTAATTTTATGAAAATATTTATTTTTCATGAAGGTGTTCAAATGCAAGTTAAATGCAAGTTGAGATACAAGTTAAGAGCTACTAACTATGAGATAAATCTAGAGTCAGAATTTAGACACATGATTTTTGAGTAGGTCTCAACTTTCTTGAGATCAGTTTATTACTGTTAGTGCCATGAGTTTCATTGACTTGATAAATAATATACACTTTAAATGAATAAAGTTGATAAAACTTTTGGTGTATATTGCTTTTTCATTCATGTTTTAATCTATCCATCACCATTGTTACCATTAAAAAATTCATGGAGCTATAGATATTTGATTTTCTCATCAATTGGCCCATTGTTAAAAACTTTTGGATGATCCTACGTTAAAATATTTGTGTGTGTGTGTGTGTGTGTGTGTGTGTGTGTGTGTGTGTTTGGGTATGTAACTCAAATATGCTTCCCTGTTACTTTTATTCATTGGCCTCAGTTAATTTCTCTCTGAATATGTCTAATCCAGGAAATATTGAAGATAGCTATCATGCCATCATCTCTTCACCCTTCTGAATCTCTTTCCAGCTAAAGATTCCCAATTTTTATCCTTTACTATCTCAATCACACACATTTTTGGCCCTGTCTATCTTGGTGAGGTCCCTCTCGATGATGAGAGACTAAAAGAAGTGGCAAGGATAGAATCCACACCAATAAATTCACTGGGTAGAGCTAATGAGAATTCTGGGTCTGTGTCTGTATTTTCCTAGTCAAATAATTTTAAATATTATGTGGAAAGTTATAATAACCAAGTCTGTAGTTCCTGGAATTTTTAAAAAAGTATTTCTTAAAGGAAGAGTTTTGCTATATCACCTCATATCATAATTCAAAAAAACCTGTCATTTTGTTCAAATTATTCTTAGACTTTACATTTGTTTCTGAGTTGAAATTCCTAAATGGTGTTATTTGTTGTTCTTCAAACACCTGTGTTTCAAGAGACTTTTCTTGGGTCATTCATTGAATCAGAATGCTTTCCTAAAAAGGCTACATTAAAGAGCAAGCACCTATCATTCAATTTTGCCCCTTTTTAGGAAGTTGCTTTTATCACAAGGGAGGAGTCCAGTTACTGGCCAAAAAAATTTATGTGTGAATTTTTTCAGGCCAGACCACAGGCAATTCCAGAGAGTTTACCTAGCAGGCTTCATGGAGGAAAATTACACCCTGTGATGGTTAATTTTATGTGTCAACTTGACTGGACCATAGGATGCCCAGATATCTGATTAAACATTATTTCTGAGTGTGTCTGTGGAGATGTTATCAGAAGAGGTTAGCATTTCAACTGGTGGGCTGAGTAAAGCAGATGGAACTCCCCAATGTGGGTGGTCATCATGCAATCTATTGAAGGCCTGAATAAAACATCAAGGCAGAGGAAGGTTGAATTTTCTCTCTGCCTCACTGATTGAGCTGGGACATCAATCTTTTCTTGCCTTGGGTGCTCCTGGTTCTCTGGTCTTCATACTTAGACTGGTATCTGTGTCATGGGTTTTCTCGTTTGCAGCCTGCAAACTACACCACTGGCCTACCTGACACCTTAGCTTGCAGAGGGAAGCCCCCATAATCACATGAGTCAGTATCTTATATATGTATGTATATATTTATGTTATCCACTCTGTTTAGTTGTTTTGTTTTTTGGAGAACCCTGGCTAATACACTTCTAGTGCACTGCAGTCTGTGAAGGGAGTTGTAGTCAGGGATGTAGGTCCCCTGGCCTGCCATGTGCTTCTGCATAGCTGCATTTCAAGGCCAGCACTTCCATTTGAAGGTCTCTATGAAACCAGGTCCATAAAGTGCAGAAACCTTTTGTTCTGGGCACCCACACAATGAGATAGCCCCCACCACCATGTCTGTGCTGAGCCACTGTCCTCCCACTGGTGCACTGTTTCATGGGGGGAAATGAACAGGGAAGAGCAGGCTGCATCCTCTAGATCAGCTTCTTGCTTTTATTATTACAAAGAGTGATGAAATGTGTAACTCCAGGGGGAAAATCTGTACCCAGCCAGGGACAAATTACCTTTGAAACTGAAATCAGTCAAAAGGAGAAATAAAGTGGGAGAAACCCACTTTTATTACTTACAAGCAGTGGTCCACTTCTGCTCACTCCTGTCTCTCTTGACCCTGTTGCAGGAAAAGGGCCCCACCTAACCTCTATGATCCAGATATGCCTCTCTCCCCCATGTAATTACCTGTTGATATGGAGATGGATTATTCTCTCCACTCCTTGGAAGCACCTATTGATATAGAGGTGCACTAAAGGCAGGTGAGAGATTCTGGAAATATAGCAGTTTTACCCACAGCTCACCCCTCCAGAAATCTCACCTCACAATCTACTCATTATCCATCTTACACAATGGCCCCTGTGTGAGAAAATTGGAGCATTGTAACCAGACTAATAACACACAACAGCAACAGCAATAAAATCATGATAATCCTCAAGTTGGAGGATTCAGCTAAGTTCAAAGACCTATGCAGATTAAGTCCACAGCTCTCCCATTCCACAGGTGGTCAGTAGCAGAACAGGTAGGGACTTCAGAAAAATCATCATGCAGCAGCTGCAGTCAGGGAGTGGGTCTGGATCCGGGCTAAAGGGACTATAGAAGAAAATAACCTTAAGGGTGATAAGATACACATTTTAATGACACCAGCATAGGCAAATCTTGTCCATCAGAAGGATGCATGCAAGAGTGGTCCTGTGATAGGACTGTAGCAGGAAGGGGGTCCCTTCCAGGTCTAGTATACCAGACTTTCACCCTTCTCCCTGTGGGAGTTACTGATGGGTCAATATATAGGGCTATGGGAGGTACATGCACTGGCCATAAAGATAAAATAAAACTTTCCTGTAAGACGCTCTTACCTCCTGGACATTTTGGCTACACTACCATGATCTTTGGGGGCCACTCTACTGTTATCCCAGTAACACACATGAGGCCAGCTTCCAGGCCTTTTTCCCAAGCTGCCAGAAGGGCCAGCCATCGCTGGTCCATGTGTCAAAATGTCCAGGGCCATGTCCACTCAACAGTCTCCAGGGTTTAATGCAGTTGGGGCTGGCAGCAGGATGTTGCTTTTCTGGTCATATCCTGACTTCAATAACTCCGCTTTGGTTTGCACAGTTATATAGGAGAGGCAGCAAGGTGTGTTAGCATGTCCACAGGGCTCAAGGCTCCTTTTCAGGGTTTCTCATTCAAATGCCATAGCACTGTCCATAAGTGAACTGACCAGCCCGTAGACTATTGGTGTCCTACTTCAGGTCAGATTACAACAAACCATTGTACTTCTCTATCATGCCTGACACAACAGGGTTATATGGTACATGGAACTTCTACTTTATCCCTAATAGCTGCACCCATCCTTATAACTCATGTCCAGTAAAGTGGGTGCCTTGATCATTTTCAATCACTTGCGGCTGACCATAGACTGCAAAGAGACACTCTAGGCCCCTTTTGGTGGTTTGCCGATATGCATGACATGCAGGAAAAGCAACCAATAGGCCAGTAGCCATGACCACACAAGTCACGGCATATTGATATCCTTCTGATATGGGCAGAGGCCCAATATAATCTATTTGCCACCTGACAAGGGGTATTGGCCCCCTTACTATTGTCCCATGTTGCTTCAGGACTCAGTGTAAGTCCCTCTTAGAGCACACAAGGCACTCTTTCTGGGCTCTGATGACTTCTTCAAAGGTCAATGGCAAGCCCCACTGACAGACTATAGTCGACATTGTCTTTTACCCTGTGTGCCAAAATTGCTGGTGTAACCATTGGGCCACATCAGAGGCAAGCTTTCCTTCCAGCCAAGCCACCTGGACCAATGTGTTGGCTTCATCATTCCCTGGGATGCTAAAGGCAAATGACCAGTCATATGATAAACAATAATAACTGTCTTATTCTGATCAGAGGCCCTTAGGTCCTTGACATAACTCTTGCCCCCAAAGGGCCTGTAACTAACCATCCAGCTGGCATGGCACCATGTCAATAGCCACAAGGTCAAGCCCTGATAGAGGGCCCAGCTGTCAGTGCAGACAACTATAGGGGAGGGCTCCTGGGTGATCACAAGCTATACTGCCCACAACTCAGCCCACTGACTACTCTTCCCCTCTCCATCCTTCATCCATATTGTCTCAGTCTTAGAATGGAAAGCCACAGCCCTCCACTTTGGGGGCTGCCCATGACTGGAGCCATCTGTATACCAAGCATCTTCAGGTATAGGGGATTTTCCCTCCTGATAAGGAGTTTCTGCTACCAAGGGCTGAACAGCAAGTTATTCCTGCTTTCCACTGGTATACAACACTGGCCCAATAAGCTATGGAGTTCTTCACTTAAGGAGCTATTGGAGAGGGTGTTATGCTGCTATAACTATGTTCCCCATTTGGCCTGTATAGGTGTCTGTGACACATCACTCCATGGCCATTGTTTCCAGTCTTGCACCCACCTCGCGATGGGATAGGTGGTCATTACCTTGGTTGGAGCTGTTCCAGCAATGGGCTCCTTAGGCAGAAAGGCATGGTACACAGCAGCCAGTTGCTTCTTTATCAAGCTATACTGGACCTCTGCTCCTTTCCATAGTTGTGACCATAATCCAGTAAGTTGGCATGTCTGTTCTAGCTGCTGCCAAGACCCCATCCATAACCATTTTCAGTTATATGAACATCTAGCTCACAGGGCCTTGATGAATCCATTACACTCAAGGCCTGTATGACCTTGACTGCCTGCTTGGCAGCAGTAAATCAGCTGCACATGTTTCATCCCAGTCCTACCTGATGCCCTTTCATACCAACCAATTCAAGGGCTTCAGAATTTGTGCCATGTGTGGCACAAACACTCTTCAATAGCCCCAAAGACCCAAATACTCTTGTAATACTGCCACAGTGGTAGGGGTAGAGAAAGCCTGGATCCTGTCTATGACTGCTTCAGAATAACTTTAATTTTACTCAACCAGACAGCCCCCAAGAACTTTACAGACAAATCAGTTCCCTGAACCTTAGTGTTGTTCCCAGCCCATCCTTTCTCCTGTAGATGTTGCAGCAGACTGGGAACTGCCCCTTCTAAATATGCAAGAAAATCAATGATAAACAATAATAACTGTCTTATTCTGATCAGAGGCCCTTAGGTCCTTGACATAACTCTTGCCCCCAAAGGGCCTGTAACTAACCATCCAGCTGGCATGGCACCATGTCAATAGCCACAGGGTCAAGCCCTGATAGAGGGCCCAGCTGTCAGTGCAGACAACTATAGGGGAGGGCTCCTGGGTGATCACAAGCTATACTGCCCACAACTCAGCCCACTGACTACTCTTCCCCTCTCCATCCTTCATCCATATTGTGGATGTGAGCATCTAGGACAGTTAGAGTGAAGAAAGCCCAGATGTGAGCATCATATCATCAATGCAATGATATAGCCTCACCATTTGTGGTTTCTGCCATGTAGCCAAATCCTGGGCTACAAATCCATGGTGGGACTGTGGAAGTATCCCTGTAGAAGGGCAGTGAATGCCAGTCTTCCTACGTGAAGGAACACTGTTCCTGACTTTCATGTGCTATGTCAATAGAGAAGAAAGCATTAGCAAGGTCCACAACATAATGATACATCCCTAGTTCATGACTGAGTGTATCCATAAGGGCAGCTATAGAGGAGACAGCAGCATGCAAGGGGGGTGTGACTTTATTTAATTTCAGGTATTCCATCATCATACACCAGGAGCTCTCCAGCTTTTTGCCTGGCCACACTAGGGAATTAAAAGGATTACAAGTGGGCTTTATGATGCCCGCCTTCTCCAGCTCCTGTAGGCTTTCTCCAATTACCTTGTGCCCTTCAGGCAATTTATATTGCTTAGTATTTATCACCTGCCAAGGTACAGGCAGAGCTATAGGGGTGCTTAGCATGTCCCCTCAGAACTGCTTTTAGTACATGCACCTTCAATCTGAACTCACCTGCACTGGTCTGTAAACACAGGTCCTTCTGGATATTGACTCCCAAAATATATTCAGGGATGGGAGAAATGTAGACAGCGTATCCCAATATAGGGTAAATGCCCTATACCCAATGGGATTTGGGCTTTCTTCACTCTAACTGTCCTAGAGTGAAGCCATCTGTCACAGCAGGGGTCTTGGGAAAACTCTCTGTTGCCATAAATCAGAGAATATTCAAAGCTCCTGTGTCCACCAGTGCCAGGACACATTGTACATTCATGGGGGACCAATGAAATCCTACTTTTAAATGTGGCCTCTGGTCCCCACCACGTCCCCGAGGGTGGGGGCCTTGACTCCCTACTCAGTCAAACTGTGATGCCCAATCATCCTCTTGTTGGGGGTGAGGGCCCAGGCAGATCCTGAGTTCTGTCCCCCAGGAAGTCTTTCAGGGACACAGGCCAGACATGGGACTTTGTCTCTTGCTTCCATGTCCTGGACCTCAGCTTCTGGAACTGCTGCTCTGGCTTTAATTGGTGCCACAGATCTAACAAGATCCTATTGGGCTGCCCATCAACTTTTTCTTTCACTACCCTGGCCTTTATCAAATCAACCCACATCTGGGTCCTTGAGACCTTCACGGGGCCCTTTTGCACCTCTCCTTTCAGTCGTAGCTCATACTTCCTTCCGTGCTCTTATTGTTTCAACATCCCCCAGATCTGCTAAAGTATGAGTAGCTTCACTTAAGGGTTGTCCTTTGTGGGGAGCAAGAATACTCACAAGGGACCCAAACAGAGATGGGGCAGCTGTATGGAGCAGCAGATTTCTCATTCGTATGATGAACAATTCCTCATTGGGGCCCTGGGGGTCATATTATAGATGATATTTTTCATGCCCAATTTCTGAAACATCTGCTGGAGCTCTGCATACATTTTCCAGCTAGTGGGTAAATCATCCTGATTAGGCCAAACTGCCCCGGGGCTGCTGTCAGCCAATCCAGAAGTGCTTGATTCCCTGAGGTGTGATGGGCCTTTGCAATTGCTGCCGGAGAGAAGGATGAGTTGTCAGGGAAGCGAGTCTACCCATTTCAGAACCTGACAACAATGTTTTCTACCCATATATTTCAGAGATGCAAAAGACATGTAGGCAGAGGTTCTGATGGCTTCTGCCCTAACTGGATGCTCATGTCCATCAGCCCTTCCTGGGTAGAGGTGTGAAATATGGAGTACTCCACAACCTGGGGAGGGGCAGCTCCATGGAGCCTACAGTTGTGTGTTATTTTATTAATTACAAATGGACAGGCCTTTAATATGGGAGAGGCTGAGTGGTGACCTTGGCAGCAGATCAGCCCTTGTCAGATTAGCCATTTACGAATATATTCTCCCATACTGTAGGATGCTTTTTTGTTCTGTTGATGGTTTCCTTTGCTGTACAGAAGCTTTTCAGTTTGATATAGTCCCACATGTTCATTTTTGCTTTATTTCCCTTGCCTGAGAAGATGTGTTTAGGAAAGAGTTGCTCATGTTTATATTCAAGAGATATTTGCCTATGTTTTCTTCTAAGAGTTTTATGGTTTCATAACTTACATTCAGATCTTTGATCCATTTTGAGGTTACTTTTGTGTATGGAGTTAGACAATAATCCAGTTTCATTCTCTTACATGTAGCTGTCCAGTTTTTCCAACACCAGTTCTTGAAAAGGCTGTTGTTTCCCCATTGTACATCCCTGGCTCCTTTATTGTATATTAATTGACCATATATGCTTGAGTTTGTATCTGGGCTCTCTGTTCTGCTCCATGGATCAATGGGTCTGTTCTTGTGCCAGTACCAAAGTGTCTTGATTGCTGTGGCTTTGTAGTAGAGCTTGAAGTTGGGGAGCATAATTCCCTCAGGTTTATTCTTCCTTCTCAGGATTGCTTTGGCTATTCGGGGCCTTTTGTAGTTTCATATACATTTTAGAACTATTTGCCCTAGTTTGTTGAAGAATGCCATCATTTTTGGATACAGATTGCATTGAATTTGTAGATTGCTTTAGGTAGGATGGACATTCTGACAGTATTAATTCTTCCTATCCATGAACACAAGATATTGGTGTCTTCTTCAATTTAATGTGTGTCTTGTAGTTTTCAGGGTATAGGTCTTTCACCTCCTTGGTTAGGTTTATTCCTAGGTACTTTATTCTTTTAGATGCAATTGTGAATGAAATTGCTTTTCTCATTTCTCTTTCTGCTAGTTTATCGTTAGTGTATAGGAATGCAACAGATTTCTGTGTATTGATTTTGTATCCCACAACTTTGCTGAATTCAGATATTAGATCTAGTAGTTTTGGAGTGGATTCTTTAGGGTTTTTTATGTACAATATCATGTCACCTGAAAACAGGAACAGTTTGATTTCTTCCTTGCCAATCTGGATGCCTTTTATTTCTTTGTGTTGTCTGACAGCCACAGCTAGGGCCTCCAGAACTATGTTGATTAAAAGTGGGGAGAGTAGGCATCCTTTTCTTGTTCCCGATCTTAGGTGAAAAGCTTTCAGCTTCCCTCTGTTAAGTATAATGTTGGCTGTGGGTTTTTCATATATGGTCTTTATTATGTTGAGGTACTTGCCCTGTATTCCCATTTTGTTGAGACTTTTTATCATGAATGGATGTTGAATTTTGTCAAATGCTTTTTCGGCATCTATGGAGATGATCATGTGATATTTTGTCCTTTTGTTGATATGGTGTATAATATTGATGGATTTTCAAATATTGTACCATCCTTGAATCCCTGGAATAAATCTTACTTGGTTATTATGGATGATATTTCTGATACTTTTTTGAATTTGGTTTGCTAGTATTTTGTTGAGTATTTTTGCATCTATGTTCATCAGGGACATTGGTCTGTAATTTCTTTTTTTGTGGTGTCTTTGGCTGGTTTTGGTATTAGAGTGATGCTGGCCTCATAGAATGAGTTTGGAAGTACTCCCTCCTCTTCTACTCTTTGGAAAACTTTAAGGAGGATGGGTATTAGTTCTTCACTAAATGTTTCATAAAATTTATCAGTGAAGCCATTTGGACCAAGCATTTTGTTCTTAGGTAGTTTTTTGTTTACCAATTCGATTTTGTTGCTGGTAATTGGCCTGTTCATATTTTTCTTTTTCTTCCTGAGTCAGCCTTGGAAGGTTGTATTTTTCTAGAAAGTCGTCCATTTCTTCTAGGTTATCCAATTTGTTAGCATATAATTTTTCATAGTATTCTCTAATAATTCTTTGTTTCTGTGGTGTCTGTACTGATTTTTCCTTTCTCATTTCTGATTGTGTTTATGTGTGTAGACTCTTTTTTTCTTGATAAGTCTGGCTTAGGGTTTACCATTTTGTTAATTTTCTCAAAGAACCAGTTCCTGCTTTCATTGATTCTTTATATTGTTTTATTCTCAATTTATTTATTTTTGTCCTGATCTTTATTATGTACCTCCTTCTACTGACTTTGGGCCACATATGTACTTTTTCTAGTTTAATTAATTGTGATTTTAGACTGTTCATATGGGATTGTTCTTCTTTTCTGAGGTAAGCCTGTACTAAATATACTTCCTTCTTAGCATGGCCTTTGCTGCATCCCACAGATTCTGTGGTGTTCAAGTTATTGTTTTCATATGTCTCCACATATTACCTGATCTCTGTTTTAATTTGGTCATTGATCCATTGATTATTTAGGAGCATGGTTTTAAGCCTCCATGTGTTTGTGGGCTTTTTTGTTTTCTTTGCATAATTTATTTTTAGCTTCATATCTTTGTGGTCTGAGAAGCTGGTTCATAAAATTCCAATCCTTCTGAATTTACTGAGCCTCTTTTTGTGGCCTAGTATGTAATCTGTTCTTGAAAATGTTCCATGTGCACTTGAGAAGAATGTATCCTGCTGCTTTTGGCTGGAGTGTTCTGTATATGTCTGTTAGGTGCATCTGTTCTAATGTGTTGTTCAGTGCCTCTGTCTCCTTTCTTATTTTCTGTCTGGTTGATCTGTCAAGGCTCCTAAAATGAATGCATTTCATTCTGTTTCACCTTTTAATTCTGCTAGTATGTGTTTCACATATGTAGGTGCTTCTGTGTTGGGTGCATAGATATTTACAATGGTTATATCCTCTTGTTGGACTGACCCCTTTAACATTATGTAATGTTCTTTGTCTCTTGTGACTTTCTTTGTTTTGAAGTTTATTTCATCTGATACAAGTACTGCAACTCCTGCTTTTTTCTCCTTATTAGTTGCATGAAATATTTTTTTCCATCCTTTCACTTTTACTCTGTGTGTGTCTTTGCAATTGAAGTGAGTGTCTTGTAGACAGTATATAGATGGATTTTGTTTTTATTTTTTTTATCCATTTAGTGACTCTATGTCCTTTGCTTGGTGCATCCAGACAATTTATGTTTAG
This sequence comes from Manis javanica, assembly GCF_040802235.1. Classification (NCBI taxonomy): domain Eukaryota; kingdom Metazoa; phylum Chordata; class Mammalia; order Pholidota; family Manidae; genus Manis; species Manis javanica. Next base: position 57,570,454 of record NC_133164.1, on the reverse strand, counting down.
GGTGATTATCAATAAATCTGTACTTATTGCCATTGCAGGCTTTATATTTGTGGTTGCTGAAGGTTCAAGAGTAACTTTTTTACCATGTAACAGTTTTTAACTCACTTATGCTATTACAAATACAATCAAAAGGTTCTTTTGTAGTTTTTGTTTTTCCCTCCTTTTTCTTCCTCCTCCATTTTTTATATATTAGCTATCATATTCTGTACTCTTTGTGTATCCCTTGATTGACTTTGGGGGTAGTTGATTTAATTTTACCATTTCTTTGTAATTAATTGGTCTACTTCCTTTACTGTGGTTTTATTTTCTCTGATGACAGCTATTTAGCCTTAGGAGCACTTCCATCTAGAGCAATCTCCTTAAAATACACTGTAGAGATGGTTTGTGGGAGGTAAATTCTCTCAGCTTTTGCTTATCTGGAAATTGTTTAATCCCTCCTTCAAATTTAAATGATAATTTTCTGGGTAGAGTAATCTTGGTTCAAGGCCCTTCTGTTTCATTGCTTTAAATATATCATGCTATTCCCTTCTGGCCTGTATGGTTTCTGCTGAGAAGTCTGATGGTAGCCTGATGGGTTTTCCTTTGTATGTGATCTTTTTTCTCTCTCTAGCTGCTTTTAAAAGTCTGTCCTTATCTTTGATATTTACCATTTAATTATTATATGTCTTGGTGTTGTCTTCCCTGGGTCACTTGTGTTGGGAGATCTGTGCACCTCCAGGCCTGAGAGGCTATCTTGTTCCCCAGATGGGGGAAGTTTTCAGCAATTACCTCTTCAATGATACTTTCTCTCCCTTTTTTTCTCTCTTCTTCTTCTGGTACCCCCATCATATGACTATTTTTCCATTTGGATTGATCACACAGTTCTCTCAATATTCTTTCATTCTTAGAGATCCTTTTTTCTCTCTGTGCCTCAGCTTATTTGTATTCCTCTTCTCTAATTTCTATTCCATTTACCATCTCTTCTACTACATCTAATCTGCTTTTAAATCCCTCCATTGTGTGTTTCATTTCAGATATGGAATTTCTTAATGATTGAATCTCCATCCTAAATTCGTTCCTGAGTTCTTGAATATTTTTCTGTACCTCCATGAACATGTTTATGATTATTATTTTGAAGTCACTTTCAGGAAGATTAGTGAGTTCAGTTTCATTTGGGACTTTTTCTGGTGTTTTTGAGATTTTGGTCTGAATCAGGTTCCTTTGATGTTTCATATTTGTATGTGGCACCCTCTAGTGCCCAGTAGCTCTAGTCTCTGGAGCTGCTCAGCCTCTGGAGTGATGTTGGGGGTTGCACGGGAGCAGCACTGGTGCCTGGAGTGAGGAAAGAGCTGTTTCCTGTTTCCTGGTTGCAGTGCCTGTCTTCACCGTCAGAACCAGTGGGCCAGCACATAGGTGTAAGTCTCTGTGCTTCTGTAGCTGCCATAGGTGGGGCTTCCCTCTGGCTGGCCTGACACCAGATCAGTGACTTCCGGTTTGTGAGCTGATATTGGGAGGCCAGGAGGAAGGCACAGTAGGCTGCATATCACAGTGAGGTGCCTCTGAGCTTAGTAGCCAGCCAGGGAGATGGAGCGCCTGAAGCTCCTGAAAGTTCCCAACCTGCTGGGCAGAGCACACCCAGACAAGTTTGTCCACCTAGCCCTTCTCCCGTGTAGCGAGCTCCGTGCAAACCCCATCCCTTCCGTAGCCCTCTCGCTGTTAGGAAGCCTCTCAGATTGCCCATCTTTCCTCTGTCCCAGAGCAGCTGGATGTGGATCCCTGTCCTCCACAAATGGCTGGAATCTCAGTCTCCTCAAGTATTCCACCTGTCTTAGCTTTCCAACCCCACTAATCTCCAGACCACCATGCAGTGTAGGTTTGTGCTCCCATAGCAGATCTCCAGGGCTGCATGTTCAGCAGCCCTAGGCTTGCACCCCCTCCCTGCTCCATTTCTCTTCCTGCTGTCAGTGATCTGGGGTGAGGGAAGGGCGTGGTTTCCACCTGATCAAGGCTTTGGTACATTACCCCATTTTGTGAGGTGTGCTCTGTTCTCCAGGTGTATGCAGTCTGGTGCAGCCTTCTTTCCTGTTGCTCTTTTGGGATTAGTTGTATTAACTATATTTGCACAATATATGTGGTTTTTGGAGTTCTCTGTCTCACCTCTCATGCTGACATCTTGAATCCCCCTCTCAAGGCCATTTCTTTTAAGGTTTAATCCCAAAAGGGATGGAAATACTGCTGGCTAAAGGAAAGGAGTTTCACAATAGCATAGGAAATGAATAATAAGTCCCACTCTCACAAGGATTACCAGAAAGAGTGATGGAATTGGAGTTATGGAGCACTTTTCTTAAGTGGCTGTCACTTGAAGAGATATTTTAGATTTTCCACAGGCTTACAGGTGTAGCTGGATTCTTGGTTCTCATGATTTTGTACTGTTGAATTTTTCTCCCACTTTACACAAGAATGATGGATCCAGCTGGTGACTTTAGGGACCTTGATAGCTGAGGTGGTAGTCATAAGGACAGGGTACGGTCCTTTCCAAATAGGCTGCAATTGAGATTGGGGTGACCCATCCTTCCAACTTGGGTCCTTGGGCTATAAAGAGGCTTGTCCTCTGATGGGTCAGGCTATGACCTGAGTGAGTCCAAATTCTCTTAAAGCAAGTTGGAGCTGATGTGTAGATGTGGCATATTCTGATAAGGCACTGGCCTCAGGAAGTTGGCCTACTTGTAAATTGAATTTTCGGGACATCAGAACTTTAATCTCAAGGACTGTAGTCTGGAAGAAATAAATTTAGTTAAGATGTTTAGTAAGCATGGTTTACACAGTAGGGCTAGTAAAAGCATTAGGAGGTTAGCAAAGGGTAGTAGCCAGGATTCCCAGTTCTAAAAGTGAAATTGAACTCCTTATGATTCTGTGAGCTTCTGATGAATCTGAGAGACTTGATCAGCTAGTTTCTTCACTGCTTGTCAGAGACAGAGGTTGAAATCCTTGTCTGAATAACACCTGGAGTTGGACTTTCCATTCTGGAAGAACAAACTTGACAAGGAGATTAAATGCATGGCCAAATATGAGGATTAGGAATAGTAAGATTGGGATGGGAGGAAACTGGGAACACTTGGAGAGTCATAGGTAGCTATTTGAGGAAACTAGAATTTAGGATTTAGTTTATTTCACAATGACTGCATTATTGAAACAATACTTTCCTCTATAAAGTCACTCTCATTTTTATTAGAGGTAATCATATTAAGAAAATAAATTTAGCTTTAGAACACTTGGCTTCATTATTTACATAAGTGCAGCAAGAAGAACAATTGATCACATAGGATCTTTTAAATGTGCTGTACTGGAACTTTTCATAAGGACTTTCAGATTGAGCTTTTAAAGGCCTCTTGAGTCCAGGAAGGCCAAGCCAGACTTGCCATCAGGTTTTGCCTGCAGTACCTGTAGATTTGGGTGAATTACTCTCTTCCTGAGGTTCCCAAGATATTCTGAGGTTCCTGCACATGCCAGGAAGTGACCTTCCTTACTAACCTGGTAAGGCTGCTGGGAATCCTGAAAGTAAAGTACCAGGCCAGTTCTTCCAAGGGGCTTTGTTGGCTCCATAAAGTCAATCTTAGTTCCTTAAAGCTGTCTGGTCATATCTCAGTCTATGCATGTGTCTCAAATATGACATTCCAGTCAGAGCCTTGGTAATAACTGGTGTTTTCAATTGTGTCCTGTTACAAGGAGAGCAGATTCTTATTGAGCTTATGCAAATTATAATGTTGCCATAAAATATGAAAATAGTTACTGAGAGTTTCTAAATTCTGGAGGAATCAGATAGAGAAAGACAAATGTTTCAATTCTGTTTTAAAGGTATAATTTAATAACTGCTGTAAGCCAGAATAAGAGAAAAAGTTTAAAACACATTTTTTGTTTTTAAGAGATTAGCAACATTTGAAACAAAATGACATTAAAATTAAAATTATTCTCTTTAGTTTACTCAGTCTTAGGTAATTAATTCTTGCTTTGCTTGAGTCTAGGTTTTTTTTTTTACTAGTTTTGGAATAAAACAGCAAGTATTAATGACAAAAGACTTAGAAATGTCTGGTTAACACAAGTGACAAGGAAATTTGGTTATTTCTGTAGCGTGTAACAGTTTAATCATCTAAAGTTTAGCATCACTCGACAGTGGATCCAAGTAATTACATATTAAATGTATAAGCTGAATTAGCTAAAGTGTTTCCCTGTATGAGGAGGAAATTTTCTGACCTCTGGAAAATCTTGGAGTTAACAAGAGGTAAAAGTACCTTTTGAATTTGATTTTGGGAAGAAAGTTTTTAAGGCAACTTCTTATAAGATTGTAAGTCATTAAGAAACAATATTTAGTTATTAATTTAACCAAAGTGACAATAAAAGATTTTAAAGGCAGATATAGAAGGTTACACAGTTGACAAAACTTAGCTCTTTTAATATTAAGACTTTTGTCTCTTTGAGTATGGAAACATTGCTGAGACATTAAGCACAAGAGTAAGCCATTGTAAACTGTTATGCTAGTGTTCTTTAGGCCTGTCTTTATGCACAGGAGGAGAGATTTTTTCCCCACAGAGCATCTTTGTCATGACAACTTCAGTTAGAATCTACTGAGGGAGCAGCAGTCTTTCTAATGAGAAAGAGTATTAAACAAATGAAGGCTGTTAGTAGACTTACAAGCCTCTTTAATTAACTCTTTTGCTCAGCTGAGTTTAGTTGTAAGCTGACATTGGGGTATAAGTAAAGTAGGGAGAGGAGCAAGGAGAGGACTGTATCAAGTTTGCAAGCTTGGCAGAGTTCTTTCTGGCTTCTGAGACAGAAACAAGCCTGAACGCAAGGGACTTCTGCTTAATCACCCACCCACTTACGGTTTGGGAGTCTCAGGGTTGAATTGGGATCTGTGGGAGAGAAGTAGCCCAACAGTGTGGCTCATCTAGGAAGAAAGGAAATTTAACTCTTCCTGTTCTAGAGGTCTTCGATAGCAGGACAGAAGACTGCAGTCCTGAGGAATGGGTTAGAGAGCCCAGAGTCCCAGAGTCTATCCCAGAGGTGTTGACACAGCTGGCTGCCCAGTACTAACACATCACACCTCAGGTGTCTCCGAGTGGGACATGGAGGACTAGAGTCTTGTGGCTTCCTAGCGAAGGGTTAAAGGGGGCTTACCACAGGTGGTCCATGAGATGGGGCAGGTGTTGACAAAGGCTGACTGCGAGGTCTTATGGGAGCCTGAAGGAGGCTCAACCAAGCCAGGCAGATAGCTAGAAAGCTGACTTGTATAAGCAGGCAAAGGCAAAGGCTTATGAGAGAACAGTGAAGGAGGTGCAAGGGCAGAGGAAATGGGAGAATAGGATTCTAGGGTAGATATTTTTAAGGAAGCTCTGGTCTTTATACTTGCTTAGTCTTAATTGGTTAAGGTTTTAGTGGTAATTATAGGTACCAGGGTAAGGGTGGAAGAAGGGAAGAGCAGCAGGTTTTAACTGAGCTTTTAGGGTCAGCAAAAGGCATAAAGAAGTGTTCTGGCCAGGCAAGCCTCCTGGAGATCTGAGAGCCTCCTCAGGGGACCATAGGAGGTCAAGGTCCCTGGGGAGGCTACTAAACTAGTTAGGAAAGATCATCTCCTGGTTGCCTGGGCTGAGGCAGCCAGCTATGAAGAAAAAACAACTGCTGTGCTGAGCAAGAGGTTTTGGCTCTAGGCTATGGCACTCCTGCAGGCTGCAGGCTAGGCCAGAGAGGTGAGTCCTAAATGGGAGGTCAGAGTTAAGTCAGACCTGCAGATCCCATCAGAGTAAAAGTCTGTTTCCCTCTAAATGGAAAATAGAGAAGATAGAGCAGACATGACTATAGAAAGAACTCAACGTGGAGGGGACAAAGCATTCTAGAATCAAGGTGAGTGAGAAGGCTCTTAGCTCCTTCAGGGAGGCATTGGAGAAGAGGAGACCAAAGGGAGAAATCTCCTGGTGACTCTGGGTGACGTTCCCCAGGACCCAGTTGTGACCTGCCTCATAGGGAGGGGTTCCTCACAAGATGAGTACAAGTGGGTGCTGCCTCCAGCTGGGTCTGGTGTATGTCTCATGGCCAAAGAGATCATGAGATGGGGGTCCTTGGGGTGTGGCCCAATTAGCTGACCAGCAGATAACACAAAAAGCTTGGAGAAGGGAAAAATGAAATGCAGTGAGTAGGAGAAATATGAGAACACAGAAAAGGAAGTCTCTGCATGGACATATTAAACCCTGAGTGGGGACTTGCCAAGGGATTGGAAGTGGGTGCTTTTACAATGTGCTTCTGTTATGTGGACATTGTCTGGCAGTCAGCGGGGTGCCTAATGCAATCTTCCCTGGTTCACAACCAACTTATTTTGTCACTGAGTCTTCCAGCGAGCACCGTGTGGCCTTTACTGCTTGCCCCATGCCCAGAGTGTAGCTGTTTTTTGTCCATGAGAGAAAGAGAAGGAAGGGAAGGATTCCCAGAGAAGAGGTAAATAGTGAGTGAGTGCCTCCAGCCAGGGGATGAGGCACATGTGACCTGTCAGGGACTGCAAATCCATGAAAGTTGAGCAGCACCAAATATGTTGGTGGGAGAGGTTGGTTTGGCTTAACAGGGATGGAAATACATCCGAGTCATGGCATCAAATATGTTGGGGGAGAGGCACTGTGTCTTTTCCTCGGTTCTTGTCCCTGCTGCAATAAAGAATTGAAGGGAAGAGACACAGTAGTGAAGCAGAGTAAAACTTTTATTTAAAGTTACTTAGAGAGAAAGTACAGATGACTTCAGAGAGAGAAGACCACCCTGAAAGGTTGGGAAAATTAAAGTTTCACACTTAGAAAGTGCAGGTGACCACAGAGAGAGGAGCACCCTGAAAGGTTGGGGGTTCTCTCTTTTAAGGATTTTTCAGGAATGTGACAAAGGGCTAGGGTGTGGGCTTGTTAAGTGGTCCCAAGTATCTTTGATGAGACATTAAGTTTCTTATCAGTCCTCTAGGTAATTCTGCAAAATTAGTTTAACACAATTTACTGCTCTGGTCCCCTCCCAGAATAGCAGCTTCCTGGTTTTGGAACATATCAGTCAAGACTGTCTGCCCTTCCTCCAAGGTGGGCAGAGTTGTTTGTTTGCTAAAGAGCATGTTAAGAATCTTTCTTCTTAAACTTCCTGGGTTTTTTTTTCAAAATGCAATTTTGGCTTAAGGAGGGATCGCTCTGTCTTTATTATGCTGTTTATAGGTGGGCCCTTTAGCAGGCTAGAGTAAATCTTACAATAATCTAATTGACACAGTGAAGTCATGTGCTGTGCTCAGATGTCTTCTTTTTCTTATCTGGGGAATATTCAAACATTCAACACCAAGTTGCTCCTGACCTTTTGAGCTTTAATTGATTAACTCTGAGTCTTTTCTGGCTTTCTGGTTTTAACTGGTTAACTGAGTCCTTTCTAGGGGGATTTATTGACCTTGTTTTCTTTGCACCCCACTCATATCTATTTTCCTGCCTAACAGAAATAAAAAGAGAAAAGAAGTTGGCATCACACAGATAAATGGAAATGCTGTCTCTCCCTTTCCTCCTGTCAAGGAGGCTAAGAGGTGTGAGCAGCAGATTGCAAAATAATTCAGGGAGCCAAGGACACTGCCAACTTACTGCGGATGTTGGAACTGTGTCTTGATTTTTGGAAGCCAGTGACTAAAGCTTGGAGAAGTGACCAAATAGACACTGCTTTCTTCTGTCATGTAGGCAGGATGAAGGATATCTACTGACTGGAATTTTGGCAGGTCTGAGAATTCTGCAACCTGGGTGCCTTTTGGATTTCTAGTTTCCAGTCTGGTTCTTACTTAGCTGTGGATGGTTGTCGGCTTCCAGCTGTCCTTATCATACTGTACCCATGCTCTTTACTATAAGCTACCACAGGCTAGTTTTTGCTGTTTGCAACCAAAGTTCCTGGCTGTTTTGGGTTCCCTTCCACCAGACTTGAGTGTACTGGAGACCCCATACCTCATGCAGGCACTCTTGTTACATCTTATGTGTGTGTGTCTTGGGGGGTACTTTGAACAGCCAAATCCTGAGGGACCCAAAGAACAAAGTTTCCTCTCTTTTCTGTTTTCCAGCTAATTACATTTTTTTTTGCTTCTCCTCCTCCATGGCCTCTTAACACATCTCAGTACATCTAACAGAGCTTCATGTGTGATGTCACCAGGTAAGTAAAACAGCAGTAGTAATCTCCCAGCTTGCTGATGCCAAAACAGCCATTAGTGTGTGAGCTGCAAGTCATTTCCAATGATTTAAGGGTCCACCTTAGAGGGAAGGACACTCGCTATCAGATTCCTAAGATCTGCTTGGCTCTGGGGTATTCACAGCCAGTGTAACTTCCCATTTCTCCTCCCCATCTGTTCTGGCCTCCTTCTAAATAAAAGAGCTCTTTTGCTTAAGGATTCTACTCCTGGCTCCTCTCTGAGGATCTCATGGATGCATCAACCCTAAAAACAGGATCTCTAAAACCAACTTGCTATCTCGAGCTAGATTTCAGTAAACGTCAAGAGTTGAAACAAATTCTGCTTTCCCTATCTATCACTTAAAAGGTAATGACTTGCTCATATTTCTAAATTCTGTCCTAAAAACCTGAACCTGGAGGTAGTAACGTGTTTTTATGCCTTATAATATAAACTGATAATGCCCCAAATGGGTTCAGATTTTTTCTTTATTAAATCTTAAATTTTGAAATAAAACAATCACTGCTTATTTGAAGAAACTAGAGGTATTGGAGGGAAGGAACACACTGTAATGATTAAGGAGATGCTGGGTCAAACTGCCTGGGCTGGAACCGTGGCTGCGACCTTGAGCTCTCTGAGACTCTAGCTCTTTATCTGAAATGTAGACAGTGACAGGACCTCCCTCAGAGGCTGTCATGAGCATTAAATGAGTTAATATTTATAAAGAACTTGAATAGTGTCTGGCACATTGTAAGCCACATGTAAAAAATGTATAATGAAATGAAATATTTTCAAATATTTTATACATTTTCTATGTTTAGATGAGCATATAAACAAATTATTTTTCTGTTTATATAAATAGGCTTATAATATATAAATGGACTATTTCTTCCCTTGACAATGTATCTTGCACATGTTCATTGTTGTTTAGAGATATGCCTCACTCTTTTTAATAACTGCATATATTCCATTTTATAGATGTACAGGATTTTATTTAATCCTCTAAAGATGGATTTATATTGTTTCTGTTATGAAAAAGGCTGTAATACATAGGTGTGTACCTATCGTTGCACATACTTAAGCAGTGAATTCATAGACAGAAAATAAATTCTACTTCTATTTTACAAGGTAGCTATTGCCAAATTGCCTTCTAGAAAGCCTTCTCATATATTTGGACATTTTTGGTTAAAATGTGATGACTAAACACTAAGTCTTGATCACTGGGAATAATTTTGGAATGCAGAGAAATATGTCTGTGGCAATGATGAGTTAAATGTTTGGAAATACAGAGACTGAGATAAATTTAAGCCTTGTGTTTTCCACAAGGAGCTTACTTTAGGTCTGAACCCAGTTTTGAGAATACACAGAATACTACCAGCACTGATGATCCCTACCCCTAAAATCAGGAAAACTCCCCAAATTTATCAGTGTGCTCACAAGGACGGACCCACAGAACGCTGTGCTAGTCTATATATGTGTCTTTAGCTTCCAGCATTAACAGATGAGACCATGAATGATGAATGAAATGTGAAGAAAGTAAATTTCTAACTATACCCTAACTACAGAAGGAGACTCTAAAGTGTGCTAAAAGCAAATAGATGCAAAAGCTTCTAGAATACAGGGTGTTGGAGGCTCCATGGACTTTGCCCTCTGGCCCTGGCTGGGAACTCACTTTTCATTTAAGGATCACATCTTCTTCTCCCTTCAGACTTTCTCTGTTCTTTTTTCATGGATGCCAGCACATTTTTCCTATCATCTTGCAAGGCTTAAAGATAGAGCTTTGGGTATTCATTATATAAAACCTAAATGAAGCTAGCTTTACTGCTGTGGAATTTCTGAATGAGGGAAACATTCACCTAATTAGAATGATAAATCTTTATTACTCATTTAATCTCCAAAAGGTATGAATTAGGTTAAAATATTTGAATATTATAAAAATACAAAAAGAAGGCAAATATTATCCATAATTACTACACATATATTATATACATTCAAAAGTGAAAAACCTACTCTGACCACTTTTTCTTCCTTCCTTCCACTCCAACTGCTAATAGTTTAAGATCCATCTTGGGATTTTCAATCTTTAAAATACTTCATATTAAAGAGAGAAAAGTATAAGTTCTGTATGTTTTCCCCACTGAGCAGACATCAGCTTATATAATGTTCAGCACCTTCAGGAAATAAGGGAGAGAGAGAAGAGGTGGGAGGGAGAGGGGAAAGAGAGGCAGCAGGAGAGGGAAAGTGACGTAGAGAGGTCAGAGCAGGGCCAGTGCTGCTGGGACATTGGCACCTGCAGGCATGCCTGGGACCCACATGCTCTGCTTCCTCCTCCGTGTTGACTGACCAGAGTCAGAGAACTTCATACTCATCTTCCTCAGAGATAAAAACATCACCTGTCTACATATGTATTTTCCAGACCTTAGCTCTTAATACATCCTGGAGAATAAAATTCTATCACTTTATCAGTAGAGATTCCTCCTGCTGTGTAATAATCCTGCAGATGCAGTTGAACCACCTGTGAGTATTTTGCAGCAAAGGATTCCTTAAAGCTATCCCAGAAACCACAAGTAAACAGCATTCCATATCTTCAGAAACCCACTCTGCCTAAATCAGGAAGGTTTCCTACATGCGCTTTCCTCCTGACAGGTAACTTATAGAAGATGGGAATACTTACCCATGCTTAGACTGATGAGCTTTGTTGTGGCTAAAAAAGAAATGAGTTAGGAAAACTTCAAGAATGATGTGCAGGAAGAAGTACCAGACAGAAAGCTGAACCATAAATAAGAGAAGTTAGTGGATGATTCAGAAGTGGCAATGTTACCGATCTGTGCCTTAAAGGTTGGCATCTAGGAAGCTAAATAAAAGGTTTGGCTAATGAGGAAGTAATAAAATGGCATTATTAGCAATTCTTGATTTTGATGAATATTACAGCATGGAAGTTTGAGAAAAATGCTTAAATTGAACCAAGTCTAAATGGCAAGTACGGGGAGGTAGGGCAGAAGGATTTGAAATGTGGGCCTTGGAGGGGTGCAAATTCAGTCTGTAGACTGTGGCAGTAAATGGGGAGTAAATAATTTAGCTTGTATGTGCATCCAGTGAGCTGAGAGAGTAGTGAGAAATAACCTTCAGATGGCAGCCTGTTGGGACAATGACCCTGTGGGGCCTTTTCCCTTCCCTTGGGTAGCCTTCTCCCTCTGACACTTCCCAGCACTGGATCTGGGTACCAGCCCCAGGCCATTTGGAAGAGCACACTGTTCACTGGGCTCAGGGACTCACAGGCATGTTACTTGGGAGGAAATGATCCCCAAGAGACTGGGGAAGTCAAACTGATTAAGGGAAGCAGGGAAATACTATTGACTGAAAGTACTGTGTCTTAGGCATGGTTCCTGGACCTTTACACAGGTTATTCTGTTTAAGCCTCTTAACAAACAGAAGATAGAGGTAAACTCATTTGAGTAGATGTTAAAAGAGGTTGTCAGTCAGATGTATAAAGAGAAGGAAGCACTGAGCTTTCCCTGATGATGGAGAGAGGGGCTGGTGGATGGCCCTTGGGATGATGGGTGACTTCATTAGTCTCTGTCAGATCCTAGATGCTGCTTCAGAGTTCAGGCTTGTAGGACAGAGGTTAGAAATGAGAGCAGGTAGAGATAACATGAAAGGGAAGCTTGCTGTCGGTAGACTGGTTTGAGTCAGTACTGCAAGTGGTTAGAACATGGGCTGTGGAACCCCATGTGGCTCTACCACTCACTCACTATGGGACCTTGGGCAAGGCACCCAGCCCCCCAGTGCCTCAATTTTCTCATATGTAAAATGGGGCTTATAATTTGGCTCCCTTATAAGGTCATTTTGATAATTAAAAGGAAATAATATATGTTAAGCATTTGAAAGTGGAATGTAATAAGTCTATGTAAGTGTTAATTATCATTGCTAATTAGTAGCAAAAAGAGACTAAAAAAGCTACCAATGGTTAAAATAGTTAACACTTACTGAACACTTACTATGTGCTGAGCCCTTTGCTAATCACTTTACAAGCATTGTCACCTTTAATATTCTCACTGCCACTCAACTGGTATTTCAACATGTCCATTTACAGAGGAGGAGACTGCGATGGAGGGAGTTAAGTCCATCGCCTGAGGCCACCCAGCTTGAAAGTGGCAGAGCCAAGTCTATGCTTTCAGAGAGCTATGCCAGAAGCCCTGGAGGGAACATACAGGAGGGAGCCTGAGCGTGTGTGAGGAGCAATCTATCTTCACTAATATGTCTGGAAGGAGACCAGACATGAGGGTTCAGAAGAATGTGAATAGTTTTGTTCCTTACTTTCTTGGATCTTAATCTGCCATTGTTTTCTATTGAAGATAATTTCTCCTATGTGCTCTTCAGTAATTCTTCAACTTGGCTTCCCATTAGAAATCTCCTGGGGAGTTTTTCAAATCCTGATTCCCAGGCTCACTCCAGACCAATTATGTGGAAATCTCTGCGGGTGGGACCAGGCACCAGTACTTTCAAATCTTCCTGAGTGATGTCAACATGCATCACTGCCCTAAATCGTCTCAATATTAGGGCACCATTGAATCATCTAGGAATTTTAAAAGCAATGCCCAACCCTCCCCTCTTCTAGACTGAGTCTCTTGGTCTGATTTGGGGCTCAGGCTCATATTGTGTAACAGATCCCTAGGTGATTTGAATGTGCAGCCATATTTGAGAAGCACCATCTTAAATGACACATTAGAAAATACATAAGTCATTTTTAAGAAAAACATAAGTGTTAGAAAGGTAAAGTTGAGGACACATAAATTTATCAGCTATATATATATATATATATATTTATGACTTTTATCTTGATTTCACATACTTTATCATTGTGGTGAAGCTCAGTCAATGAAGAATCCAACTCATCGAGATTTATTAGAATGAAAAAGGTCATAAATAATATAGATGTGATCCAAGGGGATTTTGGGGGGATTTTGTCAGCCTATTGGGGCATGAGTGAAATGATAAAGAAACAAGAGAGCACTGAAGAAACAAGTTAAGTTCCCTCTCTTTTACTCTTTGCTCATGGTCTGTGTGACGTCTGTGACACTGAACACAGCTACCATTCCTGTCACACCATCTTAAATTGAGCTCCTTAAAGTCTGTTGAACTTAGGAAGAGTCTCTGTGGTGATCTTGGGGTGGGGATGCAAAGACAGATTCCAGATGCAGTAGTGAGGGTTGGACAGGGCCCACACTGTAAAGGTGATGAACAGACAGAGGTCTGGGTCTGAACTCATCGTCATCAGGCGAGTGGGAGCCTCTTCTGTTTCCCCATGGCTGGTACCTAGCCTGACTGAGATAAGTAAGACATACAGTGGGGTGTGAGTGGTCAGCCTCCCACTCATCCAACTCCCTCCGTCCACCTGCTCACCAACCTGAGGCGCTTCTGCTGTTCCAGAGCTGCCCTGAGACTTGGCACAGTCATCAGCAGAGGGCAGTTCATCCTAAGCAACATGACCTTGCTTGCTGTGTGGCTTTGGGTTATCTCCTTATTTGGCTGAGGCTCAGTTTCTTCAACTATGATACAGGGTCAATAACACCCATTTCAAAGACTGTCATTAGGAATTGAGGAAAGGTATTAAAAGTGGCTGATAGTAAGTACTTCATAATTTTTACCTACTACAGGATGGTGTTCAGGGAGAAAGGCTTTATGGATGCTGTATGTTGTTGATTGTCAAAACCTGTGCTAGCAGAGAGAGAAAAGTGTTAAGCTGGGAACTGAGTCTCACCACTGACTTGTACATCCCTGTCAAATGGGAAAGTCCCATATTTCCCATAGAAATATGGGCATTCATCCATATTTACATTTCTCATAAAGATGAATTAGGAACTTAGAGTTTCTGGGAGAAAAGTGCCCATTACATTCTAAGTAAACTTATCTAATCATTCATTTTCAATTGCAAATAATTTTGGCAAACAATATTGAAATCGTTGTTTCATTGGTTTTACTAATTGAACGTATTGGGGAAAGGACCAATGCATATTGAAAAAAATTCATTTGGAGGAAGGTACTTGCTGGTATTTACTTGGATTATATGCTTCAGCGAAATAGGATTCAGGATATATTTAACCCTTAGATAGGAGGCATCCTGAAATTTAATTTGTAAATTAATGATTTGGAATTTTAAGAGAACTTTTTTCTTAGAAAACCTGCTATGTGTGGTAAGCCAGTTTGTAAATGTCTTTGGCACACAATGTGGATAAAAAATGATGTTAATTAATTCTGTAATTCATTGTGGAATAGGCCTCATGGCATGCCAAAGGAAAAAGGGACTTGATTTTCTTTGGCACCGACCTATGCCAGGAAAACATATGGAATAGGCAGAGAAGTTTACCATCAGCACACTTTACAACTTTCCTGCATCCCTTAACTGCCTTCTAGGGCTCCTATCCTCTCTTTCCTTGACATCAGTGTTTTAAATGCTGCCAGAGGCCACCATGGTGGCATCCCTCTCACTGGGACTCCTGGTTCCAGACTACCCATACTGTCTCCCTCTGCAGCCCAGTGGAAACTTTGCAGCTGATCTGCACCAAGAGTCAGAAGGGAAGCATGTGCATTCAATTAATTCACACTGTTGTCTGAATGGCTGATAGCTTATGGAGCTCTGTTTTTAAAGTTTTTTTTCCTCCTCTTCCTCCTTTTTCTCCTCCACCATTTTCTTTTTCCTCCCCAGCCCTTCCTCAGATCAAGAGATCGGGAACTCTTGGGAAACCCCAATGCTCCAACCCTCTTGCTGGCAATGCAGCTCTGAGACTCCTCCCTGTGTGCGCTGCCAGGAACCAACCCGTTTGGCCAGTGAAGCATCAGACTTTGCTGTCTGGCAGGCAGAAGAAGACTCTCCTAGCTTCCTTGGCTCTGTATCAGTCCAAGTGGGGAGGTGCATACAGGAGCCAGCCCTAAGAGCTGCTTCCTCCCTGCAGTTGTCCAAAGCCAGTGCTGCATACCTGTCTGGGCAGAACTGCACATCAGTCCACCAAACCCATTAACTCTGCAGCCCTGCCATTGCTGCCAGCCAGGCAGAGGGTGGTCCCACCCACAGCAATAGAGACCCCTGAGCTGATCACAAAGGCATGGCTGAAGCAAATTGTCCTCCCAGACTTAGACCACTGAAGAAGTCAGACAGAAAGGTGGCTCTGCCCATGGCATGCCAACAGTTGAGGCCTCAGCAGAATAGAACCAGGCACTAGAGAGTAAAGAGTATTGAGCTTCTGGGCACCATAGGACACCTTCTTCATGTAGCTATTACTCTATAGACCAGAAAGCATAGCAGAGACATCTAATACAAAGGAAGAAACACAGAAACCCTGACAAAATGAGCAGGTAGGGGAATATGATCTAAACAAATCGGCAAAACAGAAACACAGCAAGAGGGCTATATAAAAAAGATCAACAAACATCTTGATAGAGATTTCAAAATAAAGGTCATAAAAATTCTCATATATTTACAGAAAAATATTCATGATCTTAGGGAGGACTCCAACAAAGAGATAGAAGACCTGAAAAGTTGCCACTCACAGTTGAAGAATACAGAATCTAAAATGAAACATACAATGGAGGGATTTAAGAGTAGATTAGATGAAGTAGAGGAGATGGCAAATGAAATGAATATTAGACAGCAGGAAAACAAAGAAGCTGAGGAAGAGAGAGAAAAAATGATCTCTAGGAATGAAAAATTTATGACAGCTATGTGACCAATCCAAACAAAACAATATTTGAATAATAGGGGTACAAGAAGGAGAAAAGAAAGACAAAGGGATAAAAGACTCTTTGAGGAAATAATTGTTGAAAACTTCCCCAATCACGTTGTGGAAGTATCTGTACTTATAGGGAAGTATCCCCTAACAAAAGGAACCCTAGGAAGGCAACACCAAGACATATAATAATTAAAATGGCAAAGATCAAGGATAAGGAGAGAGTGTTGAAAGCAGCCAGAGAGAGAAAAAATATTACTGATAAAGGAAATCCCGTCAGACTATCAGCAGACTTCTCCACAGAAACCCTACAGACCAGAATGGAATGGCATGATATATTTAATGTACTGAAACAGAAGTACCTCAACCAAGAATCTTCTACCCAAAAAGATTATAATTTAAATTTGAGGCAGGTATTAAACAGTTTCCAGATAAACAAAAGTTGAAGGAATTCGCCACCACTAATCCAGTCCTACAGGATATGGTAAAGGGATTGCTGTAGATGGAAATTACCTTAAGGCTATATAGCTTGCACCAGTGAAAATAACCCACAATAAAGGTAGTAAACCAACTAATTATCAAGAAAGTATGAAATTAAAACAAAACAAAAGAAGCAAAATCAACTATATACAAAATCAGTCAAGGGATGCACAAGAAGTGAATGTTATGACATCTAATACAAAAAATATGGAGGAGGAAGAAGAAGGAAAAGGAAAGTACCTTAGATTGTGTTTGAAATAGAGTAGTCAGCAATTTAAGATAGACGACTATATAGTAAGGAAGCTATGCTTGGACATTTGGTAACCACAAAACTAAAGACTGCAATAAATACACACACATACACACAAAACATAAATTAAAAAGAAAAAGAAATCCAATTACAACACTAAAGAAAACCATCAATAACAAGAGAAAAGAATGAGTGGAAGAAAGGAACAGAGAGGAGTTAAAAAAAAGAGCCAGAAAACAATAAAATGGCAACAAGTACATATCTGCCAATAATCACCTTAAATATAAATGTACTGAATACACCAATTAAAAGAAAGAGTGGCAGAATGGATAAAGAAACAAGACCCATCTATATGCTGTCTACAAGAGACTCATTTAGAACCCAAAGACATACACAGTCTAAAGGTGAAACGATGGAAAAAAGATATTCCATGCAAATAATAGGGAGAAAAAGCAGGATTAACAGTACTTATATCAGACAAAATAGATTTTAAAACAAAGTAACAATAGACAAAGAAGAACATTACATAATGATAAAGGGATCAGTTCAACAAGATATAACTGTTATTAATATTTATGCACTGAAAATAGGAGCACTTAAATATGTAAGACAAATACTAACAGAATTAAATGGGAAATAGATTGCAACACTTTCATTTTAGGAGACTTTAACACAGCACTCACATCAACAGAAAGATCAACCTGATAGAAAATAAATAAGGAAACAGAGGCACTGAACAATACGTTAGATCAAATGGACTTGACAGATGTCTATAGAACACTGCCCAAAAGCAGCAGAATAGATATTTTTCTCAGGTGTACATGGAGCATTCTCCAGAATAGTTGACATTCTGGGCCACAAGAGGAGCCTCAATAATGTTTTTATATTAAAGCTTCATTGATGTACAACCTTATGAAAGTTTCACATGAACAACACATATGGTGGTTTCAACATTCACCCATACTATCAAGTCTTCACTCCCCATTGCAGTCACTGTCCCTCAGTGTAGTAAGATGCTATACCATCATTACTTGCTTCTCCATGCTATACTGCCTTCCCTGAGATCTACCTTTTTCCCTCCCCACAGCACCATCCACAACTCCTCCCCTTTGGTAAGCACCAGTCCCTTCTCAGAGTTGTGAGTCTGCTGCTTTTTTGTTTCTTCAGTTCTGCTTTGTTTTTATACTCCACAAACGAGTGAAGTCATTTGGTGCTTGTCTTTCTTTGCCAGGCTTATTGCCAGGCTGAGCATAATGCCACCTGGATCTATTCAGTTGATGCAAATGGCAGGATTTCTTTTCTTTTTCTGGCTGAAAAATATTCCATTGTTTATATGTATCACATCTTCTTTATCCATTCATCTACTAATGGACACTAGGTTGCTCCCATTTCTTGGCTACTGTAAATAGTGCTGCAGTAAACATAGGGGTGCATATGCCTTTTTGCATCAGGGATTTTGTTTTCTTCAGGTAAATTCCTAGGAGTGGAATTCCTGGGTCAAATGGTATTTCTATGTTTAGTTTTTTGAGCAACCTCCATATTGCTTTTCACAGTATTTGAACTAATTTACATTCCTACCAGCAATGTAGGAGGGTTCCCCTTTCTCCTCATCCTCACCAGCATTTGTTGTTCCTAGTCTTTTCAATGTTGGCCATCCTACCTGGTGTGAGGTGATATCTCACTGTGGTTTTAATTTGCATTTCCCTGGTGATTAGTGATGTGGAGCATCTTTCCATGTGCCTGTTGGCCATCTGAATTTCTTCTTTGTAGAATTGTCTGTTCATATCCTCTGCCCATTTTTTAATTGGGTTATTTGCTTTTTGGGTGTTGAGGTGTGTGAGTTATTTATGTATTTTGGATGTTAACCCCTTATTGGATATGTCATTTACAAATATATTATCCCATACGGTAGGATGCCTTTTTGTTCTGTTGATGGTGTCCTTTGCTGTAAAGAAGCTTTTTAGCATGATATAGTCCCATGTGTTCATTTTTGCTTACCTGAGAAGATGTGTTCAGAAAAAAGTTGCTCATGTTTGTATTCAAGAGATTTTTGCCTATGTTTTCTTTTAAGAGTTTTATGGTTTCATGACTTACATTCAGGTCTTTGATCCATCTTGAGGTTACTTTTGTGCATGGAGTTAGATAATAATCCAGTTTCATTCTCTTACATGTAGTTGTCCAGTTTTGCCAACACCAGTTGTTGAAAAGGATGTCTTTTCCCCATTGTATATGCATGGATCCTTTATCATATATTAATTGGCCATATTTGCTTGGGTTTATATCTGGGTTTCCTGTTGTGTTCCATTGGTCTATGGGTCTGTTCTTGTGCAAGTATCAAATTGTCTTGATTATTGTGGCTTTGTAGTAGATCTTGAAGTCCAGGAGCATAATCTCCCCAGCTTTATTCTTCCTTCTCAGGATTGCTTTGGCTATTCAGGGTCTTTTGTGGTTCAATACGAATTTTAGAACTATTTGCTCTAGTTTGTTGAAGAATGCTGTTAGTATTTTGATGGGAATTGCATTGAATCTGTAAATTGCTTTAGGCAGGATGACCATTTTGACATAATTCTTCCTATCCATGAGCACGGGATAGATTTCCATTTATTGGTATCTTCTTTAATTTCTCTCGTGTGTTTTGTAGATTTCAGTGTATAAGTCTTTCGCCTTCTTGGTTAGGTTTATTCCTAGGTATTTTATTCTTTATGATGCAATTGTGAATAGAATTGTTTTCTTGAATTCTCTTTCTGCTAGTTCATTGTTAGTATATAGGAATGCAACAGATTTCTGTGTATAGATTTTATTTTCTGCAACTTTGCTGAATTCAGTTATTAGTTCTAATAGTGTAGGGGGTAGACTCCTTAGGGATTTTTATATACAATATCAAGTCTCCTACAAACAGTGACAGTTTGACTTCTTCCTTGCCAATCTGCTTACCTTTTATTTCTTTGTGTTGTCTGATTGCGATGGCTAGGACCTCCAGTACTATCCTGAATAAAAGCAGGGAGAGTGGGCATCCATCCTTGTTTTGCTACTGATCTTAAAGGAAACACTTTCAGGTTCTCGCTGTTAAGTATGATGTTGGCTGTGGGTTTGTCATATATTGTCTTTGCTATGTTGTGGTACCCATTTTTTTTTTTTTTGAGAGGGCATCTCTCATTTTTATTGATCAAATGGTTGTTAACAACAATAAAATTCAGTATAGGGGGGTCAATGCTCAATGTACAATCATTAATACATCTCAAGCCTAATTCTCATCAGTCTCCAATCTTCTGAAGCATAACAAACAAGTTCTTACATGGTGAACGAATTCTTACATAGTGAATAAATTCTTACATGGTGAACAGTACAAGGGCATTCATCACAAACTTTCAGTTTTGATCACACATTATGACCTATAAACAATCAGGTCAAATATGAATATTCATTTGATTTTTGTACTTGATTTATATGTTGATCCCACATTTCTCCCTCTATTATTATTATTATTTTTATTTTTAATAAAATGCTGAAGTGGTAGGTAGATGCAAGATAAAGGTAGAAAACATAGTTTAGTGCTGTAAGAGGGCAAATGTAGATGATCAGATGATCAGGTGTGTGCCTATGGACTAAGTATTAATCCAGGCTAGACAAGGGCAGCAAGACATCCACGAATGCAGAAGATTTCTCTCAAAGCAGGGGCGGTGAGGTTCTGAGCCTCACCTCTGTTGATTCCCAAATTCTCACCTGATGGCCCCCCTGCAACTGTGCCTGTCTTAGGTTGTTCCTCCCTTGAGGAATCTTACCCGTCTCTGGCTAACCAGTCATCTTCCGGGGCCATACAGGGAAATGTAAAGTTGGTAAGTGAGAGAGAAGCCATATTGTTTGAAAAGGTTAGCTTTTTACTTCTTTGCAGATTTATGCCCTGTGGCTTCTATGCCCAGCACTTGTCTCGAGGTATCTTTACCACCTGGAGGAATTATAATACTCGGTAAATTCGATATGAGGCACAAATTCTATTTAAGGGTTATAATTAGGAAGGAAGAAGAAAAGCTATAGATGTAGTATATGGAAGGAAACATGGGAGGATTGATTATTTCTTTGACATATCTTCTTGTAGAGTACCTTAAGTATGTATAGGTTTTAAACTACTAACTAATTTGCACACACATATTAACATAATAGAAATACGGTGACATAAACAAAGCAAATCTATAATTACCATCCATCTCCAGTGAAGCCAAGAAAACCATTTGGGCACCCTAGGCATTTGTGAAAATTTATCTATGATATGATGGATATTGTCCAATTGTACTTGAACAGTCTGAGAAAAATCAGACAAATTAAAGTAGCCCATTTCTGGGATCTGTTCACATCCCATATGTTCTTTTAACCGTAGATAGTCTATAGTCATGAGATTTTGGAGTGCTACAACTTGCACCCCTCCCAACTCCTGGTTGAGTTCCAACAGTACAGATCCAGTCAAATTTGTTGTCTCATTGTATGCACATGCCAGCCTAGACATCTCCCTCCTCATTCCTATGGCAAGTCCAGGAGACGGTGGGCTGGATGCAGCCACAACCGCAGCATCGTCCAGATCCCTGTGGAGGCTTTTTGATGATCATCTCCCGGCACAAGTCCTCCAGAGAGTGCTGATGCCGGAAGCTCCTCCTAATATCGTATCTTAGTTCATTTTCTGGGTATCCAAGCTAGGCCTTGATCTTCTGCATAGAAACAAACAGACCCTTTGCCCACACTTTGACATGCCCTCTAACCACTGTGTGGAACTCATTGGAGGTCAGCACACAGTAACTGCTTTTTTTTCTTTTTATTAAGAGAAAGGAATATTATCAGAAAAGAGTACCTCCATAGCTGATCATCTGACACCCTTTAAGTGATCAACATTAAGGATATTTAAAGCATGCGTTGATCTTTGATTTACCAATAGTTTTATCCTATTGAGTAATCCCCCTTTTCTTTCTTTCTTTCTTTCTTTCTTTCTTTCTTTCTTTCTTTCTTTCTTTCTTTCTTTCTTTCTTTCTTTCTTTCTTTCTTTCTTTCTTTCTTTCTTTCTTTCTCTTTCTTTCTTTCTTTCTTTCTTTCTTTCTTTTTTTTTTTTTAATTTTTAATCTACACTTACATGAAGAATACTATGTTTACTATGCTCTCCCTTATATCAGGTCTTAGGTTGTTCCTCCCTAACAACCACATTACGGTTACTGTCCATCAGCTTAGCAAAATGTTGTAGAGTCACTACTTGTCCTCTCTGTGTTGTGCAGCCCACCCTCCCCTTTCTCCCTCCCCCCCATGCATGCTAATCTTAATACCCCCCTTCTTCTTCCCCCCCCCTTATCCCTCCCTGCCCACCCATCCTCCCCAGTTCCTTTCCCTTTGGTACCTGTTAGCCATTTTTGGGTTCTGTAATTCTGCTGCTGTTTTGTTCCTTCACTTTTTCCTTTGTTCCTATACTCCTCAGATGAGTGAAATCATTTGGTATTTCTCTTTGTCCGCTTGGCTTATTTCACTGAGCATAATACTCTCCAGCTTCATCCATGTTGCTGCAAATGGTTGGATTTTTCCACTTCTTATGGCTGAGTAGTATTCCATTGTGTATATGTACAACATCTTCTTTATCCATTCATCTACCGATGGACATTTAGGTTGCTTCCAATTCTTGGCTATTGTAAATAGTGCTGCGATAAACATAGGGGTGCATCTGTCTTTCTCAAACTTGATTGCTGTGTTCTTAGGGTAAATTCCTAGGAGTGGAATTCCTGGGTCAAATGGTAGGTCTGTTTTGAGCATTTTGATGAACCTCCATACTGCTTTCCACAATGGTTGAACTAATTTACATTCCCACCAGCAGTGTAGGAGGGTTCCCCTTTCTCCACAGCCTCACCAACATTTGTTGTTGTTTGTCTTTTGGATGGCAGCTATCCTTACTGGTGTGAGGTGATACCTCATTGTAGTTTTAATTTGCATTTCTCTGATAATTAGCGATGTGGAGCATCTTTTCATGTGTCTGTTGGCCATCTGTATTTCTTTCTTAGAGAACTGTCTGTTCAGTTCCTCTGCCCATTTTTTAATTGGGTTATTTGTTTTTTGTTTGTTGAGGCGTGTGAGCTCTTTATATATTCTGGACGTCAAGCCTTTATCGGATGTGTCATTTTCAAATATATTCTCCCATACTGTAGGGTTCCTTTTTGTTCTATTGATGGTGTCTTTCACTGTACAGAAGCTTTTCAGCTTAATGTAGTCCCACTTGCTCATTTTTGCTGTTGTTTTCCTTGCCCGGGGAGATATGTTCAAGAAGAGGTCACTCATGTTTATGTCTAAGAGGTTTTTTCTTATGTTTTTTTCCAAGAGTTAAATGGTTTCATGACTTACATTCAGGTCTTTGATCCATTTTGAGTTTACCTTTGTGTATGGGGTTAGACAATGGTCCAGTTTCATTCTCCTACATGTAGCCGTCCAGTTTTGCCAGCACCATCTGTTGAAGAGACTGTCATTTTGCCATTTTATGTCCACGGCTCCTTTATCAAATATTAATTCACCATATATGTTTGGGTTAATTTCTGGAGTCTAATCTGTTCCACTGGTCTGTGGCTCTGTTCTTGTGCCAATACCAAATTGTCTTGATTACTATGGCTTTGTAGTAGAGCTTGAAGTTGGAGAGTGAGATCCCCCCTACTTTATTCTTCTTTTTCAGGATTGCTTTGGCTATTCGGGGTCTTTGGTGTTTCCGTATGAATTTTTGAATTATTTGTTCCAATTCATTGAAGAATGTTGCTGGTAATTTGAGAGGGATTGCATCAAATCTGTATATTGCTTTAGGCAGGATGGCCATTTTGACAATATTAATTCTTCCTAGCCATGAACATGGGATGATTTTTCATTTATTAGTGTCCCGTTTAATTTCTCTTAAGAGTGACTTGTAGTTTTCAGAGTATAAGTCTTTCACTTCTTTGGTTAGGTTTATTCCTAGGAATTTTATTCTTTTTGATGCAATGGTGAATGGAATTATTTTCCTGATTTCTCTTTCTATTGATTCATTGTTGGTGTATAGGAAAGCTACAGATTTCTGTGTGTTAATTTTGTATCCTGCAACTTTGCTGTATTCCGATATCAGTTCTAGTAGTTTTGGAGTGGAGTCTTTAGGGTTTTTTATGTACAGTATCATATCATCTGCAAATAGTGACAGTTTAACTTCTTCTTTACCAATCCGGATTCCTTGTATTTCTTTGTTTTATCTGATTGCCGTGGCTAGGACCTCCAGTACTATGTTAAATAACAGTGGGGAGAGTGGGCATCCCTGTTTGGTTCCCGATCTCAGAGGAAATGCTTTCAGCTTCTGGCTGTTCAGTATAATGCTGGCTGTGGGTTTATGATATATGGCCTTTATTATGTTGAGGTACTTGCCCTCTATTCCCATTTTGCTGAGAGTTTTTATCATGAATGGATGTTGAATTTTGTCAAATGCTTTTTCAGCATCTATGGAGATGATCATGTGGTTTTTGTCTTTCTTTTTGTTGATGTGGTGGATGATGTTGATGGATTTTCGAATGTTGTACCATCCTTGCATCCCTGGGATGAACCCCACTTGGTCATGGTGTATGATCCTTTTGATATACTGTTGAATTCTGTTTGCTAATATTTTGTTGAGTATTTTTGCATCTACATTCTTCAGGGATATTGGTCTGTAATTTTCTTTTTCGGTGGGGTCTTTGCCTGGTTTTGGTATTAGGGTGATGTTGGCTTCATAGAATGAGTTTGGGAGTATTCCCTCTTCTTCTATTTTTTGGAACACTTTAAGGAGAATGGGTATTATGTCTTCCCTGTGTGTCTGATGAAATTCCGAGGTAAATCCATCTGGCCCCGGGGTTTTGTTCTTGGGTAGTTTTTTGATTACTGTTTCAATTTCTTTGCTCGTAATTGGTTTGTTTAACTTTTGTGTTTCTTCCTTGGTCAGTCTTGGGAGGTCGTATTTTTCTAGGAAGTTGTCCATTTCTTCTAGGTTTTCCAGCTTGTTGGCATATAGGTTTTCATAGTAGTCTTTAATAATTCTTTGTATTTCTGTGGAGTCTGTCGTGATTTTTCCATTCTCATTTCTGATTCTGTTGATTTGTGTTGATTCTCTTTTTCTCTAAATAAGTTTGGCTAGAGGCTTATCTATTTTGTTTATTTTCTCGAAGAACCAGCTCTTGGTTTCATTGATTTTTGCTATTGTTTTATTCTTCTCAATTTTGTTTATGTCTTCTCTGATCTTTATTATATCCCTCCTTCTGCTGACTTTAGGCCTCATTTGTTCTTCTTTTTCCAGTTTTGATAATTGTGATGTTAGACTATTCATTTGGGATTGTTCTTCCTTCTTCAAGTGTGCCTGGATTGCTATATACTTTCCTCTTAAGACTGCTTTCGCTGCATCCCACAGAAGTTGGGGCTTAGTGTTGTTGTTGTCATTTGTTTCTATATATTCCTTGATCTCTATTTTGATTTTTTCATTGATCCATTGATTATTTAGTAGCATGTTGTTAAGCCTCCATGTGTTTGTGAGCCTTTTTGTTTTCTTTGTAGAATTTATTTCTACTTTTATACCTTTGTGGTCTGAAAAATTGGTTAGTAGAATTTCAATATTTTGGAATTTAGTGAGGCTCTTTTTGTGAGCTAGTATGTGGTGTATTCTGGAGAATGTTCCATGTGCACTTGAGAAGAATGTATATCCTGTTGCTTTTGGATGTAGAGTTCTATAGATGTCTATTAGGTCCATCTGTTCTAGTGTGTTGTTCAGTGCCTGTGTGTCCTTACTTATTTTCTGCCCGGTGGATCTATCCTTTGGAGTGAGTGGTGTGTTGAAGTCTCCTACAATGAATGCATTGCAGTCTATTTCCCTCTTTAGTTCTGTTAGTATTTGCTTCACATATGCTGGTGCTCCTGTATTGGGTGCATATATATTTAGAATGGTTATATCCTCTTGTTGGACTGAGCCCTTTATCATTATGTAGTATCCTTGTTTATCTCTTGTTACTTTCTTTGTTTTGAAGTCTATTTTGTCTGATAATAGTACTGCAACCCCTGCTTTCTTCTCACTGTTGTTTGCCTGAAATATGTTTTTCCATCCCTTGACTTTTAGTCTATGCTTGTCTTTGGGTTTAAGGTGAGTTTCTTGTAAGCAGCATATAGATGGGTCTTGCTTTTTTATCCATTTTTTTACTCTATGTCTTTTGATTGGTGCATTCAGTCCATTTACATTTAAGATGACTATTGAGAGATATGTACTTATTGCCATTGCAGGCTTTAGATTCGTGGTTACCAAAGGTTCAAGGTTAGCTTCTTTAGTATCTTACTGCCTAACTTAGCTCGCTTATTGAGCTGTTATATACACTGTCTGGAGATTCTTTTCTTCTCTCCCTTCTTATTCCTCCTCCTCCATTCTTCATATGTTGTGTGTTTTGTTCTGTGCTCTTTTTAGGGGTGCTCCCATCTAGAGCAGTCCCTGTAGGATGCCCTGTAGAGGTGGTTTGTGGGAAGCAAATTCCCTCAGCTTTTGCTTGTCTGGGAATTGTTTAATCCTACCATCATATTTAAATGATAGTCGTGCTGGATACAGTATCCTTGGTTTAAGGCTCTTCTGTTTCATTGCATTAAGTATATCATGCCATTCTCTTCTGGCCTGTAGGGTTTCTGTCGAGAAGTCTGATGTTAGCCTGATGGGTTTTCCTTTATAGGTAACCTTTTTCTCTCTAGCTGCCTTTAAAACTCTTTCCTTGTCCTTGATCTTTGCCATTTTAATTACTATGTGTCTTGGTGTTGTTCTCCTTGGATCCTTTCTGTTGGGGGTTCTGTGTAATTCCATGGTCTGTTCGATTATTTCCTCCCCCAGTTTGGGGAAGTTTTCAGCAATTATTTCTTCAAAGAGACTTTCTATCCCTTTTCCTCTTTCTTCTTCTTCTGGTATCCCTATAATACGAATATTATTCCTTTTGGCTTGGTCACATAGTTCTCTTAGTGTTGTTTCATTCCTGGAGATCCTTTTATCTCTCTCTATGTCAGCTTCTATACGTTCCTGTTCTCTGGCTTCTATTCCTTCAATGGTCTCTTGCATCTTATCCATTCTGCTTATAAATCCTTCCAGGGATTTTTTCACTTCTGTGATCTCCTTCCTGACATCTGTGATCTCCTTCCAGACTTCATCCCACTGCTCTTGCATTTTTCTCTGCATCTCATCCCATTGCTCTTGTATTTTTCTCTGCATCTCTGTCAGCATGTTCATGATTTTTATTTTGAATTCTTTTTCAGGAGGACTGATTAGGTCTGTCTCCTTCTCAGGTGTTGTCTCTGTGATCTTTGTCTGCCTGTAGTTTTGCCTTTTCATGGTGATAAAGATAGTTTGCAGAGCTGGTACAAGTGACCGCTGGAAGAGTTTCCCTTCTTGTTGGTTTGTGGCCTTCCTCTCCTGGGAGAATAGCGACCTCTAGTTGCTTGTGCTGAGCAGCTGTGTGCAGACAGGGCCTCTGCTTCCTGCCCGGTTGCTATGGGGTTTATCTCTGCTGTTGCTGTGGGCGTGGTCTGGCTGGGGCTGCTCCTCCAAAATGGTGGAGCCCCGTTGGAGGGAGAGCGGCCGGGAGGCTATTTATCTCCGTAAGGGGCCTCTGTGCTCCCTCCTACCCAGGGGGTTAGAGTGCCCAGAGATCCCCAGATTCCCTGCCTCTGGTCTAAGTGACCTGTCCTGCCCCTTTAAGACTTCCAAAAAGCACTCTCCAAACCAAAACAACAACAGCAACAATGAGAGAGGGAACAAAAAAAAAAAAAAAAAAAATGGAAAAATCATGCGATTTTTTTTTTTTGTCCTCAGGCGCCAGTTCCAGGCACCCGCTCACTGGTCCTGCTGCCCTGTCTCCCTAGCACCAGGGTCCCTGTCCCTTCAACGCTTCCAAAAAGCACCCACCCACCCGTCTCGCAGGGAAAAACGCGCGACATTCTTTGTCCTCAGCTGCCGGTCCCAGGCACCCACTCACCAGTCCCGCCACCCTGCCTCCCTAGCACTGGGGTCCCTGTCCCTTTAAGGCTTCCAAAAAGCACTCGCCAAAAAGAGAAAAAAAAAAAACAAAGGGGAAAAATGTGCGATTTCCTCCGTCCTCAGGCGCTGGTTTCAGGCACCCGCCCACCGGTCCCACAGGGAAAAATGCGGGATATTCTTTGTCCTCAGGTGCCGGTCCCAGGCACCCGCTCACCGGTCCTGCCACCCTGCCTCCCTAGCAATGGGGTCCCTGTCCCTTTAAGGCTTCCAAAAAGCACTTGCCAAAAAAAAAACTGCTCCGGTTTCTTTCCACCTGCCAGGAGCCGGGGGGAGGGGTGCTCGGGTCCCGCCGGGCCGGGGCTTGTATCTTACCCCCTTCACAAGATGCTGGGTTCTTGCAGGTGTGGATGTGGTCTGGATGTTGTCCTGTGTCCTGTGGTCTCTATTTTAGGAAGATTTTTCTTTGTTATATTTTCATAGCTCTATGTGTTTTTGGGAGGAGATTTCCACTGCTCTACTCACGCTGCCATCCTGGCTCCACCCTGTGGTACCCATTTTGTTAAGAATTTTTATCATGAATGGATGTTGAATTTTGTCCTTCTTGCTGATAGTGTGTATGATGTTGATGGATTTTTGATTATTGTACCATCCTTGTATCGTTGGAATAGATCCTATTTGATCATGATGGATAATCTTTTTTATGTATTTTTGAATTCGTTTTGCTAACATTTTGTTTAGTATTTTTGCATCTATGTTCCTCAGGGATATTGGTCTGTAATTTTCTTTTTTTGTGATATCTTTGTCTGGTTTTGTTATTGGAGTGATACTGGCTTTATAGAATGAGTTTGGAAGCATTCCCTCCTCTTCTACTTTTTGGAGGATGGGTATTGGGACTTTGCTAAATGTTTCATAAAACTCAGTGGTGAAGCCCTCTTGTCCAGGGGTTTTGTTCTTCTGTAGCTTATTGATTACCAGTTCAATTTCATTGCTGGTAATTGGTCTTTTCATATTTTATGTTTCTTCCTGCGTTAGCCTTGGACCATTGTATTTTTCTAGAAAGTTTTCCATTTCTTCTAGGTTATCCAATTTGTTAGTATATAATTTTTCATAGTATTCTCTAATAATTCTTTGTGTTTCTGTGGTTTCCATAGTGATTTTTCCTTTATCATTTCTTATTCTGTTTATGTGTGTAGACTCTCTTTTTTTCTTGAGAAGTCTGGCTCGGAGTTTACCATTTTGTTATTTTTCTCAAATAACCAGCTCTTGTTTTCATTGATTCTTTCTATTATTTTATTTTTCTCAATTTTTTAAAAATTTCTGCTCTGATCTTCATTATGTCTGTCCTTCTACTGACTTTGGGCCACATTTTTTCTTTCTAGTTTCATCAATTGTGAGTGTAGACTGTTCATATGGATTGTTCTTTCCTGAGGTAAGCCTGTACTACAATATACTTCCCTCTTACCATGGCCTTCACTGTGTTCCACAGATTTTTTTTGTGGTGTTGTTATTGTTTTCATTTGTCTCCATATATTGCTTGATCTCTGTTTTTATTTGGTCATTGATCCATTGATTATTTAAGAGCATGTTTTTAAGTCTTCATGTGTTTGCATGCTTTTTTGTTTTCTTTGCATAATTTATTTCTAAATTCATACATTTGTGGTCTGAGAAGCTCGTTGGTACAATTTAAATCCTTCTGAATTTACTGAGGTTCTCTTGCAGCCTAGTTTATGATCTATTCTTGAAAATGTTCCATGTGCACTTGAAAAAAATCTGTATCCTACTGCTTTTGGGTGGAGTCTTCTGTATATACTGTCAGGTCTGTCTGTTCTAATGTGTTGTTCAATGGCTGTGTCTCCTTACTTACTTTCTGTCTGGTTGATCAGTCCTTTGGAGTGAGTGGTGTATTGAAGTCTCCTCAAATGAATGCATTGCATTCTATTTCCCCCTTTAATTCTGTTATTATTTGTTTCACATATGCAGGTGTTCCTGTGTTGGGTGCATAGATATTTATAATAGTTATATATTTTTCTTGGACTCATCCCTTTATCATTATGTAATGTCCTTCTTTATCTCTTGTTACTTTCTTTGTTTTGAAGTCTATTTTGTATGATACAAGTACTGCCACTCCTGCTTTTTTCTCCCTATTAGTTGCAAGAAATATCTTTTTCCATCTCTTCACTTTTAGTTTGTGTATGTCAGTTTGAAATGAGTCTCTTCTAGGCAGCATATAGATAGACCTTGTTTTTTATTCATTCAGTGACTCTATGTCTTTTGATTGGTGCATTCAGACTATTTACATTTATGTTGATTATTGATAGTTATGTACTTACTGCCATTGAAGACTTCAGATTCGTGGTTACCAAAGGTTCAAGAGTAACTTCCTTACTATCTAACAGTCTAAGTTAACTCGCTTAGTATACTATTACAAGCACATTCTAAGGGTTCTTTTCTTTTTTACTCCTTTTTCTTCATCCTCAATTCCTTATATATTCGATGTCATATTCTGTACTCTTTATCTATCCCTTGACTGACTGTGGGGATGGTTGATTTAATTTTGCATCTTCTTAGTAATTAATTGCTCTAATTTCTTTACTATGGTTTTATTTCTTCTGTTAATAGCTATTCAGCCTTAGGAACACTTCCATCTATAGCCATCCCTCTAAAATACACTGTAGAGATGGTTTGTGGGAGGTAAATTCTCTTAGCTTTGTCTTATCTGGAAATTGTTTAATCCCTCCTTCAAATTTAAATGATAATCCTTCTGGGTAGAGTATTCTTGGTTCCAGGCCCTTCTGCTTCATTGCATTAAATATATCATGCCACTCCTTTCTGGCCTATAAGGTTTCTATTGATTTCTTGCCTGTAAGGTTTCTATTGAGAAGTGTGATGATAGCCTAATGGATTTTCCTTTGTATGTGATCTTTTTTCTCTCTCTGGCTGCTTTTAAAACTCTGTCTTTATCCTTGATCTTTTCCATTTTAATTATTATATGTCTTGGTTTTGTCTTCCTTGTGTCCCTTGTGTTGGGAGATCTGTGCATCTCCATGGCCTGAGAGACTGTCTTCTCCCCCAAATTGGGGAAGTTTTCAGCAATTACTTCCTCAAAGACACTTTCTATCCCTTTTTCTCTCTCTTCTTTTTCCAGTACCCCTATAATGCATATATTGTTCCGTTTGGATAGGTCACACAGTTCTCTCAATATTCTTTCATTCTTATAGATCCTTTTTTCTCTCTATGCCTCAGCTTCTTTATATTTCTGCCTCTAATTTCTATTTCATTTACTGTCTCCTCTACTTCATCTAATCTACTTTTAAATCCTTCCATTTTATGTTTCATGTCAGATACTGTAATACCACAAATCAAAATTAACTCCTAAACCAATATTGGACTAATCTATCTTCTAATAAATAGAAGAAATACTGTTAGTATGAGTAACAAGAAATAAATCTCCTTGCACAAGCTTATATCAGAATGGATAATCCACTGATAATTAACAACAAAACAAACTAAGTCCAAAAATAAAACTTTGTTAAATAGACTGTTAACCCAACACAGGTGTGCATATTCTAAAGGAAAGGTTAAAACAAATGAAAGGAACTCGGCAAACATAAGCCCCGCCTGTTTACCAAAAACATCACCTCTAGCATAACCAGTATTAGAGGCACTGCCTGCCCAGTGACTCGCGTTAAACGGCCACGGTATTCTGACCGTGCAAAGGTAGCATAATCACTTGTTCTCTAAATAAGGACTAGTATGAATGGCTAGACGAGGGTTTTACTGTCTCTCATATGTAACCAGTGAAATTGACCTCCCCGTGAAGAGGCGGGGATAATATAATAAGATGAGAAGACCCTATGGAGCTTTAGTTAAACAGCTTAAAATCAACTCAATACCACTCTAATAGAGACATAAAAACTAATTAACCTAAGCTGTCAATTTTGGTTGGGGTGACCTCAGAGCAACAAACAACCTATGAGCGGTCAAATCCAGACTAACAAGTCCAGATAGTCCGTTAATTGATCCAATAACTTGATCAATGGAACAAGTTACCCTAGGGATAACAGCGCAATCCTATTCAAGAGTCCATATCGACAATAGGGTTTACGACCTCAATGTTGGATCAGGACATCCCAATGGTGCAGCAGCTATTAATGGTTCGTTTGTTCAACAATTAAAGTCCTACGTGATCTGAGTTCAGACCGGAGTAATCCAGGTCGGTTTCTATCTATTAATACAATCCTCCCAGTACGAAAGGACAAGAGAAGTAGGGCCTACCTCACACAGGTGCCCTCGAATTAATAAATGACCACCCTCTTAATTTAGCCAATTCACAACAACCTTCAATCCTAGACTTAGGACCAGCTAAGGTAGCAAAGCATGGCAATTGCATAAGACTTAAACTCTTATAACAGAGGTTCAACTCCCCTCCCTAGCACTAATGTACACAATCAACATACTAATAATAATCATCCCCATCCTCCTAGCCGTTGCATTCCTAACGCTAGTAGAACGTAAAATGCTAGGTTATATACAACTACGAAAGGGCTCAAACATCATGGGCCCTTGAGGCTTACTCCAACCAATTGCCAATGCAGTAAAACCATTCACCAAAGAACCTCTATGACCCTTAACATCCTCAATCACAATGTTCATCATAGCACCTATTCTAGCACTAGCACTCGCCCTAACCATGTGAGTACCACTACCAATACCATACCCACTAGTTAACATAAACCTCGGAATGTTATTCATACTAGTCAAGTCTCGCCGTATATTCCATTCTATGATCAGGATGAGCCTCCAATTCCAAATGTGCCCTCATCGGAGCACTACATGCAGTAGTCCAGACCATCTTATATGAAGTAACACTAGCGATCATTCTATTATCCCTGCTATTAATAAGCGGATCCTTTACCCTCTCCACCCTAATCACTACCCAAGAAAAACTATGATTACTAGTGCCCGCATGACCCTTAGCCATAATATGATTCATCTCAACCCTAGCCGAAACCAATCGAGCACCCTTCGACCTAACAGAGGGAGAATCCAAGCTTGTATCCGGCTTTAACGTAGAATACGCAGCAGGTCCATTCGCACTTTTCTTCCTGGCTGAATATGCAAACATCATTATAATAAACATCCTATCAGTGACACTCTTTATAGTAGCCTTTCATGACCCCTGCATTCCAAGCCTCTACGCAGTCAACTTTGTAACAAAAACACTTGCCCTAACCACCCTATTCCTATGAATCCGAGCATCCTACCCACGATTTCGCTATGACCAACTAATACACCTACTATGAAAAAACTTCCTACCATTAACCCTGGCACTATGCATATGGTACGTATCAATACCAATTGCCACATCAAGCATCCCCCCCAATCATATGAAATATGTCTGACAAAAGAATTACTTTGATAGAGTAAATAATAGAGGTTTAAGTCCCCTTATTTCTAGAAAAACAGGCATTGAACCTACACCTGAGAACTCAAAAATCTCCGTGCTACCAACTTACAGCATAATCTATAGTAAGGTCAGCTAAATAAGCTATCGGGCCCTTACCCCGAAAATGTTGGATTATAACCTTCCCATACTAATAAACCTCATTATATTCACCATCCTAACAACCTTATTCCTAGGAACCATACTTGTCCTAATTAGCTCTCACTGACTGATAATCTGAATTGGCTTCGAAATAAACATACTAGCTATAGTCCCCATCCTAATAAAAAACTTTAACCCATGATCCATAGAAGCAGCCACAAAATACTTCCTAATTCAAGCCACAGCATCCATACTACTAATGCTAGCCATTACCCTTGACCTAATGACCTCTGGACAATGAGCCATTACAAAAATACACAAAACCATGCCATCAATCATCATCACTGTAGCCATGGCTATAAAACTAGGAATGGCCCCATTCCACTTCTGAGTACCAGAAGTGACACAAGGAAGCCCACTATCATCCGGCATACTACTTCTAACCTGACAAAAAATTGCACCAATATCAATCCTATATCAAATCATACCCACAATCAACACAAATATACTAGCAATTATAGCCACACTTTCAATCCTAATTGGGGGCTGAGGGGGCCTAAACCAGACCCAACTATGAAAAATTATAGCATACTCCTCAATTGCTCACATAGGCTGAATAGCAATAATCATAACATACAACCCAGACATTACTATCCTAAACCTCCTAATCTACATCATAATGACACTATCCATATTCACAGTCCTACTATATAACTCATCAACAACAACCCTATCCCTGTCCCATCTATCAAACAAAATACCACTAATTACAGTCCTTGCACTCCTAATCCTACTATCACTAAGAGGCCTCCCTCCACTAACCGTATTCATGCCCAAATGAATAATTATCCAAGAACTTACCAAAAACAACATAGTAATGCTACCAACTGTAATAGCACTAACAGCATTACTCAACCTATACTTCTACGTACGCCTAGCATACTCCACAGCACTAACAATACTTCCAACTACCAACAACATAAAAATAAAATGACAATTCAAAACAATAAAAATCATAAAACTAACTTCACCCCTAATCATTCTATTCACAATAGCACTTCCACTCACCCCTATCATATCAGTCCTAAACTAGGGACTTAGGCTACACAGACTGAGAGCCTTCAAAGCTCTAAGCAAATATAAACTATTTAGTCCCTGATCTAAGGACTGTAGAAATTCAACCTACATCACCTAAATGCAAATCAGGCACTTTAATTAAGCTAAATCCTCACTAGGCTGATGGGATACAAACCCACGAAATTTTAGTTAACAGCTAAATACCCTAATCAACTGGCTTCAATCTACTTCTCCCGCCATAAAAAGAAAGTGGCGGGAGAAGTCCCAGCAGAGTTGAAGCTGCTTCTTTGAATTTGCAGTTCAATATGTAATCACCTCAGGACCTGGCAAGAAGAGGACTCCAAACTCTGTGTTCAGATTTACAGTCTAATGCTTATTCAGCCATCTTACCTATGTTCACCAACCGTTGACTCTTTTCAACAAATCACAAAGACATTGGCACACTGTATCTCTTATTTGGCGCTTGAGCTGGAATAGTGGGCACTGCATTAAGTCTTCTAATCCGCGCTGAACTAGGTCAGCCCGGGACTCTTCTGGGAGATGACCAAATCTACAATGTGATTGTCACCGCACATGCATTCGTAATAATCTTTTTTATGGTCATACCAATTATAATCGAGAGCTTTGGAAACTGACTAGTGCCCCTGATAATTGGGGCCCCTGACATGGCATTCCCTCGTATAAATGACATAAGTTTCTGACTACTCCCCCCTTCTTTCCTGCTTCTTCTAGCTTCTTCCGTAGTTGAGGCCGGAGCTGGAACCAGGTCAACTGTGTATCCTCCTTTGGCAGGAAACTTAGCACACGCAGGGGCATCAGTAGACCTGACTATCTTTTCTCTCCAACTGGCAGGTGTCTCATCAATCCTGGGGGCTATTAACTTTATCACGACCATTATCAACATAAAACCCCCTGCAATAAACCAATACCAAACCCCACTATTTGTATGATCAGTCCTAATTACAGCCGTGCTTCTGCTACTATCTCTGCCTCTACTAGCCACCAGCATTACGATGCTATTGACCAATCGTAATCTAAACACAACCTTCTTTGACCCTGCTGGAGGAGGTGACCCTATTCTATACCAACACCTATTCTGATTCTTCGGGCACCCCGAAGTGTATATTTTAATTCTCCCTGGGTTTGGAATAATTTCCCACATTGTAACCTACTACTTAGGAAAAAAAGAGCCGGTTGGATACATAGTCATAGTTTGAGCAACAATATCTATTGTTTTCCTAGGCTTTATTGTATGGGCACACCACATATTCACAGTCGGAATAGATGTTGATACATGAGCCTATTTCACATCAGCCACCATAATCATTGCGATCCCAACAGGCGTAAAGGTATTTAGCTGACTAGCAACCCTACATGGAGGAAATGTAAAATGGGCCCCAACTATATGATGAGCCCTAGGTTTTATCTTTTTATTTACAGTCGGAGGTTTAACTAGCATTGTATTAGCCAACTTATCCCTAGATATTGTCCTTCATGACACCTACTACGTAGTGGCCCACTTCCACTATGTCCTTTCTATGGGAGCAGTTTTCGCCATCATAGGGGGCTTCGTCCATTGATTCCCACTATTCTCAGGGTATACCCTCAACAACACATGAGCAAAAATTCACTTTACAATCATGTTTGTGGGCGTGAATATGACTTTCTTCCCCCAACATTTTCTTGGACTATCTGGAATACCTCGACGCTACTCAGACTACCCAGATCCTTATACAATGTGAAACACTGTATCCTCTATAGGATCTTTTATCTCACTAACTGCTGTAATGCTCATAGTCTTTATAATCTGAGAGGCATTTGCCTCTAAACGAGAAGTCCTAATGGTGGAATCAACAAACACCAACCTCAAATGACTACACGGCTGCCCACCACCCTACCACACATTCGAAGAACCTGCCTTCGTAAATCTAGCCAAAACAAGAAAGGAAGGAATCGAACCCTCAAACAATGGTTTCAAGCCAATATCATAGCCTCTATGTCTCTCTCAATCACAGAAGTATTAGTAAAATTTACATAACTTTGTCAAAGTTAAATTATAGGTTCAAGCCCTTTATACTTCTATGGTGTACCCGCTCCAATTAGGCTTTCAAGATGCCACATCTCCAATTATAGAAGAATTACTCCACTTTCACGACCACACACTAATAATTGTATTCTTAATTAGCTCTCTAGTGCTATATATTATCTCTCTCATACTAACAACTAAACTTACCCACACAAGTACAATAGATGCTCAAGAAGTAGAAACTATTTGAACCATCTTGCCTGCAATCATCCTAATCCTAATTGCCCTACCCTCCCTACGTATCCTTTACATAATAGATGAGATTAACAACCTGTCCTTAACCATAAAGACAATGGGCCATCAATGATATTGAAGCTACAAATACACAGACTATGAAGACCTAAATTTTGACTCATACATAATCCCAACTCAAGACCTGAAGCCTGGCGAACTTTGACTTTTAGAAGTAGACAACCGACTTGTGCTACCTGTAGAAGTAACCATCCGCATGCTCATCTCATCTGAAGACGTCCTACACTCCTGAGCCATCCCATCCTTAGGCCTAAAAACAGATGCTATTCCCGGACGTCTAAACCAAACAACCCTAATATCAACCCGACCAGGCCTGTTCTACGGACAATGTTCAGAAATCTGCGGCTCAAATCACAGCTTCATACCAATCGTCCTTGAACTAGTACCCCTAAAAACATTTGAAAGCTGAACTACATCTGTACTGTAATTCATTAAGAAGCTAGTAGCGCTAATCTTTTAAGTTAGAGACAGAGAACACACTTCTCCTTAATGACATGCCTCAACTAGACACCACAACATGATCTATTACAATCATGTCCATGATTCTAACCCTCTTTATTCTATTTCAATTAAAAATCTCTAAACACCACTACCCCCACAGTGCAGAAACTTCAATAAAACTACATCACAAAACACTTGCCCCTTGAGAAAAAAAATGAACGAAAATCTATTCGCCTCTTTCACTACCCCAGTAATAATAGGAATCCCTATTGTAACAATTATCATTATATTCCCAATAATCCTCTTCCCAACATCAAAACAACTAATTAATAACTGCATTGTATCCATCCAACAATGACTCCTAAACAAACATCCAAACAAACAATGAGCATCCACAGCTACAAAGGACAGACCTGAACCTTAATATTAGTAACACTAATCATTTTCATCGCATCTACAAATCTACTAGGCTTATTACCCCATTCATTTACACCCACAACCCAGTTATCAATAAATCTGAGCATGGCTGTTCCTCTATGAGCAGCCACCATAGTCACAGGATTCCGACACAAGACAAAAACATCTTTGGCCCACTTTCTACCCCAAGGCACACCAATCCTTCTTATCCCAATGCTAGTAATCATTGAGATAATCACCTGCTAATCCAACCCATAGTGCTCGCAGTACGACTAACAGCCAACATTACTGCCGGTCACCTATTAATACACGTAATTGGAAGCGCAACTCTTGCCCTAATATCAATCAACCTCACCGTGGCCACAACCACTTTCATCGTCCTAGTCCTACTCACAATCCTTGAATTCGCGGTCGCACTCATTCAGGCATACGTATTCACCCTCCTAATCAGCCTTTACTTACATGATAACATATAATGACCCACCAAACCCACTTCTACCACATAGTAAACCCAAGCCCTTGACCTCTAACCAGAGCCCTATTCGCCCTTCTAATAACATCAGACCTGGCAATATGATTTCACTTCAACTCTGTAGTACTACTACTGCTAGGACTAACAACAAACTTTTTAACAATATATCAATGATGGCGTGACATTGTATGAGAAAGCACCTTTCAAGGTCACCATACACCCACAGTTCAGAAGGGGTTACGATATGGCATAGTTCTATTCATTATTTCAGAAGTATTCTTCTTCGCTGGCTTCTTCTGAGCATTCTACCACTCAAGCCTAGCACCCACCCCTGAACTAGGTGGCTGCTGACCTCCTACAGGCATCAACCCATTAAACCCACTAGAAGTACCCCTACTCAACATATCCGTTCTTCTGGCCTCAGGAGTATCAATTACCTGAGCACATCACAGCTTAATAGAAGGCAGTCGAAGCCACATAACCTAGGCCTTGATAATCACAATCCTCCTAGACATCTACTTCACACTGTTACAAGTTTCAGAGTATTACGAAGCACCCTTCACAATTTCCAACAGTGTATACGATTCTACCTTCTTTGTGGCAACTGGATTCCACGGCTTACATGTCATTATCGGCACCTCTTTCCTAATTGTATGTTTACTATGACAACTAAAATACCACTTTACATCAAACCACCATTTCGGATTCAAAGCTGCTGCCTGATACTGACACTTTGTAGACGTGGTATGATTATTCCTGTACGTCTCTATTTACTGATGAGGTTCCTATTTTCTAAGTATGTGCAGTACAGTTGACTTCCAATCAACAAGCTCTGGTTACAGCCCAGAAGAAAATAATAAACCTACTCCTAACAATAATAACCAACACCATACTAGCATGCCTACTCATACTAATTGCCTTCTGACTCCCCCAATTAAATACATACTCGGAAAAAATCACTCCCTACGAATGCGGATTCGACCCCATAGGGTCGGCACGACTACCATTCTCCATGAAATTTTTCCTAATCGCCATTACATTCCTACTGTTCGATCTAGAAATTGCACTACTCCTACCACTCCCATGGGCATCATAGACAGACAACCTAAACACCATACTCACAGTAGCTCTAATACTTATCTCACTACTAGCAATTAGCCTGGCCTACGAATGAACACAAAAAGGCCTAGAATGAACTGAATGAACTGAATATAGCTAGTTTACATAAAACAAATGATTTTCACTCATTAGACTATGATCCACTCATAGCTATCAAATGTCCCTAATGTACATTAACACAATACTGGCATTCACCATCTCCTTAGTAGGAATATTAATGTATCGATCACACCTAATATCCTCACTATTATGTCTAGAAGGCATAATAATCTCCCTATTCGTGATAATTACTATCACAATCCTAACTAACCACTTCACGTTAGCCAACATGGCACCCATCATTCTCCTTGTACTAGCAGCATGCAAGGCAGCTCTAGGCCTCTCTCTACTAGACTCATATCCAACACATACTGTACAGACTACGTACAAAATCTAAACCTATTACAATGCTAAAACTAATTATCCCCACAACCATACTAATCCCCCTAACATGATTATCAAACAAGAACATAATATGAATTAACGTCACATCGTATAGCATACTAATCAGTTTAGCATCCCTAAGCACCCTAGGCCAACATGACCACAACAGCATAAACTTCTCAGCTACTTTCTTCTCAGACCCCCTATCAGCACCCTTAATTGTATTAACAACATGACTCCTCCCCCTAATACTAATAGCTAGCCAAGCCCATCTATCTTGTGAACCTCTAAGCTGAAAAAAACTATACATCACCATACTAACCACCCTCCAAGTATTACTAATCATAACATTCACCTCCTCCGAATTCATTATATTTTACATCCTGTTTGAAGCAACACTTGTACCAACCCTAATCATCATCACATGATGAGGAAATCAAGCAGAACGACTAAATGCAGGATCCTATTTTCTCTTCTACACAATAGTAGGATCACTCCCTCTTTTAGTAGTGCTTACATACACCCAAAATATAACAGGAACTCTCAACATACTAGTACTACAATACTGAGCAAAGCCCATAAACAACTCTTGATCCAATATACTAATTTGACTAGCATGCATAATAGCATTTATAGTAAAAATACCCCTATGCAGGCTACACCTCTGACTACCAAAGGCCCACGTAGAGGCTCCCATTGCAGGCTCCATAGTACTTGCAGCCGTGCTACTTAAGCTGGGCGGATACGGTATACTACGCATCACTGTCATACTCGAACCAATAACAACATTCATAGAGTACCCCTTCCTAATACGATCCCTATGAGGAATGATCATAACAAGCTCTATCTGCCTTTGCCAGACTGATCTAAAGTCATTAATTGCCTACTCCTCTGTAAGTCATATAGCACTGGTAATCGTTGCAATCCTAATTCAAACCCCATGAAGTTATATAGGGGCCACCGCTCTCATAATTGTCCATGGTCTAACATCCTCCATACTATTTTGTCTAGCAAATACAAACTATGAACGAATTCAGAGCCGAACTATAATACTAGCACAAGGACTGCAAACCCTCCTACCCCTAATAGCTGCTTGATGACTCTTAGCAAGCCTAACTAACCTAGCCTTACCACCCAGCATCAACCTAATTGGAGAACTATTTGTAGTAATATCAACATTCTCATGATCCAACACTACCATCATCCTCACCGGGATAAACATCATCATCACAGCCGTATACTCCCTATACATACTAATATCCACTCAACAAAGCAAATACACCCACCATATCAACAATATCAACCCCTCCTTTACCCGAGAGAACACCCTAATAGCTCTCCACATACTACCCCTCTCAATACTATCAACCAACCCCAAAATCATCCTGGGGTGCCTTTACTGTAAGTATAGTTTAATAAAACCTCAGATTATGAATCTGATAATAGAAGACCCTAACTTCTTACTTACCAAAAAGTATGCAAGAACTGCTAACTCCTGCCCCATATATAAAAATATGGCTTTTTTAAACTTTTAGAGGATGACAGACACCTGTTGGTCTTAGGAACCAAAAGACTTGGTGTAACTCCAAGTAAAAGTAATTAACACTTTAACATGCACTTCACTCATAGCACTAACAGCACTAACCATACCAATCATAATCACCCCCACAAGTATCTATACAAGCAAAAACTACCCCTCCCATGTAAAAAGTATAATCGCACTAGCCTTTGTTATCAGCATAGTCCCTGCAATAGTATTTGTCTACACAAACGAAGAAGCAACTGTCTTTAACTGACACTGACTAACAATGCAGACAATAAAAATAACAATAAGCTTCAAACTAGACTACTTCTCCATAACATTCATACAGTAGCCCTATTCGTTACATGATCCATCATAGAATTCTCCGTGGTATATAAAATCAGATCCTCATATCAACCGATTCTTCAAATACCTACTAATTTTCCTAATCACAATAATAATTCTAGTATCCGCCAACAACATATTTCAACTTTTCATTGGATGGGAGGGAGTAGGAATCATATCCTTCCTCCTAATCGGTTGATAATATGGACGAACAGACACAAATACAGCAGCCATACAAGCCATCCTATATAATCGCATTGGAGACATTGGACTAATTGTGTCAATAGCATGATTCCTTACAAACCTAAACTCATGAGCCCTTCAACAGATCTTTATACTAAATCCTGAAAATACAAACATCCCCCTAGCAGGTCTACTACTAGCAGCAACTGGAAAATCCACACAATTTGGACTACACCCATGACTTCCTTCAGCCATAGAAGGACCAACCCCAGTATCGGCCCTACTTCATTCCAGTACAATAGTGGTCGCAGGAGTATTCCTACTAATCCGATTCCACCCTCTAATAGAGAACAATAAAACAATTCAAACAGCAACTCTATGCCTAGGAGCCATCACAACCCTATTCACAGCTATCTGCGCTCTCACCCAAAACGACATTAAAAAAATGGTAGCCTTCTCAACCTCAAGCCAACTCGGCCTAATAATAGTCACCATCAGCATCAACCAGCCACACTTAGCCTTCATGCACATCTGCACTCACGCCT
Organism: Manis javanica; assembly: GCF_040802235.1. Taxonomy (NCBI): domain Eukaryota; kingdom Metazoa; phylum Chordata; class Mammalia; order Pholidota; family Manidae; genus Manis; species Manis javanica. The sequence goes on along the minus strand of NC_133164.1, from coordinate 57,528,398 downwards.
TCTTTAAGGCCATGCTCTTCATATGCTCTGGATCGATCATCCACAGTCTAAATGATGAACAAGACATCCACAAAATAGGAGGACTATTCCACACTCTTCCCACCACCACCTCTGCCCTCATTATTGGCAGCCTCGCCCTAACAGGAACTCCATTCCTAACAGGCTTCTACTCTAAAGATCTAATTATTGAAACCGCCAACATGTCCTACACAAATGCCTGAGCCCTATTTATTACACTACTAGCTACCTCTCTAACAGCTGCCTACAGCACATGAATCATCTTCTTTGCACTACTAGGACAACCCTCATTCAACACCCTGGCCAACATTAATGAAAACGACCCTTCACTAACAAACCCAATCAAACGCTTAATGCTAGGAAGCATTTTCGCTGGATTCCTACTATACAACAACATCCCCCCAACATCTACACCCCAAACAACTATACCACACTACTTAAAATACACCGCCCTAGCCGTTACAGTCCTAGGCCTCGTACTAGCCCTAGAACTATGCAACCTATCCCTAAACCTACGCCACAAAACTCCCTCAAATGCCTTCAAATTCTCAAACCTACTAGGCTACTTCCCCACAATCATCCACCGCTCATGACCACTATGATCACTAACAGCAAGCCAAAAACTAGCATCCCTTATTCTAGACCTAATGTGACTAGAGAACATCCTGCCAAAATCAATCTCACACTTTCACATAAAAGCCTCCCTAATAACATCCGACCAAAAAGGCTCAATCAAACTTTACTTCCTATCATTTGCAACAACAATTGCCCTAATCCTCCTTATATTCTATTACCCCGAGTAATCTCCATAACAATAACAACACAAATCAACAAGGACCACCCAGTTATAATCACAAACCAGACACCATAACTATAAAGAGCAGCAACACCCGTAGTTTCCTCACTAAAAAGCTCAGACCCTCCAACATCATATGTTGCTCAATCACCCTGATTACCAAGATCAAAAACAACACTCAACCCCTCACCCTTCAACATATAAAGCACTAAAACCAACACCATCACCACACCGATAATAAAAGCACCAAACACAACCACATTAGACACCCAAACCTCAGGATACTCTTCAATGGCCATAGCTGCTGTATAACCAAAAACAACCAACATCCCCTCAAGATAAATCAAAAAGACCATTAAACCTAAAAAAGACCCCCCAAAATTAACCACAATCCCACAACCAACCCCACCAGCCACAACCAAACTAAATCCCCCATAAATAGGAGAAGGTTTTGAAGAAAACCCTAAAAAACTGACCACAAAAATAATACTCAAAATAAACACAACATATGTCATTATTCCCACATGGACTCAAACCATGACCTATGACATGAAAAATCATTGTTGTAATTAAACTACGGAAACCTAATCACAAACGTCCGAAAAACGCACTCCCTACTCAAAATCATTAATAACTCCTTTATTGATCTCCTCACTCCCTCTAACATCTCAGCATGATGAAACTTTGGGTCACTGCTGGGAATCTGTTTAGTCCTACAAATTCTCACAGGCCTATTCCTAGCCATACATTACACAGCAGACACATCCACTGCATTCTCATCAGTCACCCACATCTGCCGAGATGTTAACTACGGATGAATTATCTGATACATACACGTTAATGGAGCCTCCATATTCTTCATCTGCCTGTTTATACACATCGGAAGAGGCATCTATTACGGATCATTTGCCTACAAGGAAACATGAAACATCAGCATTCTACTTCTATTTGCAGTAATAGCAACCACCTTCATAGGATACGTCTTACCATGAGGACAGATATCCTTCTGAGGTGCCACAGTAATCACAAACCTTTTATCCGCAATTCCTTACATCGGGTCTAGCCTAGTAGAGTGAGTCTGAGGGGGATTCTCAGTAGACAAAGCAACTCTCACTCGATTCTTCGCTCTTTACTTCATCCTTCCTTTCGTAATCCTTGCCCTAGTACTAGTACACCTATTATTCCTACACGAAACTGGATCCAACAACCCAATAGGAATCGTATCCAACTCAGACATAATCCCATTCCACCCATACTACACAACCAAAGACATTCTAGGCCTGTTCATTATACTTGCAACACTAATGACCCTGGCCTTATTCTTCCCCGCCCTACTAGGAGACCCGGACAACTATACACCAGCAAACCCCCTAAACACACCACCCCATATTAAACCAGAGTGATACTTCCTATTCGCATACACAATCCTACACTCAATCCCCAACAAACTAGGAGGGGTATCAGCACTAATCCTATCCATCCTTGTACTAGCACTCATCCCACTGCTGCATACATCAAAATAACGAACTATAATATTCCAACCCCTAAGCCAAACCATCTTCTGACTTCCAGTGGCCAACCTACTAGTCCTTACTTGAATCGGAGGACAACCTGTAGAACACCCTTTCATCTTAATTGGACAAGTAGCCTCTATCCTCTACTTTACACTAATCCTAGTAGCAATGCCAATCGCAGGTATCATTGAAAACAATCTCATAAAATGAAGAGTCTTCATAGTATATGTCAATACACTGGTCTTGTAAACCAGCAAAGGAACTAACCCTCCCCAAGACTCAGGAAGAAGACAAAAGCCCTCCCTGAGTTCTTGAATATATTTTCCATAGCTCTTTGAGCATGTTACCATTTTTATTTTGAAATTTCTTTCAGGAATATTGATGAATTGAGTGTCACTTGGCATCTTTCTGATGTTTGTGGTATTTGGTTTGAACCAGGTTCCTTTGTTGTTTCATATTTGTACATGACACCTTCCATCACTCAGAAGCTCTGCTCTCTGGAGCTGGTCAGCCCCTGAAGTGATGGTGGGGGTCACAGGGGAGCAGCACTGGTGCCTTTTGGGAGGGGAGAGGTCTTCCCTGCTTTCTGGCAGCAGTGCCTTTCTCCATTGCCAGGCTCAGCAGGCTGAATATGCAGGGAGAAGCCTCTGTGCTTTGCACTTGTAGCTGCCATAGGCAGGGCTGGCCTCTGGCTGGCATGGAGCAATAGCAGGGCAGCTCATTTGCAATATGGTACCAGATGGGAGGAATTCACAGAAAGTTGTGTTTCAAATGTGTTTCATTTCTGATCTACATAGCCAGCCAGGTGGATGGAATGCCTGAAGCTCCTTAAAGTTCCCAACCTGCTGGGAAGAATGCACTTGGAAAATTTTCTCCACCTGTGCTCCTGAGCAGCAGGCTCTGTACATTTCTTACCCCTCTAGCAGCCCTTTCCCTGTTAGTGTTTCTCTCAGACTGCCTGCCTTTCTTTTCTCCCAGAAGGGTTGGATGTGGATCCCTTTTTTCCACAAGTGGCTGGAATTGGAATCTCAGCCTTTCCAAGTAGTCCACCTGTCTTATCTTTTCAACCACACTGATTTCCAGAGCACCCTGTAATGTAGGTTTGTGCTCCCAGAGCAGATCTCCAGGGCTAGGTGTTCAGCAGTCCTAGGCCTCCACCCCTTCCCTGCTTTGTTTCTCTTCCTCCCTCTAGTGATCTGGGGTGAGAGAAGGGCCTGGCACCCTACAGATAATGGCTTTGGTAACATACCCTTTTTCTTGATGTCTGCTGGTTTAGCCAGGTGTAGACAGTCTGCTGCAGCTTCTTTCCTGTTGATCTTTCAGGATTTGATGTATTTGTCATATTTTCATATTATATGTTGTTTTGAAAGGAGGTCTCTGTCTTACCTCTCATGCCACCAATTTCAATACAACTGCCATGAACTCTTTCTATATTTTGGACATTAACCACTTATCAGATAAGTCACTTTTTGTTCTGCTGATGGTGTCCTTTGTTGTACAGAAGCTTTTTAGCCTGATGTAATCTCATTTGTTCATCTTTGATTTTGTTTCCCTTGCATAAGGAGATGTGTTCAGGAAAAAGTTGCTCATGTTTATATTCAAGAGTTTTTTGTCTATGTTTTCTTCTAAGAGTTTTATGGTTTCATGACTTACATTCAGGTCTTTGATCCATTTTGAGTTAACTTTTGTGTATGGGGTTAGACAGTAATCCAGTTTCATTCTCTTACATATAGTTGTCCAGTTTTTCCACCACCAGTTGTTGAAGAGCCTGTTTTTTCCCCATTGTATACCCATGGTTCCTTTATTGTATATTAATTGACCAATTATGCCTAGGTTTATATCTGGGCTCTCTATTCTGTTCCATTGATCTATGGGTCTGTTTTTGTGGCAGTGCCTAATTGTCTTGATTACTGTGGCTTTGTAGTAGAGCTTGAAGTTAGGGAGTGTAATCCCCCCAGCTTTGTTCTTCTTTCTCAGGATTGCTATGGCTATTTGGGGTCCTTTGTGGTTCCATATGAATTTTAGAACTATTTGTTCTAGTTCATTGAAGAATGCTGTGGGTATTTTGATAGGAATTTTATTGAATCTCTAGCTTGCTTTGGACAGGATAGCCATTTTGACATATTAATTCTTCCTATCCATGAGCACGGGATAGATTTCCAGTTATTTGTGTCTTCTCTAGTTTCTCTCATGAGTGTCTTGTAGTTTTCAGGGTATAGGTCTTTTCACCTCCTTGGTTAAGTTTATTCCTAGGTATTTTATTCTTTTTGATGCAATTGTGAATGGAGTTGTTTTCCTGGTTTCTCTATCTGCTAATTCATTGTTAGTATACAGGAATACAACAGATTTCTGTGTATTAATTTTGTACCCTGCAACTTTGCTGAATTTAGTTATTATTTTCAATAGCTTTTTGGTGGAGTCTTTAGGGTTTTCTATGTATAATATCATGTCATCTGCAAACAGTGACAGTTTGACTTCTTTCTTACCAGTCTGGATGCCTTTTATTTATTTGTGTCATCTGAGTGCCATGGCTAGAATTTCTAGTACTATGCTGAATAAAAGTGGCGAGAGTGGGCATCCTTGTCTTGCTCCCGATCTTAGAGGAACAGCTTTTTGCTTTTAAGTATGATGTTGGCTATGGGTTTGTCATATATGGCCTTTATTATGTTGAGGGATATACCCTGTATACCTGTTTTGTTGAGAGTTTTTATCATGAATGGATGTTGAATTTTCAGCATCTATTGAGATGATTATGTGATTTTTGTTCTTCTTTCTGTTGATGTGGTGTGTGATATTGATTGATTTTCAAATATTGTACCATCCTAGCATCCCTGATATAAATCCCACTTGGTCATGGTGGGTGACCTTTTTGATGTATTTTTTAATTTACTTTGCTAATGTTTTGTTGAGAATTTTTGCATCCATGTTCATCAGGGATATTGATCTGTAATTTTCTTTTTTTTTTGTGGTGTCTTTGTCTGGTTTGGGTATCAGAGTGATGCTGGCCTCATAGAATGAGTGGCTTTTCCAGTGCCTAGCTCCCTTAGCACATGCAGTCAGCAACTCCCCTTGGCCCTGTCTGGATGGCTTCAAAACCAAGGGCTGTCATTGAGACACCTCCCAATGACTGGCTTCCCCACACTCCTCAGATGGCTCTGGAGCCCCAAGTGAAGCACTTCTTTGTGGACAGCTTTCTCTGGCACCCCAAAGGACATATTTCCAGCAATTTCCACTCTAATGGCACCTCAGCAACTTCTTCATCGTCCAGTGAGATGTCTCCAAGGAGGACAGGATCTCAGCCCTGGGGGAAGACCTTGGGGGTTGTTTCCCTCAGCCCTGGCATAGCGCTGGGCTTCCAATATGAGATTCCTATGTTCTTTAGAGTCCTCTTCACTTCTTACCAGACATTATGGACTGAGTGTGTCCTCCCAAATTCATATTGAAACCCCAATCCCCAATGCAATGGTATTTGGAGGTGGAGCTTTGGGGAGGCAATTAAATAATGAGAATGGAGACCTCATGATGGGATCTGTGCCCTTATAAAAAGAGACATAGAGAGATCTTGCTTCATTTCCCTGCTCTCCGTCACCAAGGATGCAATGAGAACACACCATCTGCAAACCGGGGAGCAGGTCTCACCAGGAGCCAAGTGGTCTGCACCTTGACCTTAGATGTCTGGTCTGCAGAACTGTGAGGAAATAAATGTTTGTTGTGTTACCTACCCAGTCTATGGTAATTTGTTACAGCAGCCCAAGCAGATTGGGACACTAGCCAATCCCACTATGTCAATCCTTGTTATAGTTAATAATTCTTTATAATCAACTTTTCCTGATCAGATTGCTATGTAGTTACTTTCTCCTGGTTGGATGCTAACTGACACACTGTGACATTCTGACCATTTAGGAAAGGATAACATTGATAAAACTGCCACTAAGAGAGCATGGTATCCCAAGAGATAATTTATTCAAGTTACACAGTTAAAGAAAGAGAATGAAAATGTAAGCCACACTTTCAAAATCTGTATGTGGCCATTTCTTGAGATGAGAATTTTTACCTATTAACGATTCATTAATATTATTATTGGAATATAGGAGGTCCACAGCTCAATGCTCCAAATGAGAAATGAGAAGGTGTAATTGATGATATCACTGTCAGTTATTCAGGCACCAGAGAGCATATAGCCCCTGAAGAAGGGGGGAGTGAGTATGGATGGTCCATGTAGGTTGACAGTAAAGGAAACTCTTTTAGCTTGACTCACCAAAGACAGGGGAGTCCTCACTAAAAGAATTTTTGAAACCTTTCAAGAAGGAAAACTGACCAGCCAGGGGCTGAATAGAAAATGGAAGGGCTTTGTGAAAAAATCCTTCTGGTGGAAGTCCATCTCCTGGTCTAAATCTTTCCTTCATGGTCCTATAAAAATAATTTGCTTATTAAGTTAAGACTTGCAAAGGGAAGAGAATGCCCCTCATCCTTGGCTGAGAATTCCTCTAACACAGAATCTTCCTGTGCACTTCCTTCTGCTGGTGCTCTAACGATCACAATTTCAAGGTATCATTTCTTGGGCCAGGTCCTAAGCTCAGCACTTTCCATTTATGTCATATTTAGCCCTTTTCAAAACTTCAGATGACAGATGAATAAATTGATGTTCAGAAAGGACTAGTAATATCTCAAGGCCGCACAGCTATGGGAGAGCCAGATTCTGAACTCAGATCTAACTGACTACAAAAATCCCAAACTCCTTCCATCCTGGGAATAGTGTCACTGCTCAATTAAAAGCCATGTTCAGTTTTGTTATTTATCCTGGAGAACACCAGGACTGACTGATGTAAAAGAACAGAAAGTTTCTCAGGAATTGATGCTAAAGATAGGTGAGGGCTGTTGGGTGGAGAAGGTGTGTTAAGGAATGAGCTTTGGAGAGCAGGAAGAGGAGGAGACTGAGGAATAAGGATAAACACAGCAGGTCCTCCCAAGCTCTGAAGGTGTGCACAAATCAACAAGTCCCAAAGAACTCCTTGGAGGAGGGTCATGACATGCCCTGGAAAGGCGGCCTCAAAATCTGTCTGTGGCCATCTTACCAATGATGAGAAGAATTCTGCATGAGAGCTGGGAGAGGAGAGACATTGGTTGGAATCCTACTAGCCAATGGTAGCACATGGGAATGGGAAGGGCAGTGTTCTCTCTCTCTCTCTCTTTTAAAATTAAAGTATCATTGATGTACAATCTTATATTGGTTTCAAGTGTACAACATAGTGGTCCAACAGTTACCCATATTATTAAATCTTCACCCCTTCTAGTGAGGTTACTATCTAGCAATGTAGAATGATGTTACAGAATCATTGACTATATTCTCCATGCTGTACTACTAGGGAAAGGAAAGTATTCTTAAATCTGTAACCAATCTAGTCAAAAGGTACACAATCAGAATCATATACTAGGGATGGTAGATGTTTTAGTTCCAAAATATACTGTCAGAGTAGTATCCTTAGGACTCACTGGCTCACATTTTCACATTGAAAAGTAAAGGGCAATAGAAACCATCTCAATCAACAGATGATACTTCTCAGGGAGTCTCTTGTGAAACTGAACAGCAGCAGCTTTGAGAAAGGAGGCAGAGAGTCTTCTCAGAGATACATCCCAGGACTGGGTCTGCAACTTTCCAGAAGACTGGGTGCTCTTGTCTGCAGGAATCCCAATTGGTGCATGTCTCTGTGGGAAGTACCTGGAGAATTATTAAAAGATGAAAGGATTATGAACATTCACAACTACCATTGTTTATTAAGTATTTATGACTTTTCATATATTGTACCCGCTTATTATGTAATCATATTTGATCTTCACAAAAACTGTGTGAGGTATTTTACAGATGTAAAAACTGAGGCATAAAGAAGTTAAGTAACTAAAGTTACGAAGCTAGAATTTGAATGCTGATCTGTTGGACACCAAAACCCAACTTGCAATCATGATGCTATTGCAGGAGATGCTGTTGAATGCCTGCCCTCTCCTTCCTCCTTTTCTAATGGGGCAGGACCCTGATTTGGTTCATGTATCAGTCTTCCTCCATTTAGTCCTGTGACTTAGCAGTATCAGTTCCATCCCCAGTTCCTGGGTGGGTCCTAATTAGTCTAAGCCAATAAGTGTGTAGCATTTTTCCAGTCATTATTAGTCTAGATGGGAGCATAAGATGGAACTAGGCCCAAACATGGCCTTATATTCCATGCCACATGAAATAAACAAGGAAGCCAGTGGTTCCAGTTTATTATATCCAGAGGACTTCTAGGAGCCATCTTGTAACTGTGAAGAAAGCTAACCTGGGAGCATAGAAAACAACACAGTTAAATGAATGGATGAATTATAGGTAAACAGAACTGGACTCTGCTCATTTTGTGCCCACAGTCCCACTGACTACCTGTTGACTTGTTCCTATGTTATCTAATGTGCTTCCTTATTAGCAGCTTAATCAGTTTCTGTTACTTGCAGTTCAATGTGTCCTAACTGATAGAGCCATACCCTCTCCTGTAACTTGAAATATAAGTGACCAATGACTTGAAGGTGCATTTGCTATCTTAATTATATAGAACACTTCCTGTTGTCTTTAGCCTTTAAACATTTAACACCTTAAAATGCTCTAAACATATATCTAAGTCCTCTGATGATCCTTAGAGCTGTCTTATTTTCATCTCTTCACAAATGTTCACTAATTTCTTTCACACCAACCCAGTAAAGGTCCATAATGGTATTTCTTAGCCTGGTTTTTTTCTCCCTTTTATTTTAACAATATTCTAATATGAAAGATCACAAAGGGTCATATTTTCAAAGAATTTGAATTGCAGAGAGCAAAACACAGAACCCACAGGAAAACCTCTTTCTTACAGCACACAATAATGTTTGTGGCATTTTCCCAAGCATCAGGGAGAGCCCAGTGAGAAAAGTCATTGGGGATGAATAATGTTCACAAAGGCAGGGTGGGGTAAGAGTGATGTGGTGGGAGGGGAGGCAGGACCCTGAAAGGTCAGCAGCCAGGCCCAATTATTCCATTGCTCTTAAGAATGGAAAATTGAATAGAGGTAATTAGTGCTCTACTCTTAAATTATGAAGCCCTGCTGAGACTGCGAGCATGAACCACAGAGAAGCAAGTTAGAAATAAGAGCAATCCTATGCACATGTGCCACAAAGTGCCATGTATGCTGAAACCCTGAGGTTTAGGAACACAGCTGGCCTGGGAGGAAGACAGGCCAGCTTTTAGGGAAAGATACTGAGAACCTAAGGAATGAGACTGGTGTGAGTTAGGTTGTCACCAGATTCTATCTGACCTTCGCAGTCTGAGAAAATTGCCAGTGGAAGCAGAATTATTCTGCTTGATATCACGCAGAGAGAAAAGGAACAACAGTTTTAGAGATGCCTGACGATATTCAGATATCAGACCCATGCGCTACATTTTCAATACTGTTGGCTCTATACATGGTCAGATCACCACTGCTTTGGAGCTAATTTTAGAGTACCTAAGTTCTTACCAGTATCAGAAGGGGAGGCTTGGCCCGGCATGATTGTGTTAATTATATTTCTTCCCCAGAGTACAGAAAACACCATCGCTTGTTTCATCTCTGCCTTTGCCTTGGTATTCTTCTTTACAGAAGACAGGAACTCCACTGCTCCTTGTTTATTTTGTCAGAGAGGAGAGTGGAGGTTGGCCAGATAATTGTGGCAGGTCATTGCTTTAAGAAGGGTTAAAATAAAGGGTAAGAAGAGGAGGAAATAAGAGAAGGAAACAGGTTTTAGGCCTCAAACTTGCTCCATAGTTTTGTCCTGTATGATTGTTCCATTAATCCTTATCTCCTCTGAAAGCAATATTATAACTTAAAACTGTATTCCTGGAAACCCACCTTATAATATAAGAATACTTAAAATATTGATCATAAAAATAGAGGGAAAATGGGCAACTGGGATAATATTTTACAAATAATAACTGGAAGCATTTAAATGTTCTTTTTAAACAAAGCTCTCCCTGGAGCTCTCCTTCTCTCCAGTATAATCAAGAGGTTTTGCAGATAGGCTTGGACAAGAGAGAAATTCTTAAGACTCATCTAGCAGATCAAGAACCAAGCCTGGAGGATGCAGATCAGGGTCACTCTTCTGCCTCTGAAGGCTGAGTCCTGCTTCCCAATAGTAAAGGAAGGATGTGAAACAGAAAAAATAAAGGACCAAACCCACCCTGTTGATTGCAGAGAGCAATAAGGAACACATGTGGAAGGACCAGTTGTTCCATGTGATCTGTGTGAACAAGGAACAGACCTAGGATATTTCTGCTGTTATCAAATATTAGTGCAAATGCTTTCTAATAAACATTGTGGGAAGGCTGTGTAATCTGTGTCTGGGGAGTGGGGAAGGTGAGTGAAAATTGCAGTATCTACAAGTTACCAAGGGAAGAGTTAGATTATTATTTCCACATTTCACTTTCAATATTCTTTTTTGAGTGTGACACATACTTATTGTAAAAAGAAAGAACTCTCATCTCATCATCCAGAGCAATTATTATGCTTTAGTGTGTTTCCCCCTGCAATTTCTTTAAAGGAAATACCAGGAAGCCTCAGGAGTTTTGGGGTATTTCTATGAATTTAAGAAGAAAAACTTCAAGAAGACAAAACAGGAGGTAGGAGACTAATCAATGCATGAAATATTCAGCTGAACCACAGAAATCTCAGAAATACTGCTTGGACTAAATCTGGAGAAGTCGTTTGGTACATTTTGTCATCTTAATTATATTGTAATTGATATTACAATAAATGTGGGAGTGCAAATGACTTCTGGATCCTAGTGCTTTACACTGCTAAAGGAAATGACCCATTATAGAGAAATTACTAATTGAAACTAATGCACCAGAGATAGGGACAAGTAAATATAATTGCAAATATATGAACACCTTTTAGACATGGCTGTAATATGAATCATATTAAAGAGCTCAGTAGATCACTTTTACTTAAGGTGTCTAAAGGTCTTTGTACAAAACAAATATAATTATTACTGTTTCATTACATTTTTCTACATTTTAGTGACCTGGAAATTCCTTACAGAGTTGTAGGTTTGGAGAGATTAAATTGCTGCTTAACAAGCTTTGACTTTAATCAGCTTTGAGTTTGTTTTGCATAAATTGTTAATAACAGAACAAGGAAATATAATGGAAATAAGTGGTTCTCAACTTTTGGGAGGAAAGGGCCTATTTATGATGTAAAATGATGTGACAGACCCTTCATATAATCAAGTTTTCATTTATCTAGTCTCTAGTAAAATATACATATCCATTAGTGTATTCTGTGAAATAATTTCTTGACTCCAGTCCATAGGCTGGGATTCAGCCACTTAATTATTAGAGAAGAACAAACAACTTGCAAAGAATGGCTCTTAGTGTTGGAAGTATACCTAGGGTTCCTCCTACTCAGGAGTTCTGCTATTCCTGGAAACTTCTTTGAGTCTGGTTATTTCAGGAATTTTTCCAGCCTTCTTGTTTTGTCAGTTCATGTTTCTTTGATCACTCATGTCAGGCCAGAGCATGAAATCATACCCCTTTGGTTCGGTTCTGTGACTCCTTCCTTTGCTTTATAGTAAACACCCACTTTGTCCCAATAGAATTATGCCAAATGACTGATATGGGAAAGAGCCCCTTGACTGATTATCTCTGTTGATTCTATTTTTCTTGTTACATGCTGGCCAAGTATCTCAGAAGGGTCTTCATAATCTAGTCAGTGCCTCACCAGGGCTGCAATTTGAGCTCAATAATTCAGCTTTAATGGGATCCCACAGATATCCCTACAGAGCTGAGAGAAGCAGCAGAATCAAGTTCTGAGTAGATCTTACATCACTGACACTTCCTTTGATTTCCTTTAGGGTATAGATCTTGCAGCTTTCTGCTCTGTTTTAGCTGGGATGCAACTGTTCCCAATTATATTAGTTCAGAAAAGAGAAGTGTTCTGTCTATTCGGTCCATTCAGTGCTGACTACAGAATATTCACAGCACAGTTGGAAAAGTAGTCTGTTGCTTTTATTGAAAGGTCCAGTCTTTCCTTTGGCAGGAACAAAACCATATTCTATCTAGCACAGAAACACTTATGTAGTCGGAAAGATAATCACTTTAAGCTTTAAAAAGCATGTCAATTGAAAACTGGTTTTGTGAGGCAAATGTAGTGCCAGGGACTAAGCTCCTTTGAAGTGTTGAACTTGCCTAATGGCAGGGGAAAGGACTGGAGCCCTACAGGATATTCTGAACAGGTACTAAAATTCTTATCCTACTCAGTTTTGAAAGTTGTCTTTTTCACACTCAACACAGTATTTTTGTCAAGATAGTTTAGAAATATACAACTTTATAATTTAGCCTCCTCTGAAAATGAGCCACTGAAAGGGTAACCACGTCAGAGTCAGTTTCTGACTCTGGACTTGACTTCTGATTCCATCACATATTAGCTGTGTGAACTTGAGCAAGTTACTTCAGTAAGCCTTGGTTTCACCATCTGTAAAGTGGAGACGATAAGAGATTATACCTCATGAGCTATAGTGAAATTAAATGAGATATAGCACAGTCTCTGGCATGGCATAGTGGGTCAAGTAATGCTATCTGTTATTAATAAAATATGTAATGGTAGCTAGCACTTTATACTCACTCTAACTTCTTACTCTTGCCTCCTGCTTTTTGTGTGATACCCTGCTAGTGCCTTTCAGCCAAACACCCCTGGGGACACACCTGTGGCTGAGCAATGGGCTTGTTACTCATCGCAAAGAGAGAGCGCAGCCCTGGGAAAGCACAGGTATCTCAGTGGGAGGCTGTTAGCAGGAAGCTTTGGAGTGGGGTTTTGTTTGGGTGAGTGAATTCTTTTTGTCTGCCCTGTGCCAAAATCATGAAGTAGCCTTTGCCTCATTTCATCATGATTTCAGAGTAGCCTTGTCTGAGGCTGGAATTTCTGTGAGATTCTTGACATCTATTGGGAGAGTCTCATGGTCTAGCTGTGAGCTCTGAGCCAGCTTCTGAAATATCAGGGGCTGCAATTCTTTCTTTCTCCACCATTACAGTTAGAATTCTGAAGAAATGTTCCAATGATTTAAACGAACACAGACTCCTCCTATGAAGAGCTGAATGGGACCCTAGTCAAGTTTGCAGGAAAAGGTCATCATTCATTTATTCATTCAACAAAGATTTTTTTCAAAAATCTGACTACTACACATTGTTCATTGTGCTGGGGTTCTGGCAATGAAGAAAGGAAGGTAGCATGTGTACTAGAGACAGACAAGGAAACAAGTGAAGAAACCAAATATTTTCAGCTGTTGGTAAGTGCTCTGGAGAAAGCACACAGGGTGTACACGGTAGGTAATGAAGGAGGGCTGCCATTCAGAGTGAGAACAAATGTCACAGAGGAACTGGGGTGGGGCTTTTGTGGACTGAGTCTAAAATTCAGATTTCCTAGGCCATAGCCTGTGTTTAATTTCCTTAGACCAAACCGTTTCCTTGAGTTATGCAGTTTGGGTCTCTAATGGAATGCAAGCACACACAACTTTCCACAGGTGACATCAGGCTTACCAACACATGTGAAACACAAGATTTTTTGCTGACATTAAGAATGTTTGGAATACTTAGAAGTCTCAAATCTGGTAGGGAAAAATGTAGGGTGATGTTGAGTCTTTTGAAAATCTGCATTTGTAGATTGTGAGATTTGTAATACACTGATTTATTTCAGAATGATGGCATGAGGAAATAGTCAATTCTGTATGATATTTGGAAGAGGAAATATTCCTTTTCAAATACTTTAATTGTTTGTATGGCAATGCATTTGCAAATCTACTGTTTTTTCTGCCTTTTTGCAAATTAAACAACTTGGACCTAATTTTTCAATTCCTACTTGTGTATTTTTCTTTGAGCATTAATCAATTAAAATGAAAGAGAATTCCTTTCTTTTTTTTAAAGAAACTCATAACTTGTTACTTAAAATTTGCTTAACTCTTTTGATTTTCTGTAGTCTCATTTTATATCAAGTGGCTTCTCACAAAACCCAAGACCAAGCACCAATGAACTATTTCTTTTTTATTTTTTGCATATAACAAATTATTATTCATTATTGTGTTGTGTTTCCTATTATCTGACCATATCTTAAATTGGTTAATTTTCTGTTATACGGACAAAATTTCATATTCATAAGACTTAATATGAACTGATGACTTCAAAACTGTAATGCAAGTTTATGTTACACAAACTTAATTTTTTTCATAAATAATCAGGGAAATTCATTCAATTAGAAGAAATTTCACCTTCTGATTGTGGCAACAACAATAAAAAAATAAAGATCACTCTTAAAACTATACTGTTACTTTACATTTTTCTCTTTTTATTACGGTATCATTGATATACAATCTTATGAAGGTTTCACATGAGCAACATTGTGGTTACTACATTCACCCATATTATCGATTCCCCCCGACACTCCGCCAGTCACTGTCCATCAGTGTAGCAAGGTGCCACTGAGTCACTACTTAACTTCTCTGTGCTATAATGTATTCCCTGTGAACCCCCTCAAACCATGTGTACTAATCATAATATCCTTCAATCCCCTTCTCCCTCCCTCCCCAGCTGCCCTACCCCACCCCTCCTCCTCAGTGACCGCTAGTCCCTTCTTGGAGTCTGTGATTCTGCTGCTGTTCTGTTCCCTCAGTTTTGCTTTGTTCTATACTCCACAAATGAGTGAAATTATTTGGTACTTGTCTTTCTCTGCCTGGCTTATTTTACTGAGCATAATCCCCTTTAGTTGCATCCATGTTGTTGCAAATGGTAGGATTTGTTTTCTTCTTATGGCTGAATAGTGTTCCATTGTGTATACGTACCACCTCTTCTTTATCCACTCATCTACTGGTGGACACTTAGGTTGTTTCCATATCTTGGCTATTGTAAATAGTGCTGCAGTAAACATAGGGGTGCATATGTCTTTTTGTATCAGGGATCCTGAATTCTTAGGGTAGATTCCGAGGAGTGGAATTCCTGGGTCAAATAGTTTTTTGATGAACCGCCATATTGCTTTCCACAATGGTTGAACTAATTTACATTCCCACCAACAGTGCAGGAGGGTTCCCATCTCTACATCCTTGCCAGCATTTGTTGTTCCTTGTCTTTTGGATGTTGGCCATCCTAAAAAGCATATGATTACTTTTGAAATTATAGAATTAAATTAAAAATTAAAATACTTATTGAACTTTTAATTTTACTCTGTATTCTACTTAAAAATACTTACTAAAAAACACTTAGAGTTAGAAATTGATGTAGTGTGAAAAATTCAGTCATGTGATCATCTTCATAGTTGCCGTTAGCATAACAAATCCATACCTTTTAGCAAATCTTCATATGTCTTACTATCTCAAACATTTATTTAATTATCTTAATTTTCAATTGCATGCCTCCTCGTACTTATAGCTGCTGGCCCTCCTTTTCTAATAATTTTACCTGGTAACATTCAAATGGATTGAATCAGTACATTTGGGCAGGAAAAGGGGCAATGGAAAGATGAAGGCTGGAAAGTTCAGTCCTTTCTTAGCAATGAAAGTTTGCTCTCAAAGCTGCTGGTATGTTTAGTTATTCATCTGGGGATGGATATCTCATTTGCATATAAGAGGTTGATTTTTATCTTTCTATCTCTAATTCTAGGGACAAATTCTCTGCCTTTGTTAGGTATTTATTAAGTAAAGCTTGTGCTGACCTTTGATAATCACCTAAAGTATTTGAGAGTTTAGACTGTGATTAATATAGAGGGAGACATGGAGGCTTCAGTAGTCAACAGAGGCAGGAACAAAATGGCACCATGGAAGCACCAAATTTTGCAGGTTGGAAAGATACTGTATTTGGAACTTGACAAGTTCCTCTTGGCAAAATCTGCCTACAAAGATATATCTACACTTTTTTGTTTCCTTTTTTTCTAATACAGTGTTATAATTTTGGTTCATAAATGTAAATCTTAGTTCCTGCTTGGTTATTTATGAACCTTTAATTGACTTAACATTCTTGTTTTTACTCAGATATTTTTGTTTGTGGGTGTT
The DNA here is from genome assembly GCF_040802235.1 of Manis javanica. Lineage (NCBI taxonomy): Eukaryota > Metazoa > Chordata > Mammalia > Pholidota > Manidae > Manis > Manis javanica. The sequence goes on along the minus strand of NC_133164.1, from coordinate 57,512,012 downwards.
TTGCTTTTGCTTTAGATGTTACCTGACAAAACCCAGCCATGTAAGTTTCACAGTTATTTTTTTCATAGTAGCAACTTTTACACTAAATAACTAGACTATTAAGAGATAGGACCTTAGATTTTCTGAATCCTTTACAACCTCTGGCTCAAAACTGACTGCACAGGAGATGCTCAATACTGTATGTCCTTATTTTGAGAGATGGCTTTCTTCTATTCCTGAACTTGATGCCCCTTTAATGGAAAGCTGCAATGTTATGAGCCCTAAACCCCATATCATGTAGGACTGCATTTTTTCTGATACTCTGGGACAGAAAGATCAAGTGAGAAGGGCTGAGAGGTGATGAGAGGTTGGAAAAAATTGCCAAACGTAAAACCATATGACTGAAGAAAAGATGATGCTTTTCCATTTCTATATGTTTGCAGGAAAAATTCCATGACATTATCCCTGGATTTCTGTGCTGTTCTAGTAAATAGGCTGCTTCTTGAGTCAGGGGTATCTGGAAAAGTCCAGTCTCATCTGTGTTTCTGTTATCCTCGACAAGTGCTGCCTTGTGACTTTGTTTTCTCTTTGCTTAAGATTTTCTTTCCTTTCCCTCCATGTCTTATCTTTCCTTTGTTTCTCCATCTTGGTTGAAAAGGTCCCTGCTAAGCATGGATGTGGGGTTAAGTGAAGGCCTGCTGATAGGTTCTTGGGTTACCCACCATTCTGCAATGCAGACGTCAGCTGTGCCCTCACCCTCTGGCTCCAGAAGCCACAACCACCCTTTCTGTGTCCCACCTGTGACTAACTGAATCCAGTCCTAGTGCCTCTCTGCCATGTTTTGAAGAATTTACTTCCCCAGAAACCTGGTAGACCAAGATATCACTGAGAATTTAAGAGTGGAAACAGAGGAAGAGATTTACCTCAAACATCCACATCACACAACGTTAACAGCTTCATTAGATAACCTATTTTATCCTCAACTTGGGGGCAACTGAAGTTTTCTGCCTCCTTTCCCCCAAATGAGCCTCTTTTCTATTTCCTGGACTTTCTTTGGAGTGCTTAAAATGTTTGCCTCTTTATCCTGAGAGCAATAAAAACTATCCTTACAAGGAGTTCTTTTACCAGCCACTACCAAGATAATAATTCTCTATCAGCTTTGCTATAAAGCCACTTGCTTGGCAGATTTCATGCTTTGCTCTCCAACTGTGCGCCTCCCTTGAGAGTAAATGTAAGATAGAAGTAAAAAGAATGTGGGTAAGTAAATATAATTTATGTTTGCAAAAATGATAACTACAGTTCTAGGCCATCAGTACATTTTAGTACATTTTAAATATTAATTTTAGAAAATAATAAAAAAATTCATGAAACACTTCCTCTTCTCTCTCATATTTAGATCTTCTTTTCCTACTGTGTCTTTGGGCTTGCTTACTTGTTGCCAGCCTATCATTTTTTAGATCTCGTCAGGAACTGTTTGATGATCCTTGGTTGAAGCTAGGAGTTGCATGAATAAATGAAATTTACTGTCCTTCAACTTTTTTTTTTGATATTTATTTCAGCTTTCCTGAGCAGAGTTGCAAAATAAATTGATTTAAGTGTTATCTTCCTTACATTCCCAGCTTGTCTTTGCTGAAGAAACATGTTTCAGTGATGAATACAGATGTCTAAAGTAAGTAATAAGTTCTTGTATTGATGGTTTACTATTTGTAATGGAGACTTGTTCAGAAAAATATGTATCAAAGAGAAATAAGTCAGAACCTACACTTTCTCCTTAGCCTTTCTTATTTCAATTTATAATTATTTTATGTGTCTTTGGAAGCAATTTATGATTAGAATGTGGTCATAAGTTGCACTTTATCTTTTTTTGTCAGAAATGATTTATAGTGGGAAGCTGCATCTTGCATTTACATGTACATCTTCTCTTTTCTTAGAAATTATTTTCAAGAATTAGAATTTGAGCTATAATTGATCTTTGCAAGACTGTTCTGGGTGTGTTAATGATGATAATAATTGCTCTTGTCTATTCCTTATTTCTTTTTGTGTGTGTTTAAGGAAAAAAACCTCTAACCCTTGGGTTAATAACAGAACCTGGTGATATGCAGACATATGGAATGAATGCCTTTTAAAGTTTCTGATTGCTAATTCTGATACCAACTGTGCTAGTTCTGGCCAGCCTCCTTCTGTGCTCTGTATGCTCCCAGCTACTACTGGTGATCCTGTGGGGAGAGAACACAGTGTAATAACAATTACAATTGCTTACATGCATTGTGTGCCCATCTTCTTAAGGTATTCCGTGATGTGCTTTATGAACATTTAAAAAATTCTCTCAGCAATCATAAAAAATTATAGGTATGAATATCCCTTGGCACAGAAGAGAAGCAGGTTCAAGAATAGCCCCAGTTTTGCTGCTAAGAAGAAGCAGAGCAGGATTTCAAACTATGCTTTTCTGGCTCAATAGCAAAGCTCTCCATTATACCATGCTGTTACATTTTTCTTTCCCAGGATGGTGTGGCAGGTCTGTGTGCTTTGGCATTGTCCACTACCATGTGGGCTCACCTAGTTATTTGACCTGGCTGCCATATCAGAATATTAAGGCCATATCTGAGCTGCATACATTTTGTGGCTACTTTGGACTGTCCAGCTGAGCTTGCCTGGGCCAGCCTTTGCCAACAGGCCTATTGTCCCAGCTCTGTCCAGTTTTGCCTTACATCTCCAGTTTTCTGGTGACTGAGTTGCCTTCCAGCCCAGCATATCTTGCTTTTGAGCTCATTTCCATTATGACAGAGACACCCTAAGAGCTGAATTTTGGTAAGGAGTCAAAAATTCAAAATTTGGAAAAGTCAGTATTTCTGAATTAAATATTTGAAAATCAGAGAATACAATCCCAATTTCCTATCTACTCAAATTATTGAAGGAGTTTTAAAACACTTAAAAAAAACAAAGCCACTCAGTTCACAGCTGTGCCTGAGTTGCTCTGAGAGGACATTCTCAGATGCCCTTGGTCAAGGGCCGTCTGGTATTGACCTACTTGGCCTGGAAACTGAGTTCTCTGCTCAGTGTTAAGATTGGGGCCTTGTCAAAGTTGGGGAATAAGGGCAGCAGTGGTGACTTTTGTGACAGTTCCTTGGTCAGTGGTAGTGTCACCAGGACCTGGTGAAGCAGAGCTGCCGCCGACCCCAAGAGCCCTGGTGGTCCAGCCTGGGTCCTACCCACATTTGTGCTCTGCAAATGTGAGAAGGGAATCAAGGTCAAGTAAGCCAGCCAGGCTGGAAGGCCTGAACAGTCTCCTCTCTCCTTAAGAGTATCAAGGTGTGAGCCTTTGAAAATTTCTGCCAAAGTGTAAGAAGTCATCTCACTCAACAGGATTTGAGTTGAATTCCTTGAAATGACTAATATGCACCCCCAACAAGTTTAGCAATAGAAGCCAAGATGATAAATGAGAACTAGCAAAATGCTAACAACACATGAGCCTGGAGGTATAAAATGATAGAACCAAATCTCTCTGGGCCACCCAAGCTAGTGTGGTAGGGAGAAATGAGTTTGGGATCTGAAATCGAAGGACCTTGGCAAATTCCTGGAGGAAACTTTTCCTAAGCCTGGGTGATTTTTATACCAGTTATGTAATCTCTCTATAAGACAGGGACAATAAATTACTAATTTACAAGGTTGTATTAAATAGGAGTTATGGGTATTATAAAATGCTTTGTAAAATATAAAGTACTCAATATATGTTTGTTACTATTGTTATTATTATTATTACCTTGTTAAACAGAAGGGAACTAGTTTATTTGAAAGGTGATAGTTCCAAAAAGTGATGGAGGTGATTTGTACTGACCCTAGAGATACCAAAGTGCTAAAATGAGCAGTTCTGGATTTGGAAGTTTGGAGAGTGGGGGTGTCAAAAAATCAAGGGCCTGAGTAATGGGAATTTCACCATTGGCCTCTTCTCTTCCATGGGCTTTCAAATGGAAACTGCAGGTCTCAGTTCAGTTAAGATTAATAAACCTTCAGTGATATCCTTGTTCCAAGTATTGTATGGCTGGGATTCTGAGATAAATGAGACATCATTCCTGCCCTTCAGAAGCTATAGGCAGGGAGAAACCAACTGACTATTCTGATACTGACTCCTGGGTGTTCTAGTGAAACAGTAGTTTTTAGCTTTGACTTCATTTTGGGATCAACTGTCATATTTCAAAACTAACCCACTTCCAAATATTCTGACTTAATGGGTCTAGGGTACAGCTTGCACTGGGGGTTTTAAATACTCCCTGGTGATTCTAAGGTAGGAGTCAAGGTTGAAAACCACAATAATAAAATAATCTCTCCCTTGTATTGCCTTCTCCACTGTATCTTAGCAATAGTTCTGAAGTCTGATTAAATATCCACATCACTGGGGTGCTTTAAAATGCAGATTCTTGGGGCTGTGGTGGACAGACTCTAAGGTAACCCCCCTAGTAACCCCCACATCTGGTATTTAAGCCCTTGTAAATAAAGACCTTTCTCCTTGAGTGTGGGTGGGGCCTGTGTCCTGCTTCTGACCAATGGAGTATGGCGATGATGGGATGTCATTTTGTGATTGCTGATCACACTGTCTCTTTGCTGGCAGACTTGTTCTTTTCCCCTTGCTAGCTTCCAAGAAGCAATCTGCCATGTTGTGAGAAGGCCATGGAGCGGGCCAAGTGACAAAGGACTGTTAGTGGCCTTTACATGCTGAGAGTGGCTCCCGCCAATGGCCAGCACAAAGCCAGGGGCCTCAGTGGTACAGCCAGTGAGAAATGAATTTTGATAACCGCTTGAAGGACTTTGGAAGCAAAGCGTTGCTGCCGTGGTTCCAGAGGGTACCTCGGTGGCAGCTTTGTACAGGACCCAGTTAAGCCATACCCAGACTCCTGACCTGCAGAAACACAGATGGTCAATATATTTGGTTTTATGCTGCTAAGTTTATGGTCATTTGTTATTCAGCATTGGAAGTTAATACATGGCCCTGTTGCCCTTTTCTTTATAACCTACCATTCTTAAGGCCTCATTTTAAGGTGACAAGATACAAACTCCTTCCCAGGTTAAATATCTGGTTGCTTCTGGAATGAACCCAAAGTAGTCATCCTCAGATCCATGAAGTTTAAGTTCTGGATTCCAAAATCCGCTCTTCTACTCCCTAGACCTTTGTGCGAGTGGAACATGTTGTTGCTGAGTGAAGTGACCAAACCTTCCATGTTTTCAGGGCTGTCTCTTATCTGTGATGCCTGAAGGTTAGCTCCTGGGGTAGGAGGCACTAAGGTGCCCTGCCAGAGAGGTGTTGTGAGGACTGAGGGTATTGTGGCAAAGAGAGGGCTAACCTGAGTAGTGCAGCCAGTTCAGGTAAAGAATCACTGCTTGTTTTTTTTTTTCTGATGTGAAATCTTCCTGTTGAGGCTTAACAGTGACATCCCATCACTTTGCTCTTGCTCTGAGGGTAGGAGGTTGAATCAAGGGGCCTCTCTGTAGGTGGTCTCCTTCAGGATGCAACAACTGGAGCAGATTTCAGATGCCTGACATGGAAGGTAATCTTTTTTCTAAGCCAGCAATGGAATAGGTGCCCTTCAAAGTAGCGTTTCCTGTTGTCATCTGTAGTCAGGCAAAGGTTTGATGCCAACTCAGGGACAAGAGGTGGGGATTCCACATGGGGCAAGAGACTGGATGAGATGGATTTTTAAGGTCATTTCTAACTCTAAAATAATTTGATTCTAGGATCTGCACTCCCTCTAAACTCATCCAGTGAGAAGGAAGTTTGTTATCTAGGTAAATCAGATGGTCACAGTCCTGGTTTACTGACAAATGGTCCCTCAGCTCTCTTATTCCAGCAATGTCTGTAAGGTGCCTGGGCACTTTCTCAAATTTCCTGTCAATGGCTGTTAGAGATCCATTAGCATCCCTTCATCATTATTTTAGATTTCCATTTTTCTGCAGACTATGAAAAAATGAGGTATTGTCTTATAATAAACTAAATGTATTTCTGATCATTTACATTTGGTTTTCATGAGTCATCTATGCATTAACATTTGATTTGTCAGTTTGCTATAGTAAACTTTCTAGTGATTATCTTAACTTGAATTTCACATTAAAAAATTCCATTTTCTTTAAAAATGCTGTAAAAAATAAAACCTTTTAAATAGATTTTCTCTCACTGTATTAGAGATACTAAACATACTTTAGATTACCTAGTAAACAGTCACAGAGTACTTTTTCTTATTTCTTGAAACCGGTATCTCTTTAATACTATGGGATCAAGAATTGCTTGTTGAATGTATATTGGATCAAGAGAAAAATAAAACACAGATTCAATACTCAAGGAACTTCATGCCAGTCAAGGACAAAAGATGTGCACACACGAGGCAACGTACTCAAGGGCCAAGCTGTGCATAAATAACCGTTTGAGGGAGGTCGGAGAACAAAGCAGGCTCGATGATTCAAGGAGGCTCCTGGAAGGAGAGCTGATCAGCGGGGGACAGGGGTGCAGTGCAGACAAGGAGAGGGAGGCAGGCGCTGTGTATGGTGTGGGAATAGGAGGAGGGAAGAAAGCTCAGTGGCATTTGTTTTGGTTTCCTAGGGATGTTGTAACAACCTACCACAAACTGGGTGGCTTCGAACAACAGAAATTTATTCTTTCATAGTTCTGGAGGCCAGAAACTGGAAATCAAGGTGTCAGCAAGGCGATGCTCACTCTGCAGGCTCTAACGGGAGATCGTTCCATGCCTCTCTTCTAGCTTCTGAAGCTTCTGGCACTCCTTGGCTTGTAGATACTTCTTCCCAATCAGTCTCCATCACTACACAGCCTTCTCCTTCTATCTCTTTGCCTTTTCTTCCATTTTGTGCTTGTATGTCTCTGTATTTCTTCTCCTTTTGTTATAAGACAGTAGTAAAGTTAGATTAAAGGTTCACCCTACGCTGGTACAACCTCATCTTAAATTACATCTTAATTACATTTGAAAGGTCTCTATTTCAGAATAGCGTCACATAGATTCTGGCATTTAGAGTTTCAATGTATCTTTTTCAGTTCAACCCATAGCAGCATCTACTGGGGTTAGTTAGGAAATACTGGACCAGCCCTGAATACTGAGCTGAGGTTTTCAAGACACAGGCATGGAGACCCCTGAAGAATTCTGAATGGGCATTTTGCAGAGGAGGGTAGCACGCTGAAAACATAAAGGGATATTAACAATTAAAGTGCATTTGGTGAGAGGGAGCAAGATGTGGGATAGTGGGTCCAGCATGATAGAGTTTAACATTTAAAAAGTGACATAGTTTTACACATAGCAAGACTATTTCGGGAAGAATCCAGAATCCAGTCACAGTAGTTTCCTTTGGAAAGGAGGAACGGGGGGTCTTTGATTTTTTAAAAAACTGTGTACATGTAATTAGTAACTTTAAAAAAAAGTAAAACTTAAAAATATTGCTGAGACATTTTACTGCGTAAAAAAGTCTTAAGGTAACATTAAAAAAATTTTGTAGTGTTGTCATTAGGGAATAAGTGTATTTGTTCTCCACATTTGAATTTCTTTATCTTAAGTTTTCTAGATCAGGTACTCTGTGTGGCAAAGGACCAGCCCCCAGTGTTAGCATATACATCTGGTTGGCCTGCATGTCTGAAGCGGGGTGCTCTGTTCGTGGCTGCCTTTTCTGTTGTCCTTGTTGCTTTAGCTGTTCAAATTTAAGACCATGTTTTACTCCTTGCTTTAAGTTTAAAGTTACATTCTATTCTTCATGGAGTGAAAGATAGGACTAATCATAGCTCCAGTACTACCGAGGAGGTTAGGATAACCTTGTTCTGTGTGCTGAAGGACCTGGGACCTAGAGAACAACTTGACACATCTATTTCCAGACCTCTGGTGACTCCCACGGAGACCTAGAGGAGGCAGGTCTGTGCTGATGGTTGTCTTTGGCGCTAGTGAGAAGGAGCGGTGTATGTGGCAGCGTAGCTGAGGCCACTGCATGGAAGCCTGGCTGAAAGGAGAAATGTGAGCACAATTGCATCTGCCAAGGGTGTGAGATGCTGTCCCTACTATCCCTGTAGTATGAACTTTGCCTCTGGCCAGTACATTCAAAGAGATAAGCTTTAATAATTATGGGGACTAGTTTCTTTAGATGGACTTCCTTGTCATTTTATCAGGGTTTTCCAGAACATTGCTACCAAATCTCCAAACAAGATAATATTTCAAAAATCTAATTCTTGGCCTTTGTAATCTCTAGGCAGCTTCATGATGGCAGTACATGGGATTGGGGGAGATAAGTTAGGTAGCAAATTTACTTTGACTCCTTCAATTCAAGGAGTCTCAGAGTACATTGAGCACAGTGCCCTTGCCTTGAGGTTTGGGCTTCCCTGGGCATCCAGAGCTTTGGGGAGGTGCTACCAGCAGACTGAGAGACTGGGAATTAATCATTTAAATTTAGCAGACTTGCTGAGCATGAGGTGTAAGTAAGCCAGGTACCAGAGAAAATAAATAAGGCATGGTTCTCAGTCTCCGGTGGGAAAGAAAGATATATATAAAAAATGCAGGTACACAATCCCTTATTCACATTTCTGAAACCCCCAAACCTTTTGAAATTGGATTCTGTTGTTCCATAACTTTTCTGGCAGCAAAGCTTGAAATGATGTTAGGCTATTTATATATATATATCCTTTAATTATTCCATTTAGTGTAAATTTTTATCTGTTTTGCTTAAGGAAAATTAATGGGATGTTGCCCCAGACCCCACTAGGGAAGTTATGTAATATGTTGATTATGCATTAGATTTCTTTTCCAAAATCCAAAATTTAGAATTATAAAACACATTTGCTGCCAGTGGGTTGCTTTTAGGGTCTATGGACCTGTAATTATTCACTGCCTCTTTCCTTGGAGGAGACTTTGCTGCTAGGGCACATAGTACCTTCTAGAAGGAGGACTCAGGCTACATTATCTGTGTTTATTGTGAAGAACTTATGTAAGTTTAGCAGTCTCAACAGGGCTTTCTCTAGGATGAGGGTTTTTTACGTTTCCAGTTAGGATCCTATAGTTTCCTTAGGCTTTTTGAAAAATTCTTTCTTCACTGAAAGTTTTGCCTTGCCAAGGACTTATTCTCTTTTCCTACTAGAGAGAGTAATTTCTCCCAACTTCCCCCTTGTAAGTATTGTTTAATCCACAAATGAGGGAAATCATTTGGCATTTTTCTTTCTCTGCCTGGCTTATTTCACTGAGCATAATGTCCTCCAGCTACATCCATGTTGATGCAAATGGTAGGATTTGTTTCTTTCTTATGGCTGAATAGTATTCCATTGTGTATATGTACCACATCTTCTTGCTTTCATATCTTGGCTATTGTAAAAAGTGCTGCAAAAAACATAGGGGTGCATATGTCTTTTTGAATCTTTATATATTTTGGATGTTGATCCCTTTTTGGATATGTCATTTACAAATATATTCTCCCATACAGTAGGATGCCTTTTTGTTTTGTTGATGATGTCCTTTGCCATACAAAAACTTTTTAGTTTGATGTAGTCCCATGAGTTCATTTTAGCTTTTGTTTCCCTTTCTCAAGCAGATAGTTTCAGGAAGAACATGCTCATGCTTATATTCAGGGGATGTTTGCCTATGTTGTCTTCTAAGAGTTTTATGGTATCATGACTCACATTCAAGTCTTTAATCCATTTTGAGATTACTTTTGTGTATGGGATTAAACAATAAGCCAGTTTCATTCTCTTGCATGTAGCTGTTCAGTTTTGCCAACACCAGCTGTTGAAGGGGCTGTCATTTCCCCATTGTATGTCTATGGCTCCTTCATCATATATTAATTGACCATATATGCTTGGGTTTATATCAGGGCTCTCTAGTCTGTTCCATTGGTCTATGGTTCTGTTCTTGTGCCAGTACCAAATTGTCTTGATTACTGTGGCTTTGTAGTAGAGCTTGAAGTTGGGGAGCATAATTCCCCCTGATTTATTCTTCCTTTTCAGGATTGCTTTGGCTATTCGAGGTCTTTTGTGGTTCCATATGAATTTTAGGATGATTTTCTCTAGTTCATTGACAAATGCTATTGGTATTTTGATGGGAATTGCATTGAATCTATAGATTGCTTTAGGCAGGATGGCCATTTTAACAATATTAATTCTTCCTCTCCATGAGCACAGGATGTGTTTCCATTTATTGGTATCTTCTTTAATTTCTCTCATGAGTGTTTTGTAGTTTTCAGAGTATAGGTCTTTCACTTCCTTGGTTAGGTTTATTCCTAAGTATTTTATTCTTTTTGATGCAATTGTGAATGCAATTGTTTTCCTGATTCCTATCTCTGCTAGTTCATTGTTAGTGTATAGGAATGCAACAGATTTCTGTGTATTAATTTTGTATCCTGCAAGTTTCCTGAATTGAGATATTAGATCTAGTAGTTTTGGAGTGGATTCTTTAGGGTTTTTTATGTACAATATCATGTCATCTGCAAACAGGGACAGTTTAACTTCTTCCTTGCCAATCTGGATGCCTTTTATTTCTTTGTGTTGTCTGATTGCCGTGGGTAGGACCTCCAGTACTATGTTGAATAAAGTGAGCATTCTTGTCTTGTTCCCAATCTTAAAGGAAAAGCTTTCAGCTTCTTGCTTTTAAGTATAATGATGGCTGTGGGTTTGTCATATATGGCCTTTATTATGTTGAGGTGCTTTCCCTCTATACCCATTTTGTTGAGTTTTTATCATGAATGGATGTTGAACTTTGTCAAATGCTTTTTCAGCATCTATAGAGATGATTATGCAGTTTTTGTCCTTTTTGTTAATGTGGTGGATGATGCTGATGGATTTTCGAATGTTGTACCATTCTTGCATCCCTGGCATAAATCCTACTTTATCATGATGGATGATCTTTTTGATGTATTTTTTAATTCAGTTTACTAATATTTTGTTGAGTATTTTTGCATCTATGTTCATCAGGGATATAGGTCTGTAATTTTCTTTTTTTGTGGTGTCTTTGCCTGGTTTTGGTATTAGAGTGATGCTGGCCTCATAGAATGAGTTTGGAACTATTGCCTCCTCTTCTATTTTTAGGAAAACTTTAAGAAGAATGGGTATTAGGTCTTTACTACATGTTTGATAAAATTCAGCAGTGAAGTCATCTGGTTCAGGGGTTTTGATCTTAGGTAGGTTTTTTATTACCAGTTCAATTTTGTTGCTGGTAATTTGTCTGTTCAGATTTTCTGTTTCTTCCTTGGTCTGTCTTGGAAGGTTGTATTTTTCTAGAAAGTTGTCCATTTCTTCTAGGTTGTCCAGTTTAACATATAATTTTTCATAGTCTTCTCTAATAATTCTTTGTATTTCTGTGCTGTCTGTAGTGATTTTTCCTTTCTCATTTCTGATTGTTTTTATGTGAGTAGACTCTCTTTTTTTCTTGATAAATTGGTCCAGGGGTTTATCTATCTTGTTTATTTTCTCCAAGAGCCAGCTCCTGCTTTCATTGATTCTTTCTATTGTTTTATTCTTCTCAATTTTATTTATTTCTGTTCTAGTCTTTATTATGTCGCTCCTTCTACTGACTTTGGGCCTCATTTGTTGTTCTTTTTCTAGTTTCATTAATTGTGAGTTTAGACTGCTTTTATGGGATTGTTCTTCTTTCTTGATGTAGGCCTGTATTGCAATATACTTTCCTCTTAGTACAGCCTTGGCTGTGTCCTACAGATTTTGTGGTGTTGTATTATTGTTGTCATTTGACTCCATATATTGCTTCATCTCTGTTTTTATTTGGTCTCTGATCCATTGGTTATTTAGGAGCATGTTGTGAAGCCTCCATATGTTTGTGGGATATTTCATTTTCTTTGTGTAATTTATTTCTAGTTTCATACCTTTGTGGTCTGAGAAACTGATTGGTACAATTTCAATCTTTTGGAGTTTACTGAGGCTGTTTTTGTGGCCTAGTATACGATCTATTCTTGAAAATGTTTCATGTGCACTTGAGAATAATGTGTATTCTGTTGCTTTTGGGTGTAGAGTTCTGTAGATGTCTGTTAGGTCCATCTGTTCTATTGTGTTGTTCAGTTCCTCTGTCTCTGTACTTATTATCTGTCTGGTTGACCTGTCCTTCAGAGTGAGTGGAGTGTTGAAGTCTCCTCAAATGAATGCATTACATTCTATTTCCCCTTTTAATTCTGTTAGTATTTGTTTCACATATGCTGGTGCTCCTGTGTTGGGAGCATAGATATTTAGAATGGTTATATCTTCTTCTTGGATTGACCCCTTTATTATTATGTAATATCCTTTGTCTCTTGTGACTTTCTTTGTTTTGAAGTCTATTTTGTCTCATACAAGTACTGCAGCTCCTGTTTTTTTCTGTCTGTTAGTTGCATGAAATATCTTTTTCCATCCCTTCACTTTTAGTCTGTGTATGTCTTTGGGTTTAAAGTGAGTCTCTTGTAGGCAGCATATCCATTCAGTGATTCTATGTCTTTTGATTGGTGCATTCAGTCCATTGACACTTAGGGTGATTATTGATTGGTATGTACTTATTGCCATTGCAGGCTTTAGATTTGTGGTTACCAAATCTAACCAAATCAAGGTTAACTTCCTTACTATCTAAGAACCTAACTTAACTCCCTTAATATGCTGTTACAAACACAATCTAAAGGTTCTTTTCTTTTTCTCCTCCTTTTTCTTCTTCCTCCATTCTTTATATATTAGGTATCATATTCTGTATTCTTTGTCTATCCCTTGATTGACTTTAGGTATAGTTAATTTAATTTTGCATTTGCTTAGTAATTAGCTCTTCTGCTTTCTTTACTGTGGTTTTATTACCTCTGGCGACAGCTGTTAAACCGTAGGAACACTTCCTTCTATAGCAGTCCCTCCAAAATAGACTGTAGAGATTGCTTGTGGGAGGTAAATTCTCTCAGCTTTTGCTTATCTGGAAATTGTTTAATCCCTCCTCCAAATTTAAATGGTAATCTTGCTGGATAAATTAATCTTGGTTCCAGGTCCTTCTGCTTCATTGCATTAAATACATCATGCCACTGCCTTCTGGCCTGTAAGGTTTCTGCTGAGAAGTCTGATGTTAGCCTGATGAGCTTCCCTTTGTATGTGATCTTATTTCTTCCTCTGGATGCTTTGAAGATTCTGTCCTTATCCTTGATCTTTGCCATTTTAAGTACTCTATGTCTTGGTGTTGTCTTCCTTGGGTCACTTGTGTTGGGAGATCTGTGTATCTCCATGGCCTGAGAGATGATCTCCTTCCCCAGATTGGGGAACTTTTCAGCAACTACCTCCTCAAAGATACTTTCTATCCCTTTCTCTCTCTATTCTTCTTCTGGTACCCCTATTATGTAGATATTATTCTGTTTGGACTTTTCACACAGTTCTCTCAATATTCTTTCATTCTTAGAGATTCTTTTTTCTCTCTGTGCTTCAGCTTCTTTGTATTCCTCTTCTATAGTTTCTATTTCATTTATTGTCTCCTCCACCGTATCCAACCTGCTTTTAATACCCTCCATCATCCTCTTCAACAATTGGATCTCCAACCGGAATTCATTTCTGAGTTCTTGGACATCTTTTCGTACCTCCATTAGCATGTTATGATTTTTATTTTGAACTCCCTTTCAGAAAGAGTCACAAGGTCCATCTCATTTAAATCTTTCTCCAGAGTTATAGTAGTTTTACTTTGGACCAGGTTCCTTTGGGGTTTCATATTTGTATATGGCGCCCTCTAGTTTCAGAAGCTCTACTCTGTGGAGCTGCTCAGCCCATGAAGCAATGTCGGGGGTCACAGGGGAGCGGTACTGGTGCCTGGGTGGAGGAAAGAGCTGTTTCCTGCTTCCTGGCTGCTATGCCTGTCTCCACTGCCTGAATCATTTGGCCGAGCATACAGGTATAAGGTTTTGTCTCAGAGCAGCCGTATATGGATCCCTGCTTTCCAGAGGCAGCTAGAATCTCTGTCTCTCCAGGAATTCTGCCTGTATTAGCTTTCCAACCCCATAATCACACTAGTATCACAAAAGCACCATGAAATGTAGGTTTGTGCTCCCAGCGCAGATCTCTGGAGCTAGATATTCAGCAGTCCCAGGCCTTCCATTCCCTCCCTGCTCTGTTTCTCTTCCTCCCACCAGTGAGCTGGGGTTGGGGAAGGGCTTGGGTCCCACTGGGACACAGCTTTGGTACGTTACCCTATTCTGTGAGTTCTGCTCTTTTTTCCAGGTGTGTGCAGTCTGGTGCAGTCCTCTTTCCTGTTGCTCTCTCAGGATTAGTTGCACCAATTATATTTTCGAATTGTATGAAGATTTAGGAGGAAGCCTCTGTCTCACCTCTCATGCTGCCATCTTTAATCTCTGAAGGCTATTTTTAAACTTTAAAATTGATGTATTTTCATGCTGTGTGTATATGCATACAGTGTGTGTCTTTGCAAGAAGTATGTAGGTCTATCAGCAATATTGTAATGGCTTTGAAATTTAAAAATATATCAAGTGTATCTCTTCATGTTTCAATAAATTTAATCCTATCCCATCATTTTATTCTGATTCCAGTATTAAAGGAGAGCCCTACAATAATGGAGTGGGTGATGGTGGTTCTATAGAAGTGTGATGTGAAATAAAGTTTGCACCTGACAGAGTTAAACAGGCAAAGAAAACCTTATTCAAGACTATTGCAACAGGGCAAGAGACTGAATCCAACTGCAATCAAGCAAGAGATGAGAGGGTTTTAAGCATTGGAGTGAGCTAGTGAAAAAGTCTTGAAGGGCTTTAGGGAGGAGGCTGGTCTCCTTGATGAGGACATCAATGTTTTCTAAGTGGCACTTATTGAAGTTAGACTCCTACCCTCTCATAGAGACTTGGAGACAGAAGTGGTATCTTTCTTGATGATTAAATTTTAAAGGGGTTGCTCCCTGATCCTTGAGAAAGGTTTTCCTGGGTTATAAAACTGTCAAGAGGCTGACAGAAGATTTACATTTCCAAGGGGAAAAGAGAATTCAGAATTGCAAGTATTCTAAAGTAAATGCTGTAAGAAAAGGGAGGGCAGGGTCCCATACTTAATGTGTGTAAAGTTCAGGCTGATGGGAATGTTAAGGACCAAGAAGTCCTTAACATTCCCATCAACAGCAATCAGGCCAAGACCCCAGAAGAAGGAAAATTTTCCCAGGATCTGGTCAGCAGGGACTCAGACGATAATCTTCCCTGAGCTGAGAAAAGTGTAAATAAGTAAATAGGTAACTTCATGCATTTTAAGCCATATTTGCATTAATTTATAAAGAAACCCATTTGTATCTCTTTCCAAAAGAAAGGACAGTTCAGCCCATAATGGACTTTCAGAATCTAGGCCCTTGTATTGAGAGCAATCTTTTAGTGGAGTAATTTGTTTGGTTGTGAAAATTAATTTCCAAGCTTGAAACAAGATGATCAATGATTTTCAGCACAGAGGGTGGTTATTTTAGATGTTCATGGACTAAGAGAAAATAAAATGTTCTTTCAGCATTCATGTTTAGGACTAATCAGACTCAAGAAAACTAGTTATCTGGTCATTGGCTGTTACTGGTTGTTAGTTTTCCTTCAGGAAGCTACTCAGAGGCATACAGTGTGTATTTATTTATACCTCTTGTTTCAAAAGAGTGTATTGTTTATCATAATGTCCTAAAGGTTCATTGATGCTATAGCATATGACAGGATTTCCTTTAATTTAAGGCTGTATAGAACACAATTTCTTTGTTCATTCATCTGTCAGAAGACATTTAGGTTGGACCACTGTGAATAATGCTGCAATGGACATAGAAGTGTAGATACCTTTTTGAAATTTTGTTTTCAATTCTCTTGGATAAATAATCAGAAGTGGGATTGTGAAGAGAAGCTGGAAAACAGCACAGGAAGCTGATGAATAGTTTTTGAAATCATTTTCATTTTTTCCCCTACAAGTAGTTTTTGATCAAAATCTTGCTGCTCAGGTGAAAAAATGGTGGTGTGAGAAGAGAGGCAGAAACCTCCTCCCAAAACCACATAAAAATGAAAATACAGCAAATACAACAAATCCTGAAAGAGTGACCCAAAGACTGCAGGACAAGCTGCCTACATCTGGGGAAAAGACATGACTTCACAGAAAAGGGTAAAGTAGCAAAGCCACAATCCAGTGTGATCCAAGCCCTCCGCCAGCCCCAGCTCACAGGCTGGAGGAAGAGAAAGAGAGCAGGGAGAGAGTAGGAGCCCAGGACTGCTGAACACCCAGCCCTGGAGATCTTCTTGGGAGCAGGAACCCACATTACATGATGCTCTGGAGATTAGTGGGGTTGGAAAGCAAAGACATGAAGAATACTCAGACAGACTGAGATTCCAGCCACTTGCAGATAATAGGTACACACAACTGGCTGCTTCAGGACAAAATAAATGCAGGCACTTTGAAAGATTTACCAATAGTGAGAGGGGTGCAAAAGGGCAAAGATTACACAGAACTTGCTGCTCAGGAGAAAGGGCAGATGGACAAAATCATCCCAGCACACTCAGTCCAGCAGGTCAGGAACTTTCAGGAACTTCAGACACTCGATCCCCCTGGCTCGAAATGCAGCCCCAAGGACCCCACTGTGATATGCAGCCTGCCACTCCTCCCTTCTGGCAGGCGCCAGGCTGCACACCCATTGCCTCTGTCATCGCTCCAAGCCAGCCAGAGGGTGGCCCCACCTATGGCAGCTACTGGGGTGTAATGCAATGGGTCTTCCCTGCATACTCAGCTCACTGGACCCAGTGGTGGAGATAGGCACTGCAGCTGGGAAGCAAGAAAGAGCTCTTTCTTCCTGAAAAGTGCTGAGGCCACACACCTGAGACACCTGCATTGCTCCAGATGATTGGCAGCTCCAAAGAGTAGAGCTTCTGGGCACTAAAGGGCACCACCTACACAAAGTTATTATTCCATGAGAATCCCTAGAAGTATGAAATGGCAAAAAAATTTTGTACAAACAAAAATTCAGCAGATGACAGAAAGAGGGCTAAGTGAAATGAAAATCACCAAACTTCTTGATAAAGATTCCAAAAATAAAATCATAAGCATGTTCATGGAGCAACAGAAAGATATTCAAGATCTCAGGGAGTATTTCAACAAAGAGAAATTTTGAAAAATACAGTAGCTGAAATGAAACACACAGTGGAGGGATTTAAAAGCAGATTATATGACATAGAGGGGAAAGTAAATGAAATAGAAATTAGAGAACAGGTAAAAAAAGAAGCTGAGGCACAGAGAAAAAAGGATCTCTAGAAATGAAAAGAATAATAAGAGAACTGTGTGACCAATCCAAATGGAACAATATCTGCATTATAGGAGTACCAGAAAAAGAAGAGAGACAAAAAGGGATAGAAAACCTCTTTGAGGAAATAATTGCTGAAAACTTCCCCAATCTGGAGAAGGAAATAATCTCTCAGGCCATAGAAGTGCACAGACCTCCAACACAGGGGACCCAAGGAAGACAACACCAAAACATATAATAATTAAAATGGCAAAGATCAAGAACAAGGACAGAGTATTAAAAGCAGCCCAAGAGGGAAAAAAGATCACATATAAAGGAAAGCCCATCAGGCTATCAGCAGAAACCTTACAGGTCTGAAGGGAGTGGCATGATATATTTAATGCAATGAAACAGAAGGGCCTTGAACCAACAATACTCTACCAGGCAAGATGTTCATTTAAATTTGAAGCAGAGACAAAATTTACAGATAAGCAAAAGTTGAGGAAATTTACCTCCTACAAACCATTTCTACAGTGTATTTTAAAGGGACTGCTATAGATGGAAGTACTCCTAATGTTAAATAGCTGTCACCGGAGAATATAAAACCACAGTAAAGGAAGTAGACCAATTAATTACTAAGGATATGTAAAATTAAATCAATGACCCCCAAAGTTAGTCAAAGGATACAGAAAGAATACAGAATATGACACCTAATTTATAAAGCGTGCAGGAGGAAGAAGAAGAAGGGAGAAAAAAGAACCTTTAGATTGTGTGTGAAATAGCACAATAAGTGAGTTAAGTTAGACTGGTAGATAGCAAAGAAGCTACTCTTGAACCTTTGATAGCTATGAATCTAAAGCCTACAATGGCTTTACATATCTATCAATAATCACCCTAAATGTAAATGGAGTGAATGCACAGATCAAAAGACATACAGATACAGAATGGATAAAAAAACAAGACCAGTCAATATGCTGCCTACAGGAGACTCACTTCCAACCCAAAGACATGCAATGACTAAATAGGAAGGGATGGAGAAGCATATTTCATGCAAATAAATAGGGAGAAACAAAAGCAAAAATGAACAAATGGGACTACATCAAACTAAAAAGCTTCTGGACAGCAAAGGACACCATCAGAAGAACAAAAAGTCCCTTTAGTAAGGGAGAATATATTTGTAAATGACATATCTGATAAGGGGTTAACACCCAAAATACATAAAGAACTCATATGCCTCAACACCCAAAAAGCAAATAACCCTATTAAAAAATGGGCCAAGGATCTGAACAGACACTTCTACAAAGAAAAACTTCAGACGGCCAACAGACACATGAAAAGATGCTCCACATTGCTAATCATCAGGGAAATGCAAATTAAAACCACAGTGAGTTATCATCTCACACCCATTAGGATGGCCAACATTGAAAAGACTAGGAACAAAAAATGCTGGTGAGGATGTGGAGAAAGGGGAATCCTCCTATACTGCTGGTGGGAATGTAAATTAGTTCAACCATTGTTGAAAGCAATATGGAGGTTCCCCCAAAAAACTAAAGATAGAAATACCATTTGACCCAGGAACTGCACTCCTATGAATTTACCCAAAGAAAACAAGATCCCAGATTCAAAAAGACATATGCACCCCTATGTTTATTGCTGCACTATTTACCATAGCCAAGATATGGAAACAACCTAAGTGTCCATCAATAGATGAATGGATAAAGAAGAGGTGGTACATATACACAATGGAATATTATTCAGCCATAAAAGGAAAACAAATGCTAGCATTTGCAACAACATGGATGGAACTAGACAGTATTATGCTCAGTAAAAAGAGCCAGGCAGAGAAAGACAAGTACCAAATGGTTTCACTCATTTGTGGAGCATAACAGCAAAGCAAAACTGAAGGAACAAAACAGCAGCAGACTCAGAGACTCCAAGAAGGAACCTAGCAGTTACCAAAGGGAAGGGGTTGAGGAGGGTGTCTTGGGGATGGAGGGAGAAGGGGATTAAGGGGCATTTAATTAGCACACACAACATAGACTGGTCACAGCGAAGGCAGTATAGCACAGAGAAGACAAGTAATGATTCTATAGCATCTTACTATGCTGATGGACACTGACAGCAATGGGTTGTGTGGGACTTGATAATATGGGTGAATGCTGAAACCACAATGTTGCTTATGAGGAACTTTCAATAAAATACTAGCACCCACTTACTAGAATGGCTCATATTGCAAAAATTGACCATACCAAGTGTTAATGAAGATGTGGAGAAACTGGAACACTCATACACTGCTCGTGGTAATATTAAAATGACAGAGCCAGTTTGGAAAACCACTTGGTAGTTTCATTAAAACTTTGAAAACTCACCTACCACATGATCCAGCCACTCTTAGGTATTTACCAAGAGCTATAGAAGTGTATGTCCATTGAAAGACTTGTACAGAAATGTTCACAGTAGCTGTATTTGTAATAGCTAAAAATTGGAAACAGCTCAAAAGTCCATTAGTGGCTGAATGGATAAACAAACTACATAATCGTACACTGGCATACACTCAGCAATAAAAAGAATTAACTACTGATACATTCTACAACATGGGTGAATTTCAAAATAAGTGAAGGAAGCCAGAACAAAAAAAAAAAAAAGAATACAAGCTGTATAATTCCATGCGTACAAAATCCTAAAATTACAAACTAATCTGGAGACAGAAGGAGGATCAGTGGCTACCTGGGATGGGAGGGGCAGGGTACAGAAGAGCAAGAGCAAAGGATTAATTACAAAGGAACACGAAGAAACTTTTGGGGGTGATCAATATGTCCATTATTTTGATTGTGGTGGTTGGCTTAATGGGAGCATACATATGTCAAAGTTAACCAAATTGTACATTTAAATATATACATTTTATTGTACATAAATTATACCTCAATAAATCTGTTAAGAAATTTAAAAAAAATCTTGCTGCTCAGTAACAAAGGATTCATGAGGTATTTATGAAGTAACATGGAAGACAGATGAAAAGATTTTGGAGTGACAGAAAACAGAAGTGTTAAATATTGGGCCTTTCCCTTTCCCTCCGCCCCAGCCTTGCTGGTGGAAGACAGTACAGTTGTGTGCAAAGAGGAACAACAGCTTTGGGGCTTGGGCTACAGTGCCTGGCCCCGTTAATTTGTTTGTAAAATAAGTGCATGGAGCAGTCTTTAGCTGTCACCACATTTTCAGGCCCTGAAGTGGTTGAGAACTTCTGCTGCAGAGCCTGGCTGTCCTCCTTGGTGCAATGCTAACTCTGTGGCCTTGAGTGAATTGCCTGACTTTGGGGACTCAGTTTCTTCATCTAAGCATGTCTTGGGGTGGATAATGATGTATACCTCACAAGTTTTCTGTAAAGGTAAGTAAGATGAGGGCATAAAGTGTTCTGGCAGTTAGTAGCTTAATGATTGTCTATTTCCTTTCTTTTTTTCTGCCTCCCCAAGCTTGTCAGTGGAGCCTCTGGAGAGTTAGGGAACAGTAAGTTCTGCTCTGAGATTATGCGAAGAAATGTTTACACCAAGAAGTTACACAAGAAGAAGAATTCCCAGTAATTTTAAATTTAATGTTTTTTGTTACTGTGATCACTTACCAGAAACAGCAACAAAAGCCATGGAGAAATCCATACATCAGAGAGTCATCCTGGGAAGCATTTACTTCATTTTGGCCAGTGCAGGGAAGCTACTGGGTACAGTCACACAGGCCCTACCCACAAAGACCGTCAAAGTGGGGCACGCCTCACACTTGCTAATGAAGGACACTGGGAGCTGCAAGAGTCCACTAGTCCCTGGGGGAGGCAGAAACCAATTATTGCTTAGTTTGGACTCCAGACAAATCCCTTCTGTGTGTTTTATGAGTGTGAGCTCAATTTTGTTTTCGGGTCTCCAAGGGGAGCTAATTGAAGATGTTAAATTACTGGGTAGTATGCATTTTCTTAACAGCTGAGCAAGGTGTGGGAGCAGTTCCCACTTAGAAAGAAAGGACTCTCATCAATCCATACTGGGATTTTCAAGCTTCCCTTTTTAGCAAAGTCACTGTTAAGGTAAAATTGCAAATATGAAATGAGAAAGAGACAATCTGGCAGTTGGTTTGATTTTTTTTGTAACTCAGATTTATTTGTCCCATTTTATTTTGCATCTCAGATAATCAACTAGCACATGATGTGAAAAAGAGGATGCTGTATCCTTTGTTTTCTGTCTGCCATGGAGAATGTGCTAGATGGAGTGCTTACTTGGGTACTGGAGTACTGGAGAAACTTGCAGGAAAAATGTAAATAAAAACTCAGCTGGGGGGGCGGAGCCAGGATGGCGGTGTGAGAAGAGCAGTGGAAATCTCCTCCCAAAAACACATAGAGCTATGAAAATATAACAAAGAAAAATCTTCCTAAAATAGAGACCACAGGACACAGGACAACATCCAGACCACATCCACACCTGCAAGGAACCAGCGCCTTGCGAAGAGGGTAAGATACAAGCCCCGGCCCGGCGGGACCCGAGCGCCCCTCCCCCTGGCTCCAGGCGGGTGGAGAGAAACCGGAGCGGTTTTTTTTTTTTTTTTGGCGAGCGCTTTTTGGAAGCCTTAGAGGGACGGGCCCCCGTTGCTGGGGAGGCAGGGTGGCGGGACCGGTGAGCAGGTGCCTGGGAACGGCGCCAGAGGACAAAGAATATCCCGCGTTTCTCCCTGCGGGACCGGCGGGCGGGTTCCTGAGACCGGTGCCTGAGGACGGAGGAGGTCGCGCGTTTTTCCCCTTTTTTTTTTTTTTTCTCTTTTTGGCGAGCGCTTTTTGGAAGCCTTGAAGGGACGGGGACCCCAGTGCTAGGGAGGCAGGGTGGCGGGACTGGTGAGCGGGTGCCTGGGACCGGCGCCTGAGGACAAAGAGTATCCCACGTTTTTCCCTGCAGGACCAGTGGGCGGGTGCCTGAGACCGGCACTTGAGGACGGAGGAAATCGCGCGTTTTTCCCCTTTTTTTCTCTCTTTTTGGCGAGTGCTTTTTGGAAGCCTTGAAGGGACAGGGACCCCGGTGCTAGGGAGGCAGGGCGGTGGGACTGGTGAGCGGGTGCCTGGGACCAGTGCCTGAGGACAAAGAATATCAAGCGTTCCTTCCCTGCGGGACCGGTGGGTGGGTACTTTTTGGAAGCCTTGAAAAGACAGGGACCCTGGTGCTAGGGAGACAGGGCAGCAGAACCAGTGAGCGGGTGCCTGGGACCGGCACCTGAGGACAAAAAAAAAAAAAAAAAAATCGCTTTTTTTTTTTTTTTCTTTCTTTCTGTTCCCTCTCTCATTGTTGCTGTTGTTGTTTTGGTTTGGAGAGTGCTTTTTGGAAGTCTTAAAGGGGCAGGACAGGTCACTTAGACCAGAGGCAGGGAATCTGGGGATCTCTGGGCACTCTAACCCCCTGGGCAGCAGGGAGCACAGAGGCCCCTTACGGAGATAAATAGCCTCCTGGCCGCTCCCCCTCCAACGGGGCTCCACCATTTTGGAGGAACAGCCCCAGCCAGGCCAAGCCCACAGCAACAGCGGAGATAAACCCCAAAGCAACTGGGCAGGAAGCAGAAGCCCTGTCTGCACACAGCTGCTCAGCACAAGCAACTAGAGGTCGCTATTCTCCCAGTAAAAGGCTACAAACCAACAAGAAGGGAAGCTCTTCCAGCGGTCACTTGTACCAGCTATGCAAACTATCTCTATCACCATGAAAAGGCAAAACTACAGGCAAAGATCACAGAGACAACACCTGAGAAGGAGATAGACCTAACTAGTCCTCCTGAAAAAGAATTCAAAATAAAAATCATGAACATGCTGACAGAGATGCAGAGAAAAATGCAAGAGCAATGGGATGAGATGCAGAGAAAAATGCAAGAGCAGTGGGGTAAGATGCAGAGAAAAATGCAAGAGCAGTGGGATGAAGTCCGGAAGGAGATCACAGATGTCAGGAAAGAGATCACAGAAGTGAAACAATCCCTGGAAGGATTTATAAGCAGAATGGATAAGATGCAAGAGGCCATTGAAGGAATAGAAGCCAGAGAACAGGAACGTATAGAAGCTGACATAGAGAGAGATAAAAGGATCTTCAGGAATGAAACAACACTAAGAGAAATATGTGACCAATACAAAAGGAAAAACATTCGTATTATAGGGATACCAGAAGAGGAAGAAAGAGGAAAAGGGATAGAAAGTGTCTTTGAAGAAATAATTGCTGAAAACTTCCCCAAACTGGGGGAGGAAATAATCAAACAGACCATGGAATTATACAGAACCCCCAACAGAAAGGATCCAAGGAGGACAACAGCAAGACACATAATAATTAAAATGGCAAGGATCAAGGACAAGGAAAGAGTTTTAAAGGCAGCTAGAGAGAAAAAGGTCACCTATAAAGGAAAACCAATCAGGCTAACATCAGACTTCTCAACAGAAACCCTACAGGCCAGAAGAGAATGGCATGATATACTTAATGCAATGAAACAGAAGGGCCTTGAACCAAGGATACTGTATCCAGCACGACTATCATTTAAATATGATGGTGGGATCAAACAATTCCCAGACAAGCAAAAGCTGAGGGAATTTGCTTCCCACAAACCACCTCTACAGGGCATCCTACAGGGACTGCTCTAGATGGGAGCACCCCTAAAAAGAGCACAGAACAAAACACACAACATATGAAGAATGGAGGAGGAGGAATAAGAAGGGAGAGAAGAAAAGAATCTCCAGACAGTGTATATAACAGCTCAATAAGCGAGCTAAGTTAGGCAGTAAGATACTAAAGAAGCTAACCTTGAACCTTTGGTAACCACGAATCTAAAGCCTGAAATGGCAATAAGTACATATCTCTCAATAGTCACCCTAAATGTAAATGGACTTAATGCACCAATCAAAACACATAGAGTAATAGAATGGATAAAAAAGCAAGACCCATCTATATGCTGCTTACAAGAAACTCACCTTAAACCCAAAGATAAGCATAGACTAAAAGTCAAGGGATGGAAAAACATATTTCAGGCAAACAACAGTGAGAAGAAAGCAGGGGTTGCAGTACTAATATCAGACAGAATAGACTTCAAAACAAAGAAAGTAACAAGAGATAAAGAAGGCCACTACATAATGATAAAGGGCTCAGTCCAACAAGAGGATATAACCATTCTAAATATATATGCACCCAATGCAGGAGCACCAGCATATGTGAAGCAAATACTAACAGAACTAAAGAGGGAAATAGACTGCAATGCATTCATTGTAGGAGACTTCAACACACCACTCACCCCAAAGGATAGATCCACCGGGCAGAAAATAAGTAAAGACACACAGGCACTGAACAACACACTAGAACAGATGGACCTAATAGACATCTATAGAACTCTACATCCAAAAGCAACAGGATATACATTCTTCTCAAGTGCACATGGAACATTCTCCAGAATAGACCACATACTAGCTCAGAAAAAGAGCCTCAGTAAATTCCAAAATATTGAAATTCTACCAACCAATTTTTCAGACCACAAAGGTATGAAAGTAGAAATGAATTCTACAAAGAAAACAAAAAGGCTCACAAACACATGGAGGCTTAACAACATGCTACTAAATAATCAATGGATCAATGAACAAATCAAAATAGAGATCAAGGAATATATAGAAACAAATGACAACAACAACACTAAGCCCCAACTTCTGTGGGATGCAGTGAAAGCAGTCCTAAGAGGAAAGTATATAGCAATCCAGGCACACTTGAAGAAGGAAGAACAATCCCAAATGAATAGTCTAACATCACAATTATTAAAACTGGAAAAAGAAGAACAAATGAGGCCTAAAGTCAGCAGAAGGAGGGATATAATAAAGATCAGAGAAGAAATAAACAAAATTGAGAAGAATAAAACAATAGCAAAAATCAACGAAACCAAGAGCTGGTTCTTTGAGAAAATAAACAAAATAGATAAGCCTTTAGCCCAACTTATTAAGAGAAAAAGAGAGTCAACACAAATCAACATAATCAGAAATGAGAATGGAAAAATCACGACAGACTCCACAGAAATACAAAGAATTATTAAAGACTACTATGAAAACCTATATGCCAACAAGCTGGAAAACCTAGAAGAAATGGACAACTTCCTAGAAAAATACAACCTCCCAAGACTGACCAAGGAAGAAACACAAAAGTTAAACAAACCAATTACAAGCAAAGAAATTGAAACAGTAATCAAAAAACTACCCAAGAACAAAACCCTGGGGCCGGACGGATTTACCTCGGAATTTTATCAGACACACAGAGAAGACATAATACCCATTCTCCTTAAAGTGTTCCACAAAATAGAAGAAGAGGGAATACTCCCAAACTCATTCTATGAAGCCAACATCACCCTAATACCAAAACCAGGCAAAGACCCCACCAAAAAAGAAAATTACAGACCAATATCCCTGATGAATGTAGATGCAAAAATACTCAATAAAATATTAGCAAACAGAATTCAACAGTATATCAAAAGGATCATACACCATGACCAAGTGGGGTTCATCCCAGGGATGCAAGGATGGTACAACATTCGAAAATCCATCAACATCATCCACCACATCAACAAAAAGAAAGACAAAAACCACATGATCATCTCCATAGATGCTGAAAAAGCATTTGACAAAATTCAACATCCATTCATGATAAAAACTCTCAGCAAAATGGGAATAGAGGGCAAGTACCTCAACATAATAAAGGCCATATATGATAAACCCACAGCCAGCATTATACTGAACAGCGAGAAGCTGAAAGCATTTCCACTGAGATCGGGAACCAGACAGGGATGCCCACTCTCCCCACTGTTATTTAACATAGTACTGGAGGTCCTAGCCACGGCAATCAGACAAAACAAAGAAATACAAGGAATCCAGATTGGTAAAGAAGAAGTTAAACTGTCACTATTTGCAGATGATATGATACTGTACATAAAAAACCCTAAAGACTCCACTCCAAAACTACTAGAACTGATATCAGAATACAGCAAAGTTGCAGGATACAAAATTAACACACAGAAATCTGTAGCTTTCCTATACACTAACAACGAATCAATAGAAAGAGAAATCAGGAAAACAATTCCATTCACCATTGCATCAAAAAGAATAAAATACCTAGGAATAAACCTAACCAAAGAAGTGAAATACTTATACTCTGAAAACTACAAGTCACTCTTAAGAGAAATTAAAGGGGACACTAATAAATGGAAACTCATCCCATGCTCATGGCTAGATAGAATTAATATCGTCAAAATGGCCATCCTGCCCAAAGCAATATACAGATTTGATGCAATCCCTCTCAGATTACCAGCAACATTCTTCAATGAATTGGAACAAATAATTCAAAAATTCATATGGAAACACCAAAGACCCCGAATAGCCAAAGCAATCCTGAAAAAGAAGAATAAAGTAGGGGGGATCTCACTCCCCAACTTCAAGCTCTACTACAAAGCCATAGTAATCAAGACAATTTGGTACTGGCACAAGAACAGAGCCACAGACCAGTGGAACAGATTAGAGACCCCAGAAATTAACCCAAACATATATGGTCAATTAATATTTGATAAAGGAGCCATGGACATACAATGGCAAAATGACAGTCTCTTCAACAGATGGTGCTGGCAAAACTGGACAGCTACATGTAGGAGAATGAAACTGGACCATTGTCTAACCCCATATACAAAGGTAAACTCAAAATGGATCAAAGACCTGAATGTAAGTCATGAAACCATTAAACTCTTGGAAAAAAACATAGGCAAAAACCTCTTAGACATAAACATGAGTGATCTCTTCTTGAACATATCTCCCCGGGCAAGGAAAACAACAGCAAAAATGAGCAAGTGGGACTACATTAAGCTGAAAAGCTTCTGTACAGCGAAAGACACCATCAATAGAACAAAAAGGAACCCTACAGTATGGGAGAATATATTTGAAAATGACAGATCCGATAAAGGCTTGACGTCCAGAATATATAAAGAGCTCACACGCCTCAACAAACAAAAAACAAATAACCCAATTAAAAAATGGGCAGAGGAACTGAACAGAGAGTTCTCCAAAAAAGAAATACAGATGGCCAAGAGACACATGAAAAGATGCTCCACATCGCTAATTATCAGAGAAATGCAAATTAAAACTACAATGAGGTATCACCTCACACCAGTAAGGATAGCTGCCATCCAAAAGACAAACAACAACAAATGTTGGCGAGGCTGTGGAGAAAGGGGAACCCTCCTACACTGCTGGTGGGAATGTAAACTAGTTCAACCATTGTGGAAAGCAGTATGGAGGTGCATCAAAATGCTCAAAACAGACCTACCATTTGACCCAGGAATTCCACTCCTAGGAATTTACCCTAAGAACGCAGCAATCAAGTTTGAGAATGACAGATGCACTCCTATGTTTATCGCAGCACTATTTACAATAGCCAAGAATTGGAAGCAACCTAAATGTCCATCGGTAGATGAATGGATAAAGAAGATGTGGTACATGTACACAATGGAATACTACTCAGCCATAAGAAGTGGAAAAATCCAACCATTTGCAGCAACATGGATGGAGCTGGAGAGTGTTATGCTCAGTGAAATAAGCCAAGCGGAGAAAGAGAAATACCAAATGATGTCACTCATCTGAGGAGTATAGGAACAAAGAAAAACTGAAGGAACAAAACAGCAGTGGAATTACAGAACCCAAAAATGGACTAACAGTTACCAAAGGGAAAGGAACTGGGGAGGATGGGTGGGCAGGGAGGGATAAGGGGGGGAAGAAGAAGGGGGATATTAAGATTAGCATGCATGGGGGGGAGGGAGCAAGGGGAGGGTGGGCTGCACAACACAGAGAGGACAAGTAGTGACTCTACAACATTTTGCTAAGCTGATGGACAGTAACCGTAATGTGGTTGTTAGGGGGGACCTGATATAGGGGAGAGCATAGTAAACATAGTATTCTTCATGTAAGTGTAGATTAAAAATTAAAAAAAAAAAAAAGAAAGAAAGAAAGAAAGAAAAGGGGGATTACTCCTTAACAGGATAAAACTACTGGTAAATCAAAGATCAACGCATGCTTCAAATATCCTTAATGTTGATCACTTAAAGGGTGTCAGATGATCAGCTATGGAGGTACTCTTTTCTGATAATATTCCTTTCTCTTAATTTAAAAAAAAAAAAAAAAAGCAGTTACTGTGTGCTGACCTCCAATGAGTTCTGCACAGTGGTATAGAGGGCATGTCAAAGTGTGGGCAAAGGGTCTGTTTGTTTCTATGCAGAAGATCAAGGCCTAGCTTGGATACCCAGAAAATGAACTAAGATACGATATGAGGAGGAGCTTCCGGCATCAGCACTCTCTGGAGGACTCGTGCCGGGGGATGATCATCAAAAAGCCTCCACAGGGATCCGGACAATGCTGCGGTTGTGGCTGCATCCAGCCCACCGTCTCCTGGACTTGCCATAAGAATGAGGAGGGAGATGTCTAGGCTGGCATGTGCATACAGTGAGACAACGAATTTGACTGGATCTGTACTGTTGGAACTCAACCAGGAGTTGGGAGGGGTGCAAGTTGTAGCACTCCAAAATCTCATGACTATAGACTATCTATGGTTAAAAGAACATATGGGATGTGAACAGATCCCAGAAATGGGCTGCTTTAATTTGTCTGATGGTTCAAGTACAGTTGGACAATATCCATCATATCATAGATAAATTTTCACAAATGCCTAGGGTGCCTAAATGGTTTTCTTGGCTTCACTGGAGATGGATGGTAATTATAGATTTGCTTTGTTTATGTCACCATATTCCTATTATGTTAATATGTCTGTGCAAATTAGTTAGTAGTTTAAAACCTATACATACTTAAGGTACTATACAAGAAGATATGTCAAAGAAATAATCCTCCCAAGTTTCCCTCATATGCTACATCTATAGCTTTTCTTCTTCCTTCCTAATTACAACCCTTAAATAGAATTCGTGCCTCATATCGAATTTACCGAGTATCATAATTCCTCCAGGTGGTAAAGATACCTCGAGACAAGTGCTGGGCATAGAAGCCACAGGGCATAAATCTGCAAAGAATTAAAAAGCTAACCTTTGCAAACAATATGGCTTCTCTCTCACTTACCAACTTTACATTTCCCTGTATGGCCCCGGAAGATGACTGGTTAGCCAGAGACGGGTAAGATTCCTCAAGGGAGGAACAACCTAAGACAGGCACAGTTGCAGGGGGGCCATCAGGTGAGAATTTGGGGATCAACAGAGGTGAGGCTCAGAACCTCACCCCCCCTGCTTTGAGAGAAATCTTCTGCATCCGTGGATGTCTTGCTGCCCTTGTCTAGCCTGGATTAAAACTTAGTCCATAAGCACACACCTGATCATCTGATCATCTACATTTGCCCTCTTACAGCACCAAACTATGTTTTCTACCTTTATCTTGCATCTACCTACCACTTCAGCATTTTATTAAAAATAAAAATAATAATAATAGGAGAAATGTGGGATCAACATATAAATCAAGTACAAAAATCAAACGAATATTCATATTTGACCTGATTGTTTATAGGTCACAATGCGTGATCAAAACCGAAAGTTTCTGTGATGACTGCCCTTGTACTGTTCACCATGTAAGAATTTATTCACTATGTAAGAATTCGTTCACCATGTAAGAACTTGTTCGTTATGCTTCAGAAGATTGGAGACTGACGAGAATTAGGCTAGAGATGGATTAATGATTGTACATTGAGCGTTGACCCCCCTATACTGAATTTTATTGTTGTTAACAACCATTTGATCAATAAATATGAGAGATGCCCTCTCAAAAAAAAAAAAATTATAATGGATGATAGGCGTAAACTGAAATTGCTCTTGAAAAACTGGTACACATGACCACTGAAATCTATGACAAATTACAGGTATCTTATAATTAGAGTTTATTATTAAAACTGAATTCAGCTGAATAAAAGACAAAGGATAACAAGCCACAATGTAGAAAAGTCTACAGAGTAAATAGTGGTCATTGAGATTCTTAGTATAGATGAATGAGGCTTGCTGACTAAAATCAGGGCACTTCCTGCACACCTTGGAATAAGGCCTGGGAACTTTCTCAAACGGCTGGAGAAAAATAGGTAAAATTCTGTCTACAATAGAATTTGAAAAATAAAACACAAAACAACTAACCCCAAGAGAGTAGAAATGACTGGATTTAGGTTACAAAATGAAGCATCTAGTTCAGAGAAATAATTAAGACAGTGGTTTTTAACTGGTGTGCCATGCCACAGTGGTTGACTGTAAATCCTTCATTAAATGTGATTTTAAATTCTAGTTAAACTGGGTATGTGTATTGTGCATTGTTACTATAATGTCTGTTAAATGAAAGGCTAAGCTGCATTGCATCACATTTCCTTTTTCTGATGGGAATAAGATTTACTTTTTAGATCTACTCTTAGCAACTTTCAAGTATATAATATTGTTAGTTATAATTGCTATACTGTATAGTAGATCCCTGGAACAAACTTATCTTACAGCTGGAAGTTTGTAGTCTTTGACCAACATCTCCCTCTTTCCCCTACCCCCTATCATACTGTAATTACTACTCATATGTTCAATGTTCTTTTGTATACCTGAGTTACTTCAAGCATGTCATCAGGACTCTAAGAATTTGAACTGGGTAACAATAAAAATAAAGCTGAAATCCTGTAAAGTTAAAAAAAAAAAAAAAAAAAAACTCAGCTGGTAGAAAGGTATACTGACTTTTTTGTGTTCTAGATTCTTCCTCGCTAAAGATTTCACTCAAATATATTATATATATACATATTATATATAGTTCGAATTTCTATTTTATATATTATATAAATATTTATGTATAATAAAAATAAATAGCATATTACATATATATTTTACATATACATATATAATGTATATTACATATAGATGATAAATTAGTATTTGTTATAGATACATGTATATAATAAAATTAAAAACTGCTACCTTCTTTCATTAAGCCATATAGCTGGTTTGAAGCAAATGGAAATTGTCCCCATAAAGATCTGGAAGGGAACAAATTTGCACACAGTCACAGAACCAGTAAGAGTACTTTTCCAAATATGCTCACAATATGACATGCATTTTTTCTATCTCAATTGCCAGCAGGTGTTTCTTAAAGAACACATGCTTTCACCTAACAAATTTCTTTGCATTGATTTGAGTTACATTGTGTTACCTTAAATTGCCCTAGTATGTTAAATAATGTGTTGTCACTGAGCAGAATTTTCAGTTTCCTCGGGGGTTGGATATTGTCCAAATGCTCACTGAATAGAGACACCTGGGATGTTTGTACCTCATTGTTGGAATGAGAATGAATCCATCTTAGATTCTCATCTTATACGGTGCAGTAGCTCAATTAATGAAGTTTTTTCTGAGATAGTAGATAAAAGCTAAAATTTTAGAAACTTCTTAGAACTGAAATATTTAGCCTTTCCCAACACAGAGGCTGCGATTATAAATAAGTCATTCATCAATCCTAAAAACATATTATTTAATTCTGTATGGAAACATCCTCTGGCAACTCATCTGTGTTTGATAGTCTCTCAGGATTTCCACAGACTTTATGAACCTGCTTTACCAAGTACAGCCTAGAGCTGGACAATTAAAGTTTTAATTTTATGCAACTTGATTGCTCTCCTTCTTAAAAAATTGAATAAATGCTTACATTGAAGAGAAATGTTTTTAACCTTTTCTTTACGAGGCATGCATAGCATGCCTCTAAATACTTATGTGATGTTATCGATTGGCTTATTTTATTATTCTGCACTGTTAATTTTCTTCATAATTTTATTGATAGTGGTTTGCATAGAGCAGGTATTCAGTATCTCTTATAATCTTATTACAGTACAGACCAATATTTATTACATTTTTTATCTTATTACAGCATTACACTGACCTTTCATTTAAAAATCCTAATAACAGCTTTATTGAGATATAATTCACATACCATACAATGCACATATTTGAAGTGTTGCTTTTGAGGGAACTTACACTAAGGCATCCTTGATGGATTACCCTCATCCTGCCTTTGATATCCTGTCAACACTTTTAGTTTATTTATAGTTGTATAACCATCAACACTATTTTAATTTTAGGCCACTTTCATCATCCCAAAAGAGGCCCTGCACTCATTAGCAACTCCTTTCTTACCAACCTTACCCGGGCTTACGTAACCACTAATCTGCTTTGTCTTTAGAGTTGCTGATTCTGGACATTTCATATAAATGGAGTCATACAAAATGTGGTTGATTGTGACTGGCTTTTTCACTTAACATAGCATTTTCAAGGTTTATCCATGTTCTAGCATGTATCAATGCTTCATTTCTTTTTGTTGCCAAATAATATTCCATTTTATACATATATCACATTCTGTCGATTCATTCGTCAGTTGATGGACATTTAATTTTCTTTCACTTTTTGGATATTATGTATAATGTTGCTGCGAACATTTATGTGCACTTTTTTGAGTGGAAATATGTTAAATTTCTCTTGGGTATATATCTGGAAGTGGAACTGTTGAGTCATATGGTAATTCTACATTTAACATTTTGAGGAAATGCCAGATGGTTTTCCAAAGTGACTGCACCATTTACAATACCAGTTGCAGTGTATGAGAGTTCCAATTTCTCTACTTGCTCTCCAACACATTATCACCTGCCTTTTTGATCACAGCCATCCTAGTGGGGTGTGGAATGGTATCTCATTGTGATTTTGATTTGTATTTCTCTGACTGCTAATATATTGAAACTTGTTTCTTTGCTTATTGGTCATTTGTACATCTTCTTTGGAGAAATGTCCAGTCAAATCCTTTGCCTAAATATTAATTGGATTGCTTGTATTTTTTATTATTGAGTTGTAACTGTTCTTTATATAAGCTAGATATGTCTCTTACCAGATATACAATTTGAATATAGTTTCTCCCACTCAATGAATTGCCTTTCCACTTTCTTGACAGTGTCCTTTGAAGCACAAAAGTTTAAAATTTTGCTAAGTCCAATTTATGTGGCTTTTTGTTGTTGTTGCTTGTAGTTTTGGTAGTTCAATTAGCACATTATAGAGATCATGCTTGGGGTATCATCTTAGAAGGCATACTTCTTAGTTGTGGCTTACATTATCTTTAGCACTAACCCTAGATAAAAATATGATGTAGATGGTACTTGTTTTCAACATCTCTTTTATGCACCTTACTGATACAGAAAGTGTGCTGTTTGACCTGCCTGATAGACTTTTCTGTTGTTCCACATCGCATCCCCTCACCCACTGCTGATTTCAACCATGGCTTCTGGAAACAGAGCCATGAGAGTTCAGGTGTCCTTAGAATACACAGCACCTACTTAAGGTGAGGCCAGCATGTCCTTCCATTTTCTGCTGTAGGGCTTCTCTTATGGGTGCAGGAGCCCATAGGACAGGGGAGTTGTTGCCCTAGGGGGCTCTTCACCCAGTGGGGGATGGAAACCTGTAGATAATTCTTCAACTCCCCATCCTTCAGGTAGAAACAATTCTGGGAAATGAGAAGACCCCAGAAGAACTGAGCCCTCTGCTTATATTTCCTGCCTGTTAAGTCTCCTGCTCCCTTATTTCTTCACCCTTGTGAGCCTCTTGAATAATTCTACCTGCTATCATGTTCTTCCCTTAGTTTTTGCTTTTGAGAGAACTGTACTAAAGCATCCTTGATGGATTCCCCTCATTCTGCTCTAATATCCTGTGCTCACCTTCATATCCTGAGCTACCTTTGCAGAATCCTGTGGGAACCTAATCAATGTTTTTCCTGAGTTTCTGTTTCAATAAATCTTCTGTACATTGTATCCAATTTCTTTTGAACTCAGTTTGGTGGCTGTATAGTTAATTTGAAAGAACATCTTCTGTTGAGGAGTTATGTGCTACTTAGAGTTTCACCTTTGTACACTCTGAGAGTGCTTACATTTTAAAGAGCAATTTTGGTGACTTTCCTCTAAGCAGGAACTCCTGAGAGTAGATGGAGGGAGCTGTTCTAGTGAGAGCAACTTCTCCCTTCTTCCCAAATTACATCCTGAAAGTGACTGTCATTTGTCATATATAAGATAATCATGTTGATAT
Organism: Manis javanica; assembly: GCF_040802235.1. Lineage (NCBI taxonomy): Eukaryota > Metazoa > Chordata > Mammalia > Pholidota > Manidae > Manis > Manis javanica. Next base: position 57,477,741 of record NC_133164.1, on the reverse strand, counting down.
TTCCCCGACTAATATTGTATCATATCTCTGTTACAGACAAGGGCTAAATTATAAATATTCTATCTAAGTGTAGAATTAAGATACTACTTTGTAATGAATCAAATTGACTCAAAAGGAACATAAATAAAGCTGGAAACAAGAAGGAGTAAGTGATAAAATACACAAAGGACAGGACAAAGCATTCACGTAGGACACATCCTTTGGGAGGTAAAGTCTGTAATTAAGGTTTATTTGTAAAAGA